>NW_024881261.1:22283373-23483373 GCF_018691265.1 Tyto alba | reverse complement strand
TCAGGGAGGGCAATGGGAGTGGCTTCTCGTCTCTTTCTGCAAAGCACTGTGGAACACCATTAATGTGTGACACTGTTGAGTTCCCACAAGAAGGGATACTTGCAGCAGACTGTGCCAAGGCATAGCTGGCAGATGTCATAGTGAGCCGAGAGGTTTGATCTGCAGCATATGAAGAACTTACAAGTTGTGCTTTATGTGTGTAAGGCTAAGCTGTTTATCCACATTTTGTGGGGTTTGTTTTCAGCTATAGCAGGCACTGTTAGAAATATTTAGACATATCATCACCAGATGTTTGAGACCAACAGTCAGCTCAGTGGGCCTCCATTTAGTTGAGATGCTTTTTGATACTAATAAAAATCAGTACATGAGGACATTTACACCAGAGAACACAGCTACGACAGTAGAAAGGTAGGAAGTTGCAGTCTGTCAACTTTTTATGTATGATGCCATTGATTTGAAGATGTCTATTGTAATTTTGCTTCCTAGTAGGCCATTTCTCTTCTTAGGATGGAGAAGGGACACAAGGGTTTCCTGGAGAGCCTGGGCTAGGAGCAAGCTGGGAATTGGAGGAAGTGTGTCCAGTGTAATGGATAACTGAGGTAGCAGTGGTGGTGCTAGTGTTAAGGTATCAACATGAAGCATTCTGGGGATTTGTCTGTGAAAGGTTTGAACATATCTGGTAAGAAAGCTTTCTTCTTTGTTTCAGTGGAGACCCAGGTGCTGAGGTAAAAGCAAGAGTAAGAAAAGATATGAAAAAACTTGTAACCAAGATTGCTTGTGTCAAATTCTGGATGAACAGCAAAGTCCAATTTCCATTGCTGTTGGGAATCTTTTAACAGCAAGAAAATGAATCTGTGAAGAAGGAAACATACAAACCTACAAGATGGAGGTATGTGAGAATCCTTGACATAGCTAAGAAATATGAAGTTAGTCTTAATGTATCCCCTTAAATCCTCTATAAGAATTCTTGCTACTCCTCAGCCTCTGGTCAAACCATTTCTGTATACAGGAAAGCATTGTGTTTAGAGGTCTGTGAAGAATTATCTTGGGTTTCCTGCAGCCTTGTAAACCAGCTGCTTACTTCCATCAGTTTTAATCTTATGCTTGTAAGAAAAAGTGTTTGAAGATTGAAGTTAGGCTGAATTGTCTTTCCCATTCCTTCAAATCATGGTCACAGAAGCTGGTTCTGATGCTTATTACTAGTTAACCATGGTATCGTAACTACTGAGTTTGTCTTGTTATCGCTGTAGACCTGTTACCTGGTGCTGTTAGACTGGAGAAGGGAAGGCTCCGGCAAAGTAATTTGAACAATTGTCTTGGTATAAATATTTAGATCTAACCACCAACTTCTTGTGATTGTGTTGTAACCATGTGTTTTTACTTCCTGTCTATAAATTGTGACAAATACTTTCTTCTTCCCATCATATATAAAATTATATGATCTTTAGGATAGTGACTTTTCAGTTCATAAGGCTCAAAGGACCCTTTGTGACCCTTAAGCACCCCAATGCTGTCACCAATAAAATTATCTCAAGTCTTCAGCCCCTGGTTCATTATCCAAGCAAAGCAGCATGGTCAGAGTTGACACCTGCAGGCACCATTTCCTAAATGAGCTCTTGGTGTAAAGCAAAGCACGATTTCATGCTGTTGTTGACATTATACTATTGCGGTGTTTCATTTGGAGTTTTTTTTTTTTGCAGCCAATCTTATTTTGAAGGGTGGGAAGAAGGATGTTTTCTCTATCTTGTGCTTTTTCATTGAGTACTCTTGCGTTAGCAAGTAAAAAAAAAAAAAAAAACCAAAAAAAGCGCCTGTTTGATCTAACTCAAATGTACTGTTCTGGAAATGCAATTTTTACTGGCGTGAATTAATGGACTTCCGAAAAATAAGTATTACATGGAATATACAGTTCTGTTTTGACATCGCATATATCTAGCATTATATGTTTACCTAAAAGATAACTGATGAAATTAAAGTAACTCAATACCATATCCAGCTGAAAAAACACAGCTTTTATACAGCTTAGCCCTTGGGAAGCTTGGATTTATGTCTTTTGGATCAAACTACTTTTCTAAGCTGAAGACCACTCTGGAATTTTGGATCCTCTTTGTTGAGTTTAACACATGACCAAGAAGGCAAATTTGGCATGTACGTTCCCTATGTCTACTGGTTCAGAATTTATTGGTAGGAGTTCTTCTAAGAATCAGTTCAGTATAATTTCTGGAAAATAATCTGATGTTAATAGAATATTATATAATGAGAATATATGTGGTTGATTCTGTATTACACCTCTGTGTGGCCTAGAGATGTGTTTCTAGGCAATTGTCTGTGTGCTAAAGCAACTGTGTGGAGAAGAAATTGCAGAAGTGTTTTCTGTCATGATATCTGTAGGAAGGAGGTCTGAGTAAGTTTTTGTGGGGTGTGGAATATCTTCAGGAAAAATACCAGTAGTCACTGCAAAGCTGTTTGGGTGTGCTGAGAGGAACTGCACAGTTAGGTGTGTAATGCTGAGCACAAAATTCTTCAGAAAATCAAAGCAACAGCCATGGAATTGAAAACTACTAAATAAGTGCACTGTACAAGACACAAGGGTGTAAACTTAGTATCTAGTCCTTCCCTTCATTCCTCATTTAACCTTCCCTTATGGTGAATACCAGTAAAGTTCAGTTTAAGTCATAAGTCCTAAATTTGTTAAAAGTACTTGAATATTTGATCAATAAATATAGGTCACCTGGAAGATAGAGAAGATGGTTTGTGTTGGGCAAGTGAGAGACCATACTGTAATGAAGTTTGTGGTATTTGAGGTTGACCTTTTTCTTTTGGCAGTGCAGAATATTTTCCAAAATAGACACAAACTAGTAAGTTCCAACTCAAGAGTTCTTTAAGCTGTGAATCCATTCCTAGCAAGGGTTCAGATTTAAAGTATCCAGCTTTAAGTTGTCTTGAGATGCAACTCCTTTCCATATAAGGAGTCGTGTTATTCTCTTGTAGTGCATTAAAATGACCTGGAAAGAAAGCTTTAAAAAATATTTTTATTTTAGAGTTCTGAAGTTTATTGCTAAGTTGATAAATTCTTTTTCATTCCTCCCCAGTCACTATCTCACTTTTCCCCCTGTAGATATTCAGGTTTTATTTTAATCATTATTTGCCTAAAACCTATCTAGCTATGACTCTGGAAATACTAAATATAACTGATTACTTTACACTGCCAAACTCTGTAATAATTTTTTCTTCCATCCCATTTAAGATTAAAACATGGAACACAGTGGCAATAGAGAAGATCTTGCATGTTTGAGAATTACAGAATGGCATTTTGGTACAGTGGCTTACCGTAGGACCAGGAGTTAACTTTGTTGGAATAACTGACAACTAGTGGGCCAGATATCCACTTGGTGGCAATCTCTCTGTTTCTGATGAAGGTTATAAGGTTTGGCATGCTGCATTTGCAGAAAAAGCAATGGTATGCCCAGATAGGCAGTAGTTTGATCCTTCCTACTACATGGAAGACCTGTGCACAGACTACTTCCATGAGATAACATACAAGCAGAAAGAAGATGGCTTTTAGTTTTTATTCACCTTTTAAAAGCATCCACTACCTTTAGCTCAAGGGAGTTGTATGTGATAAGTTTCAGAAAACAAGGAAAGCTTTGTTGTCAGTAGAAGAAACCAGAGGACAACAGATAAGAGAACTCTCCCCTGTTAGCCAATTTCAGTCTATTTCTAACTATTTCCTGCATGTGTTTAGTCCTTGTACCTGCTTTTTTTGCTCTACAGTTGTGGGGGACAGCATGACATAAATGCCAATCTGAACACATAGTTCACAGTCTAACGTTCTTGTAAAACTGGTGTCTATTAACCACTGCATAACGGGAGTTTTGATCCGGGGCTGGAGACTATGGCTGATAAAAAAAAAAAGTCCTTTCTTTTGATGGCTAGTAGTTAGTGTTAAATGATGGCAAGGGTACGCAGTTTTTCAAAAATTTAATCCATGCTGTGGACTCCTACCACACGTGAATGGAGAATGTCTAGCTTGGTTCATATGATCCATGTTTGCTGTAAAAACTCTGAAGACTGCTTATCGATAGAGAAGCAATTACCCCTAACAGTTTTCTCCCCAAAAGGCATTTAACGAGCAAATAAAAATGAGCAAGTTTGAAGTTACAGGACCACCATACCATTTACAGCAAATATTTCTTGGTAGCAGAAAGAAGCTTCTACAGTAGCATAAAATTTTGTTGCCAGTGTCATGAATGACGTTGAGCAAATTGGCCATAACAAGCAAAACCTCAGTAGGCAACGTGTTTTGTGAGCTTGTGTTTGTGTCAGTCTTGCTCTGTCATTCACATTATGCAAGGGACAGTGTAGAAAACTGCGTAGGGCCAGCAGAACCTGAACAGTTGAGTTCCTCATGTGGCCTCATCTCTGCTATTTGTGTCACTAATTGGGTTTGTTCTGGTAGCACATTGCATTACAGGGCACAAAACCAGAAAGTTCTCTGCTGCTTCCTGGAAACCTGGTAACCTATACTATTAACTTTCTAGTGTTTGATTCCTTCTTTTTGACACAGACTTTTATAAAGCATTAGTTCATTTGCATTCTGCCAAAAGAAGATACGTTCCTCCAGGCAGTTGATTGAATAATCTGTAAGTATTGTGGTTTTGGCTAGTGAACCAGGAATGCTGGCTCAGGCCAGGCTGCTCAGATAGGCATACAAAGAGCAGCAGTTACAAAAGGCAAAGGGCGGTAGCTAGAGATCTAGAAGTGTCTCCTCTCCATGCATTTTTTAAGGTAGTGCCAATGCAGAGAATAAGAGACTACAGTTTCTCATGAGTTGATTTTTGTTTTGGAGGAAGTAGTGTGTGTGTGTGTTGAAGGGAGCTCTCTTTATGGAAATGGATGGAGAAAGGCTTTTACAGAAGGCTTCAAGATACATCACAGCAAACCCAGAGTAGCATGTTCAGTAAATGATCACCACATTTTTTTCAAGGTCTTCCTGGAAGACTCTTTCAGCAATCTGCATGTACTGCCCAAAAGGAGCTGGAAACCAGTCTGGCAGCAGTACATATCTGCACAGCCCTTCTGGAGGCCCAATCTAGGGTAGGTTGTTAGTGGCATGAGTTAAGAAAGATCTTAAGTTGCCCAAATTCACAATGTGAGTGAAAGACATAATAAAGAAGTAGCTTAAGTTGTAATTCATTCTTGCTTTTCTTTCTGATTTATTTTACCTTTAAGCTTCCCCTCATCAGCCTTATCCCAAGAGGGCAGCTGGAAAGGGGTGAGAAGGAAATGTAGAAATAAAGGCTAAGTATTGAATGCTGAATAGCATTGCCTTACTGATATATATGCTTGCTTAGCATAGTCTGAAATTTGGGAGGGTGCTGTGTTCTTTCTAGATTTTTGAGGTTTTTTGTACCACACCTTACATAAGATTGTACATAATGCATAACATTATTCATGTACTGCAGTTTAAGGAAACTCTGTTAGAGTGATGACTCTACTTATGAGCTACAGGGATCCTAAAAGTTTGGGTTTTTTCCTATTTAACACTTTCCAGAAATGTGTTGAATTCTATTAGAAAAACTCACACCACCTGCGGAATTTTTTTATTCCTCCCCTTTCCCTTTTCAGAGGGAAAAAGTAGCTGGGACTATGGAGAACACTTACTATAGCTAGTTACTGATACTCAAAATCTCCTCCCATTCTCAGAAATGATACTTCCAAACTCATCATGAATTCCAACTTGCTCATGAGCATAAAATTGCCTGCTTCAGACCTTCTGTTTAGTGATTTCTACTGTTACTGGGCTCTCAAGTATTTTTCACAGATTGAGGAGAGACTCTACAGAGCCCTAAATTTCCAGTTTTATGTTTAATTCAAGGATCAAATACTTGTCCTCATGGGTAGTTGTATGTGGAGAAGGAAATTGATGGGGAGAGAAGGGTGAATATCAGCTGAAGATACGTGCTGTCAATTAAACATCCAAAATTATACCAAGACTAAGTACTCTACTGTCCATTTTAAATTATAAATGCCATTATTTATCTAATGCAGTTGATCAGGTGGTGAAGCATTGTCTTGCTAAGTTTGCTATCAACTGCAGAATAATATCACAGTATAAAAGCACAAATTAGTAGCTGGCACAACAAAATTGATTTGCAAATTGTATAGCTCTGTTGAAAAGCTATATGAGGAATCCTTTCCTCCCCCCCGCCTCCCAAGTTCTGCAGAACATTTTTTCCATTTCTGCAGTGTGACTTAAGTTCTTAGGTTTTGGTATTTAAAGGACTGATGCTGCGTGCAAAAATCTGAGCACAGAAATGTTGTTTTTGGAAGGATATTGTAGTTGGAAATTGGAGAGGCACTGAACTAAAAGAGCTATGACAGACTAGGAAGGAACAAAAGTACTGAACCTTAGATTTCTTAATGTAGTTTCCACTCCATGAAAATAGAGCTGTCCCAGAAACTTCACTACTGTTCTGAACAGACTTCAGTGGATCCCCACAGTTTTGAGCTGGCCTGCATGAAAAGGCCTGTATTTTGAGGGATACCTCTTATTCATATGCTAAATGAATGACTTAGCTGTTCAGTAGCTTGAACTCTGCAGAAAAGCACTAAGAATTATAGTTATTGAACACTCTTCTTAGGGTGGATTTCTGCCTGAAAAAGCCTAATGTTTGATCTTAATGAAACTAACTATGATAGGTTCAAGTATTCCTCTTATGTTGTCTAAAGACTACACTTAAAGCAGTATAAATTGTGTGGGGTAATAAATCATGGATGTATTTGAGACTTTGCCATTGAAATTACAGGTCAGGGTAATATCATGTTTTGTACTTGTGACTCAGATAAAGAAATGGCATACTGTGTATCAACTTCTGAAAAAGCTCTTTAACGAATATGTAAACAGCAGATAGACACTGGTATGTCTTAAATATTTCAGCTGAGAGTACGTCCAGGATAGGGCTTGTTGGAGGCATGGTTTTGCAATAACTCTTCTAACTAAGCTGGAGTTTCTAGGTAGAGGCATTCTGAAAATCCTTGTCTGGGTCGAGAGGCTATCACAAAGGAAAACTTTAACTCTGGGGGACTTGTTAGTATAATGCTGAAAATAAGCAGCCTGAGGAAAAGGTTCAGGGTTAAGTGATAGAACTGGAAAATGAAATTACTTCCTCCAAAGTTGAGCTGAGCTGAGAGTCAGACTTGGGGGACATTCAGAGAAGCAGGCTTTGTGAAGTTTTGGAATGATGGAAATACCAAATGCTTAACATCCCAAATAATTTCTGAATGATTGAGCCTCTCTGAAGGCACCCAACTGTGATTTCAAATTATACTTCATTTTGCAGGCTTTGAATATCTGGAAATGATGTGTGTGTGTTGTCTTCATCCCTGCTTTTCCCCCACACCCATGGGGATCTCTTAAACTCTGTAGCTGAAGGGATTTTTAATGTTTTCCACTGGTTAGAAAGACTGTTGTACTCTGGATAAGGACTCTCTATTTACAGCTAAGCTATTTAAGGATTACTAAAATGATAGGCAAACTATAATTATCATACAAATACTAATTATTTGGAAAATGGGACAAGTTCTAATTTTAAGACTGCTAAATATTCAAAACTGCTAAATATTGTTCTTTCAAGACTGAGCTTCAAATTAACTTCACTTTTAATTTAAGCAGTCTTATGAAACATTGCAATGTTTTGGAATGTTTTAACTGGTGAGTTTTAATAGTTTAAAATACTTTTTAGTTGAAAGAGGATAAAGACATTTGAGTGGGGAGAAATAACCATAATTTCTTAAAGGGAGTACACTTGCTATAAAATATCTCTTAAAAGAGATGTAGTATCTTTTATTTTTAAAGAAACATGCCTGTATTAGAACAATTTACAGTGACTGACCTTGATATGGAGCCAGACCTCGGTGAGCTCTGTGCATCCTTTGCTGGTTCATTCTCTGTTCCATGCTACTATAACCCATGGCATTGCTAGCACTTAACTGGAACTCCAGCAGATTGTTGTGAGGTGCAGACAAGTCCTGCCTGCTGATGCCTGTGCAAGAAGTGAGTGGGAAAGTAAGAGCAGGGCCACTCTGGGCACTCTATCACAAATGCTGAACCTGTTTGCTTCTTTTAAATTGTAATTCAATGCATTAGTAAAGTTCTGTTGCAAATAGTTGGGTTTTCATCTTTGTAATTAAAAGAAGCAGTGTGTGAAAATAATAATTAAAAAAATGTAATCCCTGCAACCCAGCAAATGGTGCTTTATATTGCCAAACAAGGTATCAATCAGATGTAAATTGATAGTTTATGAGGTTTGTCAAACATGATCTGTAGCATGAATTGTAATATAAAACACGTGGATTAACTCAGTTGCCATAGAAACTTATTCTAAAATTGGAACTGAAACTTGCTGAAGAACGCAGTCCATGACATTTTGTTAGCTCTAAGCGTTTATATGTACTATTAGCTGTAACAATAGCTATGTGATGTGATTTCTTCTTTTTTGATTTCCTAACTTCCATTAACAATGGAAATGGCTTGTTCATGGTTAACTCTGCAGTTGCTCTGGTTGCTCTAGCTGCTAGGGATCACTCCATTCAACTGAACACTCCAAGTCCTCACGTTGCAGGTATTATGTAGGGAATAATAGGCTGCAGTTACATATTTAGTATTTGCATCCAAATGGCTTTGGCAGTTATAGGCCAGCTTCAGGAATGTGCATGTACCTAGCAGTTATACTCCTATATGTAGTGTTCACTCTTTAAAAGCTATTTATAGCTGAAATTCTCAGCTTCCACAACTCAGCTCCTAAACTTGAGCTAGAGTAACCCTCTGTGCAATAACAATTAGCTGATTCAAATGGTGGATGGCAGCATGTGGACCTTCCATTTCTAGGACAGTATTTTAAATCTTGGTATCTTCTTATTTATCTCACCCCTGCGTTTGTTCAGTTTAGTGCATCTGCAAATTAGATATCTATAGCTTTTGAGAGAGACTACCATTATAGTATGCAGAGAGACAGGCTGCTGAAGTTGAAGTCCACACTTATACCCACCAGCTGATCACGGTTAGGGGGATGAAAGGCTGCTATGTTCCTCTCCTATGTTGTGTGCTCTCTGTAGCCAGATCTTTTGTCTTCAGAGCTGTTAGTCCAATACTTCTTGTGTGAAAGTCACTTGAAATAGAGATCTGATTGAGCTACTAGGATATAAAGCTAAAATAACTTTGAAGTGACTTATTGCAAGAGAGAATGTCAAATCCTTGTTCAGCTGAAAGTGAAGGGATATAAGACAAGAGTTTTGATCCAGCCTTTAAGTGGGCTTGAAGTCAAACAACAAATATCCTTAGCTGTAACTTTGTTCAAAATTGTTATTTTCAAGTTTTGTCCTGAAGAAATCTGAGATGTGATGTGAAAGCAGACAGCAAAGTCTTTAAATGATGACTAGACAGCCAGGCCTGGCTAATTCAGATAGCTTTTAAAGACTCTATCAGATTAACAGAAAAGCCTATATTGTTGACCTATTGGTTTGCTTACACTTTAAGCCTGTGGATACCTAGACATCTGGATGAGGCACCCATGGATTAGGGAGATCTCTATGTAGTAATAGCTAACTGAATCCCTCTTTAAGCTTTAGCCTGCTATTTAATGTGTATTTACAAGTGCTCGGTGTTTTGGGCTTGACTAAAATATGATACATATACTCAATGCAGAATCACATTTGAAACAATACTGTCTTGTGCACCTGATTCCTCAGTCAAGCTAAGTTTGATTCCTCCATTTTCAGCATTTTTACAAGTTGTAAAATGTGGCCTTTTGCTGCCATTTTCAATCTGTTCTTCTTTTAGGACCATTGTTTAGATTTTAACTATTTATAAGGGCCCTGTGATGTCCATTTTGGCTGCTCTTACCACTTACTGGAAACTGAGACTGTAGTATTATAAAAACATAACTGGTGCATGCAGTGTTGGGCTGTGTGCCAAAATAAAGAAGAGGCTGGGGGGGGGGACAGGGAGAGGTAGGAATAACTGTAATGAAAAAGGTCATGTTCTCAGAATAAGTGGCTGCAACTTGGCAAAAATTTGGAAATTGCATCTGTTTATGATAGTGATGGATTTGGCATAAAGTAGTTGCCAGTTCTCTTCAATCTAGAATTTAGTTCTGTAGCCCTTCTGAATATCATTTGGAATTCTAATCTTGACCCCACGAGTCTTGTTTCCTTTATTTCTCTAAAGCTGATGGAATAATAAGGTTGGCTGGCTAGATCAGAAGATTAGGAAAATTATTCATGCTTTTAAAGTGGCTGAAATCCTAAAGACTGCTAAAGTGAATGCAGTTATAGCAAGAGCCTTTAATAAAGACTTTGTAAAATAATAATAATTTTTAAAAAATCATTAAAGCTGTAGTTAATGCATATAGTAGACAGAGATATCAGTCTCTTTTGAGGCCATAGTTCCACTTAGGACATGAATCACAAAAAAAAATGAGCTCTGCTATATAAACAACTGATGCAGTTTAGTCTTTGATTCTTTATCAAAGTTTAGTCTTTGAGCCTTGCAGAAGATGTGCAGTTTGCAGGAGTGGGACACTGACTTCTTAGTGTATGACACTGTTGTGGTAAATATCCTATTAGCATATTGCATTTTACTATTTTCATGGATTTGATAATCTGCATAGCAGTAACAGTGAGCTCTTATGCTGCTGGAGTTAGCAAGTCTGGACTAGTTTCTGTTGTTGTGACAGTGCTGTTGTATCAAGAGGAGAAGATTCAAAAACATTTATTTGTCTGCAGTTGGGTTTTTCCTTTTTTTTTTTTTTTTTTTTTTGGTCCAATTCACAGCCCAGCTAGTTGCCAGGCAGTAGAATGGAATATAATTCCTTAGTGCCTAAAAGTTAGAGAATTGGTTATAGAGTTTATTTATAATTGAATTTTTAGCGGTAATGGAGTCAGGGGTAGAGGAAGGTGTGGGGAATTATAGAACTGTAAACCCAAATATAATTGGAGTGAGATTTCATAAAATTATTAAATAGACCAATGAAAAATTACAGATAAAGAATTTCAGGAAATGTACACAAAACCTGATTCTGTGGGAATCACTTTCCATGGCCTTTCCCTTTTGAAAACATGTAAAGGGCTTGATCCTCAGTTGGTGTTAGTTACCCCTCAGCTGAGTCAAAAGAGCTGCAATCTTTACCAGGTTAGGCTCTGACACAGCCCAGCTATCTTTGAGGTTGCATTTGTGCATCTGATAATACTTTTATTGGTGTAGGGTATAAACATATGTGTGGCAGAAATAGGAAAATGCCAAATCTTATTTTCTGCAAGAATAAAGGCTGGAAAACACCTTTAAATCCTGCCTCCCTCCACCCCCCAACAAACAAACAAACAACCCACCCACTGAACAACCCTTGAGTCTACTTTGTTTTCTATTAGTATTTACCCTCAAGTATTTAGCCTCGAGTTGACTGGCATAAAACTGTCGATTTACTCATGCTATTAGGAGTTCAAACAAAGACTAAGGATTGTATCTCTAAATTGGAAGTCTGGTCAAATGTTTTTCTACAAAAAAATACAGTAAATGTTTGTTGAAGATTTCTGTTGTTATGAGCAATTACTGAAATCAGGTTTCATGCATGTTTTGCAAAATGTATTAGAACCATGACTTCATAGAAGAGCATGCTTAAAAATCTGAATCAAAACAACTTTTGCAAATAGAGTTTTACTCTATTATTGTTCCCAATGCAGTTGACCACTTTTCAGGAATGGTTCCACAACAGGGTCATTAATGGAATAATGAAAATACAGTATAATGATGAGACTTCAGTAAGAAAATGTTTCAAATGCTATAGCTGAACACAGGTGTGCCACATCAGGTTGAGACAAGTGTTGCAGACCTAAGGGGGTGTGGATCTGCTGTGATCCTTGCATCCTCTATACTTACTAGAATTTATTATAAATTTTTTGGTTCTGTCCATGCTTTTCACATAAAGCACCTTGTAACAATAACATTACAGACTTGCTTCTACTTTGTCACAGGATGTTGCTTCCTAAATTTAAGAACTGACCTTACTTGCTCTAAAGCTGAATCTTAAGGAGCACAGGTGTCTGTCTTTACCTGGTCATAAAATATCTGTGCACAAGAATGATGCAAAAGTTCTGAGAAAAATATTTCTTGCCTACTTCATTGGGAATCTCATTTTCTGGCAACTTTTTGCAGCTATGAATAGGCAGGCTTAAAAAAAGGGTCACATTGTACTCAACTGCAGGGGCAAAAATGATTTCACAGGAGACAGCCTGTGAAAAATCAGTCTTTTTTGTACAAGTAGGTGTAAGTTTACCAGAAGAAAGGATATGGGAGACTAAAAAATCCATAGGATTCCTATAGTACTAACTAATGCACACAAACTGGCAGTCATATAACACTTTTGCAGTCATGTTGCTGCATTGCTCCAGTCTTCAAAGCATCTCAATCCAGCTCTGCCTATGGTTTTGCAATGTTGTCCTTCTTTGTGTGATCTTGCATGTGTATGGCCGACTGCATAAGATGGTATGAATGTTGCCTAGTAACACCAATGCACGAAATAACTACCAGAGTATTCTCTACTGGGTTTACTTGCTTATGGCTTACTAGACTCAGAGAACACTTAAAATGTGTATTTTAAAAATATGTGACTACATTAATATGCTTACTTATTCATTAACTTCTAATGTGAGTTAACACTGAGATGCTGATAACATTGAGATTGGCCTCATTATCTACAGTATGCCACTCAGACTGGCTCAGTGCTAATAGTCACTATATCATTATCTGTGATAAGGGTAAAATGATGGCCATTTTAAATTGTACCTTTTATTTGCAAAAGATGTTCAGTCAATGCTATTGACATGACATGTTTGTAGAATTCACACAATGCAATAGATGAAAATGTTTTTCTTGTCTTTTGTAATGTTTCAAGAGTCAATTCCTTTGCCTGTTAAATGTGTTTCTGAGCATTTGAAACACTGAGAAATGATTCAAGAATAAAATCCTAAACACAAAACACAGATCATCAGGTTCCTTTGGTTTTGTAAGCCATGATAATCACCATGTACCCCAGGATTATGTCTCAAGAAGAAAATGGACTTAAACATTTTGCCTTCTCTGCATTATTAAGACCTGGCAACTCATGTGTAATTGTGTTATACTATACTTTGGGTAAAGCTTCTAAGCAGACCATGGTGACTAGTTTAATTTAAAAAAAAGTACAGACCAACTCAAAGCTTCTTACTGGTCTGATGAAGACACAACTGAGGATTCAAAAGTTTAAGGAGAAAGTTTGAAAGTCAAGTGATGACTAGACAAGGTCACTGTATTAAAAAAAAAAAAAAAAAAAAAAAGGAAAAAATAAAAGAACAAGTATAACACTACTCTGTGCATGGGGATATGCAGTCACTAACAACATTTTCTAATCTAGTGCTATTGTCAGGCATTGAATTTGTCCTGTTTGTAGCCATTCTGTATCCTGCAGGGAGAATTACGGAGGTGGAGTCTCTGAAATAAGCGAGAACTTGCTCATGCAGCTGAATTTACCCCCTGATAAAATAAAAAAAAAAAACAAAAACAAAACCAAAAAAACAGTTGTTCTTCAGATATCTGTTGGGGTTCCTAGTAACTGCTATTAAAAATACAGTGAACTGAATATGGCTTTCTCAGTAAGGCTCTGAAATTTTCTACATTTGGTACAAATCTGATGCAATTTGAATAATGAAATGTGCTTGGGGTTCATGGTTTTAGCTGAAGTTGGCAGAGTGTAATATCTCACAAAGGAAAACCAATCTAGGTGGCTCAGACTAAAGCACAGAGAGATAGTTGTGGTACGTGGAAGTCAGAAAATTTAAGCTAGAAGTGATAGGTAAACTGTTAATACTGCGGATAAATGAACAATTGCAAAATGTGCCTGGAATGCAGTGGACTTTATGTAGTTTGACATCTTTATATTAAAACTGGCTCTCACTCTAAAGTTTTTGAATAATTGAGTTGTGCTGTCTTCCTCCTTCTTAACAGGGAGTACATGGTATTCATGTGTTGCAGTCATGGAACAGTGACCTCCTGGAAAACAGTGTCACTATTAGCATTAAGGAGGTAGGGGAAGGTAAAATCCCTGAAAGACTAAATATTGGATCATGGTATACCAAAGCAGTGTTGTGGCTTGGCTCTGGTAATTTTTGTTTGCCTAAGTTGATGCTAGCCATGGGAAACTGTGCATTAGTCTTCTCATTCAGCTGTGTGGTTTGTCCCTACCTACTTAGGCTGTGGCCTCCTGGAGTTATAGATGTTCTGCTGTTTGAAGTATAGGAATTTAGCACAACTTTTGGAGACTGCTTAGTGTTTTTCTGTAACTTACATGCACATTGGGAGTCTTGGCTGCCAGCTGTCAATAGTGGTTTGTAACCAAAACACAGACCAGAGGGGTCAGAGTGCTAAAATGGGGAATGTCATGGCCTGATGTGAGTCCTCACAAGGGGTGGGAAGCTGTCTAGGCAAGGCAAACTCAGTGCCTACCTCAGGCTGTGCTGTAGTTGGGTTTAGGCACTCATTATGGAAAGGCTGCGGTATCTTACAGGTTTCCTTTTGCTGGCTCCAGTGGGATCAGGCTGAACCCTCAGATATGGCTGCTGAGCTGACTTTTGGCACTCTTAGGCAATGGATTCTGACTCTCACCCACACTCAGACCATCTTGATAAGTTCAGCCTGTTAGAACTGGAGATTATGTTTAAAATACTGGAAGTAAGGACTTATCCTGCTGTCACTATGTTTTGCCTACAATGAATAGCAGTCCTGCACAGAGCACAAATCCATTTTTTGTCTTGCCTTCTGTGAAACAAGATTACCTTTGTTTCTGCCTAGAGTGAAGAACCTGGACCTTTTAAACACCTGATGGTAATGCAGGCAGCTTCCCTTACCAGTACTTTCAGTAACTGTAGCACTGTGTGCTGTTTTCCAAATGCCATGCACATGGATTTATTATTGTACCAAAGATGATAAATTTACTTGGGGAACTATTTTCAGCCCTGATCACAGTGCTGCTTTTATCTGCTGATGGGGCTCTGTATTTCTTTGCCAACATTCCTGCTTGTTTCTGGTCCTTATTTATTTATTTTTCTAATGCTAGTTTCCTCTCATTAATAACTCTAAACCTATACAAAAGTGATATTCTCGTATTACAAGAAATCTCTTACAGGGCATGGACCTTATGTTACTTCTTGAACGTATTACGATATCTTAATTAGGCTACATATTAAATAGCAAAATACTTGATTAGATTACTTACTATTTCTGTCTATGGCAAACTAGTATCTGCAAGCTTAACCCTAGAGGCTGATTCTGGCTAATCATATAGTGCATAAATCTTGCATGGCCTCAATGTAAACAGCTTTGTAATACCTCAGTCTCTCAGCCCTGATAGGACTCTTCCCTAGAGGACAATTCAACACCTGGTTATTAAGTATGAAAAGACAGAAGTATGTAAGGTAGATACATTTGTCTCCTTCTTACTGAGCATAAAATGATCTGGCTAGCTCTGATTTTTGGAAACCTGGTCTGGGACTGAAATAAGATCGCACTTTTTTAGCATTAGGTGTCTGAAATACATAAAGCAATCCCTGCATCAGAAATATGTGTCAGTTATAATTAAGCATCATCTATACATGGGGGGGGAAGGACTGACATGGGTGATTTAAGAGCAAGTTCTTCCTGTACTGCATCACCTAGTGAGGACAGGGATGAGCCTTGCTGCACTGCAGTGGTTTTTACATCTCATTTGTTTCTGAGGACCCAAAAAGTGGTCAGGAAACAAGTGAGTGCCTAAAAGGAGGGGTATTACAGGGAAAGAATCTAAGGCATACTTATCACACTTGGTAAATCTGTGTCATTCTGTAAAGTTTGAGACAACAGTGTGTTGGGAGGATGGTCACTGGAATTTCAGGAACCAGCCCTTGTTGAAGAGGAAAGTAATTTCTTATGCCAAATTGCATTTTCTGGTTATTATTCATTTGGGGAGTAAAACTGCATTATTTTTAAAATGCATCTTCTTATACTGGAAGAGCAGATATTTTGGAAGGGGGAAGGAGAAATAGTGAGGCAAGGATCAATCTCATTCCTGGCACAAATCCTTCAGCACTGCTTTGGGTTGTACCTGCTGAGCTCTGTGCACAGCTATTGAGTATGCTTAGTACAGCTTTCAGGAGCAGAGAAAAACACTTCCAGCAAATTTACTCAGGAGGAGCCTGTCTGCCAAGTGGAGCCACCTCCCTCCTTGGTTGTGTTTATGAAAACATTGTTTAAATGGGGAAAACAAGAGAAGAGCAAACAGATTCCTCGACCCACCCAGCACTTCTCTCTGCAGCACAGCCACTCCTGCTGTGTGGGATCCATCACATGATGGGGAGATGCTTCTGGGAGCTGTTATTTTAAAATATTGGCAGCATATCACTGGGTGGGCCTGTTCTATCTCTTACCTTCTTACATTCTCCTACTAGCTATTTTTCCCATTTTATACATCTTGCCCTGGCTGTATCAGCTACAACAACATAATTCTTGTTTGTCCTTTGTGTGACTTTTTTCATATGCTTCATATGAGGGTTGTTCTGTGGATGGTATCCCAAAGACCAGCCACCAAATGTGACACTTCTGAGTGTCTGGAACCCCTGTGAGGAAACAGTTAGTCATCTCCAAATGGCATGGATGGCTTTTGACACTGTATTAATGCATCTGCATGGTCCAGAGTCTGTCTATACCCAGATGCATGAAGAGGCAGTGTTATTCCAAATGCAGATTGTCTGTACAAGGTGTGATAAATGTCATTGTGTGTCCTTGCTCCGTGGTACAGTAGTGCAGCCAGAACTTCAGTCTGACTGCAGGTTCCTGCTGTGCATTTTACAGCAGCTTGCAATTAACTCTGAGCCTGGCTTCAGAAGGTCCTGACTTACGATATCCTGTTCCATTCACTAAACAGCAACCTCCTTCCCTTCTATTGTTTGGGACAGTGATTGTGCGTAGGGAGAGGGAATGGCAGAGAAGTGATAAAGCATATGTAAGCCCTCATATTGTGTTTTTCAACTGTCTTGCTGTTTTGAATAGTAGCTAATGATATTTGCAAAGCTTCTTGCTGTTACACAGGGTTGTTCTAGTCCAGTGATGGACACCCTTTGCTTCTTGCTGGGTGTTCAGAAACAATGGACAGGTCACAAAAGGATTTTGCTTAAGCAGTTATTTCTGTTGGCTGGCCTGCTCCCGATAACATCTCCTCCTGCTGTGTACAAAGAGTGCTTGAGCCAAGGGCTTTAATATTTTGTATGGTCAAGGTTTTGTTTTAAAGGGTGTAGTAATTTATTTTTGGAAGGAACTGAGGAGCGGCCACATAGCATTGAACTCTCCTATCCTGTTTATCACCTCCAAGCCCAGCCCTTCTCCCAAAATGGGTTTTCAAGATGCAGCACTGTGCTGAACTACGAGGTAAGATTTGGCACTTGGTTTTCTGCTTTTGGCAAAGTATTAGTTGGTACAAGAGTTTGAAAATGGAAATTGCTCAGTGATAAACTACTTGGGCTAATTCACACCTAGAATAATATCAGACACTAGTGGAGTTCCTTTACAAGTGAATTTGTTCTCTTTTCCCTATGTGTTGTCTTAAATCTGCTGCAGTGTGACTGCCGAAGCCACCATGGAAAGGCTGATTAAGTCAAAGAAGGGCTAATCACCTTAGCTGAAAACATTTTTTTAAAAGTACAAGTTTTGAATTTTCTTGTCTTATGTATCTTGTCCTATCTAGTGTTTTGCTTGTGCTCTTGGCAGAATCCTGCACAGGGCTTTTTCTGCATTGCAGGCAATGTAAGAGAAGAAAGTAGAGGGAAAATTACTACTTAAGAGAGCCGTCTAAGCTAGATGGTTGGATACCACCAACCCTAATTTTCAGAGTCTTGGAGTTCCAAATAATCTAACTTAGCTAGGAAGTATAATTTTTCTAGATTTCCAGTTGTGTGCTCCAGGAGCTTGACTTGAATGCTGCAGCATGAACTCTGGTGTGCCTAAATGCATCACTTGTATAGTTTATTGAATGAATGCTGATAAGCAAAGCTGTAACAGCCCAGATGCTTAGGTCTGTTGATGTTAATTAGACTTAAGCACCTTCTTCTCAAGTGCCCTTCTTGAATTGGTGTCTAACTACTCCAGTACTTCTTGAGCAGCTGGACCCAAATCAAGAGAATTAAGAAAACTCAAATTGAGCAAAGCCCCACAACCTGCCTTGGTTAAGGGCAGGTGTTAAATATTCATATTGGAGTGATGGGAAGGAAATAAGGAGTACAGAAGTCCATAGTGTGTTCCCTATTGCTGTAAATGCATCTTTAAAAACATTACCAAAATCTCCTGCCTATCTCTTTGACTAATTAATAGAAATAGGGCAAGCCTTTTTGTTGAGTGTCATCTAGCCTTAGGTAACAGGGCTCCTCTTTGTACAGGCATATCTACAAATGCTTATCTACAGGCTTTGAAATGGGTCTTCCAATTTTAGAAAAAATTCATGAGAGGTTTAATCATGTTCTGCTTCACTTCTGCAGAAGATCTTGGCATATGCATTTGAAATGGTAGTCAAGCATAGAGCTCTGTGCCAGCCACTGTAGCAGTGAACAGATGTTATCTAGCGAAGTTCTGAATTAATTGGAAACACCAGCTCCCTGAAAGACTTGCATCCTACAAGACTGTTTTCTCAAATGTAATTAAGTGCTAAATGCAGATGGAAATAGGGTTGAGGACAAGGTTAAGGCTGCAGAGAACAAAGTAGTTTCCCAGTTTTGTGACAAACTGTGCTAAACTTGTCCCAGCAAAATTTGTCAGTTTGTACCTTGTTCTAAAAGTTC
The DNA here is from genome assembly GCF_018691265.1 of Tyto alba. Lineage (NCBI taxonomy): Eukaryota > Metazoa > Chordata > Aves > Strigiformes > Tytonidae > Tyto > Tyto alba. Next base: position 23,464,482 of record NW_024881261.1, on the reverse strand, counting down.
TACCTGTTATTCCGGAAGCTGGCAACAGATGCATTGTTGCTGTCTAGGCCTTGCTGACTTTCCCAGCTGCATTTCTTGTAGCAGGAGCTGAGGAAGGAACAGCTGCAATTGTCTTATGCTACAAAAGCATTCCCTCTCACCAGAGAAATCTACCATGTGGATTCACTAGGCTTTAAACCTGCTTAGTGCAGTGTCAGACATAGAACAGCTGTAACATCTACAGAATTTGGTCTTTCAAAGATGACACTAGATATAGAACAGCTGATTTCTGAGAAGTGGTGTTAGGATACCTTTTCTGATGTTCCACTCTCATGGATTTCAGTGCAAAGGTCTTGTGTGTCCTGTTAGCCACTATGTATGTGGCTTGCAGTTCTCTCTAGTTAGCACAGTTAATCCATTGCCATTAAGTTTCTGGGCCTTGTAAGTAGTACCATCTCCAACAGTTATGCTCTACTGTCCCCCAGAAAAGATTTAACCTCATGAATGATGCATGAAACTATAATCTCCTCCTGAAACTGTTCATCTTACTGTAAACAGTCTCTTTCAATAACTTAGTGTATTGCCTTTGCCTTCTCTAGATCCTGTGTGACCATCTTATTCCTAACAGTGACATAAGTAGCTATCCATGTGCATTAAATAGACATTTCACCTTAGTATCTCCTTCCATCAATCCCAGGGATATCTTCTTTATTAAAAATAAATAATACTGACTGGGTCTGTTTCACAAAGAATTGGAGAGATTAATGGCAGAAACTAAATGCAAAAGCAGTTGCTATGTCTTGAAGAGGTCAGTTTGGCTGGTTAGAACTGAGAAGCCCCTACATCTTTGCTCTTTGGGTACAGATCTTGGAGCTTAGAAATGTTTAGCAGAGGCTTGATACTAGGTTAAGAACAACAACTGTAATGAAAATAAAGTATATATGAGTATGGGAAAACATTTTAACAAATCTGCAGATTCTAGAAGACTAGTCAGAGCAACTGAAATGGGTTGTGCTAAGTCTTGCAATTTTATCGTGTGTTTCAAACCACTAACATTTTAATCAGTGTTTAAATACACATCACGTGAATAAAAATTATCACCAAATTTCCATTCGTTTCAATAAAATAAAACACTGTGGCATCTGTCCCAGCCGATACTGCAGTAATTCCTTTTCCTACTGGAAGTTGTCTTGTTCCTTGAACAGGATTTACTTCAGCATAGAAAATTCCATCATGTTTCCTGATAATTTCCTTGGAAAGCAGTAGTAAAATCTCAGTGCAAGCCACATAATATTGTGGTAGTAAACTGTGATATGATGCCCACATGTTTTCTGGTATTTAATTCCTGTAAGCTTTTGTTATGCAACACTTTGTAATGCAGATCAACACATGCTAGATCAGAGGTTTCCAAACAGACTTTTGCTGCGACAGCACATGTGGCTACAGAAAATGCACAGTGGATGGGATGGAGTCTTGATGACAGCACTAGTAGTTACTTGAAATTGTGCTGGCCTTGCAGTGTTTCTAGTGGCTTAATTTGAAAGATGCTGTGCCAGGCCTTGTCCAACTTGAAGATCTTTAGGACCATAATTTTCACCCTTTTGTCCTGTGAACTATGGAAGAGAAATGAGCATGGGTCAAAGGGACTTGCCTAAAACCAGACTGCAAGCCAGTGACAACAGGGAAATGCAATACATGGTGGTGGGAGGACTGCAGTGAATCACCTCTCCTGCTGTCTTATCTGCAAGATCCTTCATGACTGGGAGGGAGCAGATGAGATCGCTACAAAAACACTGACTGCCCCACTACCCAAGCCAGATGGCTGAAACAGAGTGAGGCAACGTTTGGCTAACACTGCTGCAGAAGCACATAAGAACAGTATAGGCAAGCTCCCAGCACATCCATTTGAAAGAAAGGCAGGTATTGTTGTTGAGTGCTTTATTTTGGACTATATCTGTGCTAGCAAAATAGAAAGTCATGTCTCTCTTAAAATAGCCCAGTCAGGACTCCAGGTGTTCTTATTGCCATGGTATCTAACATTATTTTGATATCAGTGTTGCTAAAGGCAACACAGGAAAGATTGCCTGTGGTTTGAACTCATCATTGTTGGGCAGACCCAGGGTTATCTTTGCTGGGGAAAGCCATTCTCTGCAGCCCCCTGGGACACGCTGCAATAGGAAGAGATTTGGTCTCTGGAATTCCCATGACAGAGACTTGGCTGACATCTCTTCATCAATGCTAGCAGTCTCATGCTGCAGTGATATACTGCTTTGAAAGCCTCAGGTGATTTTAAGCTGAGACTGGGTATGCTCATTAGCAAAATTATATAAACTGCAGTGTCAAAGTTCATGCCATCTATGCTATGACTTTCATTACTGCTGAAGGTGCTTATGTGTAGACAGATTCCTAGAGGATCTATAAATAGCACAGCTTTTGAAGGGATACAGCTAATTTACACTCCCTAAGGATTTGGTTCTTTTTGTCTGGAAGACACTGGGCTATGATGTTTCTGTCAGAGAGGAGGTCTCTGTGGCAGCTGTGTTGGGTGGAGCACTAGAAGCTAAACAGTCACCTAATAGGCCCTTGAGTAGCTGCAAGAAGTGTTCACTAAGGGGAAAACCCTGTATTTGCCAGACCAGTACGGTCTACTTATATGCACTCTGACCTTCATTGAGCAGCCGCCTCTCCAGAACTGATGCTGCAGCATCAGCATCACACCAGTGATGCACTGACTTGGGAGACAAGTTTCTTTTCCTCTGCTGGTTCTGAAACAGATTGTTGGAGCTCATTCAAGTGCTACCACTCTCATTCAGCTTGTGAAATTCACAGAAACTTGTAACAAATGCAAGTTTGCATTTTTAACTCCTTAACCAGCAGTTGGAAAACAAGTTTTTTATGTTAGGTGCTATACTAAGTATGAATCAGCACAATGCGAACAGATTGGTGCTTGATCTGCTCTTTGTTGCAATTACTTTTAAAGGAAGTTTGTGCTTATTGTGAGAAGCCGTGTGTGAGATATGACAGCTAAAAACAATTACTCTTTCATCTGTACAGTCCAGTATTTAGGTGGCGTTTGGAATATAAAAGCATGTTCATAATAATCCCCCTTCCCCTGAAACAAGACTTTATTTTAGATATTTATCTTTCCCACTCCCATTACATTTGAGATACAGTCTTTACGTAGCAACTGAGTGAAAACAAGGTATGTATCTGGGAGATAGGGGTGTATGGTAATATGTTACTGGATGACTTTTCCTTTGATATAAAACTTTAATTTTAAACATGAATAGATGAAAATAGGTTAGAATTTGAGCTTTCTAGCTTTTTCTCATCGCTTAACATAAATCAAGAGATGGTTCTGTGAGACTCTGCTTTGTGATCAAATGGCATTTCTGGAAAAACTTCAATATTCTCCTTATGCTACAGCTTTGTGTGATGTGACCTGAAGGTTGTGATGAGGAGACCCTGTACTCTGGCACCACCAACCAGGGCTCTGTATGCTGTCTTCAGCAAAAATGCTAACAGAAATTATTTCCTCAAGTAAGTTTTAGAAGCTGCCTTGAAACAGGAGAACCTGTGAACAGAATACTGTGTAAGATTGAGCTCTCTCCATAGAGGGGTGAGGGAAAGGTAAAAAAAAAAAAAAAAAGTGTCTGCCCAAGCATTACAAAGGAGGAATAAATCTCAGCGAATGCTATGCAGAGGCAGAAGTTGAGTCAGGGAAGGGCCTTTTCTACTGTCACCCAAAAGGCAGTGGCAGATCAGCTTTGTTTCTCCATTTCGTGTTAGCTGTGTTGAACCCATTCCTTGGTTTGTTTTACAGCTATTTAGTTACATATTCAGGGAGACCAAAATATTGTTAAGCTCCAAATAAATAATTCTTCGTTGTCAGAGAAACTGAATAAATGAGAGAAGTGACTGAAGATGGCTCCACTGGTGTTGGAGTTAAAAAAAAGAAAGCCAACATTTGAATGAATCCTCACACTTCATAGATTTAAGTTGAAATCCATATAACGTAAAAGCTATTTTCAAAAATGCTGCATACTGCAGACACTTGTAAGGAAAAAAGCACAGGCCCAAGAAAATTCAGACTGGGCACCTGCAGTAACTTAAAACAATTTTTACTCTATTTGCTGTTATCCTCTCTAGTCTTATTGCTTATCCTTACATAGTACAGCTCTGCTCTTAACTCCTATGCTACTGCATTCCTAATGCCATGTAAAAAATGCTACAGGACGTGTTTCTACCTCACCTCATTTAATTTATTTGACATTTATGTCACTGGGATACTTGATTTGTGCATTCAGAATGTGAGATTTAAATAAACATCTCTCACTTTAATTCTTTGTAGAAAGCTGTGAGTGTTATAAAAGACCTCACTCACCAACACTGATTTTTGGAAAATACAGCCATTGAATTATCCTGATATGCAGTTGTTGAAAAAGAGAGCCACTGTGTGTAATGCTTTTAACAAAATAAAAGTATAATCCCATTTGGTTACAGTTTACACTCTGCCTGCATATGCTGACCTGCAGCTCAGAGTAACCAGAGCCTGCATGTTTTGAGGTTCATGATCAGAGGTCAGGAAATACTTGTTGCAGCTCTGTTACTTACTGACTGGCTTTGAACAAGTTTCACCTGTCTCTTTAAGGGCTTACTCACATTTCAGCAAGAATAATTAACAGAATCTTACCTTATATGTGATTACAAGAAAACATTTGAAAGTTGAGGTGCTGTAGAGGCTCTGAGTTTCAAGGTGGGGAACTAAGAAGCTCTGCATTTATATTTTGGTAACAAGGATCTAAAACATTGGCAGCTTCTGAAAGAGATAGATCTGACCGAACATAAAAAGAAGCCTACATGTGATAGATCACTTGCTTCTTGTGTGCTTGACCCTGCACTGTGTGAAACTTATTACCTTCTTCCTCTAAAGCAAAAAGACCTCTCTATTGATGTAAAAACGAAAAACCTCTTGTCAAGTGGCAAAGCCATCCCTCTGTGCTGAGTGCTTCACAGATGCCTTAATGCAATTGCAAGAGTATGTAGAAATGTTTGTCAGAAACGTGAATGCAATTATATTGCATAGATCTCATTTTTATAGAATAATCACACAGAGCAGAGAGTGAGACTATTCCATTTATGAGAGTTGCAGGTAGATACAAAATTGTTTCTTTAGAATAAAGGAAGTGCTGTTATGTAGAGAAGCACCATGAAAAAGCCAGTCTAAGGAGACCAAGCAGTGGAGGAAAGAAAACATGCCTTTTGATGTAGAATGAAACAGGAAAAAAAGAAGGATGAAAGAAAGAGTCAGAACATGTCATTTTATATAAAAACAATTAAGATGCTATCTATTATTTGGCAATTATATGGCTGTTTCTACTATAGGAAGGAAAAAGTGAGCATTCACTGTTCGAACTTTTCGCTTGGGATTCTTGAGGTCATTATTACTGAGGTTCATGAAAACTGAGAGTATTGAGAAATAGGGGCAGAGAAGATAGATACACTTATACTTTCAGGCCCCAAGGACCTACAGGATCTTTCCTCACTAGAGGAGGAAGGAGCAAATAGTGTATGTGCCCCCAGGGTCCAAAAATTTTGTGGTTATTCTGGTTGCTACACAAGTGCTGACTACACCCCAGTCAAGTCCTTTAATCAATGTTCACCTTGTAGCAGCAGATCAAGTAGTAAGGGAAAAAAGGCAATATGTTACAGGAAAACAAGACATTCTGTCAAACAGAAATGTCAACAGCTTCTCTTAAACAAGTAAACCAAGATCGCCACAGTCTGATCACTGTGTGGCATAAAAGTGAAAGCAAACCCCACAGCATGTGGCAGACAGAGCAGAGGGAAACTGAAGACTAGAAAGCATTGGTAGGGCTTTTAAGGAAAACATCCGTTCCACCTGGCTTCTAGTCTCTTAAAGATTTTCCTTAACAATGCTCCAGTGCTACATTAGGCATGGTTATTTCTGTACTGGGCTGTTGGCTCACACTGTGAAGTTTGGTATAGATGATGAGGCCAAGGCACATGTTTAAGACTTTGATAAGAAAATGCTGATGCTGGAAGACTTCAGTTATACCATGGTATGTTCACAAACACTGTTAAATAGCATAGCATCCAGCTGACAGCACTTTTGGGTACATTAAACTTAATGAGTTGACAGAAAGGAGAATACACACCAGCACTCCAGTCATTGTGGTCAGAGTTGACCAAAACTGCATTAACTGTCCCAGCATCTTTGCACACTCTACCAAGATAATTTTCATGTCTTTACAGAAATAGCATCATTTGTGGAAAAGAGGAATCTGAATAATTTTGATTTGGTTTTGGGTCACTGATATACCATTGGGGATACTAATTTGGATGCAGAGAAAGACAAACTTACTGAGCCAGAATATAGAGTACATTTAACATTCAAATCCAAAAGAGTTACAGATTATCTTCATAAACAATTATTTTGTTAGTGGAGAATTTAATTTTATTTAAATTTTCATTGGACAATAACTGTAGTGTATAAGTAAGGTGATGTACAGACAATTTGGCTTGAAACATATACATTTTAGGAAATAAAGCAGCAATGCTTTCAAAATCAATTATAATTTTCTGATTTACTGATGAGAATTAACGTAATAGGAAAGAACAGAAATATGAATTATTAGCGTGGTATTATCTGTTGTTAGAAACATTAAATAAATGATACTGTCATCATGCTACGTAACAACTCCCACTAAATGTAGTTCTGCTAGTGACAGCCCCACCTTTTCGTGGCCTAGCAGCTTTGGATAAACACACACTTCGCAGCTACATCCTGACCTTTTCATGAAGTAACAGAACTGGTTTGCCAAGACTCTTCATGTTGGTTTTAGATGGCTTTAGTTTCCTCTCATCTGTCAGACCAAGAAAGTGGCGTTTGAATTTTGTAAGCTTTTGGCAAGATTTGGATCAGGATTTTGTAGACTTTATGAACTGTGCTTTAGCTGCTTTTTGGTCCCAGTATGAGAAACTTGTTCTCAAATGATCCCTGGAATTTGTAGTCTACAATTGGAAAAAGTATTAGCCACGTTCAAACTCCTGACTGACACAAACTCAAAATAGCTGAGGGAGGGGAAGTAGTAGCTAATGTTTAGATTTACTCCATGGATACATGGGTTGCATTAGAAGCTTTGGCCTTGTTCCAGCTTGTGTATGAACCTTGCACAGCATTTGTGAAGCGCTCAGCATCAGTTTGGAAACACCAAGTGGAACAGGGACCTCCTGCACCCCCTGCCTGCCTGCTCTGTCCCCTGAGAGCAGCCTGTGGTTCGGCACCCCCGCAGGCAGCTCCTCCTTCTTCCCACTTTCAACAGACCAACACAACAATATGTAACTCATCTCCTGTATTAAAAGTGCTGAAGCTAGGGTTGGTCATTAAGTAACAACAACAGCTACCTGCTAGTGGAAGAGTCCTTCTTACCAAGTCACCAATCTTTAGGCACTCTTAATCTTCTTCAATTTTGTTGTTTGTGTTGTTTTGTTTTGTTTTGTTTTGTTTTAGGTTACAGTATATATATTTCTAGCACAGTGAGCTTGTTTGAAGTTTCTCTTTGAACAGTAACACTTCATTCCAGCTCTAAACAGTCACTTTCTGAAGTCAGATACATGCCCAGAAGCAGAATCTTTGTCCTACAAAGAAAGAGCTGCTTCTGTAGACTGGCTTAAGACTGAGACAAGTCAATGAGCCAGTGAGTGGCTCTTAAAACTAATGTTTTATGCTTGGATACTTGCCCTCGATACATGACACTAAGGAAGGTGTGAAATTTCTCTTTGCCTTCCTAGAAATTGAAGGAAATCAATGAATAGCTTTTTGTGGGTTTTTTGGTCCTCTTTCTCTGCTGATATACAGGTAAATTGAGTAATGATTTGCTAATCTTCAATAATATTTGAATGATCTTTGCAATTGCTCCCTCTTCTTGATCACTACCAGATGCAAATGAAATGCATGGTCTCTGTCAGGACCTAAATAGTCTGGGATCCAGGCTTGCAAATTTGTCCTAGAATGATGCTTATTGAGAACATCAGATTTACGGTCCTCAGACAGTAGATCCTTGTGAACAAACTTTCAGTGAACAGCTCCTGGCAAGAATAAATTTGATACAGAAATAAAGTAGTCTGAACATGTCCATGTCTTACCCAAGACTGTATTATTCTCTATAGTTATGTTACTAGTAAGTTAAATGACATATTCAAAGGTTTGTGTCAGAGGGTGAGAGAAGGTAAATCTACTGGGAATGATGGAGTGTTTCTGTCAAAGGCTTAGGAAGCAGACATCACCAGAAGCTTGTCTGTTTTTTCTTAACTATATCAGTTAATTTAGGAAGAGATATTATCTTTGCCTATAAAACTTGCCCCAGACAACTTTACTAGTAACATAACCGTTAGCTAGGATTCCGTAAGAACTACCCAAACATGGTATTAGTGAAAGATACAATCAGTTTAAGAATGGATATGAAGTATTAAATTCTGTTGTATCAGATTGATTTCCTGTGCACCTTGTTTCTTAACAATATACTAATATAGTCAGCCTTTCACCACACTTCCAGTGAAGGTTCTTACTATTTTCAGAACATGGGTGTTTATTATTTCTCCAAGTGGAAAAAAAAACAGGCTTGTTAGAGTAAAATAAACTGGACACTTAAAACCAAACCAAAAATCATGTTTTATTAGAAAAAATACCAGCTTTGAGTCTTATAACAAAGCCAAAGGAGCAGTTTATTTTTCACTGCTAAGACTTCATCCACTATTTAATGGAACACCTGATTTCCTGTGCCTCTGCTTTATTCCACCAATATTTATCTCCTTGTTTGTCTGCATTTTTCCACTCAGCTTCTCTTGTAAATGGGAGGAACTCTTCTGCCAAACTTCAACTACCCCCTAACTGTTTTCCAGAAGCCTCTTCAAGGCCTGTCTTTGCTACACTGCCTACAAATCATTGTCACCTTGCAGTCTTGAAGCTGGAGGCCATCTGTGACCATGGTGACTGCTGATTTATGTGAGCACACATGCCACCTTCTTTCACACATTTTTACCTTAGTCTCTCAGTTTCTTGTCTTGGGAGCATGGAATGCAGAGTCTGGGGTGGGGACTGCCTAAAATAATGAATATAAGATACAAAATAGATGTAGACATTTGTGAAAAATATGTTGAGAAATAATATGTTTGGAGTGCCTGTTTATCAAGACAAGATTGTATCAATTATAATTACAGAGGAGAACATATCTACCAAAGTAAGTAGGCCAGAATCCCTGATCCAGCCAAAAACTGAAAGGATTTAAAAAAGGTGACTTAAATCACTCACAGTCTTCAAAGCTAGACAAGGTTCTATCTAACTCAAGATAACCTTGAAGCTTTTCTGAATTTTCTTGTCTTTCACAGCTCTCAGGGTGCACCAGACCTTTGATATTTTGGGGATTTATCCTTTTTCATATGGCTAAACCTCCAGTACTGGTGGCTGAGAATGGGGCATGGTGTGACTGAGATTTTTCTGGTAGATTTATCCCATGTGGGATTCCTCTGTCCCAGAGACTTCTCAAGGGACACATTAGGAAAGCTTTATGGCTGCCATGTGTCTCTGGAAAGGGGCCAAACATTTACTCTTTTATAAACCTGTATTAGGTCAAGATAGGAAAATATGTAAGCGGCAAGCACATGAATCTGTGTAAAGAAAACTTGTTATATGAATCAGAAAATACATAGTTTGGGAAAGCCTGTGTAAGCATAAAATTAATTTAGGGGTAGTTAGAACATTTTAGAGGAACAACAGGGTCCCAATCTTGCCATCACTGAAGCAATAGTAGTGCTGATGTAGTTAGGACAGAATTCTCAAGGTGTTAATTGAAGATTATTTCTTTTTCGTAGCCATAGATGATGTGTAATCTCTATGTTGCCCCTATCCTGCCTTTCTACATTTTCACATGCCATAGCAGCAATCCAAGATGACTTTGAAGAAAACTGGCTTATCTATGCAGAGAGCTGAGCTGCAGAATCAGCCTCACTTTTTTGATTTATTTTTCAAAGCTCTTCTGCATGGTTTCTGTCTTGATTTTTCTTATCAACATGATTCAGTGCAAATCTCTGGGGATGTCTTGTGCATTATATGAAACTGGTATTATTGTTGTCTGAGCAGACTCAAGCAAGGAGCTTCTGTTTGTGGAGCTGTTTTATGTTACATGCATTAATAATGTCAAACTTCTGAAGGAAAATCTCTTGGAACAGTCTAAAGCTGCCTTTGCAGAGCAATCTCTTCACTCTTCTCCATAGTCTTAACTTTTCTCCATTCGTTGCTTCTCCCCATTAAATGTTTTTGGTTTGAGACTTGGCTGATTAATAGCTTCATGTCAGTGTTCTAATTTGAGCATGATTTGCTAGCAAGGTGCTGAGGAAATTCTGTGAGTCAGTGGGAGTGGTTGGTATTCAGCACTTTTGCAAACCAGGATGCTTACTTCAGTGCCTCAGTTAAGGGTTCAGGAGCCTGATTTGGGCTCCTATTTTTATAAACCAGAGTCATGATATCCAAATGTATTAACTGATGTGTTCTTTGAATAATTACAGCTAGTATTTTTAAAGAAGATGAAATCACTTGGCCAATTTTTAATGGTATTTGGGTGTCCAGCACCCTGAGCTTCTCTAAAAATCCTCTTCTGTCCCTTTTGTTCAGCATAACTCCAGGCCAGGAGGAATTTCTTTATTCTATGTACCAGCTTTGCTGAACATGTGTTTGGTTCTTTTGTTTGCTTGAAAGTGCTATGCCAGTGTCATTGGGACATGTTGAATGCTTTCAAATATGGAGACAGTCAAAATGCGTAGATGATTTTAACTCTGATTTCATGAGTGTGATGAATGGGTTTGGGGCTGTGAATCTTTGGTCCTACTGAATCTCTCGTTGCATAAATTGGCCCAATGAACATGTCAGATCCTGAAACTTAGCAGGCTTTTGCAGGTGGTGTCTGAAGTGAGCTGCAAAACAAGACAGCCTTTGATAGGTATATGAAATTGTGTAAGTGTGTGAGGAATTGCTCACATAAATCCATGTGCTGCCACGGTGATTTATCATATGTGCAAACCTCAGAACATCAAAATGGAACTGTAGCTGTGCTGGCTAACAGCTGGACCTGGAATGAATTAATACAATATCATAATTCACTAAAGGAGCTCTGCTCATGTCCCAGAACCAGAGCGCAGCCTATTAGTGTTTTATCACCCTAGCAGTGACCCGAGAGTATATAAACAAGTATGTAGTATATACTGCTGTTCTATCCATTATCCTATGCATTAAGACATTATTTCTGAGGCATCACTTTCAGATTTAACTAATAAGTGCAATCCAGGTGGCACTTGGATGAGAGATAACTGGTAGTACTAATTCATGATTTAATGAAATAATTCTTTCAAAAATAATGTATACGAGTTTCTAAAATTACCCCTCCAGAGCTCTGCACAATGGACAAGTCAGTAAGTCAGTACAAGTATTTCCACTGGCCTTCAGCTTCTGACAGTGCTTTTTGCCCTGTCACCCAGAGTTTCCTACCTTTTTTCTCTGTCACTCAGACCACTCCCTGGTCAAATTAGACCAAACCTGCACTGTGCCGCAGGAGCTAATGTGCTTCTATTCTGCTAATGACTAGGGACACTGATGGGTCTTAGCTTGGGGAGTCTCTTTTCTAAGAATACTCTGTCCCATGTTTATATGTGGGCACTGCTCTCCTGAGCCATTTCAGTCAGTATGAAAGCAGTGTTGTCACACAGAGAAGGAGGTAGTACTTAAACTAATGAAAATATGACCCTCATGCAGCGCTGTTCTCTATTAGTTACAATTTCAGAGTGGTCTTTCAATAAAGTGATTGCAGTCTGTCCTGGCTGAGAGGCAATGAATAATGTCTAACTGGAAAAGGAACATCTTTTGCCACTTGCCTCAAAAACTGGTAAATGAAACACCATTGACTACCACAGCTGTTTGAATATGTTAGAGGAGTCAAAGAGCTAGAAACATACAGATAATTGCAAATATCAGTAGAAACATCAATCAGAGAGCAAGTATTTCTTCTAACATTTCCTTTGACTGTTTTTTTATAATAACTTATCATCTTCCCTATCTGAACTGACCGATGCATGTGACCAGATGAATCAAAGCCTCTTTCTCAGCTAAGCATTAGGAAAGCTTCACAAGGTGGATGAAATACACTCAAATTCTGGAACTAAATGCTTCAAACTCTGGGCCTGGATAGCCTCATCCTCCTTAACACAGCCATTATCAGAGACAGTGAAGTGGTGTAGGCTGTGATGTATTGAGAAGCTCACCTGTGATATATATTACTTATACATGTTGCTGTGATCTATAGAGATTTTCAGACAGACAAAAAGTGGTAACTCAAGTTGTGTGAAAGCTTTCTTGCTTGCTTGTTTCAGGTTAGTTGTAGTTTTGCTCCTTACGAAGGCAGCCTGCTTCAGAAAGGTATATGATTCCATCTCTCCTGAGACCCATCTGTGCACTGGGCAAGATGAGAGACCAAATAGTGCCTTGTGCCTCCATCCCAGAGAAAATTGTGGAATCAAGGGGAAATTACCCACTGTTTTCTACTTGATCGAATCAGACATAAGAAAGGAAAGAAGTATTTCAATAACACTTCCTTCCATTTTGAGGGAGCCCAGAGATGAGTCAGCAGCACTTAATGGCCCATGGAGTGAAGGCCATAGGACTGATCGATGCCTTCCAGTTCCCATGTTTTTCTGCAGATTGAGGCAGCTGGCTGGGATGGCAGTGCCGCAGGGCTGGTCTGCACTACCCTGCTAGCGGCATGGCAAGCAAACTCAGCAGATGTGAAAACTCATCTTCTCACCCATCCATACACACAGATAAATATAACACTTGCCAAAAAATGGAAAAGGGGCATGGTAGGGGGAAAAAGACCATGGTCAAGTCAACTTCAAGACTGCTGATCCCCAGCCTTTTGGCCTAGGCTAATGTATGCTATATATACTATATTTTCCTCATAAGGCTGCTGGCATCTTGACCAACTTTAGAGCCCTCTAGTCCAACCCTGGAGAAAGGGCCAGTTCTGAAGTACTAACAGAAAAGCAAACCTGAATCCTGCTTATCTTGTGTGCTATACCACTCATATCACAGTGCATATTTCTGTGCACAGCTCTGTGTTCTTGTAAATGTATCTCATAGTTTGTAGATATTTGTAGGTGAAAAATTCAATCTGCAAAGTAACATCACAGACATCTATAGGTTAACATAAGGGATATTATTTTCCTTACTCTCCCCTTATTTCTTTATCAACAGCTGTTTCAAGCTCTCTCTAATAGTCTAGTAGCCCTGCTGCCAGTTTGAGAACTACTAGGAAGCTGATGCTTTTATTATGATCTTTCCAGATATGATATTGTTAATTTTTATTGCATTATAAATCCTGGTCATAATGTGTTTGTCTGATTTGTTTTCTCTTGCTTCTGGGAGTAGGCATTATCTCTTCATTTAGTCTTGCAGTTAGTTGTGAATGCATTATAAACTTGAGGGATGCTTTGTTCTTCTCCATTCTGTGCCTCTTTCAAAGCTCCCCCCATGAACTGGGCAGTTCATTTACTTCTTAGCTTCATTAATCATTTCCATGTGTGGCTCATTTTGCACCAGATACTCTGGGCCACTTGTGGCTATTGAGCAAATGTGGCAAACATACATGACTTGCTGGTCATGCTTCACAGAGTGAACAGACCACACACAGATAAAACCTCCAAAGGCTGAGAAGTCAAAGACGTTTGTTAATTTAATATGGAGCAGCTTTTTACAGTCAGAGAGATGGCAGGGAACACTGACTTTTGGTTTTGCACAGAAACTGATTACACGGTGGTTTATCTTCAAAGGAGATCAGGTCAGATCTCTGTTGATAATATATCCCTAGGAATCTATTTTAATATGTATTCAGCTTGAGGTTAACCTCACCAGTTTAATTGGAGTTTCACAAGACAGGGATTTGGCCTATTGTTCTTTAAATAAGATATGCTTCACGTAGGTGATATGAATCTATTTGCATGTTCCAGGATGTGTATAAATAATGTGTAGTTGCTTTGAGCTGTTCAGTTGGTTCCAACATCCAAGTTGCTTAATTGTATGGTTCTTCCAGGTTTGTAATGTGTCTGGCTGATGCAGCAAAGATGGAACATCAACAACAAAACACAAAGAAATGTCCTGGTGTATCAATAAAGGAAATATTTTTTCACACAGCATATAATTAAGGAGTAGAACTTACTGGTGATGAATGTCATCAAGGCCAAGGGTTTAGCAAGATTCAAAGTGACACTGTTTCATATAGGCCCCTCCTATAATTACTTTGCCTAAGCACAATAAAGAAAAAACCCAGAACTTATGAAAAGTGCTGGGTTTCATGATGAAGCCTGAAGTTTGTGACAGTTTTAGCATGACAGCAAGTGAAGACATTAAAATCTGAAGCTTCTGCTAGACCCTTCCATGGTGCTACTGGTGGCTTGCCTAAAATCCGAGTCCTGGTGGTATCCCAGTACAGACTATTTATCCTGTTAACACATCCCAGTTACTTTTTATTTTTGTATACTTATATTCCTGTCTAAGGGTTCCTAAAAGCTAAAGCAATTAATTGTTTTGGATTTAAGTCTGTGTAAAAATAATAGAGTTAACATGTTGTGTATTATGTCACCAGTGCAATTTTGCTATATAATGGTAAATTGACTTTTCTTTCTCTTTCCTAATAGTAGTAACCCAGATGGGTGTATGTGTAATAAGACATTGTTGTGTTTCAGGAATATGCACAGCTTTATAAACATTTAGAAATTATAGAAAAATAAATTTACAGAAGTGTCTAGCATAAAATGAATAAGGAAACAATAAAGTCTTTCCCAATCTTCAGTGCATGCTTTGCATGCCCCACTGGCCCCCCAGGGAATTGCAATTCTGTGTTGCCAAATATGTAGTTTTGGAGGGGCCTTTCTCAGTGTGTTCTCAATCCATTTACATTCTGAGGGTGTAGGAAACTTGGGTGCCAGTATCATGTGCATAAAGCCATCAGGGCCCAGTTCAGCACGTAGCTCATGTAATGTGTTGGGCCACAATGAGCTGTTGCTAGCTTGGTGCTAGAGGTTTGGAGAACCTTTTGACTCTCTCTCCTTTCCTGCTTCTAGTTTGAGCCTTGAGACTTTTGGCGACACAAACAGCTCAGTCTACAATCCTGCTGCTGTGACTCAAAGGTATGACAAAACATTACAGAGCATAATCATTAAGTGTGTTGCTAACATCAGATTTCAACACATTTACAAATATTGCTCCATCAAAAATGCTGGCATCAGTGGCAGAATTTGTATCTTGAGGTTGAAAGTTGCTCTCCCGAGTAGCCATGAGGTGACCATTCCTTTTGCCAAGGTGATCCTTTTGCGTCGCCTTTTCTTCTATGAACCTTTGAAGGTTAATCTCATAAAACCCAATGTAGCAGGGTTTGTGTCATTGACAATAGTCCTCTTAAAACATCTTTCTCTAAACCATTACCATCTAATCTAGTCATTTCTATTTACATGAAAAGTGCATTCAGATTAAGTTAACATCTGACATTTTCTGCAAACCATATACAATATGACTTCTTTCTGATTCTGCTGCAGTAGTCTCTATTGCACTGTTGTCTTCCTGCCAAAGAGTGTATTTGCCTAGTCAGTGAGGGCATGGGAAGACTTTGTTGACGTACCAAACTCATGAAGGGATGTGTGTTTCTATTTTTTTTTTGAAACACTGGGAAGCTAGTGTTAGTCTTTCTCTACTATATGCAGTTAATTTGCCATAGCCACTGAGCACCTTTTACAGACTCAAGCTGCAAAGAAATAACAGAGAAATGGATTAAATTTTTGAAGATCACATTCATTACAATCTGTTTATCATAACAGCTTACATTCAGGCAAATCAAATGCTCAGTGGAAGTCAGAGCAATTTCTTTAATCTGTGTGGCTTCAAATATCACCAGGATATGATATTCACAAAGTATAACGATTTTCACATCATGTGTTGTGTGGCATGTGAACAAGAATACACATATGTACATACATACATGGGTTTTCATACAAGAATGTACCTGGCAGGCTTCTATTTGTCCATACTGTGGACTGTGACTGTGCCTGAGTATCAAAATTGCTAGTGAATATGTCCTTACATCAATCATAGTAAAGTTCTTGTTGAAGAAAAAAACAGAGCACCCTCCTTGTGCCCAGTGCAACAAAATGGCACATGGCAATGTTCTTAAAATGGTAAAGCAGGAATGGTCCTGATGTCATATCCAAATATATTTATTAAGTCAAGCTGTATGACTGATGGTTTTAATGCTTGTTACATCTGCATATACTCCCTTAGTTAATATGCAGAGGACAAAAATCTGTTCCCAAGCTTCTGGGTAATAATGGCAATCAGACTGTCTTGGCGCAAGAGATTCATCATTGTGGTCCAGCATCTAAATACCCCCAGGCTTCGCCCAGTAGTCCTCAATGTTGTTATCCTCCCGTCACTTCTGGAGTATGTGTGCTAAATGATACTCAGTCTCTTTTCCTTTATCTACCTCATCAGGATCAGTCAAGCAAGGTGCCAACTACATAAGAAAGCTGCTTCTTTGTTAGGAATGGTCTCAAAACAGTCTAAGCACAAAGACAATATTCCAAAAGCACCACTGAAATACCCCAGTAGTAGCAATCTATGTCACTATTTAACTCAACAGGGTTTCATATTTATAATACTTAGGTGGAAGCTCTGTATCTCCCTCCAGCTGCACCATATTACCTGTTTTAAATGGCTGTTGATTTATTTGTCATAGATATGGTTTCTATTGATAAACATTCTCAGACAAAAGCTTTTGTACGGATAGATTTCCTAAATTACTGTGCAATCCCAAAGGAAAGCACTAGTTTAGCAATTAATGGAAGTGCTGAGATTACAAAATAAAACTGAATATTTTAATGACTTGGAGATGATGGAGTTTTCAGGGTAATTCACAGGTATGAAAGGACAGATTTCTATTCTGGAATAAAAAAAATGTCTTCATTTGTGTTAAGAGCAATGATTACACCTTGCAGTCAGTGTCCCATGATATGGAGTGTTTGGTGCACAGGACCTCAGACTGAGAGTCAGAACAGTGGGATTTCTGTCCCATATCCATGGCTCTGTGCCAGTCATTTAATTTTCTGAGTCTGAGAAATAATGAGCTTTGCTTGCCATCTGAAACTGCTTTGAAAGCTACAGAGGAAAGTTGACTCCCAGCTTGGTCAATAAGGGTATTCCAAATTAAATAGCAGAAGTATTTTTATATGCTTATAAGGTATATGTCATAAAGATGTGGCTCTTTGATCCTGTGTTTATGATATAAAGCACTGACACTCCCAGAGTGTAGCAGTTTATTCAGTAAACAAATAACAGTGAAACCTCAGTGACTCAGGGTATGTCTTGCAGTAATTTTCTGTAATTTGTATGTTTATTTCAAACAAATGCTAGCATAATGACTTGATATTATCTAAACATTTCAGAACATTAGGGATTCCATATACACAGCTTCTCACCCATCAGTTTCAAGTCTCAAACTGAGGCAGACATAGACTATGTATCAGAACACAAATGTGAGGTGGGACTCAAGAGTTTTGGTTGAGTAGTTGTGATAACTTTTAAAACAACACTGCCCCCAGTTTTCCTTTATGTCACTTAATTGGAATTAAACATCCTGTCAAACGGGTGAAAGAGCAGGGTTTGTGTTCTGTCCTAGGACTTTAATACTAGTATCTTTCCTTAAGCCACTTGGTAGATCAGCTGTTGGGAAGCAAGTCCATATTTAAGGTTTGTGGACAGCACTTAATTTATCTCTGTGGGATGGTGGCTACTTATAAGACTAGAAAATCCTAATTTTCAGAGCGTGGATTATATTGATAGTTTTGGGAACTGAAAGAGAAAGAGGCTGAGTCAACCAGGCATTACACTTAAATCTGCCGTGAAGAACACAAAGGCCTAGAACTCAACGGGATACTAAAAGCAGGCTACCCATGACAGGCTGGGATTCAGCAGCAGTTAACATTCCCAGCTTCAAGCAGATTGGTCAAAAGAGAAATACCTGGAGTTATTACTTTACTCTGTCCCTGACATTATACAGATTTCATGTTAAATGCCCACTCATTAGCATAAGAGGCTGCTCTGGTGGGAAATGTAGTATTTTGGGAGCTTGGGAATGGAGCCTGACTCTGCAGCTCTGAACAAGTCCTCTAGAGGATGTTTTAAGTTGGGCTTTTCAGTGAAGGTTTCCAGGTTATTTTAGCTTAAAGTTTAAGGTGGAGGGGGGCAGTATTCATACCATATTACATTATTCTTTGACAACAAAATTAATTTTGAAAAAAAAAAAAAAAAAATCTGTCCATGTAATAGCTGGACTGTGAATATTAGTTCAGTGATGCTCCCAAAATGCCTTTAGAGCCTTGAATGGAAAGCAAGATTCTGATTATGATGACGACTATTATTATTTCAAAATTTGAGTGTTAAGTTTACCACTATTTATTATGATTCTTTATGCAAGATAGATCTGAACTTAGATCTGATGTTCTGTACAAGCTTAGATCTCCATGATGAAGGAGAGATGAGGGAATCTGATTTTTCTAACACTATTTTTTTTCAACCTTAGCTTTGTTTCTGGTTTGGTTTCTGTTCCTTTGTTTCTGTTTAATGTTGATGTGCTCAGTTCCTTCATACTGCAAATGTTTTAGTCTTGCTGTGGATAGATAAAGATTCCTTTGTGGTTGACAGAAATGCAGCCAGAAAGTGAATTAAATCCCAAAAGAAAGTAAGTGCTTTGCTCCTCTCCCAAACTGCTTTCAAGACTTCAGTTTTGCAAGTGAATATACTGAGAAATAAACCTGGCTGCCAGTGGTGCTGAGTAAGAATCCACAGGTCAGAGATTTGGTGTTGGACCTTGGTCTAAAGTATTACAAGCTGAGGTTCTCTTGCTTTATTAATTTCCAAAGATGTTTAGATTCAGCACAACTCTCATGTTGTTTCTTTACCAATCTTTTGGTTAAAAACAGGTATAAAGAAATGCAAAGAAGGCAGAAATCCTAAAAGAAACACCAGAACTTTTTCAGATGAGTTCAATTTGCAATTAAAATTAAAAATTAGGCTACAGAATCTGGATTGCATTTCATCCAAAGCAATCAGCCTTGAATAATTCTGAATGAAGAAAAAAACCTATCACCACTTGTGCTTTTGCTCTTCCATTTGTCCATGTAAACAGTTAAATCTGTCTCTAAAACTACATTCTTTCAGCAATTTCACTTTTAAAATCTGTCCCCAACAACACAGCTCACCTTCTCCTACAGGTTTTTTAAGGTTTTGCATTTCTTCACTTTCCTTTCCCAGGGTGGATAGGGCAAGAATAGACAGAATAGCGCTTTCAGTTCTTCCATGAATGGAAGGGAAAAAACTGTCCTGAGTCACAGACTAATTCTACTCTTTCAAGGTAGGAATAATATAAAATCTTGGAAAGGGAGATCACAGGAAAGGCAGCCAATCTGAGGAAGATACTTTTACAACTAATCACGGACATTGCATAGTATTATTGATTGCTTAGCATTTTCCTCACTATTTGCTTTTGAGATCTGGCACACTTTATGCATTGCGCTGGCTTGTTTCCAGTTAGATAAAGGTATTTTGTAGAGATAGATGGGAAAACCCTACTGATGAAACTTGTTCCCTAGGTCAGATCTAATCCCTCTTTAGGATGAGATGTCCTTATGAATTCTGATTAGAGATGAGAACATATCAGTGAAAGAAAAAATATGTTTAGGATTGCTGAAACCAAACCCTGAAATGTACATGGACTCTGTTCGTGCCCTATTATTATTATTGTTGTTGTTGTTATTATTATTATCTCATAAGAATTGTAGTCTGTTGTCAGAACTATTCTTCACAACAAAGTTGAAGTAGCCATTAGAATACATTTATGTAAAGCATTTCAGGTTTATAAATCATTACTATTTGAATGGAAAACCTTATTCTTAGCATCATCAATATCTTATCAGGGAATACAACATTACTTACTAAAATGATTAGCTGTGTTTAACTAAGATGGCTTTATGTTCTCTGTGTGTACAAGTGTATATATGCATGTATGTATTAATACATATGAATGAGCCTGCATAGCCTGCCAAAGAAGAATTGGTTGTTGAAATTGGTTTAATGATTAATTAGGACAGGCAGAAACATATGCCCATACACCCTGTCACAACTGCACAGCAAGACACTCCCTTTGAAGAAACATGGATTTCTTGCACATATGGTCTGCAATAGACTCAGACAAATAAAAACTTTCTTGACTTTCTGCATTAGGGACAGGGAACGTATCTGTGGACATGTGGTATGTGGCAGCCCCTACTTAAATTGAAGGGGCTGGAAATACGGACAATGTGATAGAGTGGACAAGTGTTTTATACAGGGATGCACGCAATGGTGGCAAAGTTGGAAACAGAGCCAGATCTCTGAATGATTATGTCTATACATCTTTCTCCATACCACTTTGTCTACCAGACAGAGAGAAGGAATAGGCTGTGATGGTGTAAGACTGAGAAGGAAAAGTCAAACTTTATCTCTACTCAGAAAAAAACTGTCTTGGTTTGCAGAGCCTGCTTGCTTCCTTTACATTCCCAGCAAGAGAAGTGTTAAACCAACATTTGGAGCCCTCATTCCTCCTGGGATTTGGAATATAACAACAGATGCCAAGGTTATCTTTGTCCTATCTCTCCAGTGAGGCTCTAGAGCAAGCACAAACAGAATGCTGCTTTCTTCCCTTTCTTTCTATCAACACCATCCAGAATCATAGTTCTTTACAGTGCTTCAATTTCTATTATAAAGAATAAAGGTAGTGGGACTCTCTAGAGACTCTAAAATGGTTTAAAAACAACTCAGAGTCTTTTGAGGACAAATAAAGGCTGTTCGTTGAAGGAGTGCAAACCTTTTTTTCTAAAGGATTTCCAGAACACAATGCTGTCTTGACCCCTCCCATACCAGCTGGGAGCCTGCAGCATTTACTACAGCCAAGGTTGAAAACCATGACACAAAATCCCCGAGCTGTTCAAGATCACCTCATAGCTGAATCCTTCCACAGTGTAGTTTCTCTGCTTCCCTTGTTTGGCTGTGCAGAGGTGGTATAAATCACCCATAATCCTGGTTTAATAATTTGTAATGGTTCTGATGCAAAAACAAGGCAGCTCTACCTAGTGGACACATAATGAAATTAGAATCAATAAAGCCTGAGATCACTGCTCTGCCCTGCTACTGGTTTGTGGGGTGACCATGGTCACATTGCCATTCTCTGCCTCAGTTTCTCCATGTGTAAAATGGAGGCAATTTGTTCATTTGCATTTGCTCACCATGGGTATGAATGGTGGTCTGTGATGTAAATAAGGTGGATTCTGGCTTTTATTTATTTTTCTGCATTTTTGGCCCCCATCCTCAACAGCTTTGTACTTCATGCCATCTTTTCCATTCTGCACTTTTCATACAAGACTAAATGGGAGAGGTCTTCTTCCTTGATGGTAGCCCATGTGCATTAGCCAAGATATAGTATTGACAGAAAAAGCAGGACAGTGAAGATCCAGGCCATTCATCCTGACAGCAGAAACAAATGTGTCTCACTTTTGCCCTACTATTTACTCAAGCAGAAACCAAAACAATAGAAATAGGAAAAGATCTGAAAGAGCTGTCACAGAACAAGTGCACCATGCCAATAATTTGAAGGATTAAGGACCCCAAGCCGTATGTACTGACACAATAGCTGGGGCCATCCTGTTCACTGGGTTTGTGGATTAGAGGGATGTTTCATATGATTCTGGTTTTCTTTTCAACTCTGGTTGAACAAATATAGCCTGTGTGCTTGCAAATCCCTTGATAGCAATGCAGAAAGTCAATACAATTTCCCTTTCACTACTCTCTATGATTTTGCCTTTGGAAAATGTTGCAGTTTCTCTGTCTGGATGCCTTCACAGAATCAGCATGACTTTGTGTCTGGTTTTAATAGTGTGATGGTGAATGGTGGAAGCCCAGAAGAGGGGCCTGGGGTCAGTATACCTGCATTGAAACTGTGACACTGAGAGACTGACCTGAGTTACAACACTTAATTTGCTTGTCTAAGATGCTGTCTTACAAAGCAGGGTAGTTCACCCTCAAAGTGCACTTTTGCTCAGACTATGGCTATAGAAATGGCAGGGATTGGGATCAATGGTGTCACAGATTTTATTTTAAAAATGTCTTTATTTTACAACTAAAAAGATGGTGATGCTTTACTGCTGTGGAAAGTTTATCTGGGTTTGAGTCAAGCAGGGATTTTTCTTCCTCTCACACCACTGCCAGCATGCTGCTAGCAAGTTCTGTCCCATCCAGTTCCTGTGCCACCTCACGCAGGGGGTCCCCATTTCAGCACTAAATGGCAGCAGTGGGCCTGTTCATGAAAAGACCCAACGTGTGCCACCCCTGACATACTCTAGAGGCACAGTTTAGGAATTTCATGGTTAATGTGATAAACTCTTGTCATCATGAAAGATGATCACAGAAGTCCCAGAAACTTCAGTAAGTTAGGAATATATATTTATTACATATGAACATTTGTCATTAATCTACCAAGTTACATTGTTTGTGGGAGCACAGAAAAATTTCAAAGGAGGTATGACAGTTCTTGGAATCAGCATATGGACTCAGATGCTAGCTGTCTAGTGAAGGGTCACTTTTTTTTTTTTCAAACTCACAGTTCAGAATTTCAGTGGAAGGGGTGCGGAAAGTAAATGTGCAGTGTAGCCAAAGTCTTCATAATATGAAGGATTCTGATATACATTTGAGTGCTCTTTGTGTTGCCCTGTAATCCGTTTATCTCTGTTTTCTCAAACCAGTTATTTAGCAATTACATTTATCTTCTTTCAATGAGGGTATTTAGATTAGCATTAAAATTCCAAAGCACCTGGGTAATGTCTCAGGGTTGTTGATGTGGTGAAGTCTTTGTATTTGCACAGAGGACAAACCCTTAAAAGAGAGGGATGCCTGCCAACTGATATTACTGCGAAGGCTATTAGGCAGTTGTTCTTATAGGCCTCTACCTGAAGAATCGGCAGTGTTAGTTTCCTCCTTGTACTTGTCCTCAAGAGACAGCACTCATGAGAAAATTATAGTTCAGTCCTTTCTCTCTGGGACAGTTTGCTGAGGATGCAATCACAGTGCGGAATATTCATTCATTCAGACTGAGCTGTCTCTGCAATAGATTCAAACCAGTAACTTCGCGATGAAAGATTTGCTCCCTCTGGTAACATAACTCCTCACAGGAAGTGCTGAGGTCACTTCCGAACTAACCAATTGGCCCTGCTACAAACTTGCGTTCATGCTCTCATGTTCATGTGTCACCTTAGACTGACTGGTAAGTTACTAGCTTGGCTGCTAGTAACATAACAGTCAATTACATGCCTTTTCTTAATACAGCAGGGGCACAAGCAGGAAGGCAGGCTTCCTGCTTTTGAGTGGAGCAGGAAGATGGGGCATTTCAGGAGACAAATGTTTGCTGTTTACGAGATGCTTAGCAGATGGGCATCTGTAAAGTCACCTGCTGACAGCAGTAAGGTACAAAGCCCTCTCTTGTTACAGAGGAAATGCAGGCTTCTCACAGGTAAAGTATGGTTTGATATTTTTTTTATCTGTATGGGCTAAATGATGCCAGCTTGGCTTTTGAGCATTTTTTGAAAGATATCTGGTCTTATTTAGGTAGATGTTCAGAAAAGCTCAACAGGCTTTGAAAATCTTGTCATGTGTGTAAGTATGCTTTCACTTAAAACCATAGTTTCTTGCCTGTTGCTGTGGGTGGGACTAGTTTGGTGGCCATGTCAATGCTAAGCTTACATCATAACAGACCTGATTCCTCTGTAGGTCTGTTATGCAGAAAAGACCTTCATTCGCTCATTCCCAGTGATCCCGTCAACTCATTTATAGTGCTGCACAGGGTCCATAAGCAACCATATAATCTTTCTAAGGATAGCAGAAGTGGTACTTTAACAATGCAGATAAAAAACGTGGTCCAGGACTTCTTGCACTGAGAGGCGCTAATGCAGTAGAAGGGCACAGCCGGCTTTGCTTTGTGCTGCCTGATCAATGAACCTATCCTGCTAAGTGCCTGTCTGCCTTCCCCAGGCAAGAGACCACAACAGAATAGCTATCCTAGATTGGCAGCTTGACATTCCTGGGTCCAGGGATGAACTATCAAGTCCCCAATCTACTTAAATTAAAGGTACTTGAGCTGATTCTTAGAAGCACAGTTTCAAGAGCAGACAGGCAAACAGCTCTTACAGACCCTGAACAGGAGAGATCAAGGCTACAATGATTAACTGGCTGTCTACCTACATTGATCCTGGGCTCTGACTCTTTTGCATGGAGATGTATATACACACTTGCACACATACTGCACTTCAGTAAGTCTCTAAATTGAAAATGAGCATTTCAGCTATTAGGTCAACCCCAGGCCTTGCTTTCAGTTATTCTCATAGGCTGCTATACTTATGATGCAGAAAGTCTTTTTTTGGAGAGGTGGGAATATTGGTGAGTAAAATCTCAACCTTTTTTTTCTCCTTGATAATATTCAGCGTGGGTAATATGAGGTTTTGAGCCTGAGTGGGTTCAATGTTTTTGGCAGGATGTCACAATTTTTATCACCCTTCTCTGTTGGATGAGAGAGAAACAGGTGTGGCAAGAGCACTTGCCACACCATTTATTTTCTGCCCAAGCTGGATTTCAGCTTTGAGATTTCCCGGCTGTCCATTCTGCTCTGAGATGCCGGTCACGTTCCTCTCTCCTGGGGATGGCAAGAAGCGGCGGGCTGCTCGGGATCATCGCCGCAAACTTCCGGTCCCCATCTGGAAGGCAGCTAGCCTGCCTTTTGTATGTATTCATCACTGAAATGAAGGAGGTTTTTCCAGCTGCCCTTGGGAGGTTAGTGTGCTCTTAGAGGGAGCGAAGTTTGGTGCTAAACTTCCTTTGCATCTTCTGGCTATTGTAGCCGAAATATGTTTGCTCTTTCCTCAAACTAATTTACAGATTGAGATCTAATTAATTTCTTCTGGCAATTGGTTTGAATTATTTGGTGATATTTTTGCTTTGTAGGTAGTATTCAAGTAAAAACCAATAAACTAGACTCCTATGGCTGTCAGTATACCGAAGACGAAAAGAACTTTGAAGGTTATAAAGAAAGAAAACGGAAGTGTAACCACTAAGATGGGATGTCATGACAGCCTGAGAAGGATGAAATTCCCTCTGTGTCCACTGCCTTTCCTCCTTACACAAAGGCAGCACAATCAGGCCTGATGTGGATTGGTACCCTTATGTGTTTTGTGGATATGCTCTTGACTACGGACCGGCTTTCCTTTGCTTCTGCAGAGCACCTGGGCTGATCCAGTAGTAGTGCCCTAAGTATTAATGAAACCAAAATGGTAATATTCATCCTATGTAATGCAGGGTGAACAAGACAGGGATTTGTTAGGGATTTCCCCTCTCCTCCATTTGATCTTTTTTTTGTCAGATGAAGCATTCAGTGATTTATCAGGGTCATCTCTTCCCCCTTCCTTCATCTCTTCCTCCTTATTTTTCTGTGATTTGTATTACATACAATCAATGCAACGACGGCTGCATTGAAAACCCCTTCCTTTACCGCTCGCTAAGCCTGGTGCCTACCCGCACCGATGAACGGTTCCCCCAGCCCTCAATCCTCAGCAAAAATCACCATCCCGGGAGCTATCAGCGACCGACCCACGCAACAGGTCGGGCGAGGGGCCGCCGCTCCCGGGCTGCCAGCCGGGCGGCCGCCGCTCCGCTGCGCTCCGGCCTCCCTCCGGGCCGGGTCTGCCGTCCCCGCTCGGGCAGCGCTAGGCCCTTCTTTCCCCTTTTTGTTTTCCAGTTGCGCCGGTGCAAAGGGCTCGCTCCGTGCCGGCGCCGAGCGGGTGGCTCCCGCGCCGCGGGCGGGCGGGGGGCGGCGCCGGGGGCGGCCGCGCCTGCCGGGGGGGGGGGGGCGGCGGCGGCGGCGGGGCTCGGCGGGGCTGCGGGGCGCTGCGGGGCTGCGGCGGCCCGGCCTGCCGGGCGCGGAGGCTGCCGCTGCCTCTCCCAGGTAAGCTCGTCTGCGCGTTTAACTTTTCGGAGCAGCCGGGGCTGCGGCAGCTGTGACAGCTGGTCGTTTCCCCCCTCCCCCCCCGCATTGAAAATCGCCTTGGCTCCATTTTATTCTTGAGATTATTTATACCCAGAAGGACTAGGTGTTCTTTAAAGGGCCATTATGCCGTGGGATATTAGCGCCTCTCTATTTTTCTCTACTATCTGGAGATGCGGTTGCTGTTCCACCGTAATTTTTGCAAGCCCTTAATCAAGCCTTGTTATTTGCAGGTAAAATAGATCGCAAGGTGCGGAGAAGTAGATTTGGGAATGAGTTTCTCGTGTTTGCAAATAGAAGTGTTATTTTTCTGTCAGTGGGAAGGGGGAGCAGAATACAACATTGCTTTTAAAATGAGAAGGTATGCACATGGGCATTTTCTGTGTGCCTTCGGACTCAGCAAACTGAGTGAATCTGGTATGGGGAGCCTGTATCTCCTTGTCCCAAGAGAGCTAAACCCAGGATGTATGCATTACGGTTGTTCATTCATCAGCGGCTGCAGATAATGCAATTACCAAGTCAGCGGCGCATGGATGCTGCCCTGTGTGTGACATATTGAGAATACTGTACTTTAGGAAGCCAACACTTGCTGTAGTTTGGATAAAACAGAAGCTGGGAAGGGCAGGGTATGTAACTGTTGTGTCTTTAAGTGGAGAAGAGGCTACTGGTTAGTCTCACTATTATTTCTGAGGATTTGTATTTTGTGTGCTTCTGTGCAGATGTGTAAATACCTTTTGCAATCTGTTCATAATTCAGGAGTGAAAAATAATTGGTAGCAGTTTAAGGTATCACCAGTGCCTGATGAATGGTAGATGGTTTCAGTGCCTGAGGATTCACAGCAGTTTTAATTAAATCCTGTCACAGAAAGGGCTTCATATAGGTCTCAGTTTTTTATTTACAGATCAGATTCTGCAGCCCTGGTATGGCTACCTCTCTCCCAGGGTGTCTTGGAAAGGAAGGGAAAAAAAAATAATCACCAGCGTGATTACCATGGACACAACTATCCCTTATTTATTTATTAAGCTATTAGGGTAATGAAGAAAAGCCATGCCTGCCCTGCTGTGCAGATCTCATTTCAGCAAAACTGCCTGTGTTCCTGCTGTTATCCACGTTTGATTTTTAACCAGTAAGTGCCCTGTGCCTGTGTCAGTGCCGTGGCTGATACACCTCCACGCATGGGTATTCACCGTACCCCCCAAATCAGAGGGATCGGAGTGGAGCCCAGATGATTGTTAGTGGGATTTGTTCCAAGTGGAATGTGCTCTTCACTCTTCTACCCAGAGATCGGTGTTTGCTTACTTGTAGTTGCTGCTTCTTTATTCTGTCTGGTACTGCTGTTACTGCTGCTGTTCCGGGGCAATAATTGGTACATTAGGATTTCATTTTTATGGATTAAGCTACTGAAAGATGGTTCTCTCTTGCATTTGTTGCTACCATGTCATAAAAAGAAGCAGTATCTGTCCCAGACAGTTTCTCTACTTAGAAGGTATGGGAAGGCAAGGGGAAGTTTAGCTTGCTCAAGGTTACTAGCAGAGTTAATACCTCTTGACTTCTAAAGTCATGGACCATGTTGGTTCTGCTGCATGTCTACACATACAGAAAATATGTATGTGTTACATTAGTGCCCCTAATGACTCCCACTTCTTTTACACTCCCCTTTTCTTGTTCAGTAAGTATACTTACTATCTGTAAATAGGAGTAGTTATTTTTAAAGATAATTCTGTTCTATAAAGCCAACGCTGATTGATAATACCATAAAAAGAGATAAGTAGTGATATTTAGGCAGTCAAAACACAGCAAGTGTGCCTTTTTTGGAACAGATCAGATTTTTTATAGACAGAAACAAACATACACACCAGCTCATGCCTAAACTGTCTACAAGAAGAAAGAAACAGTGCCTAATAAATTTCACATACCCAGAAGGCTAACCTAAAAGTCAGGAAGGTAAGAATTGCATGCGGCATGTGAATATTATTTGCAGCTTCCTTTTTCTTCGATACATAAGTGATTCAGAGAGTAGAAATGTAAGGATTCCTCCAAAGGAATGTCATGTGATGAACAGGTCTCTTCTTGTGTTTTCTGTTTGTAGGGGAGGGAAAATATTTGGAGTGTGGGGTGGGAAAGGAGAGCTCAGAGAAACTTCGAAGCACTCTGCAAATGCTGAATTACGAGTTTAATGTTTTTGCAAAGGTTGAATGTGGGAAAACCAGGAATGTTAAACCTTCATGCAAATTACATGTGCTATTTTTAAGAACATGCTCTGTGTATGTGTACTTGGGTGCATGTGTGTACAGACACTTGGGTCACTATTGAGAGATGGCAGCAGATGTTGGTCAAAGAATTTATTTATTCTGATGTGTTACTGTATACAATGTGCTAATTAATTGATGAAACAACTACAGAATGCTTTGTCTCAATGGTATCTTGCAGCAGAGAGCTACACTGGTTAATTATCTGTTCCTCTGTTTCTCTGGTGTTTTCTCAATTCTCTGGTCCTTCACTAGATGCCTGTTTGGTCTGTTGTAGAATGGGGCAGATGGGGATACTAAAGCAATACTGTTAATGTTTTTGTTTGTTTTGAGCAGACTACAGTGTATATATCTCCTAAGGTGGATGAACAATCATCATGTTTTCTCTCTTTGCTTATTCCTTTTCAATGAGTCAGAGAGGTTCTGTTGGTCTGGTCCTGATGTCTTAAATCCCTTCCATAATCCCATTAACTTCTGTGGAGCTATATATGTGAATGAGCATTACAGAATTAGGTTGTACAACGTGTGTTGTTTGTGGTGTAAGTGTTAAGACAGGGTCAGCACTTTCATTGCTTAGTCTAATTAATATCAGAGCAGAGACTACCTATAGGATTGTGGAAATTGTTCCTTTAAAAGTGGATAAGAAGTTTTCAGCAGATAAGTATTTTCTGTATTTTTTGTGAGATTTTTGTGTTGGATTTATTCAGCATTGGAAAATGCACTGGCAGCATGGGTAACGTTCAGTGTTCTTTGAAAATTGTTTTTAATTCAGGCCTTTGAAGTTCTCAGTCATGGGTACGTTGTTTTATTCTTTGCTCTTATTGTGTAAAAGAATATGCTAGGTCTTTTACTTGCTGAAGTAGGAGCCTCACAAAAACCTGGGGTTTCGACAGTGCTAGGTACCCAGATAGTTCCCTTCACTTTTTGCTTTTTCTTGGGTGATTGGCACTTAGTCTGCATATCTAAATAGGGATTTGTGAACATGACATTCAACTTCAGTATGATTTCAGCCTCTGTTCCTGTGCGGACTATACTGTGACCCTTCTACATGCCACAATATAAGCAGGTTTTGGACTGACTTGGTATTTGGATCAGTTAGAGGAGAGGGTTTGGGAAGTGATGATGTCATGTCTTCCCACTCAGCATAGTGCTTATCCAAGCATGGCAGTAAAGGCAAATGTGCTACTGTAGGTGTCTTTCAAAGAAGGTGTCATACTGATGCCATGCATGCTCAAGTTCTCCAACACTTCGCAGTTCTTTTTGCATGAAAATTGATCCATGCCAAATTGTAGCTCAGATAGTGATGGTTTGCCACTCTGTAATAACTGCTAACTAGATATAGTTATGCCTCATTCTCCTTGTTGTGTGTGGTTGCTGAGTATTGCTAAAACAGACATTACATTCCATCCCAGAGAGAAATGCTATTTAAATACTAGAAGGAGTAATACCTTTATATATGCCTTTTCATGGTCTCACTAAGATATCACGAAGCATGATTAAGTAATTTTGGATTCCTGCATCATAGATGCTGTTAGATAGAATGTGCGTAGAAAAACAAATGGTATTAGACGAGAATAATTATCTAGAAAAACTGGTTTGTGATTTGCTTCTTAGGTCAGACACTTTGTATCTGAATTGGGTGTGTGAATGCCTGTATGTCAGTTGGTATTTTATTCTCTCTCTCTTTTTTTACTTTTACACCTGTCTAATATGTACAGTGTAAACCTGTGTGTTTGGGTTTCCTACTTTGTTCCATATCCTGTGTGAAGTCTCTCTAGCAGCAGAATTACAGTGTAGCACTAAATCTGTTTCTTATCTACCGATGCCAGCATAGGCAGGCATCTCTGCCATCACTTTACAGCTGAAGAAAATGAGACACGGAGAGGTAAAGCAGTTTCTACAAGAAATTATCTTTTATATCCATAGCCAATCTTGTAACAGTTTATTGCTGTTTATCCTTTTCATAAACAATAAAAACTTTGAAGTGAGTGGCCTTATCTTAGAAAGCAAACTGTTACTAAAATTATTCTTTGTTATGAAGACTTCTAAAATAATTCCACTTCCTCTTATCCTGAGAACCAAGAGAAGATTATTCAGTACTGTTATGGCTGAGGTTTTTCAATGCCTCCATCAAAATGGGAAAACAGGAAACAGCAGCATGCATGAAAATGTAGCTTGCCTACAGGTTTGATTTATAGCTATTTTGGTTATTCAAATAATTGATTATTTGCATAATATGAATGAAATACACCCCAAGACCAGAAGGCTATTCTGGTTTTGAATAAACACTGCCACACTCATTCACATAAGGAGCAGAATGAACATAGTTAGGATGAAGGAAAGGAAGGCTGATAACATAGTATTAATTCAGTTTAGTTTGTTTCTACATCTGTATTGATCCTAACATTTAAAGGTCAAAAGTAGTGGTTGCTCAGTTATTATTATGAGTTTTGTGAGTTCCAGCCCACTTTCCAGCCCCTGCAGTGTTGCCATTACAAGAAACACCAGTGGTGCCCTTGCAGAAAGGCCAAGCCCAATGGTCCTCACAGTCAAATGCCTTTTATAATCATAGGCATGGTTCTTCTGAGTCAAGCAAGGCCAGTTAGTCATGTGAGGCCCTAAGAGAGAAAGGCCAAATTTAGGGACTGTGCACTTGGAATTTTGCCCAGCTATGTCCATAGCAGTAATGACACGTGAGGTAGTGTTAGCCCTCACTTAGCTCAAGCCAACAGTTTTGAAGAGCTAAGAAAAAGCAATGACTCCTGTATTGGAACAGAATCTTATTTGATATAATGTAGAAATATAGCTGTCATTATCTCAAAATTATTCACATCGATTCATTGAAGAGTTTATACAGCATTTATGGTAGATAATGATATATTTGCAAAACTGTCCCAGTCTAAGTAAATTTAGAGGCATGTGTGCATTTATCATTGGTGTTATTTAAGCAAGGGATAATACTAGATTGTACTAGGTCTGTTTTCTACTCTCCATGTCCTTTGTTGTGGTGTGCTCTGTCTGAGCTCTCTAAATACTATGGAAAACTATTTGCAAGCTGTTGTCCAAATAAGGCATGTCTTTGCAGTGGTGGTCCTTGTGACTCCTTTTTATTGGTTAATTTTGTAGATTTTTTTTTGAATAAAGCGTTGCTTTTACAAATGGTTATTTTTCTGAAAACCTGGGTGAAATTTATTTGCACATGAAGTACCTCTAATCTTCATGGAAAGCCATTCTTGTGTTTTGGGGATAAGCCAGTCACAAAACGTAAGCTGTACTCAGGGAGCAGCCAGTCATGCAGCACTGAGCTTCACAAACACTTGGTGGATATTGAAGTGTGCTTAGAAGTCTTTTGCTTAACTCCTGAGTTGAAATTTGTATGGTCATGATAGGAGGCAGCTGAGCCAGTGCTTGGTGGTGGGAAAAAGGCAAGAAGGCTAATGTGATCTGTTCAGTGTCTACATTGTGCTTTGGAGGATGGCCCAGGTCCTAGATGCTGGATAACACACTAGCACCTGTGGTCTGACAGTACTGTTCCTAGCAAAAAGTCAAACTTGTGTGTGAGTTCAGGCTACTTAAAAATGCTACAAGTCCTTGCATCAGGTAATGTGAGACTGTGGGGTATTTTCAAATGATGCTTCCCTCATCTTGTCCACCTGAAATCATCACTGCAAGGGTAGATGGCATGACTAGAGGTTGTGCTTTGTAGGGTCTCCTCATGGTGCTGGCTGTGTCTAAGCTTTTCTCTGGGAATACCAGCAGGGTCACTGAATGCCCATCTTGAGGTTCTTTCCAGGAAGTAAGTGGATTCACTACTCTTGACAACTATGAGGATACAGCCTCTGTCTCCAGAAGCATTAGAGATCTTTGTATTAATTACAGTGAAGTCTCCTCCATCATGTAGTATGAGAGATACTGCTTGCAGTATTCTGTATATCATCTTAGAGTTACCAGTCATGTCTTGTGTCACAAAGAAAATTGCAATGAATTACTGCTTAGCACCCTGTACCAGTATAACATGTATCTTGAGAAGAAATCTCCTCAGAAACTTGTTGGGCACCAGTCTGAAAAATTGGGAAAAAAATATATCATGTACACAAACATGTTGGGTGACAGTTAAAAGCTATATATGCCCCAGAGTTACAACTTCAAGAAAAAATTATTAGGTATTGCAGTTTCTCCTGATGCAGTGTGACATTTGAAGGGCTAGAAATAGCACTCTGATAACACATTTTAATAGGTGACCAGATATTTAGTTTTGTTTCTCCTCTTGAAAGGTCTGGCTGTACTGTCAGTACAGCTAGACTGGAAGCTCTTAGGCTGATTAATTATTAAAAGAACTCATGAAATATTTTACACCTTTTTATTTTTTATCTTTTTATCTCATCTATTGATACTTTTCTTCCAAGAGTTTACTACAGCAGAGGAACAACTAATCACAATATATGCTAAGAACTTATATGGCTTCCTATAAAAGATTAATAAAGGACAAAGATTGTGTAAATATTTGTTTTCTAAACTCTATCTTTGCTTCTGTTTCTTCTCAATTTTTGTACTCTACCTCTCTGAATCTGTTTTGTTTGGGTAACCAAATACATTTATTTTTTTAAAAAATTTGTTGTACATTTATGTGTCCAGCAAATTTGTGCTCTCCTTATGCAAGATCTTACATGAATGTAGAATAAATGCAAATCCATGTGGCAGAAAGTTCACTTTCTAGAAGGTGAGACGTGCCAAGCAAAGGTAGCATAGTTCTGTAAGACTAGGGTAGAGAAGCATTCATGAAGAATACATGGTTTGTGTCCTACCTCGCCCTATAATTAGGCACCATCTCTTGGCATATCTGTCAGTTAGGAGTCTTTCCAGCCAGCTATACAAATGTATGAAAAATCAAAGAATCAGAGACCCCAAACCTGGAAATCACATTTCCTCAGACACTGAAGACACCTGGATATGAATTTAGCATCTTGAGCATGTCAACAAAATACTTGTATGGTCTTTTCATGCTATTCTAACATCTAAATGTTTCAAAGACCCATACAAATTTTGTTGTGGTTCTCCTAAAGGTGGTGCTTAGTTACACAGATGGCAGTGCTATAATACAAACAATGTATTACTGTTCTTAACCTTTTTTGCTGCAGGTTCCACTTTATTGCTTGGATTCAAACAGCACTGGCACCAACTAAGATCAAAGTCCTCATAACAATAGGCCTTGTGCAAATACACCACAGACAGCATTGACCCTGCGTGCTGTTGGGCTAACTGAGAAGACTGGGAGTGGGAGGACTGTGAGGAGGACAGAGAGGCAATGGGCTGTAGGGCTGTTGACATGGACTCTTGCGTGAGGAATGAAATGGGGCCTGATGGGCTGCCACTTTTTCCTTTCCTTGGCTTTGTAGCTCAGCTTTGGTCTGTGATCTGGCAGCACTGGACAGTTAGTGTATTTGGTAGAGAGGCCTCTCCTGCCTCAGGTAGGTATGAGACAAAGTTATCTGTAGAAAACCCACAGACTTTCTAACTCCTTTTTCATAGCAGTCTGTGTGGGTTTGTGAGTCTTATTCTGTGAAGACTTTCATAAATAATACACTGCTTATTCAATCATGAGATATATTATCCATAGAAAAAAAAGCCTGAGAGTACTTAAAAAGAAAAGAAACTCAACAACATCTTCACAGAGATGGCTATCTTACTGATTGTAAAACTGATACTCATGATAGAACAGATCTTCAAGCCTGGGTGTAGTTATTAACAGTACATTTTTAATAAAAGTGTTCAAAAATATATATAATTTATCGCTTCAGTTTGATAGATGGTTTCTGGAACACTGTTCTAAAAACAATATAAATATTTTAATCCCAAGGCTGTGCTTGTTTTCTTAAAAATTATTTATACTTGGAAAAATAGAACAGAGCCCCTGAAGGCTGTTTCCTATCATAATTCCTGGGTGACTGCATCCCATTGTATGACAAATGGGTATGAATGGGGCAAATGACTGACCATCAGTCTTTGTGTTTATGATGCTGAATGAGTGACTATTAAACTTAAATCATGTTGCTCATGTTTTATTTCTAATTAGATGAGAAATGTGATGCACATATCTTTGCATGATGGTTGTGATCTATAAAAATACAAGTCTGTATCTTAGTGATAAAACTAAACAATAAGAACTCTTAAGAAAAAGGGTTTATCAAGCAAGTAAATTAGCTGAAGATTCTTGGGTTAGAAGCCATGAAGGGACAGAAGATAATCCTGTTATTTAGCTCAGAAGAGTGGAAAGTGGGATAGACTTAGCAGTCAGACATTCCACCTAAAATAATTCTGTTCAGTGCAGGAAATGAATGAGGCAGAGGTGTTCCTTCTCTCTGCAGCTGGCTTTAACTTATGGCACTGTTGCCAGTAAGTCTTTTTTCCCAATTTAGAAACTTTGTATGGCTGTTTCTTTTGGGGTGGAATTTTGATTAAAAAGAACCCAAGTCTCTTGTTTTGCAATCAGATTGCTGGCAGGAGTAGAAGCACCTCAACATCTCCCCTTGTCTTCTTCATCTCCTTCCTTGGAAGGGCGATTATTAATATCCTGATGTGTGCATTTGTAAGGCTGAGAGATGGCCTCTGGAGAATCGCCTGCTATGTTGTGAGGCCTCATTAAAGAGGCAAGCCTTTGCCATCTCACAGCCTTACTTTTGTTCTTTCTTGCTGTCTTGCTTTGTTTTTTAC
The DNA here is from genome assembly GCF_018691265.1 of Tyto alba. Lineage (NCBI taxonomy): Eukaryota > Metazoa > Chordata > Aves > Strigiformes > Tytonidae > Tyto > Tyto alba. The sequence goes on along the minus strand of NW_024881261.1, from coordinate 23,429,315 downwards.
TGGAACAAACAAGCTATGAGCACACTCAGATGTGTGGTTTTGTGCCCACTGAAAACCACAGTGTCAGGCATGCACTCATTGTGTTGACCCAAACAGATGTTCTGCTGCTGATACTGCACTCAGTAGAGCTCAGACACAGTGTGAGCTGTGGTATTTTGTGACTCATGCTTCATCAGACTTTAGCTGTTAGCTGTGTTCCAGCCCTTACTCTAGTGCAAGGGACCCAAGGTCTGATCCAAACTTACTGGAGTTGATGGAAACTATCTCATTGGCTTCAGTGAACTAGATTAATCCAGAAAGGTTTTGGGCTGATTTGTCAGGACAGGATGTTAAATAATTTCTCCCTTTTGGTTTTTAGATTTAAATAAGTTGGTCTGGAATTAATAGAGAATGAGAGAGAATGTGGAAATAGTGTGATGGCATTGTAGTTTGTTGATACTTTTGAGCAACACTTTAGGCTCAATGGATGGAGTAGCCCCTTACTGTCATACCGCAGGTGGCATGATTCATGGCAGATGCCAAAAACTCCTGTTGAACACCACACTGTTTGCCCTGTGATTCTCCCCAGTGCTGCAGAGATTCTCCGCTGTGAAGAGATGATGTTGGCAACTTCCAGACGCCAGCCCACAGGGAACGTCCAGTCATGAGTGGTTCAGTGTTTCCTGGTGGTCTAGGGCTTTTACAGATTCCTCAAAGACAGTTGGTAGAGGAGCTCTGGAGAGGGATGAAGATATTACCAGCTCACAGTCCTGTAAAAAAAGGCAATGTGGGCATCTCCACCTCACCCTCCCAAAGCAGAATTGTTGGAAATTTCCCCTATCTTAATATGTTTACATTAACATTTTAATTTACTTTGTGGTCATCACTGAAACTGAGTGAGTTTTCTTTTTTTATTAAATGTGACATTTCTCCTCTTTTTTGTCAAATGTTTTACTGCTGCCTTCTTAGGTGAAGTACTGTGTTGTGATATTTTAAAAACAATGTAATCTAATTCACAGAGCCTAATATTCATAAGGGCTTGTAGTTCAGCCCTGTGAAATCCTGTGACGAATTCATGATATGCCCTTGTTCTATTATAAAAGCTTATAAGCCCTTGGCCAAGAGATATGATGGATGTTTCTACATAGATAGTTTCTTTTCTTTTACAGGAAGACTAAAATTTTATGATAAATTATTTCATGCCTGTCTATCATAGGTTTTATCCCTCTACTAGTATTTTGCAGTACTGTAGCAGTACTAGGCCACCAGGTCTCCTAGGTTTGTGATGAAGATACAAGAAACAGGAATTTCAGGCTGATTACAAGCTTTAATTAGGACCCACATGCTCTAGTACGTTCCCTGCTACATGATCTAAAGCAAAATCACTGTTAGTGGATAGCAGCTCACTGTTCAGCAACTGCATTCCGTCCAGGTTATATACTCATATAAGTCAATTCAGTGAAGTTTTTTCAACTGAAGTCTAGCTGTTGAATTTAAAGAAAAAACAAACAAACAAAAAACCAAAACATAATAATTTTATATAGACTCATGACCTTCAAAAACATCATGCAGCTTCTCTGGCACATCAGCTAAGACAAGTATTAGACCAAGTATTCAGTCACCTTGCAACAGAAGTCCTTCGTGAGTCCCAAGTACAAGGACACCACAGAGCCTCTGTTCACCTCATAGCAATGAGTGACAAGAAATCCTCACTGCTTGGGCTGCTGGATATCATAGACCTTCTTATCTGAGGTGACTCTTTGATGCCTAACTAGCCTCTGGTTGTCATTTAGCTTCTCAGACAAAGCTCAAGCCTGTGAAAAGTCTGCTTTACCTGGCATCTTGCCAAACCATGGTTTGACCTTGTATTAAGTCAGCATTAATTAATTAATTCTGTTTCTAATGGCTTCGTAAACTAAGGCCAAGTCTGAGAATGCAATTAATTTTGTATTTGGTAAGGCTTCCACTGAAATGAAGACCATTTTGCTTGAATAAAGAGCGTTAGGATCACCGCCTTTCATTATTAAGGCTCAATTAGAAGTGAATCACTGTTATGTTACCTTCTCTTGTCATCATATAGACGCGGATAGAAAAATAAAAATTTATCTCCTGGAAGCTGGTGGCTGCTACCCTGCTACCAGGGTAGATGCAGGGGAAAGCATTCACCATCAAGCTTAGCTGAGCCAGTCTCAGCACCTGTCCTTGCCTCCTTGTGATGTTATGCCCATGTTCTAGTTGACACATTCTTTGGAACAGGGCTCTGTGAAGCACCTGTCATGCCTCCTGATGTGGTGTCTAATAGGGGAGGTTTCTATTTCCAGCTCTGTTACTGATACATAGCAGGGTGATGGGTAACTTATACAATGTTTTTTGATTATTCCACTGTCCTGTCTATGATGTGGCTGGAGAATTTTTGCTGGCCAGCCAGGGTTGCCTTCTACTGTACAGTAAGAACCTTGGTTTATTTGTGCTAGTGCTCAAGGGGATTTTTGGGCAGGAGATAGATGTTCTGTCCACATCTAATATTTGAACTACATGAAAATATAAATGATGCAGGAAGCAGTGTTGATGGCTCAGTGCAAGGCAGTCTGCCTAGGTGCATGCTGATTGTGATACAATCCACAGCAAGTAGCTAGTGGACTCGTAAGAGAAAAATGTGAGCAAGAGGTCTGACTATCTCTGCCTGGCACTCTGCAAGTGTACAGAGACATTGACTCTGGCAATATCCCCTGATTTTGGGTATACAATGGAGGCACAGTTCCAAGCATCTGTTGTAACCTACCCCAAAAGTGTCTGTGCTCCCTGTAGTGAGTACAGGAACTTTCATTGTGTGTAGTTTATGGGAGTGATTTTGAGTCATTTTGAGTGGAAAGTACAATAGAGGTGTGAGATGCTATTTTTGTGGGGAAAAAAAATATCATTGCTGGAGTTGATTTAATCATCTTCACTACCATAAGCTTCCACACTAAATACTGGGGTTTTTTATTTTTTTTTTTTTGTTTGGTCAGTGTTTTTTGCAAGTCTTGTAGTCACAAGATTTTCAGCAGCAGTGTATTCTTTATCTTTCAATTCTATTTTCCTTTTCCCTCCATGAAATGTAGAGATAAACACTTTTATAGCCGCTGAGTGGTTGTGAACCATATGTTCCTGTAAAAGCTATAATTTCCCGCCGAGGGCTTCTGTTTCCATTAAGCCATCCTGGATGTGTGTACAGGTTGTAATACTCACTGACTTGACGAGCTGCACTGTAACCCCAGCTGGGTACAGTGCCTGATGCGGAGACCTGAACCCAAATGCATAGGTGAAGTATTTGGAGCCTAACCTGAGGCCAGATCTGAGTCTGAGTGAGAAAAAGTTCTTCTTTATTTACATGCAACAGAGAACATGTTCAAAAAGTGACCTGCCATGGTCAAGGCTAGAAGACTGTTGTTTATGGTCCCACAACAATGATAGCACGGGGGGACTCTGAGACAGATATACAGTGTAATAGAGGAGCAGCTATTCAATCACTACTAATTCAGTAATCACATATAATTCAATTAAGTGGATCCTGGACATTAAAAAAAACTAAAATAAGACTGTCGCTTCCCCCAAACCATTTTATGCCCCAGACACTCACCTTACATGTCACATAAATTTAACAAGTGCAATAGACCTTCCCAAGGTCCCTAATAGTTCCTACAGAAGAGCCACCATTCCCTGAATTTCAGACCGGGTGATGCTGAGTTCACTCAGTATGCCAGAGCATTCACATCCTTGGGTGTGAATTACGTGCTCGAGCCCTTCTAAAGTACCCATGTAAGTTTACTCCGTTTTTATTAGCATTATTAAGGATGACCAGCCTGTGACTTAAAGGGTATTCGGGTCTATCAGTTTGCATCTGGCTTTTTTTTTTTTCTTAAGGGCCAACTCAGAATCAAGCAGGGACGTGGATGTGGCAGAATTAACTATTTTTTTGTTGTGGCAGCTGCTGGCACAGCATGTATCACAGATGTGGGCTTTATGTTGAGAGAAGGGCTGTACACAAAGTTCACTGCGACTATTAAAATAAGGTGGGCAGTCTCCCTGCTGCGAGCTGGGCTCTCATGCCTTGGGGCTCGCAGGTGTGGACCAGGAGACTCTTGTGCTCTGTGCTGTTCCAACCAGAATAAGAGGACAATCTTAAGAACAGGCCATGGACAAGGAGCAGCAGAAGGATAAAATGTGTGTTTCTTCTTATTTTGTTGTAGCCTTTTCATGTTACTCCAAGCAATTAGTTATCCCAACTCCATTTACTATAGAAGGCATCTACAAAACTTGTCCTAGGTTAACTTTTGGATGCCCAAATTAGGAAGGCTGGAACCACAAAAGCAGAAGAACGCAAGGAAGCAGAAAACAAATACAGTTAGCTGAAGGAACAAGAGATTCAGCACAAATACTCCTGTCAGCTGGACTCTTATACAGCAATTGTTTTCTTCCTTAATCTAAAAACTTTCTAGATTTTAAAATGGTTTTTAATTCAAAGAAATTTATTTTGTTATGCCAATCTTACAATAATTTCCCTTCCTGCCACTTTAATATTTCATAAGAAAATGTTATTTTGAATTTAAAAATTATGTTTATGATATGATTGCAGAGCAGCTAACTCCCTGCTAGATGATTCTCCTCAAGCAGAGGGTTGTTAATTTCTGTAAACCCTCCATATTTAGTGGATGAACTAAATGAATGAAATAGTTAATGTCCTTCTGGGGACTTTTGCAAGCTATCATTAAGTAATCTATAAAAGATAAAAAGTACACTTGTGATCTTTTGTGTTTGTTTTTTTTTTTTTTTTTTCGTGTTCTATATAAAAAGTCCCCAACGGTCCCTCTGTTTTCTACCTCTGGTTTTCTTCTGGATGAGAAAAGCATATCTTGGTTTTTTTTTGTTTTTTTTTTGTTTTTTTCTTTAATAATTTCTTCCAACATGTATGCATAATTGATGATCTGGTAGAATTATCTCAATAATATTATGAGAATGAAAACTGACTAATTGTACAGGGAAAAGTGCATTTATATTTTGGTGGCTTAAATGTTTAAAACAAACAAACAAAAACCCCAGGCTTTTGAACACCTGAACAAATATTTAGGAGGAAAGTTGTTTGCCAGAATGTAACAGCTTGCTCAGATAGATGGCTGAAGAAGCTTCAAGTCTAAGACATCTTAGGAAACCACAGAATAAGACAAGTGATATTTTCTTTGAACAAGTGGCAAAAAAAAAAAAAAGTCCCAAACACCCCTCTCTCGTTTTAAACAGTTTTCAGCTCTTTAGGAATTTAAAAAAAGTTCACACACCTGGAAAGGTCAACATTTATGTATTTTACCATGGAAGTCAATGTTATATTAAATTAGACTGATAAGCAAGATTTTATTTAAAGTGGTAAATATTAAGTAAATATGTTGAACAAATCTTTTTGTATTAAATTAGCCAGGCTGCCACTGCTTGTTCTAAGTGAAAAATCTCAGAGTTGCAACTTTTTTTCCTTCACCAATTGTACAGATAGCTTCACAATTGCTGTGTCACTGAACATGGAGACGTTTAGAAAACTTTTTTTTTTTTGCTGTTGATGATTAGTAATTATTCTGGCTTCAGGGCATCATTCAATTTCTTTATGCAGGAGGATTTTTTTTTTTTCCTCCATTTTATTGGGTCCTAATCATACCACTGTGTCTTGCTTTATAAATGCTGACTTTGATAAAGGGTCAGCATTTATATAAGTGTGTGACTGAGAGCAAGGGAGATTCACAGGGATGGAGTAAAAGGAAGGGCCAGGAAGGCTGAATCTGTCTGGCAGTACAGACCAGGCTTTTTTTCCCTGCCTAGGAAACAAGATAAGTCATAAAGTCACACCCTGTCATTCAGTTCCAGACAGAAAACAAACTCCAGGCTCCTGCTTCTCTCTTACTTAACTCTATGTATCTTGTTAATTATATGTATGTATGTCTTCTGGGAAATGTTTTTCAGTTGCCTGGATGTAGCTAGCCAGTTTAATTGATTTGATTCCCTGAGAAGCTTGAGAGGTATAAAAAATTAGATATTCTTTTTTTTTTTTTTTTAAAACTAATTCATATATCTGAAACTGTTTCCCATTAGATGTTGTTTGAGATTATGAAGTATTCTACTAGTGCTTTGTGATGGTCTAGTTTTGTGCTTGATTTGTATGTCTATATACTCAGTGTTCTGCAGGATAAGTGGTAACTATTTCAGCTGTGTATTTTAAATCATCTGCTGCCTTTGGAGTAGCTATTGGAGAATGTTGGAAAGCATTATGTCCTTGCCTAGGGATTTGTGCTTCTGGAGCAAGAACATTTGCTTGCTGTCCTTGCTGAGGAACTACAAATGACACGAGTCCTGTGTCATCAGTGAAGCCACAGGTAACTCACAAGTTGTTTCCATAGTTGAAAAGACTGCACAGCCTTAGTGCAGTAAGGTGATCCTTCTTTGCACAAGCTGTTGGTGTATAAATACCATGGGGAACATGTATCTCAGTGATTATGAGAGAGAGAGCAACCATGAGAAGACATTGAGGAGAATGCAAAGAGGAGAATCCTGAGTCTTTACGGCCCCAGCGCTTCTTGTTGCTGTTTTCTTTTGGGAAATGGATGAGAGGGTGATAGTTTTTTCTGCAGTGGTTTACTTTAAATTCAGGCTTAAGTTCCAGGCAAGATTAGTAATAGAGTTTTGATCTGAATGTGGGCAAACTGCTGTCACTAGAGCTGTGTTTGATTACTCCTGTGCAACCTTTCATGCCTGTGGTTCTGATGGACACTGATGCTAAATTGAACAAGACAACCTTGCAAAGTTAATACAAAAGAACAGTGATGCCTTCTCTGTGTGAAATTCATCATACTAGCATGCCGATCTGTAAAATCTCTAGTGCTAAGAGGAAAGAAGATATTTGAAAAGAAAAGCAGTGTCCTGAAGCAAGCTCTGTGGTACGTACCATGTTGCTGGGATGCTGTCAAGGCTGGTAACTAGAAAGTCTGTCCTTGTTTATACCATGCTGTCTGTCTAGGTACTTCAAGGTAGGCAGGAATTCCATCTCCCTCCTGTCAAGAAGCATAGGAACAGCAGAAAAGTACTGTGGGTTTAGTTCAGTTAGTCCTTCCTGACCTTAAGGGACATCATCATCCTGAGTTTGGAATGATCACTAATGTGTATTTTCCATAGAGTACAGTGGCTGTCCATTTTCTCTGATGGAAAATGCCTTCACTTATTTTTATCTCCTGCTTCAAGGAACCTTTCTACATAGAAATTAAATTTTGTTCTTTCTTTTTCTGAACCAACTCAGGACAACAAAAGCCCTGTCCTTATACCTGGGCAGAGTTCATATTCTGGTCTTTGTCACTGATTTTCTAGTGCAAGTTCAGTGAGGCTGCATGAGGCTCCTGTGAAAGGTCTGCATGGAGTATGGAGAAGCTAAGGAGCAATATATTTTCATCCCAGTAGCAGTGCTGCTGTAATTGTAATTGCAATATGTAATTAAGGTAATATGGAGCTGTATTACTCACATGTGCCATTTTTTCATGAGAAATGTATGATTGTATTTAAATTCTCAGGTGACATAATCCAGTATAACCACTGATGCCTGCAACTGAGGCAAAAACGCCAATGTAATCATAAAGACCTTTACACTTGGTTCACTGAACCTGACATCATTTCACTCTAACTTGTCTTTCAATCTAATCAGTCTGTAGTAGAATTTAAATTCAGCATTTTCTTTATATATTGTAATGGTTTCTGTCTGGAACATTAGACACTGGTCTTTTTATTTCCCCTCCTGAGCAGCATGATGGTAAGCAGTAAAGAGCTCAGTGGCAGTAAGAGATTGTTGAATGACTGAGGAAAGCATCTACAAAAATTCTGTGACGTTCATATATGGGTATGAACGTCTACAGCTTATCCCCCTTGCTGCAAACAGTAACTGAGCAATGTGGGTGCTCTCAGAAGTCCTTTTTGTCATCCTCTTCTTTCACTAGTAAGGTCTGAACCTGAATCCTTCATCTGAGCATCCTTTAAGATTGTATACATGTGGTACTTTAAAACTGAGATAAAAATTGGATAGGTCAGACTCACATGGTCAGATTTAAATTAGTTTATTAGTTATTGATTGTTTTTGGGGCATTTAAAATTATTTATTAAGTACTTCAGATGATTAAATATGATCTTTTTCTTCCTTCAAACCTCCCTCTTAACCTGCTTGGAAAAGGAAAAATGAAGAGCTGTTTTCATTGACAGTACTGAGGTGTCCTAGTGCAGGATTATTATTTCTCTGGAAAGCAACAGAAGAAATTTTCAGAGGAATGCATCAAAATGTGATTTCTAAAAGCTCTGAACCAAGGAAGAAAAAATGAAATTTAATAAAGATTCAAAATGTATCATTTATGAGGTTATCTGAAAAACAAAGCATAACCTTATGATTAAAACAAAAGTCTTGATTTGAGAGAGCCAGCTCTCCTGATTTCTAAATGTTTAGCCGTAGGCCTGGATATCTTCTAAGATATCCAAATTCTGCAGTTTGAAGCCCAGAATCGCTCATGCCATTAAAAAAATCCTAATTCAGAGCTCATTGTTGTAATTCTTGTAATTCTAATGAGCTGTAGTGCAAGTTCTAACAGCAAGTAGTGCTCTGAATGGCTGTTATGAGATGCAAAAGTGATCCATTAAAGTTCTCCAATAATGATAAAATGTGTGTCAGACCCAAGCTGGCCAGGACCTGTGATTGCAATTTCTGTTTCCAAATGCTCTGTATGAAATTTGTCCTTTACACTATTACAGTCAAGTTTTCTCATCCACAGACTTAAAGTCAAAATTCCCTGCTTCTGTAATTCTTTGCTGGTGGGAATGTTCTCATGTGTGTTTGCTGCTATTCTGAAATTTTATCTAAAGTAATATTTAGCAATGATTTATTTCTGGGTTTTGCTATTGTCCTGGCTAAATTTAGGCATTCTGTTTTTCCTAAATGCTTGTCTACCCTGGTTTAGCGTATAACCATCTGCTTATTTTTCTCTTTTGTCACTCTTGTTCTGATTTCTTTTTCCAACAGGCATTTCAGTCCCTTAGCCATTATTCTGATGCATCTGAGGTACAGGTTATTGATGAGCAGATCCTGCTAACCATTTACATGCATGCAGGTAATGAGCTTTGTGGCATAAAATGTCCCCACGCCTCCTATCAGATATGTTCTGGTGCACTATGGCATGCATTATATGCTGTACTGTCATGTGTATTTATTTCATAGGTGGTAATAGACAAAGCATATCGCCTGATGTTTAGAGATAGGAGCTCTGAATCGGTGTCTAGTTCTGCTACTAGCTCTGTCAGAGTCTGACTGCCATGTTGGGCAAATTCTACCTCCTGGCTCATGAACAAGAACTGCTGTGACAGGCAGGTGATGCAGGCAGTGACAGTCACAGTGAGGCGTTGCATTTGCACACCATTGTTCTGCCTGAATAGCATCTCCCCAGCTTGCCTGGGCTGCCTGGCACCCCGAGCTAACCCATGCTCCTATTGATGTCCGCCTATCGCTTTGCAACTTCATTTCACATCGGGAGGAATTCTATTTATCCCACCAAATCAACCCCCACATGTGTAACATTAGTTGAAACATGCTTTGATAGATGTTTGTGGTGTGCTGTGGAGTCTTCAGCTACGAGATGCTTCGCCGCTACGAGATGCTTCACCAGGGCACCACAAGGGAAGAGATTTGTCTGGGTCCTGGAGAACGGAGTCACGTGTAGGGAACAGGCACTACTGAAGGCTAAGTTTCAGGTGGCTTTACAACAGTTTCCATTTGTTAATTTTGGTCCTTCAGTTTCTACATAAATCCACGCAGTTGTTCTAGCAGTTTCATTAGACTTTATTTTCAGACATTCAGAAAAGCTTGTGAAGTAGAACTAAAAGATGAAAGCATTGTTTACAATCTCTCATTGTGCTGTGTGCTGCTGATCAAACTTTTTTTCTTGTTTCTCCCCTCTGCTCCCAGATAAAATAAGAATTCCTGTACATAGTGCACCAGGAAGTCATGAGGGTCAATAACTCATCCCACGGTGCTCTGAACATTACAGAGTTCTTGAAAGGGTTTTTATCTCTAAATACAGATTCTGCATTTCTGATCTAAGATGAAGGATGCAAGCAGGTATTTTCAGAAGCATCCATTTGCATCTAAGTCATGCACTCCAAGAGCTTTATGTGATTTGTTACAAAGGTTATCAGAAAAGCAGTGGGAGGACTTCTGCCACCAGTTAAGTTGCTCGAACAGTAGAAAGGGCAAAGACTGCATTGTTTTCAGATGAGTAAGGCCAAAATTCTGCCCACTTTTCTTGGACCTGCTGTTGTTTGGTGTACTCGAAAATAGATTATGAAATTGTTTGCAGTGAAAGATAAATTTGTAGGAACTGTTGCATTCGATACTTTTCCTTTTTAAGTAGAAACAATATAAAGAGCTTAATTCAGCAAAGAATAAATCTGTTTTGTTGCACTGATTGTATAAAACTAGGCTGCTCTGCTCTACAGTTGCCTTTAAACTGTTTATATTACTTAAAATGTCATTCCAGAGGAGAGTTTGGCTTAGGATTGCAGTGAAAGCCATTTTATTCCATGTATGGACCTGGCCTCCCAAAGCTATTTTAGTGAGTAGCTAGAAAATATTTTTTAGTGAGCCATAATTTCACTTGTGTTTATGTGCATTGGCTGGTTTAATGAGGGAGCTATTCTGTTCTGGAATTCTGCTCTGCATTGTTTCAGGGAAAAGATAGGAATTTTCAGGTGCAGGCTGGAGTTGTGTATTTTTAAACTCTTTATTTAAAACCACATCTTGAAATCACTGTGTTCTCAGTTTAGCTACTGAGAAACGAAACCCTTCTGTGCCTAGAAGAGGCTCTGTTCAAAAAAATTACATCCCCTGTTGGTGTTAATCAACATTGCCTTTAACAGAACCAAGCCATTTTTAAACCATTGCAGGCACTGGTTCCAGCTTTCACATCTCAGCCTTCAGAAACTCATTGGTTTCTCTTGTTAGAACACAGTGATAGTCAGGTAAAGAAGATCTGCTGGTTCAGCAGTGGAATCAAAAATTCTTTGTTTAAGTTTTTATCTTTGGGACTACATTGTAGTAGTTCTGCAGGGGCCTGATGTAAGGATATGGTATAGAACTGTGATGCTCTGGGAGTGGCAGCTGAGTATTTGCTCCCAGGACATCTTCCCTTAGGGTGGATCCCCAAAAGGTGATAAGGAAAGTATATTTATTTGACTGTATTTTTAATTTGGCATTATGCCATGCGAAAGGGATGATTTTGAGTCTTTTTATGTTTGAGACACCATTTAATGCTTGTTCAGAATACTCTCTGGCAATAATTGACATGATGTGATCTTTTAACTCGGAGGAAATGTTATAAAGTGGTGTGTATAGGTATAATACTAGATATGATTAGAAATAGTAGTCTTTTATGCCACTGAATACTCCTTTAAAAGGGCAGAACCTGTATCTTCTCCTGATGTAAGTAGCAAATGGTCATTCTAATATGGCTGCCCAGTTTCCTGCATATATATATGAGGAGGTCCTTTATTCCTCTTCCAGAGATTTGCCTCTGGAATCAAAGGACAAACTGCACCTCTGACAAGGCATGCAGCTTTTGCCTTGAGACTACCAACTGCTGTCATCCATTGTTATAATCTTTATACTTTAAATGACCCGGAGCCAGATTTTCAAAGGTATTTATTTGCTTAAGAGCCATTAGACTCTAAATGGGATTTCAGAATTGCCTAAGTAAATTAGACTCCTGATTCACACTGTAGATCTTCTTAGGAGGTTTCATGTATCTCTAGGTGCCTAAATACCTTTGTACAGCTGCTTGCTGGACACTAGGAATTACCCTGAAAACATTCCTGAAGGCCACAGAACAATAGTCAGAACACAATAGTTTTTGATAGATATTTGAAATTAGTATTATTCAGATTACAGAAGAAGAGGTGAAAGGCTCTGAATTTGCTACTGATCTTTGACTTTCAAAGTGCTATAAGTCACCAGCTAGAATGAGCCTATAATGTAGGGCTGGGCCAGAGTGGATGTGGGACTAATAGGACCCGTATATAGTCTGTGCCACTTCCAAAACCAGCTGAGCCATAGTCTGCAGCCATTTCATGCTGCTTCTATTGATATGAATAAAGACTTACAAGAGACATTAGCAACTGTCAGAGAATTACATGGTAGCTATCTCAGCTGGAACCTCAGTGCCTCTTCAGAATATTGCCATTCCTTGGATTGCTTTCATTATGCTTTGAGTTCTTGCAAAAGTAAGTTTGTCTTTCAGGCACATGTTCACAAAGAAATTTATTGAAAATGTTTTAAACTTATCCTTTAAACTTAGTACTCACTTTGATCATTCTCCTAATAGAGAAGTGAGAAAACATTAAAAAACTTCAGAAGTTGCAGGACTGTGCCTCAGGTCTTGAATAGGTCTTTAAAAATTCAGTTGTGCAGCAGTCTGATTTTTAGATGTTTGGCATTATTATGATCATTATTGATTTCTCATGTCTCAGAGAATTGTTACTAAGTTTTTAACAGTCAGTTGAGAAGGTTATTGCACAAGAGAGAAGTTTCTTATAAAGCACGTGGCTAAATTCAGCTGAACTGTAAGTTGATGCAGCTTATCTGTCCTTGACTTTGGTGTTATGCCCACTTATATCAGAGTTAAAACTCATACAGATCGTGTGGGTTGAGAATTTTAAGACCTACCTGGGATATCACTTTGGGCTATATTCAAATGCCAGTGACAGGTATGCAACATAGACATTATGTTTACTCTCATCCATTCCTGCTGTAAGAAGTCAGTCTTTTCTTGAATTTTAGGTAGTCTAATGTGCTTATTGCGGTCTTGAACTAAAATGGTATAGTAGTCACAGCACCAAAGATGGGCACATGTAATGGACAGACTGAATAATGCCATTTGCCTCAAGGCTCCTGAACAAGTTTGAGAGAGACTGATCTATGTCAGATCTGTGTGTGACCATTCAACAAGGTTGTTTAAGGTGAGCAGTGAATTCCAAGGGGAAAACTTTGAGTGGACTGTCTAGGTCTCACATCTTCTAGCATCACACTGTGGCTGTGTGTTTTCGTTCTCTGTTAAGGCTTCTTCAAATGTGAATGCAAAACTATTCCTCAGAAACACTGCTGAGAGGTATTTTTCTTTATTTAATTTTAAATGTCAAATATTTGGTTTTCCCCTGTAACCCTTGAAATAGGGTTTCATTGCCAAATATACCTGGAATTTATTGGATACCGAAGAACACTGTTATCATTAAAAGGGGTAAAGGTAGAGAAGCCAGTGAAACCTTTACTAACATACAGTGCCATGCTAGAGTAGCTCTCAGTAATGAAGGGTGGCCCTATATACCCCAGAGATGGACCCCGTTGTAGAGCTTTGTGTATTTGCTGCTTCCTCTAAGCACACAGACAAAGTATTTTAATCTGAAGCAGCAGAGGTTCATACTTCTAAGTTGAAGTGTTCCAGCTTTGTTTTCTATATAAATGATGTTCCCGTCACATTCTTATATTGGGGCAAAGGATAATCAGTAGCAAAATACCAACAAAAAGTTGTTAGTTAGGCACAGTGATGTTGAGAGAAGCTAACCATGTCACAAAATATAAGCCCCAAATTCCAAAGAACTATTTTGTCTCAAAAACTAACTTTGAGAAGTCAAGACAAATTCCCTTTTTTCTTTTACTGGGAATTTCACAGGTGCTGAAAGGCATGAGATTCTTAATAATGGTTGGGTTTCCAGATAGCTTGGGCCTGTCTGAATATCCTGAGTAGAAAAAGTCAATAACACTCTTCTGAGAATGTACCATATGGAGAGGACAAAACACCTGGTTTTGAGCAGTGGTTTGCAAAAGGTTGTAAATACAGCTGGGAAAATATTACTGTGTTCATAGTTATAATGTCATCCTGCTGTCATTTGAAAATGCCAAAACTCTGTAGTAAGCTGTTAAATGGAAGTACATTAATATATCCTTTAAAGTTTTCCACTGCAGGTTCTTAAATGCATCTGCCTCTTTTTTTTTGCTACAATAGGCAGTTTTGGTTTGCACTGGTTTGCATACCAAGTACAGTTAGTTAATGAATAGTTAATAGCCATTAATGCAGAGTCTCTTGTTACATAAGAAAATATATTGTACAAGAAAAGCCTCAGACCTATCCTCACACTAGAAATGAAAGTCTGAATATTTATTGTAAGTCCACTTTTGGAAAGTTTGCTAGTTTATTCTAGTTGAAGTTATCTTTGAAATGTGTTGATGTGGAAGTTCTGTGTTTACTGGGTTTTTATTGTGACTGTCATGGAGCAAAGTGGTGCTACATTATTGATCATGCTAAATAGGAAAGGATCAAATATAATAGAAAGGGTTATGATGTCTGATTCCTAGGCTGTAAGTCTTTGAGACAGTACATGTTATGTATTTGCACAGTGGTTTTAGGTGCTATGATAATACAAACAATGCATAACTCATTCCAGCTTTCATTACTGTTTAGAGACATGTGAAAGCAGGAGAGGAACCAAGTGTTAAAGGCTTAGTGTTACATAAACCTGATCAGAAATTAAGACTGTGCAGTATCTGAAGCGAATACAGGTAGACGAAGGGTAAACAAACTTGAACCAGTAGAAACATGGATGTGCATCTATAATGCCGAAATCCTCAAATGAATGTGTCCTTCAAGATGGTCTTTCTCTTCTGTATGAAACAAGAGGTTGTGCTGTGGTCAAACTAGTCTGGTTCACTGCTTGACAGGCATCAGGTTGCCTGTGGGTAGCGATCTTGAATTAGTACAAAGTCCTCACAAATAGAATATTCAGTGCTCAGACAAAGTATTTTGGTAATTGACATTGTAGCTTGAGAACAGACTAACTCCTGTGTGTGTTTTCTGGCTGAAGTAATCTGTACACTGTAACAATCTGTCCATTTGATAGCATGCTTCAAGCGTCCTAAAGATTATGTTTATTTGTTTGGCAGGCATTATGCTTCCCTATTGAGAGCTTGAATGGTTCATTGACAGTAGCAATTCATCTATAATAATCTACCTTGAACAATTTGGTTTGTTTTTTTTTTTTTCATTAAACATGAACTAAAATGATTTGTTGGGGAATCAGAATGAAAAGCCATTTAGATTTAAAACACTTAAAGCAAAATTGCTTTTCACACAAGTTTGTTTGCAATGTCTTTCGCTTTTCAGTGCTTTTTGTAGAACTATTCCCAGAGAGATGAACTCACTAATAAGAGACAGGGACTGTAAGATAAGAGTATAAAGCCTGATCAGATACCGCAGTGTGAGCTGTGGGAAATGTACGTATCATGGAAAAACCAGCTTTTTTAAAAAAACCAACAACAACAACAAAAAAGCCCTATTGTTGTGAAGATCTGTGGATATTATTCTTTGTGTAGTGCCAAGAACAAGATCCAGACTCAGGAAGTGGTATTTAACTTTATTTGTTATCTTAGAGTTTAAAGTCCATGATCTCTTCTCTGTAGAGACAGAGTCAAAGGAAAAGAGGCTAATTTTCTCAGTAGCTTACAGACTTCTCCAAGACCTGTTTTCCCCAGGTCATTTAGTTTAACTACTGTTTGACTATTAAAACCAAAATGATAAACTGTCTTTTACTGCAGCCTGGATGTTTACAAAGGCTGGCAAGGATGAAAGGATGATATATCTCCTATTTTCATATATCTACATTTGATGGATGTAGCACCTTATAGTTAGGAAGAAAATCTGAAGCTATGTTTTAACTACTGTACCAAGCAAAGATGAAGACCTATTTGCATCAGTGGTCAGTCTGTGAGCCTTTTTGCTAGGTCTATGTAATTTATGTGGATTTTGCATGGCATGGTGAAAGATTATAAGGTTAAAATTCAGATCTGCTGGTAGAGCTGTTTCCTGCAAGTGACCTCCAGGTTCTTGGATCTGATTCCATGGATCTGTAGAGGCAGGCAAGCTTAATTAGGCAAAGTGTTCTGTCATCCTGTCTCCTTGTATAGAGCACTGCCTAGATGCATTTTGGGTTCCCATCATTAATTCGAGACTCAGCCAAAGTTAACATTGCCAGAATTTCTTCTCTGTGGGATGTCAGGAACTGTATTTAATGAACTAGTCAGAGCATCAATATATTGGTACGTTTCTGCCCTGAGCACTCCATCATATTGCATCTCAGCAGACTGTAGAAAGGTTGCTTCCATTGTACACTGGGCAGAATATGTCTATAAGGGTTTCTTTCTACAAATTAAGTGTAAATAAGTTAAATGAGCTCTAATGAAGACACTGGGCTGGCATCTCCGCTAGAACATTTAATTCCAGTCATGCATCAGATCTGTTTGATTTATACATACCATGAAATATACATAAGTAAACCAAAATTCCTTCAGGCATCAGGGCTCTGAGAACTTTCTGAACAAGTGTCCCATTCCAGATACTTGGTACAACAGTATACACTGAAACAAATATTGTCAGGAGATACATAGGGGAGGTATTTTTTATATATGAAATTAATGCAGTAAACCACATTGACTTCAGTGGGTTTCTTGGCAAATCACCAAATGTCTGTGATGGTTTAAATAAAAAGGAAAAATATTTTGTCGGAATAGCAGAATTGTAATGTCCTAAGGGGTCAGGAGAAGCATATAAATGCTGTTTAATGTTGTGTTTTGTTGTACTGTTACAGTAGCTTCTTCATTGTCATTAAAATTTGGTTATATCTATCTAGCAAAATGCTAAACGTATCTCCGTAGGGAATATGTTGTCCTTCTAACATGGAAGAAGCTTGTTTGCATTTTTTCTTGTTTAGTTTTCTCTCTCTTTTTTTTTTTTTTTTTTTAATGGCATAGCTAAGTCAGTAGTGGTATACAAGCTGTGAAAGGGCTGAAGCCTTTTTATTTGAAATATTGACCAATAAATGCCTCTTTTATTCAAATTGCTCCAAAGGAATATTCTAATTCTGATAGACTCTTGCCAAGTAAGATATAAAATAGCAGCTTAAAAAACCAAATTACCCGAATTTTATCCCAGTTTGGGTAAACCCCAGATATCACTCATCAGAATGAACATTCTCAGCCAGTGCATGAAACCAAGAAATATGCTGATCATCAGAGCTCTTCATGTTAAACCTATAAATGCTGTCTGAAACTTATAATGTTGATGCACATTACAGTTTGGTTCCAATGACTACAAGGTGTTGGAAGAATTCCAGTGCAATATTTTTAGGAAGTCACAAATTCTCTGAAATTGAAATGTGCTTCAGAGATAGCTCAACTTTGACAAAATGCTGACAGGATCCTAACTGCCAAACACATTTCCTGTCTGGGTGCCCGTCTGGTTCCTTGGTTGTCCCTTTACTGGGATACCTTGTCCCAGAGTCACTACCCTGGAGAGATGCTGGGTGAACTGCCTCTAGGCTGCAGGTTCCAGGCTCTCAGAATCCAGAGTTTACCCTGGACAAGTGCTCTGCACCCTTTTGCAAAGAATGGACAAAGATTTGATACCACTTCATTCTAAGGAAGAGGAAAAATAATTCAAGATGGAAAAATTACCCATGCCGAAGAATTGCCTTTTTGCTCACTATTCTAGAGTGTGCATCATGTCGGCAAGTTGGACAACTTAAGTTGTTATGTTGATTTAGATTTAAGTCACTGTCACTTTGCAGAATCGGGTATTATATTGCTGCAAGGTAGAAGATTAATGCTAGCCTTAAATTTTAGATGGGGAGAAATTAAATGACTTGTCCAAGTTATTCAGAAAGCTTTTGACCAAGGAAGCTGAACTCAGCTCTGCAGCCCTCACCACAGAGTCACCTGGCTTTCCTTTGTGAAACAAAACCAGTATGATCTTTGGCAGTTCAACCTTCCACTGTCTTGCTGCCAACAGTCTCTTCATCTGTATTGGTGGTCTCTTCAGTTGTAATGGAATCAATCATGTGACAGAATGGAACCACCTTCTTTACACCTGAAGGCTGGCTCCAGGTGCCTGTGTGGGTGTGATCATATGGTCTGGGGTGATGGTATGAACTGTAATTAAATTAGAAGTTCTGTTCGTGTGTTCTTCAGCTATAAAAATGGCGATCTTGTTATATGTCTTGGTTCAGGCACAAAATGCTCAAGAGGAGCATGTGGGTGCAGTTGGGAAAGACTTTTCTTTTTTTAGATTTCAAACTAAAAAATGGTAAGTTTAAATCACCTTTTTCTTTATAGTTGTATTTCTTATTTAGCTTTAACGTGGCAAAACCAGGAAACATCCATAGAAGTTGCCAGCTTTATCTACAGCAGTTTCCTTTCCCCCAGCTGCACTAGTGCTCACAGCAATGATAGCTACTGGTATTTTAATTGGTGCCTAGTGCCATCTCACTGTCAGCATGCCTGGATTATTTGGTAGTCCCAGCTGGTGGCCATGGGTCACTAGGGTTAATAAGGAATGCAGGCACAGGTGGTCTGGGTCAAATCCCTGCATGCTTTAGTTTGTGAAAATTTCCAATGGCCTCCAGTATGTGGTAGAAAGGTTATAGCAGTTAAAAGGTTTCTTTCATTATCATAGACTAATTAGGGCTGTCCTAACTTCCTGAGAGAAAATGTAGTCATACCTGGTAGTTATAGAAGATTGAAACCAGGCACGAGTTATTAGTCTGCAGAGGAGAAAATGTACTTGTTTCTGCTCCTCTGTCCTTAAGGTCCTTCTTGTATCTTAATGAAATATAACCTGTATAAAAAACAAAGCTGGGGGAAAAAAAAATGAAAAAAACATTCTCCATTCTTTGAATCCTGTATATTTAGCTTCTAAAGAAGGCTAAAGGCGTTTTCTTCCTCAATGTGGAAGTGTGATTACATGGCAGCCTTGCTTTTTAAAATGTGGAGATTTTTTTTCCCTTGTTTTCTCCTTCATTTTTGTTTCATTTCTCACTGGCAATGCTGAGGCTGGTGCTATTTTGACTGCATCTCTAGAGTGAAAACAGGCTTTGCATTCATGAGCTTCTAATCGGAAGTGATGACAAGCCCTTGAACGGAGCACTGTTGCCCTTGTCTTCATGAAATATTTTATCCTTTCTGACATCACTGGACATGCAACTGTAATAAAGGCCAGTTTCTGCCACTGGATATGTATAGAAGTTGATCCCTGTTACCTTTGTGCAGGAACACCTCACAGTGACATCTGTGGCTGTGCTGAACACTATTTCCTCCATTTCGTGGGAATAAAATGATACTTGTGTGTTACTAAAAGGGCCTAACAAGTTTCATGGGGAGAGACTGTAAAGTGCAGTGTATAACAGTATTTATATAATTAACTCTTTGGGATTTTAATGAAGAATACTGCTATTTTGCAACCATAATTTTCATTTTCTGGCAGCCTCAAAATAACAAGGCAACTTAAGCTGTTATCTCTGACAGGAGAGGTGGACAATTTTGCTGTCCTGAAGTGCCAGTTTGATGGGATCTAATAAAGATATTAATGTATAATCATAAGCATTCAGTGTAATGTCATCAAAGTGTCATTTCAAGGATGTGTCATAAGAAACTTTTTTTTTTTTTTTTTCCTCACCGAGTTTGTATTTGAGAAGAGATGAAGATTCAGAAAACAAGCAGCAAGAGGTGAAACAAAGTATATATGTTGCCTCTGACTTCCCACTACACACGCACACCCCACCCCCCGCCGCTGTGTGGAGTTAGGTCAGATACCAGGTCAGGTACTAGGCATTCGGAATGGACTAACTTCTTGAGCTTTCACCCTACTTTTCAGCCTGGACTGCTGGCTTTCTCTGAGCTGTCTACAGCTGTGGCTACACTGCTACCCATACCTGAGTCAGCAAAGCAAATGGTGTCATACACACCATGGTTGCAGTCACAACTGAAGGGTACATGTACCTACAACTCCCTCTTCTTTGATCTTCAGAAATTTAATCTGCAGGAACGTTGTACTTCTATACTGATGGAGTTGTAGCCCCTCCTGAATGTCCTATCCCTTTGTGTGGGATGTGATTTGCCCTTTCTGTAATAGGATTGAGCTGAATGTAGTGCCATTTTCCTTTTTTTAGTGCCTTTTTTTAGTTTAGCACTATTGTAAAACAACTGAACAAAGGTCCATCTGTCCTCCAAACCCAGCCTCACCAAAAGTATAAGTTTCTGTGATGCCCAAACACTAGCAAAATCATCTTCATTGTGTAACTTCTCTCGGGTGCAGGACCCCCAGCCCTCTCCAGGGACCTGAGCATGGTGTGTCTTCCTACTGTGCTCTTCTCATGACAGCAGGGCTTATGTATGGAGAAACTAACACAAGCTGTAATGATCTACTTGATAGTAGATAACAGATAGTTTGAAGATGTCTCTTAGGAGCGCCCTGGCATTTGGCTTCATTACAGAAGAGAGTAAGGAAAGATGAGGGGAAGAGCTGGTTGTTGGTGAATGAGGAGGGTAGTCAGGGATCTCTGGAGATGGGTGTGTGGATCACAAGCTGGTAAGACCCGGAACAGCCAGGTTAGGGGAGTTGCTGTGAGGTAGAACATAAGTTCATTGTGGAGGGTTGTTTCAGTGAAGGATGGTATGAAGTCCTAAGCATAGTTGTCTGTGGAATCTTTACAGTTCTTACCTTACACCTTGTACACAGTGCTTACTTTATCTCATACATTTTTAAAATGCTCTGTGCAGTTCAATCCAGGATGTTTTTCGTTCAGAACAAATTTTCAGAGAGGTCACACAACATATGGTGACAATGGACAGCCTAGGTCCTTTTGGTCCCAAGAGAATTTCTGGGAGAGTTTCTCAAGTGAATGATTTACTGTCTCTTGCCCTGTTCCTTCTTCAACAGAGCAGAAATATTCTAGTGACCTCAAAGCTAATGCACTCCAGTGTCTCTGGATGGAGACATTGACATTTTTGGCAATGTAATTTTGGAGTATTATTCTTCCTTTCATTTCCAACATTTTTGGGGATGCTTCTAGCAGAAATCATGTCCTTAGAAGCATCTGCTGGAAACTAGTCCCTACAGATCCCTACACTGTCCCTACACTGGAGAGATGAATTTGCTCTTCATGCCATGGTACCCCCCATGAAGTTGAAGCAGTTTCCTGTGCTTACATAAATGGAAAGCATGTCATCTTCTGGCTAATTATGAACCTTTATCTGTATTGTCTTAATCAGACCTCTGAAGTTCTTTTATTTATTAAACTGTCTCACAGTCTGTGGCTACTGTTATATGTCAGAAGGTTTAGCAACAAGTTTCACTGTGTCATTTTACATCTGAAACTTTCAAAGATTCTTCTATAGTGAAAAAAATATGTGGCTTATTTCCTTACATTACTGTGGTCTTTTCTTCCCAAATCCCTTGCTCATACAAATATAAGTTTTCTTAGCTGAATATTCCAGTGTTGTGAGTATAAGGACTCTACATTATCCTGACATATAATTCATAAGACTTGTTGAAGTGACAAATAAGCGACTCTGCACTGAGGTGGACAAAGAAAGGTGTCAGTTCTTGGCATTGGTGTATTTCCAATGGGGCTGAAGAGTCAAATCTACAAATTTAAGATATGGATCATCTGGGCTGTACAGTATTCCTGTGGTAGTATGTCTGTACTGAAGATTGTTCTACCTAAAACAATTTAAGGAAGTGGACTAGTTGCAATGCCTCGGGTATTGATACTGCATTCTCATTCTTAACTACCCTACTGTAAGTTTAGAGAAATACTATTTAGAGGGAAGGTGTTGGATCCAATGTAATGAAGATCAGAAGCTTGTGTAGGATCTATAGCTAAGAGAAACTCATGTACTTGAGGGATTGAAATTCTGGTGTTGGCAAATAAAAGCAGAAAGAGGAGAAGTAAAATTATGTGTTAGTATTGGTATTTATGGTATTACACTATAACACTATAACAGTGGTGTAATGCTACTGACTTCAGAAGGCACGCTCACTGTAGTTGTTGAGGATCTGGTCTTTTGAGCCTATATATACTCCAATTAATGCTGTTAATATCATAATAAGTTATCTTAATTACTTCTAAAAATGTTCTCTTCATTTTCCAGATGGTACCCTGGATATGATGGGAACTCACTCAGACAATTTTGCCTTCCATGGGCTGATAACAATCTGTTTATAAAAGGTTTAAAATCCTCTCTTCCTATATTCATGTTCTTCTTTGACCTTGTTTATTCACAACTGAATGCCTCTGATTATTTTAGCTGTCATGTGCTCAGTATTTGATGCTTTGCATTGTAGAACTGGAATAAACTGGCTGTACTATAAGATGTTCAGTGTATACTTAAGACAGTGACTGTTTAACTGTCTCATTTCCTTAGCAACATTTTAAAGATTAATCTTAGAGAGTGGTGTAAGCCAAGAAAAAGATAGTTGAAATAGATCAGAAAGTAATTATTTTTCTTATTGGTGTTTTGCTTGGACTCAATATTTTGAAAATGGTGCAGAATTCAGAACCACCACAATGATTTGTTTGTGTGTGTGAAATTTGGATGAGCAGTGATAGAGAAATTCTCAGATCTGCAAGGCTAAATTTGCTGAGCCCACTTCTCAGTCTTTCATGAGACTGCAGTAAGCAGTCAAATACTTAATACTGGTGGCAGAAGTGGTTGTTTCCCTTGGGGCTTGGAGGGGTGGTCACTCATTTGATAAACCACAGAGGCCAATGAGTCACTGTAGTGTAGTTTTCCAAGCAGCTAAAGCAATGGCCTCCCTCATGTGGGTCTGCATGTGTGAAAGAGCTCCTGTTTTTTTCAGTTTAGCATCATGGGGAAGAGAGGGAAGGCTTTAAAACACCTAGAACTGGTTTGTTTTCAAGTACCCTTAAGTACAAACGTATTCTTAAAAATCTTTGCCATTGGAGTTTGTTTTTTAACTGTTTTGATTGTCATATTACCCATTCCCTGAGAATAATTTTGTAGCCTGATTTTAAAAATAAAAATCAAGGATTGGCCTCAGTACCAACACATTATTGCCTGTGTAAAAAACCCAAACCAAAACAACAAAAAAAAAAAACACCAAAACACCACCACACACACGCACACACACACACACACCAAAAAAAACAACCAAAAACCACCACACTAACAAAAAACCTCACCAAAACCTAACATCCCCACCCAAGCAACCTCCCTGGCCAACCTTATTGCTTGCATTAGAAGGGCAATGTGTGGTCTCTCTTTCCTTCCTTCAAAGAAACAGGTATAGACACTGCTGCTGGATGCCTCTTAATGAGTTATGATTCACTCTTTCAGATGATTTACTAATTCTACCATAGGTGTAAGAATTGGGAATGGTTTCTGCTCTCTTCCTCTCTGAAATAATAGATTGGTGTGTTTTGTTTTGTTTTGTTTCTCTGACAGGCAATCAATCAGTCTTAACTGAGTAGCTCTTAGTGGATGAATCATGGGATCAACTAAACTTGAGGACAAGGGTTTAGGCTGTAGTTTATACAGTTTGTTTAGTAATACAGCAAGAAAGGACTGGGGAAATTTTGACCTTACCTGGTGTGGTTATGACTGTATTTTGGGGAGGGACAGCATGTCACATGCTGGCTGTTTATAATCTGAATACTATGCATTTAAACCCTGAGTGGAGGAGAGGTCTGGGAAGACTCTCTGAAGCTCAGTGAGGCCTGGACTGCCCATATGCAGTTTAAGATAAATCCTTAGAAAAGGATACATAGTCACTGCATAGGGGAACAGACCTTTGCCGGGACATGTTTCTTGACTGTTATGTCTTGGCTGAGTAAATAGGCCCTTTGAGCAAGTACTAGATTTGACAACTGAAATAGTGTTTTTCATGCTTTCAGGCTCAAGCACAAACTCAAGCCCTCAAATTTGCATCTGAGAAGATGTCAGAAATCAGTCTTGTTTCCTAAATAAATGGGGTTTGTGTTCTGTGCTGTTGTAGCTCCTCAAGTATCCTCCATACCTCCTGGGTTCCATATACATTTTTAGTTACTTTCATGGACCTTTTTCTTACTGCTTGGTCCTTTATACATCAGCATGAAGAGAATATTAAATTCTGTCACTCTGATGGGGTGTCATTTTCATCTTTAATTGCATAAACTCTTTCTACATGATTATTCAGTTATTTGTATTGTGATAGAGTCTAGACTTGTCTAGGCTTCTAGGATTTTTACAAATGCAAAACAAAGAGACTGTATTGCCCATAAGAAGGACGTTAGACCTACTTTGACCCCATCCTGCTTTTCATGTAGGACTAATATGAAATTACTATAAGGTACAGTTCCATCAGTTTTGAAAGTGGATTATAATGCTAGCATCTGAGAGTCAGAGAAGGCATAAAGTGTGTCTGCTTCATCACTTAGTTATTCAATATTGCAGCTGGAGATGGGGAGGCCATACACAGTGTACCGTCCCCAGGTGACACATAAGATTTCCTTTGGCTGCCGTTGCCTCAAGCCATCACAGGTGTTCTTCTTTCATTTACAATAGCTCCCTTAAAATATAAATGACTGCATTTATTACATCAGCTCTTTTTCCTTCTTTGGAATACCCCAGCTAAAGTTACATTACACATAACAAATGTTCTTGCTCCCTTGAGAATTAGTTTAATTACTGATGTAGGTGGGTAAAGGATCTATCATGTCTGAGATGTTAATTTTACCATGCTTTAATTAAGAGGTCAAGTGTGAAAGGCTGCAGAATACCTCCCACTTAAAGATGCTGAATAGAATAGTGGGGGATAGAAGGCACTGATATGATGAGGTTTTTACTCTCTGTAGGAGTATCGACTTTCCTTCTGCATCTCATTACATGGAGGCTGGCATCTGGAAATACCTGCCAACTTTTATTTGCTCATTGTGTTTTCTAACATTAAAGGCATTTTCCGTACAGAGTCTTTGAAGCTCCAAAACAGCACGTCTCTCCTTTCAAAGCTGATGGTCACTCCTAGGTACCACTGATTTCAACTAGAAATATCAGGACTGCTTCCTCTTGCCCAGTGTGTTTGAAGAATGGGGCTGCGACTATCCTACACGCCTGCGGTCTGGCACAAGGGAGGGTGTGGGGCACATGTTCACCAGAGGACAACAGGTGACACCATCTCTGAACACCCAGTTGTTTCCTCCTTATGTCTCACTGTGAGTGTGGGCAGATTCCTTTCAGCATTTAATTTGAAAGTCTTATTTGTAGCTAACTCAAAAAACAAGGAAATGGACTTGAAAAACATTCAGGTCAAAAAAAAAAATGGGCAGGCAGAAGGAAGGAATGTCTCACAAGATTAGAGAAAACTAGATAATAAGAATGCCTTGCAGTAGGGTGGCTGGGACATCCCCGACTGAGCTTGTTATGTTTGCCCTGGCAGCTGGAGCAGCAGTGCCACTGGTGTTCACTGGCCAACGTTTGAAGGTTTTCCTGAGGCTGACGTGTTGCACTTTCAGAAGGACTAAGTGACCAACTAAAGTGGTACCGTTGCTCTCCAAACAGCTGTAAGGAGGACAGTTGATGATTTTTTAATTGATGTCTTTTTCATCACTTGCTATGTGAATTGCTGATTCATTAAGATGTTCTTGTGATGTGTGATACAAAAGGTTTATTTTCAGAAACTTTTCTCCTTTTTCTTATATTTTCTAGTGCTGTTTTTTCTTTTTCTTTTCTGTGGTGGTCACTTCTGTTGCTTTTAAAGAATAGTAACAGTTCACTGCCTTCCTCTGCATCCCTGAAGGAAGACTGGTGTAATACTGGAAAAACACAGAGTTAAATATTAACATGTACTCCTGAATGTTCCCACTGAAAAAATCAGGAACATTTCCAAGCAGTGAAAGTAGACTTTCCTCTCCTGTAGTTGGGTTTTGCTGCTTAACTTTTAAAACTACAGCTTGCTTGGCAATTTTAACACTGTTAAGAGTTAGAAATTGGGAGTCTTCTGTTTCTTAAGTGCTCTCACCCAGGCTGCTTCTGCTTTCCAGGTGATAGACTTAAGGGAAGAATCCCATGTGATCAATTAGTGCTGAAACATATAGTAAGTTTTTTCAAGGTAAAAGGTTGATGATATTTTTTTTTCCTTCCCTCTGTACTTTGACTTGGAAATGGAAGTTTCATTGCTTGCTCTTTTAGTCAGAAAGGTGATGTTAATAAATTTTTTTATTTTATATTAATGCTACAGTGAATCCTTAAGGCATATTCAGAATTGGGGTTCCTCTTGGGTTATGAAGATGCATAGCTGCCCCCATTTGTATCAGCTGAGGACCTAATTAGCTAAGGCTGCAAATGCAACGTTTTCTTCTGCTAACTTGAAATGTAACCACCAGTCTCTTCTGAGATAAAAAGATGCACAGAGGAAATGGTTTTGATGAAGAGTCTTTCACTCCTAACAGTTTGATGTATTCAGAACATGTATTTATTCTGTCTTCTGGTTGTCTCAGGTGTTGAGACTTCTGCCTCAGTGCACTGGGAATCCCTGCTCAAGGTGTAAAAGCTCTAATCTTTGCAGAGCAGCTCAGATATCAGCTGTGGTGAAGCAGGAGCAGTAAAGCCTATGACCCTGAACTGGAAGGGCTGGGTTGGTTAATGTAATATTTGTGGGGTGGTATCACTGAAGCTTCTCTCTGCATATGTAAAAAATATGCATGATGATATGGACTTAATCTTTCAGAAATAAAATGATGGTTTTTATTTTATTTCTGATTACTTGCATTTGCACAATAGCATCCCAAAGCAAGAGAGGTCTTGGCATTTGCATGAGGCACATGCTTCTGCTCACAAACAGGCAATAAGATAAGTCAATAAAAACAAGCCATGCAAGGCATGAATTGCTTAGAGGTGAAAGAGACCTATTGCTCTATCTAGCCCACCCACATACCAGTGAAGAATTGCTTAAACTGGATTTACTTTAGAGGACAGATGAATAGCTGAGTAAAACACAGGATCACATTTTCTGTATCATATGGTGGAAGGCATGCTATGTTTCCATTTATATATGTATGTCTTGCATTGGACATCATAAGCAGCAATATCCCAGAGAAAAATTTTCCAGGCTGTTTTATTTAAAGTGTAACAATGGTCTGAAAAGAAACTGTTCTGATTGCACAGATGTACAGTTTTGCTTTGTGGGATGATTTTTATCTCATCGAAGGAGAACAAGAAGAAAGGCAAAAATCTGTGAGTGTGGCTATCTGTGAGGGTACGCACACGTGTGTGTGTGTTTGACAGAGTGAAAGGTCTGTCCATGTTATATCAATTGTGAGAATAAAATGGCTGTTCTGCCTGACTGTAGGGAGGGAATTTTACAAAGACAACACATTGCAAAGAGAGCAAGGGCCTCACTGCATTATGGCTGCGTGTGAGACACTGTTAATACTAAAGCAAGCTACCATTTCCTATTAAAGTAGTGTCTCGCATGTTCATGAAACAGAGGCTGTAATGCAAAGTGATTTAGCTCACTGGGAGCTGATACATCTAGTTCTGGCAGGGGCATAGGAGGTCTCTTGTCAAAAAGACAAAAAAACATGTTGGTGCTGCTGTTTTAAGCAGCTTCATCTGGTGACTGGACAGGGAATTGCAGGCATATTTTTTCATTGCATTAATTTCTTGTTCCCCTTTTGTCTGTTGTTGTTTCCTTACCAGTATTTGCATCTGAATAGGAAGAGACCTCTGTGGTAAATTATGTGCATGCCCCACTTCTTTCCAGGCCTGACATGTTTATATACACAAAGAATTATGAAGGAATTAAGGAGAGGACCAAAGAAGCTCAGAAATTCTTTGGAAAAGCTTGTCAGATTTTTAATTAATGGGCATATAGCAGAGGGAGTGAAATCTGTTGCTCAATACCATAATAGGCAGTGCAGCGCTTCTGCCTCTCTCTGTCATCCTTAACAGACGGATTTATTTTTGGTAATGAGACATTTATCTCCTTTGCATCTATTAAAAGCCAGTTCCAGTGTCAAAAATCAGTTGGAAATAACATGAAGAAATTTAGTGGTGAAATGTGTTTCTTTTGGATGCTTGTCACAGCTCAATCAAATCCTGGGGAACCTTTTTCCTTTATTTTGGTGTATTTGTGCCTTGCTGCAACTTTCATTTCCGTATGATTTAGGTGTTTTTCTGATAGTGCCAAATAATGGCGTGAATATTTAGATTGTGTGAAGAAGCTTAAATAAATTACGTTCAGGGCAAGAATTAATACAGTGTTGGTATAAAGAATTGTTTTTCAACACTCTTCTGTGTGTAGACCCTTTAGGACTTCTTGGCAGCTGCCAATCCCTGCCTACCTGACTTAAGCCTATTGAAAGCAGACTTGCTTTTCTTCATGGGCATCCTTGTAGCAGTCCACAGAAAACCACACATAAGTGCCAGCCTGGCTGAACTCACCTGGTGCCATAGAGAAGGAGTCCACGTAGAAGTAATTGTGGTGAAAGAATGCCATTAGTCAAAAAATATGGGCTCCGCATATATTTCTGGTCCTGATGCAATTCTGTTAGGAAAGCGTTTTCACATTTGTGGACTGAGTAATTGATGTCATATTTAAGCAGGTCAACAAGGAGACCACTTTCCTTAATCTGTCCGTAGTGAAGCTTGTGTGGGCTCTAAATGAATGCAGTGGGGTTTTTGTAGGCATTTGTTTGAAATCCTGTGGGTTTTATTTGATGGCTTTTAATAGATTTTCAAACTGTTCTATAGTATTCTGCAGGTGAGATGTTATTTACCTAGTGAGATCTGAAGTACTTGACAACTGGTGAAAAAACAGCTGCCTTCTTTTAGGTTTGTAAATAAAGTTTCTTTCGAGAAGCTGTCTGGTGCCTCTGTGTACCTCCATTTTGTTAGCTATAAAGGAAGGGAAGTGGCCAGGATATCAGAAAGGTTTACTGATGTGAAGTGACCCAGAAGCTTATTCCAGGAAGTTTATTTTCAGAAAGTGTTGAGTATTCATATTTTAAGAACCCTTTAAAGTATTTATGATTCACACCAGACAATCCTTTCAGTCTTAGTTGATACCCATCTCGTAAAAGTGATGTATAACTAAATAGATTGATGCAAGGAACATTTTGACTTTTTAGCTAATGAAGTGCTAATTATAAGAACCGCAACCTATCTAGTAACGGAACCACAGATAACAAACACTGAAAGGTTGCTATTCCAGAGGAGTTGTGTCATCCAGCTCCACGGATGAAACATCTTTTCCGCGGAAGAAATTGCATCCTACATGGAAGGGATTCTCTTCTGTACTGTACAAATCCTACAATTGTCCTTACCTACCCATTTCCTTTCACTCTTCCGTTCTAGCACAGAAGTTATTCTCCTCATTTGGCTCCTGCTGCAGTCCCTACATCTATGTACTATAAACAATGCTACCCTTTCTTCCCCCTCTCCTCCTACACATGCTTTTGAACAACTTTGGTTGCTAGGATTACAGTCCTCATAAGGCTAGAGGGAGGGAAAATATGTCCCTTCATCATCAGCCTCATTTTGTGATCTTCTGTTCTTCTTTGTATTACTTAAGTCATTTTTTGTTTGTTTTAAGACCTTTCAGCAGCAACGCTGCTGCTGCTGCTGTGCTCCTTGATGCTCTTCCTGGCTCTTTGTTTAAAAAGGCATGGGAAGTCAGTGACTAAGTGGGGGAAAATGATTTAATTTCATTGTACGCTGTGAGTTAAACCTTTGCACAGGAACTACTTTAATTTGTGATGGAAAGGGACAAGTGCTCCAAAATGGCAGAGGCAGTGACACACTGTTCTCTTCCCTGTCCTTCCTACTTTTTCCTCCACACTCAGGTTTTACAGATGTGGATGCTGACTCTGTGATGCATCACATACACTGCAGAACTGGACATGTTTCTCCTTCACAGGAGGTGTGTGAAAAATTAAAGCCTTCACATTATTTCAAGTGACACAGCAGCCATCCTTTGATGTGCTAGACTAATTTTTGCAGGCAAGAATTGTCACTGATTTAAACTCTTGTGAGTAGAAGGATGGATGTATGTGCTCTTTGTTTTTTAATAAACGTGCTTCTCTATAGTGTGAGCACTGATTTTATTTTTATTTTTTAAAATGCGGATCCTGTTTTTCGGCATGCTTGAGCTACACAGTTCATCTCCAGAAAATTTTAGTGCTTATTTCAGGGACCTCATTGTAGCCTTCTCCTGGAAGGGTTAAAAAGTGCAGTCATTCCAGAATTTATGCAAAACCTTAAGTTTCAAATGACTTCACAGTGCTCAAAATAGTACAGGACGGTACTAAGTTCTCTGGAGCCCACTGGACCTGTTTCACAAGGCAGGAGCTAATTTGGGAAGAACCTGTGTTCCCATGAGTCTTAGTACTTTGCCTGAGATATTCAGGAGTGCGCTGTTTAATAATAATGCTACGGTTGAATGATCCTTCTCAATCAGAAGGCCCGGCATGCAGCTACAACAAAGAGTGAAGTTTTGAACAGCCTGACACCAATCTCTGCATCTCACCAGACTGCCTGACCCCAACATTGCCTTTGGCACCCTTTAAGGCTGGGCACTGCTGAAGTCCTGCCTCTGTACTGCTGAGCTGTGTGCTCTGGGGAAGAAAAGGATAAGAGATAGGAAGACATGTCATTCACCTGAAGATATGTGGTTAGAGAGGGGCTGGTGTTCAGTAGTTGGCACTCAGTGCAGTAAATTCAGGACAATATTCACTCCATCAAAATCAAAGAACAGGGAAATGTTTTTACCCTTTCTGTCATAGAATAGCTCATATTAGGGTACAAAAGATCTCTGTTTAAGCTTCCTCCTGGGTTTTGCATCCAGGGGACTGTCCAGATTTGTCAGGTATGTTCTGGCTGCCAGGTCTTCTAACTCGTTTCTGCTTAACAGAAGTATTGGCTGGGAGTGAAAAAGTTCATGGTGAACAGTAATTAAGTAGTACTGAAAAGGGTTGTTTGGGAGGAGGTAATGAAATAGGATAGTTATGAATGAGATTTCTGCACAAGATGCAGGGAAGGTTGCCCAGAATATCTCCTCCTACCTTCAGAAACTTCCAGTATCACAGCATCTTTATTGATGGTATCTAGGATATGTACTTTTGCTGCTCCTACCTGAATATCCAGACATTTCACACTTGTAAGTAATTTAGAAAATTTACTTGAGCCCTAAAATAGTGCCTCAGTCAGAACATAAGTTCTGTACATTTTGCATACTACTTAAATTAGAAGTTAATAATTCAGATATTGTACTCTCATCTTGCTCAAGCTGTTTGGAAGCTGCATGGCTGCCACCTAACCAAAAGTTAGGCCATTGTGCTTGTCATAAAGGAAATCTGTGCATATTTTGCCCTCACCAGACCATTTTGCTAGGAGCGGGTAGCATCCTGGATACTGTTTCTTCAAATTGTAAATCAGCAGTTTAAAAGCAGAATTTCATTTTGCTGTTACTGCCTTTCTAGCTTTTAGGAATGTAGTTGCAACGTGCGTCTGATCCTCAGGGATATGTGTAGGAATCATGTGTTAGTGACTGAACTTAATTGGACTCCCAAAGTATTTCTCCATTGCAAACCAATGGAAACAACAGTCCTTTGGCACTCTGAATTAACAGTAGATAAGAACGGTTCGTGTCAGAGTTACTTATCTAATGGCAACACGTACTACTACTGCTATTCACAATGATGTTTGCTCCAGTATACTTAGGCAGTTTGCTCTCCTGTGATGTTCAAAACTCCATGATTTTCCTTGAGCGATGTTGCTGGAATCAGGGTATATGTATCCCCCTTACTGTTCTCAGCCTTTCACTCTACATTCTAGCCAAAAACATAACAAATGTTTTTTTTTTTTTTTTTAAAAAAAAAGAGATCTGACTTTTTTGTTTTGTTTTGTTTTTGTTTTCAGAGGCATTTATTTGTGCAGTGTGGCTGAGGATAGGGCACAGTTTGAGTCAGAAAGCTTTTGTGCAGGTAAACAATTCAAGTTTGACACATTACAGGCAACCAGTAGTCAGTGTTTGCTCCTCATAAATTAATACAGTGGGAAAAAAAAAAAAATAACCTCTGTGTTTTCTGTAACATCACCAGCATTAGAGCATGAGATAGGTGTTGGATAGGGGATTTGATCCAGAGTAAGTATAGGATAGAAAGGGAAGATACAGCTGTGCCATTGGTAGTGTGCCTCTCTTTTTTCTTTATTAGAGTTCCTCTATAGGGATGTCAGCACATCATAGCACCCAAATTGGGTAGAATAGTGTTACTCTGTCTGCTTTAGAGACAGTAAGTGAGAAATTAAGAGCTGAATGCCACAGGAAGACAGACAGCTGGGCTAGGTGTGCAGGCAAAATGTCTCTGCTGGTGAAAGAGGCTTTAGAGTATCAGAGGTATTACATGATAACTGATTGGTATACTCAACAGTGCTATGGCATGGTTATGCCTTTCACTGTCGGGTGTGGTGGGCTTGATCTGTTGACTCTTGAGGAAATGAGGCTCAGAACCTAAGGAGATGGGGTAAAGAGGGATGAGGTGTTCATAGAGCCCTAGTCCTTCTGGATGCAAGTAGCTGGTGAGGTGGGTTGCTTTCCGAGAGGGAGGAAAAGGTAGGGAAGTTGATGTGAATTTTACTTACTCTCAGAGCAACATTGTGGGGAGGGAAAAATTCCTCACTGACTAGAGTGCCCACAAGAAAGTATCAACACATGCATAAATCTTGTGACTGAGAAAGGAACAGTAAGATAGAAAAGCTGTGATATGCTGTGCATCTGGTGTAAACCAGCTCCCCAGAAGGGCTTCTACTGCACAGGATGATGGACTATTTGATGTGAGGCATTGCCTGCCAGTGTAGGCAGGAACCCTTCCAGGTGACAGAAGGTGTGTTGGAGAGATGTTTGTTTCAATCCTGCTTCAGGACTACAGCTGTCCCGAGTCACGCATAAACTTCCAGGATACTAAAGGGAGATTTGGACATGATACATCCAGCTGAATGAATAATTTTTATCCTATAGAGTCCTTCTCACTGGGGAGAAGCTGATGTCTTTTGCCCATCCATAGGTACTTACTGATCTAACCGTTTGAGAAGCAAACAAGGAACCAGGGAGAAACTTTTCAGTTTCAAAAAGCTGTGCCTTCTGTATTGAGAACAGACACCTTTTCACTGGGAGTATACAAAAGGTGTAAATGTTCCCTTATCAGGATCCAAATACAATGATGATGCAAAACTGAGCTGTACCTGTCCTGAGGTTCTGTAGCATGGGATGAAAGACAGTTTGGATGAAGGGCCCTGCTTGTATCATTCACACTGGGCTTGGAGAGTACAGAGTTGAATTCTGCTACTTGCTGATATTTCTAATCATTTGTTCTTAGTGGCAGCAGCAGAGAATTAATTTCCCAGCTGCTATCACCTTCTCTTGAAAACATAGAGAAGTGCCTGTTGCAGGTGGGGAGTTTGTCAGGTGAGTTCCTATTATACAGCCTTAATGAGGTGAGAAAAACTTAGACTTAACCTTGAGCAGAGATCCTGAAACCAGATCTTCTACAGGGCTTAGATCTTGTTGAAATACTCTAAATAGCTTTTGCATGTCAGTCTGTCTGGGCAGTTCTGCTCCCTGTTGATTCTTAGGAAGACCTGCAGGAAGAGCAGGAAAAGGCCAACCTCTTCAGTCAGGAGGAGACACCGCCCTGAGAGACTGCAAGGTGAAGAAGCAGGAGAGTAGTGTCCATAGGAGGGAACTGTCTCTGTGGCACACCCACTGTAACCCTACATATAGGTATCCATAGGCTGTGTCCTTGGCAATAGGAAGACACCTGACTAAATAGTGATGGCCAAAGTTGTAAAACAGATTTCTCTGTACATGAGAATTTTTGTCCTAGTCCTGACTCACACATAACTCTGTATTAAATATAGTAAGAGTAGTGTTAGAACATTTGTATACATTGATCAAGCAGTCATTTATGTGACCAGCTACGAGAATTTAACTATTTACCAACTTCCATGGTATTTTTAGAATGTTTAGAACACTCTTGAACAATTTTAAAGATGATGAGCAGAAGTTACTCTGTATGAGTTGCATACAATGTTTTCATATTTGGCTCTATTTTAACATACTGTGGAATCTAGTACTTCGTTGTCACCAAGAGAGCCTGTGTCTGATGTATTAGATCAAAACATATTCCTGTCTCCAAATGCTAACAGCAGCACATTCAGTTCTCTGGATTTCAGCAGCTAAAGTGGGAGTTGCAGGAAGTTTGGCACTGTTTCCCTTTGCAGAATAATAAACATGGATGATGTTGCCTTGGGTTTCATATAGGCATGGAGGCTCTTGCCTCATAAAAACTGATTCATGTACAAATGGTGACTCTTAACTTTAAAATATAACAATACTAGTTGAAGTAGATGGGCTACAAATTGCAAATTTTCTAGCAGACCCCAGGATGGTGGTTCCTTTATTTTAGACTGAGTGAACACTTTATAGTTCATTTTTCTAACAGCTGCATTAGGTTATTGTATTCTGTAACAATTACTGCTTTTTTCTTTTCCAGGAGGAGGCCAGAACGTACCGGTAGAGCTGTGGCTTCTCTTTCTCAAAGCTCTGCCAAAGGTATGTACTTTATGCACTGTTACTCTCCCCAGTGTTCATCTCAAATGCAGTATGGAAACTTTCAGAAAAGTGAGTTTGAAAGCTATTGGCAGAAGATGACTGCTTCCTTGATTTTTGAACGCAGTATTTTAAACACAATGTAAAGGTGTTCCCCGGAAAGTTGCACTGAATCAGAACTAAGCTGAGGGTTCAGGTTGATGAATACAACAGTGGCCATCCTGCTTGTACTGACTGTTGCAAGTGCTGTTCAAGATTGGGCCACCTGGTAGTGAATAAACACTTGGTTTCAGAGGCACCAGAACACGAACAGAGCTATTTAATAGCAGCTCTACACTGACCTCAAAATCATGGTCAGTGTCTGTTAATATGATTCCCGAAGGTTATACCCTAACTCATGTATCACTCCTGGACAAATAACACGGCATAATGGATGCACTGTGTCCTTCCCTTGCCAAGTCTGTGAGTCTTCCTAGCTCTCTGTAAGAAGGTCTTGTTTTCTAATTAAGCAGGGAATCAAGGTTGTACTGCTTCTCCTCAGCAGCTTGATACCTGAAGCAGTTTTATCAGGAGAATTGCCTGATGTGGAGAAAGTGCTTTCAGCAGATGTGTAAAATTTTGACCTAAAAATAGGATAACATAGTAAATAAGAACCTGATGTTCAACAGTTCAAAGCTGTCCCTGCTGCCTAGTTGTATAACTTGGAAGAACTGAAATAGCTTTTGTGGCAATAATTGTTAACATATGATTGCAGAGTTAAGAATAAAGAATAATGTTTTTCTATAAGTGTTACTGTAAAAGCACATAATATAGCATGATATTTCTATGTTTTTTCTGAACTAATGCAAAGAACTATGTAACCTAGTGATTAATTTCTATAGAATTTTATAGGACTCTGCAAAACTCCTAAGTAAAAGTCTGTGCTTTCTAATGAACTCTACATGTTAGCTTGGTGGTGTCTGCCTGGTAGCTGAGAAAGCAACGTGTGATGAGGAACAGTGGGACTCATTTTTTGGTTTTGGGTTATTTTTTGTTTGTTTTTTCTTCCTTTTGAGCAGAGGGTGGGAAGTGGTTCCTTTGAACTATCACACCACACAAGCTTTGACTGCTGCAATTTGCACTCCCTGCCATACCTTCTAAATGTACTCCCACTCTCATAGCTGGAGCTGATGGTACCTCAGGTTCTCAATGAGTCATGGGCAGGGAAGGTGATGGTTCTCTCTTTCAGTGTTCCACGAACCATAAACATTTTCTAGTTCTGCATTTGGAAAGACAGATATTCCCTGACCCTGTGTGAACTCACCAATGCTTTCTTCCTTCCATAGACCCCTCTTTTCAGTGTGGAAGAAAACATTGTGAATGATTCAGAATCAATTTATGCAAACTTTTCCCAAATAATTCTCAGCCACCCATGGGTTTTCCTGGAAGAGTGGTATACAATAGGCCTTTGTCTGCAAATGGATTTATTTATTATTTTTGAATCTAAATGCCTAGCTTGACCCCAGTCTTAAAGGGCTTTTTAGTCCCTGAGGCTTAGCAGTTCATCCTTGAAACCTTTTGAAGATGTGTGTCTTCCGTGAATATACAAGGTATCATAAATATGTTTAGTACTACAATTAATGCAAATTCTTCTAATTATATCTGAGTCAGAGGTTGTTACATCTGAAAGGAACTAGAGACAAAGCAAAATGGCTATGAAAGAAGTTTTATGGTTTCTACAGAAATATATTTTTGTGAATTAGGTCTGGATTCCTCTCAGCAACAGGTTTGCAGTTCCTACAAGCTGTGAGTTCTAAATTGGTCATGTAAGATTAGTTGCTCAGTTACCTATTCTTTTGATTATTTGTTTGAGTACTTGAAACTGGGTTCTTTAGAGGCAAAATAAATCAGTGAACGGATCTCCATCTTCTCTTTGATTCAAATTAATTTGTGTTAAGCACAAAGGCATTGTACTACTTAACTACTTGTCCAGCTGATGATAAAACAGTTACTGTAATCTGAACATAATGTTGCTCAAACAATGAGGACTTCACGAAAAGGTTTAACTTTTTTTTTTTTTTTTTGTCTCTGATCAAGTAGAAAAAAAAATGTCGCTTTAACTTAACCTGTTTAAAGATCCCCTCCCCGTTTTAGTTTGAGTCTAAGTAGTTTAGCCATGTGGAACATAGCTTTTCTGTGAAAATCCTCTCACATGTGAACTCTGATATTTGATGAGTTGAAAAGTTAATGAAAATACCTTCTGGGGAGGTGTTCCTGACACCAGTTACAATAGGTAGAGAGCTGCAGTCAGGTTTTAGTTTGTTTTTTTTTTTTTTCCTCAAGACCTGAACACTTGCAGGTAAGTGGGAATTTCTCTTAAGGGTTCAGCTTCGAGTCATATGGGGGCAGATTTTCTAAAGTGTTTCTGTTCTGATCTTTCTGAATACCTTTATCCTTAACTCATTTGCACTAAATAGCTTTGCCCCTCCCTGACCCCCTTCAGAACTGTAATACTTCTCACTTGATAAATGATGCACACCTTTCTTCCCAGAGAGATACTAATTTCCACCAAATATGAACTCTGGAAATTCTGTTGTTTGTAGGTAAATAAGTTTTGACTAATGCTGAATTCTTGTCATGTATGATCCTGAAAATGAGGGAAAAGAGTTATTAGCTCATCTGTTTTACTGCCATGCTGATATAGCTGTGTTCCCTGAAATATATTTTTGTACTGCTGGTCAAATCTACTTCTAAGTGACTGAAGGAGTGGAGTATTTTTCATGCCATCGAAGAAACTGTATAAAGTCCAATAGATTTCACTGTTACAGGAATTTTTCCTAATGGAGTTGTCTTTTGCTTTATTTTGGATTTGCTTCCATCAGATATAGCTCCTTTTCTTTCCTTTCCTAAAGCACACTGACAATTGTGAAAACCTTCTTAATATATCACTTAGTCAAATCTCTTTCAAGGATAAAATATCGAGTGCTGTTAGTGAAACTGTATTAAAATTAATAGGAAAGAGATCCTGACCCTAGGATGCGGTGTTGGAGGTAGATGGCTGGATGGACTCCATCCAGCACTCCGTGTTTCAGAGACCCTATGAACATGCCACGAGTGATTCTTTCTATCCCTGGCTTTCATGTCAACAGTGCACAAATTGTTGAGATTATGGGATAAGACTTGTCATCGCCAGCTCCACCATTAGGAGCAATCTGATATAGAGAGAACAAAGCCCAAAGATTTCTGTTTGTACAGGTTGTGGAAATTTGTGATGTGGTTTGTTTGTCTCCATGAGCATTAACCTAAGGCTAGATGACATGAAGGTCTGACACTCTTGCTGCCCTGTTAGATTTTCTTCATTAGCATCACCACCATATTTTATTCATTGGCCCTGAGGCCAAGACATCATACATTCGCTGTTTGCTTGAGCATTCACTGCTTGTGTGGTGTCAGTGATGAACCAGTCAGCTCCTATTTGGTCCCTGAAATAAAAACTATGCATCCAATCTGCTGCTGGGGTTTCTATTTCACAGTTAATTCTATACAGGACAGGATACCCTCAAACCCACAGAAAAATCATGCCAAGAGTGGTGTGAAAAACAGACAGGACCATTCTAAACTTTTCAGCCAACATTAAAGAGAAAGCTGAGGTTTGAAATATTTGTTTTAAATTTTGTTAACGTGGGGGTCTGGAGGTACATAACAGAAAGGAGGTAAGGTGCAGTGGTTGTAGCTGAGTGCAGCCCCACATCCATAGTGCTGAGCTCCCAAACTCTATCACAATTCAAGAATGGAGAGTAGATAAGGCCATTTCCAGTGCTACAATGTTTCATTAGACCACTTCAACTGAAACTGCAGTGTCACGAAACAACTGCATTATTTTTTTAATTCCAGAAGCTTCTGACAGTGAGCAAGGATTATATCCATTCTCACTGAGTATTAGTGCACAGCTTGTTCCAGCAAATGCATTATTTCCTATTAAACATTTATACAGCAGCATAGTTACACAAGGATTCACAAACATAAATAAGACCTGTTCTTTGCACTGTAGAGCCTCCAGTCTAAATCATGCCTAGATGATGACATACAGCACAGCTGCTTATAGGAGGAAGGGTGAGGTATGTTTAAAGGACAAGTGATTTCTGAGAAGACATTGACTGGAGAAGGGGATTTGCAGGTCTAGGAATTAACAAATTAGAAGGTGTAAAAAGGGTGAAAATAGGATTTGAAGCAATATAACAAATTTAGGAGATAACTAAGAATGGAAAATAAGTTGTTAGATATAAATTTGAATATGAAATGGACAGGAGAATTCTCTCTTGCTACTTTTTAACATTCAAGCAGAGATGGCTGCAGTATCTAGATCTGATTGAAAGCCTTTTGCAAATTTTGAGGATGGGACACTTTGGGTGGCTTTCTACCAACATTCTCTGCATGCCAGGAGAACGGAATAAAGTCTGAGAGAGTTTCTGTCTTGAAAAGCACTAAGTGTTTCTTTGGTCTGCCCTGATCAAAATGCAAGTGTTCCTTCATTACCTATTGGTCTTTGGAGCTCTGCACTTTATTTTTTTTCTTCTGTGCTGTACTTGGGAAGCTTCTTTTATTGATTTGGTGCTTCCAGAACTTAATTTATTTTCTCTAACTTGATGCTGAATTCTTGAGGTTTCTTGTAGTTTTCCCTTTTCTTTTTTTTACAGCAATAACAAGAGCAGTACAGATGTTTTTATCTGTTGCCTGGAATGTGTCCTATATGAGAGCTACAGGAAACACTGCATAATGAGCTTCCAGCCAAATGGAATCCCAGTAAATCTGTAAGTCTAGTGGACTGTGTAGGAAGAGAGAAATAGTGATATTGTTATCTGGGCTAGCTCTGAGCAAAGCTGTCCAGGGCACTAGATAGCCCTAAAAAGAAGAAAAAAAAAAAAACAAAAAAACAAACAAAAAAAAGTGAGGTCCTCTGATCTGGTAAACCCAAACTGTCAAAGAGAAAGAATACATGAAACAGTGAGATAGTTGGTGTTGAGAAAGAAGTGTCATCAGCTGCTACTTTTCCTCCTTGCTGTCTGTTGGCAGTATTGGGAGCAGCAGGGCTCCAGAGCACTTTTGACACAGCCAGATTCATCATTCAGATGCGTTCAATCTTGCCCATACTGCTGGGAAGCTTTTCGCCTATTAAAACTAACAAGTGCAAGTTCTTAGTAGTTCATAAAAATAATTTCATGGCAGTGCTACAAAATTATGTAGGTTTCTGCCAATTTTGTTTTGTGGTGCCTTGAGGTTTCATCTGAGATCTGACCAAAGTGCAAGTATAGTAAAAGACTCTGGGTATGCAACCTTGATATATGTAGCATTAGTGTAAACTTCTGCCTGCTTATTAAACATCAGAAGATGAAGTGACTCAGCTCAAGTCCTGAAGAAAGACTGGGTAAGGTTGGAAATGAAACAAAGGTCTTTGCCTAGGGCTTTTCAGTGCCTGCGTGGCCATTGAGTCTCTGTAACAAATCTACCTGTGGCATTTGGAATGCAAAATTTTTCTTTGCCCAGTACTGCACTTAATGTTCTCAGACCATTACACTTCTCTTTGCTTTACCTCACCCCCACAGTCATTTTTAGTATACAGCTATAAGAGGAGTTACTAAACATTTGGCTGAATGCAGCAATTTTTATCAGAGCACTCACGGAATGTGGGAAATCAAATGCTGGAGAGCTACTTGCACAGAGACAGCAAATTCAGGAGTAATGCTGTTGGGAAAGGGACATCCTGTCACCAGCTTTTGTTCTCCCACACAGTTGCCAGTGAAGTGAGGGGGCAGGTCACGCTGTCCGTCCCACCTGCCAACTCTGCCAGCTCAAGTCCATCTGTGAGCAGTTCTGCAGCGTGACAAGTGCCAGGGCTGTGGGACACAGAAACGGAGTACTCCCTTCTCAGGACTGAGACCAGAGTCAGGACTTTAAATAACAAAATTCCTGTTGGCAGGTACTTTGTGGACTGTCTCTGTGTAAGCCTCCATCTAGAGGGATTTGACCCTGGTTTGGACAAAATCTGCATGACTTTAGTCTCTAGTTTCAGATTTCTGGGTGCTTGTGTTCTGCTGCTGATCTGATCTATTGGCAGCTGCTAGCACTTTATGGTCTGATGCTCACCCACTCCTTGGGGCAGGGCTGGTCGACCAGCCTATGGAGTGCAGTTACATGGTCCTTTTGTAGACTGATGACAGTGTTCAGGACTTGGCCTAAGGTGAGTAAGCCTCCTCAGAGAAACACAATATTGCACTGGACGGGATGGAAGCACTGCACCCATCCCTCTCCCCACAAAACCTATCTCTACATCCAAGTGAGCAGAAGTTGTAGTACCCTAAAATTGGGGTTACAGTACCAGTCCAGCTGGAGCGTGTTCCTTTTAGGTTTGATCTACAGTTAACGTAAGCTTGTGAAACTGGCTTGAATTGGCCTGATATTGAAACCGTGAAGCAGAGCAAAGGTAATTTGTGTAAAAGTCTACTGCCACTGCAGGCACTGGTGCCAAGGAAAGACAGTTGGAGAGAGGGAAATGTCACAGAGAAGGGGGATGGGACCTGTGAAATATCTATATACTTAAGATTTATATTTGTAAATAAGAATTTAGTAGCAGCTAGAAAACAAGAGGATGAGGTAGAAGGGAAAGTGGCAAATGATGCAGATATTAATCCTGCTGAACAGAATATTTCCAAGAAATAAAACTTCATCCTTGGAAGAAACCCAAAAAATAACAAAGCTGAAGGTGATAGTCTGAAGGTGAAATGGGAACTAAAGGCTTTGCCAAGGTTAAACATTTTTTATTTTTTTTATTTTTTTTTTTCAATCTCTCATTGTATTATCATAGGGGAAAGGACAGAGACTGTTGTTTTTTGCCTGACCCAGAACCAAGCTGGGCAGGCTGATTACGGGATGCTTGCACTATTTTAGGATTGGATCTGAAAGATCAAGGAGGTGAATTGTTACTTACATTGGAATAAGTGGGGGTGGGGAAGAAAATAAAGGGTGAAACACATGGGAAACATCTGCTCAGAGGAGGCATTTTAGAAATAAGCTTCAGCAAGAGGGAAGAAGAAGCAGCTGTGCTGTGTGCAGGGGACCACCAGGGCTGCAGTGGGAAACAGGAGAGAAGAGGAGGCAGAGCTATTGATAAGGCTTCAGTCGAATCCAAGAAAGAGGCAGAGGGAGGATTCAGACTGCAACATTGTGGCTGAGACACCTCTCTATTCTAGACTGAAAGTGAAAATACATGGCCTTTACCCTAGACCCAGCTCAGGGAAAGGAACAGGGTGCTTTGGACTTACGCTGAAAGCAGTATAGGTGGTAAACATACAGAATGATTTATCAGAAAAGGTGTGTCCTTCATGGAGGAGGAGATATCACCCTGGAATGAGGAGGAAAATGAGTTGTCTGGAGAGCATTAAGCCAG
This sequence comes from Tyto alba, assembly GCF_018691265.1. Classification (NCBI taxonomy): domain Eukaryota; kingdom Metazoa; phylum Chordata; class Aves; order Strigiformes; family Tytonidae; genus Tyto; species Tyto alba. The sequence goes on along the minus strand of NW_024881261.1, from coordinate 23,387,399 downwards.
CCAGAGGGAAGATGCTAGATTAGGGCTTCCAGACTCTGCTACTTACTGTACCACAGGTTCTTTAGGTGACCTTGGGCAGAGCACTTAAGAGTAAATTCAGACGTTTGGTTCTAGGTCTTCAGAAGTGTCAGGTGCATTGCTCTGGAAGTACAGACAATCATATTTGTTACCAAATACTGGTTTACCTGAACTTGATTTGTTCTCATGACTTTACTTTGTTGCACTAAACTGTAAAAGAACTTCAAGTTCTATCAAGTTGTGGTTTCATGACTGGTGTAAACTGATCTAAGCCCTGGCTGACACTGGAAGAATATGCCCCACTCTACCCCTACCCCAACTTCACCCTCACCTTATATTAGCTCTGTTGATGGGACGTGGTCAGGTAAACTGAGAATGAATCCAGCTAAAAACTTACCCAGCAAAGACAAAATGGCACCACACTGACCTAGTGAAGCTGCTTTGTGCCTTCTCAAACAGGAGAGATGCCCAGCTGCAACTTTCTCACAATTGCTGATTGGTTTCTTGTATGTGACCCTGAGGCTTCTGGTACTGATAAAGGCTTTTGAATTATGTAAATCAGCAATCTGATCAACTGTGCCATCTCCTAGGTCCTTTTTATCTGGAAAGTAATTTTTTTCCATTACATTGCTGAAATTACACTGTCCTTGTTTCTCTAGTTGTCTGACTTCATATCCTTTTCATGTTGCTCATGGGAGACTGATCCAAAGCCCATTGAAAGCAATAACAGGATTCATGTTACTGATAGCAGACTTTGGATCATAAATAAATTAATTTATTATGTCTGGGAGTTGTACTGTTTATACTAAACAGCTCAGTTTCTGTATCCCATGGAATATCATTAAAGACAATTTGGAATAAAATTCATCTTATGTATCCAGTTGTCTCTTACCCATTGAATTTATGTGAAGTCCTTCCTATACTTAGAGACCACAATTGCCCTAGAATTGATCTAATCCCTGTTTTCATTAAACCTTTTTTTGCATGAAAGCATCTCAAAGTGCTCTCCAATAACTCTATGCTCAAACCATTCTGGTATAACTCTTTCTGTGGTTGTGCTATACCACCGTTCCCATAATGAGCCACAAGAAATTGCAATTGTGGGATTGCTTCCTTGCAAGTTAAAAAGAACTGCCCACATATGGGCAGAGTTATTATACTGGGTTTTGGTTGGGACTAGTATTTTTTCCAGCCTAGGTGGGCCGGAGAAAGAAAACCAACAAAACTTTCCATGAACCAAATTAACAGAAAGTTTTGCTTCCCTGATGAGAAGAGCCATTCCTGAAGAGAATGCTTTCAGGGTGGGTAGGGAAGTTAGCTGGGAGGGAGAGGCTTCATGATCTAAAGAACAGATTGAGACTGTCAAGGTTCTGCTCAGTATCTCTGATGTTTGATCATGTTGCCTCAGTCTGCCAGATTTCCAATTTAGGTCAATCTCAGTTTGGTTCCATAAAGCTGTAGAAATGGCTGGAAAAAGTCAAATGTGGCAGAATTTGGGAAATATCCCATGAACCCCTGATTATGGTCTGAAGCCAAAGTTAATAATCTGGGTATCAATAAAATCACTGTGAATTTTCCAAAGATAATAGCATCACTGCTAATACAGTGCATGCCATTCCAGAATCAAAAGCTGAAAGGTCCTAGTTTTGATACATTTAGCCATCCAGACCATTTATATTGCAACTGTCCTCTCCCTCTCAATATTGAATTTGAAATAATTATGAATGTTTCCAGAAAGAAACAAATGCTGATGAAAACTGTAAAACAAAACATGGCAAAAGATCTTGAGTTTTAATGGCAGGATTAACTACATTATGTTTTCAGAATGAGACAAAAAGTTTTTCACTTTTCAGCTTTGAAATCCCTTCCTTTCCTTAAAAAAATCGTTCTCCTATCCTTTCTGTTTCTCATTCCCTAACCTAAATCCTAAATACCTTTTCTCTCCTTTACTTTTCATCTCTCTGCTCTGTCCAATTGAAAAGATGGTAAGGAGGAAACAGAATTAGGAGAAACTCACTTGTATCCCAAACTTGATTAATTACTCTTTTTTTTTTTTTAACGAGACAAGGTGAAAACTGAGGAACTTCACAGAAAATCTTGTTGGATTGCACCTGCTGCAATAAATTATTATGCTGTTTTAGTTCATAGTGTAGGTGTAACTCTCACCAGATGGGCATGCTGAAAGCTATCCAGTTGCACCTTCAAACACTATAGTGATTTTCCTGATCTGTAAAACCACTTGTGTTTGAAGGCTCTGTGCTAAGGCACTTGTTCAGAGGAAAACATCATTTATTGAACTACCGTCTCCCTCCATAACACCTAAGGGGCTTCCTATCCAGCTACTGAATTGTCACAAGGCTGCTTATTTTGATGGAATTTCTGTACAAAGAGGAGTGCCAGCAGACACAGAAGCATCCCAGAACATGTCCATCAGTGTACTGATCTCTCATTCATCTACTGAGCAGAATACCTGATTGAACCTTGGCTGTTTTGATAGCCAGCATTGCACCTACATGAGTTACTCCATCAGTAATTTCCTTAATGTCTTCTGATATAAGAGGTGTAGTTGAAACTGAAGATAATGAGATTTTCTCCGAGGCCCTCTTGATTCCTCTTGAGTTACCAAGAAACTTTTAATTAATAGAGGAAAAGAAGGGGTGGGGAAGAGAGATCTCATAAGTTTTAGTCAAGCCTTGAAGAATGGAAGGTAAGACTTCATCTTGGAAAGGCAAATTGTCCCAAAGTTATTTTTAATTCTGATGGTTCTCTATCAGTAGGTATATGGTAAAGTCAAAGAGAGAAAAGATGGACCTGTCAGGAAACAGTGGTGAAGGAGACTTGGGATCACAGTTTGCTGCCATGAATGAATGGATCAAAGATAAGGACCTGAAGATTATTGATTAGGGCCTGTGAAGGAGGAAAGATAATATCTCTTCTTGTTCTATCATCCTCTGATCTGTTGGGGAAGGGACAGCACGTACCCTTCACATTGGGTGAAGTGAGAGAGGGGATAGGAGTAAGAAGCGAAGCCTTGTTTACATTAGTGTCTTCACCATTTTTCCACCTGTTAGTACTGAAACACTCAGAATTTTTCCGAAAGGCTATTTCAGTGTAGGAGTGAAGCCTTGCACAGGAAATATGTATTTTCTCAAGTAGACCAAAAAGTCTGTGATTTCCTAGTTTTTGGTGACCACACATCTTGTACAAGCATAAAGTTTTGACCAGCCCAGTATTTAGAAACCAGCTTTCTCTCTGTGGGGCTCTTCTGCAGCCTAAAGAAACTATGTAGCAAAGATGGCATCAGAACTTTCTTTTTAATATGAAGAAAAATTTTGACAAAGAGAACAGTACCAGATCTTAACCTGGGTTATTTACACAAGTAGTAACAAAAAATAGGCAGCATCTGTAGTCTATGATGTTGATGAAAAGCAGTAAATATTTATCTGTCCTTTCCTTCTCTTTGAAATAAAGTTAAGACTCTGCTGTCATTCAGATAATCCCTGTTTCTATACTAACCCATCTCTTTAAGGGCAACATCTATTTCCTATTACAACCATACAGAGGCCCTGAACTAAAATATTTTGCATGCCTTTGCAGGCCTCCAGGAAACATTAAACACACAAGGAAAGACAAACAGCCATGAAGCCCCTGTTTAAAATTAGGAGCAGAGAAGGGAAGCAGAGTTTGTGGCTGCTTTTCTCAGACCTGATCTGAAAAGGAACTCAAGTCAATTCACTTATTTTGCATAAAAGTATCTTGGTTTTCAATATTAATTAAGACCAGCTGTTGAGACAGTAGGGCCAGTGGGCAATTACACCTTTTACCACACAGTGAATGCTTGGTCACTACAAGAGTATTTTTAAAGTATGTCTCATATTAAAAAAAAAAAAAAAAAAAAAACAACAAACCAAAACCCACAACCTTGATTGCACAAACTTGTTGCTGCTGTAGGAACAGCCATTACCCAGTGATAGTCTGCTTGCCTTACACTGAAAAATGCTACTTGGCAATATATAAAAAGCATGTGTGTATTTGAAATAGCTTTGATACGGTGGGATTTTGCTATCAGAATGCATTCACGTTTGTAACTGTAGGCAAAGGGAGAGAGAGCAGAAGATAGGACTAATAGCTGCTGAAATAGTTACAGAAAAATCCCTGTTGGTGAATAACTTTGCTCATGAAAGTATTTATACCAAAGTGAACAGGCAAGAGTCACAAGTGCAGGAATTTGAAAGGCAGGCCACCTCAGGTGCTGCCCTTGGGAAGTACAAAGTCACTCCAGGATGACTTTTAAGGGTAGCACTTAACTGTCGAATTGTGGTTGTAGTCAAAATTCCCAATAAGCTGTGCTGCTTTGGGTCTTAATTCCCCATCTGTGAAATGGACCTAATATTACAGACAATTTCTCATTAAAGACTGTTGTGAAAATTAGGTAAATGGAAATATAAGAATGGGCACAGTTGTGGCTCAGAGATCCTTCTAATGCAGTCTGCTGTTCTGGCAGTGGTCAGTGTCAAAGGCGTAGGGCAAGGGTTAATGTAGAGGGCAAATGCAAATTGCTACTTCACCTGAGATATCCACACCTTCTAATAACTTGTGGTTAATAACTTCCCAAGCTACTAGTTTCAGTTTAGGATCGTTCTTTCATTTTTTTGAATTTAATTTTTTGAGCTTGCTCACACAGTGACCTCCAAAAGATCCTGGGGCAATGAGCTCTGCAATCCAATTATGTATGATGTGAAAAAGTACTCCTTTTGTTTGTTTTAAAACTTCTGCCTAAAGATTTCTTTCAGCGCTCCTTAGTTCTTGTGTTACCAGAAGGAACAAGCTGCCAGAACGAATGAGTTCCCACATTACTGTTTTTGGTGCCTTTCACAATTTAACAGAGCTCTCTCATCTCCCCTCTGCCAACACTTTCTCAGACTGAAGAAACCGTGTTTATTCAGTGTTTCCATGTCAAGAAACAGTTGAAGAGCTTTCATTGTTCTTACCACCCTCCTCTGTTCCTTATCTAGTTTTAACTTTTGAGGTGATAATCTGTAAGAGGCATACTATCAATTCTAAATGTTGCTATTTGTGAGGTAGTATTTGTTGTTTGCTTGGGACTTCTTGGTGGGCAGTCATCTGAGATGAACTGAGTATTACATTACATGAAAATTTAAGCATTATAAAGCACACACACACACTTGGAGTGGTCCTTGCAGGGGGTAGAGGGAGGATCTTTTAGGGATCTGCTTTCCCCTAGTGAGATGTAATGATTTGAAAATGGAGAGCTGACGATCCACTGTTACACTTATTTCTGAGCTGAGTTAGAGCCAGTGTCTTTAAGAGCAATGCAGAGGAAGAATGAAATTCAGAAGAAAAATTGTTTTTCTTACTGAGATTCCAGAACAAAACCATTTTACACCTAAGAAACTTAATCAAAACCTGCCTGGACATCCTTTTCTACAGCAGCTGTTTCCACTCTGTATTTTAATGAGTGGGCTGAACTAAAACCTTTGGGGAAGGGCTTCTCCCTCCCCCCTCCTTGGCATCCCTACGTAAAAGGCTGCACTACAGTATCACGCTCTGTGCTTCTGTTGAATGAGTAAATGCCTATGGCTGGACAGACCAAAGGAAAGGCTACATCATGTTCTCAGTTAGTCAAGCTCCTTAATGGAAGCTTTTAAAAATTTTCCTGGATATTCAACTGATGTGATTTTGGCTGCAAGAAGTAAGTATTTTAAACTTCAGAAGATTTAAGACCTTTCCAATTGCTTTTACATTTTCTGCTATAAATAACTGGTAGATATTGGTTAGCTTTGGAGGTAGATTCTGTTTGAATTACTTCATTTTACATTTCCTGTTAGCTGTTTATACTTTTTCTGAAGGATTTATAAATTCCTTAAAGTCACATACTGTGATTCTTGGAGGAAAGTAACTGAAATAGTGTTGTGTATAATGCGTAGTGGAAAACATTGATTCCCTTTTACTGTACTACAAGATGAGATTTACTTTTCACTACAGATACTGTTTCCAAACTGCTTTTTGAGTCCCCTATTTCTTGATTTATCTCTGTCTGCTGAGTGACTTGGTTTTTTTTGTTTTGTTTTTTTTTATGCTGGTTGTATGGTTTTATTCAATGTCTAATCAGTCCCTCTTATGTGTGTTGAGAACATCTGCTTTGTGAGTTTCTGTCTGCTTTCACAGTAATACAATAATTTCTCTGTCTTTTGTATGCTTTCTTATACAAAGCAGAACCGAGAAAATGGTGAAAACAGCAGCACTTTTTTTTTTCCCCCCGGTTTTCCTTCGGTGCTAGATTACATTCACTAAACTCAGCAAATAGCAGAATTCCCTCTGGAGTACTGGGAAGCAGCCCAAACTCACTACAGTTGCATTTTGCTGGACTATTCTTGTAGCAGGGTTTTCTTTTTTTCCTCTCTCTTTTATGGTCTGCTGAAATTCTTTCTGTTGTAACTGCATTCCTGATTGATTCCATTCTCAGATAGGCATCTTTTGCCCATTTGTTTGGAGAAATTTAACAACCTGGAAAAAAAGTAACAGAAATGCCATGAGTCTAACTGCAAATCCAGGTTGTGAAATTTGGTAGTAAAACTGGGAGTAAGATGGGCTCAACTTCAAGCCTTCTTAATAACCTAATTAATTTGGGGCTGAAATTATTGTCTTAATTTAACAGAAAATTGAGGCTAACATTAAGCCTTTGAAACTTAAAATTTAGGTTTGGTTCTAGATTTCTCTGCTGCAGCTGGAACTATTTAGGGCCAAACTCAAACTTGATGACTTGAGTCAATAATTAGTAGCACAGTTAAAACATTTTAAATGAGATCTAGGCCTAGATCTTCATTATACTGGCATAAACATGGGAGAATTCCTTTAATTTTAAAAGTTCCAGTCTCTGTGAGCATGCAGATGCTTGGGCTTTATGATAAGCATTGTGGTTGATATCTGGACAAGATCTTCACTCTTGCTTTCTGATTTTATTCTACTCCAGTAATCACATGCATTTGTGCTGGCAATATTTACCTCACCTGAGATTTATGTGACAGCAAATAGTCCATCCTTCCACAAAATGGGGTAAGGCTACTGTAGGCATTCCTATGGCCATAGGTAGCCTGCGTCACGTAGAGCAGCCCATCTACTGCTCCTGGGTACCAGGGTTGTTCTATAGGCTATGGTTTGAGAAACTATAACTGCAGGTAATGTGGGTTTCACTCTGACATAGCTCTAGGCTATGAGCCTGTCTGTTTTCATTGGGAAAACCAGGTTTGAAATTAAGCAGACAAAGGTTACAGTAACTCCGGGTTTGCATAAAAACCACTTTGATTTAGGTAGATTTGGATGACAGCTGAAGATAGTAACCCTCTCTCTTTCTTATGATGGACTTCAACTTTTATGTTTCCTTTAGGTATTCATCTTCTTGCTTAGTAACTTACAGTCATTCTGAAAGACTGGAGCTGTATTGTATATTGTTGCAGATAAAGGGCTACCTGCTGCTCCCAAGGGAACAGGAGTCCCACTCTGCAGGGCCTTCTCGAGCTCCCATAAGTGCCTTCCCGGTTCTCCCAGCCGTGACTGGAGACTGCTGTTAATGGTCTGAGCTCAGGGGCTGAACAGGACTGAACACCATGCCTCAGTTTCCTGTTAAGCTTTTCCAGATGATTTCCTTGAAGTTTAAATGACAAAGTTTGTTATTCCACAACTTCCTGAGGCAGATAGTTCAATAGAGGCAGTCATTTAGAGGAAGAGCCAGAACCCAGACCGTGGTTAATAGCTTTTAAAGCACCTCATAGAGAGCTTCCTGCCTGTTCTACAGGAGAGATTTCTTTTCTGAGACTCCTTTAAGGTGACTGAATGGTCTCCCCTTATGCAAAATATCCTCTCTATATGGCCATAGTATGGTAGTTTACTGTCTTGCACACCTGTAGTCCATGGCCAAGGAGAGAGAGAGAAATAACTAGATGCAGGCATAAGCTGGCACAGCAGCCTTGTCTAGCCTGCCTTGTGGTAGATGAAAACGAGCTTTGGCAGTGAACTGGGGCTCACTAGGAGGAATAAGTTTAATACCTGACTCTCTGTCACTCTGTGTGATCTTTAGAATGTTATCTGATCTGTCTGCATTAAGTTTCCCCACTGGTGAATGTAATAATGCTTCATTTGTCTGTATTGGCTGTGAACTAGTCTGATAAGGATTATAGTCTAATACACACCTAGCACATTAGGGGTAGGATTTGACTGGACCTTTAGATAATGCTGTAATAAAAATACTGAAATATGAAAACAGATTATTTCAGGTAAGTGCATCATCTGTATTTATCCATACAGAAGGCATACGCTGAATTAAAGATCTGCTCAAAGTTTTATTAGGAAAGAGTCACATCTGTCACCTAGAGCATGTCTGTTTCACTTCAATTTACTCCAATGAGTCCCCAGAAGTGAGATATTTGTTTCTTATTTTTGATTGCAAGTTCTGGTAATAACTTAATGGAGAGAAGCAGAGATTTATGTGTTGATGTCCCCTACTAGGCAAGCTGCAGTAATGTTTAGCACATGTTTTAATGTAACTTTCTAAATTATTTTTAGATTTTATTAAAAATCTGCTGGCTCTGTATGTGGTAGATTCTCCAGGGCCAAGAGCACATAACTCAGGGGTGTCCTGTCATACAAGAAACCCCATTCAGTCCCTGACTTGATTAGTTTCCGAGTTCTCACAGTTGTATGTTCTGAGCTCCCAAGACTCGTTAGACCCACTTCATTTTCAGAGAACAAACTCTGAAGCCTATTTCTGTTTTGTCTACCTCTCATCATTTTGTCAGGTTACAAGAAATTTTTGGCACTCAAATCTTAGCTACCCTGTTTTGCAGCTCACTCTCAGATACCTCTTCAGAGTCTTCATCCTCACTTAGTGTCCTGATATCTTCTGTGTGACAAAATAATTTTCAACTCTGCTGAATCTGATATTGGAGTAAAAAAAAAAAAGTTGAAGAAAAATGGACAAACTGCAAATTTGGGTCCTCGTGAGTAAGGGAGAGTAGATAAAATGTGAAAAGATTCATAGGGAGTATTGTTTAAATATATGATTTTTCTGTGTGATGTGTGAGTGATTCTTTAAAGATTATATGAATGTAATGTATTTTATGAAGAATAGAATATTAATTATCTGTAATTATATACTTTCTTGTGCATAGTATGCATAGAACGACTGTCATCCATTAAGTAATTAAAAGGTATAGGTGTACTCAGTATTCTTATTCTTCTGAATTTTTGCATGTTGTGAATCAGGGAATGTCTGGGGTAGGAGGGAAGGTGGGATTCATAGAAGTAAGGTAATAATTAGTGATGCCGTCAGAAATCAAATGGCACTGGGAATCACTTTGGACCTGTCTTCTCTGTGCTATTTATCCCAAATTTTTTTGTGATTGAACAGACAAAGGCACCCTTTCTGGTTGGGGTCTGTATGACTGCAAGTACTGGCATGGATCAGATTCCATGATGAGGACCACAACTTGGATTTATAGCAACAGAACTGAGACCTGGAGTAACTGCATTTTGAAATCAGTTATTCTGGATTGACACAGGAGTAAATGAAGTCTCTGCTCTTGAGAAATGATGCTGTGGTTGAATTGACATAAATGTTAGCTGGAATATTCCAGGAGAATACAGCAAAAAATATGTCAAAATCTGTTTGTTTTGGGATCAAGGGACTGAGTACTTAACATAGTGATAAAAGTGCAAAGCTTTTATGGAGTATTGATCATTTTTTGAGTGCTTGAGAAGGAGACTGGTGGTTTTAATTCTGTTTTTTTAATTGAGAAAATGAGACACTGCTCTGTAGTGCAGTGATTGCAGAAGGCTGGGAATAAAGCTCAGATTTCCTGAATTCTGGTTCCTCAATGAGCTCTTTGAGAATCTAAGTCCTGCTGAACTATCTTCAGGGAGGAAACATCACACTGAATTGTGATTACTTAGCAACACTTTGAATAGGAACATCCTAAAAGGTTTGAAAGTTGCGTGTCATCAGAAAATCTGTTTTTCATAATGACAAATCTGGTAGATGTGTGGATAAACGTCTTTTAAAAATACGGAGGAGGAAAAAACCAACATATCCATTAATTCTATTTGCATCTTACAGTATTACCAGGAGCAGGATGTTGTCCCTGACAAATTCCACATGCTTACGGGTAATGTCTTATCGTTGTGTAAGCTTCCACACAAAATTTCCTGTATCCTGGATCTTTCCTCAAAGTGTTATGTGTGTGTTTGGTGTTTTTCTTCCAAAAATGTCTGGCTCTTATAGGGAAGAAGACTGCTGTAATGTTCTCCCCAATAAGTCATGTGCTGTGAGAGGAGATTGTAACTTTAAATTGTGTTAGAGCTTTTCATGTGATCAGCCACTCCTAAAAATGGCAAAACATCGCTGTTTCATGCACACTGAAGAGTTGTAAATATCAAAAAATACCATAGCTTTTGGCAGGGGCAAGAATATTTGGCAGGAAGTTTGTCTGCAGATAACACACAAGACTGCTACTTCAAATGTTGGTTTCTTCTTTTTTTTTAATAAGATCAAAACATTTCCCACAGTTTTTGACATGATAATTTGTATTTGAACTGGTTTGGGGGCACATTGTGTGTAATGAAGTTTATAGACTTGTCCAAAACCTCAAATTGTCAGCTCCTACACATAAATGGCAACTCATCTATCACATCTTCAGTAGCAAGGGGGAGCAGGATGCCTCAGAGCCATTTAAAATGCTTTTCTTTCATATTTGCCAAGTTCTTTTATTCTCTGTAGGTTTTAATGACTCAGACCTCTGAAATGTTTTCCATACATGGTTAAAGCGTAACCACTGGTTGGAGGTGGAGGGGGAGGATGAAGGGAACAACTTACTGAACTGATAGTTTTAAACAAACTTGGGTGGTTTTCTTGAAGCAGCATTTCAGTCCTAAGTCATACATATATATTCACACACAGGGCATCTCTCTGACTTAATCACACTGGAAGCTAGTGGAAATAAGTATCCATATACAGTGAATGCAGTGTGTTTGCGTCCAGCAAGGGTAGCTAGCCTCAGTCCTCCATCCAGGCCTATCTTTTTACCCAGGATCCTTCTTTTCTGGGGTATTATTCCTACAAGATTCCTTCACCTTCATGCCTTTGTCCATCTTTTACACACACACACGATCTTGAAATAACTTGGTTACTATCACCTTCTTGTAACAAGGGACACCCATCGCAAATCTCTCTCGTTCTCCCCTTAAAGTAGCTTAGCATGGACAGCAATTACTTTCAGAGCAAATGTTTTGCACCCATTTCTATTTTTAAAACATTCTCTAAAATAGTGTGAAGTCTTCTGTGTGACTTAGCCCTCTTCCAAGCTAGAAACATATTCAGAGGGGGTGATTTGGTCTACTGCTCACTAATGTCAAACCAACTGAGTTGCCATACTGTCTCTGTCACAAGCCTGTTGTGTCATGTTGGTCAGATCACCTAGCTATTGTGGGTAGGATTTTCACAAGCACGCAGCACTTATGTAAACCCATTCCCATTCAAGCTGATGGAGGCTGTTCATTACACTCCCTGGCAAGGCCAAGGTCCTTAAAATAAGGCTTTTTGCCCTGTCAGAGGGGTATAAAGGGACCCTGTGCAAATGCAAGTCTGGCACTGACAACTTTTCCCACTGATTTCTGTGGAAGCAAAATTAAACAAACAGAGTACCCTTCTAAAATTTTCAATTCGTGCTTCTTTGTTTCTCCAGTGTAAAAATGAGCCTAATAACGCGTACCTACTTCATACAACTGCAGCAAAGCTAATTTAATGTTTGCACAGCCGTTTGAAGATGTCCAGTGCTATATAAGTGTCAACTTGCATCATTAACTTGAACTAATTTGTCTGCTGATCTGTGAAAAATTTTTATGGTATTTTATATTTCTCTGAGAAACATCCCCGAATCCAAGTAATTAAGTTTTATAAAGACAAACAATGTATTGATTGTGAATTTAAGAGCCACAAGTACGGTGTGGACTTCTGATGTGCAGGTCCATATCATTGTGGGAGGATGATCGGTTCTATGTTAACCATGCTCTAGGTCACAAGACTGTTGATAGGAGCCAATTACTTTCTGTTCCAACACTACAACAGTCTATCAGTTGCTCATGGCATTTTGCAACAGATCCTTGCGAAAGTTCACAAGGATATGAGGATCACTGTCTTCTAAATGCCACATGTATTTTGCAGACTGATAATGGAGCATTTTGTTACCACAATGGACTGCCTTTTCTTCTCCTGATGACATTCTAGAGCTCAAATTAATACCACACCCTGTAGCTCAGGATAACATTGCTCAATTTGTATTAAAGTGCTAACAGAAGTAAAATAAAAATGTATTTTAAGGGTGTTCTTGTTACAAAATGAAATGGTTGTTAGATAAGAGACCACAATATTAAGTGCCAATTTAATAGGAACATACAAGCACATACTAACAAATACCTGCAAACCCTTGCAAGAGAAATCCCTGCCTCTCTGTCAGTGGACTTGTTCGTGAAAAGGCTGTTTCTGTGTGAAATTGCAAAATTGGATCCTAAATAAGGAATGCAGTAGGGTTATTCTGTGTAGGTGAGGGGTTATGTGGAGGCATAGGGCTTTTGCCATCTCTTTAAATAAATGAGTATGGTACAAAAATGATCACGATCTAAAACATTACTTCAGGAATCATCTCATTCTATTTCCATTCCCTAGTTCTGTCTCTGGATTTACATGAATCTTTCATGAATCTATATACATAAATCTTTCATGGGCTTAATCTATATTTCCTTCTTAGTGATATATTTTTTGTTTCTGTCAACACTGGAATAAACAGGATCTGCCAGATCAGATTATTAACGACCACTAATAATATTGACTGTTTCTGGAATGCAACCTGATTTACAACTAAAAAAAGCTAACTGGGGTTTATTAATGTAGGAACAGTAAAACAGGTTGGAAATGAATCCATCAGCACTTTTCTGATAATGATGTAGCTAGCTGAGAGGAATCTTAACCATCTCTGATGTCCAGTGCAGCATATGTTAATCATCTTATGTTTAAATGCATTACGTTTTATCAGCCACGAGATTTTTATAATTGATACAGTTGTCCAGATCCCCCAGTACTCCAAAGAGGTTGTATCCAGAGACCACCAGGGATTAATAACCACCCTTAGGACTATGGCTGCAGGAAGGATGCAGACTTCCTCTGAGGAATCTAGGCACAAACTCAGCTTTTAAGAAAAGGGCCCTGGCCTAATCTGTGTCAGAGCAGAGAGGAGTGCCAGGATTTTAGTCTCATTTGAACAGTCAGCCACACAGCCTCCGTGGAACCTTTGAGAAGGTAGAAGGGTGACCAAGTTACAAAATTTTGTTGTAGTGTTCCACACCTACCAATTTGTTCTGGGTTTGAGTGGTGGAGTTTTTTGGTAGCAGGGGAGAGGGCTACAGGGGTGGCCCCCTGTGAGAAGCTTCTTGAAGCTTCCCCAGCTCCAGGTCAACTCCACCTCTGCACCAAAACTGAGCCAACCAACTGCACCTCTGCGATAACGTATTTAAGAAGGGACGTGGTGACGAGCAGTCAGACTTGTGAGGAGGAGTCACTGCATCTGCCTGAACACCAAGGTCTGTGGAGGAACAGAGGAAGAAAGGGGGGGGGAGGTGTGCCGGAGCAGAGACCCCACTGTATCCTGTGGGGAGATGGCAGGGCGGCCCCCCCGCCACCCGTGAAGATCTGTGGTGGAGCAGACACTGATTTATGGCCTGTGTTTTTTGTATGGATGATCAAGGTGCTGTGCACGAAGAAGGCCGGGGTCTTGTGGGGAAAAAGGTAGACCCTGCTGTTGTAGTTCAGTGCTGGGAGGATTCCATCATGCAGGGCTGTCCCACATTGGAGTAGCTCAGGAAGGGCTGCAGCCCGTGGGAGGGACTCCAGTTGGGAAAAGTTGGTGTCCGACGCTGGAGCAGCATAAGGAAACGCTGCAGCCCATGGTAGGGACTCACATTGGAGAAAGTTTGTGGAGGACTGTCTCCTGTGAGAGGGGGACCACGATGGAGCAGGGGGAACAAGTTCCAGAAGCTCCCCCCACTGAAGATGGAGTAAGCGGCAGCACAGACTGCACCTCCCATTCCCTGCCCCTGCACCACTGGGGGAGGAGGTAGAGATATCGGGAGCAGAGCTGAGCCGGGGAAGAAGGGAGGGGTGGGGGGAAGGTGTTCTCAAGATGTGGCAATGCTTCTCACTGTCCTACTCTGTTATGTGTTGTTAGTGTCTGTAATAAATGTATGGTGTTTTTTTTTTCTTCCCCTAACAAGTCTGCCTTTTGCTCATGACCATAATGGGTGATCTGCCCTTCCCGGTCTGATCTCGAACCCCAAGCCTGGCTCTCTGTCCCTTTTTACTGCTGGAAGAGAAGGGAGAGTGAGTGGCTGCGTGGTGGTTGGCTGCTGACCAGGCTCAAACCACGACACAATTTTAACAAGAAACTGCCATCTGGCATTTGATTAGTTATCTTAATGCCATGGGATCCTGAATATTCCAATATAGCCTGGTTTACATTTTAAGTACAAACCACCTTTCCAGTCTGGAATTGACACCTTCCGCTGTGGTATTTGCACCAAATGTAGTTGGGTCCAAACAACCTCTGCCAAAACACAAACCACAACTTTAAAACCTACAACTTTAAGTCTATTACAAGCTGACACTACCTAACTAAAACATAATACTCTTCTGGTGGGGAAAGAAATCTGCATAGCTGTTCAATGCCAGTTGTTCCCTTTCCTTCTGTTAAGGATTAAGCATCTCCATGTAGCAGGGAATGAGAGCAGCCCTCCAAATGGGGGCTACTGGCTATGTGCTATGATCTACATCTAGCTAGTTGCCATGATCTCAGGTATTACCACCTGAGGCTGTGACAGGGGGGTTATTGCTGTATTTGCCAGGGGGAGGTAAATCTCAGTCTTTTGTGCAAAAACTAGGTTTCCAGGTTCTTTCCGTAGTGAGTAGAGAAAAAGCACTGCCATGTAGAGATTTGGTCCAGCTTATGTGTTCCTGTTTTAGGACAGGATGGCTTGTCCTTTCAAAGCCCTTGTCACTCACCATTTGACTGCAGAGGTAACTGTCTTAGATGCCTGACATTTGGTTAACTCTAGTTAGGTGAAGTGGATCCTGTCATATACTATTTATCCCTTATGTTTGTATGTGAGGAAATGTCCATATTTAGAATCAATGGCATCACTAGTTGTTATCTTGAGTGAGGATTATGTTTTACAAAGTTCCTGTATGTGTATGCTGGTTTGCAAGCTGCACTTTGGCAATCGGTTGGGTTTTGTTTTTTTTTTTTTTGGAAGATTCTTGCTGCCAGAAGCACTGCCTAGCTGGTCTTGCTGGGAAATAGAAGGTAGAGGGTCACAGAGATAATTAAAACTGCATCTCTCTGCAAGATCTGAAATTTCTGAAAAATTAAAAAAATTAGAGTTTTGTGCTATAAATGCTTCAGGTATCTTTGGTGATTGTAATCAGAGCTGAATGGGATTTCACTTTTTTGCACGTGTAAAGTTGTTAATTAAGAATGGACAGTTCTGCTCTGAGAATATCACATAATTGTTGTGAAAACATTGTTATGAATTTTCAAAGAATGTAAGTATCCAGAGGAAGTTAGGGGCAAAGTTAATTCTGTTTACTAAAGTCCAGTGGCACTTGCATAAGTGGTGTGCTGCCTCAGAAGCCGTCTGCAATTGCAGCTGTTTACATCCTTAAAGTTATGATAATACCCAATTCTGTTTAGTGAAAGTGATCATGTGCACAGAGTTAAATAGTTGCAAGGATAAATCCTAGTTTTGTATTTTTTTTGAAACCTGGACCTGCTGGCATCCAAGATGTACTGGGAGTTCCTTAACAAATGGTATATGGGGAGATCCAGTTTATTGTTCCAGCAGGTGGGCTGGAGTTCTGTTTGTGTTCATTTTGTGGGGGTGGGAGGAAGGAGTTGTAGTAAGATGCTGTGTTCTTGTCTTCTCTTTTTGCACTGGTGAGGGAAAACAACCTGGTTTGATTGCCCGACATACTGAATTCCATGTGTCAGGAGCCTGGTGTACCATGGGTGGTAGCAATGTCAGATTCCACTCTGCTGTCAGCTGAGCTGCTTCACTGTATGACTTGAGCTGTTTCTTGGGATGGACAGTTTGGCTGAGAGGTGCTTCCATGCATCTGTGGCGCGTTCTTCTTTATGAGGCACTGGGCAGCTAACTTGTATCACAGCCCAACAAAGTTATGATATGGAGGTGACTTCTGTTCTCTCCTGGACTGCTTGCAAAATCCTGTTGTCCTGGAGCAGTTATTATGTAGCGAGTGATTCTCTTCTGCGTCATCCAATTTCCTCATGTTGTGTATGTGCTTCTCTAGGCATGTTTGTGGAGTGTTTCTGTTGAAGGGTGTCAACACTTCACTGTATAAGCATATTAATTAACTCTTAATATCTTGATTTTAGACATGAAGCCCCAAATCACTTTTGTTATTTAGAGAAGCAGATCCTGGAAAGGGCTGTTTGTATTATTAAGGATGTTTCTTGTCATTTCAGGAGTCTACTGAGAATCAACTGCATTGTAGACTCAGTTCATCAGGCTGCTTGTGGCTTCCTTTGGCGCTTTAGACAAGACATTCTGCCTATGCTTCAATTTCCCCATCAACAGAGCAGGGATAACTCTTGCATAGTCATAGAGGGGACTTCTTGGCTTAGAGTTGCTATGAAGTTGTTGAGATGACATATGTTGTAGAAATGTATAATTTTGTTCTGACTGAAATGCAGCATTACTGTTCCCCTTGCAATTCTCTACGAGTGCCAGGACTTCAGTGCTGATAGCAGTTCCCTTACTGCATCACCAGGCAAGTTCTTGTTAATTGTAACAGCATAGTTTCCATTTGTCATGACAGGCTATTTCTAAGTCTTGCTCATTATTTAGGACTGGATTATATCACTTTATTTGTTTCTGTAGATGCTTTCATCAGAAACCAAGTCCAGATGTAGCAGGTTGGCAGTAGATCAGGCTGAACTACCCAAGGTTTTGCTGAGACTAAATAAGGCTTAAATATTTTCATTCTGTTTCCTCTCCACCTTACTTATCGTGCTGGCATTGACAGAAGCAAGGCTGCTTTCCTGAGTGTTGATCACCCTTCTGCATAGTCAGTAAGTGCTGTTAGCTGTGTTTAAAATAAAAGTGACTTGTTGATGCAAAAGAGAGACAGGGGTTTGAATAGCTAACCCTCCTTGTTTTGGTAAGCCTATTAAGATGTCAAGTGGCTCATATGGTGGACAGGATTCTGAGACCTGCAGTAGCACAACCCTGACATTTGGAACTGGCAGCCAGCCCTGAAGGTAACAGAGCACTCAGTCTGTTTTCACAGTGATTCTCCTCACAGGTCTATATCTGGTAATAGGCTGCTGCTGGCAATTTGCATGGCAATTCAGACTAATTGCCAACAGCATTGTCACCTGTCACAAACAATTCAGAATCAAATACTGCCTTTCTGCAACTGTGGGCAATTACCATGGGTGTTTCAAGATGTGTTATAATGTACTGTGATCAGTAAACAGCAGCATTGTACTGACTTTTGCCTTCTGCTTCCTGAAGAGTGCTGGTAGAAGCCAGCTTGCTGCAATACATGGCTACCTCTGGCCCACAGAAGATATCCTTTTTTTCCTGTGTGCAAGAGCCAAGAATTAGGGATGGCTTACACTCGGAGTGGGCTGTGTGACAAAATACTGCTTTAAGGGGACTGATAACCCCAAAAGGGCCTCATGGTGAGGCAGTTCAACTTTTAAGTCATCCTCTCAGAATAAAAGACACAATCTCCAACTCCTCAAACTAAGATCTTAGAGCAATGTGGGCTTTATGAAAGTTCTGATCTGATTTTCAGCAGTTCAGTCAGTAAAACAGCATGACTTGGCATCTAGTTATAGAAGAGGTTGGGAAAGGATATTGCTTGCCAGATATGCAAAGCATTTGTGTCATTTACTTCAGCAAAGATGTGAAATACATCCTACTCAGTCTGGGCTAAGGAGGAACCCTGGGGTTAGGAAAGCGCACAGTTTTGAATGGCAAATGGAGAGTGGAAAAGCTGTGAACACCCAAGGAGATGCCTTGTCTCCCATCTGCTTGAAGCCAGCCTATGGTGTTGATAGACCTACCTCTGGATTGAACCCCTAGGACAGTTCTCTATGTAACACAGTGGAACAATGAGATTTGACAGAAAATGAAAATGAGTTTAATCTCCTGTTTCAGAAGAACTCCTGCAGTGTTTTGTGGAACACAGAGTACTGTTGGAACTTCCTGATGCTTTTAGGGCCAGTGCTGCTTTTCTGCTGATATGGAGGTCTCTGATTTGTGATACAATTTAGTTATGCATGAAGATAAAACATCAACTATTTCAGTCTTGTTTCCTTCCTTAACGCTGTCATAGGAAACTTCTCAAACACTGCAAGCTAATTAACTACAGATACTATTTAGTTACCAGTATCAAATCTGTTGCATCATCTTCTATATATGGACTTTTGACTTCTGAAAGCAGTAATTTAGAATTTGTCCTTTTACTTATCTGGGTTTAGGCTTCCTGAATACTTTCCTATGAATTATGCAAATTGTGAAGATAAAATGGTCCAGTATACATACAAATTTGGTTCACAAAAGTTACTGGAATAGAATTTTTTTGCATTGTATAATTCTGTGTACTTCCAGGAAATACATGTACTAGTGGCCTCAGCAAATCAGTCAATCTTCTATGGAAGATCTCATTTTGTACAACTGAGATTACATATCTGAGCATGAGTTATCTAAAATATGTTTAGTCACCCACCTATTCACAGAGCACATGCAGCATTCCACTGTCCTTGTTAGTACATGACAATTTTCTGATAGCAAAGCAAGAGAGGATTAGTTTGTACAAGAAGTCAGGTGAGGTCCGTGTGAAGAACATTTCATTGGTACATTGTGTCAGAAATGTGTGCGTATGATCAATGTAAGTTACAGAAAAAACTTCACCTTCTGGACAGAGATCATTCCAGCTCCCTCGTTCTGTAAAAAGAAACATCATGATCCCAGTGCATGGATATAACTGCACTGACACAACCTTGATAAAGTTAGTTATGAATCGTACTTCGTATCAGTAGCTCAGCAGATCTGCTTTCCTTTCATCAGCTCCCTCCTTTTTCAAGGGTCCTGGTCTTATTCCTGTTAAACAAAGAACTGCTGCTTATTTGCTTTTGACATGGGGCTCAAGAATTCACTTACATAAAAGTGCCTTGAAATCAATGGATGTTTTGCCTTGGCGTATGCCAGATTGATCTCATGAACATAAAAGGTTTATCATCACTACATCATCAATAAGACTAAGATGTGATAGTTGCTGTCTCAGGGGGCTGTGGAAAGCTGTGGGCCTGGCTAAAAAATTTTTCCAGGATGGAGATGACTTTGGGGTGAAGCTAGAGCTCAACAGACAGAGACTGCTCATGTAGTTACCTCCGTGGCAGGATTGTGCCTTGATGGTCGTAGTGTATACCTCTAACTGTTTGACTCCTTAGAGCTCTACTTTAAAAAACACAAGAAGTGTCTGGTTCAATAAAATATGGGAAATGAGAAGAAAACTTTTAATAATTACTGTGAAAGTTTATTCAGCTTCTCTTAGCTGGCTTATGTTTGCTGAGGGCTACAATGCAGTGGAAGTTCCCAAGATCCTGACAGCTCAGCTAATAGACATTGCATGTCTTTGTTAGTGTTTGAACATCTGTTTAGTTAATAAACCCCAAGACAAGCAAGTACCTTGCTCTTTTTAGGACAAAACTAACAAGGTTTGAACAACTTGTTGAAAATATTTTGTCCCATCATTATAGCTAGTCCAGCAGTGTTATAATAAAGTGAAGCCCTTTATTATCTGAATTAATGGATGGGAAAAAATATTTCTTATCATATTATAGCCAAATAAAAAGAAGATGAATTACTGGTCTTCTGAAACATGGGTCACTTTTACTATAAAGTCATGTTCAAAAGGTCTTTCTAGGCCTTACCATCTGGAGGAAACTGTCTGCTTAAGCCAAAGCATTCCCCATTTCTGAATGTATGTCCTGACTCTGCTTAGCAGCCCCTTAATTAGGACAAGTAAGCTGCTTACATGGGGAGGGTCTGTTAAATTCCCCACCTATGCTAAAAATGTACAGGTGTGATAGATGATGGATGGGTGAAAGGAATGAGAAGAGAGTTTATCCCCTTTCTATTAGTATGCTTGTTTCTCCACAGCACTGATTTGGCCTAGCCTGTGAAGTTCCATGAAGTCAAAGGGATCTAGGGAAAAATTTCAATCCTTAGGTCTGAAGGGGAGAGGGTCTGTAGAAGATCTGTCACAGGGTTACTAGAGAATTCATCTAACCAAGATGTGGTCTCATAAATGGCATCACTGTCTCAGGATGAAAGTTTTGACTTGGATTAAACATAAACATTTGCAAAAACATCAGTAAGAGTACCTAGAATTTTATGCAGCACTGAGTAAAAAACAGGATGAGTTTGATCTGGATGTCTAATGCCAGATGAGTTGTCTGTGCTTCTCAGATTTTAATACTTTTTCTTGGTTTTAAAGATGGGAAAAGGGAGCAATGTCACTTCGGAACCATTTTACAAACCACAAGAGTACTGGATATTTTTGTCTTAGTCTTACAATAGTATCCTTTTTCTCTTTTGAAATTCTGCAACCATATTTGACTGTTCTGTCTGTGCTATCCTAGATGTCTTTGCTGCTCTTGTCAAGCATATGGCTTAGTTGTCTCTTGGCACCAATTTGTAATCTGCCATATCTTTTGTCTCTGACTTCTTTTTTAATGATAAGTCTGAAGAGTTTATAGTTCCTTTGAGTATTTGTGAGGTGTCCTCATCTCTCAGATATTTAAAGACCATATTAGGGAAGCTCTGAAAGCCCAGAGAATCTAGTTTATAGGATTAGCTCTGAAAGTTCAGTATGCTTACAGAATTTGAAAAACAACTTGACTTAATGGCTTGCATTTTATGCGTAGCTGTAAAAAAGAGGAGAGTAATCAAAGCTTGGCTGGTTCAGAGATATGAATACTTTAATAATATCTTGTGGGAAGTACAAGAACAGGCGGGTTACTTAGGTTCATGGGTAGCATCTAGTCTGGCAAGTGACCTCTTGGAGTAGGTACAAAGAAACATAGGTCGTGCTATTGTACTACCCTTTCACTATCCCGAGTGACACCTCTAAAAACATACAACATAACACTGCAGGATGAAGAAGCACTGATGTTGTTGTTAGTGCTCTTCCTGTAGATAGAGAAAATCTGGGAGCTGTTCTGTACTACCTGAGCAGCTGTGTTCCCTTCTTAACTGGATTACCATTATATACCTCACATTCCATGGGATGAGCTATGAGCAATGAAATATATGTGCCCCTGCATTTTGATAAAATCCCAATGAATAGAAGGACTTTCAGTGCAATAACAAGGTGGTTGTTATTAATCTGTTATGAGGCACTTGGATTTTAAAATAGTACCAGGATCTTTCTATGCCATTTTGATTTTTGTTTTCTTCTGAACCTTTGATGTTTTTCAAACTTATTTTCTGTAGTCACAAAGGGTGACTTTTTAATTAAAAAAAAAAAAAAAGACAAAACACAACAACAAAAGAAAACAAAAGCAGGAAAAAAAAAAAAAAAAAAAAGGAAATAGCCCTTTAAGGATGGTTACACCTAATCTACAAGGTGGTGGAGCCATGACAGCTTTTCTGCAGTGGAAGTACAGTGCTCACTTTCACAGAAAGTGCAGGTAGTTATTGGCTCTGGAGGATGAGGCTGACAGCCTGGGCCTTCAGAAGCAATAAATAGGGCCTCCAAAGGGAAGTCAGCCTTCACGAATGTGAGAAGTAAACACCTTAAGCCTCGTGTATATTTACAGTAGAAATACCCGCACGAACAGTTAATTGATCTCAACTGGGGACCTGGAGCAGCCTGCCTTGTGTCCAGGAGCTCTGTGCTGACATGGCTATGTAGCAGCTAGTTTAGGGCTTGCTCACCTATCTCTCTATAGTCCTGCATTGTGCAAAGCAGGCATTCTCAGAATGTTACTATTTTTTCAGTTGAAACCTAAGATTCCTGGTTACTGCGTGAGCTACAGCAGCTCAGGCTTCACAGAAAAAAACCAGCTATCATGGGAATCACAATCAAAGCACAAGAGTTGGCATGGCTGAGCCTTCTGTATTCAGTTCACATTTGACTTGCAACTGCTAAGTGTCCCCTGACTTAACAGGGAGGGAAATCCTCCTGGGAGGCAGGATCAAATTCAGTTTCATGCCTGCTACAGAGTAAACTGTGAAAGGAGCTGGACTCAAGGAGAGCTATTGCTTTGACGCTTACACCTTGTTTTTGCTGAGCTCGACACCTCGTTCTCATGTTTCTCAAGTCCTGGCTGACTGAGGAGCATCCTCCTGCATCAGGGGAGGACAGAACTTCCCATGAAGTATGTTCATGGACGACAGATGGGAAAGCAGCATTCTCTTTGAGATTCAACTCTCCCTTTTCTTGAGCTTTTGGAATGGCTGGACACATTAGGCTTCAATGCTAATAGACTGAAGGAAATGTCTGATTTTATTCAGGTTTGGCTATTTCTAGCTATGCCTGACACCTGACAGGATGTAGAGGCAGTCTGAGGCATTTGCTGCTCTGGATTTCTGCACAGGTGGAAGCAACTGAGATCAGCTGAGTGATTCTTAACTGAGCACAGCATCATCCTGTCCCCAGCACCCAGAGCATTTGTGTGATGATCAAAGGGAGGCGGTGGCTCCTGAGAAATGTCCCTAAGTATTTAGCAAATCATTCTGCTTGGCAGCATTTCAGCTTATCTTATGACTCTCCACTCTTTGGTCCTTTGATATTGTAGGCCTCTGCATTAAAATAGGATGCGTTTCCCAAGAGAGAATGCCTGGAGGATGGTGTGAAGTCATATGTTGTATGTTCGTGGTATTGCCACTTCAAATGTTCTTGAATCAGCATGGGGCTACCCCTACCCCAAATTAAGTGATTTCACTTAAAGAATCATGACCGGGTTTTGTTTGTCATGTAAGAATATAGGTTAGAATGACTTCTATTTACCTTCTGGTTCTGATCCTGCCTGGTTCTTCAAGTTTTTTGCTTCACCGTGAGTGTCAGTAACTCCTTGATTTTATTTTGGGGGTTCGTTTTCCATTTATTTTAGGTGAAAGCTGAGATTCTCATGCAATCTTCTGTTTCCATCAGATGAGGCTTTATGAAAAAAACCTCATACATTGTAAAATCTGACAACACCATATTAGTTGTGCAGTGCCCAGGGGTGTATCAAACAGGGAGGTGGCACTTTGTGCTCTGCCCATTCTTAACTGACTGGGAGATTTTATATGGTTAATAGCAGCTCCGTAAGTGATTGTGGGCAGTTCTGGATAGGTTCAAGCTTTGATAATCCCCCAGGAGATTTTTGGCTAAAGACTGAATGTCATTACTTGTCTAATAACAGAGAAGACTTCAGGATTTTTGCAGTGACATTTTTGAACTATTTCAGTTACTGGAACAGTGGATGTTAAAAATCTGAGCTGGTATTTTAGCACCAGGGCTTTGTTGAAGATAGGGTGGCTTTTAAATCCACTTTACGAGAAATTAATCTCTGTCAAAGTTTGTGCATTTTACGGTGGTCTGAGTATGAAGACCAAAGATGGAGTTTTTGGGTGCTCATCTCATTCATAGGAGCAGACTGAACCACAGCAGGGACAGACTTTAAGGGGAGAAAGACTCTTGAGCTAAAGTAAGCAACTTGCTGCTTTGCTCATGAGCTTTTCAGCTTGCTAGAGGAATAGAAATATCAGACATTGTACCAGACAAAACTGTAGGCTTGCTCACTGGCATTGGCACAACCCAGAACTGAGGAGAACCTGAAGGCGTGCTCCCCCGTGGGTTGGGCGCCCGTCACACCTAAGACCATATATGTGCCAAATGGGAATTTTACAGCTTTTTTTAATTCCAACAATGACTCAAAGGGCTGACCCTGACAGAAGGCACAAGTATAGGACTGCAAATGGGAGAGAGGGAAGCCTTTGGGCTGGTTATCCTTTTAATTCTTTGTGTAGCTCTCCCAACTGTAGATATTATTTATGTTAATATAATTGTCTAATGCTCTTTGGAAGCCAGTAATGCTACTTCGCTACAGTATTCCCTCCTTTCCCCGTGGCAATAAATTCCTCGGGCTGATTTTATGCCACCTTTTAAAAATCATTTTTATAAAAGAATATGTGTTACATTTACTGCCTTTTTATAGCATGGAGCAAGATAAATTGGCACATCCCGATCTTGCTTCACAATTATTCATTCATTACTTCACTTGCAGGCTGAAATCAATCAGCTTTTCTTCTTTCCTTCTATTCCAGCTAAATATTCCTCTAATCTTTCTGTGTAACCTCAATGTATGTTTGTCATTTTTAGTCTCTTAAGCATTGATTTGATTCAGTTGTCTAATCTTTCAAGGTTCCTTGGTATTATTGAATTACACACTGGTTAGCAAGTCAGATTTTCTGGGCAGCTGCTCCAAGAGTTTGCCTGATTCTTCTGTGGCTCTTGCCTGGAGTGTTATGAATCTCATCCCAGGTAATTATGTGGTCCCCAGAACTTTAACAGCTTCCATGTACCTGGTCAAGGGCTGCTTCTTCCATTACTCTCTTGCTGTGCTTGAGACAAGCAAGAATTTTCTTAAATCGTTTGTGGGGCCCTACCACAATAGGAAGGGTACTGCATAGTCCAGCAGCAACCATATCATCCTTGAAGCTGCCCACTGTGTTCCCCTGCTTCAGCATCCCATACTACTACCCTGCAGTGTGTAGTAGTTGTAGCTTAGCATGCTCTGGCCTAAACATTGATCTTCTGAGAGCTACTGATAAATTGGTTTTAGACTCCTAGAAAGGCTGTCTGAGCAGGAGATGTTTCTTAGTGAGATATTTTCACCCATTTTAAGGATGTAATCATACCTGATATAACTTTGCCAGCTAATTTGTCACTTGCAGTATTCAAGTACAAAATAAAGAGTTGGCAGGGAATCTTATGAGAATTTTTCTCATAGTGATTACAATCAATTTTCTTTTCTTCTGTTATGTATAAGGACATGAAAACAACATGAGGTTTAAAGAAATATGAAACATGAATTTGTTCTTTAGAACAGGAAGCATTTTTCTTTTCCTGTAGTCCTGATTTATTTTCCTGAGCCTTAGCATTTGCCCTTTGTTTTGCTGAGAATACATCATGTGTTTCAGGGTGTGAGTCCAATTTCTGAATTAAAAGAGCAGCAAAGAGAAAGATAACTCCATTTATAAAGTCTCAGTGCAAAAATACAATAGGCACATATGCAAACATTGGTGTGTGTGTATAAGCATGTGCACAGACAAGGATAGAAGCAAGCAGTGAGACTTGCTTCCATGAGACACACTTGCAGTTTCATCTTAACATGGAGCTAATGTACAGAAAATGTGGAGGGGCATTTCACATCAGTTACACAGCTCACGGACAGTATGCCTGCGTCAGCTTTTCTGTGAGCTGATAGTGACCCCATGCAGTGCACCGTTCCTTTTCTTATTTCCATCTGTTCAGCATTTCACAGTTTATCAAGTCACTGGAAGACTGCTATTGATTTTTAGATGTGTCATAAGTTTGCTGTAAATTTTATACAGTGATCTCATACTGCCAGAAAAAAAAAAAATCATGTTCAGCCAACACCTATGCTTAAATAAATGGAAGATGTTTGCAAATCATTGCAACCTATTGATAACCCTCTGGGAATGCCTGAGCTGAAAGAGAATCACTACCACCTTAGTGGTTACTGATCTCTGCAGAGTAGATCTTTCTTTTCATGGGAGAATTCAGCCAGTTTACCCTTTGTTCTCTATATTTTGGTGTATAATTGTCTCTCTTCTGGTATATGCGTGGCAGCACGAAATCATAACAGTTGTGTCTGTCTTTGTCCAGCATGTTGTGATTTCATTCTCAGGCAATGCAATCTCTGCTTTAGACCAGACAGATTCTGCTCTGGCAGTGATACATCTCCTGACATGCCCCATTGCCCCTGCAATCTACAGCCAAACCCTCTTTGTCATTCTACTTTTCCTTTTCTCATTTCCATATGTTTGTCATTCCAGAGTTTCTTGAATAATGGAGACACAGTGATTGCTTTTGAGGTGTGTCATAAGCTTGTTGTAAGCATTTTCGTTCCTTTAATAAGCCCCCTTTGCCAGGCAGTGCCGTTGGAGGCTACACTAAGGGGAACTGACAACTTATTCCAGCTGTTCTTCTGAAGCAAATGTCAATGGTTCTTCCGTGTGTTTCCCCGTTTGCTGTCTGTGTTGATATTCTATTATTCTTGGCAGAAATACTGAGGGCCATTATTGCAGCCACTGAAAATTAAGGGGGCCTCGTCCCTTGAAGTGTTAGAACAAGAGATTTTAGCATTAGGGAGATGAGGAAAATAAATGCCTGTTAAAGGATTATTAATATAAAATCTAAGGCAAGAAACTTACTTCTGTTCTGAATTTTACATGCTTCACCCTTTCTTTGCTCATTGAAGTAAAATTCATTACCATACTTGTTAGCTGTGAAAAATTATATTCACTGTGAAGTTAACTCATGTGGTTGGATTTAAAGTCCCAGCTTTATTTATGGCCACTTAATGTTTGCCTCAAACTGTGATAAAGATCTTACACCTTAGGGCTCCAAGTGATTTGCAGAGCAGTGAGGTAGAAATAAAATACTTTCTTACACAGTATTCTTGAGACACAAAGGGAGGGTGCAAGAGGAAAAGGCGCCTGCCTTCCATGGGAGTACTGGGTGCTGGCTATGGCCGGGGTCAGAGCTCAGTGGTGCTGTGACCCAGCAAAGGTGGAATCCCTGTATCCCCCGGAGCTGGTACTCCCTGCATGGGGTACCTTTCTCTGACTGCAGCATTTTGGTCTTTGCTACAAAGCCCTTGGTGAGTGATACTACATAGGGTGGGGAAATAATTTACTGCCTTCTCTTTCTCTTCCCCTTTCCTGCTGTGGTTGCTTTTTTCTAGGCAGTTACATAGTTCTCAGCCTTTTTGAACAAAACACGGTGAGTGTGACCTCGGTGAGATTTTGCTGCATTATTTCCCTCCTCTCCCTGGAATGAGGGGCTATTGTTTCCTCCTAGAGAAGTGTAATCAACACAGTAGCTGGAGGCCAAGTCACTATGTGTTTGACCCTTTGCCTTGGTCATTGACCCACATTTCATTCAAACACATTGGTAAATAGTGCCACTTCTTATGTCTTTAAGATTTATGTAACAGACGGGGGAAGATTAGAATTGGAGGTATCTCTTACTATTTTGGGGTCTGGGCTGCCTGCCAGTTTTACTTCTTGAGAAGCAAGTGTTTAGTTTTGTGAGTATGAAGCGTATGACTCATTCTCCTCCTTGACACGCTTTAATACATGTACTGAGTGGTGATTTACATGAGGATGCATTGAGGCTCTGCTGGAGCTGACAGCACTTGGTGCACTTTAATCTCACATGTGGAAAGAGGAAATGAGTTAATCTGTGGTTAAATATAGAGGTGATGAAAGAGGTGGGAAGGGGAGGGGTTGACTCTAATCTCACTTAGGTTGGGGTCAGTTGAGAGTAACCTCTGTATCTGGATGGTGTTACTCTGGGGTAAGTCATATCTCACCTCTGTGGAGCTGACAATATTAGCTAATGGAAAATGGCGACAAAGTGAGAATGTGCCCTAAGGTCTGGCATTGCCACAGTGGTGTTCTTTCTGTTCACCCTCTACATGTCAGCGACACTTTCTTTTTAATTTTCAAGAGGTAACCAATGGGTTGTAGGGGTAAGCAACTGCACATTGCTGAAATTACATCTTAAGGACCAAATCTGAGAATGCATCGGTGTTGATCTACAAGCTTTGATCTCTGCGGTTGTTGTGAAGATGTATGATGACTTTGTTCTTTTATTTTGCAGTGAATGCTTGTTTTCTGTTTATTCCTGTCCTCAGCTTTGAGCTGGAGATGCAGAAGAATTGAGAAACTGGGATGCCTCCTCTGTAGAAATCCCCTTCTCTTCTCCCTTTGCGTGCAGATGTGTTTTTAAACTTGGTGTTAGATGGAGAGCTGCCCCTGACCATTTTCTCCAGCTTCCTGCATGTCTACATGTTTTTGGGGGGAGGAAGGCTGCATTATTGTATTCCTTACTGGTATATATTAGCTGTTTCTAAGCGGGTTTTCTCTGCAAAGTGTTGCTGGCATGCTGCCTGCTGGTATACCCAAGCAGAAAGACATCCACACCTGAGCAAGAAAGGGGTGCTTTGCTGCCAGACAGGGTGCACTGCCTGTGCCGTGAAGTGGTATGTTGCCTGCACTGCGTCGGAGAAGAGGTGAAATGGATTTTGCTGACTCCTTTGGGCAGATGAAAGCAGTCTTTCAGGCATGGGCTGAACAACCTGAAAGAGGAATTTCAGCAGCAGTCAAGTTTCTTCTTCTGAGAAGGCACTTTGAGCTAATTTGTGATGTGCTGACAGTGTTTTCTCAACAGAGTTGAACCCAAGTAGTCCGTGTGAGGAGTTTGCATTTGGAGATCACATACTGTATACTATATGGGTCATGTTTGTTGAGCAGTGGGTGAGGAAAGCCACTGGTTTACATAAGCTCACCAAGATGAAAGGACTGTCAGAAGAGTTCTTTTTCATATTGGAGAAAATCTAAAACAGTTTTTAGACATCAAGATCTACCCTGGAATGTACTTGTGCCTCTTTTGTTGACTTCACTGTGAATCACATGCTTTTGCAGGATTTGGCCTGGCATGTAGATTAGTAACAGTATCACTGTTGTCTTCACTCTGCCTGTTGGCCCAAAGCAATATTCTGAGCCTCATTCCAGTCCATAGGCACAGGCTGGACTCTGCCAATCTGTCCCTAAGCAGTCCATATAGATCACATACAAACAGTTTGGTAAAATTTAATAAGCTGTCCAAAAGCCTGTAACACTAGAGATGGCTTATCAATAACAAAATGATTCTCAGTATTATTATTAATTGTAATTAGCAAAAATTTTACCAGAATCTGATCTTTGCTGTGCAAGCTGAGGATGGCATTTTGTTGTATTTGATACTTACTAAGCTATAACTCACAAGATGGAATGGCTCAGATACAATTTTTTTTTTTTTTTAAAAGATCCATTGATAGCTGTTCTTATCTGAACCACAAGTGTTATGACTTCCAGAGTGAAAGAACATAACCGTATCTGAGAGCAAGGACAAAGCATCAACGTAGCAAACAGTTGCTCAGGTTGAAGACAAGCACCCTTGTCCTCCCTTCCACACTGCTGCTTGTTGCTCTACCAGTGTTGGTGGTTGACTTCACTGGTAGCTTTGCCAGCTGAAGAGTGCATGTGAGCACTGCCTGATCAGCATCGAGAAAATAGATGAGCTTAATTTATCTTCACTGGCTGTTCAGTTTAACTTGGTGGTTTCTGCCTTCTGCAGATTATGGAGTGCTCACATGGACACTTCTGCTGCTAGCACTGCGGGGAGTGGTAACCTCCAGCAGGTCGGATGGTGGCAAGCAGTTTTCAGTGGAAACACCTTCAAAGATGGGTGTCGATTTCCAGCATTAGAGGAAGTGAAAAGAGCATTGTGCTAGGGAAGCGGGAGCTATGGTTTGTTCCTGGCACTGATTCTGGTGTTACGGGATTGAGTCAAATCACTTCTTATCCATGCATCTGTTTCCCCTTCATCTGTCTTGTCCATTTAAACTCCTTGGAAAAGGGGCTGCCTGTCCTAATGTGGACAATGGCAAAATAATAATATTTTTATCCTGGTAGTCTTACAGGGCTGCTTAAAGTTGTTGTTTTGTAAATGGCCTTTAGATCTGAGTGGTTTGTTTTTTGTTTTGTTGTTTTGTTTTTTTTTTTTTTTTTCTTTCCAACCCTTTGCTTTTCCATTGCAAAGCTGACCCCACACTGATGTGTTTGATTATGTTTTCATTGCCACTGTACTTGCTTTGATTTTGCAACTCAGCGCCCAAAGCACTGGGTGCTGTACAAACAACATGGTGAAGTCAAGCAGGGTCAGCCCCTTTCTCTTTTTACCTTGAAAACAATGTGAAACTCCTATGTTTCTTTTGCTTGGCACTTCCAGTTCTTGAGCTCAAGGTTGTGTTTGTGTCTGCTGCCCTCCTGTTGTGTTCAGGTGTGAGATCACTTGGACAGTGTTTTCCATTGCTGCTTATGGGGGTACTGGAATCTGTGCCATCTGACTGGTAGTGTGTGAGATCAAGCTGTGAAGTGTGGAAAATTAATGCAAAAATAGCAGTGTGCTGAGTTGATGTCCATGTCTACACTGGATTTAGTTGTGTCTAGCTGCCATCACCAAGGAGGTTCACAAGTGTACACGTAGACTTATCTTGCTGGATCATGCCTGGCCACTGTCTGTGACAAGGGAGTTTCTCCTGTTTCTCACTTCTCCTTTTTGCTTTTGGCAGCAATCCTTTCTCCATGGGGATGCAGTTTGAGTGTGGCCCATGTCCAGCTCTTTTAAGAAGTGCCAGGTTACTGGCTGTTGATCTGAGAAAGGGAGAAGGAGCTGGATAGCTTGATTCTGCGCTACCGTAGTATTGTCAGCCACTGTATCAGCCTTCAGCATGAATAGAGCAGCCTCTAGAAACATTCATAAAACCACAGACCTTAATACTTTTGCATTTTAGGCTTGTTCCCATCTTGTTCCTGCTATTCCCTTCCCATGTAATTCTGAAAAGCCCCTTATGGCAGGTTTGAGTAGCAGGACAGTCTGAGGCTGTACCTTGATGCATCAGAACTACACAAACTGCAGTTTTCCCTAAGCCACAGTTCCCTAAGCCAAAGATCAGGTTTGACTGAGGATCTGAACACTCTAGACTCAAGGATTGTTTTGTGTTAGGGAACCCCCTACTTAAAAACAACCTACCCCACAAGAAACCTCTTTGTCAGCAGTATGGTGAGGTTTTTTGGTTTTGTGGTGGCTTTTTGTTTTCTCCTCAGTTTTCTTGATTTCAGCACTCACCTGTTACATTGCTGCATCCATTCAAAGTTTCCGGTTGGGAGCACTGATCCGTTTGTATGCTGCTTTTTGTAGCTTGCTGAGCAGTTCAGTCACCAACGGGGGCCCAGTGTGCTTGCTGTTTGTGCAGGAGGACTCCAAGCACCTTTTGCATTATTCACTGGAAACTCTTCCAGCAGACTTTTCTGTTACAGTGGAAATCAATCTTTAACAGCAGATAAACCCAGAACACAGCTGAAGACTAACAAATTTAAAATTAAAAAATATTGAAAAATTTTTGGCAATGTCCTTTGTCTCTGAAACTGTTAGCTGCCCTAATTTTGCTGCCATTAATAGGAAGGGAAGTTTTGTCTCTAACAGCAGTGGGCATAAAGTTTGTCCGAACTGAATCCTTCTGTGAATCCTGTATTGGTTTTTCACCACAAATAGCTTCTTATGGTCCTCCAGGAGCTAGTGTGGGGCATATTTCCATGGGGAAGGTTCAAATGTTTAGCTATCTCTTGTAAATCCGGGCACAGACGAGCCATAACCTGCATACATATTCCCCTTGCTGTGTTTCCTGGCTGTGTGCCAGGTAAGAGCCTTAGTTATAACAGCTCTCAGCACCAGAGGAGTTTCTATTAGTTGCTTCTCATGCCATTTACTCTCTCCTTCCTCTCTCAACCTAGCTCTTGGTCCTTGTGGTGAGTAACGAGTTCTCTACTTTGGGCAGGTTTTGGTAGCTGGGACTCTGGCCAGCTTCAAGCTTTTTGCCAACTTGCAAGGACCGGGCAGGTTGGGAAAGCAAACAAACTGTAGTTAGTGCTAGCAGGGCAGCTTCTTGTATCACAACCAGGTCTTGACCTTGCCACTGGAATATTAACTCTCTCTTGATGCATACTGTGGAAAACTTCATAGGAAGTTTTCTTCCCAGTACTAGCAATAAGCCTGTCAAATGTGTGTCCTTTCACTGATCCCTTTCTACTTGTTGGAGATGGAGAAACTGCTGGACTGTCCTGGACAGAACACTCTAATTTGTTTCATCTTGTGTTTTTCTAGGACTATTCTAGTTTTATTTTAAAACTAGCCTGGTTCTTCTAGACTCATTGTTTGGGATCAAGCGGGTCTTGAAAGAAGTCTTGAGGCTTGTAAAAACATATTATTGTGAGCATGTTCTGAGTTGGCTCCCAGGCAAGGTCCCTGATACTCTATGAGAGTTTCTACCTCTGAGCATCACCTTCTGTTTTCTCCATGTCATGTTTATGCCCCAACTGTACTATCACGAGGACATCTAACTGGTGAGACTTATTGGCTGACATGCTGGTTGTACGAGGCCCTTGGAGGTTCTGGTCTTGCATTGCTTGTTGAAATAAAATGTGACTCCATCCCTCTCAGATCTTGAATAAAATGCACATGAGGATTAGTTCAGTCATCCAGCATAGGCATGAAACTTTGCTAGTTGGTCTCCTTACATTCTTTTTTAAGTTGTTGAATACAGAGAAGTATGAAGAAGGTAGTGTAGGGAGAGGCTGGGTTGCCCTCTGGAAGAACCCCTCTCTCCACTCAGTACAGAATAAGCTTAGGGTGACTGGCTGACTAGTTCAGCCTGATAAATGACATGATTAAAGTCGAGGGGTGTCAATATTTACCTTATAAATCAAACAGCAAAGACATCTCACTAAAGCCAGGCTGCTGTTAATGTTATTGAGCGAAACAAAGCTGCACAGCCATCTATCAAATCAATGCCAAATCTAACCATTTAGACTTAATACTGGACTGGAGTTAAGTAGTCACAGTTATCATCTGTCAATGCATGCCAAAAAAATAAATTGTGCTCTGTGGATTCTTCCTCTATAGCTGTCTGTCTAGCTGTGTACCCTAACCAAGGAATTTGTCCGAAGACAACCTGATGCATGTTTCTTAATATGTGTCTACTACCTTGCCCTTCTTTCTGAGGGATTTTATTCCTGGCAGCAGGAAGTTACGTTTCGTGGCTGTTGTTACCCCTAGCTCCCAGCCTAGGCTATGTATCAGGCATGCCTATTCATGCATCAGATACAGCTGCGTAAGATCTGTATTCACTTTTCTTTTTCTGCATTTGCAAACAAGTATACTAAATTAAGCTGAAATCAGTAGTGATTTGCATTCATAAACAGACTGTAGGTTGTAGGGAGGTGTGAGTATTTGTGCTATTCATCTGTCCTTGCTGCTTGTGGGGGAATCTCTAGCAGAAAGGCAGGAAAACGGATGTGGTTTCAGACTTCCCTGGAGACAACCGCAAATGTTGGTTCTCACATAGGGGATGCTAGGATGCAAATCTGGTCAGACTGCCGCTTGTACTAGCTATGCTTCCTGCATGGTAAGCAGAGAGAATTGCTTCATCTATAAGTAATGTTATTTCTGTGAATGGCTGATTGCTTTGGTACAGCCTTCTCAGTAATTGTGTTGGACAGCAGGACTAGTGGCACTAATAGCATTTTCTTCCTCTTTGACTTATGTAGGTATGTGCTGTTACGTAACAACTGCACGTGAAGAGAAGACGGAGTGGAAGTTGCTGTCAGAAGATCCTGTCCTTCTAAGCTGGGCCTGAAGACTTCAGCCAGCTGACTGGTGTGAGTACCCTCAAGGGGGGAAGGGAAGGAGCATGTCACTGGGAGACTTCATCCTGACAGGGCACAAAAATCACACTTGCAGTGAAGGAGTTCTTCCTTGTAGCAGCCTACCTGAGTTGAGCAGCAGAAAGCAGCATGTTAGTGAGAGCACCACTGTGTTATTTGGTGTTTTTTGGTAGGTGAGCCAGTCAAAAGTTCCAGTTCTTGAAAGAGGATCAAGCTCCAAGTGCTATTTTTGTGGTGAATTAGATAAAACTTAATAGTCCCAGCAAGGATTAAATTCACCTTTGTCACTGTCAGATGTGTTCCTTGTTTATTATCTGCATTTGTGACATCCTCCTCTGTTTTCATGCTGGTGTCAGTAAGTATTTTGTGCCTCAGTCTGGGTCAGAAACATATGCAGGTAGTGGGATTTTGGAATTGGAGTGAGGGTTGGGTTTTCGGATAAGGATTAAAGTGTTTAGCAGTTGGCCTTGAATAGATTACAAATCCAGGTTTAGCACTGGTGCTTGCCTGTGTGACAATAGTGAGCTGGACTGATTGCCTCATCTGTAAGAGGCCATTAGATTTCATTTGAGTGGGTGTTGGGATGCGTGACTTGTCTGCTCTAGACCTACACCAAGTCAGGACCTGGACCAGGGTTTGGGGGGAATTATGGAGTTGATGACATAAGGTCAGATCCCCAAGGGGCTACTGGGTTAGATTTAGGGGAGCTGCAGACAGGATAGCTACAAATACTGGTGAAGCTGATTTGTTTTCTTTAGAGGAGATGGTGTGGGGTCTTTGGTACTATTTGGTCTCAGATTAAATCTTGGGTTGAAAGAGGCTTGACAGTTTTGAGATAAAATTTGATATCCTTATTTGTCTGAGGCAAAAGCACCTCAGCCTCTGAGAACTCTGCATTGAAGCAGAAGTCTTAGACATGATAAAGGCTGAGGCTCACATGTCAAGCTCTTGAGACCAATTTTTCCGCTTAGGATGGCTCTGACATGGAGACTGTGGTTAGGAAGGCAAAGGTCAACACAACAGTTGCATAGGGCTGAACCTCTTGCATCCCAGAAATGATAAATACAACTCTTTTGGGCTGCTTTTTTCTTTGTTTCTGAAAAGGCTGAAAGCATCAGGGGAGCAGTCTCTCCTATATCCTTCCCTTTCCTCTGCACAGGTACTCTAGTGGTCTCAAATTTCAGTGCTGTATGATCGTGTCAACTTCTTTCTCATGTAACACTGTGCCTGATGTTTGTCTCCATGCCAGTCACGTCCATACTGGCATTGTGATTCTCAAGGATTGCTTTTATCTCTCTCCTTCAGTGATACAGAGCCATTCCAGTAAGACTGCATCATTGTCTTGCATGCTGAACATGCAGAGGCTCTTGTCAGCCTAACTGCGCTCTGTCTTTTATGAACTAGTCCTCTCTGAGGAATGAAAGTCCAGGCTGTAGAAGAGGAAGCTTGATGAAGCTTTTGGGATGTATCAAGCCAAGTTTTATGTCATTCTGCTCCTGCTGCCTCATAAGAAAAATCACATGGACCCCTCTGTTGAACTGGCACAATTACTTGGTCTCTCCTAGAGATGGGCCGCTTTATACCAGGCCTGAATATGATCCTGTGCTTTGGCTGCTAAAGGGAGAGAAGCTCCCTTCGCTCAGTTTGGCTGGTTTAGAGAGAAGGGAATGTGATTCTTGGTTATCCTTCAGACAGAAAGATGCAGTCAGGCATTGATCTGGAAAAAGAGCATCTCCAAGAAGCCTTGATTCGCAGAGACATTCCTGGGAGCCACAGAGCTTTATGCTCACTCTGTGGCTGACCTATGTCATCAATCAAGCAATGACATTTCCTTTTCTTCTTCCTTTACTACCCCAGATGCTTGCTCAATCCTACTGGCTGTCAAGTGACATCAAGGCATGGCGCACATCCATGCTTCAAGGAGTGCATAGCTTTGACTGCCAGGGCCTGGATAGCCCATATAGGAGTTTGGAGGAGAATGTCTTACTCTTTAGCTCCCATTCCAGGTTAGGTGGAGCTCTTGATGGCTCTTTTTACATTACCTTTTTATATGAGAGAAAATACTTGCTTTGCTGTAATCTGACTCTTTTCCTTTACTTGGAGGCTCATGGGAATGCAGGAAAGTGCTTGTATATCATGCTATTTTGCATTTGTTGTTTTTTTAAGATCTAATTAAAGCATTGTGTTGGTCTTTAATGTGACCTGCAATGCATGCTGCAGATCAACTATTCACTTCAGACCTTTAGTCCAGGCATCTGGCATTTAGTGGAGACAAAACAGTTCTGGGCCTGACAAGCTGGGCCAAAGGCACAGAGAGGGGGGAGGAAATATCTAGCCAGTGCACCAGGAAACAAAGTAAGACTGTGAAAACATAGTGGGGGAAATCTTAACTTTGACTTTTGCTGTCATAGGTGGGGGAGGCAAAGTGCAGAAAATGCTACCAAATAGGTCCAAGGCTCTCTGTTTCTCCCGCAAAGGAGAAAAACTGTTCTTAGTGAGTGCAGAGAACTGTTGCAGAGGTTGCTAAAGAGTTGCTGTTCTCACTGAGCCAGATTTCCCAGGGCCTGCTGATCAATAGCTGCTGCCTTATTCAGTTCACAAATTCATTGCTTCAAGTGAATGCTGAATGTTACTCAGACAAGCTGCTGTAAGGTGCAAGGAGTCCTCCTTCTGCTACTTCTCCTGTGGACAGAGAAGGATGTCTTCCAGAGGAAGGTGTTGCTCAAAATGTCATTTTGGATCCATCCAGCTGGTCACACCATCTCTGCCCATCTTGGACTGTAATAGAGGTTTAAATGGTGCAGCACTGTGCCAGAAACCAGAACAGTTAACAGTGAGAGTGACTTTACAGAAAGCAGGAAGGTGGGGTTTTCATTTTTTTTATTGAACTTTTTGAAACAGATGGAGAGTTGATGAGGCAGAGATGCTGGAAGGGACAGTGTGTTTCAAATGTTTTCCTTAATGTCTTCCCAATCTGCTCATAGATTCATAGCTCCTGCCTGTTCAATATTGGGCAGTTAGTATAGGATGTGAAAACTTCAATGTCCCCAGACCTCCAGAGGTGGATGTTCCCCAAGGTCTGTTGAGATGTGTTTTTTGGGATGAGGAACTTTTGACACAAAGGGTTGTGGAAACAGCTTATGGCCAGATAGGCAGTGCCTTTGTTTACATCGTTCCTAGTCACCACAGTGAAGGGTCTGGACTTTCTATATGGAGACAATGACCCAGGAGCATCTGGACTGATGCTAATAGGCCAGTCCTGCCTCTCTAAATGGCCAATGTTTGTTGGTTTGGCTTTTTTTTTTTTTTTTTAATCTGGTTAGAAGCCAAGAAGAATCTAATCAGAGCCCAGCAGTGCACTGAGCAGCAGTCATTATCATTACTTAGTCATCCAGTTGCTGTTTCTTTCCTCTGAGAAGAAATGTTGGTGTGGTGGGAGGGGATGGGGGAAGATCAGCTTTTGTCTTCATCTCCTTGAAGAGGTTGGAGCACGTTTCCTCTCAATACACCTATACCCAAGTGTTGCCCCTAAAGGATGGATTTAAAGTCAGTGAGGCCTTCAAAACTTTGTGGCAGCCACAGTTTGAGGGAGAGGAATCAATGAGAAGGGAGAACTTAAACCCTCATCAAGTCCCAAAGGCAATGACTTTCGGCTG
This sequence comes from Tyto alba, assembly GCF_018691265.1. Lineage (NCBI taxonomy): Eukaryota > Metazoa > Chordata > Aves > Strigiformes > Tytonidae > Tyto > Tyto alba. The sequence goes on along the minus strand of NW_024881261.1, from coordinate 23,350,008 downwards.
TGAACTGTGAGATATGATTAATGTCTCATTAGCTTTCACAGTTACAAATGTAACTGGTTATTAATTCCAACCAGCTGGCCAAATTAGAGGCAAATCCAAATTTCTCTTCAGCCTGGTGTTTTGGGCTGGCTCTCAACTTGTTAAGGACACACAGAGCAAGTACATTGGGCAGAACTGCTGGGACCTAATTTCCATGAATGCCCAGGCTTGCCTACTGGAAGATATGCTGCTGCTTTTGGCTCTGTAGTTCTGTTCCTGGACAACAGAGAATCAGCAGTGGGTAGCCTGATTTGATATTCACTTGCCGTTAGCAATTAGGGTGCAGGGAAAGCTCTGCAGAAAAATACTGAGATGGAAAGAGAGCACAGTCTGAATTTTCTTTGCTGCTTCTGCTATTTCTGCTAGTTCCCTTCTTTACTGCACTTCTACCTCTCCTTTTTTGCCCTCAGCAACCTACCAAATCACTGTCATTGAAAGAGGCAGTAAGCTTAGGTGCTGACGCAGAGATTATGCTAAATATCTGAGTATTTTGAGTCTGAAGAAAAATGAGAGAATTTTAGAAAAATCAGCTTCTTTGTGTGTCATATAGGAGATGATTTTGCACTGACTGTACCTTAAGGTTAGTTTAAGCTGTACAACACAAAGGTTAAGAGCACTGGTAAACAGCTAGTGCCATTACAAAAGCTTTTAATATTGATTGGGCTGTATTCTGTTACTTTAGCAGCCAGCGGTGCCTTTCATTGAATGAGGTGCTGGTTGGATCAATAAGGATGGCCCTGGTCTGAACTGAGTGTGTTATGTGAAGTGCCATTGGTGGTCTTCTGTAGTAAAGGAAGAAAGCCTGGGTTCTCCTGTCACATACAATCCAGTGGTCATTGAGCATAAGCCTTGTGTACCACGCCGCAGTTTGGCACATATGCCACAAATCACAGCATGCAAATTTTGCTTCCATTTTGCCTAAGTGTAAGTGATGTTACAGGATACAAAGGGCTGGAGATGCTTATGTGGGCATGAGGATGAACATTTTGTTGATTGCATGCTGTAACTACCATTAATTTCATGGACTTTGGTAAGTACAGCTGAGCCCTAAGTTTTTCCCCTGCAGTGTTGTATTTAGCAGGTCCTGAATTGCACAAAATTGCTTGGACCGGAGTCAGCAATTGTTCAGGGTAGATGGGCAAGGATATACTTTCTTTTATGTATGAGAGTTTAAATAGGTCAGCAGATCAGTGGGAGCAGGGAGGAACTGCTACTCAGGTGACTGCTGAACAGCTGATCACTCCCAGCTTGTGTTGGTGTGAGGCAGTGCTTTCCAGATCCTGCTGAGTTCTCCAGTCATTAGAAGACAGCAGTGAGAGCCATGCCTCTCACAGATATCTGCCTGAAGGTGCTGCAGATCCCAAATCCTGGTAAACTGTGATCCTACCAGGTAGTAATTTTTTTTTTCTGTTTTAAATGAGGGATTGCCAGCCTACAGCAGATCCCTTATCTCCAGTAGCCAGAAGGGACACTAGGACAGCTCTTCGGTCTTCAGCAAGGAAGCCAAATTAAGCATTTGCTTTTTTTTCAGCTGTTTGAGTAAATTTTCTAGCAGTTTGTCTTGTAGCCTGTGCTGTTCCCTCTGTACACTTAGTAGGTTATGTGCTTTCACTGTGTTAATACACACATTGTTGTTACAAGGGCATCCTGCTAGCCCTTAACTTCTTGTGCCCTGCAGACTTGCTATGACTGTCAGATTAAGTTCCTATCTAGAGCTCTTAAGAGGCATGTATACATCTTGACAAGGAGTATTGCTCAGTCTCTGGTGACAGTCTGAATGCCTTCATGCCATGCAGATTCAGCTATAAGTGCTTCCTGAGTCCTTGTACTGTTGCATTAAGCTGCCTGGCAGGTTGCAGGGGCTGCTGGCAGCAGTATTTCATTATGTGGTGACACTGGTTCCCATAGCTTCCAGCTGGGGAGGACTGAGCTTCAGGGTCCGGGCTCGTGTCTGAGGCATCCAAGGGAATTGGGGTGTTTTGGTGGCTTTGGGGCAAGCTAGGGCTCATATCTGATAGCAGGGAGGGTGCTGTAAAACTATCCTAACCAGAGCCTGCGTGGCTGTTTTGTAACAAAGCAGAAGCTCCAACCCAGCAGGGTGAAGATGCTGTGTGAATGACTTTGTTCTCATTCATGGTACTGGGTGGAACTCTAGCAGCAGTGTGTTATTTTGGCTGAGTTTTGTTTTGCAATTCAAACTCCAGAACTCAGAGGGAACAGAACTAAAAGCACAGACGAGATGTAAGTTTGTATGCCTTCCCCTTCCATCTGCAGAACCAAGTAAGCGCAATCACTTTTGCTTAGCATCTCCTGGATCTATCAAAAGTACCTCCTTTTCTAAACTGCATCTCACAGCACATCTTTGACCTCTCCTGGTGGCTGGTAAGCCTAGCCCCATGGCATATTGGGGTGGCATAAAAGAACTTGTATGGCTGTGTGACATTTATCAAAACATGAAAACTGTGTGGACTGTGCAGCAAACTTTCCAGGGTAGCTTGTAACTGGAACAACCCACTCCTCTAGTGAAAGGATTTGTTCATGACCTTGATAGCAAATCAGACATTATGAGAGTAGGCTTGTCCAGTGGCTTCTAGCACAGTGATCCAGAACATCCTAGAAATGGCATCTACCCCTATTATGCCAGTGTTCCATTGTTATGCAAATTGGCTTGTCCCTTTTGCTATTTCCTTCAGCTGTTATGGTGATGTTGTCTTTCACAAAGACATGGGTATTCTGGGGGAAAGATACAGTTGTGATTGTGCATCAGTAGATGCCAGGAAAGCTGCAATGCATAGTACACTTATTACTGAGTTCATGGTAAAACAGCAACACTTCATAAAGCTTTTTATCCTACACTCAATGTTGACTTTGGAAACAGCCAAGCTATGTGGCCATGCAGTCATGCAGATCTTGCTGCCCAGTTCTCCCTTCACCCAAATGGAAGAGCAAATTCTGTGAAAAATCGGTTTTCCATCCAAATGGTTGTCTGTAGCAGAAACTCCTCCCTCCTTGCCGAGTTGTTTGAAGGTTGTCTAAGCTGATTCCTGCAAAGACCAAGAGTGTTTCAGACCCAATCCTTCATCTGAACTTTCCTAAGTTTGGACCTGGGCCAGTCCCTGGATCCTTCCATAGTTTGCTTCTCCCTAGTTGCCATTCTTTCATTCACTAGCTGTTACCTTTACAGTATGGTTTCTACTCTCTCAACATTTTAATGATGATGGTTTTTATTACATGATTTTAATGATGATGGTTTTTATTGGCTAACAATTAAATGCCTCGTTTGTTGGGAGGTAAGTATTGGGATGCTGAAAGGTGTATTGGGGAGGAAAAAGGGGAGCTTGTGTTGCTGACAGAACCTCAGTCATCATTTCACACTGCATCAGTATGATTTTACGTCTGTAGGTATTTGAGACCTTTGTTCTGTGTCCTTCACTAACATTTAACTGAAAGAATCTGACGTTAATAAGTGTTGACCCACACAGTAACCTTTGCTCTATGTCCTTCTGCAATCAGCAGCTCTCGCCATTTGTGTTGCTTTCTAGGTCTTTGAATTCTGAGATGCTCTCCTTGAAATAATTTTCCGTACATTTTTTTCAGTCTGTAAGTTTGGCAGAAGATTAATGCCTGTACACACATTAGAGAAATCAAAATCCAGAGACAGGCTGCAGACAGAGACACTCTGGGGTGTCAGTCAGGAAAGCTAGCAGTGATTGGTGCACTGGTTGCTGTGGTCTGGTGACAGAGGACAGTACCAAGAGATTTAAGAGTCTGCTTCAAATTATTTCTCCTATTAAGCTATCACTTAGTCTTGTGTGGACCAATCTCCAAGGTCTGATTTCAGAAGTCTTGGTTCCAGTTGTTTGTTCCATAGATGTTCGCTGTGGAAAGAAGGGTGATCCTGTGCTGCTTACCAACCTTCCTTAGCAACAGGCTGCCCAGGCCTGGGGATATGGGAGTATACCCTCATACTCCTAAAAGCTGGTGCCACCACCACTCCACTGTGAGCTTTAGGCTGTCTAGAGGGGAGTCAGGCTGCACTGTGGTGGGAACACTCAACTCTAGGGACACCCTAGTATAGTTTGTGATTTAAAAGTTCCTTTGATGCCTGTTACGGTGACCATGGAGTGGGCATATAATATGTAATAACGATGCAGGCCATTAGTTACCTTTTGTGTCATGTCAGGCATTTATGCTATAATCTCAGCTGCCAAGTGCAGAAACTTTAGTGGCCCCTTCAGCTCCTACCCATTGAAATAAGATCTGCCATATCCAGCGCTAATGAAAATATTCCTTCCTTGACAAGCAGATGGATGCTGCCTGGTTTTTTTTTGGTTTGTTTTTTGTTTGTTTGTTTGTGTTCTGTTTTGTTTTGTTTAAAAAAAAAAAAGCTTTTTCAAGTACTTTCCCTGTACTTTAATATTTCATCAAGGTCTGCCTGTCACTTCCCTTCTGAAGTGCATCCCATACCCATGCTACCATGGAATGTCACCTCCAAACTTTCTCTCTTTATTTTCCCCAGCTCCAGAGCTTGAGGAAAAGGCAGTGTCTTTTGTGATGACAGTGGCATGGGAGTGACAGGCAGGCTGGGTGGGGGTGGCTGATGGTGAGCAAGCATAGTGACAGGACGGGGTGACTAAGAACCAACTGGCTAATTAAAGCACAGCAGTAGGAGGAGCAAAGTATTTAAGGGTGCCAGAGAGACAGACAGATGCCTCCACAAATTTCTTGTTATACCTCAGCAGTCAAGTGACTGGGCAACACAGTGAAGGGTTTCCTTAACCCTTTCGTGCCTCTTATGGAGTGAAATCGAGGGACTAAGAAAATGGCACCGTTAACTGAAAAGCCTGAATCAAGGTAAGGACACCATTATGTTTCTTAGCCACAGTTAGTCAAAGCTAACCCTCCTAGAGCTGCTGTGAGCTGAACTCCAGTGAACAGCACTGGAGTATGCTGATGTGCACTGAGTGGGTAGGTCTGTTGGAGCAGCACACACTGATTTTCAGATTGCTTCTTTCATTTGGATACGTTTTCAAGTTGCTGCTTGAAAAGAGAGGAGCTATCAAGGTGGTCATTATGTGGGTTTTTGTCCTCATTAAGGGAAATGAGTAGGTCCTTGCCTCCTTACCCTAGTGACTGGATCTTTCTCATGACTATTTTTATGAGTAGGAGGGATTGAAAGGAGTTCCTGAATGCTGGTTCCGAGGCAGCTGATACAATGAAAATGATGAGAATAGATGTGGAGTTCTCAACAATACGTGAACTTGGTCACCTGAGACTGAAGGAGTCAGAGGAAAGCGAAGATGAAGACTGGCTTCTGGAATGTAAATTTCTGCTATTTCTGGAGACACTTTGAATGTCAGACTGATGCTTAACCCAGCAGTTTGGTTTTCTCAGTGTTTTCAGTACTGAATAGAGGAGCAGTCACTGTGTTCTTCATTCCAGTGTGTAGGTGACTTTAGAGGCAGCACAGTCCAACAAGGCTAGCAAGCCAGGACTCCAGCCTGAATTCCCTGGCAGGCATGGGTTTGCTGTCTGGCCTTGGATGCGTGACAGAGACCAGCCTTCTGAGTTTTGCTGGGACCTTTTTGTGCCTGATATTCAGGTAGATGAATCAGTTCTCTGGCAGTTTTTCTAGTGTAGCAATACCTCCATGTTGGCAAAGGCTAAGGAGAATGACTCTGTCAAATTTCAACTTCCATCCCTAGACTTGTCAAAGGTGTGTTGGAGGTATTGTATGCCTGGCTCCCCATATGCATTGGCTAGACTTAGCTTTATGTGGTTTCCTGGAGGTCATTGTGGTTGTGTCTAAATGACAGCAACTCTTGAACTGGTTTTGCTTATTCTGAAACTATAAAAACTGATACATACTGATACAGACTGATACATGCACCTTGTTAGTCTGTGCCAGCCTAGCTGATTTCAGATGTTGCATAGAATAGAGGCCAAAATCTTCCACTTATGTGTAAAATAGGAATATCACCTACATGCCTTGAAAAGTGTTAGCTGTGCTTAGTGATTGCTTGTGCAGAGCTTCAAAACTGCTAGTGCTAGCAGATGCTATAATTAAAAATTAATGTTTGGTGTGGTTGCCACAGTGAGCATTCACCAGTGCCTGTGCAATTCCTCTGTCTTATACAACTAGGAATCTCAGGATGTGTCTGGGATGGTATAAGTTGGTCTGTAGCATTAAAGTATTTGGTTTATGTCAGAGGTGCATCAGAATCTTCTCTTTACCCTCATTTTTGTGAAATACTTGTAATCTGGATTTGAACTTTGTGACACTAGTCACCCTCTAATTAGTATTTCTACTTAATGTAAATTCCTCTTATTTACTACTTCGCTGTCTGAGAGTGTGTGACAGAGGTGAAGACAGCCTTTGTTGTCTTTGTTATACAAAATCATACAAGAGAAGCTGCTAGTTGTTGTTTAGATGATCTAATTGATCGTGTTTGTAGAATGCCATTCACTGTAGTAAATGCAATGTAGTGTGTCCCTCAATTCTGCAGTCAGCTGAATGAATCTATTGTTATACATAATTAGGGCTTCTGGAATTTGGGTCTGTTTATTTACAGCAATTGTTCTGCAGTGGCACAAGTGGCCCCATATCAGAGGTGTACAGGGAGTTAAGTGCAGTATGCAGAGCATCCCAGCTGCACAGCTCTTACACATAGTCTCACAACAGCTTGAACTCAATGAATCTTCTGTTTCTTCCAGATGAAGTATACAACCAGCATCCTATTGGCTAGGTGCAGTCATTGTAGATTGTCTGAAAGATTTCCCTTTTGCAAAAATGTAAATCTGGTGTCATTGAATTAATTACACCTTAAAGGTAAATAAATCCTAATTTCAGTAGTTACATGTTCCCTGCTCAAATTCCTGTATGACTCTCAGTTGAGTTCAGTGTTCTGAATGGTCCCAGGTTGCAGTATGCTCTTAAATCATTTACAGCTTTCCTTCTGGAGTTGGCAGCTGAAGAGCTGTGCCCAGTGAGCTCTGTTGTATAACACTTGTTTGTAAAGTGCTTCCATCTATGAGGTGTTAGCATACATATCACAGATAAATCTGAGCAGAAATCTCAGCTTCTGCTGCTCTCAAATGCTGTGCCTTGTGTCTCCTGCTGAGATGAATATAAGGTTTTATTTAAAATATCCTAGAAACTTTTAATTTTCCTTCTGAAGTTTTAAAATATTCACATGAACTGCTTGAGCGTATGGGTGTGGCACAGAGGCATTCGTTTCTTTGGCAGATACGAATGATACATAGGCCACAGCTACTGTCACCATGATCTCAGCCATCAAATACAAAAAACAGGGCGGTCATGACAGACTCAGGAGGAAGTCAGAGCCCAGTTACTGTCTATTTAAAATCTGCTGTCATGAGAAGAAATGTTTTTGACTGTAAGGCTACTGATAAGAGCAGTTAACTTATCCAGAGGGAACCAGTGATGCACTGCATGTCAAGTTACTCTTCTGTCTGCTCTGTACCAAGCAACCCTCTTAGATGGCTGTTTTCCAAGCCCTGTGTCTGTATCAGAGCAGGAAGTTGATGGCTCAAGCAGGAGCCACCTTTCATCCCCACAGCCCTGCAGGTATAAGTCGTTGTCACTTAACAAAGGTTCAGTGGCTGATGTGAAATTATTCCAGTCTATTTCTTTGCAGGGAGGTCAGAGGTCCCTGCAGACATCAAATCACTATCTGAACTGGCACTGACCATAGAATTATTTTTAGTAGAAAGGCCCAAATTAGAATGCACCAAAAAAGCTGATTTACCTTTTAAACCTTACTTGTCCACTTTTGGGCATGTCGGCTGTAGGCTTTGCTCTCTCGTTCTGTGACATTGAGCAGAGTTTAGACTTTGGACTGCCAGACTTTTAAAATCTTCTGCTATTTGCCACATTTTAATGAGATGGGTGACAACATGCAGACCAATTGTTTTGGAAATGCTTGTTTACAGGCTCAAAAAACAAAGACCCCAAGGTGCAATCACTTTCTAAAAATGCGTGGATGGGGGTGAGCATAAGAAGGAAGAGCTGCTTAAACAGAGAAGTTGTGTTGGTGCAAAACAATTTAGCTGTATTTGTTCATGAATTAAATCTAGGTTGCTAATCAGAAGCAGCATTCAAGCCGTAAGAGGAATGAGTTCTGGAGCCAGTTTCCAGGAGGAGCAGTGGAGGCAGGAAACCTTACCAGTTTTAAGCTGGAACGTGAAATGTTCTTGCATAGGATTGTATGACACAGTTGCCTGCAATAGCATGGGAGTAGGCCTGATGACCCAGGAGATACTTTTCTGCCCCCTGCTCCAAAAGTGGTGACCTTGAACTGAGTTAACTCAGGTTGCAGCTAAACTTTGTTTACTCAGAAGTTGATGACTGTACCATGATTTAGTTCAAAAGTATCTTTGAGTTCTTAAAGCCACATCTCCTAATTTACATTTCTTATTTGACTTTCATTATTGAGTGGCACATTCCTCTTAAATTGCACAAAAACCTGGCACATATACCTCAGATAACTTAGTTTTGCCCGAACAAACATATGCACTGTATTTTTAAATAAAAACAACCCCAGCAATGCTGCATATGAAATGTGCTATGTTTATTTATTCTAACAGCTGTAAGTTTAATTATTTATAAGAACACCTTATCCAGACTCCTGTTCTATGCTGCTATTTGTTTAATGTAGTGAGCTTTCACTGCTCCCTCTCTGCTCTCTTAACACTTGCTGAGGAGTGGGGGGAGGCTCTTGTCTTGTACAGAATTGGTATGATCCTTCTATGTGCACTGCTTGCTTATTCATAGTCTTTTCATGACATTTATTCTTAGGAGGATAATGTCTTCTGAAGGAATGACAGGATGTTCTTTAACCCTTAAAATAAAAATGACAGGCAACATTTCTCTCAGTATTTCAGGATAAGAGAATAATGATTCTTGGAGAGAGAGCTGATTGCTTGGGTTAACCTGGAGCTGTCTCCTGTATGCTAGTTATTTTTTCCTGCCACATTTTATGTGATACAAAGTGAGAAGTACAGAGGAGATGTGCTTTCCTGCAAGTTGCTTTAAGCTGAGGGACCTCCTGCTAGGAGGCACTGGCTGCAGTGCAGTTCTTTACCCACTTCCCAAATCTGGGACTCTGCCTTGCTGACATGGCTGATTGAGCAGAGCATCTGGATCAGGGACACTGGTGGCAATGTGAGAAAGGATCTGAGCCAGGGGCTAAACAGGTGAGTGCTGTCTGATGTGTGAGAGCTGACCAAGTGAAAAGTAAGTTTTGTGATTGCTGATCATCCTTTAAGTCTGAAAGCTTATCGTTTTTCTAAAAACCTCAACTCATAGATTATACTAATATAAATAAGAATTTGATTTTTCATTTAAATGCAGCCACAAAACACTTCAAGCTCTTGTGTATGGAAAGAAAACTTTGAAAATGTAAAAAAACTCAGAACTGAGAAGATAAAGCAGGAGTTCAAATCTCAGGAATATAAGTCACTTGCCCAATAAGTTTTGAATGCTCATCTCATGTTTAGCAATTGTTTTCAAAACCTGTGCAAGACATCAAAGCTGTCAATAATAACAAGACAACAACCAAAAGGAAATTACTTTTCTACACACACACTTTAGACCACAAAAAATAACCACTGCGTGCAACTCTTAGCTGAGATACCAGTGATTTAAGAGCGTGTGTCCTTGCTCAGAACTATTAATGTACTGTTTGTACCCCCTGCCAATGTACTCGAATGTTTAGAGCATATGAGATAATCCAGAGACTGCTGTGCAGAAGTAGTTGCCACTTATCTGCATTCCTCCTAAATAGGCTTCTAAATGCACAGCTCTTTTCCACACCAAGTAGGGAAGGAGCTGCAGCCCTGGAAGAAATGTACTGGGGGTGAAAAGGAGGAAGGAAGCATTAAATGTCCATCTAGAGAGATGATTGAACTGACAAGGAGTTGGTGGATGTTATGTATGGACACTGGCATGTTCAGGGCTACAGTTGCTGGTTTGTGCCCTGAGGAATTCATTACCTTTCATTGTGTTTTGAATGTCTGCAGCTTTGAAGCCTGTGTTGTATGTCTGTCACATTTGGCAAGAATTCCAGTCTGGCAAGGAGACAATGGCAGCTGGTTAGAGCAGGGAGCTGGAAGGAGACATTTGAGGGGTTTTGAGTCGTTGTTGTTGTTATGTTTTGTTTTGTTTTGCCTGATCTGGCCATACTAGTTTCTCTGTTTTTAATGTGGTCACGTGGGATCTCATTTTTGGTTCCCTTTGAAAGGGTCCCTTCTGAAGTGCTGCTGTGCATACTTGCCTGTGTGTCTACAGGAATGGCTTGGCCATGTCTACAGGAAGGTCTCGAGGGGAAGTGGGAGCAGCAAGTGTTTCCAGACCCATCTGCTCCCACAGCTGACAGCCTGTCTGACCAACCTGGCAGGGACTGCTCTGTCTAAGGATGTACCATCAAGACATAGCACACTGACCTACAGCATATACCTTTCCAAGTGTTACAGAAGGCAACACTTTGCTGTACCGGGACCATGGAGCCAGATGTGCTATCTGGCTGGACCATGTATCTGGGGTCCCAAGAGCAGCCTTAGGGCTAAGATAGGCCTGATAGGACTTCGGTATGAGGTTTGTGTTAAGCATGTGGGAAACGGGTAGAATAACTCTGTAGCCCTGATACAGAAAGGCACTGAAGCGTGTTCACAACTCCAAACGTGCACCATAATTTCCTCAACCTAAACGCAGTTATTTCTACTTGCATGCAGCAAATCTGTATGTAGATCCTCAGCTGATCAAAATCAACTTCTAAATGGAGTTTCTGGAGTTACACCAACCCAGGTGCTCAGGATTGGTTATGCTCACCGTGAGCACGCTGAATCCATTCTGTGTATATGAACCTGCATTAAGTATGTGTTTGAGTGCCTGAATAATGCTGATTAGTTTCACAGTAAGTGAACACTGAATGCTTGTTATTTTAATTGAATTCTATAATTGCTAGTAAGTGTGAGGATATGTGGAAAAGTCATTTTTCTAGATCTAGCTCTAATGAGTTTGTACACCTCCTTCATTTAATTTTAGCAAACTTAGATTTTTAATTATCACTTTATTTTCAACCTCAAATCACTTCTTGCGAAAAGTAATTTGTTCTTTTAAGACCAAATAATTGTGCTTTTTTTGGTGTGAATTTTCCTTAATGCTTTTCTTAATGCAATGAAGGCTAGTGCTTCACACTGTAAGCAATGTCAGGACTCTTGAATTAAAAAGACATCACTGAAATCAGAGTTTTATGGCAGTTGTGTCATTGTTTCTAAACAGACAGTTTAAAAAGCATAAAGCATGGGGTCACAAGTTTAACTGCTCAGATACTGCCACTGTGGAAGTGGACCTGTGTTGCTCTGGGACTGCAGCAGCAGTGCACCCTGCCTTTGCCCACGCACATGAGCTAGTATTTTCTCTTTACTCTCCTGAAAAGGTAATACACTAGATTTTTTTTTTTCCCCCCTACCTTTTTTATCTTGTATACCATGGGAAAGCATGCAACCTTTTGGGGATTCTTGGACTGGAAGAAACTTGCTGTTGATTTGCATGCAGCCCGTGGAGAGGGCCAGTGCTAAGTCAAAACTTCTGGGTACCAGCAACTGCCTCAGCTTCAGAATGGCTTTAATCATAAATCTGAGTTGAGACTTACTGAAGTATTGCCCCTTCTTGTAGTTTTCTCCCTGCCCTATGGAGGGATTTGTATTTATCCAGTGATCTTAACTCATAGCAGTTTTCCATGCGTAGAAGAGATTGATATTGCTACAAACATCCTTACCCTGGATAGCCTATGATTTTAGCCTGTTTCTTTCTGCTTTACTTTGAACTAAGGCATCTTTCCGTAACTGAAATGTACAGAGATCAGAAAGACCATTATTATTAAGTATATTTGTCTAAATTTTCAGGCTGTGCTAGCCATAACTATTTCAGGATACTTGTGAATACGAAATGGTATAAACAAAAAGCAGATACTGTACAGTCAGGCAAAGTCGGGCAGCAGACCTCTAAGCTGGGCTCAGCTTTTGTTGTTGGCTGGTTTTAGACTGCACTAATCCACTCCATGCTGTGTTTTACTGGGATCAACTTGGAGTTAGACTGCATCCTGCTGAGCCTTCACCAACCCACAATGTATATCTTATGTGGATATTTTAATGAAGAAAATATTTAAATAATTAAGTGTTGGCAGCTGTTTCTAGGGTGGCGTGCTGGAGAGCTCAGATATTGGCTGGTTTTACAGACTGATCTGTTACTATATTTGCTTGTTGAATTTTCTTTTCTTTCCTTTTGAGTATCTGGTGAATATGCTTATTATATTCTGGCTGGTATGAAACAAATGCTAGTTAAGAATGGGGATGCTTGAGGCAAGAGAGCAAATTCAATTCTCAGAAAGCAATTTCCACCTCTTACAGTGTTCCACTACTGCCTCCAGTTCATGTCACAGGAAAACAAGTATCTCCAACTCTATTCTTTAGTTTCCTGTTTCTCTGAGCAATTTTTTCCTGTACTTCACAGATTAGGGTCTTTGTTTATGCATGATTTTGTAGCTTCGGATACCTATTTCTATTCATGTAATGGATGCCATTAATTGGCTGGAGTTACGCTTGATCTCTCTCTTTAGCACAAACTTTTGCAGGATGGAAAAAAGACTGGAACACAAAATTAAAGGGTTTGTAATTCAACCTAGTCCTTTAGAGAGTTGAGAGATCTTGGCAAACACAGACTTGTTTTGTAGAAATGTTGCTCTTTGACTATTCAAATCAACATCTCTGGTGTGACATTGAAGTCTGTTCGTTTGCTGCAGGTATCATGTCCCCACAGGAGTGGGCACTGGGTATGAATAGGCCCCACAGTTGCCTTCTGTAGACTGTCATGACTATGAAAATTGATGTTTTCTCCTCTGGTCCCCATTTGGTAGTCTTTCTCTTGGGTCAGTAATTTCACTGCCTTTGGTCCCAGGAGGATTAAAGCTTCTAATTTTAAAGTTTCGCTTACTGGGTCTGATCCTGAAAATATCAGCTACACTTCAGGACAGAAAATGATTGGTGCAGAAGTTAATATGTATTTTGACAAGTATATCTCTTCTGTATTGTAATATCTTTCAAAGTAGATACCGACTTTGATCTGAGCGATAGATCGCCTTAAAATCTGACAGTGGGTCTAAGTTGAGAGTTTTAGCTTAAAGCTTTTAGTCTCACTGAGATTTTAAAAATCTTTTTCTTAAAGGTGACGCACATTTTATATTATTAGAAGCTGGCCAGATTTACACTTCTCCATACATAGACTCTTAGACTTTAATTGGTAACTTATGATTAAATTTTGAGGATTAGTCTGAAAGTAGTACTGATATTGGGTGGAAATACTCTTTAATTTATGATAATTATCAGCAAAAAGCATAACTGGTGGTTGACATAAATCCATTTGGATTTTGAAACTAAACTTTTTGAAGAAACTGTGACTATTACCTTGACTTCTGTGATGAATGTTTAGCATCACGTCCAGTGCTGTCTGGGCAGACATGAAGCATAATGTAACCATTCTGCCTTTTGCTTTAAACAGACATAAACAAAATCCAGAAGTGAAAAAGGCAAGTCCTTCCGCCACAATGAGTTCTGGTAAGTCTGTGTTGTTTTCCACTTGCCCTCACTGGCATCCTTTTTTATTACTAGAAATATGTTTCTGGTGCAATTACTCTTTCTTTTTTTGACTCTTCTTCTGCATCCCAGAAAAGAGTCAAAGCCCTTGAAAGCTCAAGGAATCTGACTATTAAGGCAACAGCAGAATGGCTTTGTAATAGAAAGTGTCCTGGCTTCATGTTTGTTGTTTCAATTTGTCCTATAATGCTTAAAATATGACTTAGAACCATCTTGAGTAGGTCATATTAGCTTCTTTCACTCTGGAATATAAGAATTCAAAATTATTGCTTACCTGAAAAAATTTGATATGTTTTAGTTGGGGTGAATGCAAAGTTTGACATCTGGATAGGAAAAAACAGCTGTTCAGGGAAAAATGAGGGACCAGGAAATGGGGGCTGCTTGGGAAGAGGAAAACGTCTGGTCTTGCCTGAGTAACAGGCTGAATCAGGGCAAAAAACAAAGCAGATGCCATACTGAAGTGCCATATGTAGGATATGTGGAATAATATTCCCACTTGATTTTAGCACCTTATCGAGTCTCAGCTGAAATATGGTGTCCAGTTTTTAGCAGCACATTTTGAGAAAAATGTGAACCATTTGGAGGGAGTCCAGAGGAAAGCTAGGAGACTAATCAGAGTCTGAAAAACCTGAGCTGGAAATTTGGCTTAAGCATTGATAAGCTTCCAGGTTGTGAAGCATGGGAACAGATTGCTTTAGTGTGATGCTGGAAGTTTGTAAGAACTCATTGGGGTAAACATTTGTGAGCAATGTCAGAGGTAGATTTGTTTCTGCCATGGGTCAGGAATATGACTTTAAATGACCCTTGGAGGTAATTTCTAGCACTATCTTCTGTGTTTCTCTAAATTCACAAGAGCCAGTTTTATTTGTGTCAGCTGAGAACGTTGCAGACTTGGAAAAATCTCTCTTGAAAAATCTCATGACTGAGCTGGATGCCATATGCACATATAGAGATGGTCCCTGTTTAAAGAGGCTGTGATCCAGGTAGGCAAAGGAGAAACAGAGGTGTCATCCAAGAGAGGTTTGTGTCTCTAAGCAACATCTCCTGAGATAATAGGAATACTTACTAGTTCATGAATTAAATAGTGCTGACCCACGGCATCCCCTTATAGTCAGATGTTTTAACCCAGAAGTAATCTGCTTCTTCATTTGTCTTACAGAACACAAAGAAATTGATGTTGAAAAAGCTGTTGTCAATGGGCTGAGCGGCAATGGACAAGAAAAAGGTGGGTTAAGAGCTTCAGAGGCATCTCTGCAGCTCCCCCTGCATGTCAGCTGTGTGATGTGGTTCACTACAGCAGGGGTTTCCAAATTTAGTTTGCTTGGCGACTGATACAAGAAAAGCCTTGTGCTGCACCATGCCAGCAGCAGCATTTCTTAGCTCAACAGTGTTCTTTGTCTCTTAAATGTGGCAGGCTGGATTTGCCTCTTTGTATATTTTTAGTGCTGTTTTGAGGGAAGCTGTGCATTACTTGTGGTACTTTTGAACACCTGTGAATCAATACCTTAGTGTCTTTAGACAGCATGGGTCTGTGAGTGCTTATGTGTGAATCCTGTTGACTTCAGTGGGAGGTGAAGGTTTGAGCCCGGGTTTAAAGGGTAGGAACTAACCATTTAAGTAATAAAAAAATTCTGTCATTAGCAACTCTGATTTAAAACCCATACTTACCTAAACAAACCAGTCTTCATGTTAACATCAGCAGGTTTGCAGTGCGCTTTATAGCATTCAGTTTTGTATAGTGATGGTATGTGTTTTGGCAGGGTGGAAGTATGTGGCTGTACGGGTTGGTTTTCTGCTGGTTTCATTTCCTTTCTTTTCTTCTGATGCGTTTTTATAGTGATTAGTATTTTGACTGCATTGTGGATGGATGAATTTAGTCAGAGAGCAGAACAGAATTAGGGTTGTTTGGGATCTATTGTATTCACAGGGTTGCCAGTACCTGGGGAGAAGCATGGAGAACAGGGTTTGATTTAGGTTCATCTTTTATAAAAAAAGAATTTAAAACAATCCCATCAAATTGAAAACTAATTGTTTTATGAGATTTGAAAAAATTCTATCAAGCTCTTCTCCCATTCTCTTGCATGAGAGCCCTTTTCTACCTTGAAGTCTGTGCTTTCCAGTTTTGCCAGAGACCAGAAAGATCTGCCACAAGAGGGGGTGTACACACCACCCTCATGTCAATGCCTCCCTCAAGGTGGACCAGTGCTCAGTGTTGGTGTGTAAAGTATTAGAAATGAGGTTCTTCTTGCTCCTGATTTTGCAGGCCTGAGAGAGGTGGCATGGAATGTGAGAAGGCATATCTAGCATTTTCCAGTTAGTACATGCAGAAAGCTAATAGATTTTAAAGGAGAAAATCCTGCCTCTGCAGAAATCAAGAGCACAACTCAAGTTATTCTACTGGATCCATGATTTACAGGATTTTTATCTTGGCAGATCCTGTTGAGCTTCACCTCTGAGTAGTTTTGCCTTTGTCTTTTTTTACCACCACCACCTTCTCTCCTTTTTTTTTTTTTTTTTTTTTTTTCCTTGAGTTCCACAGGTTGAATGGGATTTGGAGCAACCTGATCTAGTGGAAACTGTCCCTGTCCATGACAGGGAGGTTGGAACTAGATGACATTTAAGGTCCCTTACAACCCAAACCATTCTAGGATTCTATGGTTAGCTGCAATACAGAGTCAGACAGAGGAAGTACCAGCTGGTTTGGACAGTTTTGTAACAATTGTTAGAATTTTGCACAGTGATATGTATGGTTTTCCCCTATGTTACTACATAATTAGTATACTAGCTGATGAACTCCAGTAGAAATCTCTTCAATTTCCCATTTAAATGGATGGATTTTTTCTGAAATGTGTATTTTGATGCTACCTTTTGGCATGGGACTGTTTTCAAGATTATTTCATGTTTCACTTCCTTCTGTTGCTGAACTTGTAAAATATGTGCCATAAAATTCAGAATTCATTTAATGTGGCTAGTTTAATGTTCCTCTCTCAACCTTACAATCCTTGTGTTTTCATTTTATTTTAACTGAGCCATATTAATGTTAACTTAACATTTTTGTTTTTACATGTAGTGTATCTCGGCTAAATGATTATACTAGAATTTTTTTATGGCTTCCAAAAACTAATGCTTCCAGATTCTTTTTGCCTGCAGCATAGTGGCAGTCAGCAGTTAGTCAATTCAGTAAGCAGTTCTGTATGCTGCATAAAACAGACACATCCTGAATTAGGGCGAATGAAGGGATATTTTTAACGGTTGCATCACTGCTCTCTGGACTGCTTTTGTATTTGAAATTTCCTGCTATTGTGTCTCCAAGTACATTAGAAAATTTTGTGGCATGCTTCCCAAACTCTGTTTTTCCCTCCTTGGATGTGCCATTTACACTTTTGTGTTTGCAGCTGTTGACGTCCCTTTATGTACACGCTCTATTTCTGCCGTTAAAATAATCCCTGTGAAGAAAGTGAAAAGTTCTCCTCACCTAGTGCTGCCTAAAGGTATCTTCTTCCTTCCTCCCCCTGCCATGCATTAGTTGGCCATCATTTTCTCTCTTCTCTCTCTCTCTCTCTCTCTCTCTCTCTTTCTCTCTCTCTCTCCTTCCACTTCACCCACACGCTTTGACTAGTTTTCAGCTTCATCCTCTTCTCACTGTTTCCAGAGTTGTAGATTTCATCAGTAGGTAATAAAGTTAGCTCTTGACGGCACAATACACTGTTCTCAATTATGCTGCTCCTTTGCAGACATAATTGTGTCTACTTGAATCTGGGATCATTGTAAGCTCTGCTACTAATGCTTGATTATGAATAATATTGTTATTACAGCCTCATTTTGAACCAAACTCCTGATGAACCAAAGAATGTTTCCTGCATATCGTTAATCTTTATGAACGTAAATGGATGTTAGAGATGAAATTTTACAGGTTCAAGCATAGTTCAACATTGGTGGGATAATTTTGTTTTTCTGTACATACACTGACTTTACAGAATCTTTATATGGATAAATAAGGATGTTAGGCTATCTGTCACCCCCTCTCTAAGCACATGTTTTCTCATTAAAAGTACAAGATTGTTTTTGTACTTTGCTGGATTTGGACAGTCAGACTAGTCTAGCTGTTACTGCTTGTCATTTCTAATCTGTCACATGTGTTCTGTTGGACTGGTACAGCGCTAATATGTTTATTAGCATCTGCTGGTTTTCTATACTGAGAGATTCAGATTTTTGTTTTCCATCATTTCACCTAAATTGTGAGGGAATTCAACAACTTAAGTGTTTGTATTCCTTTCCCAAATTCAAATAGTCTGACAATATTTTATTTTCAAACCTTTTCAAAACATTTTACTTTTTTGAGTTCAAACATTTTTTTTTCCTGATTCTTATTTTTTTGCTATACAGGTTTAATATGTTGTATGAAAAAAAAAAAAAAAAGTGCTTTGATTCCCAAATTGATTCTCCTCCAGTGTAATGGAGATATTTATGGCATGTCAAACTCTAAGCTTATCCATTTCTCATCAGTGTCTGTGAAGGCAATCTAGGTGCAGGAGCATAGGAAAACAACTTACTCTGCTCTCTTTGTGATGCCTGAATCAGGCCTGGTGACTCCCAACATTATGTCTGTGCCTCAGAGTTACAGCACTCTTGAAACTGGAGTCCCAGAGTTTAGACCTTTGTCCTCTGGTTTGAAAGTGGGTCCATGGAATCCTCAGGCTGTATGTTCTGCTGTTTGGATGGGAACAATAGCTAGAACTGGACTCCTGAGCTAAAGGAATCCTGACCCTATCTGGATTATGCAAAAATCAGTCAGAGAAGTCAACTTCTATTTCACTCAGGCATGTGGGTGACCTTAAGGCATGATCAGTTGAGTGTTGAGTGCAAATGTGGTTTATTTAAGGATTAAGCAGCATTTGATATGTCTGTGTGGATAGTCTTTCCCCTTTGAGGCTGCCTTAACGCTGCCTAAATTAACTTAAAGGGTATGAACTGTAGGAAAGTATCCTCTGATTCCCTACTTCATCCTTTCTCCAGTCCTAAGTGTGGATATGAAGCTATATTTTTTGTGAAATCCCTAAAGCATTGGAAGCCCGTGTAAAAGCTTGAACTGCAGTGATTCCAGCGTAGAGGTCTTTCAATGTGAGCCAGATGTTTGACATTCATTGAGCCTTTCCCCTTACTGCTGTTGTCCATCTGGCACTATTGGTGTTTCCCTGTATTGTGGCCACCTTGGCTGTGGTGTGTGTTTTGCCACCTTAGATGAGGCGTTGTCGTGGTCCATAGGCACAGTACTGGTGTGGACTTAATGGGGCATTATCTTACTGAAATCAGCCAGGGATCTGCACAAACACGGACTATTGTCTAGGCAATAAGCAGCAGTCTTTGCCCCTTTGTCCAGTCTGAAGGCGTAACTTTCATTATAATAACAGTTCATAGAGAAGAGTTGCATCCTTCCCCATGCAGCGATGGCACAGTTCTCACCCCATAAAGATCATCGTGTTGTCATTTCTGTAACACAGGACATGCTCACTACCTCTTCAGGCTCCCTGTGTGGTGTCGTGGTAGGACTCGCACTTCTGTTTAGGTAGGTCAAAGTGAAGTCTGATGGCAGCTGCTGCGGGATCAGTAACAGTGCATGAGAAAGGGAGGTGATGTGTTTTCCTGTGGAAGTAGCTTAGATAAGTGAGAGACTCTTTAAGATACCTATAGAAACAATAAGTCTAAAGGAAACAACTCTCCAGAAGGATTTTAAGTAAGGGGAGAAAGATAGCCTTGAAGTACTGGTTTGTTATTACTTAATAGGATGATAGGAGGAAAAACCCCAAATCCATGGACTCAAATGCACAAAGGTAAGCCTGCACAGAGTCTGTGCTGAATCAGGCCTCAGCAAGGATGATGGCATGATCTGGTGTCTGGTTCACAGAGTGATCTGAACAGGTATGTGTTAAATCTCCTTCTAGTTTTTGGGATTTGGATTCCTATGTCAGAAGGTGAAACACTGCCATGAAACAGGGAGAAATGTCAAGGAGGTGGCTTGCAGTGCCCTGAATTTAGATCATATTCAGCATAGATACAAGATTTTTATCCTCCAGTTGTCATAATTTTTTTTTTCTTCCCTCTTTCAGTCCTGCACAAAAAGCATTTTTAAGGCTTCAGCATACAAACCATATTTCTTTATACCCTGGGACATCTCTATAGAAGAGCCACAGGGGTAATGGTAGAATGTCGTTGCTAGTGTATCTCCACAGAGAGCAGACCATATAAAGCAAATGGACCTGTGACATTTGGTTCAAACACTCATCCTTTTTTCCTCATTTCTTAGCTCTGTTACACTGACTCAGAACTTCTACATTCATCAGTTACATGAATATGAAACTGCTTTGATTTCTCAATGCTTTAAATATAGAGCTAATCTTCATCTGCATAAACATTACTAGATTGATTCACCCAAAGGCAGCCATGTTAAAATTACTTTGTAGAGTTCTGATGGCTCCTAATGGCTTTGATCATCTGTTTCGATGTCTCCTCTGTGCATGTACGTTTCTTGTAGAAACAGATCCCACTAAAGTCTGCAGTGGAAAAGGAGCTGTGACCCTCCGGGCATCTCCAGCCTATGAAGAGAGTCAGAAGATCACTTCACCATGTCCTCAGGATGTTGAGCCACCTGAAAGTAAGTGGATGGAATGTTAACTGGAATATGTTACTCTCAAAAACCTCAAGAGAGGTCAGTCCAAGGTCTTGGGGTGACTTTTTTTTAGCTACAATTCAAAGCCCAAAATCCTGTAGTATAGTCAGCAACCTCTTGCAACAACCAGACCAGTGGAGGGAGACTGAGTCCTGTTCTCCCCTAGTGCAGGTTTTATGACCACTCACTCATTGGCTTAAGTTTGTTTACGGCCTCCTTTTGCTGTCAGAAGCACCAAAAACTCTCAATTTTTTTTTTTTTTTTTTTTTTTTCCCTGGCAGGCCCATATCACCTCCTTTTATCCCAGGCACGAGGTGGAACAGAAAGAGACTGAGCAGTGCTACTGCCACCATAGCATTCAGTTGGGTTGTCAAGGGAGTGGGAATAGCGGCCCAGACAGACAGTGTCGCCACAGAGCTCTGCCATCTTTCAATAGCAGATGTGTAATTACTTAATTGTAGGAGACAGGCAAAGCATAACGAACCTGGCCAGTGTCGTGGGTCTGGCAGAGAGGATGAACTCCCAAAGGCAAGATGCTGTTAAGGGGGGAGGGGGTCAAACTTGCTCTTGAAAGCAAAGCATACATCATTTCTGACTGTATTGTTGGAGGAAGGGCAATCAATTCCAGCCCCAACGTGCTGGTTTCTGCTCTGTCTTCTCCTCCCATTCTGCTCTGCCTGTGACCTACCTTCTTTTCACGCTTGCCATTCTCTGTTTCTTCACTCCTACCCCCCACCGTTGCCTCTCTCCTTTCTGTTGATGGCTTCATAAATTTCAAGGAGCTTGAATGGCAATGAGTCCATTACTATGGAAATCAGCTCATTAATACTGCCTTTGCTTACTCTCTCAATTGCTTTATGAAATGTACTTTGGAGCTGGAAGATCTTTTCGTGTATAACTTAAACAGCAAAATGAGTAGAGGGGTGAGGAGGAGCCCAGTGGGAGGTGGGTAAATAGGTGATGAGACTAATGCATCTAGCTGCAGGGACTGGGTTGTAAAGTGACATCATATTTTATAACTCCCTTCATGCCCACACAGTCTGCAAAACCTGATCTATTTGTTGGCAGTCCTTTGTCTCAGTTAATCATACCTCGTGATGCTGATAAGGATATATACGTCTTCCTAGCCTGTATTATGGCTGAATACAGTGTCCCTGCATTTCCAGTAATTTGTGGTGTCTGGAAATCAAGCTGCAGCTCTAGAAAGAAGCTAGCTAGGCTGCCTTTTTTGCCTCTGAAATAAGAATGTCAATGAACAATTGTTTCTTCATTGCTCTGAATGAATTGCCTTGTGTTTACAAAGGTCAGAAACAAGGAGGGCATCATGTTTAGGGCTGGTCTCTATGGTAATTAGGCAGCCCTGTCAGAAAGCATTTTATGTGTGAAATGAAGTAGCTCGACTCTTAACTTCTATTGGTACATGTTTTCTGTAACTGTAACGGTTTATTTTTTCCCTTTCTTTCCCTCTATGCCTATCCTCCACCCCCACCTCTTCCATCCCTCTTTTCTGTGAAACACTTAGGTCTGGAGCCAGAAACACCAGAAACAGGTACAAACATTGGCTGCTTATGTTGTTGCTTCTGTTGCTTTCTTGGAAGTATTTCTTGGTGCCTGGAAAAAAAAAGAAAGAAGAAAAAGAAAAAAAAAAGAAAAGTTCCCTCCTTTCACTCATCTTGTAGCTGGAGGGAATCTTCTGTGATCTGAGTTTTCCTTCCCTTTGTAGATGATTGGAGGTCGTTATCTAACACTGATGCCAACGGGGATGCCCAACCATCTTCTCTGGCTGCCAAGGGTTATAGAAGTGTGCGTCCGAACCTTTCCTCAGACAGCAAGCCCCAGGTAAGCCTTTCTTATGTGATCCTGAGGGTGATCTTCTGGGTTCAAGCACTGGATTCATGGTCAGGAGTCCTGGGTTGAACTCCAAACCTTGCTGCAGACTTGGGTAAGTAGCTGTGCCTCAACTTTTCCTACCTCTAAAATGGGGATAACAGTGATGTCAGCAGAGTGCTGTGGAGCTTGTGTGTTCAGGCACGCTACAGTGTTTCCTTGGTGGATGAAGGAGGAGGACAACGCTCTTTGCAAGAAAAAGGGTGAAGTAGTTATCTATTACTGTTTTGTCTTTTACATTGGTCTATTTCCTAGAGGTTGCTGCAGGCTGAAAGCAGAGTTACACCCTACGTTAAAATCAAGATATTGGGAAAATGCCTTTCAGTTTTAACACTGTAACTGATATAAGCCAACAAGAAAAATGTTATTTGTACCTAAAGGTAAATTGTTGAAGTCAATCTGTTGAGAGAAGTGTAACTTCATCCTTTTTCTCTTGGGTGGTTGGTCTGCACAGAAGCAGTCTGAAAGGTGATTAGGAAACCCTTCATTAAAAAATGCTTTCTTGCACGGAGTCCCTTTAAAGCTTTGTCCCCTATCAGGGTGATTGCTCCCATCATCAGGAACCTATACCAACGCCACAGGACAGACACAGTTCCTGAAATTGTAAGTGGAAGAAGGCACTACTCAGATGAAAGCATGGGAAGGAGTGGCACCCTAAAGGAGACCCATTTACTGCCTGATACTTACACCTGTCCTGTAGTCCCGTATTGATCTTGCTGATGAACAGAGAGAGCACTGATGCACACAGGATTTCTTATACAGGTCTCAAGGACCATTAAGTGAAATGGAAGAAAACTGAAAACAGCAATTGCAGGCGGTGAATTAGTATTTCCTGATAATACTATGTTGTGTTAAAGTGAGGCTTCGCCCAAGCTAGGGAAATGTGGCAGTCTGAAGTCTCCAGACTAAAACTAGTGTTCTTAAAGAATCAAAAGGAATGAGCCTGTTCCAGAAGGAGAAGCCCTTCAGGAGGAGCACTTACCAATCCATTTCTCCACTCACTCACACATCAGCAAAGTGGGGGAAACAGGGAGCAGCATGAGGACAGTAGATTTTGGAACAGCAGCTGTAATTTTATTAAGTTATTCTAGGTCTGTATCCATGTAACAAGAACAGGTGCTGACCACAACCTGTCATATGTGGATGAATTTTAAAGGAGGTATTTTTTCAGGTCTGAATGTTGCAAGCTGTTAAGGCGTCTTCATTCTCTGGTTTTGACCATTTTAGCAGTGATTTAGCTAGCCTTTGCCCATAAAGATATGACAACGGGTTGTGTGTAAAACCTACTTTCATAGTCTCCAGAGGGTTAATTACAAGAATGCAGGGAGCTACTGTTCACTAGGTGGGTGTTTTAATTCTCTTCCTTTCAGTAGCTTAAAGCTTTCAGCTACTGGCAACAAAACAATAAATAAAACAAACCATCTCTATTGCAGAGTTATTTTATTTCAAAACAGTTTGACTTTCAGAAAAAAAATCACTGTAATTGGAGTTGGAGTTGCAGGTGGCAGGCAGTTGTGGAGCTAGCAACCTATATGTTGCAAAGTACCAAAACCAGTAAAGCTTTTTTGTTATTATTATTATTTACTAGAAGTAGTATTTCTCTGTTTGTGATCTTGATTACGGAGGCAAATTCTTATGAACCCCGTTCCTCAAGAAACTTTAATTGTTCTGGTCTTCCTGAAACCATATTAAGGACTGAAAAATCCTGAAGAGAACTCTAGAACTAGCTTTTAGAATGAAGAAATGCTGACTTTTTACTTATCCAGCTGTGGCAGGCTGTAGTTTTTCAGCAGTGCACTTAAATTCAGAGCTCTAGGCCATCTCTGCATGTTTGCTTTGTGATTCAAATGTCTCCAGTGCTGGGAGGTATTAGTTACACAGGGATGAGCCTGGGTTTAGTTAGCCAGGATGTTAAGTCTTGACTCAGGCTTTCCCAGGGGCATGGTGGGTGTTGCTGTGCAGGCCTCTCTAAACAATACAGCACCGAGATTTATTTAGCCCAGAGAGAGAAACACGTAGGCATGGATTTGAGAGCTGGGTAGAGTTTGTGTGCTGCAGTGAGCAGTGCTAAAAAAGAGAGAATGTGTGAGATGATGTATGTGAATTCTGCACTGGCCTTCCAGATACTGTATTTGCTTTTTGATCTTGCTGTATTAAAACCTGCTTAACCCAAGTCTAATGACTGAATTCATTCTTTGAATTTATTTATTTTTTCCTTCCTTTTTCCTTTTGTTTGGTGCTGCTTCCTCTCTCCCTCTCTTCCTTCTTGACTGCCTGAGCAGGCACTTGCTCCTCCCCGTCCTCCTCTTCCCAAAGAGGAAAGCTTTGCATGGCGTCCTCGCACTGACACTAAAGTGACCAACCTGTTGCCAGTGCCCATCATGGACTGTGTGTACCTGAATGCACCCAAGCCTTATACACAGCGTGCATCCCCAAGTGCCAGTTCACGGTGTTATTTCTCATCACCTACCCCCTATGGGGCCATCCCCAGTGGGAAGCAAGGCTTGCCAGCAGGGCATTCTTCCTCTTCAGGCACCAAAGATGAGGTGCATGCTGGGCAGCCACTCTTGGAAACTCGCTCCTCGTTGGATGCACCATCCTTACAATGCAACCCTGACAGGGCAGATCCCAGTAGTAAAGCTGGAATGAATTCCAGTCATGAGACGAAGGCGGATAAAAAGGTCACCAAACTATATGTAGCTTGTTTATCTAACAGCACTTGCTCAGCCACATCTGAAAATTCCACTGGCACCGCACATGACCCAGAAGCCAGCACCAGTTTGGGTGCTGAGCTCACTCAGGCACCAGCCACCAACATTGTTTGCTCTGTAACAGATACTGAAAAGTCTCTTCCTGCTCCTCCTCCTCCTCCTATTCCTCCCAGGCCATACTTTTACATTGTCCTCAGTAAAGACGCAGTTAGTTATGGTGCGGGCCAACCCTCCTGGACTCAGTCATCACCTCCGCAAGCTGTGAGGGACAGAGTGCTAGAGCCCCAGAGCACAGCTTCCACAGAGGACAGGATGAGAAAAGAGCCTTACCTTACTCAGCAGCGACAGCCACCATACAAGGCAGTGGGACACAGCATGGTACAGGTTTTCTCCATAACCTTGTTTTCTTTCAGCCGTGTGAATGGTTCTTTAATTCATTACAATGTTCTCTTTAATGCTTTATTCCCCTCCTACCTAATTTCTGAGCACTCGTCGTGCCACGTGAGTCTTGTGGTCTTCTATTCGATAATACTTAACACCCCATGTGTGCCCCCTCCCCCAACATTGATCTGTGTGCTTGTGTGTGTGTGGTGTTTGTAGGGGGTTTGGCTGGCAAGGATCTTTCTATTTTAGGGAGGTGTAAAAGAAGCAAACTCTGTAATGTGATGGTTAGTGCTTATCAAGTAATGATGAATTCAGAGCTGTTCTGTGGTTTGATTTAGCCTTGCTGCACAGAACTGGAGAAAAGGGGTGGTGCAGGGAAGGAAGATTTTTGTGAGAAAAAAGTGTGTGTTCATAGAGGCCAGGGCTGCAAGGCTGAAGAAGTATGTCTCCCTAATGAAAGAAAATCTGGGCCTGTCGTATCATTTTGGGTGCATCCTTGCATGACACTATACAGCTGTACAAATCTCCCCCATTGCATAACACCACCTTGTTTCCTACAGGATGCCACTGCCACCACCACAGCTCAGCCTGGGGTAATAGTAGTCCCCCTCCTCCAGGTTAATCCAGACAGACAGCAAGACGGCAGCTCCAGCACTCCACCACCGCCTCTGGTTCCTTTCGGGCAAGGCTCCGTATTCCCTGAGACTGTTTCTCCTGGCTCACCCTTGACTTTTCCGACACTAGATGATTTCATTCCCCCACATCTCCAGAGGGGCTCCCACCATAACCAAGCACCCTCTGCATCTGGCACATTACCCTCTGTTTACCCAAAACTGCCATTCTTCTCATCACCACCTTCACTTGTCCCTCCAGTCACAGGGGCTTTGCACAGGGGCTTGAAGCCTGAAATCACTGGAGTCATCTCACGTACAGTAAGCTTGCCAAGTATCCTCCTCGCCCTTTTCCTAAATTTGTATTCTCAGATTAAAATTACTTTCTCCTTGCAATACTAAACTTGAGAGAGGAGTCATGACTCACTCGCTGCCAGCAGCATGACAACTGAAACCTTGTTTACGTCCTGTGCTAGTGCATGCACGTTGCCTGCCTTGTGCAGCTTTGAACTTTCTACTGACTTTTCACAGCATTTGACTGTCCCACTTGTGCCCGTTCTGTTAGGTGATGCATACCTCGAGTCTACGTGGGATTTGCTCAGAATAGTGAATTCTGTATCAATAGAATAGCTGCAACTCGCTGATCTCTTCAGACTCTCTTAATAGCATCCTTAATTGTGTTTGAATAACATTTAAAGCAGCGACAGCAAACAAGTTAAAGTTTAGGGCTGGCTTTCTGTTCTGCTTGAAGCCACAAGACTGTATGGTCTCCACACAAATCCCTGCTGAAATCAGTGTGAGATTGCTGCCAGTATCCAATGACCTACAAGCAATAATATCAGCTATTGACCTAAGAGTCTTCCAAGCATGTACATGCTGTGGGGTGGATTAGTGGGGAGAGTGTCTCTTCAGTTTGGAATTGCTTGTCTTTGAAAATGTTGAAGAATTCAATCCACAGTAGTTTTAACTTGGAATTGACTGTGTTTTTCTTGGATTAGTTTTTTTTTTCTCTTCAAGTTCATCACCTGTTTTAAAAAGTCCTCAGGGACAAGGAAGAAAAGTAGATCTTAGTTAAAGTTGCTGAGGTGGCAAAAAGTACCTGACCTTTCTTCTA
This sequence comes from Tyto alba, assembly GCF_018691265.1. NCBI lineage: Eukaryota > Metazoa > Chordata > Aves > Strigiformes > Tytonidae > Tyto > Tyto alba. Next base: position 23,322,921 of record NW_024881261.1, on the reverse strand, counting down.
TTGGAAGTCTTGCAAGCACCTTTTTTTTTTTTATTATTTTTTTGTACATGGTTTCTTGTAAGGAAAAGTAAGAAGTTCAGCAGAAAACCCCATCCTCTCATGATAATGCTTTCTCTGCCCTCTGACTCTATAGGGATCTAGCAACCAGGCATGTGGAGGGCAAAAAAAAAAAAAAGAAAAGAGAAGGAAAACCCAAGAATGATATTTTTTAAAAGTTTTCAGCATTGGCCTTTCTGCTTCTGTTAAAATAGGTGGTTTTATACTACAGAGAGCAATGAGAGTTTGGGATTTTTGGTGGGGGATTTTTTTTTTTTAATGAATCCTATCTGTGGGCTACAGAATAATTCTGTAGTGTAAATTTTGTAGTAGTAGTACAAATTTTGTTGTACACAATTTTCATGAGATGAGAGTTTTGAAACATTTTTGGGCATGCTCACTTCAGGCACATTGTTACAGAACTGTTTTCCACAATGATTTAAATGGTCTTTGTGAACCTACTTTGTTGACTTAGCTGGTGCTGATAAGCCTATCCCTCTTTTTTTGAGGGGTTCTTTATATTTTAGTTATCTAAGTGAAGCTCAAACCCAACTCTCTCACACTTCTCCCTGACTCCCACTCCTTTTCTCAGATTGCATTGTTTGGAATATTATCACATCCAGCAAAATGGGGCTGGGTCTCTCTCTTAGGGACATCTATTTCTGAAGACCATTGATTCTTTTCTGTCCTCATGAAATGACCGTGGCCTGATCAGGTGTTGCTTGGAGCAAGATCACCTCCATCTAGCTGACCAGGATTGTTCTCCCCTATTTCATTTCCCCTCTAGGTTGGAGAGACTGTAAATGCTTGCTCTGATTATTGCAAATTCTCACTATGATTTATCTCTGAGATCTGGTGCCAGGCCTTGTTCTGGCCCCTGTTCAGGCCCCTGCCTGATCCTGTAAGTCCTTTCCCCTGATACTGGTGGGTATGAAGTGCACCAAGTTGCACTTGGCCAGAAAAGCCAGGAGTAGGGATTCTTCTGGAGCAATGCTCCATGTATATTCAGGTTTTTTTAATAGTGATGATCAGTGGCCTGTCACATTTCAGTCTAACAGTGGAATAGCAGGAGTGCAGAAATCTGATATCCTGTTCCATACTCTTTGTTTGGATGCTCATTCCGCATTAATGATAATTGTATGTCCAAATTCCTTACAGAGCTTTAAAAAATAGCCTAAGCTGATGTACACAGTCTTAGTCATCATCCCTTCTTCATCTTTTCCCCTTACTACCAACAAAAGCCTGGTATCCTTGGACTGAGATTTTTCAAAGATTAACTATTTTTTAAAGCTTTCTGCTGACACAGCCTGTATTTCTACAGAACAAGCAGAGCTGTGGTGATACCAAAAGTGGGTTTGAAATAAGCAAATAATGGAGCTGGATGCTTTAGGAGAGCAAGAGCAGTCTGCTATCTGCGCCCCAGTGGCAAAACCAAGTCAAGTACCTTCCTTGCTAGAGTCCTACTTTTTACCTTCTATCAGTTTGGGGGTTTCTTAATTTCATTATTTTAATCAGGTAGGCGTCTCACTGTCTCCTGAGTGATGGTGCTAACCTTATTCCTCTGACCTTCCTTACCAAACCAGCTACAGTAATAATGTTTCACTACAGAACTGCATGAGTTTTGCACGTCTGACTTTTTGCTATGAGAAGAATACTTTTAAAACAGATGTTTGTGTATGTATGTATCGGGGGAAAGATGTCTGTGTCTTCCCCCCACAACTGGATTTGCTAATTTCTGGCACACTGTGTTTGCTCCAGAGAGTCTGCCAGATGAATTTAGTGCCTCCTTTTGGGGTTGGGATTGTGAAACCCAATACCAAATAATTATAGTGCTGCTGTAGCAAGCTAATTGCATTAACAACAAGCAGGGTATGTACAAGGAGCAGGGTAGCACTCATGCTTATGCCTTTTTTACTAAAATTTGCTATGATTATGCTTCTCATTCATCTTAAAATGCTTTTTACCCCCCCACAATTCTCACAGTGTAGCAGCGTTCTGCATGCTGTTAATGACGTGTTGCTCTCCTTTTCAGGACCCAAGTTCTGTGTTAAATGAAGTGACTCAGTCTGGCACTGGCACTGACTATCCAACCTTCACTTCAATCAACAAGTCTTCCTCTGCCTATCCCTCTACCACAATCGTCAATCCCACTATTGTCCTCTTACAGCACAATCGAGGTAAGGACACTTGCATATAGATATTTGTGGCTCAAACTGAGCAACCTGTTAGACTACAAGAAACTGGAAAATGCGTGCACTGTGGACAATTAAGTCTGGGCTACTAAGAGCTAACAAAGCTGCTTCCAGAAAATTGTAGTGACTGGAGTATACAACAGGCAAGTTAGAGGTTAGAGGCTTGAGACAATGTCTACTTTTTCTAATTAAAATTTGTGGATCAGAAGCCACTTTGAGGTTGAGGAAGAGGCTTATGACTGGGCTATGGACATATGCATATGTTACTGCAGGGCAGCTGTTTAACCCCCAACAGGTATCCTGTCATGGTGGAAAAGGGTATATGCTCGCGTGTTGCTGTCAGTAGAAGCAAGGTAACTTGAGGTAGGTTCTCCCTCACTGGAAAAGGTTTTATGTTTCTTCTCAGCTACTGCAGTCTGAAAGCAGACATATTTTCAGTTACTGTGGGAGACATTTGACCCCTGAATTTTCAGCAGATTTTACCCAATGGCATTACCCCAGTCTCCCAGTTCATTGTGCATCACTGGAACTGGACTGTAGCTTATAAAGGGCCACACAGATAGAGTCCAATTTGCCTTGGTTTCTAGTGGACTTAGGAAACTCCAGGACAGGCTGATTCCCATCTACAGTGCTAAGAAAAAAAAAAAAAAAAAAAAAACAATAAAAAATCAGGAAACAGTCAAGGCCTGCATTCGTCATATTGTAGTCATTCTAATTACAGGCATGCATTGATATGTTCCTTTGCAGCCTCTTACATATTTTTTGTCAGTGTCTTTTTAAAACAGATCCTGAAGATAGTGTCCTCGCTGAAGCCCAGCTGATTATGGGGCTAACAAGTGGGTTATCTCCCTTTTTGCCAGCATCTGAAGTAGCTTTGGTGCTTCTCAGTGAGGGTGTCTGGATTCCTCAACTTCTTCAAGAGGAGAAAATATATTATTTGAAGCAGCCTTTTTAATCTCAAAGCCTTTTGTTGACTTTCTTGAGGTGGGATACTCTATTGGTGGGTTTTTGCATTAAATCTGGAGCATTTCAGTGTGTACCACACAAGGATATTTTCTCTCTGTAGATTTTTAAGAGCACGAAACACAAATCTATATAATATGATGATCCACACACACTGTCTCTGAGACAATGGATGTCATATTGTTCTTTTCACTAATTACCTTCACAGTTAACAATTTGTCCTGTCTGAATACATCTTGCCTCTGACCATCGGCACTTGTGATACTGTATCCTGATAGATTAAAGAACCTTCTCTCATCACGTTTTTGTTGACTGTGATATAGATCATGGCCTGATAAGCAACTTTGAATCTGTGAAGTATCTCATTCTAATGTGCGTTTTTCAATCTTTAGTGGTCAAACTTGTAATCTGAAGAACCACAATGAACTGGTTTGACAAGGCATCTTAGTCATAAATCTGTATTGAATGACACTGCGTGTGTCATACTATGTATTTATTAGTAAAATACCATAGAAGTCGTTACAATTTTTTTTTTCCTGGCATTATTGTTGACTTGACAGACAGATGTCCCAGCCATCACACTAATGCTTTTTGAAGGCTGTCACAACATTTGCCTTCTTCCTTGTCCTGTGGAGTTTCCTTTGTGTTCCAAGACATACCGAGGATGAATGTTAATAGTCCAATGAGCTGCTCTCTGCATAACTGCTCTCTTTAGAGCAGAAAACTGCTCTGAAACTCTTCCGTACAGTTTATATAAACATGCTAATTTTCAAGCATCTGACCTCAGTTGTTGTCATTCAGTGTAGTCCTCGGTTACTGTTGAAGTGGAAAGTATTTCTTCATCAGACGGTAGGACGTCAGACTTTGTTCTTTCTTTTTACAAATGCAGAATGGAAACAGTAATCAGATGTGTCATCTTTTCTGCCCTCATATTAACAGTTCCACTGTGCTGATTTGGTAAAAGAACAAGATCATTGCTAGGTTTCTGTTTATTCTTTGTGTACCTTAAAACCTATTTTTGAGTCTCTGAGACATTCTGTTAATTCTTCCATTATCATTTTCTTTCACTTCCCAGCATATGTTACCTACTCATAGGTATATGTTTTCTTAGTTTTCTATCTTTTTGTGATGAGGGTTTCTTACAGTACCTTATATTTAGATCCATTAAGTTTTTTGATTTTTTTTTGTTGTTGTTGTTTGGTTTGGTTTTTTGTTTGTTTTTGTTTTGTTTTTTCTGACAGTGTTTTTAAATAGTTCTCAGATCTTGGGTTTCTATTACATTTCTGTCTTGGCTGACATGATTCATATTTGGTTTCATCTTTATGGACCTTATCTATTCAAAACTGGTTTTGTCTCATGGCATACAACAAATTGTTACTAGCTTACGATCCACCTTCCCCTGAACAGTTAATCACGTCTTGTGCTGAAATCAATTTCTTCATGTCAAGATGAGGTTTAATATAAATTCCTCTTGGGTGCTATGAAATACCCTCTGAATTAGAAATTTCAAGGTCATTTTAATGTTGGCAGTCTGAGATCTCCAGTAGTTTAGTTAGTCTTCCAGATGAATAATGTGGCTTTTTCTCTCTTCAGTGGATTATTCATTGCTTTTTAAGGAGCTGGATAACTTATTGTCTGGAGAGACTGTGTGGCAGATGTCACCCACTGTCCTATTTTATGCTTTATCTGCTCGTTCATTACTCTGTCAGCATGTAAGACCCTTTGATTTGGAGCTATCAGAGACTTAGAAACAGGTAATGGCATTTGAAGCACAGAAACTACACTGCATCTTTTTTTTGTCAGCTTGATCTTACTGAGTAAGTTGTGATGAGAGATCTCAGAATTTTTCCTACTGGATTTCAGTAATAGCAACTGAATAAGATTTATGCTTATAAACAAGTCCCTTCAGATCCTCTTGTTCATTCCTAGCACCAAGGTAAGAACTTCTTCCCTTCATATCTGTTGGTGTCTTGACTAATTTCCTTTTTGACACCTTTATTTTGCACAAAACATGTACTCAAGTAGTTACATCCTCTACCCCTTTTGTTACTGGTTTCCAGACTTACTCTCTTCCAGTGCTCCCTCCTCTGCAAACTCTGAAGGCATCTATAATCATTCCTTCACTGTTGCCAGCAGTTATATTCTTATGCTTGACCCTTTCTCTGAGAAGCCTACAGATTTTTGGCCTTTGCTTACAGTCCCAGAACACAAGATCCAGGGTGAAAGCCTCAGTTAGCTGGCATGTGCCTGGGGCTGCAAGCTGGCTCTGGTCAGGCAGGAGAATGAAATAGCAGACACCTCCTGCTCCTTCCGCTTCTATCCATCCGCAGCATTCTTTCCTACTCAGAGACATAAGTGAAAAGGAAACGTCCTCTTCATATAAGAAGTAAATGAAAAGTCTATTAGTCCATTATAGTCTCTCCCCTGTGGAAGCAGAGATAGGAAAGAGCTCTCGAGTATCGACTCTTTAAACAACATGTTATTGTTAAGAGACCTTAGTGATTGAATGCAATTCTCTTCATTGAAGGTGATGGCTGAAGCTGAGACCATCCTCATTTCATTTTTCTTATAATACAGTAGGCTGCTCCTGATGGTCTGCTTAGAATGAACACTGCAGTAGATGGTTCCCATCTACTTTTCAGGTTCAGATTGCTAACTCTTCCTTTTACCCATTGCACGTAGGGGTTTGTTTCATATATTGACAGCTATCATGTGAGCATAATGCACACGAGCAGCTTGACATTGGTGGTTAGCAGAGCAGAAATGCTGGGCTTAAAGGACCAAGTTCATGGATATTCCTGGGGAAGCTGCATTTAGTGAGGAGAAATATCTGTCTCACTTGCTGAGATGATCCACTTAATACAAATACCTAGTGAAGGTGGGTTCTGTTAGCAAGCAGCATACACCTGGAGGATTGTTACCTACTCCAGACTTGCTTGGTAAGTGTCCCACACCACCCCAAAGCAGTTATTTCCTGGGCAGGCATTGCATGGCATGGTTTATTATGAAGATGTAACAGGTGTGCTTAAATATATTAAAGTTTTGAAATCTTTGCATTAACAATATAAACTTTCAAAAGTGTTTGTATTTTGTATGTTAATAAAATAGTTTATTCTTTTCAAATGGCTTTCATGCTTTAAATGAAAGGATTAATTGCTAGAGTGCAGAAAGACCAGAGAGCTAAGATTTAATGGTTTATTCCCATCTGTAACTTAGGCAAGTCATTTGGGCATCCCTTTAGAAAGCAGCTGTAAGCATCAACTTCAGGGTGGTCCAACATGCTGGAAGATACCACAGATGTCCCAGTCTGGGAACTCAGTAATGAAGGGCTCTAAACTAAGAGGACCATTCTGAGAATCAAAGCCTTAACCAAGCTGTGTCTGTGCACCCATCACTGAATCTGTGGCTCAGTAATATGTGATGAGTCTCAGCAAGCACCAACAATGACTTGATCCTTTCCTATATGCCTTTGAAATGCTACAACAGTATTGTTTAAAAGTGTACTTCATGCTAACAGAGTTAGTTGTCAAGTTGTTTGACTCTGTGAATCTTTGCTGTTTTTCAAATTGTCTCCTGTCCACTTTTTTCATTCTCTGATGTTAAGAAAAAAATGAAAATTAAAAACCTCTTTGGAAATGTATCAATCACTGCATCATGAGATTCATATTTTTCCACGAGTCTGCGTGGAGAAGGGACAGTGGGCTGTCACTTTGGCAGGGTATTTGAAAACAGATTCTCTCCATCAGCAGCTGCCGTTCTGTCTACAGCATATTTCTTGCCTGTCAGACATGCAGCACCAGAGCACTTGCGGTTTATGTCTCACCCATTTGTTCTATATTTCTTTTTGTTTTGTTTCTTCCTTTACCACAGAACAGCAAAAAAGGCTTAGTAGCCTAGCAGGTATGATGTGAAAGGTCTGCTACCCCCAACTGCTGCCTTTGCTGGAGCAAAGCTGCTGCTTTGTTAGCTTGTGGAGTACCTTTAGCAAACACACTTCCCAGGAACTGCAAAGGAATTAGTATAAATATTTGCCATGGCTTAGTCCAGGTCACTGAATGTTTGATTTCAGTCTTTTCTCCAAATGCTATCTGCGTGGCCACATGTTAGTATACTGAAACCGTAAATTTTTTGTCTGTTTCTCCTAAGTCATAAGATTTACATACAGCTTAATTATTCTAGTTGACTTCTGGGACTGCCGGTAGGTTTATTCCCTTGGGTCATATTCTCAAGTTTCTCTACACAGCTATTAGTCTTGCTTGTGGTGAGGGAAGAGGAAAAGAAATAAAAACCAGTATTTATGTGACTCCAAGAGCAGAAGTATTTGTGCCAGATGTCAAGAAACAGATGATAAAATTGTAGTGTGCAAGTATGTTTGTGTGCTGTCACTCTTCTCCCCCCACGGAGCTATCAGCTCTTGCAACCAGGGTGAGAGTCTCTCCTCGAAAGATGAGGAAGTTGTTTTCCTGGTCATCTTTCCCTCCCCACACCCCAAATAGGAGTAGCTCAGTCTGCAGTGGATGTTATGGGAACAGTGTGTTACGCACCACTTACCCATATTATTATTCTTTGTTTATGGCCATGGCGGGGTAGATGAAGAGGTGGGAGAGAAGAGAGTCACAGAGTGCCTAAGCACTTTAAATATCACAAACAGAAGCACAGGGGAGCCAATACTGCATGCTCTTGCTGTGCTGCATGGTCCCCAGCCTAGTGGAGCGTGTCCCATGAGGCAGCGGCTGACCTGGTCAGACATCATCCGTCAGGTCCCTCAGCTATGACACCAGCCTGTCCCTCCTCTCTGCTGCCACCCTGCTGCGGTGACAGGCTTTATGACAGCTGACATCGGTTTCTCTCAGCTCCTTCCCTTAGTGTAGGTGGTGTCTCATCGGACACCACTCAGCTGTGAGTTTAACGCTTCTCTCCAATTCCAGACAGGGGTTTCCTGTTGGTTTTCCTTTTTGCAAGCTGTTTCCCTTCATTATCAGCATCTCCTTTGTTTTCTGAACTAGAGATGGCCACAGAACAGTTTGCTAGAGCCCGAATGAGCCTCAGTCTGGAAGAGTGAAGCGCTTTATGGCACAGCTGGGTCTGCACCTGGTCTTGGTGTACCAAAACAATCACACAAAGCTGCTGGCTGCTACCTCTCCCCCTGCTTTTTATGTTTTATTGGTTACAGCAGTAAAACTATCTTGTGCAACTTTACATATTGCTGCTGCTTGCAAAAGGAGGCTCAGATGCCATGGAGTGCGCTGACGGGTGCAGTCTGGTTATTTGGGTGATTAGGCACCAGATTTGGCTCTCTAATTTTTTAAATACCTCAAAGCCTGGCATATACGTCCATAAACTCTTTCAAAATTATTGGAGCTGCATGGAAAAAAAGTCAGCGTGAAGTTTAGGTGTTATTCACCAAGTTGTAGGATATTGTAGGAAATCTGTGGTGAAAGATATCTGCTTTAGTTCCTCCCCCTGCAAAGACACCGGTGCAGCAGGTGTCTGTGTTTGCAGTATCAACTGGACCAGCAGCTAAACTGGTCCTCTTGGTTGAGTCCTGTGGACCTAGGAAGGACTTACCTGGCAGGGTTCCCAGGGAGGGCTTGCTCTTACACAACTGATGCTGTCAGACAGGCCTTTCCTGTCTTTAGGGTTGTCAGTCCAGCACCTTCAACCAGTTCTAGGTGTATTCCAGAAAATATTTTTGAGAACTCCTTCAAAGTACGTTTAACTGGCTGGTAGATTTTTACCCTGGCCATGCCATGCTAGATAACTCCCAAACCTTCATGTTATAATATCAAAGATGTGAATTCATAGTTGGGATGGCTCGCACCGGCCAGATGGTGGTTTTTTTTTTTTTTGCTAAATCATCAAAATAAAGAGTTTGCCTAGATCATGGTTGTGGCACTGGAAAATCATGTTGTAATACATTTACCCTGTTGTTTATACTCATATTAGGTATTTTGAATATTGTCATCATAGTTTCAGATGGGGTCTACCTGGCAATCAGCCAACCACTTTTTTAGTGCAGGGAGCTAAGGAATCGAAGACAAACAATATATATTTACCAGTCCAGTTAGAGAAGGACTTTGTGACCTTCTCTGGCATTGAATTCTTTAGCCTGCAGAAAATAATGACTTTTCGAGACCAAAAGCTCAGGACTTGTAACATCAGCAGTGACAATGATAAGTAATGGAGGAAAGCTGTGACTTTTCCTAAAGTTTGCATCCTCTCCACATCCAAAAAACTGCTTACTCTTGGTCTTCAAGGTCATGGAAGAATGGTTGAGTTTCAGTTGCTCTTTCCATGCACTGTTTCTTGAGTCTTAGTAAGGAGTTTATTAATGGAAATAGACCAAATACTTCCTAGAAAAGGGAGAGCCCTGTACACCAGGGACATAAGAGGACCAAAAGACAGTGCACACAGAATCATAGGGAGGGAAAATAGGATGAAAATGCTAAAAAATGATTTAATAGATGCTTTGCCCTATTTTCAACATTTATAAACATTATTTCATTTTTTCTTAAAGAGGAGAAAGACTTAAAGTTTGATGGTAATTTCAAACCAGCCACTCAAACACAAGTCCTTCATGTACTGAGTTTCACAGGGCAGAATTGTGTTTGCTCAAGGTACCAACAGACCAATGCTTTGTTATGCACGAGTCTTTCCTCTGCTAACTGCCACTTTCAGATTTCTGCACATGTAATGGCTTTGGGCAGTATGGTGATGTGCATGTGAATAAACATCTCTCTCTCTTTCTCTCTCTCTTCAATGCATGCAGTGATGTAAAAAGGGTAGGACTTGGCAAAGTCTTGATGAGGCAGACTGTAAAATCACAGATGCTTCCTTTCCAGAAAATCCACAGAAAACCCTTGGCAGAGCCTAAGGGTTTCTCCAGAGCATAGTAGAACTTCAGAACAACCTGAGCTCCCTTGGTTCTTCAACCAGTGATGGTAGTGCTGCCTGCTACTACATGTGGGTGTCAGTTGGGCAGTGTCAAGGAATTTCAGGTGGAAGCAAGGTGGTCTGGAGCAATTAGTTGTCTCCTGCCATCTTTATGCAGACTCATGTGCATGAGGAATCATATGTATGCTTAAACAACAGTGGAATTTGTTGTTTACAAACTGGTTAGGGCACAGAGATGAATTAGAAGCATCATATACTGACTGTAATGAATAGGATTGTTAGGCAGGTGAGTGCAAGCTGTTAAAAAGTAGTGCCTTACTACTACATAGGATGTTCCATTAGATCAAAATCTCTAGCAGAAAAAGATGCCTAGGAGACTATCACTGATGCTTTTTGGTGAAGAATAAGATTGCAGAGTCACTAATTAGTCAAAAAGACACGAAAAACCAATCACCAAACAGTCCTGTAAACAAAAATTTTCCATTGTTTTACATGACAGCTGAGACTGTCATGAGATGTATGGAGGTAGCTACATGAGAGATGCTAGCCTGCTTTTGCTGGCATCAAACATTTTCACGGTAGATTTCCTTCAGTCCAGATGCTAACCACAGCTAGCAGTGACACAGTCTGCCTCATCAAGTACTTGCTGGGATTTTTGCGTTCAAAGAGTGGAATATGGTGATGTGGCAAAATGCTGCGATGAGATAAGAATCCCCCATTGTCATTTCCAGATTCAGTGCCAGACAGACTGGTTTCTGATAAAGTTGATTCAGTGCTCATTCGGGACAAGCTGGTTCAAGAGACAGTGCCAAGTGAGAAGAGGGCCATGGAGGAGAAGAGAAGCATTGTCAAGAGCCCTCAGCGCATGGCTGATACTTCCGTTGATGATATTGGCATTCCACTGAGGGTAAGACAACACTGAGCATGTGGTCGATGTACAAAACTTGGGCCGGATTCTGCCTACCTTAGGACTTGGGGAATTCACTGAAGCTCCAGAGACTGCAGAGATTTAAGGGAAGGCAGAATTCCAGTTCCAATACATTTTATTATGAATGCTTCCATTTGCTACTAATGGCCTGTTTCAGCTACCTCACAGGGAAAAAAGTTAAAAATTAATGCCCCTTTTCATCATATTTGAGAATACTGTTTTCTGCTCTTCTGTTTCATTCACAGCTAGCAGCTAAGGGAAAGTTTTGTCTCACTTTATCCATCTTAAAGGTGGATATCTCTTTTATACAACATGTTTAAGTTCATTCAGTTTACAGGAGAAATTATCATGAAAATAATTAACCTATTCTTACAACTAGTGTCTGGAGTGACTTGAACACTAAATGTTTTGAACTGTCCACTGAATACTTAGGAAAACAGAACGTATGACTAAAATAGGCCAGGTGTCTACTTTTAGATGTCAAATCAGATTAACATGCAAAACCTTCCACACAATCTACAGTTCTACACAGATTGCAACCTACCCCTGTAAAGCTTGCGCATTATGAGTAACTTAACTGAAGCCTGTAGCTTTCTTACATATGAGATTATATATTTGAGTGAAATGACTCATATTTCAAAATATTAGTTTTATATAGCAGAGTATAAACCTTTTTCATTGCTGGAAGTCTGGTAGAATTAATGGTTGTGATTATGTGTATATTTATCTTTCCAATAGAATACAGACAGATCAAAGGACTGGTACAAGACAATGTTCAAACAGATCCACAAGCTAAATAGAGGTACTGTAACACAGATGTTTATTTACCTTAAAAGACCACCTTGATAACATTTTGATTCATTCAGGTAAATAAATGTACTACATGTTATATAAAAGTGTTTTATGTTAACTAGTATTTGCTCTGCACCACAGAACTCAGTCAATGTATTTGAAATACCTGAAGTCAAAGGTGAGAGAACAGTGAAGCCCAAAGAAAGGTCTGAGTTGTTCTGAAAGGTGAACTGAAGTGCCCTCATGAAATCAAGAGTACTATTTGAGATCAGAAAGCTGCTAATAATTCCATACTTAGAGAAAATAGATCCCTGAACTCCAGTTTTAGCAGGTAACCCCACCCCTACACATTTTTAAAGGACAGCAGGTTATCACTGAAACTGCTGTATGCATATGGAAAAAATTTTTCACTATAAAGCTTTAGTACCTGCATAACAAAGCTTGATTTGAAGCTCACTGAAACCGTTGGAAAGGTTTCCACTGATTTTTGGTGAGTTCAGAATCTGAACTCTGCTTTTTCAAAACCTCAAATTTTTTCCTTTCAAAACCTAAACTTGTGGCAAGCACTTGCAAACTTTATAGTGGTGCACTCTCAGGGGATCCCTACTTTGGGGCACGTCTGTGCCTGGCTGCTGGTACATTCATGTTTGTTCTTCTGTGTGAGAAATGGCTGCAGTAGCATTTGCAAACTGAACCGTCTGATGTGCAGGTAAATGCAATTCAGAACTGCGCTTATATAATAAAGCAGAGCATGCAAAACTGGAGCTGTATTTGCTGCTGCAGGTGCTGTCATGATGGGCTTTATGCATAGATAGATGCTGTGTTGTATTGGATGCAATGAGAAAAGGTTGAACTGTTCCTAATCCCAGTGCTCCTAAGAGCCCATGCTTCAGGAGTAGGAGAAAGAGTTCAGTCCCCTCAGCTTCCAGGATCTCTTGCAGGGCCCAGACATTCAATGAGCAGAGAGGCATCTAGGTTGTGTCATGCTAGAACATCAGCACGAGAGGGACTGTTCGGCAGTCAGTTTGTATGGATTCTTGTCTCACTCTTCTTCCCCTTTAAATCTGTCCTCTCTGTTCTTTTTTGCAAATCATGTTCCTCTCCTTAGACATTCCTGAAGAAAACCCTTATTGCCCTACCTACATATTTCCTGAACTTCCTGAAATCCAGCAAAAAAATGAAGGTACCAGAAGTTTAGTCAGAGTATCTGTTGTCTTGTGCTTTGAGTTAACTGTACTATAGCACCCTAATAGTAACTAGATTCAGGTTCTAGATTTCCGTTATCCATGTGTTACACTGGCTGGAAATTCAGTTATGCCCAGTATACCTTCTTGTGCGATGCATAAAATAACTAAACCTTTGCTAATCCATTAATCTTTTTTTAAAATATGATGCCATTTACTCTAGTATTATTAAAGTAGGCAATAAAATCATATGGTGATAGGAAATTGGGGGATGAAGCAGAACCTCCACTTCACTGTGGATAGTCTCAAAATCCACTGCTTTTCTCTGCTGCAGAAGACAATCCTTATTCTCCTACATACCAGTTTCCTGCGTCTACTCCTAGTCCTATCTCTGAAGGTAATAATAAAGGACCATATATATTTTTTCTGCACAAATGCTGCCTTATGCATTTATTTTCTTCCTGGAGTTTTTTCTAGTTGCTGAGCATTATGCTGCCTTCACAGTGATTTGCTGCACTCTAAGCATTGCCTTGACTGTATGATGCCCTTTTGGCTTTGCAGTGCTCCTCTGGCTTTGTAACCAGCATTTGACTAATGCTACAGACTTGGAGTTTGCTTGGTTTTATGTGCTTATCAGTTGTATTTAGCTATATGTGTGCAGTGATTATTTAACATGCCTAGAATGCTGACTTACGTGTAAGGATATGGTTTAACTGAGATTTCTCCCACCCCCCCTTTCAGTTCTATATATTTCTTTAATTATTTCCTTCTGGTTTCGAATATTAACACAGTATTAGGGCCAGACCCAGAATGCCACTGAAGTCTATTGGTAAAAAAATCTGCTTGCTTCAGTGGGTTTTGGATCAGTCCCTTGATGTAGTCTTTTAAAATAAATATAACTTGGTAACATAGGTTCAGGGATGGCCTTAGGTGCACTTCGGCATATCTAGGCAAGGACAGAGTTTGACAGTCTCATCAGCACATCTTGCAACTTGAAATAACACTGTCTTCACCTTATGCTCTTCATGTGCTCAGCAGATTCCTTTAAACTTCGTGTACAAACCAAAATCCTTTGCAATCATATTTAAGGGATGGTGAAGTAGCACCTACTGCAGTGATGATCATGTAACTGTGTGCATATGCATGAAAACACTTATATATGAGAAGCACTGGAATCCACTGCACACATTGGACATACAGACATTTCTTGATTGGGAAATTGCTGTTGGTGACAGCCTTGTTGACTTCGTGCTTTGGTGTCACTTTAAATCCTTCAATTTAGGAACTTGCCTACTTAGCCTGTGCCTCAAGCCAACCCTGGTGAGACTATTAATTAACCATTTCATTCAATGTTTATATTAAATGTATGGTGGGTACGGTGTAAGAAAAAAGCATACGATATGGTTTTTAGCCAAGATGCTCAAAGAAGACTAGGAGATATAAGGTGTATTTCACTGTTAAAAAGAATGTGGACTAGCGTCATACAGGCATCTAAGATACTTGCTCATTTTTTGGTGAAACCTGTAGGTGAAGAGTCCCATCTTGCAAATCATAATGCAGTATAAATTATTTCCTGTTGGCAGAATGGTATTTGGGTATGGATCACAGAGAAACAGAGTCTCAGTAACCAATTGATAAAGGAGTTTTACAGAGCTTCAATTTTCTCATTTGTAATGAAGTTTGAATATTCATTTTGCTCTTGTCTGAGCTAACGTAGTTTGCAAAACCAGTGATGATAATGTATTAAGAGTCTGGTTTCCCATAAATGTCCTCTATGCACTTACAAATATGTATATTAAAGTAATTTGCTGGTTTAGGTAGTTGAAATTTTATTGGATTGAACACTTGGGTTTTGTTCTCAATATGTTGGGAAATGTTTCTCTAATATTTGCTTGGGTTCTTTCCAAGGGAATCCGGAATATCTGTGGGTGGGTTGGTGTGCATGTTTCATGTTTAGAAAACATTTCAAAGTTATATACTTGATGACAAAGTGTTTATACAGCCTCAATTTCATAACAATTAGTGTCAGAGTTTTTTGCTTTGGATTGAAGCATAGGATCTCCCAGAAACATCAAGATTTGGGCTCTCCTTTAGAATATCTTTAGAGTCTCCAGAAACGTAGAGAATATGGCCAACCCATGAGAAAAAAAACAAACAAAAAACAGCAACAAAAAAAACCCCAAGCTGCAAATTCTCTAGGAACTACAGGGGAACAGCCTCTTCTCGCTAAAAGAATCAGATTTTGAGATTACAAACTGGTGATACCCTGCTCCATTAAGGAGGATCCCACAGGTAGAATTCACCTCAGAGAGCCAGGAGATCTTGTTTTAATGCTCATCTCCGATTTACTCTTTAATCAAGTCATTCCAGATATCTGTGTTTCAGTATTCCTTACTATAAAAAGAGAAGAAATATAGACACTCTTCTTCATAAGATACTCAGAGACAAAACATACCTGTTCTCCTTATTAATGTAGATATTAGAATCTTAGAAACTGGAAAATTGCACTTATCTAAAGTGAATTTTTATTGTATGGTTTTCCTCTCTGAATGATGAGCTATAATGAATATTGATATTTCTCTTCAAGTATGTAAATAATTGTTTTCAATTGACGACCAGTTCTAAATAAAACTAGGAGAGATGAAGATAGTTTTAGACATTTGTTAATCTGTATTTGTAGGGACTGACTGTAGTTTTGTGATTTACCGAGTATTTTGCTATCTGAATAAACCCAACTTTTATATAGGAATACCAATCAATTTTGTCAACAATTCAGTGTAATAACATTAAATAAATAAATATTTGTTTGATGTCATTTAAGTTTAAAATATGGGAATTGGCCTCAAAATTGACCTTTGCTATTTTTTAACCTGAAGGTTATGATAAGCACACCAGAGTCAATAAGCATCTGCTTGGAACTTAAACCTTTTAATTCATTCAGCAAGAGAACTCAGCAGAGAGACTAAAAGTTAAGTCGTCTTTGAGCCTTCCTGAAAGGCTTGATTAAGGTTTGGAGTGCAATTTCAGGTCAACTGTGTTAGCCAGATTGTTTTTTCGAGCAGATGAGATTGGTTGTAGCAGCTGATTGATGTCTTTCTTGAGAGAAGAGCTGGTAATTGTTTTAATCTGTTGATCGGCATCACTAAATTCACATAACACTTTTTTAGTATGTTCTTTTCTTATCTAGCTTATTCTAGCTTCATCTATTTTTTTTTTCCCTGTCTTTTTATCTCTGTCACTTTTAGTAGTTTCTTCACAGAGGTATTAGTAATACCTTTGCTGACAGGGCTCTTTGTAGTCATTGCATTGTACTTTCCTGTATTTTTGCCTTGGAAGTCCTGTAGATGGCTCATATGCACATCCCTGCAGGTTTGAACCCTCATCAACAGAGAAAGGTGATGGGCCTGTGGGTCCAGTTTCCAGGTCTGATCCCAATTTGCCCTTCTACTACCTACAGTTCATTGAGGATTCATTCCAAAGCCTGTTGAAGATGGCAGAAAGACACCTCTAAGTATCGAGTCAAAGTCTCTCTGACCATCACCTGTAAAGTGAGGGGTGGTAATGCTGCTATCCTCCCACCTTCTAATTTGGGCACATCTATCTTGTGCACTACAATACCATGTTAACTTTGAATAAGGAAATATGTGGTTCCACTGCCCAAGGCAGCAGCTGTGTCCTGGGAATGAACAACATTACTGTGTTGATGCAGCGTAACACTTCCACTGTCAAAGAGAGAAAGCTGTTCAGCTGGGGAGCCAGACCACACCACTCACACTGATGTCATCACAAGCTCTTTTAGAGCTGCTTGAATATCTCTGTTGCATTCTGCAGACATGTTTTTCCTGTTTAAAAAGTAAGCTCTTCAGAACAAGGACAGTTTCTTGGTGCAAGTATACTTGTGTATGTATATGTGTCTCATGCCAGGAATGTTATCTGCGCTTAAAAGATAATCTGAGTCAGTGAAGATACTTCAACTTGGTGTGCAAGTTAATACACTTGCATACCATAATAAGGAAGATGTCCCAGCAATTATCATATGGGATTGGGAGCAGGACTGCTCATCTGTATTATTGTGTCTAGCACCTAATGAGTTATTTTAGGCATATACTATGGCTTTTAGATCCTCTATTTATCTTTCAGCTTTTGATAAAATGGATCTAATAACCCTTGCTGTAGAAGAATTTTGTGATAAAAAGTGATTGCTTTCTAAAGTGCTTTGAGAGCCTGGAGAAAGGTATTAGTGTAACTAGTACATAAATATTTATATCTAACCTAGGAATTATATTTAAATACAATTTAAACCTCATTGGGATTTTCTTTTTTTTAGGATCATCAATCTGTGGTATGTATTGGGCAATGTATTAGTTTAAGAAATGAAAAGGGTCTCTGGTGCTTCTTCTTCGGGGCTTTTTCAGCTCACTTGCAAAATGCTTTTCTCTTTCAGATGAAGATTCTGATTCATACTCTCCTCGTTATTCCTATTCTGAAGACAGTAAGTCATTCACATTTCTTGTGTAATCTGTCAAACAGAAAAGTCATGTTAATCATGTATTTATTTGCCTCCTATCCAGTTCACCAATATTCCTGTATTTGACTTATCCTACAGGCAGAACCCAGCTTTCAGTTCCCCGTTCCAAGAGTGAGACAGACAATATTGATTCAGAGAAGGTTGTTAAGAGGTCTGCCACTCTGCCACTGCCAAACCGTACTTCGTCACTGAAAACAAGCCCGGAAAGGTGACCTGAACCTAAGATATACTTGGATTAGTACTGAAATAACCTCTGAAAGCTGTGAATGGGAAGGGAACAAAGGTGGAAGCTTTAGATCCACAACTTCAGTTAAACTATTTTTTTTGGGGAAGTGTAGATGTAGTTTTGACTATGACTCTTCTACCAGGCCACAGTGAACTCCTTCGTTGTCACAGCCCAGTCCCCCATTTTGTCTATTTTTTATGAGTCATCACGCAGTCTGTTGCATAGTTTCCTGCCTGGTTGAGGAGTGTTCTCCTGGGTGTCATGCCTATACAGTGCCTACCACAGAGGCACAGTGGAAACACTTGGCTCAGTGTGACAGTGTAAAGGCACCTCAGAATACAAATAAGTAGCAATAATTGTGGAGAAACAAAATTTGGATTTATGTTGGGCCTTGGTAAAAGTTTTGTTACATTTTCCATCTCTGAGGAGTTCCACCCGTATGAACTTTATTTGGAAGTAGGTTCTAGTTAGCAGTGTGATTTCTGATCTTTCAAGATGACTTCTCTCCTGGTTTTTTGCTTTGTTTATTACCATGTATTTTAAACCTCCTTGTAATAGTAATGAATGTGTTTACCAAATGAAGGGAAAGCTGAAAGAGCAATGAATATTTTATGTCCTGATAAATTCTCCGAGCTCTTGAACTGTTCCTGCCTCCATCACCAACTTCCACATGCTCTTAATGTTTTTCACTTGCTGTCTCAAATGAGCAATGTCATAATTTGAGATTGCTAATTCAGTGAGCATCTCAGGTCACCGGATCAGGTTTGCACAGGAATGGAAGGCATGGTACATTGGGCCCCTGAGAAAACTCTTGCAAGTGAAAGGATTACAATAATTAGTGCTTCCTAGTATTTAGTGACAAAACAGTTTCTCTGGGGCTGGAACCTTAAGCAATCAAGTTTCTTCTAGATAACAAAGATCAACCTTGTTGAAATTTTTACACTGTTTGTAGGTCAGTCATTTTGGCCTGTCACCTTGCCTTACTTTAAAAAAAAAAAAAAAAAAATTAGATTGGTTGTCTCTGTCTCTCCAAAGCCAGTGGAGAGAGTTAGGGCAACTCAGTGGGTTGTTCCTATCCTCAACCAGGTCAGTAGGGTAAGTGGGAGGAAATCTGGAGCAGCATTTTTTGTTCAGTGCCTCACTTTTGTTGGTGAATGCTAGGTGAGATCAATCCACGAACAACATTGCCCATCACAGGGAACATACCAAGAACAAGATCAGAATTAGTTTACCAGCTTAAATGGCCTGATTTCTGGGCTTTTTGGGGGTCATTGGTTATTCTACATCAGGTGTTTGAATACATTACTTTCCAGAGGAGCTGGACATTATAGGATATGGACCCTGAATGCTTTATGACTACTATTGTCTGAACTGTGCCAGTGTGGATACTGCACAAAATTATAGTGGTTTGGATAGTCAATGGACTGTTCTTAGCCATCTTTAGATATACCAGTCTGAGGTAATTTATTCATATCTCTAGAAAAGATCCCCTCTTGGACCCCAGATTGCTCCCAGAATCCAGAGCAGCAGTAGTCGCGTAATCAGTGATGTGGCTAAAATGAAGAAGTTTAGCAAAAGAGATTTAATTTGAGTTCTGCTCAAAGTTTGGACATGTTCATATTTGTGAGCTTAGCTGAAGCCCATCACTAAGCTATTTCATACAGAAAAGATATGTAAGTCTGGAAGTTTATTGAAAGTACTTGGAAGAAACACCCTCTGCTCCAATGGTTTCAGCAGCTGAGCTATATCAAACTCTACTTGCTATAGACAAACAAATATATGCCCTTATCTGAACTGTTTCTCTTGCAGCAGGCTCCTTTCTCGGATTAAAAAAAGTACCACCATTAGATCACGATTAACAGGGAAAGGCGCCTGTCAAAAGGAAGTGCTTGTCTCCATGGAAACCACTGTGTTTTGGATTAATTGATCTTTCTTTCCTCAGGACTGACTGGGAGCCTCCAGACAAGAAGGTGGACACCAGAAAATACCGTGCAGAGCCCAGGAGCATTTATGACTATCAGCCAGGAAAATCCTCAGTTCTGAACAATGAAAAGATGGTAATGTTTGTTTTATCCTAGTTTGTGACTTTATCCTGTGATTGTAAAATTCTCCCCAAGTGCTTCTCCAGTTCCATTCGGATAGGTTGCCTTATACTTACATTGCAGTGCTTGTGTGATGTATTTCCTGTATATTTTGTTTTGAAAACTATTTTGCATAACTTCCTAACATTTTTGTTCTCTATAAAGAAAGATCCAGGGGGATTGAGAGGCTTCTTTCCTTTTGGACGTGTTGTTTTCTGTGTTAAGTATGGATCACTAACCCTAGTTTTTAATCCATGTTTGACACTGTGACCTGTTCAGCAGCTGTTTTGCCAGCTGTACTTTTTCTAGGGCACAGCATTAGTTGATGCAGCAGAGTTGAAGGCATTATGCAACAAAGCAGGCTGGTTGAGTTTCTATGTTCCTCTGATGCTTTAAATACCAAATCACTAATTTTTAGAGTACCTGTAATGTGCCTGGGGGGATGACCCTGAGGTGCATTAGGACATGGCCATCTCACCTGCGCTGCTTTCTTCCTCAGCTGGATTTCACCGCTTCTGTGGCAGGGGGTGGCAGAACTGAATGTAGGCTGGCTCCCCAGCTACGCCAGTGTGTAACCTAGAGTAATAAGTGAGCTGTTACCACTTTCAGTTTGAATCTGTAAGTAATGCGGTGAATTGTGACAGCTAGGGGACATACAAAAGTCTTACTCTACAGGCTTGGCTGAGAACACTTGGCAAGGGACAGGACAGGGAGGTGGTGCTAACCTTGTCAGCCAGTCCTGCATAAATCACCACAGCTCACTTAAGGTGTCCATCAGTGGTACAAGTGTGACAATGTAAGTGCTAGAAAACACTAAATGAGATTAGTAGTGAATAGTTAGTTTGATACATAAAGATATAGTTGTTTTATATAGGTGTTAATTTGAAGGATTCAATTAGAAGGGCTAATTGCATGTGAGATTCCAAATGTAAACTCAACTTTGAGCCTTAATAGCTCAGGCATTGATCCATGCATGGAGTAGGTAAAGGAATGCTCCAGAAAAACCTACCAAGGATTTTACACAGGAGTGAACAGCAGTTTTAATCAATAGAAATGTAAAAATCAAGTCTGATCTGGGACCTGATATTTCTCCTTAGTGTTTTGGTAGGTTTCCTTTTTTTCCTTGCGAGTGCCATCAAGGTCCATCACTTTTTGAAGATCCTGCAACCAACTTCTTTTCACAGTGAAATTAATCTGTCCCTTCATTGACTTCAACAAAGTTACTCCTGGCAGGACCATGATCCTAGTGTCTATTGAAATGGGCGATGGATGGCTCAGTCCTACTGGGCATTGGCTCAGCCCATTAGAGAAGTGACAGTGAGGAGTGGTTTGAACATGGTATGACAGCTCGTGGCAGTTTTGGCTCACGGTAAACAGCCACGATTAAACCTTGTGGCAAAAGGCCTGCTTTCATATGTGTACTTAAGCCTTTTTGAAAGGTCTGTCATCACCAGTGGCACTGTTTACATGTTCAGACTTCATCAGGTACTTAATTGAGCTGTCGAATTGGAGTTTAAAAGACACAAGCAGGAACATCATCAGCATAATTGAGAAAATTGTATGGAGCTCACCAAAGACAAGAAGAATGTGATAGCTGTGTTACTTTGAGGATTAATTTTTGAGCTTTAATTTCAAGCCATAGATCACAGAAGAAAGAAGGTCTTGAAAGAGGAGCTTCATGGTCTCTATCAGTCTCATAAAATACAACAGTAATACAATGGTTAGCAACTAGATCTTTCAAGGAGGCTGCCAGAGATTTGTGGATATCTCCTGGTAGTCACACCTAGAGCTGTGACTATCAGAATCCCAATCAAAACCATTTCAGAGCAGTGAAGAGCACCTCCCGTTGATGTCAGTGGGCTTTTTTTTTAATGTAAAGGAAGTTACATAACAGGATGGGTACTTTTAATTGGAGTGCATTAAAGAAAAAATGGAAGCATTGCTTCCATTGTGCCTTTAAGAAATAGTCAGATCTTCCTCCAGGCCACTAGAGATCAAACATGATGTAACCAATATTTTTTTCAGATTGAAGAGTTGCCCCTCTTTCCACATCAATCCTGAGCTCTTGTCCTAGGGGTTTTTTTGTGATGCCTAGTGGATGTGACAGTTTGGGACATCTAGCAAAGCCCAGCACTGTTGGGAACTCACCTCTGCCTTAGTAACCCCATCACAGGCGGATTTGAATCAGGACGCTTTATGTTGGCCCTCTCTACATGTGTGTGGCTCATTGCTTGTGATGAAGCACTTGGGATCACACTGGCATATCAGTCATAATGTATTTATATCTTTAACGCACTGAGATCCATTACATGTAAGACTAGGTACACTGAAATGCAAGAGTTAGCTAAATGTCTTTTGGGGAGTGGCACCTCATAACGCTCAGCAATGGACTTTATTCTCGTATCTCAACAGTAGTTTTTTAAACAGCTACAACTATTTCAACTTTTTTTGTTACATTAAAAGAGATTGTATGAACAAAAGTGAATTTCCTTTTCAACTGTACTGTTTTCTGTCCTGTCTGGTTTTCCTTTGTTATAGTTTTGTCTGATTCTCTAACATTATTTGTGAAGAAATAAGTAATATTGTGTCTCTATCCATCCCTTCAGAGATCTTTCAGGGATGTGCTCTCTCTGACTTGTGTCTCCTTCGATTTAGAAAACCACCTTCCATTCTATTTGCAGTGTGTAGAACAGGGTTTCTCACATATTCATGTGCTGTTAAAGATGCAGTATTTGGTTCAAGTCTCAATGAATCTCTCTTTTTAACCAAATAAAGATTAAAAGATTTTTTTAAAGAACATGCAGCTTTGGACTCGATGGGAGTATCTGACAGTAGGATTGAGGGACTAGTTGACTCCCAGCTCTTCCATTGAGTCTCCCTGTGACTCTGGGCAAGCTGCATAATCTCTCTCTGTGTAGGTCTCCTGATCTGTAAAATGCAATTCATTCATATTCATGTTGCTCTCAATGATGACATTAGGCTTAACTGATGTTTGCAAAGCAGTTCATGGCCTTTGTGAGAGAGGTGCTGTCAAAATGCCAAATTATAAGGCTAAATATCTACATTTTAGAATGGAAACCATGGGATCTGCATCTCTAACAGCTCCTTTCCGTGTATTCTTTGCATAATGTTATCCTTCTCTTTCTTCCATTCCCCTATCACCAACTCCTTTAGACTCGGGATATAAGCCCAGAAGAGATAGATTTAAAGAATGAACCTTGGTATAAATTCTTTTCGGAATTGGAGTTTGGGAAACCGGTAAGTTTGATAGTTCGATGACCAATGAAGTCAACCTGCCTTTTTTTTTTTCCCCAATGATTTTCACATCACTTTGCTAGGCCCTAAACCTGGAACAGCTGCCTTACTCATTTAAAAATGTGATTGTTCATAACATCATCCTGGTACTGATGTAAAGCAGCTGTTCTGTGACCAAGTATTTGGAAGCCATTTACAAACATTCCCCACAAGAAGGCAATATTTTTTCACACACCATAGTTCAAACTGCATTTTTGTTGTTAACATTAAAAGTAATGCCCTGTTCTCATTATTGAAAGTCCATATTCAAAGCCCTTATTCTCCCTCTGCATAACAAGATTTAGAATGGCTGATAGGTAGCTTTAAGTCAAGAAGAATCACTCATTTATTCCTGGCCTTGGCTTCTAAAATGTAGGTCAGTAATTTCCAGCTGTCCATAAATAGATCATGACCCTGTTTCCTGCTTGTTTCCTTATGCATGTAACTGCCCATTGCCTAAATGGGGTGCATCAGTCTGTTGAATAGACCTTGCCATTCTCTGAAACCAAAGAAATCTGAGAATAGTGTGCTTTCTTTTCAAATGGAGCTGTGTTGCTGTGTGTGGGGAAAAAAAAAAAAAAAAAAAAAAAAAAAAAAAAAAAAAGCCTTGATTTCCCACTCTGGAAAAAGATGATGCAAAGCTTAATTATTCAATAGAACAAAGGACATTCTGATGGAGGGAACATATCAGTGGTCATGGCTACTGGAAAAAAATGTGACTTTAAAGCATTTTATGGCCTGGTTCTTACTAATTAAACACTATTTACTTCATTATTAAATACTGTTTAATAAGCTACTCTTACTGCACTAGGTCAGTATCAGCCTCTCACAGCTATTCAAGTATAGTGGTTGTTTCTCCTTTCACCTTGAGGTCAGTTGTCAAATGCCCATGCACACCATTTTTGAGTGCTGCTGAGATTTCCCTGCATGTACAACAAAACAGAAATATGTTTTAAGGTTCAGTACTGGCTTCAAAAGCAACTGCACGTGGACACCAGAGAGAGGTTTTCTTCAAATGTAGTCTTTGTTCTCACAGAAGTGACAAAATTCCTGTGCACAGAATGTAGCTGCCTAAGGTTGGGTGCCTAGTCTGATCACATCATAGAAATAGTGTAATTTTTGCTGAAAACCAAACATGTACAGCGGCTGGGTAGTCCATTCTGTCATAGAAAACTATGATTTATAGCTGTGGACCTTCTATCATAAGCTAAAGAAGGAGCTTCAACAGTGTTTGAGATGAGACCCCCTAACTTTTAGACAGTAGAAGTCAGGTGAATCCCACCTCCCACCTCACTGAGACTTTTAAGTGATGTCAGTATACAGATTTAACCCTTCCTCAGTTGTCATGGTTTAAGATTTCCACAAAGTGAGAAGAAGCCTGCTTCTCTTTGCTGCCATGTAATTAATAGCCATATACTCTTGCAATGAATAAAGGTTTGTCATCTCTATGATCCTTTGAGTTAGACTAAGTTAATGGAAAATTGACAGAGAAAGGGGAACATTTATGCCCTTGAGACTTTCTAGAAGTGAGGGTGTATCTGTTTCTTAGAAGTGTACATTTGTGCTTTTAGTCATGCAGCTTTGGCCTTACTTCAGAAGAAGGCATATCAGGCTACACCAGCAATCCATCTCTTGTTAAGCAGAGCATCTGTTCTGGTGACAATTTCCCCACCTTGCTCAGGGCACTGTTATTATGGGCTGCTTTCTTACAGCTTGCCTTGTAATGATATCCCATGTCAACTTGCTCTAGCTCTGAAGCCATGCAACCATGCTCCTTGATAGACTATGCCAGCCCTGAATGTGGTACTTTGTACACAGTGCTTCGGCATCAGGCACTTGAACTGAGGATGCCATCTCAGACTTTTACAGCTAGCAAAGCTCCCTCTGAGCTTCATCACCACAGGCAAGAGTGTGCTTTTTGTAGGTTTGCTTACTCTGGTCATAAGAAGACAAGATTTCTATGACAAGCTAGTGGCTAAGCCTCATGTCTAACCAGAGAGTTTCAAGGGACGTTTGCTAGTGCCTGGCATTTTCAAAGATTCTCTGTTTGTCCCAGCTTTTTTTTCCAGTGCTAGAGATAATGTGTACTTCTACAGGCATGATTTCCTCTGGCTTTCTGACTTTATTCGCAGCTATGTGATGTGGGCAGGAAACACCCTTGGTAAGAGGGAGCACAGGATTCTTGTGAACCTGTGGGTGTTGCTCTCCAAAGAAACCAGAATGACCAGGATGGAGCTTTCCCCAGTGAGGAAAGCACATGTGCTTCCTAGGCAGCTGAAGTGACACTTTGCTGGACCAGCATCCTGGATGCATTTCTGGGCAGCTCTGTAGACAGGCACATGCCCTGCAAGAGAGGTAGATCAGTCTTTGTAACATGGATGCTTTTTTAGTGTGCTGCTGAGACCTAGTTCCCACACGCTCGCTTATGCCTTCCTCCTGATCCATGGCTCCACAGCTCTATGGAGCCCATCCGTAAAAGTTGACATTTGGCCACTCTAGAGCTCGGTTGTCTTCCACTGTGATTGTGGGATCACACACATGAGCACTTTCTCCTAGACCTTCCCAAGACAGCACTGAGTAAGCTTTTTGATATAAATGGAGAAGCAGGGGGCTGGAAAAAAGGGTGCGTGTCCTGCCTTCTCACCTCCTTCCCTCCAGTTCCTTCCTCCAAATCTCAAACCTAAATCTTTGCAACACCACCTGCCCCCCTGCAGCTGCTGATCTGATGGATAAGAAATAGGTATTTAGTGTTTGCATTCACACAGTGTCTGTCCGATGGTAAAGTGGGACAGATTCAAACTGCAGATCCAGGTGGTCTAGAAAGGACTTTGGACGAAGACCCAAGTGTTGTAGCTCGGTCTCACCTTTGATAGAGTGCCACTTGGAGATTCCCTGTCAGTGACTCAGAAGCACTTTAATAATCTAGTCATAGGTACCAGTATGGACATTGTCATGGTTTGAGCCTGGTTGGCAACCAACCACCGCAGCCGGTCACCTTCCCTTCCCCTTCCTCGCCTGGGAATGGGGGAGGGGATTAGAGGGGTGAAGGGAGACTCACAGGCTGAGATAGGAACAGTTTAATAATGGCAATAAAACGAGAATGATGATATGGAGAAAACAAAAAGGAATATATAAACAGGCAGTGCACAATGTAATTGCTTACGACCCGCTGACCAATCCCCAGCCCGTTCCCGGCCAGCGACCACGAAATACCAAGATCCCGCAATTGCAATCCCGGAAGCAAGAGAGCTCCTTCCCAACCACCCCTCCTCTATATAGTGAGCACGACGTTCCATGATTTGGAATATTTCATTGGCCAATTTGGGTCTGGTGCTGTGGCCGTGCTCCCTCCCTGCTCCCTGTGCCCTTGCGCACGGGCAGGACATGGGGAGTCGGAGAGTCCTTGAAGTCTCGGTAGCAGCTGAAAACATCAGTGTGCTATCAGCATTCTTCTCATACCAAACCCAAAGCTAAATCCAAAACACAGCACTCATCTAGTCCCCAAAAAGGAATATTAACTCTATTTCAGCCCAAACCAGGACAAACATGTAGGAAGATGCTAAGCTTGCTAGCCAACAGAAGTTATTTTTGTTTGGAAACAGAGCAAATGTATTCTGACTTCACAAAACAAGAACAAAGTCTCTTTGAGAATATCAGTGAGAGGTGTATATCTGGTGAAATGGGAATATTAGCATGGCATTATTGTGATAGGAGTGTCAGGATGAAGGTCTTTCACTTTGAATAATCCTTCCTGATATTTACATGTGCATCCAAACAGGAACGTCCTGTTCTGAAACTAGTGCCTTCGCCTATAGGATGAATTTTAAATACCTAGTTCCCAAACTTTCATGTGTCCCATTCTCTCCACCACAAACCCCCACAAACTAACCCCTTAACCAGTGAAATAAAAAATAACAACTCTGCATTCTCATTGCCCCACAATGCCACCACTGGAAATTCAGCCATTTGTTCACATGGTATGTATTCATAGTCTGATGTGGGTGGGAAAGATTCTCCCTTTTCATTATCAAAGGCCCTTGTTTTACCCTTTCCTTTTGAAAAGAAGAATGAGCAAAACAAATGCTTTTTATGACTGTGTGTTTTTTCCCCATTTTGTTTTGTTTTTGTGTTAAGAATGCTTTAACCACCAGCTGTGGGCTCCCTCTACAGAGTCCAAAATCCTTTAGAGCACCTTGAAAAAATAAAAATTTCCTCAAACACTACTGAAAACAGCCCCTCCCAGACTGCATGTAAGCTCCCTTTTGCCTCCTGTGATCTCTTGATATTTGTGCTATAGCAGATTTATCCCTCTTTCTGTCTCTCTCTCTCTCTCTCTGTTGTGTTTGGTTTTATTTTAATTTCTTTTCAGTGTTGATGCAAATCCCCTATTGTATTCCCCCTCTGTTCTAATCCAGTTTCCATATTCTCTGTGATGTCTTTCCTTATCTTCATTTCCTCATTTCCTTCCTCTGCTTTCCATCAGCCTCCAAAAAAGATTTGGGATTATACTCCTGGAGATTGCTCTATCCTTACTAGAGAGGATAGAAAGGTAATTGTGTCTCACGTACGTTATACTACAGCATCTAGTGCGTATGTATGTGTGTATATGATTTTTTTCTTTTTTGTAGCATTGCTTGGGTTTTGTGTGCTTGTGAGTGATTTTTTTTTTAATTGGGCTTGAGCTCATTAGCCTAACAATTAAGTAGCTAGTAAATTGATTTAATAAACAATGCCTAAAGCATAATCAGCCATAATTTAGAGTGGTGGTTTTGCTATCTTGACTTGCAATTATAATTATACTAACAGCATATTACATATTGTTACAGTATCTTTTTTTTTTTTTTACAGGTGGGTTTTATAACTTTATGGTTTGTAGAATTAGATTCTAGCAGGCCTGTGCATCTCTTAATTTTCAATGTTAAATGCCTAAGACTATTTCCTCTGTAATGATTGAAACATGATTAATTACTAGTGAATTTCTGTGTATTGTCCATACCATCCTTGTCTTTTTAGATTAAAAAGGCTCGCTTTTTTTTTTTTTTTTCAAAATTAACATTCCTTTGGTTTCCCCTAACCCTAAGCATTATTTTCCCATTCTTCTTCTCCTTCTTTAACCAGACTGATCTAGAAAAAGACCTCTACCTCTACCAGACTGAGTTAGAGGCAGATTTAGAAAAAATGGAGAAGCTTTATAAAGCGCCACATAAAAAGCCACATAAGGTATTTCCTATTCTTTTAATGCTGCCAATCCCTGTTTCCAAACTCTCTGCTCTAATCTATTCACTGCTGGATGATTATTAAATGAGGTTGGGATAAATAATGGTTCTGACCGTTCTGACTGCATGGCTTGCTGTGTCGCTGTCAGAAGTAATAGAACATGATGCTGAGAATCCGGCTTGAAATCCATTTCAGATACAGTGATTTCCTCTCTCCCTCATTCCCTTTCAGCTGCCCCCCACCCCGGTCCCCCTTTAGGGTTTTGAGTTCAGTGTCTGCAAAAAAACCCTCTCTATTTTTCACATGAATAGGCAGCAGCAATCAGCTTAAAATTCTTGGTTGGCGTCACGTCATCATCTCGTGCCTTTCAAGCGTGTTGCCATCTACCCTCCCTTCATACAAGCCCTGCTCTCCGCTAGGAGCTCACGCCTACCCAAGATTTGGATATTCTCAAGAGATTTTACACAATTTTTCTTAGCTACACCTTGCCATGGCCTTCTAGGGCAGGTCAGCTGCTGCTGCTGTTTGAAGGGTCTGCAGGACCCGAACCACGAAATGATAGGTTAATTTGGTAACACGCCATTTTTTCTATTTTTTTCTATTGATTTTTTTTGAAGCTGCAGCATTTCACCAGGACTTAAAAAAGCTGCTTTTTTGATCCCAAGATTTGCTTTTTCTTCCTGCATATGAATCCTCAGATAGATGAGGGGACACCAAATAGAGCATTTCTTCTAAAATTGCCTTAAATTTTTTAAATAATGTGCCTAGGAAGTGTTAGATGGATTTAAAGCAAGCGGATAAGACCTGGCTTTTGCTATTGAACCTGTGCAGCTGGCATCGCTTCTCTTAAGTAAGGAAACTGAACTGAAACATTGCTTTTCTTGTTAGTGCTTTGATATTTTTTTGAATGCTGAGGAATGTACTGTGCTGCAGAAATGTAATATACCTTTAAAGCGAAGGCGGGCAGTGACTGGTTGGGAAAAAGCTTGGGGAAATAATTATGAGCATGTGTCTCCTGGTCATGGCCCAGCTGGTTATCTCTTCTTGCTTTTGGCTTTATTCACAATGACTCATTTGCAGACAAAAGAATAGGCTCTGTGAAAAAGCATCGGCTGTGCTAAAAACCTGTCACTGCCCTGAAGGAACTCAGGAAAATTGTTGCTTTTCTGCAAATACATTGACAGCTTAAATTGCATTTAGACTTAAACCGCAATGTCTCCTAAAGGCTAATATTCAAGCAATAGGTGGAAAATTATTTAAACAAGCCTTTTTCTTTCTCCTTATGTGTAAGTGTGTATCAATGATTCCTTTGTTTGGACTTTTGCAGAATACAGCAGGTGTTACTCCTCTGGAAACTTCCACAGACCATTCTTCCTAGTAAGTTTTCCAATTGGTCTTTGATGTCTTTCTTACAACCTGAGGGCATGTAGGACAGGGTTTTGGGCGTTGGAAATGGGTTGGCTTTATTTTCTGGTGATTGATACAGACAAATGCATGTACCATGAAAATTATGCACATGCTTTAGATGAGTCCTGATACAACATCTGCTATTTGGTCTTTAATTTTGAAGTTATTACATGAGTGATTGCATTGTCTAGATAAGAATTGCTGATTGTGCTAGGCAGTGACCCTAAAAAAAAAAAAAAAAAAGATCAAAACCAAACCTTTATCTCCCATCTTGATGAAGTTTGCAAGTTGACTGTAACTTCATTACAGTATCTTTATTGTGTGGAATAAAAAAAGTTTGTTTCTGTTACACATGTATGATAGATTGACGCCTGTTAGATATTCCCAGTTATGCTCACCAGGTCAGAAGGATGCTGTTGATTGAAGGTAATAATTTTCCAGCTTCCAGGAAGGGAACAGTGGTAGCAGTAATGATATTTCTTAAAGATGTAATGTGGCACTGCCTTTTCAGAGGAATACATGATAAACAGTATATTCTGTCTAAATAAGCTGTACACGGAGCTGATTTGTTTTAAAAGAGGAACACAAAAATATCAATCCAGAGGAAGCTGTGCTGAGTTACTCAAGCTGTGGAGCCAGCTCCTAACTGCGAACCTGCTGCTCCTTGTAATTGGACTGAGTGCTTAACATTGTCTGCAGGCACAGTGATCCCCCCTGTGTGAATAGTTTGTTAGGAAAAGCATGTTCTTCTCCAGATGCCCATTAATATCACATGTGTTCACCACCCCTCTGGGGCTGCCTTAGAGGTCTCCTAGACTTCCTTCAACTCAGTTCCCTTCTGTCTGTGTTCATTCCATTCTGCTGGGAAACTTGCACACTGCTGCATTTTGTTGGTTGCTCCTATAACTGTTTAGTTTTGTTTTGATAGGGAGAAAGCAATAAAATAAATGGAAATGTCAGAGATTAGCATAAATAGCTTATATTTGCCAAAGACTGGTTAGGTTTCTGCCCACAGCAGCACTGTCTGTGCCCCTTCTGACGCCACCCAAAGCATGCAGGAGTGTCAGTGGGTGAGCCAGTGGAGGGGAAGCAAGCAACCTGGTTAGGCTGGGAATAGGACACAACAGCAAGCCCCAGTGGAGTCGCACATTCTTCCCTGCCCTGCCTTTAGAGAGCAAGGAGAAAAGATCCCTGGAGTTTAAGATCTCTTTTGCAGTGTCGATCTTCCCTGCCTTCACCTGATTCTGATTTTGCAGACTACTTTGGCCCTAATAAGGGAGCAACTGATAAAGGGACTCTGCCAAATGCCTCCTCTGCACCACCCCCCCAACCCCTCCACCCCCCTCCCACCTTTTAGCTGAGGAACCTCAGGGCAGTCATTTATTCCCTGCAGCAACTGGCCGGGCTTCATTGGCAACCTGACGAAGAGTCACTGGGACACTAGAGCTATGTAGCTGTGGGTCTGTTTGAACATTGCCTAGGCTGAAAAAGTGTCAGTGTTCCCTTTCTCTTTCATGGTGCTTTTCACAAGCTTTTACTTCAGAAAGTAATTTATGGGACTGCATATGACCTGGTTTTCCTTGTTTGGAAACTAAAATCTTTGTGATCCAAACATTGTGTGATTCCACCTCCATAGCCAGTCCTCTGACATGTTTGAAAGCTTTCTCTTTACCCTGTAAGTACAGCGTCTACCCAAAATAAACAGATGCATGTACAAATTTATCCACAAGAAGCAGACATAACCACAAGTATTTCCATACTAACATAAATTTGAATCACTCCTGGACATCAGGATGTAAGCCAGCTTTCAAAATGTTTCCATGAATTGGCAAATACCCTATTTTTTTCACTTTTTCAAACTTTCCAGCAGTCATGCTTTGGCCCCAGAATAGCTTTTTGTGAGACTCCCTCTTATTCTGAAGAACTTGGTTGAGCACAAGAACTGGTATCAGATGAGCTTAGCTTTTAGGAAAACATTGTCTGCCTGATTGCTCAGTAAGTCTTATGTACCTGGAAAGGCCATTTATACCATGGCATTGTTGGTTATTTTTTTAGAGAGAAAAGTGTGAAATCTAGAAATCAGATGTGGGGGCATACTTATGCTTAGATTCACGACTGAGGAAAGGGATTTGTAATAAATGTCCAGTCTTTAAAAGCCTAAGAAATTAAATTTGTACTCATTTTAACAGCATTTTGTTTATATATCTGCATGGTACAAAGTTGAGAAATTGCTCTGGGAGTCTTGAACTATAGTGTTAACCGGGGGGCTGAACTGGTTGAGATGAACTCCAAGCAGCTGTGCTTTGTAAACAGGGGACAAGCATAGCTAATATTTAAGGAGAGAGGACTGGGAGCTGGAAGATATTTGTGCTACTTCCAGCTAGCCAATTAATTTCTTCATGTCTGCAAAGAAATCGTGCATCTGCTCTGTGACTCTGTTGTCTCATCTGTAAATAAAGCAGGAGTGCTTTCCTGCCACCTGTTTTCTGGGGAACTGAGCTTGGGAGAGTTCCTTCAGGTAGGCAATGATGTGGTAGTGCCAAACCTAGAACATTATCTCAGTGTACTCATAACCTCTCCATTCAGCACCAGGTCTTCATACAGTCTATTCTGTGTTCAAAAGCGTGGTTTTCTCTTACTTTGCTTGAAGGTCTCAGCAAACAGAAGTGACTCACTGGTGTCCCTCCCCCTTTTTTGTGTTTTCCAGCTCCACATATTCACCCAACTACCATACAGTGAAGAGGGAGTCAGAACCAG
This sequence comes from Tyto alba, assembly GCF_018691265.1. Lineage (NCBI taxonomy): Eukaryota > Metazoa > Chordata > Aves > Strigiformes > Tytonidae > Tyto > Tyto alba. Next base: position 23,290,422 of record NW_024881261.1, on the reverse strand, counting down.
CACTGGTGGACTCTGCTGCCTTAGAGAATGAAAGGCAGATTTACAAGAGCGTGCTGGAAGGTGGAGATATCCCATTCCAGGGTTTGAGTGGTCTCAAGCGACCTTCTAGCTCTGCTTCCACAAAAGGTAGGTGGTCAGGGCACTAACCTCTTCTCCATTTTGCACAGACTGTCAAAAGCCAGGTGATATGAGGCAACCTGCTACAGGGTTTAGAGTCCTATTCAAGCCAGCTGAGGTTTCCTCTGTCTTTCCTCTTTGCCATCCCTAGTTTTCCCTCCTTTTTTCTCTCAGCCCACACTGGCCAGTACTTTTCATGGCCCCTTTACCTGATCCAGGTTCCTCTTGCCAACAGGGACCAGCTCCCTCCATCAGCACCTTGGTCAGGCCCCATGCCCTCGTGTTCTTCCTGGAGGCTGCTCAGGCTGGCCTTGCTACCCATCCGCTCCCACTGTCTTGCCATGCTAGAACCCTTCCCTGCCTTTTCTGTTCTTCCTGCTGCAGTATCTCAGCAGGCCACACCATGTCTGCTGGCCTGGCTACCCTGGTGTAGCTGGTGCGGTGCACTCCATAGCCTCCTGCCTGCAAAGGGTGTGCAGAGAATGCATGGGACACTGCAAACCAGCAATGCCCTGCAGGCTCTGAGACAAGAGACAGCAGAGACCAATGCATCTCCTCCCCCTTCCTCCCCGCATGGTGGGCTCTCTAGAAGGTTAGGACAAGGAAGAGCCTGACTCCCATCAGGGAGTTGCATTGGGGAATGTATCTCTGAGCCAACTTCAACCTAAAAATGGCTTGAGATGGGGAGAGGACTTGGGGAAGGAATGCATTGGATTTCTGAACTGCTCTGCCTAAAAATAGTACATCACACCAAAAAGGTCTCTCTCTGTGTCTTCCAGCTGTTTTTCAGCATTGTCAGGTCTGTGAGGCAGAGAGTCAAATTGGATCTGAACAAAAAAAATCTGTTCAAACAGTTATTGCTCCCCTAACTGCAATTGAACCTGAATGGTTATTCTGACATTTGAATTTGAGCTCAAATCGGAAACAGACCTGAAAACTGCAGTCTAAGCTGAACCCAGACTGGATCTGACTTTAAAAAAAAAAACCACCATAATGTCCTGATCTGACTCTTTGATTTTTAAAGCAAACATGGCCAGCCTCATTGTCTGAATCACACTCAGCTTATTCCTAGGATGGGGAATCTCTAAGCAGTCAGCTCTTGGGCAAGGCCAGCTGATGTGGCCTGCTTGTGCTAGCACAATCAGCCACTGATTGTCTTCTCCCTCCCAGAAATAAACTGTTTGGCAAGCACTGTGGTGAGACTACAGTAGGTGTGATTGCAGGCTTGTTATTAAGCCATTTTTGCAATGTAAGTGCCTCTGCATTCTTGCTGACACCCTGATCCTGCCCAGACTTCAGCTGCCCTTTTCCATGATGCCACAGCTTCCCTGGAAGCTGATGACGCTTAGCACTTTTTAGGAGGGTACCTCCAAAGTGCTCCAGATCTGCTTCTGGCCACGCCTATCATTTTAGAGATGTTAGCAACACTTCACCTACTCCCGTAAGCGCGGCTTGTTGTGCAGTTTCTTCCTGCTTTTCTTTATGTTTTAGAACTTTATTTCTTTAAAGTGCATTTTATGAAATCCAAGCATGTTCTTTCTCCTTTCTCAATAGCTTTCTAGCACTTAAGCTAACAGGTTGTATTTATTTTATTCTGCATGCTTACCAGTGGATCGTAAAGGTGGGAATGCTCATATGACTGCACCCTCTTCAGTTAATAGCCGAACCTTTAACGCTAGTCATACCGGTATGTTAGGTCACGCATGTAAACATAAGAAGCCCTTATCAGCTGCAAAAGCCTGCATTACTGAAATCCTCCCTTCTAAATTCAAACCCAAACTAGCAGCTCCACCTGCTCTTGTGCAGGACAAGAAGGGTATCTTGCTGTCTCATGAGAAAGCTCAAAGCTGCGAAAACCTTCGTAGCTCCATTGCCTTGTTCGATAATAAAAAAGCTTTCATGGTAGACATAGGGGAAAGCATAGAAAACATGTTGATGAAGTCGAAGCAGGAGTATGCCATCAAATCCGGCAGTACCATGAGCCTGCAGGAGTATGGCACCAACTCTAGGAAAGGCTACCTGTTCCCTGCCTCCAGGAAGAGTGGGATGGAGTTTTCAATGCTCTATAAAGACATGCACCAGATCAACCGCTCCAGGATCCATTTGGGCACAGTCTCCTCCTGCAGTGTGAGGGATATTGCATCTCAGTTTGAGAATGAAGCAAAGGACAGGCTGGAGCACAGCCTTAGTCGAGAGGATTCAGAGCAAATCCCCAAACACACCGTTTCCTCCCGTATCAGTGCCTTTGAGCAGCTGATCCAGAGATCCCGATCAATGCCCTCCCTTGACTTTTCCACTGGGCAAAACAAATTCACCACTTCTCTCCAGTCTAAAACTTGTCTGAGTTCTGCCTACTCTGCAGAGTTTCTTCTGGATTTGCCAAAAGCACAGCAAGAAGAGAAGGATGCTGCCAGCTTGGCAGATAAATCCTCCCGCTCCTGCAGCAACGTGGAGGACACTGCTTCAGATGTCAGTGATGCTATTCCTATGGACACACTTTCAGCTTGCATGGATGAGGTAGATCTCCTGTCAAATGCATCCAATGACAGTGGCGGCAGCAGCAGCAATCTCAATGGGCCTCAGAAGCATAAAATCAACAGATGCAAAGGCGCATGCCCAGCTTCCTACACCAGGTTCACTACCATCCGAAGGCATGAGCAGCAGCAGGCCTCCAGGAACCCTGAATCCAAAGGGGATGTCTATGGGGACAGACACATGCTCCCCAGAAACGTCTACCTAATGAGCCCACTCCCCTTCCGATTGAAAAAGCCCTTCCAACACAAATCCTGCAGGACTTCTCCCCCAGACTGCCTGGGAAGCCTGGCAGTGCCCAGTCCTGAGAACCCAGATGACCCCATACAGCTGCAGGGGAGTGTAGGAGACAAGAGTCACCACTCCCAGCACCAACTGTGCTCCAGAAGCAGGCCTCTAGCCCCCAGGCGCCTGTCTTCCTTTGACATTGTGGAGAGGCTTAGCTACTTCCCCACCATGGGATCTGGCCAAGATAGCTTCATGGGCCGGGCTGACACTCCTGACTCCTTAAGCAATGGGAACCCTGTTCCATATGCCCTCTGTCACAGCCTGGACACAAACAACAATCCGCAAAGTGAACTTGGGACGTGCCTAGGAGGTGGCGTTTTGTGTTCTTTACCACTATCTCATCATCTGTCTTCTTGCTTCCTTTCTCCTCCCCTTTTCTTCCACAACCCTTGCATTTTTACTCCCCACCTTTGCATCCCCTGACTCTCTCTGTTTTTTACCCTAGTGTGTCTAATGTCCTTTGCGTGTCTTGCTGAGCATTTTTGTTCAGGACTTGTTAACAGCTGCACTTCTGAGAAACGATTTCTGCTGCCTTTCTAATCACATCGGGTTCAGTTTGTCTCTCAAGCAACTCCAGGGATGCAAGAATCTTAACATGAGATATTTCTAGTCCTATATCATTTTCACACATGGGAATATAAAACAAACCCATCTGATTTGCTTTAAGGAGCAGTTTCTCAAGGTCTAGTTGTGTGTGTGTGTGTGTGTGTGTGCACGCACGCGTGTGTGTTTGTGTGTGTATGAAATTTTTCTCAACAGTAAAATGCCAAATCATATTTTGATGGCAGCAAATCTTTTCTTCACAAAGTCCTTCTATGTCTCTACACTTTCCCCTGTTATTTTCTCCCTGGTTTTGGATCTGTGTTCACAAGTACAGTCCAAAAGGGAAAAAAATGAACATGGATAAATTACCAACATCTGATTGGCAATTTGGTCAACAACAATTGAGAATCCTTACTGTCATTACGAAAACAAATTGTTCAAAAATACCTATTTTTTTCCTTTCTGGTTATGCTAGATAAATCCAGATGTATTTTAACTTCCTTATGTTGTTTCGAAGTAGATTCAGAATCACCAAGGCATTTTGCACCAGTTGATTACATGGAAACTCCAGAAGAAATTATTCGCAGACGGCACGATGATAAAGAGGTAATGCCTTCCTTTATGGCCTAATAATGGTTGTAGCAGCTCCACATACAAGAAATACAGCATTTAGCCTTATATAAGGACAGCTTGTATGTCCATGGTTATGTATATTGGAAGTTAGAGCAGCAATCGGGAACTAGTGTGTTTTAATTTTGATACTACCTCTGTCACTGATTTAATGTATAATGTGTAGTCCAGTTTTGCTTTTGTTTAAAATGAACTTGATAGTTCTTATCAGTTGCACAAAGTTATATGTGGGGGCTTTAAGGAATGTAAAAAGGTTGGAGATGTATGTGAGATGTGGTACTATGACCCGGGACTCACAGATAAAGATTAAATTATTCTGTAAGTGAGTTAAGGTTTTATTCTTCTCTGAGCAAGCCACTTGAGTTGATATCAATCAAACTGGTGAGAATAGTATTTTTCTTGTGGGGGTCTTCAGGTTTTGATCAATGTAAGATATTTTAAGCTATCAGAAAGTGTGAAGTTTTCTCCCAGTGTGAACTAGAATTCTTTATGGTGTCTCAAGTTGTTGACAACAGAATGTAACAGTCCTTTTTGAAATGGCTGAGCAACACTGGGACAAACTGAAATAGTAGGAAAGCCACATAGACTTTTCAGCACTGACTGTATTCAAGCTGAGTTAAAGAAGTTATAAAGTGATTGTTTTCCAGGAAGTTGGAATTAATTTTCACTGCCTGGGGAAAAAGAAGTTACATTTTTAGTGTTAAATTTCTGAGTTCAAATAATGTTTATGTGTGCTTTGAAATATGGTGAAACCTGCTCTTATTTCCTATGTGAAAAATATATTTTTGCTGTCTTCTCCCATGAAACAGTTAGTAACTCCCCCTGTTTCCAAAATCCAGCATGAAAACTTGTGTAAGAGCAAAACTCTGAATTCACTAATAGCTGGCTTCAAATGAGTTAGCATGCAGCTGAACTTTCACCCTACAGTGAGCCCCAAAAGGTGAAAGAATCCTTCTGCCCAGGTACTTAAGAATGCACGTTTCCATCAGCGTGCCAGAGACTTCAGAAGTCCAAAATAATTATTTGGGGTTTATTTATTTTACAAAGTGTATTACGTGAGCCCAAAGGAAGTATGGGAGAACCTGATACCTGAAGGTGGTTAGGTGCTCTCCCAAGTTCCTTGTAAAGCTCAGGGGACTTTGGTGCCTCAGAACTTACGTGCGGGGCTGATTCAGGTCTCCTGGAAGTCAATGAGATAAACTCCTTGTTGATTGAAGGGGGTTTGGATCAGCCCTCTGCATTATCAGTAACCTTCTTAGAAGATCCCAGGACCTGGCCAAAACTTAGAAGAACTCCTCATTGACTTCCATCAGCTTTGGATCAGATCCTCTGTATGAGCTGGATTTCAGTTATGACATAATGATGATGTACCTTCTGTGCGTGCAAAATGAAAGGGTATTGTGTAGTTAGTAGAATCAGTATTTTATGTTGAACTGTAAAATCCCAGCTACTTGCTGGGATCTCAGAAATTTTATTTGTCACATTTATGGCAGCTTTTGAATGCCTTTAACTAGATGATTTACTGCCCATTTTATGCAATTTTATGGCAGAAACTTTTAGAGGACCAGAGACGGCTTAAACGTGAGCAAGAAGAAGCTGATATTGCAGCTAGAAGGCACACAGGGGTTATTCCAACGCACCATCAGTTTATCACTAATGAGCGATTTGGGGACCTCCTAAATGTAGACGATACAGCAAAGAGGAAATCTGGGTCAGAGGTCTGTTTTAGTTACCTCAGTCTGCTGCTTGACCCAAAGCAATATTTGCCTCTCACAATGTTGTGCTTTAAGCCGACATTAGCTCTTCAGAGAATGTCATTTTTTTTTTTTTTTCCCACCTTCCCCTTTCCCCTTCTGGCTTCATTTAGATCTGCTTTGACTCTTGTGCCTGGTAAATTAATTGATATCTCTATACCAAGCTGCATATGTTAAAGCATGCCTGCTGAGAATTGCTGGTGCACACCTGTGATGCATGCCTTTAAATATCAGCTACTTTAGTGAATCAAAGGCATTCTACATCTTTTGCATCATATTGCTACATTGTCTTCTTGTCTGTGCCTTATGCTTAGAAACTTCATGTCCTGTTGATCCTGGCCATGTGACTGTCTCATAGTGGTTTTTTTTTAGAAATAGATTGTTTCTTCTCCTCTCGAAAGATGCTTAATGTCTGTTAGAAACAACTGGAAAAAGTCTCAGCATGTTTCACTGTGTATGACCTGGTCAGTCTTTCTGAAAGAGACAAAGGAGGAGGTAGACAGTTTTCTTCTGAGCCCAAGGGACTTTTCCCAAGGGCTGGATGCTAGTCCAGGTGTCATGGCCAAATGCTTTTCCCTGCCTTAGGGACTGCTGGGACTCTTGGCAGTGGCTCTGTTTCCCCAGAGGTGCTGCACTGCAGTGGTGGGTGAGGTGGTCACCATGTGGATGGAGTACACTTCTCTGCCCTTTATGTCATTTCAAATGCTCTGATGCCACATGAATGCGACTATGTCTTATTTTATGCTCTATTATTGAAATTACTTTAAAATTGTCTGAATATTTTGTGGCTATTAGAAAATTGGCCAAGTAAATCAAGCGTTAAAGCCTAGGTCTGCTGTCAGTTAAGACATTTTTTAGACACTTGCCTAATTTATTCATATTTCCTCCTCACCTTTGTCTCTTTCCTACCAATTTATACGGAGTACATGAGTCACATTGCAGGATTCAGCAGGGCCAGGTAATAATCAGTAAGAGCCACGTAGAATAAAATCCTACTGATTTTTTCCCAGCTAGTAAATTTTGCTTTTCCATTCATATATCAAGGGAAATTTGGTCCCAGAGCCCCAGTATCTGTAGTTATTTGAGCAGCTTTCATTCAACAGGGTTTGTCACGTTTAAAAGTTTACTGCTGTTAAATCCATTTCCTGTAGAGATCTTAATTACTGTTATACCAGAAGTTGGCAATTTTTGCCCTGGTGAGAGACACCCATTCAGCATATTTGGACTGTAGCACCAGTTGCACATAAGCTTGTAGCAGAATACTTGCATTCAATTTCTTCCCCAGACTAATGTTAGTTATAGAAGAGTTTGGGTGCTTTTCCTCAGAAAAGGGTTGAAAACGTAATTATTACTTTAATGTGTTGATTTTTTTGATCTCTAGATGAGACCTGCTAGAGCCAAATTTGACTTTAAAGCACAGACGCTAAAGTGAGTACAGCTTGTTATTACTGCCTTGAATGTTCTTCCTCTGCTTTTTCCCTTAAGATGCAGCATTTATGAAGTGTTGTGCAATTGGATTCATAATTTGGGAGCATCATTCCAGCAGCAAAAAGCAATGGGTTCCCTAGTAAGGCAGGGAAAAGTAATATGAATCTTGCAGGTCCTAGCCTCTAAAGGACCTTTAGGAAAATGTCTTCTTCCTCAGTGCATCTGTACCTCATGTGATTTTTAGGGCAGACCTGCATTCTTTACTGGAACAAGTGAGTGCTCTGCTCTGAGGGTGGGTGGAGGCATGGGAGAACGCTCTGGTGGCTGTTCCTGCTTGCACCTTGTAAGGAGGAGGGCTGGGTGAGACCTTCTGGCAGCAGCTCTGTCACTGCCCTTGTGCTGTAGACAGAAGGGATTCCCCAGCCTGACACCCCTGGTTGTGCTACAATTTAGGAGCTGGGAGAGCTGTGCTAGTCAGTCACTATGTAAACCTGCCATACAGATGGTCAGAAGAACACAGATATGCCGAACAGCAGCATCCCTTTCACTGTGCTAAGCATAGCCCCAAGTCAGCAAGGGCCTTAAACAGATGCCTAGTTATAAGCATGTAGGTGAGCCCTTGACTTGGGAATTTCCTGATTCAGGATGTATAAGGGTGCAGAGTGGTCACTGCTCTCCTGGTACCTGTGGATATACCAGCAGATGTTTCTGGTGGTATTGTTGTACCTCCGAGCCCTGCTGTGGTCCCTCGAGTGAATCACACAGCAGTACTCATTCTTTTGGGGGAGCACTGCTGTGAAGAGAAGACCTGGAAGGCCCTTCCCTCTGCATGAGCCTGGAGAAATTCTCATTTTAACATTGCTAGGGAGAGAAGAAAGAATTTGTGAAGGACCTGCTGTTTTTCTTCTCAGGTGCTAGTGTCCTGGGAATATTTTGTTATATGTTCTATAGGTAATGATTTATAATGATTTACACAGCATCTCCCCAGCACCTGTAATAAAACTGAGGCAGATGTAAGGTGTAACTATTGTGTCCCTTGTGCAGAACATACGAGGTGCCAGAGAAAAGTAAAAGAGAGTTTGTGAAAATCACATTAGAAAAGACTGGGTTGTTTGTTTTCCTGTGGGGACCCAAGTAGGTTTATGAGCCTAGTACAAGCTGCCCACAGTGAGAGTTCCTCAAGTTGCAGACGTTCATAATTGCAGCACTGAAAACTGTAGATTGAAATCCCAATTGCTAGCCTAGGTGAGGTAAGTGGTTGCACAACCATAGGCAGACCAGAAGTGTTATCATTGTAGGATCAACACTGGTGTGTGAGGGAGTTCATCTAATTAACAAACTAGCTTCCATTAAAATCATGTGTCTCTTTGGAAGGCACTTGTGACATGACCTGTTTCAAAACAGGAACTAAGCACTGCTCGCTGTATCCAACGTGTAAAGCAGACAGTGGCATCTTTTGCTTGAGCTTGACACAGCTACTGCTGGAGTGTTTGTGATTAGTAGGGCCCTCAAAGGCCAGCTTTTTTTGACAGAATGCCCGAAAAGCAAGGGAGTCCCTGCACACCATGATATGAACAGGGTAATTTTCAACATGCAGCTTTCACTTTGGGTGGAACATGATTTATATCAACCAGGCTGATGCAGACCTTGATACTTAGGAATTTTTGGACAGAAAAGAACATGTCTGTTCTCCAGTGAAGTTTTGATGGAGTGCTTGTGTTGTTAACAGGGAACTTCCTCTGCAAAAAGGAGATATTGTTTACATTTACAAGCAGATTGACCAGAACTGGTATGAAGGTGAACACCATGGCAGAGTTGGCATCTTCCCACGATCATACATAGAGGTAGCTGCTGTCCTTGCAAGTGTTCTCTTTGCCCACTCCCTTTCTGCCAGAAACCAGTTTATGGGCTTTTTGTATGTGACTTATTTGATTCTCTTTGTTCATTCTAGCTCCTCCCACCAGCTGAGAAAGCTCAGCCCAAAAAGCCATCACCGTTGCAAGTATTGGAATATGGAGATGCTATTGCTAAATTCAACTTCAATGGGGATACCCAAGTGGAAATGTCCTTCAGAAAGGTAGGACTTTTGTTGTGCTGATGAATCCAGACAAATGCTGAAGTTTAACACTAGTAACTTGCAATTTCCAAATGAAAGCTCCAATAAGATGAACTCCATATTCAGGAAGGATTCCTTCTCATCACCCATGTTTTTACTCCATAGTCATTATGTAGTGCATTGCAGTGAGAGTGTTGCAGGTGGGCTGAATCAAGAAGTGTCAATTGCTTTCTTAGGGCTAGCTGAGAAGCCACTTTGAGCACAGGTGCTGGAAACCTGGCTCTGCACAGCAAATTAGATGTTTGGTGACACATTTCCAGTCTGATCCTCTCCAGTGGTGTTACAGAAGAGAAGGAAACTGGGTTTACCTTCCTTCATAATACAAGCCAAATCATTGAGCACAGGCAATCGAGGTTCTGTGGTATTGAAGTAATTGGCTAGACCAGACTGCAGTGTGAAGGGATAAGAGTGGGTTGTGTAATGGCTGTTCAGAGCAAAGTCAGCCATATTTAGATTAAGTAGCAGCATTTCTCCATCTCAAATGGCTTTCTGTTATGATGCTCAGATTAGATCTTGTCTGTCTTCTCTTTTGATTATACATGAAGGTCAGGCTTGCAGTTTATATTAAGGAACTGGAAGTCACTTCATTTGTCAGCAAAACAGGAAAGAGCAATAGAGACCCAATTTAAACTGCAGACCTCTGCATACTCCCTGTACACCCCATACCCCTGAGAGTCTTGTGGTCAGCCTGAAACTGCTGGTTTCAATTTTTTTTAACTGGCTTTAGCAAGTAGGGTCTTAAAAATATGAACATAACTGAGTCTGCAGACAGCCCAAGTCAGCACCAAAAGATCTGCATTTCTTCCTTCTCTGAACTAAAAAATATCACTCCCCCCCAGAGGTTAGGGTTATGACCATGTAACTGTGAAATAGGGGAGGCTGAGAGCCACTGATTGTTTTAAGTCAGCTGCAGCAAGATTAAAAATGTAATCTGCTTTGGAATGAGGAAATATATTAAAATCAGGACTACGTTACTATTCCTTCCCGTAGGGTGAAAGGATTACGTTGATTCGACGAGTGGATGAGAATTGGTATGAAGGAAGAATCTCTGGCACCAGTCGCCAAGGCATCTTCCCTGTCACTTACGTGGAGGTGCTCAAACGGCCAGTGGTCAAGAATGCCATTGACTATCCTGACCCACCAACGTCCCTCTCCCCTAACCGCAGCATGACAGCTTCACCACAGGTATTTGGACTACATGCAGCCAGTTACAGCACCTTGCAGAACAGAGGGTTGTTGCCATTGCTGTACAAGAAGCAATAGCTAAGAAAAGCTGTAGTTGACTAGTGTTTTGTGCAGTAGAAGCCATGTGCTTTCTGCAGTACGCTGCAACTGCAGGAAAAGGTGATGTTTCATTTACCAGAAGGGTTAATGAATGGGTCATTTGGGGATTTGGAGACTCAGCTTTTCATCTCTGATCTGTAGCTTGAATTCAGGCCAGGTTGAAAGGGCTACAGTTGACAGCCATCTGAATAAATTTCACTGCCAGAGATGGAATGAATTGGTGATCCACCTCCTCCTGAGTGCGTGTTTACACTTTACAGACCTCCACTGTGATGAGTGAATTTTTTATTATGACTATTAAAAAGGCATCACGGACTGTTATAGTCTGTAGGAGTCATTATGTTGATCCTAGTCAGCTTGAATCAAGCTGTATACTTACTCCTAAATGTTCCAGCTCATGACCAAGGTTTTGGGAGACAGGATCAGGAGATGAATTAACTCAGGTTTTTCGTGTAGGCCACTCTGGGATGCTCCATGAATATTAGATTCATTATAAACCATACTGCAGTTCAAACCAGAAATCAAAGTGGCAGTAGGTAGTTGTATGGGGATCCCAGAATGTTTGCCATGGAAAACGTATCAGGGAGGCAATGAGTCTCTAAACTCCATTGTTTTGCTCTCATCCTGCAAATACTCATGCTTGAAGGTCAGCATACATATCTGGGTCACGACCATGAGGTCCTGGTGCATCCCCCTTTCACCCACAGACTGAAGCAAGGTCATTCTGAGGTCAAGACTGCAAGGAACATAAGCAGAGAATTGGGACCAGGAGGAAGGGACATATGGTACAGGATGGATGGGCAAGGCTGCCATGGCTCATGCCTGGTGTCTATCTGAATCTTCCCTAAAAGGAGTGTTTTTATTCTTAGCCACCGTGTAGAAAGGAGAGACTTGTTGCTTGTTTGGGGTTCCCTGTCAAAGTGGACCTCAGCTAAGGTCTTCTGTATGAGTTTGGCAGTCTCTGCATAGCTGTGGCCTGTTTGTCACCAGCTCTCTGCAAGCTTCTCCCTTTGATGGAAGGGACCATATCTACCCTTTTTTTGTTTCCTCTGCTATTCTTTTGATTCCTCCACTAGTTAATCAGTTCTCTCTTTTACTTTTTGCCTAACTTGGCAGAGGACTGAGAAATGCTCTGATCGGTACTAATGTAGCTGATCTTACTGATATCACTGGTGGTAATAGCTAAGGGCAGAACTCAGTTGTATGTTCTGCTTTTATAAACACAGGACCTAGTTTAATCACCTAAAGACCAAATAGCCACAGCCGGCTTTTTTGATCCATTTTATCTCCACAGCTCCAGCCATGCAAGTTTCTTGAGGAGCAGGCATTGCTCATGCAATTGACTTTGTGTAGAGCCAAAAATCATTGCAGCAGTGAATTCTAACTGGGTTCACAGTGTGTGTTGCTGGGGCACTGGCTATTTGTGCCAGGCCAGTCAACTGCTGCATGCTGCCATCATGGATGGTGGCTTCAACTGCTCCCTGAGGGACTTAAGGCATATGGTATGAAGTCTAAGGTCTTCCACAAGATGTTTTTGTGTCTGAGATCCTGGCAAAGACTGGAGAAGGGTATTAAAAGCATAAATACAGACTGGACTCCATGGTTGGAGTAGCTGAGGACAGCACGTTCTCCAGCACGGTGCGCCTGTCCATGGAAAACTTATGCACCATGCTTGGTCACAGATCTGCTCCTCTCCACACTCGCTCTCTCTCCTTTTACTTTTGCTTGGTCGTTTTGTATTTTCCTTTATTATTTTTTGTTTATTTCTTTCTTTTTCTCTCCTGCTTTTGTCTCCTTCAAGTCTCCCAGCTCTGAGCTGCTCCATACACCAACTCCTCCGCCTTTGCCTTTCGCGCGCCGCACCTTGTCTCCAGAGGTGCAGGCAGTTACATCTGAGTGGATTGCTCTGACCGTGGGAGTGTCTCCTAGTACCACTCCTGCCATAACTCCTCCATTGCCTCCTCCGCCTGAAGCCTCCCTCTCTCACACTGACTATCTCTCGCCTTCTGCTGCAGCCAGCCCTTCCCCCACGGTCAGCCTCCACCATTCTCATCTCTCTGGCTCCTCAACTCCCAGGTCCATTAAATCCCCATTGCCCTCTTACTCTTCCAGACCTCAGTCCTCCACTCACAGTTTCTATCAGGCCACTCTACAAAGCGAAGAAAAGTTTGTTGGCTCCCCTTCTCCCAGCGTGAGCTACTCTAACTCCCCTCGCTGGGCAGTGGAGAGCCCCGAAAGCGTCCACGCAGAGCAGCATGACACCACTGGCAGCCAAGCCTGGCTCCAAAAGACTAGAGAGGGCAGCAGCAACCCCGAACAGGGTGCTCGTGTTGCTCCCAAGATCTCTGTCGAGCGCTGCCTGAAACCATCCCAACTAGACATGCGTGTGATCCCAGAAAAGAGACCTGTGGGTTCCTCTGAGGACAACCAGTTGTGTCAGGAGCTAATGGCTATTGTGCAGGGAGGTAAAACAGAGAAAAGAGGCATGAGGAAAGGTGATCTGGGAAAGTTTCAAAGCGGGGAAAAGAAGGTACTTCTCCTGCATGTGTGTGTGCTGCTCTGAATCGCTGATTTTAACTTGTGTGTTGAGGTCTGTGCTGCTCTGCTGGCCAGGTAGAGCCAGTGGCTGCCACATGTCATTTTCATGATCCTAAGACCTTCTTCCAGGGGTCACCAGTGGCATTCACTGAATAGAAGATCAAAAAATTTTAGAAGAGGGCTCAGGAGCAGTGTAGTTAAAATTATTTTAGAATACATAACACAGGACTGACTCAATTGGTCACATCTAATGAGATGATTGTCCCAGACAGTGGCTATTATCAAATGTGTCAGATGAAAGTACCACACAGACCTCACGCCCCTACACCTCACTGTGTAGAATACAGTCAATTCCTTGCTATTCAGAGATTTTTCCGGTGTGCAATGGATCATTTTTGGTTATAGGTTTTATTTGTTCCTCCTAAAGCCAAAGGCTGAAAAGCTTTGTAAATGTCAGCCTGGCTCCTAGAGTCACAAAAGCTGTCCCCTGTTGATCCTGGAGCCTGTGGTTTAGTGAACCTTAATCTGGGATGTGCATGACTAAGTCAGGGAAGCTTGATTGTTATCTGTGCATTGAGTGGAATTTATTACCTTTGCATTTCCAAAATTATGTGAAAGGGTCTAACCACAAATGGGAATTAGACCTAGTGATACTTTTTCCCCGGAGTTTTTAGTTATATGTAGCTGTGTGTTACAATGAGAGGCAACAAAGGGGAACCCTTCAGTAGCTTCTGCAATGTATCTTCTGCCCCCAGTCTTGGTATAGGAGATCTGCCTTACTTTGCAGCTCTCAGTTGACTTGGGGTCCATTGTGAGCTACATCCAGCCCAAACACATTACAGCATTCCTACGCTTTCTTGTATAAGAGTGGAAGTTTGGAGAGCTCAAAATCATAGCATGATAAATGCTGCCTTGGATGTACTGCAATAGCTTCCATGACATACCCCATCTAGGCAACGTTAAATTATGAGGAACTGGGGTTTCTAAGATGACATATTTCACACTGGGAAATCTTACGACAAATTGTTTGATTTCTGCTTGAATCATAACCAGAAGTGTACTGAAAGCTGTATAAAGACTGTGCTGTTTACCATCTGGATGTATTTTTAGTAGCATTTTTTACAGGCATAACCTGCATGTTTAAAACAGAATTAGGCGGTCAGCTGAGACATACCAACTAGAAACTGCACTTGCCCTTGCATGGAGTTACGTTTGCTGTGTGTGCATCAAATTTACTGAATAGTAGATGCTCTTATCACTAGCAGTAATTGTGATAAGAGAGTGTGTGCCAAGCTGACCAACTTTTCTTTTCTTCAAAAGACTGCAGACTCAAAAGCATTCTCTTCATCTGCTCCTCTTTCTTCCTCTGCCCTCTCTTCCTCTACTGTCACAACACAGCCACCTCCCAGACTTACACGCAGAGTCAATAAGCCACAGGTAATCATCTTTGCTGATTACTCTTCCATTACTTCGAGTTGTTTCCATGCCATGCCATTGTTTTGTCATATGCTTGTTTAGCCATTCACTGGTTCCACAGGTGAGATATTTCTCCTGTCATTTAATTCAGAATTTGTATTTTTTTAAAAAATAATTTAAAATTGTTTCCAGGCTGTGCAGAAGGGCAGGTATTGGCAAAATCTTCAGCTGGTGCAAATCCACATCGTTCAAGTATGGGTTTCTGCCAGTTTTTACCAGCTGAGGATCTGATTTTTCTGTTCCTCCAAAGGATTAACCCAGAGCTTATTTAGTTCTGACCTTGAGTTCCTATAGCTCAGTTGCATTATAAAGCAGTATCAATGGCCTTGTTAGCAGGAATGATGTAGCATGAGATACTTTAGTTCAGGTTTTGTTTAACTAGATCAGGATTCAGGGTTTCAGTGTTTCAGAGCTGGGGGTAAGGCATACACAACTTGGTATACACAATGTCAGGGACCTGTTCCAGCCTTCTCCAGTAGGATTCAGAGGTTCTCAGCTCTACTACTGAGAGCGACAAACGTCTTTAGAAAGGGATGCGGTAGGGTCTGTGCACCATAACCAACTTGGCCTCAGTACTATGTGGCCGGGATGTCCAGGGACAGGGAACAAGCAGTGCTCCCAGCTGCTGGTGTCTCATCAGTCCTTCCAGGCAGCTTCCACAAGATGGCAATATTTGAAACAGAAAGCTCACAATTAGCAAAAACTGGACTGAGTTTGTAGTGATGGGTATTGGGGAAACAATCTTTGGCTTGATCCGTGAACCAGGCAGGCTGTCCATGCAGGATGAGTGTGGGAAGTAGTTGCCAATGTTACATACTTTCTTGATCAGTTTATGAAAGTGAGATACAGCTTTAACCCTGAAATTTTCTTGTTACCTTTACTCACTTCATTCCCCTCTGATTACACAACTTTTTACTGAACAACCACCTCCTGCTTCCTTTTCAGTTTCAATATCTGAGTCCAGTAGGATACATTTTCTGCTTCATGTTAAAAATCCATAGAAATTTTCTGTGTTGGCCTTTCTCCTGACCTCTGATCTGCTTGGTCCTGCTGGTGCTTGCACTGGATGTATGCAATTCGAAAGAGCAGGAATGAATAGCCTCATTTAGGGAAAGATGTTTCTCCTGAGTGCTGACTAGCATACAGTTCTATTTTGGGTGTTGCACCTGGTTGTAATAGAACCCTATGGCCTTTCTTTGGAGTCGAAGTCAAGCCAAAATTTATGTTTTATATGCCTTGACAATCAGAGCATTGTCGGTGTCAAGTTAAAACTGCGTGTGACGTTATCAGTAGTCTTGACCTTCTTTCCAGCTCTTGCTCTACAGTTGTTTAGGGAGCACGAGCAGTATTTATAATGTGAAAATGACTTCTCATTATCTGCGTGACCCATACAGAGGCTGGTGGCTTCAGCAGAAATGCAGGTAATACCCTGGAGGCCTTTTCAAAAATTTGTTCTCTTTTCATTGATTTTAATCAAATGAGAAAAGCACTTAGTAGACATGGAAATGAGATATTACAGTTGGGTTTTGTTTCCATTACTGTCCATCCCTCGTGTTTGAGGTATTTTACCATTTTGAATTTTAGTTTTCTTTCTCATCATAGAGAACCTCCCCAGCTATGAAATTCTGACCCAGGGTTTTTGCAGGTTTAAGACCTCTTTGGTAAAGGGCTGGTGTAAAGACTCTGTTCTTGTCTGCTCTGTTAAGTAATAGTATAAAGTGCAGAGGCTCTTTTAGCTATTCTGAAGTTATTTCCTTTTGTTTATTTTCACCGTCCAGTCTAAAAAGAAAAAATAATGACCCCACATCATGTGAAAGATATTTCAATTATAATTTACAGATAATTTGTTTCAATAGTCTAGTAAAACGTGATATTAAGCAGTAATCAAATCTGTCAAATTAATTTATTTTCGGGGACCCTCGGGAATTTTCTAGTTTAATTCCTGGTTTACTCGGAGGTCTTGTTAGCACAGTGTGACAGTCAGCAGTGGTGCTAGAGAGTATGTGAGCAGTGCAGCAGTTTGACTGTGGGGCCAGACAGTGGCTGTGGGGTGGGGAAGGCAGGAGTGGCTGGATGAGGGTCCCCGTATTGCTCGGCAGTGTGAGGGATGTCGGAGGGTGGTTGTCTGCTCCTTTCCACCAGTACGAAACCACGCAGGCAGAGTGGTGAGTAATTTCACCTGCTTTGTGCTGGTAGAGAGGAAAGCATATGAGGAGGATGCTCAGAGCCCATGCTCCCTAGCACACACCAGCTACACTTACTTAGCATATTCATGAGGTAGCACCATCTCCAAGGCAAGCTTTAATCCCCTGCAGTGGTTTTCTGCTGCTTCACCGATTCAGCTTGGTGGCGTTTCTGCCCAGCGTGCTTATTGCCCAAGACAGAACTGCACACCCTGCAGCAGGCATTGCTCCCTGGGGGAGATGCCTTTTTCTGCTGTAGACACAGCCTTCAGCTTCTGATCCAGGGGCCGGAGAGTCTTTCCATTGATTTTGACAGCCTTTAGATCAGGCTGCTCCACACCTCAGCCTTTTCAGTTTCCTTTGTGAGAGCTCTTTGGCCAGCTTTCCCCTCGTTTTCACCAGAGTTGGGGCTTGGTGTGTGTGGAGGTTTTCCTCTTTTCTTTCAGCTGGTCTGGGAAGTCCTCCCTGATCATGGTTCTCAATTCACGTGTGAGAGCATCACTGCTCATGTGCGCCCTTCTCTGAGGGGGTACCAATTTGTCTGTCTGTCTGTCTTATCTGTCTGTTAGTCTGTTCTGCTTAGCTTTCTCTTTGCTCAGGTAGTCCATTAACTCCCTCCAGAAGGGGATGGAAGAAGACACATAATCAAAAGCTGCAGTGGATAGACATGCTAATGATGCTTGACTTTGCTAGGAGCAGGGAGAGGACTATTGAGTAGCCCCAGCATCTTTCTTCCTAACAGTTATAACCTGCATCAGGGATTTACTGGGCCCTTAACATAAAACCTTTTTCTGGTATTCTTACAAACCTGTGGTGCTCTTTAGATCCATCCTCAAGCTCCGTGTGAGGTGGAAACAGTGGCCAGGTGTGCTTCAGGACTGACTGCACTGAATATTTGTATAGTCTGTAGATGTGGTGACATAGACACTTAAGCACCTGCTTAAGTTTATTCACTTAGTCTTAACAAAGCGAGTAGTGTGACTGAGGGGGTAGGATTTGAGTTGTCCTCACAGGTGGTGAATACTTGGTCACTTGTAGGACCCTCAGTTTACCTCCAGCAGCCACAGGGCTGGCTCAGCTCAGTGTTTTGGGGGAACCTTAGTGTTTTATACTTTGGAGCTATGCCTCACACTCGCTGATTCCTCGGCCACCTCTGGCACATGCAGCCACCACTGTAGGTAGTACGTGTGCTTTTTGAACCCATGTTCGAAGAGAATTTGGACTTATAACACATTTGCTTTTTTTTCTTTATTGTCTTCTCTCCCTGCAAAAATAATGTAGGGGGTTTTTTTCTTAAAAAAAAAAAAAAAGCTGTCTAGGCCACACTATCAGGGTCACTTGTTTGAAGCAGTAGGGTGGTACATTTACAGCCTAAAATGATAGTATCTGATCTGGTCAGTTTTTCATCCTGTTTGGCTAATACTGCATAGATGCTGACTTCGGGGTGTTTAATCACCTCACTGTAGGGCTCTGCTGTAGCCCCGGGAGTTAGTGCAAAGACACCTGCTGCTTTGGAGCTGCCTGGATCTCTGGAGCAGAGGCCAGAGGGGATCCACTTAGTTGTGTGTCTTGTCGGGAACTGGGGGCTGCTAGGAGGCCGGGGGACTGCTCGGCCTCTGCCCCTGCCCAGCTGCCTCATGGAATCCACATGAGGATCCTGCCAGGAAAGGGGATGTTGCCAAGTTTCTGATGCTGGGTATGCGGCACCTCTGGGTATTACACATACAAGCCTGCACCATGGATCATTCAGAGGTAGTGTCAATTTTTTAGTTTTCAAATAACTAATTTAATTCACAGTTATTAATGCTTTTTGGAGGAAAAGCTGGTCAGGGAGGTCACAAGTAATCAATGAGAAATGGACCATGTGGTCATAGGAGCTCATGGAGGAATTTCAGCAGTCAATTTATTAGTACAGAGCAGAGAAGCACTTTCCTGAATTAAAAAAAATAAAACAACACATTCTTACATCTGCCTCTCACCTCATCCTGGAAATTGGTTTTCTGAGTTACCTGACCCACCTTAATTAGCTCTGATCTCATCTGATTTGATGCACTATATCCAGTTGGTCTGCACAATATTAATTTTAAATTTCTAATTATTCCATTTGCTTCTCAGGGCTGATGATAAACAGACAGGAATAACTTCTAGAAACCCTGTGACAATTTCAGACTCCACAGTAAATTCTTTGAATGCGAATTCCACTACAATTAGCCCATCCAACTTACACTTAATTTTCTCTCTATAGAAATACACCTGGTAACAGAGCAATGTTTCTTAGGGCAGTGATCTCAGATTCTAGCCCCAGACAGTACAGCCAACTACAAAGGAATTGCTGTGAGGTTAGCTTGGCCTACAGTGGGTCACAGTCCTTGAGAAAAGAGATGTTTTGCTTTAATGCAATGATAGGCACAGCTTCAGAAGTCCAAGATGTGGTTCAAAAGAGCTTTGAGAACAGGAATTAGACAGGGATGATCTCATCACCTTGCACTTCTCCAAACTCTTTGAGCATGCTTGGGCTGAAGGTGTCACAAACCTCTTTATCCTCTGCTTCTGCTCTGTCTCAGGATGCGATGAGAAAGCAAGCCTTTTACTGAAAGACATTGTTGAAGTGAATAAAAAGGAGGAGGGAAAGCATAAAAATTGAGGCCTTTGAAATCTGGGTTGAAAATTGTGTTGAACAATCACAGAGGATGGCAATGATCTGTCTTACCCAATCCACTTTATCAAGCAGTCCTGCAGGCAGTATAAATAACCCGACACTAGTTCAGACACCCCATTTGCTCACATCATGTCCCTTGCTTTCAGTAAATGTTTGAATATACTAAACCAGGCACTGGATACCTATGTGACTTTCTCAGTGACCTTCACCTCCCTCATAAAACCTCCAACCCCAAACACCCTGCTTTTCCTTGCTGTGCCCTGGGACACACAAGTCCCTGTGAGGAGTTGTGACCGGAGAGAGGCAGAGCAGAGTCCAGAAGCTTCACAGGTGGTGGTGGTTGGAGCTGGGTTTCCAGTCAGGGCCTCCTCTGACCTGAAGCTCTGCCTTGCGGTGGGAATTAACAGAGCAGCTCAGATCCTTGCTTGGTACAAGCTAGAGTGATTTTGATGGGGCTATGCGGCATTGTGCCTTCTGAGGACCGACCTGAGCTGGTCTTTTTTAAGAAGCAAGCGAGTTACCGTTCTCTCCTGTGTCAGGGTCATTGAGGACTTTTCTAAAAACAGCAGCAGATTCCTCTCAGCATGCTTTTGGCCTTTCAAGTTTGATGCTCTCAAGTATGTTCTTCTGTCCTTGTTTTTTTCCCTCCCCTACAGTAATGCAGTATGACACTATGTACCATTTCTGGTTGTAGCAGAGTCCATAACCCTCCACTCTGATTCCCTGCTCCGAGCTTCTCTTTCGCTGTCGCCTTTCTCTTTGCGGCATTCTGTGTGCCGCAGTGCAGTTGCATTACTGTAGCCTTAATGTCTCGTGTGTAAATGAAAGACCCTGTTGTCCAAGAAGTGTGGTGTTGGGGTGGGGAGGGGAAGAGTTGTTAATTTCCTTTTGTTGTCTGCACTCCATTTTTATTTTTTTAAAAATTCTGACCAATATAACATCTGCTAAAATGTCTTCCTTATCATTTGCTTGGTGATCACACAGCCTTCCCACCATTCATTGAGAGCTGGACCAGATCTCACAGAGTCTGAAAAGAGCTATGTGGTAAGGCCACTGTTTAAATCAGATGTGTAGTCCTAGACTCTCTTCACCTAGACAGTAACACCTCAGTAGAGATAAAATGCCAGCACTATTTTTAGCTGCAAAGTAGGTATGTATTTATCTACTTGGATATATTGTTTTGTTTGCAACATAAAAAGGGAATTTAGCAATTAGAAAAACTCTCATAGCCAATGAGAAGCTGGGCTAATTGTGCTGCCAGTCTCTGGGTATAAGATAAATGAAGCAAAATGCATGAACGGAGTGCCCAGCCTTGCATTCTTGAACTGACTTTATAGCATTTGTAACGGTGCCACTGCATAACTAATTGAAACCTCTTGTGCTGCTGCTTTTAAAAATAGATGTATATGTATTTGTTACAAATCTTCAAACTAAATGCCAAATTCTTCTGTATCTTGCCTGTTTTTCCATGCTTACACCTGGATCCCTTCTGCACTCCACTACCTGGATATTTACCTGGATCTACAACTCTTTTTTTTTTTTTTTTTTTTTTTTTTTTTTTTACTGGACTTATGTGCTGCATCTGGAATGTCCCATCTCTTCTTGTCTATATTTTCCCCTCCCTCCCCCCTGTTGACTGTCCTTTGGTTGTTCTTGGATGTCAATGCTGCCTACCACACAGGAAGCTGTTTGCAATGAGATCATAAACATTGCAGAAAAGTCTGTTCATTACTGCAGTACTATTTCTCAGCCTCTTGACTCTCGCCACAAGGTGACCTCTAATGACCATAAACCATCTCTCATCATTTCTCAGCAACCTCAAGCACAGCAGCAAGGAGCCAGCCCTGACAGAAGTCAAACACCACGAGACATGTAAGTCCTTTTGAATCCCATTTCTTCCAGGGGCCTTGTCTCTGAGTGGTGGTGAAGATGGGGAGGTGTGAAAGCTTCAGCATTTCAGGAGATGAATTAGAATTATGGGAAATCTTTTCTTTAAAGAGCAAAAATAGCCACATACCATCATAATGTGTAGTTTAAAACTGGAACCTTTGTGTCTGTATAGCACCTGAAACAATGATCTTATGATACAGGACTGGGTCTCCTTTGGGCACTTGATTCATGCTGGTTATAGAGACTATCTCAATGTCTTTGTATCTTGAAGATGGAGACAAGTCAACGTCCCCTGGCTACACCTGGCCTGTATGGCATGGGTCAATGTGTTCACCCCTGTTCTTAGCTTCTCACAGTACACTGAGCTGTCCCAACACCAATGCCAGCTGGTGTGTTGTTGACCAGTTCCGCAGATTAATTGATGGCTGAATGATCTGAGTGAGACACCAAGGCTGAGATTTTTCAAAGCTGTCTGGTGGGGTTTAAAGCTAGGGCTGCCATTAAGCTTGGTGGGGCCTTTCACTGATGTTTTTAGGAACAGTAGCCTGCACCATGTGCTGGGGACTGAAGTTCCTTGGCAGTTGGCTCCTGAAAGGAGCTTTTGCTTTCCTCTGCCCCTTTATGCAGAATGGAAAGTCCCTTATCAGCTCTGTTTTCACTCCCCACCAGCCAGGGGATCCAAGACTCACCAAATTTGCCCAGAGATTGTTTCCACTCCATAAGGTTCCTTTCTGATAAATACAGAGTACCTCTGGTGCAAGTGGTATCTCAGGGCAGGATTCAACCTTAGGTTTTGTTTGCACTGTTCCTCCTCAGCCATGATTTATCCAGCAACCTTAGTGCAGTAGAGTAGACAGTATCTTTTTCTAAAGTCCTTCACTGCCATTTGATCATTCATGGACCTGCCTGCATGCTTGGGCAAGGCAACAGATGTCTCCGCCTAGGAATGAGCGTTTCCAGGCTTTGGCTTGCATTCAATAGGGTGTCTGCACTTGTATACTCTTTAGGTGCTACACGTTAGGAAGGCTCTGGTTGTTACAGTCTATGGAGACAACTACATGGCAAAAAGGAAACAGAAGCTTTCCGCATATCCCACACAGTGCAGGCATGACACTTTTTACTGCCATGGCCTTGTGACAACAGCCAATTTAATGCAATTGGCTTCCATCTCTCAGATGGAAAACACAGGTCCAGACTGCACTGAACAAAATATAGTAGGAATTAGAAAGGGGAAGGGAGATGTCTCCTCCTGAAGGGATGTCAGGGAATTACAATGTCTAATGTGCAATATCTTTCTGGTTTTAGAGTTAGTTACCAAGCCCTCTACAGCTACACTCCTCAGAACGATGATGAGCTGGAACTGAGGGACGGTGACATTGTCGATGTCATGGAAAAGTGTGATGATGGCTGGTTTGTGGGTGAGTGTGACACTTGCCTGTCAGCAGAGCTTTTTGAGATGCAGATGGGCAATTTTGCAGAGCATGTGAAAGTTGCTTTCGCTTGCAGGGTCAAAACAGTGAAAAAAATCAACTCAACTTTCTTCACAATTTCTCATCTTTCCCACCTAGAAAATTAAAATTACAGTGCAAAGTGGTAGAGCTTTGTTTTCCTTGCTAGGTCTGTAGTTTTTCCTTTTTTCTCTTCTTAATTTCCCAGTTCCCCTCTTCCTCCTGATCCGTCTTGCTCACACAGATGGCAGAGCAACAGAGGGAACCAAGAAAAACTGGATTTCTGTAGCTTTTCCAAAGCTGAGTGAGCCATGGCAAGTTGCAGAAAGTGGCAAGTGGGGGACCAAGGGAACACATGGATGGGAGTTGCAGTCCCTGAAAATCCAGCCTCATCTGTAGGTGTATGTTTAGCAAAATCTAACCCTTTACCTTCAAAGAATGCAAGTCTGGACAGTGTTCTTCATCTCAACACTGCAAATCTAGGCTTGTTATCTCTTCTTATGAGAGATTACCTCATTTACACTGATAGGAGTTTGGCTCCTAGCCTATAGGCTCAGGAACTTTCACCAGCACCTTAGTAATTATTAAAAGGGAAGACCAAAGATGATTAGTAGGAGAAATAGTTGTGATCTCATCTATACCAAAAGGCTCTTTGACCAGGACTCCTATTTAGTTTTAGAAAGCAATGCCTGCAGGCAGAAGAGTCTGCCATCTCTACCTTTTTAAACCCCTAAGCCTTCCTTACATGCCTCTATCTTACTCTGGCTTCCTTGTGTTTTATTTTGTGACAGGTACATCCAGGAGAACAAGGCAATTCGGAACCTTCCCAGGCAATTACGTGAAGCTTCTGTACCTGTAAAATAACAGCGATCCCATCATGACCGTGATGGGGTTGTTTTCCAGATGGTGTTTTTAAACAGTGAAGAAACAGACAATTTATGAATGTAATAGACAAGAGATGAGACATGTTAGGAGGATGTGGTTATGTGGTACAGTACTGAGTTGAATGTGTAACCCTGCTTCTACTGATTCAGGGTGTGATTTGTTTGCTGAAGAAGAGACAGTTTCTAGTTTACAGTGCTGCCTTTGTGTATTCCTCTCCCCTCCCCAGCAAGAGTTCTGGTGATAATCTTAATTTGTATGGAGTACTTACCTCTGAGAAGGCTTCAGGGAAGCACACGGTATAGGTTTTGTTTGTGTGTTGAGATAGTGTAGTGCTTTGGGGCAGTATGCAGCCTTGCTGCTGCTGCCTTTCACTGGCAAGGTTCGGGGAGGCCAGGCTTTCTTCCCGGTTTCTGCCTCCTTGAAGACTCACTTTGCTCTGCCTTCCACTTCCATAGAAAACCCTTCCTTCATGTCACGCACCTTAAGACCCAGCAGAGGCAGAGGACAGCTGATATGGTTAAACTGCAGACCTCTGTGTAGAAAAGGAGTTTGGGACTGGTGGTTTAATCCAGAGTTCAGTCAAAGCATAATGCTATCGTGCAAAAATCCCAAACCTTTTAATAACGTATTGCCTATCTCTGCAGGGTTTTTCTTCTTTTGTGCAGGGGGTGTGTGTGTGTGAGTGTACTGAGTGCATCAAAACAAACCGAGTCCTATTTTTTAAAGAGAAATCAGCCTGGCTTTGACATTTATCTGCACAAAGGACAGAACCAATAAACAGAACATCTGTGAGAGCAAATGCTGTTTGAGTCCTATGGCCGTTCACTTTCTCTGCTTCATCTGCTCTGTTGCTGGCCGTAAAGGATCACACACCTTTCAAATCATACTCTTTGGGATGAAGACTTTGCTTCTTTCCCAGCATTAAATCTTAGAAGCTCTGATAAATCTGAGCAACATGTTGATGAGGGTGCCTTTTTTTTTTTTTTTTTTGTCTTTTTGGTTACAGTGTCAATGGTAGGTTTCAAATAAATACATGCATTTTGGCTGCCTCTTAGTCATATAAAAAAGTCTAATCAATTTGGAAAGCTGTTTCCAGCAGTTATTACCAGTTATAGATTCCTATTCCCTTGAGGAAAAAAAACAAAAAACAAAAAACAAAAAACCACAAACATGTCTTGGCTGTATGCTTGCCTGTAAATCCACTATGAATACTCTTTTGATAGACATTTTGTTATGAAGAAAAAGCATAAACAAAACCGGTTCTATCAGATTCTGCTTCCTACAGTTACCATACAAATAGCAAAGGGTTAGATTGCTATTTTGTCATAAGCCGTATTTAATAATATAAAATGCCTATTTTTATGCTGATGCTTTTATACAGATTTATTAAGAGTAACTGCAACTAACTGTTAGCACGACTTGCAATGTTTTGATAAACTAGCCATGCTCCTGGGTTTGAAATCAAGTAGGCTTGTCTTCCGTCTAGGTGAGCGGAAGAGAAGACTCAGTGTCTCAGAAGTTTGACTGTAAATATGTATATTTAACTTTGTACAGACAATGTACTTACCTTGTATAGAAAAATAATTTAAACACATTGAGTGAAGGGAGGAAAAAAAAAAGGCAGTTGTGAAAGGTTAGGATTTCTTCCACTTTTATTTAAATGATGGAATTCCATGTATGTTCACATAAAGAGTTTTAGCACAAAATATACATTATGAAAGGGTTTCAGATATGACACAAAACACCACTGTTTCTTTTCTGCAGGAGATACCTTTAATCCTGTATCTTATTTATGAGTTGTTTTATTGCTTTGGGTTTGCCCTCCAGTTATTTGCAGCAATATTTAGGCCTGTTGCTAGCATTGGATAACACCAAATTAATCTATCCAGCAAAGTAACATGATGATACTGACTGTATATAACATACTCATTTAAAGGTTTATTTTTTGTTCTTGCTCTTGCCATTTTAAGTTACACACACACACACACACACACACAAACCGCAACTTATTTTTGTGTTGATTTTCTGTTTCTTATTGCAGTGGATTACTATTTGACAATTAATAAATGGAATTACTGAATTACTGTTGTGTTCTTGTACAAATTATTAAATAAAGTCTATTCTCGCTGTTCCCGTAGCAATGCACTTTTGTACTAATGCCCATCTGTGGCTCTTTGGTTGTCTCCATACTGAGCAGGAAGTGTCCACCGTGAGTTTTCCAAGTGTCCTGCACCTGAGGATCCACCTCATGACTTGGCCTGAGCTCACGCATTCTCCCTCCTGAGCCATAGGCAGGCTGTGACTTTTTCTCAAAGAAACCAAGGTATAAAAGCAGAGAAAAAGCTGGTTTACATCCAGATCTCACTGTAACATGGGGTCAGGGTGCAGTTGGTGTGGCATTCGTGCAGACCTGGGAGTACAGAAGCACACCTCAGTCCACCGTTTTACAAAGGGTCTTTGTGATTCTCAGATGAGAAGACCACACAGGTTAAATAGGACAAAAAACTCCAAATGCCAACCTCTGTGGGAAGGGATGTCAGTTGATGTTGGGTTTACACGTGCCTTTTTAACCCTGACTCAGGTCAAAATCCATAAGACACTGACTTCTGTGGTAGCTGCAGTCTGGCCGGGCAGGTATGGCTGCAGCACTAATTCAAGGGGTTTGTGCAAGGTCTGTGGTGAACACATCACATCCCCCAGCCCTGCAGCAGGAGAGCTAGCTGGGGCTTTTTGAGTGAGCCTCATGTAAAGGAACAGTCCTGGCAGGAGCAGAGCAAGGGACGGGCAGAGCTGAGCTGCTTGGGTGGGCTCAGTAACACACAAGTACCACAAAAGCACGCCCTGCACCTCCACACACCTGGCTCCTGCATGCTGCCTGTGCAGGGCTGTGCCCAAGGCTCATCTTTCACGAGGAGTTTTAACTTCTTGAGACCTCCACCTCGGGCTGAACCAAAATTGGGCAGCAGATTTAAACACTGCGGTGATGCGACCGGATGGTCAGGCAGACAGATACATGTCGTGGCTGCATTCACAATGATTTCAGGAAGTCAAAGTATAAACAAGCCAGTCCTAAACCCAAACTAACATAACAGCAAAAGCCTCCAGCTATTTTACATGTCCTTAGAAAGCACGCAGACATAAGCCCATTTTTCTGTTTTGCAGGTTGCTTTACAGCCTGGCCACCGCTTTGCTGCAATCACTGGCATTGCTAGCTCTTGCTTTACAGTGCCCTGGCCAGGGAGGGGAGAAAGAGACTCATCTTTAGCTACTAATATTTACTGATGTCACTCTCTATCCTAACATATTTGGTAAGGAACAAGCTAGCAATGCATTTGTGACTGCAGAAGCTGAGTGTGCGGAGAGGGGAAGAGGGCTCATCGGTGTGTCACAGCCCTCTGGAATTCCCTCACACCTGGGAGGAAAGGAGATCTCGGTGTCACTTGCTTCACTGCCAGGAGATGGGTAACAATGCAGTGCAAGAACTACTGCTGATAGAGATGAGATTAGTAGTGTGGATGCATGTCGTCCTGAAGGAAATAAGCCATGAAATGACAAGTTAATGCAGGAAAAAGGAGGAAGCCAAGCAAGGGGATTGCAGAGGCAAGGGTGTGCCTTGCGAAGGGATCATTTGTGGCCATGTCTTGCAGGGCCAGCACCTGGGTGACCCACCTCATCCCCACTTGCTGACTGCTCCGTGCTCCCTGGCCATGGCTGAATCCCAGCTTCAGCAGCAGATCGGTGGTGGCTCAACATGCAACCAGAACAACTGTTTTTTCCTGAATCACAGCAAAGGAGGTTAGCTGATAAACTGGTATAGAATAATTCCTTCTTTTGCTCGCGGTACCACCCCTAAGGGGCTAGAGATAAACAAAACTGCCTAAAGCCGTATCAAATTACATCTAAATTAGGGGAAAGGTAATACCCTTCCCAGGCTCCGCCCTAGCTAATCAGATTCCGGCTGGGAATGGCGCTTATCTCCATCGCCTCCATTAGGCTTCAGAGTTAACATCACACCAGGCCGGGCCGCGTTCACCTGGGAGATGCCGCACCGGGGCAGCCCTGCCGGCGGTTTGCTCTGCAGCCGTCCTGCCGGGTGGGGGTAAGGCGGCCCGTGAGACGCTCCCCGTTTCCTAACGCCGAAATTCTCGCCCTCCGGCAGCGGCTCGGCTCCGCGGCCCTCCCTCGGGAGGGTTTCCCCCCGCAGCGCGGCGGGCCGGGCTCCTGCTGGAGGCGGCGGCAGCCCCCCGGCGGTGCCCGGGGAGCTCTGCCCCCCGGGGCGGGACAGCCAGCCCGGCGGCGGGGCCCGGCAGCCCCGGGGAGGGGCCGGCGGCGGCGGGGCGGGCCGGGGGCGGGCCGGGCCGGGCCGGGGCAGGCGGCGGGGCTGGCGGGCGTCCCGGGAGCTGAAGCCGCGCACATGGGGACACACCGCATCGTATTGCCGGGCCCCGGGCCCTGGGGTTTCCGCCTGGTGGGCGGCCGGGACTTCGAGCAGCCCCTCACCATCTCCCGGGTAGGGCGCGGCGGCCCGGGGGGGCGGGCGGTGCTGGGGGCCGGGGCTGGCGGGGCCGGGGGAGGCGAGGGCTGGCAGGTGGCTGGTGGGACAAAGGCAGGGTTGGTGACGCAGCCGTGGTGGTGATGGGGTCCTGGTCTTTTCTTCCCCACCAGTTGTTTGTTTGTCTGTTTTTTTTTAATGTTTATGGAGAAATCCGTGGCGGCCCACGGAGCCCCTTAACCTGACTTTGACTAGGGTCTTTGCTTCTTACCGACTCCCCATCTCAGTCTGTGCGTAGCAAACCCCATACCGCAGTCAGAGGGAATCCCCTCTGCTCCCACCAGCCTGTAATTTGGGTTTTGCAGCCCATCCTATGGGGCACAGTTGCACTGGGGGGGTGCGAATGCTCCCCTGCTTTTGCTTGCCATCTATAGTTAAAAGAAAAGCCTTTGTTTACAGAAACCATACTAACTTACGTTAAGTGCCTCTGCCTGTTTTTGTTGTAAGTCCTTTTACTCCCACTTAAAGAAAAATTAGTTAGGAAATGACACTTAAATCCAGACATTTTTAGCGATGTAACTTAATTTGCCCTCCTGTGCTCCAGAGTTTGCCTGTAAATGTCAGGGTTGGGTTCAGACTATGTCGCTTTCCTGTCCACGTACCCACCTGCACCCAGGTGCTCCCGCCCCGCTGTGCCTGCCCGGCTGCTCCTCGCAGGGACCTGGGCCCTGCCCCGAGCTGCTCGCTGCAGACCCCACAGAAAGCAAGGGCACGCGTGCCCAGCTCTTCCAGCATGGGGGCAATAAACCCCAAACTCCCTGTCCCTTCGTGGCTTGGTGTGGACGGGGCTGGCTGGTGGCCTCCTGCCAGGGGAGAAGGAATTGCTCCAATTTCCAGCAATCCCCCTGCAAAACCAGAGGCATCCAGCGAGCTGCTGGCAGCACTGGGCTCTGGCTTCTGCCAACACCTTTGCTCAAGTTTGAAGTCCCTGTGGGCTCCAGGTGAGGAAGAGCTGCTGGAAGTGGGACATATAAGGACTTGAACTTTTGTGAACTGCCTTTAAAGAAGAACAGGCTGGTGAAGTTTGGGATTTTTTTTTTTTTAATACCTCCTGCCATGGGGTCCCTCTGACTAAAGGACCCCCAGCACCACAGGGGATGCTGCCAGCTCTGGGACTAGCAGAGCTGGTGAGTGCTGTCAAACCCGGGGTGGGGGGTTCGGGAGGAGTTATCAATTTTCTATGTAATCTCTTTCAATTACAGTAATAATGCCTCATTCTTCTAAAGCATTTTTTTGGACATGAAAGCAGCTTTAGCGTAAAGGAAGGGATATTTACTTCATTGTTATGGTAATTGTTGCCATTTCCTTCCAGTGAAGGCTCTGGGCAGAAGCATGTCTGAAGTCCTACCTCGCTGCTCTTACCTCTTCTCCTCGGTTGCCTTTGTCAATGCTTGTGGGCACATACCAAGGGACATAGATCAGCAAAGTGGCAAAAATAACCACCTCATGAAAAATTGTGACCCTGAAGATTAAAATGTAATAAAATAGCCTCTCTGGTGGTGGTGACGTAAATGATGACAATTGGCAGCTCTTATCACGGCTTTCTTGTGTGGCCCCTCTGACATTTTTAATTTCCCTTCCAAGACTTCAAGCCATTAATCTTTCCTGTGATTCGCTCCTAAGGCTTATGGGTTTGTCCCCTTGGCTCAGGAACAGAACTCTCAGAGTTCCCTGTTCACCATGTAAAAAAAAGATCTGGTCTAGTTTTGGCCTTTTTTAGAGTCTGATCCTCGTTGTGCGATGACCTTATAGTCCCATAACTTCATTTGCCTTACTGCATTTGGTACCTGTGCTCTGACCAGACAGCTTTTTGGGCACGGAGCCCTCCTCCCCTCACAGGCTGGGGCATGCTATGGCTGTAGGACTGGCATCTGCCAAGGCTTATGAGGGCCCTGGTCTCACCAAGGTGTGAGGTGGGGGGCAGCTATCTGTGGGGAATGAGAGGGTAGAGAGGCTGTGGCCTGGGGTGAGAGCATCACCCTGCAAGCAGAGGAGGATGCAGCTGTCCCCTCCCTGGCACTGTTACGTGTTTACTTTGTGTTGCAACATGTAGGTTGTGTGTCCATGGCACGGACATGCTCATGGGGAGTGCCATTAGCAGTGGTGCACAGGGCTGGACTGCCCGCCCCAGGCTGGGTGTGCATCCTTGATTGCACCGGGGATCGTCCTACCACTGCCAGCTGCAAGTGTGGCAATTCAGGTGTGCTAGGGGGGAGACAAGTCCCCTCCAGTGGGGTCAGTGGAGCCTGGCTCTGCCTTATCCAGGACTGCCCATCTCATTAATGCACTGATGGGGTCACCCTGCCGCTCCAGGTGTGTGCTGACACAGCAGGATGCCAGGAGAGAGGCACCCATCTAGTCATGGCCCTGACCTGGCTGTCTTGCAGCTCTGAACCAAGGTGTCTAAATTCAGCCTGCATTGCCTGCCAGGGGTTGGAGATTTGACTTCTGGCCACATTGTCCCGATGGGGAGCTCCTGAGCTTGTCTTCATCACCATTGTGCCTCAGCTCTTTAGTAGTGGCTTTTGGCTACTCAAGCTCCCCTCTGATTTAGGGAGGGTTTATCCTGGTCATGCTGGTGGGAGGCAGCACCATCTGAGTTGCCAAGGCAGCTTGTTCCCAGGGGGGAGTCATTGGAGTTTCGCGATGCAGTCCCAGGACCAAGAAGGTTGAGGAGCACTGGTGCCAGCAGAGCAGCCTGGCGAGAGCTTCTGGCTGGCAGCTGCTGCATAGCACCAGTGGCCAGTTGTGCCTTAGGAGAGCAACAGATGAAAAATTATGGTATTTCGACAACTGCTCTTATCTACCCCGCTTTCCACTTGAACTATGTGTTCAGAACTGCTTTCAGTTCAAATACTTCATGAGCATCTTCTCATGCGGATGCTTCTGATTTCCTGGTTGTGTCGGACGGGTCTTCTTGGTGAGAGCCAAGTGTGGTGATTTCACATCAGAAATGTCTTTCTTGTCTCGTCTCATTCAGAGAGATGTGTCACAGATGTTTCTGGTTTACATTTTCTTTTAAAAACTCTAGGGTTGTGGTGGACACTTTATTCAGAAAAAAAACTTGTGTTGATCAGTGTAATGAACCCTAAACCAAAGCCTGCTGAATCCAGGCTTACAGGGGTAGGAAAGACCCTTGACTTTATCACTCTTCAGATGATACCGTGCAGCGTGTCAATGGGGTAGAATTGGAGAAAAGCTCTTTCTGAGTTGTAGATGGACATGCTGCAGGATAATAGTGTTCATAAAGCTGCCCTATGCACAGGGTAGTTCCCAGTTAAATCCCAGTGAGATTGGTGGAGCTGGTGGAGGAAGCAAGCAATGTGGTGCGTGAGGAGAGATGATAAAGTGGAGCTGGCTGAAAAGCAGTGCAGTTGATAGACCCCATCCCCCTCTATCCCTCAGGTAATATGAGCTGTTTCCTGTTTGGTTGCATTTGATTTTGATAAACATTTGGGATTTCTGTTTCCAGTTGAATATATACATGGAGCTGTTTGATAAACCTTGTTCTTGAGATGATGTTTGTGGTAGTGATGCAGTGATCTTGAATGTCTGACCCAAAATACGGACAGAGGGGAGTGTTGCCCTACATGTTGTCATGTCAAAAACCTCCCAGCCCTGTTAAGGAGGGGTGTCTGTCAGAGTCTGTGAAACCAAACGTTATATCATGAAACTGAGCATCTTCCCAATGAAAAAGCAGTTTCAGGACAGTCCAGTTCTGCAAATACATTAAAAAGATGAAATCCCAACATTACGCTTGTTGCTGATTTTGACCACAGTAACATGAATTCATCCCTGTTTAGTCTGATGTTTTACCTATTCATGGTATTGTAAAAGCTCAGGATTTATAGCCAGTACAGAATCTGAAGATAATTGGGTATCTTCTAGGTGTTTGGGTTTTTTTAAGCATGGCCCTCTGAACCAGCTCTATAAACTTAAAACTTGACTTAGTGATAAAACTGGACTTGAAGGTCTGAAACTCAGCATGGGACTGAATCCCATGGTGTGAAAAGACACCACCCGGTCGCCCCATTAGGAAGCAGCTGAGCAAAGACATCCCAGAGCCACTGGTGAGAGAAAGTGGTGTGGGACACCCTACATCTCTGGAGGCTGAGGGCTCAGCGGGATGCCCATGGCAGTGGATGGGTGGAGACCATCCTCCCTCTGGAGCATGCCAGGGCCCAGCTGTGTGGCTCAAGTGTCTGCTTCAGGAGCTGGGCTGCAGCCTCATCCCCAGGTGGAAAGAAGAAGAACCTGTGGCTATGGTGTGAGACGCAGAGAGAGCAGGGGCTTGGATGGGAAGGCCTCTGTGCCCAGAGGGGAGCTGAAATGCCTCTGCCAAAGGAAGCATGGGGCGCGGTGGATGTGATAGGATTTAGGGTTGGGCTGGCTTTCCTCCTCGGCCCAGAGAGTCTCGGCCGATCCCTGCTGTGCACACCTATGGCTGCAATTGCTCTGCTGCCTGGTCCAGCTTTCCTGCCCGCAACCGCAAATACTGGTGTTGTGCCTGGCTCCTGTTCTGAGGCTGGATGGGCAGAAGGAGCCAGCTGGGGAAAGCTGCTGGTGTTTACAGAAAGGTGAACGTGGCTTTGTTTTCTGCACTGATGTTTTCTCTTGCGCTGCTGCTCCTGGCTGCTGGCCTGGGTGGGGGCTGTGGCAGCACCAGCCGTGCCGTGCTGTGCCGTGCCATGCTGCCTGTGGTGTCTGGCAGAGCTGCTCCATAGCTAGACAGCTGATCAGTGCCTGTGGGACACTGGTCATTAGGGTCACCTGCCAAGAGCTTCTGGCCCTCCACAAGCAGCTGGGTCGATGTCTAAAGGACGGCATGGTGCCTTGTGCCTTTGCTGCTGCAGCAAGTTCTGTATGGTCTGTCTGAGTGCATGGGTTATGGAGAGCAGAGGTTCTCATCCCTAGTAATGCCCCTATGGACTTTGAAGTCATTGAGAAGCCTGGCAGCTTCCCAGGCAGCTGCTGGGGCTGGACAAGCCTGTGCTTCAAAGACAGAAATGGCTGGTGAGGAGAGGAAAGGACTCTGCTGATTTCCCTGACTGCCAGGTTTGGATGAGAAGAAATTGTCCTTAATTGTAGCAAGTAGAAAGCAGGAGAGTTTTCTTGCAGGAAAGACCGAATGCTTTGGAGCAAGAAATGGGCTTGATTGTTTCCAGCCCTGTTTCCTGAGTCGGGGGGGGGGGGGGGGGGGGGGCAGTTTTATCTTTAGAAAAAAACATTTAAAAGAACTAGGATGCTCATCAAACACCTTCTACCAGAGTTATGTGCAGGAGCAATACCCTTGCCTCTCTTATGAGCCAGAGTTATACTTTCTGCAGTTCACCTTTTCAGACCAATTTGCCGTGGGTTATGCAGCAGCTTGATGTCACCAAACTTTGGAGCACCCTTTTCTCTGTACCTCTTTGAGTCCAGCATCATTTCTTTTGGCAACATCTGACCCACCTTGTCCTTGATGAGCTCTCCAAAGAACCTAAAGAGAGCCTCCACATCAGGAGGCAGTGTACCAGCCCTAATCTTACGTGAGAGCTTTAAGCCCCAGAACTTAAGTTGGGAAAGGTAAATATTGGACTTCTTGGGAGAAAGAGAGTCCTTTTTGTTCCCTGATCTGCTTGTTCCCAGATTTTAAGTTATGCATGGTTGCAAGCTTCTTTGTACCTTTCACCCTCAAAAAATCACTTTGTCTATCAAGACGTATTTGGCTTGTAAAATGCTTTGGGTTTCAAGGATGCAACATCAAACTAGCTGCACCAAGTGGATTTTTTTTTTTTTTTTCTCACTATAAACAGGGAAATTAAAGGAGGTCTTAACTGCATAAACAACTGATGTTGT
Source organism: Tyto alba (assembly GCF_018691265.1). Classification (NCBI taxonomy): domain Eukaryota; kingdom Metazoa; phylum Chordata; class Aves; order Strigiformes; family Tytonidae; genus Tyto; species Tyto alba. The sequence continues at coordinate 23,256,261 of NW_024881261.1, read as the reverse complement.
TCTCGACAGTGACACAGTATCTTAGATGGTTGCTGATTACTGGACATGTTGTTTTATTTAGAGGATGAAATAAAACATCAGGAAAGGCTCAGCTGATGAACAGCTCTGTGTAATGTTTCTGACATCTTGTAAGAAGTCTTTATAGTTTTTTTTTTTTCAATGTGAGGCATGTTGCAAAACAAGCTGTGGGACTGAGTAGCTCCTTGAGTGCCCCTTGAGGTTCTGAGCAAATCATCTCACCTGTGACTTTTTACACTGCTTTCCTGAGGTGAGCCCTCTATGATGTGTCTAATGCCTTTTCTGTGTTAATAATACTCATCTAGCTGTCAGGAATAGGCAGGAAGGTGAGGGTGAGCTGGGCTGCCACAGGGGCTTGTCCAGTGGAAGCCCAGACCCCACCAGGGTGGGCTGGTGCTCAGGGGTTTCACCAGCTAGCAGCATGTCCCTCTTCTCCTTCTCTCCTGGTGATGGTGTGGTCTGGGCTGGCACAGCAGCCGTGAGCTTTGGGCTGCGGCAGTGTTGGACCGTGATGGTGCAGGGAGCGGGAACAGCTTGGGAAGAAAATCTCCTGGATCTGGTTGTAAGGAACTGGCCTGTTGTTCCTCCTACCCTAAAGAGAACGGGTGGGGAACGTGCTTGCCTGAATTTTCTCATAGCCTCTGATCTCTGCTGACCCAGCTGCATGCTTTTGCTGGGAGAAACTGTGGCTGCTTAGCATAATACTCCAGCGCTGAGGACATTACTCATGGTAAAAGAGCAGTGTGTGTGGGTGGGGATGATTAAACTGAATGTCAGAGATGTCTAGTTGTCACTAGTGGCCTTAGAAGTATGTTGCTGCATGTCTGTTCAGTCCAGCAAAGATGCATCTAGGTTTTCCTCTCAAGCTCAGATAGGTGCTGTTTATCCAGATCATTTATTGGCTGATGTTAATTTTCTCATTTCTTATCTCTCCATCACTTCTTTCGATGTGTGTCTAGGTGTGGAGTGATGGCTAGTGCCAGAGGCTGTAGGGTCTGCGAGAAACTGAAGGGCTAATGGAGTGAGCAAGTAGTATGCCTGAATGGATGGGGGGAGAAGGCCAGAAAGAATTGAATGAATTTTAGACCCACCCATCTATCTTGACTCATACAGAGCTGTGTTATGCTGCTTTTCATAGAAATGCTTCCCACCCTTCCTCCCTCTCATTTGCTTCACTTAATATACCCACTGTTGCCTCTTGGATCCTTGCCTGCAGAAAGAAAAAAGTCACCATATATCCCTGCCCAGTGACTGCAAAGCTTATTAGGTAGCGTGTATGGAGGTAATTGCATTAAATGTAAAACGTGGCTGTGTTTGGCTAGCTCTGGGACAGACAGAAGTTTTATAAAGAGGGCCTGGGAGCTGGGTAAGCAGCCAAATATGTCTCATTCCCTCTGCTAAATCAGTGTTTTCTATTGTAAACACACTTGCCCAAAGACTAGTTGAAGACTTGACATGTCATAACACAGTCCTTCGTTTGCTGCCTGGCCACCTATGCAAGGGGACAATCGCAGGCAAACCACCTGGGAGACAGAAATCTGAACTTTGTGCAAAGTCCTGGTGGTATTGGCAAGGTGAAGCCCAAGGTGTGTGTGCAGGGAAGGTGAAGGGAGACAGATAATTTTTCTACCCTCTTTGTGATTGCAGAGCTTTATATATATATGTGTGTGTGTCTGTGTATGCGTGTGCACACATGCACATGTACACAAAGCTTCACTTTGTAGTGTAAGAAAATTATGTTTTTCTTCTATCCATACCAACCCTGAATCAGTGGGACCTCTTTAAAAAGAGGGGTCCAAGCCTTTAACTGGTCTAAACCATTATCTACTACACTGAGCTTTGTATGCATGAAGAGTGTATGATCAAGCCCACTGATTACGGGGATTACTTATTTCTTCCATATGCTGGCAAATGTGTCTGAGCTGGTATCAGGGACCTAGTTTGATATGTCTGGTTATAAATATCTACATTACTTCTGTAGTAGCCCAGATTTCTTACACAGAGACGCCAGCCAAACAGAGCATTGCCACAGGCACACTCTGGTGAGCTCTGGGACCTATTTTGGATACAATATGAAGCAGTGCTGCTCAGCATGTCTGGGCATTGTCTGTTCAACTGTGAAATGACCTAATGGCGAGGTGTTACACAATTGCCTGGGAGCAATCACCACCAGGTAGGGCATGGCTCCTTTCCAAAGGAAGCCCTTGGGCATGACATTACAAGGTGTGCAGAGCTTTATTTGCCCAATGATAGTGTCCCTAGAGCTGGGGGGGCTCCTGGGGCCCTGTGATGCAGCCCATGTCCCCTCTGCCAGTGGCTACTCGACCCTGATGGGAGGAGCTCAAGTCAGTCAAGGAGCTGTTTTGAAGGAGACAAGAGCCTATGTCTTTGCATGAGACATAACTTGTGCAAAGTTGTGTTTGCAGGTTTTGTTCCTTACAGCATCTTTCAGCCCTCATTGCCTTCCCATGCAGAAGTGCAGCTGTATTGGGTCACCTGCCTGTGCAAGGCACTGCCTGCCATCCCCTCAGCTCCTGCAGGTCAAGAGGGGAGGGAGAGAGGCTGGTACGGAGATTTAAGTCACCTGAGAAGGGAGCAGGAGCAAAGCAGTTTCAGGCAGTGCAACATTTACTGTATGCCTGTGAGCCTGAAAGCTTTTGTTCATTTTTGGAATCTTTTTGGTTGGGTTGTATAAGCTGGCTGGTAGCTGTCAGTGCTCTGAGCGCCTCTGCCTGCCCTCCCAGCCACACACCTGCCCCTACTGGGGCCATGCTCCCCATGGACCAGGGGGAGCTGTGATTAAAAATAAAAACAGGAAAGGGGCTTCCAAGTGGCAGCTTTTTGCCCCTCACTTATTAACAGAAGTGCTTTTTGTTTTCCTGACTTAACTGGTAGGTGAGCAAATCTCAGAAGCAGCATTGACAGCACTGAGATAAGCCCAGACCTTACCACGAGGGGGGAAGGGAATGTTATTAGTAGCTATTAATCATCCTAAAAGGATGGGGGATGGGTTCCCTGCAGTACGGTGCCCTTGTGCAGTCATGTTTGCTATGAGAAGTACTGGCAGGGAGTACGAGCTGGATGTTGCAGGGGAGCAGTTGGTGTGAAGTTGCATTTCAGGGCAAGTAGTTTCCAGAACTGAAGAAACTGGATTTAAAAACATGTTTCCTTTTGATAAATTCACTTATCTTTTCCATTACTGTGTATCCTTGTAGCTTCCCCTTAGGGGAAAGGTTTGTATGGTACTTGAGTGGATGTAATAGCCCTTGTGCTATCTGATGGAGAATCGAACTCACATTTCACATTCCTCTGAAGTGGACACAGAAAGGGAGCATGACACTGCAAGCACTGGCAAAGCGCTGAGATGTTGCTGTGAATGCTACTCACTCATCCCAGTGGCTCTTGGGGTTTTTTCAGGAGGCTTCAGTATTTCAGTGTCCCAGGCTACTCCAGCTTGGCTGCTTCTTCTGGTACAGGATCACTTCTAGCAGCCTGCCACATGCTGTGTAGATTATTAGTCTTTAAATGCAAGCTGTACAGCCAAGCCTCTGGAAGTGTTCCAGCAGCGGTGTTAATCAGTTATTTTTGATCCTCTGACAGTCTTGTCTGATCAAAAATGAATCATGTTCATAGTGTGCTGAGCTCAGTGCTCCTCTCAGGTGTGAGTAATGTGCTCTTCTCCCTCCTTAGGTAGTGGAGGAAATAGAGGCACCAAAAAACCAAGTCTCTTGGTCAAGGCCCAGCGACCAGAGGAGGACCCACAATGTGTCTCCCTCTGGTGTTATGATGTCTTTAGGGATCTGTTTCCTGGTTTCTAAAATGGCAGTTCCCAAATCTGGTTGGACTGTGGGTGACTTTCAGTGCTCAAGATTTCTTCATGGCTGCTAGCTGTCCCTGTCACGAGGTTTACGTGAAGGTACTCTCAAGGCAATGGATCCAGTGGAGCAGCAGCAGGCTGAACTTGGTGGGTATAGTAGGCCACCAGTCAGATGGAGGCTGCATCTTGGGAGGTGATGATCTTCAGATTTAAAGCAGATTTTCTATATCCATCTTGTGGCTTGTCTGGTCTTTTCATTAGCACTTCCCCTGTCAGTTTGTAGCCTGCTTGCAGCATTAAAAATGGTGAGCAGGTAGACAGGCATTATTTGGTTGACCCATCTGAAGGTCTTTGGGTTAATGCTGCGTACCTTGGCCAACCTTGGACATCTGCAATACACACCTGCATCTTTCCCTTTTCCATGAAATAGTATCCTAATAGAGAGGTGAAAAAAGAAAAGCATCTTGTGATCTTCCTTCTTGTTAGGGAAAATATCCCACTAGGGAAAGGGGTGATTCCAGCTAATGTGTGACACCTCTAGGAGGTGAATGTTTCCCTAGGGGGAATGATTTGCCATCCAATCCCACATTAGGAGGACTCTCTAAATCTTATGAACAATGTTTATTTATGTCTGACAGCTCTGCTGGGTTTGCTCAGCTGCTTTCCAGCATGCTGAAACCTAGCATGAATGTGTAGAATGAATACCAGTTGCAATGGACTCATAAATGAGGTATGTCTCAGCTGCAAGGCATGTTTTAATCTGTACTGGTGTCTGGGAGCAGTCCACCCTTCTCATTTCCTCTGCCTATTAAATAATTGATGAAAGCCCACAGTAATCATTATGCTTCTTCCACAAAGTCATTAAAACTGCACAAAATCTTATGTAGTGTTTGCAAAAGCCGCAAACAAATGTGATGTTCTTCACCCCCTGCTCTGGCAATAATTCTGGCCCACAGAGGTGTCTGTTGTTAAGATGACACCTCTTTAGCAGAAGTAGGGAAAAATGAATGAGCCATTTAGTTGATTTGCTTGGAAATGCCAAGTTTTAGCTTGGACCTTCTTTTTCATGAGGAGTAGCATACTCATGGCATTGCTGCATAGTGTCTTCTGTCTGGGATCTCAGTGAGATTTTGTCAAGCTGCTTCCCATCAGTCATTTCTCAGGCAGAGCACAGCACCTCTTTAGCAGTGCAGTGGAAGCAAAGCACCACACATGGAGAGGAGAGGGGGATGTAATATTACAGAATGTGTCATGGTGAGCTGTGGTCAGGATGGGGAATGGTGCTTCTACTTTTTCAGAAAGTATTGTCAGATGGTATTTTAAAGATAAAGTTTCTGATGCCCTTCTCCCTTCCAGTCTGCTTGCTAGATCAAGCACTGCTTTGGTATAGATCTTGCTGAAGTCAGTGACCATCTGTTGCAGCTGTTCCTGGGCAAAACCAGTTTATTACAGCTAAAGAAGCAGTCAAAAATCTTGAGCCCAAACCTTTCTTCCAAGGAAGGAAGCAAATGAGATTGTGATGCAGACTAAGGTGTTTGATTGGTGTTGACTGTATTACAATGACTGCAATACTCTTTCCTGTCACCTCTGTTCCTAGAGGCTCGGACTTCCTGGCAGTCCTCAACAGCTTCTGTTTCAGAGAGCACTTCTCTGTCCAGCAAGGAACAGAGTTGCTTTCTGTATGTTTTTGCTCCCTAGCATGAAGCCAATTGCCTTGAGTGAAAATACAGTTTTTATTTATTTGTTGTTCCCTCCCCAAATTTCTATCTGTGAGTGCTAAAACAGAATCCTGCCCCTAACTAATACTCAGGAGTATCTAAGAGACCCTGATCCAGATAGATTTCTGTTGAAAATTTACTTTCATTAGTTTTCATCTATTTGCTTCCAGGTATGAGTGAGAGAAGCCCCGAGTGCTTCGACTGTTTTTCAGATGTTGCTGTGGAAAGCTGCTCCCTAGAAAGTCCATTCACTCTTTTTGTTTTCTCTTAGGTGACTCCAGGTAGCAAAGCTGCAATAGCCAACTTGTGTATAGGAGACCAGATCATAGCCATTGATGGAGTGAACACAGATAACATGACGCACCTGGAGGCGCAGAATAAAATCAAGGGTTGTGCAGACGAACTAACTCTGACGGTCAGCAGGTATGTTGCTGAGTGAGACTGGGGACGGGGAGGAGGAGGGATGTGGGGTGGGCAGTAGCTGTGTTTTGGTTTGACAGCAGACCTCTATGGCTGGTTTGTTTAATTTGTCTGGCCAGGCACTGGATAGCGACAGGGAACTGCATTTCAGCCTTTAATCCTAATGCTGCTTGCATTTGCTGCACTTTGACCTTATGAAAACACTTTTCCTGGTGAGAAATTGGCTAATAATTTGTGGCAGTCTGTCAGCCTATTCTGTGGCTCCTGGCAGCAAGAAATCAAAGACAGGTCTCATGAAAACTCCACTCATAGTGGAGACGGTACAACCTGAGATGACCTTTCTTCCTGTTGCACTAATTTAGCACTTAAAATATATGATTGTCTGTTGTCCAAGCTATTAATTGCCTAGTTTCTGCCATTCACAGACTCAAAGGTTGTACATTTTGGAGCTTCTTGATCAAACAGCACTGACAGTGCTAAACAGTTATGACCCAGGTTGCATCAAGCTGTTGATCAGGCATCAGTCTCTCCAGGTCCTGAAGAACTAAAGGAAGGTGACAGATGAGCCATGGTCTCTGTCACCAGTGTAGAGCATGGGCTGGCTTCAGCCATCCCACCCACTTGAACTGCAGAACAACGGACAGCTTTGTTCTTTTCCCCAGCCATGCTTTGTTCTTGGGCCATTTTTGTAAAGGGAATAAATGGAGGCTGGGAAGGCAGGGGTCTGCTTTGCATTGACCCATTGCTTCTTAAAATAACTGGAGCCTGGGTTTTTGAAGGTGCTGGGGATTTATCCTTTCTCTTGGTTTGACTTGCAGCTGTGGGTACCAGCACTTTTTGAAGTCAGATGGTAGATGCAGCGTGGCATTTCTAGTTGCTCTGGAGTGAGTTTTTCCTGTGGCCACCTTCCCCCAGAGCGATCATCCATCAGCTTCATGGCAGATGCAGGGGAAGTGCTTTCAGAAGGAGTGCAAAAGCATGCCTTAAATGACACAGTAGTTCAGTTGTTCAGGGCTTTTCTGTGATAAACAGAAGTCTTTTACCATAGCTTGGACAATGTCAGGAGTTCAGCACGCATTTCCCAGTTCAGGAAGAAGTGATAGGTCTTGGCCAGAAAAAGCCTGACAACTCACTGACGGAATTCATAGAGGAAAGGATGGAGCAGTGCAGGCAGTGGGAGTGGGTGGTGATCACTGCAGCAGCTTGTTAGCCCCAGAGTTTCTCATACTGGCCTCTAACTTGGCAGCCTGTGATCTTCCTGCAAAGGAGTACTCCTTTTCCTCTCTGAAATACCCAGCTGCTTGACACAGAAAACCAGTGCCATGTGGTTCTGGCTGGGAGAGAGGAGGTGGAGGCAAGGGCTCTTGCAGCCTGTAGGTGAGCTCACTCTTACAGATCATTGAGTCTGTAAAATGTGTTTGCTACTGTTAATTACAAAGTTGTTAACTTTATAGCTACTCCATGAATGTTTCATTGGCTTTGGGTGTGGAAGCTGCCCAGGAAGAGATTTTTAGCTGAATGTGCAGCCAGATAAAACCATGCAGGGGCTTTGAGTTAGTACAGCCCAGCTCTTTTTCAACACCCCCTTTCAATGAGGTAGCATAGGTGTGTGTTGGATGCTTCTGCTGCTGTACTGATCGATGAGTACTGCTCTCAGAATGGCCAAGGAGAGTGTCAAGATGGCAAGGATGTGAAAACGGTGATCTGACTACTTGCCTGCTTTAGGGTTTGATATTACTACCAGTTGCACTATGTAAAATCTATTTTAGATGATTCTTGGGGTCTTTAAGTCTTTGGTCCTCCTCCTTCTTTGGGAGTAAAGTTGTTCTTAGGGACAAATTGCTTACTTGTTTGGAGACTTGATAGCTGCTAGAGATGTGTTTGTATTGGGGAATATGATACTGCAGGAGGCTTTCTCAGAGGAGAAAGCTTTTCTTTAATGCCAGAAGATAGCAGTGTGTGTCATGTGGTCTTTCCTGGTTGCCCTCTGTTGAGAATATTTTATCCCTAGTGCCCAGCTGTCTCTGGGTCCCTGTAACTGTGTTGTCCCAAATGTAGCTGGACTTGGTGGTCAGAAATGCTATGTGTTCTTTGTTGCCGATGCTGGAGCCCTTCTTTACTTTGCAGTCTAAGGCCAAGAACTTAAAATGAAAGATCTTGAGAAGAGGCCTAGTGAGGTGACGGAGAAGACATTTTAAAACAATTGGAGCCCATGCTTCATCTTCCTGGTCAATTTAGGGTAGAGGAAATGAATGAGGAAAATGGACTAGGGGTCAGTGGTCAGCCCTCCTCTGTGAAGAAGGGACGAGCATTGCTATGGAGGTGGAGAGGGTGGAAGGCACCTGACAAAATGAGTGCCACTTGGCCAAGTGGTGTGGCTTGGGCTTCCTGAACCTTGGTGGGCCAAACTCTGTCAGTAAGGCTTGACTGTATAGTTGGTGTGGAAGTCTGACAATCCAATCACGTCAGAGCTGGAAGTTTTTTCTCTGTTGAAGTAGCTCTGTGAGTAGTTGGCTGATTATGAAAAGGAAAGTGTATCATTTGCACTTAAGCCCCACCAACACCTGGGTCTGGTCTCCATGCTGTGCACTTGTGGCTTGTTAGCTGAATCAGTTGTACCAAGTAGCTGTGCTGGCAAGGACCACTAGTCTGACAGGGCAGCAGCTCTGTGAGCTGGAGCATCACACACAGCTGGTGCTGAGGATGTGGCCAGCTCTGCCAGGTTTTCCAGAGTGAGAAGTCTTCCAGTCGTTCTTTTCTACTTGATATCATAGAGATGTCTTGTGAAAGCTTAAATCCGTAGTGATTTTTAATTTCATATATGATGAATTTTAAACAATTACCTATGCAAAATGCTCTCTGACCTGCACTTGGGGTGGCAGCAAGGTTGTGCCAGGGGGGGATTTTAGACATGGGTCTGAGCTCGTATCAGGTGTTTTGGTTCCACCAAAGGGTCAACATTATCATGACAGTGGATACTTCATTTGTAACTGTGTTGTGAATGCTAAAAGTGCACATGGATTCAAGAGGACACTGTGTGAATTAATGGAAGAAAAATCTATAAAGGATATTATATACCATGGCAGTATCTCTGCTGCAGAAAGTCCATAAGCTGCAAGTAGCTGGGGGCTGGGAGAGTGTTTTAAGGAAGCATTGTACTATGCTTGTCGTCTTCTGGTGCTCCTCTTTGGACCAAAACAAATTTTATTTGTGTGTGGTCTGCAAGTATGCAACCCTCTTCTCTTTTACTGGTATCCAAACAGTTAAGATGTCTTCATGTTTGGTTGTACTAATGATTACTTAAGTGTAAATGTAGAGAATGTAAATGACTTAAACACTTCTGGTAAAGGAAATGCTGTTTGCACTGTGTACTTGATTGTGAATATCAACAGCATTCCAATGTTTCCTGTTTCGGTATTTTCCTTAACGATGGTAACAGTCCAAAAATATTTCAGATCAGATTGTAGGCAGGAAATCTAGTCTAACACATGTCACCGTTAAAAATGGATCAAATTACTAGCTCAAGAAAACATGCCTGGTCTGCTTTTTCACCCAAAGGTGCAAATCTGTTAATTTCCTAGGATTTAAAACCCAGCCACAAATTGCTTTCTCTGAATATGCTTTTCGAAGCAACACTGACAGCTGCTTTTCTGTTTGCTGTGTGAACAGTTGGAAAGGCCTATTTTCTCGCTCGAAAGTGGGTCTTCAGCAATGTTGGCGCATACACCAAATTCCTGCTGAACTTAGCGTGTCTAGCAGCTCCCTGCTCTTTTCTGAGCCTGTGTTTGTTCATTTTGCTTTTTGTTTCAGGCTAGAGAGTGCTTTTAGAAATGTAGTTCCCAAGAAACCAAAGTAAAGGTTCCATTATTGTCTTCAGCGGTGTAAAATCTAGCTCAGCACCATGATTTTGCATGGTACATACAGAAAGACTGACCTACAGCAGCAGTGGGCTTCAGTCAACTCAAAACCACTTGGTTGCTAAATTGAGAAATTTCACAGGCAGATTTTTGAGCCTCTCCCATTCATAGGAAGAATGAAGTTTTGGATCTTGAGTCTTTGAGAAGAGCTGCTGTTCTTTTTTTCAATTAGGGCATGTACATTGTTGCACTGACATTTTAGGGTCGAGCAAAGCCTCCCCACAGGCTGCATCCCTTTCAAGCACACCTCTGATTTTCCTTTAGCAGGGGTAAGCAGCACAATGTGTCCAACAGAAAGCTATCCACTTCCTTTGGAAACTTAGTGTATTTTGTGAAAGGGGCTTGCTCTGACAAAGAACACTCTAAGATGGGAAGGCTCAGGAGGAACAAATTCTCTTACTACAAAGTTCACCCGATAGCCAAAAGATTCAGGCGTCACCGATGTTAGTGGTAATGCTCATGATGAATTTGACACACAGCTTTGTGTAGCTGCAGATGTACAAAAGCAGACAAGTGTTCGTTGCAGTACAGGTGAAAATTTATTTCTAAAACAAATGGGTCTTTGCTTGTGGCTTTAGTCACCAAATGATTGGTGGTACTGTGCTCATATGCAGCCCTGAGCAACTCAAATGTAAATTGTATATCTATATGGGTTTTTTTCAACAAAAAAGAGGTGTTCCTACAGTGAGTCTGCCCTTCCCTCTATGTCTGGAGGTGAGCTGGGAGTGGTAATAAGAATATTTGTGAAAAGGGATTGCAAATGTGTAATCTCTTGTTCTGGTCCTACTGTCCTTTTCTTCAAATTTCAAGCTGCTTTTCTGCAGCTCTGCTGCCAGTGTATAATATATTAATGCAATATTATTTTTTTGTTTGCAGAACAGTCTTACTTTTCATTCCTTGACATCATTTTTAGCAGCTATGTATTTGTTCTTTGAGAACTGCTAGGATCAGAGAAGTCAGATCTGCTACCAACATGTCAAATGCATTGTCAGAAAGGATCGTGTAGATGCTTATGAAGAAGAGAGCATGTATACAATGTCATCTGCTTTTTATTTGGTAGATTCAGTTGCACTCTTGCTTGGTCCACATGTTCCCAGGTCTCAGCTGTGGGAATTAGTTGCACAAAGCCACAATAGTCTAGAATTTGTCTTCTAGGAAGTTGGTGGAGTCCGTTGACTCATTTAGGTTTGCTTTTTGCTTCCCTGCCAAGAAGCATTTTCCAGCTCTGTCATCTTACTAATAATTCTTTTGGCCCTGGGAAAAGCCTGATGCTCTGTGTGCGTCTATATAAGGGCACGCAAATTGCCTGGCCCTGGACGGCAGCTCACAACCTCTCCATGTCTGGTGTGGTGCTCCCAGAGCTCCTGGGTGCATGCCTGCAGCTTTTACTAACAATTGGCATGCTGAGAGTCAAGCTTGGCATTTGTTGTATTTTTACAGCCTCGTTGGCAAGGCGAAAGTAGTTAACTCACTAGCTGAGTGGTAGAAGATCAGTGTGAGCCTGAGCAGTCAGGTGTGTTTTGTCCCTCTTAACTCTGTAATGAAACTGCTTGTGATAAACTTCTGTTGCTTCTTCTGTGCAGCCAGACTTGCCCTTTTGTATTTATGGTTGTATGAAGAGACAGATGAAATGCAAGGAGCAGAGGGCCATGTGTGAAGAATTGAATTTGGAGCCTTTTGTCTCTAGGAAGTTGTGACTAGCATTCCTGTTTGAATTGGCAATAGGCTGCATGCAGCCCAAGTACGGTTTTGCTTGCCGAAGTGAGTATGTCCATTAATCGATGGTTGCTAAAAGTGACTGTGTTTAAATCCAAGGGCATATATTTTACAGCTGTTGTAGCTAAAAGGTTGATTTTTTAAAAGGTACTTTCCTCATAGCCTGAAAGCTGTTGTAGTTAGTCTCTAAACATCATTAAAATGCCTGACTGAAAATCTGTGGAGGGTTGAAAGGAATCCTTCAGACCTTTCCTTATTTTTCAGCAAGCAAACTTTGTGTTGCACATGTACCTCCTCCAGCTTTATGGGTTTAGTTGCTACTTTGATATCTTAGTGGATTCCATCCCAGTGATTGAAGTAGGAATGTAAATGTAGCTATTGCCTTTACACAACATATTTATGCAGTTCCTGGCACACAGAATTAGACCCTCATTTTCCAACTTCGAATTTTCCCGTGAAGCTATGGCCCAGCTCTGCATGCAAAGCATTGATAGCAAAATCCAGACTCTTGTAATGTTTATATTATACCATGTTCAAGCCAAGCTTCTTGAAAAATGTTGTATTTTGTAAATACCTCTTCAGATTCCTGCCTTGACTTGTATGCTGTTTCCTTCCTCCCCTTCCTACCAGTTCCTCCCCATCCAAACTAGCATCAGAGAAATATCTTGGTTTCTGCCTGGATAAAACAGCAAACGCATGGCTCATTCCCTGGCCCTGTCTTGGTTGCTCTCTCCTGTAGTAAAGAAACAGCATGGAAATGTAAACGGCAAACATGATAAAGTTATGTCCATGTGCCTGCAATTAATTTGGCTTGTTTGAGTGTCATGGTTTTGTCTTCTCTTTCTGCACTATTTGAGTGTTGCTCTCTGCTTGAATCTCATTTGAAAGAATATGCATTAGAAACTGTATTCTAAAACAACTATTCATGAATTGAAGCAGGAGTCTGAAGCGTGCTGGCTTTCCCTGATGACAGGGTGTGATTCCCCAGCCAGCTGTTGGACATCCAGCCCGGCCACTGGTGGCGAGGCAGGTCTGGCAGCCCTGCTAGAGTGGCCACAGTCTGTGGCAGGGGTACTGCCTCCCCAAGGGCAGTGTGGAGGCAGGTTTGTGTCTGGGGGTCGTCTTCTCCAGATATGAAGAGAATCCTCCAGAAAGCCACTGCAGTCCTACCAATAACAGCCTGCTGTGAAGTCACCATCACTGAGGCTGTGCTTGAGCTATCTGCTCTGATGGCTGTTCGCTGCTTCGTATAAATAAGATATGGACACAGATAGGTAAGATACAAGCATGATGAGTCTAACCCTATTGCCTGTGCCATATGCCCACACTTCTCAGCTTTTCAGAAAAGAAGTCCTGGGCCAGCAGTGGGACACAAGGTGAACTTTTAGGTGCTATTATTCTTTTTCCTGCCACACTTCAGTAAAAGTGCAGGCAGTGACACCAAGAGCAAAGTCAGGAAACCCTTGCTGAGAGCTGGGACCATTGCAGTCCCACTGATGACCTGCAGACCGTGGGCTCCGCAGGCAGTGTGGTGGAATGGGGCATGTGCCTTGAAAGCCCAGCTAGGCAAAGCCAGCAAGAGCAAAGCTGTCTCCTCTCTGCGGCTTTGCTGGGGCCATAAATGGGCTGTTGAGAGTGGCTGATGGGCTCTGCTGCAGCTGTTGAGAAGACAAAGGGAAGCTTTATCCTCCCAGCCTTAGAGGGACAACTGTGCAGGCTATTTAACCTTTCTGTTTGGATAACTTTTAAACTGGACTGAAAGTAAAGCCTGGAGTGACCTTGCTGCTTCCATTTATATCCAGTGACAGATCAGAATTGCAGCAGGCTGGGAAATAAACTTATGCTTTTTGCCTAATAAATAAGGAAGCAAAATCTGGTAAAAAACCCCTGTTGGCTGCAGTAATTGGCCATAGCTGCCTCCCCTATGTTGGAGACCAAGGTGCTGTGTCTCCTCAAATGCATTGAGTGAGGGGCAGTAGGATGAAAGCAAGTGCCCAGGGTCCTTGGGGGAGGTTTTTGTTCTGTGCTCATATATTGGCCTGCTTTAAGCTTAAATTTTCAGTCTGAATAAGACCTTTTGGTACTTCTGAAATAGCTGCTGCAAAAGAAAATGCTGTCTCAAAAGTACTTGGATCACTGCTACTGAGAACTGGCACAGGGCTGCCTCGTGCTAGAAATCAGCTGAAGTGTTTAATGCTCTCTGAACTGCTCTTTCATCTCCAGCCAATGTCCACTTGCTTACAGCCCGGCTGGCAGGGTATTTGATTTCCATATGCCTTGCTGTGTCCCCTGTTGCTCCAGAGGAGATAGAACTTGGTCTCATGTGATCCCCAAGCACTTTAAAGGAATAAGGCTTTGCATTGGTCAACAGGCTGCTCCCCTCTGCAAACAGTCTTCAAGTGCAAACTACATTGTCAGGCTTGATAGCCATAATCTGGGTAAAATTGCAGGTTCCTCAGACACCTTAAAGCACATGTTGCGAAGCAAGGAGGGAATGACTGTTTTATATTCACCTGGAGTATGTTGTGCTTCCAGTAATGGCAGCTGTTGAGACAAGATAATGATCAGATTGACGTAGATATGATCCCATGTAGCTGCTTTATTCAGATTTGTTAGTCTGCCTGTGCCCCAGCTCACCAGATTCCAGGATTTGGGTGACATAGGTTATCAGGTATCAGTACTGCAGCTGAGGCCACAGGGTGCAATATCCTGGAGTCAACGGTTTGCTGTACCTGAGTGCTTGTAAAGGATGGTATCTGGTGTGACCGGTGCCTTTGTACTTCTCTGTGAAAGGAAATACAGCAGAGCAGACTTCTTTTGGGTTTCTTCCATGTAGAGTCCAGAGTGCAATAGATGCAATAGCAGGTCAATAAAATTTCTCCTGTTCCCTGAGTGAGAATGCTGCCTGCTGTTTCCTCCCACTTGAGCTACCTTCTGGATGGAAGCATTAAAATACTATTTACACAGCAAATGGCTGGGATATGTGCATCACAGTTAAATTTGGTCTGTTTAAAAAATGTCCTGACATTGGAAGGCTTTTAGAGGAATGGTGTAGACGAGATTGAATTTATCATGAGTAGCTCTACACCCTATTTCTCCATCCTTGTCAGTTTTATAAGCCTTTTCTGTTCAAAGTCACTTTCCAGTTAATTCTCAGTGGAAGCAGTCCTGTTTTGCTAACTAAGTACTTAAATTGTAGCTGGCCCTGGACCCACAAATATCTGGGAAGTCCATCTATCTGCAGTTGCAGATTCTACAAAGGGCTCTTGTCAAAACAGGACATGGTTTTCAAAACTCATCCGAAGAGTTTATCAGCCATCTGGTTGCTGCATGATGCAATGTTTAGCATTGAACAACGGTTTTCATTCAGCAATACTGCAGCCACTCGTTCCCTACTATTAAAAAATTTGAGGAAAGTGTCACTGTTTAGTCCATCTGACATGTTAACTACAGTCTGTACTTCTGAAAAATGTAGGTAGCATGTGTTTTCCACAAAGTATCTCAAGCAAATATAAGCACACTACTTCCTTATCATTTGTTTGTCTGTTGTTCTTTGGGGCATAGGAAAAGTTCAGACTGATGATGGTAAAAGTGGTTGGTTTTGGTCAAGACCTTGACTTGTATTTCAGGCTGCTGTGAGTAATTGGGTCAGACCACAGACCAGTAAAAGTTATGTAGACTTTCTCTGACACATTATGTCATCTCAGTTCTTAGTCCCATTGCAAATTTAGACCTTTTTTTTTTTTTTTTGTTCTTTCAGAATTCCCAAAAGCCTCTGTTTGTTCAGCCTGGATACCACAGTATAAATAAGAAAAAAATTCTGGAGACTCAAAACAAAAAATATTTTTAGCTTTTCCAAAGCAGCCCAACTTCAAGAACAAAATGTTCTTTGTGTAGTCAATACAGACAAGAATCATTCCTCTTCCCTGCTATCCATAAAAGCCTAAACACGGTAATCTGAATTGTCCCACTTGATTAAAGGATCAGCATCTAAAGGATATCTCCAGCTTCTGCTGTTGGGGGACCTGTTGCTCTACTGCCTGGGTTGGAGCCCATGCTTGGTATGTCACCAGTGGAATCCCAAAGGGTAAACCAGCACAGTCACTGCTGAGATACTGTCTTTCTCCAAGGACCTCATATAACATAACTAAGTTATCCAAGTTACATGCCTAAAATGAGGCTGTCTAGATTCTTCCTGATGTGGATAGTGCTATATACAAAAGACTAGGGAAGTGTTTAGGAAATGGATGAACTTCAAGATTTTTAATAACAATAGCGATGCTGAGTGATGAAAACAGATTAGCTATTCAAAATTCATGTGTTGCAGAATGGAGTCAAAAGTCTGGTCACCGCTTGTAAACGAGGAGGGAAAGACGCATCCCTATAAGATGAATCTGGCCTCTCAGCCACAGGTAAGTAATGGATTATCTGCATGCTCTTGTTCCTGCTTACTCCTCTCTGACTTCGGAGCAGTTTCTGGCCTGATCCTCCAAGGAGCTGAACATGTATCACCATGCCCCATACCTCCTAGAAATCACATGGCCCTTGGAAACCTTCAGAGACAGACTCCTTCCCTTGTGCTCAGAAGCGTGCTGCTGTGGAGAGCTAGTTGGATACCTTGCCAAGGGTAAGCTGCTTGGATCAGAGGCTATCTGCATGATCACACCCACCATAGGGCTCAGAAGGCAATGTAGCTCAATAAATCCTTGCTACTATGGCTAAGCCTGTTAATTTTCATAAATAAGGTCTTGAGAGGGGAGGAAAATTATTCACTTTGAAGTGTTTTCTGTTTTTTTTTTGTTGTTGTTGTTGTTTTGTTTTTCCTTACTAGCAGGTTCTCATTAGCAGTCTAGCCATAAAGAAAGTGGAAGGGAAATACACCAGCCTTTTATATGTTTATCTGTGGGGCAGGTCTTGCAATCTCTCTCTAGGCGGTTGGTTTTATAACCATTTGGCAGCCTTGCTTCATTGGTCTGCTGCCTCTGTCAGGTAAATGTAGTAATAAGTGACCTGTGTGAGGGCATTGCCTGGGCTAGGTTTAGAGGATTACACTGCCCACATCTACAATAACTGCACTAAAATCAATGGCATTTCTCTGGATTTTTACTGAGGCAGTGACATGGATTCTGGCCCTAGCACACATCCCTTGAGTCTTTCTAGCAAAATAAATAGAGATAGAACTAGCTCGCCTCTGGAATTAATTAAATGCTAATATGTCTGTTTGGGTTGGAAAGGACCTGAACCTAAAGTGGCATATGTGCAGCAACACCATGTCCAGACCTTGGCCTGGGATCTGTTCATGCTCTCTCTCATGCCAAGCTGCTGTGTGTTTCTTGGCTCGAGAGCGTGGCGTGGCATTCTCCAGGTATTTCATAACTCGGCCAAGGCACAATGTGACACTAAGCCGTTTGGTCTTAGGTTGGGCTGGGGCTGTGCAGTGTCACCTGTCTGTGACACTGTTGAGCTGAGATCTGGTCTGTGTCTTCTGCTTGCCAAGCTCTGGAGATGTTCTGCTGCAAACCTTGAGGCTTGGGGGCTATCTCTTGCCAAAGTAGAGCAGAGTCTGCACTGAGGCTTTTCTTCAAGGCTTCAGAGGGCTATTAAGTCATCAGGAGACCCAATCCTGGAGATGAAGTCCGTAGCCCAGCCATTAACCAGAATTTGGCTAAATGCCCCAGAATTAAATATAGGGCACTACATATGCCATGCAGGAGTTTAACATAGTTCACCAAGTTTAGTTAACTGCAACAAGAAACCTGCTGCTGCAGCCCCCATGTAACTAGCTGTACCACCACCATACTTTCTCCCTGAGTCCAGCCTGGGTCACTGGATAGACATCCACTGCTAGTCAAGAACTAAACATAGGCTATTTTAATGAACTGATGTCACTTCTTACTTAAACTCATCTGCTATCGCGGTTTTGACCTTAATCAATATCTCTCCTTTAGTCAGCTGCCCTCTGGGTGGAGTGTCTGTAAGTCAGCCCTGGACTGTTTCAGAGAGCCTACTGCAACTCAGTAAGAAACATGGGTGAGAGAGACTAACCTTAAGTCTAGTCTTTAACTTGCAAGTCATGCCCTGCTTTCTAAAATCCAAGTAAAGGGCATCGCAAAGGTCAGACTGAGCATTGACCCTTTTCTTAATCTTGCATTATGAACCAACTGTTGCCTGAAAATTAGGCTTTGACCCCTTGTGATGGGTGATACTAGAATAATTTTATTTCTTGGTGTAAGAGGAACATTTAAGCTCTTGCAGAACTCTTGCCTTTCTTTTTCCTCTCCTTAACATGAAGTCAATTAAGTCATTTGCAGTGGCCTACATGAGTGGTACTTGTTTTTCAGAGCATGGGGCTTTCCTTTAAAGGGCTTTGCCTGCTACATATTCAAGCAGAGGAATTTAGCAGCGTGAGGGAAGATGTATGTCTCAAGTTTCCAAACCACAAGCTCCCATTTACCCTTCTTGCTTAACAGTGCCTGAACATCCCAGTCTGCCATGCCAAGGAAAAGTGTCATGAACACCATCAAGTTTTAAGGTGTTTTTTTTTTTTCTAAATACACACCAGTTTCCTTTTTCAGTAGCTGACTGCAGCAAGTGAGGGTTGTGGTGAGGTCGATCTGCATGGAGCATGATGTCAGCGGAGCATGCTGACTCCTGCCAGAGCCATGTCAAGCATTGGCCGAGTCTCTCTGGGGCTGTGTCTTTGCAGTGTCACCAGAGATTTCAGCCAGGCCTGCTGCAAGTCATCAGCAGAGTGCAGAAGATGCTGTGCATATATATATGAGCATGGCAAACTGCTATGAATTTTACCACAAAGATGCTGATCTCATTTTTCCAACAGGTTTGGTAGAAGTTCTGAGTAGAGCCCAGTCTTCAAAGACAGCGCTGTCTGAGCTGTTGAGGATTTTTTAACTTGCTTGCCAGTGAAAACAGTGTATTTGCTTTCCTTGGCATCAGTTTCACACAGAATGCTTATTAATTCACTCACCAAAGAAAACAGTACATACTGAGTCCAAGTGGTTCGCTTGAGTCCTAATCTAGGGTCATCTGAAGATGTTTCTCACTGGTTTTGCGTGCAGCCCTTTGAATGAAGAAATACAATCATACATGTGAATAAACTTACTTCAGGCTCAAAAAAAAAAGCTTAAAACCTTTGCTGTAGAAATTGGACTGCAATTATTCAAACAAGTTTCCATCTTTCTTAAAATTAGGTAGTTTGATGTTGCCTCTCTTACCTTTAGTATCTTAACTGAAATTTCTCACGCTTGTCCACCTTCTTTTCCTCTTCCCATTTTATTGATGCAGTTAAATAACTAGATCTTTGAAAAAGATCTTGTAAGAGAAATTAATTTCCATTTTTTCTCAACGAGTGGATGACTAGCTACATATTTTAAGATCATAGAATCATTTAATTTGGAAAAGACCTTTGATAACCCTTTTTGTGAAGAAATTTTTCCTCATATCCAATCTAAAGCTTCACTGGTGCAACTTGAGGCCTTTTCTTCTTGTCCTATCACTTGTTACTTGGTAGAAAAGATTGGCACCCATCTCACTACAACCTCTTTGCAGATAGTTGTAGGGAGCAGTAAGGTCTTGCCCAAGCCTCCATTTTTCAAGGCTAAACAACCCCAATTCCCTCAGCCACTCCTCATAAGACTTGTGCTGTAGACTCTGATTACGTGTTTTTTTACCCCATTTGAATTAGCCTTTTTGTTTACTTCTGCAATCCTTTTGGAGGCTGATACTTGCTGAAATGCTGCATCGTCCTGTGGAAGTATTTTCCCTTACTTGGTATGCAAGGTTGTGATATTTGGAAAATAAAAAAGGATTCCACAACCTCCCATGCATTCCCTGAAGTCCTGAATCCCAAGGCTAACTTAATTGTCTAAGATAACCTTTGCCTATGAAGGAGCTACAGCCTCAATATTATTTCATTACCATTATCTTTATCTTTCTAAATGAATTTAAACTGAGTCAAGAGTGATGACATAATCACATTTCATCAAAAGGTGCAGCAGCTTGTCAGTGGTGATGGCTCAGAGGCTGAGCCAGCTTTGTTTTGGGTGTGACCATGGCAACATTAGGTGAAGGAAATGACAGAGTTGTCTTAGTATATTTACTCAATTATTTCACTTGCACTTCTCACCCACAAGCTAAGGGTGATCACTCAGTGTCATTTTCCCATCAAGAGCTTTTCCTCACCACAGTGGGAAAGATTAAAATAACACGTCTGCCTCTCCCTTCTGCCTAACATTTCTTGAGAAAAGTGATCACAGCAAGAGAGAACAAGTAACTTGGTGACTAAGGTAATTTTAATGCTTATGACACTGACCAGAGACTAGCGTAACTTTCAGACTCTGCCCTGCTCCCTGGTGACCTTAGGCCAGGCATTAAGCTCCAGACTCATGCCCTGGTGTGTGTGGCTATATTGCCCCTTGGTAAAATGAACAATAAAACTCTCTGTCCCTCAGACTGTGCTATGTCTTGTCAGGCCCAGGTTCTGTGGGAGATCGTTTGTCTTTTTTTCCCCTCCCCCTGTATTTGTAGGATACTGAGATCAATGGGGCCTAGATCTGTTTGAGTTGAGTGAGCTCATGTAGGGAATGAGCTGAGAGAGACCAGTTTTGAGGACAGTCAACACCAGGACTGTCTCCAAAAAAGCTTGTCCAGCTCCCTGAAGGCCACATACCCTATTTGCAGTGAGGCATAAGTATTAACGTCACCCCTCAAGAATGTAAGTGAAAACTCTTGGTTTGGGATGGATATATCAGCTCTTCTTAACCACGGAAGATACGGGCTTTCAAATGTGAGGATGTTTTGTTCTTTTTTTAAATGAGAAATAACCTCCAGATATGCAGCTGGTGGAGCTCGGGAGGTGAATCAGGGTATTTGTGGGATGAGAGACAGACAGCCACTTCTGTCTTCCCAAGGCTTCTTGAGAGTGTCTGTCCCGTCCTCGTCCTTGTCGTCCTTGTCCTTGCAGAGTGATGTCATTGTTTCCATCTTGTGTATTTTATCTCCTTGGATACGGAAAAGGCAGGGGCTATAGAAACTGGGTGTGTGGCTGGCTTAGCCTTTGATAAGGCTATGCATGTGTGGGCAATGCATGAAGCAATAGATGTATAAAGGAACAACATCGCATTTCAGACAAGGGAACTGTGCTGGCATATCGCGACCTGCTGTTTTTGGTTAAAAGGCGTTACCGCATGGATGTGGAATGTGTCAGGGATGTGGAGGGAGAGGATGTGGGAATCCAGCCTTGTTGTTTTATCCCCATACAATAACAAAACCCCAAACCCTTCCTAATTTCTAATCAGATTTCAAAGCATTGCAAAAGATCTTTCCATAGCTGAAAAACCCCAAACAATAACAGAGGGAGAGGTGAAAGTAAAGGCACTTCTTAATACTTGTGATCACAGCTGATGAAACATAGCATGGGGTAGAGTTTGCCATGAAGACATCCTCTTCTGAGCTGTTGCTGCATGTTTGGTGTGAGCAGTCTCCCCTCCGTTGCGCGGGCTGGGCACGAGCACGGCCTTCGTTCCCTGGGCGGCTTTGCAAGGTCGAGGATGGGACCGGCGGGTTTGGCTGCCAGCCTCCACTCTCCTTCCCCACCCGCAGGACCAGAGTGCTCTCATTTGCTGAGGTTTGGTCAGGGGCCCATTTTCTTAGAGCTGAGTAAACATTTATACTGAGAAATGTTTAATTTTGTTTCCTCTTGGTGTGGCTCTCGAGGTGTGCAATCCAGGATCGCCTGTGCTGAGCCTCCAGGCTCTGACTTGGGACGCAAAAACATCCCACATTTCTGGGGCTCAGTGGGGCAGCAGGTTTTGCCAGCTCACTCAGCTGCTTCAGGGGCCTGGGAAGCCATGGGAGCTTTTGCTTCTACCTGCAACTGCAGAGCCTAGGTGCTAATTTTTTAAAAATTTGTAACGTGAGGTCAATGTGAATCCCCTGACTCCGAGAGCTGGAGCTTCAAGAAAAAAACTATGCTGTCTGGTCTCTAAATCATGACGCCACACCTGAAATTAGTTTTTAGTGGCTTCAGGCAGCCCCCCAATCCATACTTGCCCTGCCTTTCCTCCAGGGGCTGTGGGGAGGTGGCCTGGGAAGGGTCAGGGGGCTGGCAGGGAGTGGGGGTGCTGCAAGTGCAGTGGCAGCGGGGAGGTAACCAGCACCTCTGAGGCCCCAGCCCTGCCAGCTGCCTTCAGGCTGTGTTATGGGGAGAGGAAAATCCCACTTCGGGGAGAGGCTGCCTGACCCGTCACATCTCGGTTTAGTTTATTTAGCGAGTACAAAAATCCTCCAGGTTTTTCCTTTTTCAGGTGGTGATGAGGTCAGTGCAGCCGGGATGGCCTTGGCCACGTCACCATGGGGTGGATGGGACCCAAGAGCCCACCCTTATCTCAGACTGCCCCCAACCATGGAGGCGTCCAGGTGGCTTTATGCCCTGGTACATGGGATGTGCCCCAGCTCAGCTGCTGGAGATGGCTCATCCTGGGCTGTCTGTCCATCTGCCTACCTTGCTGACAGCTGGGAATTTCCCTGGAGTCCCATGCTCCGATTCCCAGGACAAGTGGGTCCCATGGTGGTAGCCAAGTCCACTTCTTGTACATATTGAGGATGAAGCAGCCACCCACGCCACAAACTGCTGGCCAGCCCCAGGCATGGAGATGATGGCTGACATAGCTGTGGGGATTTCACAGGCTGGACTTCAGCGTCACCGAGTGTGGCCTGGCACAACTGGGACGAGAGGGAGGAAGGGGCCATTGTTTTCCCAGATAATTCCCCATGACGCAGCCTGAAGCCGGTGCAGTAGGAAATGCTGATCTGCTTCCTGCCCCGGCCTAGGGATGCTTTCTCCATCCCCGCAGCCTGGCACTGCTGGGAGGGGTGGGGTGATGGGGTAGGCACAGTGCCACAGTGCAGCACTTGCAGTGGCATGGCAGTGTCCCCCTCTGCCCCTGGAAGAGGGCTGCTGCCAGTAACAGCTAACACCCAGAAAACTCATCATCTGGCAGGAGACCTGTGTATTTCACCTGCAGCTGGTGTCCTACAGACCCTGTTTGTCCTTGCAAGTAGGAAACAGCTTTTTTTCTCTGGGATGGGGGGATTTGCACTGGTGCCTGAAGGACTTGGGAGCACTTGGGATTGTGCTCCAAAGCCATTTAGAGCTTGTTTGTATGAGGAGGTAGTTTAAGGTAGGGAGGGAGCTGTTGGTGGAATGATTTCATTTTGAAACTGAGACAAGATGAGACTGAATTCAGAAGCAGCACCCTGGCAGAGAAGTTTGTGTAGTTGCTAATTCATTTTAGCTTGGGCTAGCCACTCTGTCCCTCTGGGGACATACCTCTGCAAAGGAAGGAGAGGAGCGAGGCTGATACCTGTGCAGACAGTGTTTTAACTATTACAGCATCTGTTTATAGTGGTAAAATATCGCTCTTGCGTATTCTACCTGGAGGCTTGGGAGCTTCCATACCCTGGCTTCAAACCGAAATAACTGCTGCTGGTACCCCTACACACTGCTGACTGCAGCCTGCTACACGCAGGGCCAGCGTCTGGGGACGGAGGCAGTGCCATGGCTTGCAGGAAGGGTGAGGCAAGTGCTTCCGGATCTGTCTGTAGATGCCAACTGAAGATGTCTCTGAAAAGATCTAATATTAGTCACCCTTCTCTGTACTACTGACAAAGAAAGAGTGGGTCATGCTCTGACTTGATAAGAGCATATCCTTGTGTCTGACTGCCAGTTCTTCCTTTTCAAACAGACCACTGTTTACTGCTCTTGCAGTCTGTGCCCCAGCCAGGGATGCTGTTTAATTCTGCTTTCCCCCTTTTTCTTGCATTGGTCTTGGGAATGCCACAGCCTTAGAAATGGTGCAAACCCCAGGCATCTCAACTGTATAAACCAGGTGCTTCCCCCACACATGTACACAGTATAGCAGCGTTTTTGTACATTTTTCACTTGCCTACTGGTGGACAAGTTTTTGGGAGTGTCATATTTCTGATTTTTTTTTTCTAGTATTAAGTCAGAGACTCTCACATAAACACTTGATTCCAGGAGCTGGGGCTTTAACAAAACAGCTGCCCAGCACAGGGCCTGGATTGGCAGTTCTGGCAAATCCTTAGGTAAATACATTTGACAGTGAGAACATGTTATCTTTTGATCTTGGAATCATGAAAGCACTTGTTCTTTGCAAATGCCTTCCACAGCTTGAGCAGAAAGAGTGGCATAGTGTGATAGGAAGTGCTGGTGAATTTGGATTATCACATGCCCTTTATAATGTTACTGCTCTTGTAATACTTGCCTATAGGCTCTTGGGTTATACACCTTCTACGCTGTTCTCCAGATGGGATTTTTCTAATCTCCGGACACCAATTTCTGCACTGATATCTCTATTTAACTTGTTATCCACATGAGAGCTACTACAGATGTCCTGACACTTTTGAAATCTTCATTTATGGTATTGGATGTTATTACACAGCAGAAAACCTACCTGGTGACCAAAAGTAGGCCAAAATCTGTGTGGATTCTGGGCCTGAGTGTGTGTCAAGGCACTAATGCGATTTCAGTCTCTCTTCCATCTGGCTGTCTATTTTCTCAATACTTGTAGGACCTTAAACATCCTTGAGGCCTCCATCACTGTCAAACTGATTTGGGCTTGGCTGACAGACTCAGAGATCCTCGCTGCGGGTGGGAATATGCCCATGTGCATGTGGAGTATGTAATTGAGATGCCTTACTTCCTTAGGAAACCAGAATTTATAAAAAAAAACACTCTAAATTACTTCCCTTTCTTTAATTCTTGGTTAGTACTTAAATGTTCCCTCAGTAAAGGTTGTGACATGATTTCAACTCTGAGCCTGTTTGATCTAAGAGTGTAACCCCTTTAGCCTAAAACTTGTGCCTCTGTCTTTCATTAAACTATGTCTGAAACCCTTTCCTACTTGTGGCCTCTGACTGGTGGGCTAGCATGTGTATTTAATGCTGATATAACATCACTGATAGTTTTCCCCACGGTGTGATATGCAGGCTGAGGTAATTTTTTTTTTGCTAAAATCCACAGTTTCTGCCATGGGAAAGACTATTTTTATGAGCACTATTATGTGCTTTGAATGAGATTGCAACAAAGGGAGATTAGCTAATTACTCCAGGGTCTTTCTTCCTTTGGTCTGTGGGAAAGCTTCATGGCTGACGTCCATATATTTTGGCCAGAAAGCCGTGGGAGAGCAGTCCTACTACCCCACACCTGAATACCTTGAGCTACCCCACTGAGTTCAGATGACTTGTAACTCATGAGTGTGTTTGGATCCATGCTGCTCTTCTCTGATGGATCCTATGCTGTGCTTGATGCCATAAATAGCATTTGAGAGCCATGAAGTGAAATGACTCTCATCTCTCAGTCTGGGAGTGCTATCCAGCTGCCTAAGGAAATCTGGGGACATAAAAGTGATTTAAAGAAAGATGTGTAGGGGAATTTAGTCATAATTGTTTCTAGTAAGTGTTTATCCTGTAACTATAGCTCTGTCAAACAAATGCTGTGAGATGTTCAAAGGGCGGTGAAGGCTCACTTCATTGCTGTAGAAGTCAGTGCCTGTATGGAGCAGGAGGGGGAACCAGTTGTGTTAATTAGAGTTGGGAACCATGGGCCCGGCATGTTAAAAAGGGCCCCGTTTCATCCTCTGCCATTGGATGTTAGCCCTGTATTGAAGCCATGCCCAATCTCTACAGCTGGCTGAAACATTTCAAAACGCACATTTTGGTGCCATGTTTTAGCCCTGAATATTTCATCTGCCTCTGTGAATGTTAGTCCTTTCTTATGCCTGCTCTAGTGAGTTCCTGTTGTACTTTCTTCTTGCTTTGGTCAAGTGTCTTCTCTGGGGAGAAATAAGACCTAGATGTTATTATCTCTGGCCCAAGGATGCTAAATCACAGCCTGGTGAACTGGTGATGGGGCTTAGAAACAACCCCATTTTTGTTAGTGCTGCCTGTGATTCAGAAGACTCTTACTTCATGTCTTAACTTGGATTTGACCCCTTTCTTATTAAATTGTAACCAGTGTTTCTAAGCATCCACTAACACTGCTGGAAGCCTCCAGTTTGCATCAAACCCAGAACATCTGGATGATATCTCATACTTCTGACACTGAAGTTCTCTCTGGAAGCTGGCTGTCACTGCCTGTGGACAGGCTTTTGTATTAATAATGGTCATCTTCCCACCTTTACTGTGGGAATTTCATGTCCAGAATGTCCAAAGTTGTTCATCAAAGACAGCTATGAACCCCGGTCTTAGCTGAAGGAGCAGACGTGCTCCAGAGCACTTATAGTAATGACAAATGCCTTCTTTTTGGGTTGCCCTTATCTAAGGGAAGCCAAACTTTCAGATGTCATTGAAGAGTGTTCCTCTTTCTGCCCCTCATCTTCATTTTTCCATAGAAAACAGCCCTGCTTTCAGAAATTGCAAGGAATGCTTAAAATCCATAGTCTTGCATGAGAGGGTAGGTCCTGTGGCTTACGGTAGGCTTGTAGGAGCTCCCAGGTGTGTGGCACTGTGAGCTAATAGCTCTGGCAGTGTTTCTGAGCTCTTATGTTCCTGGCATGTCAACTCTGAAGTGTCCTGAAGGTCAGCCTGAAGCCATCCAGGATGGGGCCGGGGGCCCTTGTGACGTGTGGAGTACGCTCGCCTGCTTTGGCGATTGTGGTCGTGTGCTCCTCAGCTGACACCACACTCAGAGGCCACCATTGCAGTGGCTGCTTGCTCCAGGCTGTCCTGTCACATCCCACCTGCATGCCTGAGCACCTCTGATTTTCGCCTCTGCTCCTTTGCATGCAGGAAATAAGGCACATAGGAAGTGCACACAACCGGAGCGCAGTGCCCTTCACTGCTGCCACGGCTTCTGCCCCCAGAGTGATCACTGCTCAGTACAACAGCCCAGCAGGCCTCTACTCCTCAGAGAACATCCAGACCTTCAACAGTGCGGTGGAGTCAAAGACATCACCTGGGGCCCTGGAGCCTACCAAGCCGTAAGTATCTTCCTGGCCTCCCCTCCCTGTCCAGGCCCCCAGGGGAAGGCTCCAGGAGATGTGAGTTCATTATGAGGGTACCAATTTGTTAACCCAGAAAAGCTCTCTTTCAGGACAAGGGCAGGAGCAGAGGCATGAGCATGGATGTGGTTCCCAGGGGCAGTGCGTGGAGAAGCAGGCAACATCTCGTGAGATGCAGAAATGAAATTAATGCTGTTGTGTTTCTTTGTTTAGCAGAGACCGACGCAGTTTCCGCGTGCGTTCAGCATGACATACCAGCCCGCTGGTCTGAACAGGTGCCTGAAAGCTTGTTACGAGCACTTTGTAAAGTTAGAGTTTTGTGCTGGCTTGGTGAGCAATGCTGGGCAGGAAGGGTACCAGCTAGCGCAGGAAGCACATGCATCCCTGTTCCTGGCTGGCCTGGGATTCATAGACAGGCTCTGCCTAAGTTTGGATTTTTCTGGTTTTTATTATCGAACCTTGTTTATCATGGGAGTTTTAAAAAGTAGCTGAAACATTCATACCTGTGTGAATGGTTTTATATATGGGATTGGAAAGAGTCCCAACCTTAAAAGGGCCTATTGCTTTTTGTGGTTGCATCTGAGCTTCACCAAAGACCTTACTTTATCCCAGAAGTCCAAAGTTCCTCTTTTTTTCACTGAAAGCAATAAACCCAGAGCTGTCTGAAATCTTTCTGGCTGTGTTGGTCAAGTCGCTTAACTACTTGAAGTCTCTGTATAGCAGTACAAACTGCCTGGAAGACTTTGGCCACGTTTGCAACAAAAGCTGCAAGACCAATGCTTTTGGTGATACTCGACTAAATTCCTGACTTGTGAATGGGGACACAAAAGTAACTTCACCCTCTGCTTTTGCAGGGCACAAAGACCTGAGATTGTGGTTTAACACAAGTCTGAAAACTTGCCTCTCACTGAAACCAGCTTCTTATACTGGCAGCCCTGTCTGCACCATGGGCCCTTCTAGGCAGAGTTACGGTGCTGCAGCTGGCAGACGAGGTGACTGTCAGATGTTTGTTCCTCATTTGCTTCTGGTAGACCTAAGCAGCCTCATTCAGGGGCTGAGCAAAGGCAGAGCAAGAACAAGGGAAATCTGACTTTACATTAACCTGGTGGGACCATCTGGCAGTCAAATACCTGCTCTGGTCCAGTCAGGAAGCCAGGTACATTTGGCTGGAAACTTATGGGTGATCCCTTTTTCTTGCAGGGATCAGCGAAGAGGTGGGTTTCTTCTAGTGCTCCTTCTAGCAGGAAGGTCCATTGCCAGCCCTACTGCCTGTGGGGTACATAGCATCTATTTCCTCCTTCCCTGGCTGAAACACAGCAAATTGCAAAGGAATGCTGGATGAAACCTTTGCTGCTAATACTCGTTTGTTTACAGTGTCATCAAAAGCAAACGATTGCTGCTGGTTTTCGGTGAGAGCCAGGGCCATTAAAACCCACTGTGGTCTCCCCAGTGCACAAGCACAGGATGCATAGGTTCTGCCTTCACGCAGCCTTCCAACTGCCTTTAAATTCCTGTCCATCTATTTTGCTGAATTATTTGTACATGGCTGACCTTGCTCTGGGTTTACCTGGCATTTATCTGCATCCCCATCCTGCACCCAACAGACACATTGCCTGTCTGAACATGACAGCCTGATCATGCCACTTCACATGGTGATGTGACACAGGGACCTGGTCTGTGGTCCAGACTTAGAGGGTGTGATGTAAATGCAGGGCTGTGGTACAGACAAAAACACCAGTGAACATCACTGGATTTGGTGTCACAAAGCAGGTGGGGAGGGCAGGGAGAAGCCCCATTGTTGAGTACGTCTGTTTTGGGATAGGAGGTGAGATTGCCCCTCAGTAGGGCACCCAAGCTAGCTTTGGGAAAGGGCAGCTGTGAAGGCAGCATTCCTTGGCTGGACCATGAGTGTCTGCTCAGGTAGCTCGTTCATAGTGAAACCCCTGCTGCCATGTCTTCATTGCTTTTACAACCCCCTGCATTGTCTCATTAGTAGAGCGACTGCATTTTAGTTTTTGTGTGGACATACCTGGAGTGTGAGACCAGAGCCACAGCATTAGCCAGAAGCCTTTAATATAAAGGCATGTGGTATGTCTCTCAGACAGTATTCTGCGACTGCTTGTATCTCTTGGAGTATTTGGTTTAGTCCTTCATTAATGTCTTCCTTCTTTCCTTTCTTCCTCCTCTGCATTTTTCCCTCAATTCCACAATGTAAAACCCAAATGAACCCACAAACAAACACAACTCAAATTGCCTGTGTGAACACGTGGGCCCGTAGCCACCCATCGCTGACAAGTGCGATGCAGGCTCCCTTCGCCTCCGTCTATAACCCCCTGCAGGCGCAGACCTCCGAGCCAGTGCAGCGGAGGCACAGCACCTCCTCCGTCCCCAGCCAGGTCCGAGTGGGGCCCGAGCAGCTGAAGTGCGTGGCCCAGGTCTGCCCCAACAGTCCCATGGAAGTGGAGGTGCCAGGACTCAAAGTGCTGCATGTGCAGTTCAATTCTCCCCTGCAGCTCTATTCACAGAGCAACATCATGGATTCCCTGCAGGGGCAGATCTCTTCTGTTAGCCCCGATTTCCCCAGGTAACCTGCCCATTGCCTCTGTGGCTGGCTCAGTGCATCTGCTCATCTGCATCTCAGTGTCCACAAGTGCCTCGTCCCTGTCTGTGGCTCACGGCATTGGCCAGTCACAAGAAAACAGCGTTTACATTTCACCTTTCCAACATTAGTGCATGACTCTTCACAGGAGCTTTCTCTGCATTTTGTTTGTGTCCAACACTGTGGGAAGCACCAAAACATGATTTCAGTCTGTCAGTGTCTCCATTGCCCCCTGCACACCCACGCAGCAGGGCCCTGACAGCAGCTGGTGGCTTTTCTGGAGGAGCCACCAGCAGCAGATGGATTTGCAGGGGGCAGGAGACTTCTTTATCCTGAAAGCTGGTGTTGCTCCTGCACTGAAATCACTGGTGGTGACTGGAAGATGCTGACACACATGTCCTTGTGCTTTTGTTTTGCTGGCTGTGGTCTGGGCCATGGATGTGTGCTGGGCGTGTTTCATTTCAGGCTGAAGCAGGTCCCCATGGGTCTCCATCTTTGGCTGATAACACTCATGAATTTGGAGCAGCCTGGGCAGGCACCAGGCATGTGGAGGGCCCAGTCTGTGTTCCCACTCCTGCCCACCTGTCTGCACAGGTTGCTGCTCTTGGGGCTGCCTCTTTGCCTGTAGGAGCAGAGGATGCTCAACATGCTCTGAGGTCTGCAGGACCTGTGGAGGGCCTCAGCATCACAAGGCCTGGGTGCTTATTGATGTTTGCTTTGTGGCAGTTGGGAACCAGCTGGCCCATGCCTCTAAGTGACAGACCACAGGGTTTTACAGGGAGGGCTTCAGTATCAAGATGAGTGAAGCAGAAAGAATGTTTAGCCATCTCGCAGGGCTCCAATCAAGGCTGAATTGCTTTGGAAGACCTGAAGCTTCAGCAGAATTACCCTGCTGTGTGACCAAGCAGCTTGCAGCTGTGTGACCTGGGAGGTGGTCAGTCCCATGGCCTCTGGGACAGAGCAAAAGGGCACAGCCAGCTCTCAGCACCTCAGCTGCTTACAGTCCCTGGGCTTAGCACCATGTGTTTCAAAGCAGAAAAATACAGATCCGTACAGCCAAGCCTTGCCATGTGCCAGCAGCCGGGAGATAATGGGAGGCTGTGGATCTACTCCTGCCTTCTTACTCTGTCCAGTTACTTGCTGTAAGTCACTGTCCTGGCTTGTAGCCGATATGGTGCACACCAGGATCAGTCACACTCTGCTGGCTGGCTGTCCTGGTCGGGAGGAGCTGATAACACTCACAAAGGAGCCTCAGGCATCAGCAATTGTTTCATTGCAAAAGTGAATGCTCCAAGTACTGTGCCTTCCTGTAGCCCAGCTTTGAGATCCTTGTAAACGTTACAAAATGTGCTAGCATAAAATAGTAAAATGACATTAGTAAAGAATAAACTGTGCTTTTCTGAAGACACACTGTGCGAGGCTGTGTCTTTATGGTTTTTATTACCATCTTCTTGCCAATTTTCAAAGCTCAGTGAGCCAATGTTACTCAGTCAGAATTACAAGCTGCCCATGATAGAAGCAGTGAGATCCAGTAACGGTTGTGAGTCTGAAATCCAGTAAAGGTTGTTGGAGTCGTCCCCTACAAAGTTTCTGTGTTGGGGAAGTCCTGCACATGGAAAAGGACACCAGTTGCTGGTAATTGCTGAGAATAAAGTACCTGTGTAACAGGAGATGCCATAAATCAGCCAACAAAAGGAGACTCATTGTCCTGCAGACAGAATTCCTGTGCCTGTGGGCTTGCCCATTCAAAAGATGCATGTGCCTTTTGGGGTTTGGAGGTTTTTTTGTGTTTGTGGGGGTTTTCTTGTTGTTGTATTTTTTTTTTTCTTTAAGCAGTGTAGCCTTTTGCACTGACATGTTGAGGTATTTCAGTCTGCTGGTACAAATTCTCAGATTTGGGCTTTGGTGGTTTTTTTTTTTAATAGCTTTCAGAATTCTTGTATATGCAAGTATATCTATAGAATGCATACCTGGGAGAGCTGATCTATATGTTTTGCACACTGCCACAATGCATGGTTGACATGTGATGGCTTTCTTTGACTCTAGTACTCTTTTAAGATGACTGAGCCTTTGCTTTTTGAATGCATGTTAGTGAAACATTCTGAGTATGCAAACTCCAATGAAAGGTTTCTTGCCTGATGTTTTTATGAGTGGATAGAGTGGTGGGAGCATATGAGTTTACATAAGATGAATGCTGTGTGGAACATGGATTCATTTGGGATAACATAGGACATTTTCTGTGTGAATTATTATTTTGGATGAGAGGCTTCAGTAAATGAGATTCAGGCTTCAAGGCTTCACCTACTTGCAAGTCTAATGTGCTTCCTGCTCCACCAAAAATTACCAAAGATGGAAACATTTTATGAAATTCTTTTCATGGAAATAACATTTTATAGCACATGCAATGATTTTACCTCCGATGCTTGAAGAGTTTATTATGTAGCTTAACTCCCAGATGACTAAACTGCACATTGGCATGGAAAGTATGCATTTGCCTCCTCAAGAAAAAAAATTCTCCCTGCAATTTACTCTGAACTTCAGGATGTTTATGTACTTTTCAGGCAATCACAGAGTGCGGGGACAGCGAAACCTAGTAGACCACTTACATTTATAAGGCTGCATTATGTAATTGAGCTGTCAGAGGAGACTTGTCAGCTGTCTCATTTTTCCAGAGATGTTTTAGACCAGCCACAGAACACAAGGCAGGCAGGAATCTCCTGTGCCATTTAGTCCATCCCCTAGCTCTGCATTTGGTCAATTTAAACCATTAATTTAAATCATTCCCAGTGGCTATTTATCCAGACTCTAAAAATCCTTTAGTATGGAGGTTGCTCACCTGTCAGTGACAATCTGGTCTGGTATTTCGGTATCTGTTGGAAAGCTTTTCCTAAGGGATATTCTGAATATCCTCCTTCAGTTTTAAGCCTGTAGTTTATCCTGTACTCACTGAATATGGAGAACATCCTAGGTACTGCCTCCAGCCTCTTTCTATTTTTTTCCCCTAAGGACCCTTCTGGTGGCACAATGATGACCCTTTCAGCCACCCTGGACTGTGAAGAGCTGCCCCTGAAGCACCTTGGGCTCTGGGCTGAGGGTGCAAGTGAGTGGCAGCAGCAGTGCCTCAGAAGGCAACTGAACGGAGGGCTTAATCTTAGCAGGCAGAAATCACCTCTGCTCTTGACCTGCCCTTTAACTGTAGTTAAATGTTGTAAATGGGCTGTGGCTCCAACTATAGTCTCCAACTATAAAATGGAAATAATAGCACTCACTTGAAAACCAAATTAAATTATTGCCAATCAGAGGATCTTTTAGTTAGATCCTACAGCTGTTACTTTGTGAAGGTGGCCTCTAGGAGCAATTCATAGTGTACTTGCAAAAATTTCTTTTTAATGGAATAAACTTTACTTAATTTGAGATTCACAGTAGTAGTCTGAGGTAGTTCATGCAAGGAATATGCATAGATGGCACAGCTACCATGCCAGCACATGAGTTCTTTATTTACCTATTAAGAAAGCAGTGGTTTCCTGGGCAGAAAGTTTTCGTTTCTGGAGTATATAGTAATTGCAAAGCAGGGCGAACACTTGAGGACTGGTCAGGGGCAGTTGGTGAGAACCTGTTGACAGTAGCGTATGTGAATAGCCCAGCGTGCTGATCACACCCCAGCTGCAGCTGCTTGTGCGAGCACATCCAGCACCTCCGTGTTTTATGGCATCCTGTCGTGTGTTTGTTTTGTACATTCATTCTTCATTTCTATGATGCAGTGTGAAAATTTTGCTTGAGGAGCTGGCTTTAGTTTTCAGCTATTTAACAAGTGCATTCTCTGTTCCTTCCTCAGTTTAGATCAGCATAACCAGCCCCCAGGTGGCATTGTCATAGACAGAGAATCTGAGGTTTACAAGATGCTTCAGGAGAATCAAGAGTCAAATGAGCCACCCAGACAGTCTGCTTCATTCCTAGTGTTGCAAGAGATTCTGGAGTCAGAAGAGAAAGGTGAGCACTTAGTACACATCTAATCTGAGTGTGTTCTTCCCTTTTGCCATTCCTTGAGCTGTGTACAATGCTTAAGAGTAACATCTAAAACCTTTTTTTCCTTTCTTAGCTGTTAATTGTTCAAAGTAGCATGTGTAGATAGTTTCTACAGAAACCTAGAGAGCCTTTCACTAACAAGTCCTAAATATACTATTGGTGATCAGTTTCATTGTCTATGGGTCCATATCATTGCTTACTTCTCGAGTGAGTACTCAAGAAATAAACGTCCACAATGTTAAGTGTTCAAGAAGGAATTTTAAAATTCAAAAAACTCTTCTATACCTTCTAAAGTTTTGCCCCTTTAAGATAATATTCACTGATTAAAGACCATCTTAGATTCAAGACTTTGAAAGTTACTACAAGATAGTGCTCTTCAGTGAGTCCTAAAGCTTCTGATCTCCATCCCTTTACACAGGAAAAAGGATCCACTTCTGCAGCTGAATATAAAAACATGAAAGCTGGGTTACAGCGAGCAGTCCATATCTTTTAACCTGTGAAACTTTGCTTCACATTCTTGATCTGACATCTGGACTTGTGCAGTTCAGGGCTATAGACTTTAAGATTAAAAAGTCAATTAACTTAGGTAGGGGATAAATCATACTCTTTTCTCCCCTTAAATAAAATAAACAAATAAATAGGAAAATAATTCCAGGAATTACTTTTTTTTCCTTAGGCCAGTTGAGACTTTGTCTTTTGTGTTACTAGCTTGGCAGTGGTACATTCAATTTCATCAACAAAAGCCTGGTGCTGAGATATTCACCATAAAGGGAAACAGATCAGCCACGTGCTGGTAGGTCTGAGGGATCTGTAAGGATACAGCAAAACAAAGGAGATAAGGGACCAATAGGAAGAAAGAAACCAGGATCTTGGAGTCTTTAATATGCTGTTAAAATACCTATATGAAACCATCTTTCAAATATTGAGTGTTTGCAACTTGCCCTCAGGGTTCAGCTTCTGCATGGAAGGGACTGGAGTAGCCAGGACTTCTTACGCAGCCAAGGTCCTCCCCTATTCTTAGCAGTGCTGAAGAAGATAAGAAGCAAAAGCCTCTCTACTTTATCTTTCTTTGAAGATTTGCAGCATTATTGGGATTCTCTGGCACAAGGTTTGCCTACCCCATCACAGGCCAGGAAAGGCTTTGGCATTACTCCACTGTGAGCTGATAATCACCCGTGCGGAGCAGGGCTGAGAGGTTACACAGCCCCAAAGGAATGTCTGTCCCCAGGAGACAGTGCCCCTGCCTGCCTCACTGCTTGGCCAGGCTCAAACGCTGCTGCTGCTGAGTCAGATCAGGTTTGCAGTGATAAGTAGCACGTTGGTTGTCTGCTTCTCCCAGCCTGTCTTCAGGCAATGGCTTTTGAGCAGCAGCAGGGAGCGATCTCTCCAGCTGGGACTGGTCCCTCGGGGCATGGCTGACTGTATCAGCTGTGCTGACTTACACCAACTACACCAGCTGAGAGCCTGGCCCTGGACACAGGGGCTGTGTGTGGAAGCACCACGGCTGGTCTGTGTTTAGACCTGACCCTGCACACATAGGTGGAGGGTGTTTCCCAGGGCGGAAGAAGTTCTATTTCCTGTGGGTATTTGATTAAGCTGATTCCTTTAGAGAGATTAAAAACATGCTGTCAATGTTCTTGATATGAGCAAAGTGCTGTTTGAGGCAGAGGGAGTGAGCAGAGGTGACAGGGAAGAGCCTGAAAATGTGGTTGCTGCTGCTTCCTTCCCAGTAAGGGTCACTTGCAGTAACTCTGTTGGAGGCCAGGTGCTTCCTGCTGTGTTTGGAGGGTGCATGGTCTGTAGCCCCCATTAGGGAACTTGCACCTCTGGACCAGCATCCCTGCACAGAGCTGGGTGCAAACCTCTGAGCTGACGGCTGCCCCAGAGGTAAAGCAGCACAGTGTCACCTGCCCCACGGATGAGCAGTGGTGAGAGGGAGGTGCGGTGGGCAATCTCCCGCTTTTTCCATCAGCTCTTCTGTCAGTGGCACTGCTCTTGGCTGTGACGTGTCTCTGACCTTGCTGGTCACCAGGGTGTGCCTTCAGAGGGTTTTTCCTTCCCTTATGCCAGGAACAGCCATTGCATTGTGCTCTTGGTTTGACACTAGTCAGAAGGGTTTTATCAGTGTCCCGCCCAGGCTGAGGTGTCCAACAACCCCCTCTGTTTCTGCTGAAACATCACGGGAGGCTCTGCAGCCCTCCTTCCCTTGTTGCCTGGTATTGAACCTCTTGCAAAGGTCATATAGATATGACTTGTCACATCAATGGTGCCATTTTGTAACAGGCTCCTTTTTCACTGCGGATATTTAAAGGCTTGCCTCGTATTCTGCATCTAGGATCCACTGCTGTTGTAGGCACCCAGGTCAGCAGATGTCACCTGTGAAGGACCTGCAGGACATCCCTGCCCCAGAGAGGCTGCACTAGGCAGATACCTGGAGCATGCTACGCAGCAGCAGGAGAGCACAAAGTTATCCCCAGTGTCTCAGGGCCCTGCAAGAACAAGGAGTTTATTAACCAAATCTTCCAGGAGTCTCGGGAGAGCCAGCCCCACCATACACCAGACAGCAGACAGGAAGAGGATTCTGACAGTCCTCCCTAGTCTGCAGGACACCCACCTCCTTCCTCTTTCTGAGCCCAAATCCGGCAATCAGCTTGACCCTGCATGTGTGATCGGGACATGGCAGGCAGAGTCCTGTGCTGCCAAGGCAGGGGCTGGGGCTGAGGCTTCTCTTTGCTTTGTGCATCTGTGTATGTGAGACACATCAGCTGTAGTCTGATGGGCTTTTAAGATGAGAAGAGACTCTCATCTGACTGCCCACAAATTCAGGCCCTTGAATTTCCAGGGCCGGGTTTAGCTGTGTCCCTTCTCTCCCTCCTCCCCACACACCTCTAAATCCCTGCCCACTATCCATGCATGAATCCTGCCTCCAAGCTGGCGTTGAAGAACATCACCCCTCCCTAGCAGAGCATCTGCTTGGGAGGAGTAGCCTAGAGCCATACATCTCACATGCTCTGAAGCACTCTCCTTCCACCCTCAGGAGACCCTACCAAACCGTCTGGATTTAGGAGCGTCAAAGCCCCCACCACAAAGGTGGCCTCATCGATTGGGAATGCCCAGAAGCTGCCCATGTGCGATAAGTGTGGATCTGGCATTGTGTAAGTAAGCCTGTCCCTGGGGTTGCAGGCCAAGCATCCCATGCCTGTGCACCCAAAACACTTCACCTACCCACATCCAGTGCATCCAGGAGCTGGCTCAAGGCACATTTATTCTCACTAGCTTTGATAGTGCTATCTTTAGAGTTCCCTGCAGTGAGGCAAATCCTTCTACAAATCTGTATCAGTGGAAACCAAAGCAAGTCCCTGTGAGGCAAACCTAGAGACAGTTGTTGCTGCAGTGTTTCGCTTCCTATCTGAAATCTGTTTACAGTACCCATAAAAAAAAAAAAAAAAAAAGATTACCTTTCCATTCAAGGCCTGTGAACTTAATGCTTTCCATATCTTGGCGCTCCCAGCCATGGAGTGGTGACATGCCTTGGTGGTCAGAGGCAGTGTGGACCAGGAGAGCTGCGTTCTGCTCCCTGCACTGCTGTAGGACTGTACACCTCTGCTATGTTTATGCAGACATAATCTGATTTCCAGTACAGCAAGGGCATGGATTTGATACAGAGCTGCTGTACCACAAGTGTGCCAGCATGAGGGACCCAACCCATGTCTTTGATTTGCTGTTCAGTTTCTCAACCACAAATTCTTCCTACAATCTCCTTAGCTTAACAGTTGACTCCAGCAGTCAAGTGTTGCATCTTCATGGAAGAATTCAGATTTCTCCCATGCTGCTCACCACAAGCTATCAGATTGTTGCTGAGACCCACTACACTGTGATTGCATGGTCCTGGCATGCTTGCCACACCAAGGACTGGCAGAGTCATTACAAAGGCAATCCATACTCTGTAAAATATGAAGCAGAGACAAACCTTATAATTATTCTACCAGCTGGGCAGATCTGGAAAGAAAGCACAAGGCTATAAATAGCTCTAAAAATTAATGAATTACGGAAAATATAGGTGGCTGCTGGAACAAAATTATATTCCTGGCAAATTTTTCTGTTGCTGCTGGTGGTAGTTAACAAGTTGCTATGCAGTGTTCCTCATTACCTGCTGGGTTAAACTGTGAAGTTTTCCACTAAGAGCTGGCCCACATTTGGCTGGATCTGTTCACTGCAGCTCCCAAGAAGCAGCGTCTGAGATCAGAACCAGGATCTGTGCTTCTCCCACACGTACCTGGTGTGTCAGTCATTAGTAAAAGGGCAGTGGCTGGCTGTGCAGTCTTTATCCCCCTCAGTTGGTAGTGGGCAGTCATTTCTGGCTGTGTTCTGCAGTCTGGTTGTTTTGGACCTGGATTTTGCTCCAACAGGTGGTTGAGATGCCTGCCACTTGATCCTAGGCATTCGAAAGATGTGCTATCTCCAGCCGTGTTAAAGGTGCCATCACAGTGAGCCTTGCCACCACTGACGATAGGACTGTCCCTGTGAAACTTAGGCAGGCCAAGTCTAGGAAACATCTTCCAGCGGAGGGCTCCCGTGCCAGCACCAATTGGGCGCTAAAAGTGCTGTTAACATCTGCCTGACCAGCCAGAGGTCCTATACGTTGGCTTGTCAGGAGCAGGAGACTATTGTCCACCTTCAGTGCTGGTGTGGGGCTGGGCTGGGTGGGCGGTGGCTGGGGAGGAGGGAGGCAGTGGTGGGTGCCTGGTGCTGAGGGGTGCTGGTTCCTTCCCCAGAGGGGTCTTTGTGAAGATCCGGGACAAGCAGCGTCACCCCGAGTGCTACGTGTGCAGCGACTGTGGCACCAACCTCAAGCAGAAAGGACACTTCTTCGTGGAAGACCAAATCTACTGTGAGAAGCACGCGCGGGAGCGGGTGATTCCCCCAGAAGGCTACGAGGTGGTCACTGTCTTCCCAAAGTAAACTGCACTGCTTGCAAAACCAGTGTGAATGGTTTAACCTCTGCTGCTTTTCCTTGGAAAGCATCATCCCTTGCCCCCCTGCCGAATCTTGTTTGCAATAAGGAATGCTAGGCGTGGCTTTGACTTTCCTTGCCATTATTAATCCTCCATCTGTTTACATGAGAGGTCACTAATTGTTCAACATTCTTTTCGGCTCTTCTTTCACTGTTTTTTTTTTTTTTAAATACACAGATTTTTTAAATGTTTTTCCCTCCTTTGTGCTGTCAATCGCACAGGAAAATCAGAGGCCAAAGTCAGATTACAGCTCTTCTGTGTCACAGTTATTTGCCTTCTATTTGCATTCAATAAATGGGGTCAATCCACAAGGCAGATGTGTCTGCTTTCTCCTGGTATCCCTGTGCACTGGACCAGGGTTCCCTGGGCAGCAGCAGACGTTCATGGCTGTGTTTACCCTGGAGAATAGTGGGAGGGAATTACAGTCAGACTGGGCTCACCTGCTATTTTGTTGGCAGCTGCCTGCTGGCACCCAGCAAGGGCCAGGAGGGCACAGCCAAGGCACCGACCACAGCTGGCTCTGGTGGCCTGTCCCCAGTGCAAGGCAGCTGAGAGCTGCCTCCTCTCCATCCAGCACTGTGTTTTGATGGTGGGACTGGGCACTTCAGTGCTTCCCTTTACCAGGTGTCCCTCTGTTCCCCACAGTAACAAATAGCTCCATCAAAAAATGTCTACTTGATGCTTGCTGGAAACCAGGGAGTCCTGGAGCAGAGGGGAAGGTTTGAGTGGCCATAGTCCCTGTCCCTGTTCCGTCTGTCCCTGTCCATTCTGTGCCAGCTCCCCCCCCAACCCCCTGTGCTGCAGGCTGGGGGCTGGGTGCAGGCTGGTGAGGGTGGATCTCACCACCACATTCCCCCTCGTCCAACCCAGGGTGGACCCCATGGCCATGGTTATTTCTGTCTGGAGACATCTGGGACAGTCCCCTGCGCAAAGCCCCAGGTGGCTGCCAGAGGCATCACCCTGCTCCCCATGCCATGGCTGCTGGAGGGTGCCTTTGGGCTTGATGTGGGGAGGGGTCACACGCCCCACGTGCGCTGGATGAGTGGCTGATGGTGTCTGAGCTGCAGCACCTCCATCCATGTACAGCAAACCCGTCTGCGCTGACGTTACTTCACTGCTCACACCTCTGAATGAGATGCTGCCTGTTCTTTTGGTGTGAAAATAAATGGTTTCTAAGACACAGTGTCACCTTTGCTTTAAAACAAATCGCCAGAGGTTGAAAATGGAGGGGTCCATAGCTGCATGCAGGTCCTTCTTGGCAGGCACAGGGCCACCTCCACCCCTGGGGTTACCTACACACAGGGTCATGTGTTTCCTCCCCTTCACCATAAATCACACCACAGCACCTTCTGCCTTGCAGAAAAAAAAAAAAAGACAAACCCAAGCCTCATCTGAGGTAAAGCTGGCCTGTCACCAAGATTATAAACCTCCCACTGTCCAGATCAACTGTACAGCTTTTTGGCAGATTGAGGAGGGAACTAATTCACCAACCCAGCTAAATTTAGCTTATCCCCTCAGGCTCCTTCTACAGGCACTTGCAAGCAAGCAAGGATGGCATAGTTCAACCAGCAAACTCCTCCTCCTGCTCATCCCTGGGAAAAGCCTGGTTCCTCCATGCTGCCGGCTCATGCCTGCACACACACCTGCACCATCTCCAGATACAAACACAAGCAGCTTTATTTTTCAAGATGAGAGTGGGGGTTTTTTTGGCCTACTGGGGTGATAGCTCCCCTCACTGCTGCTAATGAGGGTTAGTTCTCTCCCCTCCGCAGCGCATTTCCCCAGGGAAAGGCTCTCCATGCTGCAGCGTGGCTGGTGCAGGCAGGCTGGACTGGACAAAAAGCCCGTGCAGTGCTGGAGAGCACAGACCTGCAGGGCTGAAGGAGGAAACCCACGGGAACAGATTGCTCTGGCTGCATCTCAGCTCGGTGTCCCAGCCTTGCCGTCGGACAGTGGCAGCTCCCAACACTGCACACTCCTTGGGGCCCACTTTCTCAGCAGGGTTGGGGCTCCTGGCTGCCGGCCACCTTGCCCTGCAGGAAGAAAACACTGGCCGCCGGGGTGCTCAGCTGGGTCCCCCTGCCCCGGTGCCGGGGTATATCCAGCACGCACGGTCCCTGTTTTCATACTGTACAAACATCTGTCAGCAAAACGTGACTTGTTCCAGATAACCTCATGAGCTTGCTCTTACGTCATGGGGCCAGGACGGAAGAACCTGAACCATGCCTGGCATTTCCCCTGCCCTCCCCACCCCAGCCCTACGCTGCGGCCAGAAAACAAGCTCCCCTTTGTCCAGGGCCACATGCTTTATCGCTCCGGCCCCGGCCCTGCAGCGAAGGCTGGCAGCACTGCTGGGAAAACTGATTGCACAGGGCTTGACGCAGGAGTCAGGAACTACAAAAGGTTTGAGGGATAGCTCTGGAGGTGTAGGTTTCTAATCCAGATACCAGTGCTGATCCAATTTATTACTATGGGAACAGGCTAGGTGAGGCAATTCACATTCATCACCTTCTGCTCTCTGAAAAAAAAAAGAAAGTATTAATTTTTTATGATGCTGGACAAAATACTTGGCAACTGCAGTGTTCACTGTAGTCTGACTTTCCAAATTCCTCTGGAGTTTAACAGTTTGCATCTGGAATTTGTCAACAATAACAAAGTAGGTTAAATGGGGTCATGCCTGCAACCCCACTGAGCTGCCTGCTCCAGAAGTTGACAATAATGCAAAATACATTAAGGGTTCCTATCTGAAGAGTGTCAGGCAGTTTGTAAGTGAGCTAGCATCCTGCCAAAGAGGGCCTGTCTCACACAGCTGTGCAGCACAGCACAGCATGTAATTTTTAACACAGACACCCAAATGATGGTATGTGCAGAGTGCATTCTAGTGCTGGTGAAATGCCATTAAATAGATGCTAACATGCGAGATAAGTTTCCACACGTTTTCT
The DNA here is from genome assembly GCF_018691265.1 of Tyto alba. Lineage (NCBI taxonomy): Eukaryota > Metazoa > Chordata > Aves > Strigiformes > Tytonidae > Tyto > Tyto alba. The sequence goes on along the minus strand of NW_024881261.1, from coordinate 23,215,035 downwards.
TGTCATCACCTGGAAAAACCACCAGCAGCCTCTCCCCAGTCCTCCCTGGCAAAGAATATGAGCAGCTCACCAGATTCTAAACAAACCAACCCACCTACCTAACAAACACCACCTGCAAATAGGTGCAGTAGCAACACACATGCAAGCCAAGACCTCATCTTTCTATCCATGCATTTAGTCTCAACAGCTCAAACCTCCACAGACAACAGCCGAGTATATCTGGGTGCATTTGTCTTATATCAGCTGAAATATATTTTCCCCTTTAATGGACAATCAAGGGGACATTATTTCATCCAGAACAATTTAAAACTGTTAGCATCACTCACCCCCCACCCCAAACATTCTCACATAATCATTACTGCATTTACTTGTGGACCTCCCCTATTTATAGAAAGGAAGGCTGCTTCCTGAAACACCTGCACCCCTTACAGCATGCCCTAGGCTTTGCCTGTAGGTATTAAATGCTGGACTGCTTTGTCATAGCTTAGGTGCATAGCAAGTGTGAACATTACGCTTGACTGCAGAAATAAGAAATGGAAGGTCATGCCAAGAAGGTATTGTGCTTGCTTTGATCAATGCCGTTCACAGGACTTTGGGAGCCAAAAAAGAAAGATGACAGGGATGGGCTCTGCCAGGGCAGCAATCAAAAAACATGCACTGTTTTTGTTTTTTTGAAGATAGGCTGGAAAAGCAGCCACAGCTCTGCAAAGTCCCTCTAAATAACACCAAGCTCCACCCATCACGAAACAGTGACTACATTTCACTAATGCCACCATTAGCATTAATGCTAGCTTATGCATTTTTAGGAAGGCAGCAATTATTATTAAATCCTAGCTGTGATGGCTATGGGACAGACACTCTCATTCATTTTTATTTTCTACCATACTGCCCCACAGTGACATTCAGGGGGCTGTGCAGGTTGAGCATAAATCAGTCTTCAAAAGTAGGTAAGCCTGGGTGGAAGCAGTTATGTCAGTTATTATTAAAACTTTTACAATGATTCCATTCATACTGTTGTAGATACCTCACTTACTCTTACATCTTGTAGGTCTTTGGTAGCATAAAACAATGCATAAAGACCACCAGCTGAGTAGCTCAACAAATATAAGTAACATGTCATGACAGCACATATTGGACTTTGCATTATTGAAGCTAATAAGTAACTGAGCAGAAACCTCAGAAACTTTTGCCTTCAGCAATTAGAAGCAAGACAGAGCTTTCAACAGGCAAAGGTCAAAGCTAGCCTAATCATTAAGAGATTTTTTTTTTGTTCTTTTCTAGCGGTAATGATAAATATCTCTCACCAATATAAAATAACTTTCTCTAACTGAGCCTAACAGATTACTCTCTATGGAGAAAAGATCATAAAGTGACTGGAAACTAGTTTCTGAAGTCTGATAGATTAAGTAGAATTTTATTTTATTCCACGTTACCTGTGCCTCAGCACAACCAGCACAACTGTAATTCTGACAGCTCTGGCTGCAATTTCATGACTGCAGCTTCTAAGTACACCTAGATGACATTTTCACAAACTAGAACTGAAAGTTTAAGAGCTACCTGACTCCCAAGTTGAAAACCATTGCTTACAGCTGGGTCTTAGAGGCTACATATGGTGGTGGTTTTGTTGTTTGTTTTTTGTTTGATTAGGGTTTGTTTCTTCTTTGTTAGTGTTTGTTTAGGTTTTTTGTTTTGGGTTTTTTTAATTTGTTTGGGTTTGTGTGTTTTGTTTTTTTTTTTTTTTCCTAAATGTGTGATTGGCTAGTGTGCTAAATGAGTAGGGAAGGAGTGCATTAATGGACACAACATAAACTTCAATAAGCAAAGAAGATATGCTAAAAACCCTACACCTTTAAGACAAACCAGACATTTATTCAATCAAAATAATTTGCAGAAGTTAAAAACAAAAGCTACACCATTGGCGATAAAAAAGGAACATGTTCTCTCCCTTCGAAATAAAACCATAATTGACATCATATAAAAAAAAAAAAGTGGTTTAGGACTTCCACAGGAAGATTTTTTTTTTTATTTAAACAGAAATTTGCCAGTTTTTACCACTGATCACAAGAGCTAGCTGCAAATGTGAAATATGCTAATTTTATTAATTCTTTATGAGAGCCTACCAAAGCTACAATATGAAACTATCACCTGCATTATACTGTAGAACATGTTAAAATTCACTGAAAGAACATGAGGGATTTGAACAAGGCCTTAAAGAAAGTCAGCATAAAGCATCAGTATGTAAGTGACATCTCTGGAAGATCTGATTGCAGTAATATGTTTGTCCTGTAAGACAACAGGCCATATTTGCACATTAGAACACACATTCTGCATTGGAATCTGACAATTCTTCTAGGACCTTGAATACACCCATTTTTTCCTTTTTCATTTTTTCAGAGGTCTTCATTTGATCTAGGATTAAAACAAAACAAAAGTTCAACAATAATTGGTAAAGAGTCTGCAACCTTACTATTGCAGACATAAAAGTTGTATGTATTTTTGTTTTGATTTGGAAAGCAAGTTGATAAAATCGTTTTGCTCCTTCATCAACAGTTTGTCACTAAAAGTTTGTGGTTGACAGTATTTTTCAGTTGTGTACTTTAAGGAACAAAAAATCCCAACACCTCTAGCTAAATCTGAATGGAGACAAGCAGTTTTAAAAATCTGCATGAAACAGTCTCGTTTTCCTGAGAAAAAAAACAGAACGCAGTAAACATATTTAGTGAAGTTACCAGGAGAAACACAGAAAGCTATGGCTCTGCTAAGCATTATTATTTTCTAATGTCAAAACACCTACATCTTGTTTTCCTAGCACTTGCAATCACTATGTTGCCCTTCCAGTGAATATGAAGCTAATGAAAAAGTATTGTCTTTATATAAAATAATTATGGCTTACAGGGGTGGGAGGTGGCATTTCAGTCTCTAAAGCATTAACTACAGTTAGCCATAATAAATATTCAGTACACAATGCTAAGAGTAGTATTTTTGTATAAATATATGTATTTTTTTTAATTTTAATATACTAATTTGGCTTAGTAGAGCCAACGGGAAAAAAAAAGAACAAGCAACCATTATAAATATGATGCACACTAGTAACACAAAATAAATGGCAGCATCTCCAACTTGAAAGGAGATCGCGTTGAAAGGAAAATCACGTTGTTTCACAGCCTGAACTTGTAAAGATAGACCACATTATCAGTACATCAAGAATAATTTTCAATATTAGTGGTCAGTTAACTGAAATAAGCAGTTTTATAGAACAATTTCTTTAGGTAATCTAGGAAAAAGTTTTAAGTGTAGCAACAGTTCTGAAGGAAAAGTTATTTTACTCAAACTATATATATCACCCTTATTTAAGACTAGCTATCATTTTTACCTCTAAATTCTGTAATGACTGATTTTTTTCCTGTATCTATGCTTTGAGGCTTATTTCTCCTAAAGATGATGAAGGAAACAAGGCATACTAAATCTACTGGTTAGATGAACTGGACAAGAATTTTTTTCCTTTCTCAGAAAAACTAAGGGTTTTTTTATAATATCTTGGCCTGATCAAGCACTAGAATTTGCAGACAACCTCAAAAAAAATTTATTATTGTTTTTTAAATATTTGATCCGCTACAAGCCATAGTAACTCTGAAAAGCACAGTTTTCCCCCCCAAAAATGTTAACTATATTTTGAATTACAATAGTATCAAAATAGGTTTTTAAACAAGTTTGCTGAAATAAGTATTTTCTGAGAATAATTTTTCTTTTGATCAATTACAGCAGTTTACAGAGAAAGCTGCTTTGCAGGACACTTCCTAATCCATGCTTTTCATTCACTGTATGCTCAGGGCATGCTATGCATGAATGTGGTTTTCGGGGATACTTTTAAAGTTCTGTTATTTCTTCTTCAGCAAATCCTACTGGAAATGTTGGCAAAGGGGCCAACAGGTCCTTCCTCATACGTACAACATAGCTGTAAGGAAGTGAAACTATGGCAGCTTTCTACATAAAAAGACTCTTACAAAATACGAATTTACTGTTGAACAGAAAAAGCACAGATGAAAACTCTGACTTACCAATAAGATCACTTCTATCCAAGAGTAACTCTAGATCTTCATCACTGATTACTTTTTCTTTAGATCCTTTAACCTCCCTGTTGAGGAAGAAATAATCTCTCAATACAGATAAAAGCATGTTACAGTTAGTATTGCATAGAAGTCAGTTTTCCCACATAGCAGAATCCCCAGGACATTCTTTCCACTAGGAAGATTCACATACCACTCCGTAAGACAAGAGAGCTATTGACAACTGCTTGCAAGCTGCAAATTACAAACTCATGGTCCAAGAAAAATAGGAAATCCGCATACCTCTCATAGTCTCTGGATTTCAGTAATTCTATTAATTCCTGAGGGTCCAGGCAGCTCTTTGACTGTGTTAGACCAGATTTGCCACCTTTAAACTGATCTGTAGAAAGGATAAATTTTAGGAACGTATACAGGGACAGGAACAAATTCTGTAAATTGTTTAATCAATGCTGGATGCACATACTGAACAAATTACTCTTGCATATCAAAACTAGTGCTGTGTTTCATTGTTTTAGCCCTCAGCGTAAACCATCTGCTAATAGCCTAACTGGTGAAAAAAGTCAGAGGTACATGAGAAGTTTACATGCAGGCCTTTCACCTTCTAGCTGTAGTATGCAGAAGAACTGATTGAAACACCAATTCAACATGCACACACGCACACACCAAGCAGAAAAGCCATTAGTTCTACTTACTGTAAAAACATTGTAAATAAAGTTAGATGGTGGATGCTGAAGTTTGTTCCCTTTGTATTGTAAGCTGGTTGAAACAAAGCAAGCAGTATTAACCATAAAGTAGGAAATGTGTAAAAGACAAATGGTTTGCAGAGAGAACATCCCTCAGTTTAATGGACTAGACAGACATGACAAAATAATACACCTTACACGGGTTGGTTTCCTGAAGAGACTATGAAAACACGTATCTACACACAAATCTGGATGTCAGCCCAAATATCCAAAAAAATTATAATGATACAGGATTATTACTTAACTGAAGCTGAGCATAGGTGAAGTCAAGCTCAGTCTTGCACATTTCAAGGAGACAGGCAAGGCTTACTGTTCTGGGCCAAGTTTCCTCAGTTTTTTTCAACACATGCACCCAATCTTATTATTGATTCTTCATCAACCCCTTTCATCACACTCACTGTTGCTCTTTCCTATGTCAGAAATCCTCCCCAGACCTTTTCCCATCTCCCTCCAAGGATTGGCTGTTTCTCTGTGAAGTGCAAATCAGATGCAAGTCCCAGAGGGGTTTGAGCTATGGGATTCTCTCCCCCATTAATATCTCCTGTGACACACAGGATCCAGGTCCTGTCATGCATTATCAGTGATGTGATCTCTCCCTTTTCAGAGTTTCACAAGCTATATGGCATTGAATTAGTGCTGTACAGGTTTGGGGTTGCAATGATAGTGACACAGATCAAAATACAGAAGACTATCAGGCACTTAACACTTTAAATAGAACTTTACATCCATCACTTCCTCTTAGTCTGACATCTACTGATTTAATTAAAATCATACTGGTTCTCATACAGTTTCCTAGGCAACTTTCTTCAATAAAACAGAAGCACAAGCCAGAAAAAGTAACCTGGTACTGACACCAAAAAAGCATTCTGTTTTTTGACAAATTCCAGTTCTTAAGCTCCAGTACTTGTATTGTACACACCCTGCATGGTTAGACACCACCGAAAGACCTGACTTAAGTAAGCTTTGTGATATCCCTTCCTCATTCACTCCTCCAAGAAGTTCCAACACTTTTTTAGATATTCAAAATTACAGGATCCATTACATTACCTTTACACTTACACAGTGGATTCAAAGGTTCCTGGCAAGGACATCCCTACCTAAGCTGCAAGATTTGGAAACGATTCACCAATAGCCACCAAGATAAATATTCAACTTACTGCAAAACTGAAGGCATGACCCAACTGGACACTTAGCTTCCTTCCAGTATAACTAATTCCAATTCCCATTGCTACTTTAGTATATGGCAGACACCTACTATTACAGTCCACTTTCGTTTTAACTTCAGGTTGGACCATAATCAAAATTATTCAAAACCAAATTTTTCTTGATTAAATTGGTTGTTAACACACCTACAAAGAGTCAGACAGCAGTCCTGGCAGTCACACCAAGACAGCAGTGGCAAATAGATTACAAAGAAAAGCCAGTATAAAGGAAGCATCTAACAAAAGTTTAGCTAACATCATCCCAAACCAGAAGCAAACCACATCTTAGGCTTGACAAGCAGTGCACTGTGCAGTAGACAGTTACAGGTGTGGCCCTTATGCCCCCTTCTACTCTCATGAAAATGCGGGAATTTTTTTTCTCCTTAATATACTATGAGAAGTTCTTAACCTACTTTAAAGTTTAGTATAAGGCTAATTATTGTCAGAAGCCTATACAAAGTTAGAAGAATTGTATTTAAGTGAGCTTACTGTATGGAAAATGCTATAGGGAACTACTCTCCAAATATCACAAACAGAATAAGCTATGGAAGCAAAGCAGGATTCCTATAAAATCCAAACAAGAAAAATTTACCCCTAAGAGACACTTCAACCCAGTCACTTCCTAAAGACTTTTGAGTATGACCAGCTATATAATCATGAACACAATCATTGCTCTGCACATGAAATCAAGGACTACTGTCCTATTCAGCACTGGTTAATTGCTCAAACAGGACTATTCTACTGTGATTATAACTTACTGTCCTTAAATTCAAGACAGATGTAAACAGGATGATGAATTTTTTCAGTGATTTTACAGTTCTAGGACTTGCAATATCAAGCAAGGAACCCCCCCGAAAAATCAACCTTCTATAGTCTCTACTCATTTTACCAACTTTAATAGGATTAATCCTTACTCAAACAAGTTTACCAGTGCAACTGGAAACATCTATCACTAAAGTTCACATCATAAAACACTGCTGTAGATGTCACTAGGTAGGCATATTGTTCCAAATGGAGAACTGTTATAAACTGAAAGCAGTAGAAATTTCTGAATCTTCTTTTCCATTTATATTCTGCTTCATTTAATTTGATTTTAAAAAGATAAATCAACTCCGACATTTAACCCCTAGCATTTTCAATGCTAGTAGTCCAAAAACATTTGGGTCAAACAAACTATCATCTTGCAGACAAACTGTCAACAAGCACAGAGTTCTACTCTCTTACTGCCTGCTTTTATCTGTATTTTTTCCAAGTAGGTTCACTGTCCCATCGCACCATTTTTTCCTTACCTACTAGTAAAGAAGTAGTCTTAACATGGTGATTCCAGAAATACTAGAAGTGCTTTCCTTTAATTTGCTGCAGAAGTCATCTACATGTCTAAGAATGCATTTTGGAAAGTAATACCATATAGCCACTTGTTGGGAGGATGAAGCTTTTTACATTTAAGAAGAAGTACTAAGTCACAGAACAGTAAGAGTTCTCTCTTGAGATTTGAAGAAGCAACACGTGCTTACAGGAAATCATAAGAGAAAGATACTAACTTTTGTGGATAATCAGCTTTTCCAGCTTCCTCTTGGCAGCAGCTCTCTCCACAATCTTCTGGTCAATAGTATTTGCTGTCACAAGACGATAAACAACCACTGGCTTTGTCTGGCCAATTCTATGACACCTGTCTTGGGCCTGCAAGTCCGACTGGGGGTTCTGAGCACATAAAGAAATAAATCAGCTACACCGCTAACCTTTTTTAAGAGACATACCACAGGCAGCATTTTCAGTAGTGAGCTCAGAGTCAGCGGAGGCAACAAGCAGGCCAGCCATGGTATAATAGAACTCTACATCTCTCTACTCAAACTCGTCCAAGACAAGCTCTGCTGTTTAGCTCCACAACCAGAGTAACCCAACCAGCTCAGACTGCTTCTGCACTATCTGCTGCAGTTTTCAACAGATGGATGTTTTGTATCACAAATTTAGCTGAGGGTGTTAATTGTAGGTTTATGGGTTTTTTTTGCTGGAGGATAAGAAAAGGGATTTTAAAAGTTTTCAGCCATTTCTGAAGCTGCTTTAGCTCTCCTGAAGCTGAACAGTCATGCAAACAGCAGAGCTGTCTAGTAAAATAAAGTGAAGATGTAGAGGTCCTCGGTCATTTCCTTCCATACCTTCCTTTCTTCCAGACTCACAGGAGCAGCAGAATCCTAACTAGCTAAAATCACATGGCAAGTCACAGGAAGAAATAAATTCCAGGGGCTAGTACTAAAATGGCAGCTATTGGCAACAGGGAACCTGTAGAAGGTCCACCTACATTCAAACTTAAAATAATAAATCGAAAGAAGGAAACGTATCTTCAACAGTAACGGAAAAACCCTTCCTGCTTTTGGTGTAACTCAGGGGCAAACAGCTAGTTTTGGAAACCAACTCTAATGTTGTATTCTGTAAGCTAGGGCTTTTCAAACGAGGCTGCATATTTCATATATAACGTGGTTACACATACTACTGTTATCTCCATGTAACACCTCATTAAAGTTACAAAAATGGTCTATACCATAATGGGTTAGTAAATGATTATCAAAAGCAGCAATAGATTAAGCATTTTATGACACACATCACTAGGTTAACAGTCTGTCAACATACCCAGTCACTATCGTATATGATAACTGTGTCTGCTGCAGTCAAGTTAATGCCCAAACCTCCAGCTCTTGTACTCACTAAGAACAGGAAGACTTCAGGGTCAGTATTAAACTGATGCATCTGGAAAAGAATTCATCTATTAAAAAACAGCAGATGGATCAAACACAACGTAGCTGATGTTTTAGTTTGAGACCCATGTTTAAAGAAGACGAACACAGATAAAATACAGCACATGCTGTCAGAGGCCAAACTAAGGCTTTAAAAACATTGCATACATTTGGCACAGGATGAGACCAAGTAGTGAAGCAGCTGTATTTTCTTATGTGATGATTCCAGTCATCAGTTGTCTAACACACAGAGTAGAAATGACTATAGTGAGGTGTATGATCCAAATCACATTCACCTCCACATAAGCTACCATCCAGTGATGAGCAAGGTGAGCACAGTCCAATCTGGCAGAGCCAAAACCCGTATCTACTTATTGACACAAGCAACAATCTAAAGCACTGATGCCAACTTAACTGTAACTTCCAGTCACCCTGTATCCTCTTACCTCAAAATTAAGAGTAACTTTCTGTCCTCCTACTCAGCACCTAGCCTGCTGTCACTGCAAGATGTTTCCAAGTGTTAGCACAGCTCCTACCAGGTCTGCAATACCAGTCAAAACCTAGTTTACTTAGTCTGACCACCCACATGGTGGTAGAAAATTAGAAGTGCATAGTAATTTTCAGCAATTTGATTACAGCAGAGGCACCCCACTGACAGGTAAAAGCAGCTACCCAAGCCCTCTAAAAGCCCCATATCCTCTGGGCTTTCCTGGACATCAGCACCAGCAGCAAATCATGGAGCTGGGAAGACCCTTGATGAACTTTGGTTACCTGGAAGATCTCTCTCATCCTGTACCCATACCACAGTGTGTTAGGCACACAATCAACTCCTAAAAAACCCCACAAACCAGCAGTACAAAATTTTACCAGCTTAATAAAAGTCACTATAGCTTGCTGAGAAGTTACTAGTTAGCCTTTCCTCTTCAAGAATCAGCTCTAACAGTAGCAACCTCAGTGTTTAGGGCTTTGGTTTTCCTCAGCCACACTGTGGCACAGAAAGAAATAGGGCAAAGGGAAACACAATTTGAACTTGATGATCTGTCACATGCCACTGTTTTTCCTTATCTTCATAAACACTAGTGCATACTTTGGAGAGCAGACGGCAATTGCAGCACATCCCCTAGATACATCCTGTGTACTTCCTCCATATATGCATTGCTCTTTTACATCCCTGCAAACCCTCAGAGAGGTGGTTTTCCAGAACCACCCTGCACAGCTGCTCTTCATGATAAATACCATGCCTCAGTAGTAAGGCATTCTGTGGTTATTTGAAACCATTACAACCATGCAAGAACAAAGGATTAAGCCAGAAAAAATCCACGTGCAATTTCAGGCTGAAGTTACAGGTGTACCACCAGGTACAAAAGCTCTGGTTTTGAATTTCTAAGTTCAAAAACTCTTTCCTGGAAATCTACTTTATTTAGCATTAGACTTGTCATATGCTCCCATAGATGCTTGCATCACATACTGGATGCTAAGAAACAATATGTGGAGGGGTAAAACTGGGATTAGCATCTGTCACAATCTAGACATATTAAATACTTCACATTTGGGCAACCAAGAACCCATCATTCTAGGCATACCCCAAAATATTGGTTAGTAACACATTTCACTGCTTCAATACTTCTGAGCTGCAGATATCAAAGCAGCAGCACGGATGTCTCTTGCCTCTTAAAGGCAAAATGCTGTGCAAAATCATATTCCAGTGTCACAGGAACAAACAGAATTTGCTCATAGGCCCAAAAGGGCATGTACATCTACTTACATTTTCTTCTCTCTCTGAGTAGGACATAGAGCCATCCAATCGACTAAATTTGAAGCCTCTCAGATAGCAGTAATCCATCAGAATGTCAAGCATCATAGTCAGTTGTGAGAACAACAAGACCTACAAAACCAAGAAGATTCCTTAATACCATTTTTTTTGGTCATAAGGAGACAACTACGCTTCTCCCTCAAACCATCAGCTTTACCTTATGTCCTCTCTTTTTCAGTTCTGGAAGCATTCGGTCCAACAGTAGAAACTTGCCTGAATTCTTTACTAGATCTTCATCAACCTTGGAAGAGGGGATCATATTAATATATGAGGGAAGGATACCAAATGCTTCCCTGACAGAGAAGTGCCACAAGCTGTCTGAAAGCTTCTCACAGAAACAGGCTTGTACCATTTTTTTAACTAAAAGCCGTAAGATTGGAAGCGACACTAATTTGAGCAAACCACATTGAATCAGTTAAACCATGATGAAACTAAATCAAACCCCACCATTCTATATGTCGAAATAGTTTTTAAAAAACTAATCAGTTTTCATTCCATTTCTGGAAGGAGAAACTCTGATGATTTTAATTTCCACATGGAAAAGCAGATGTTGCTTTCCCAGCTTCATATTAATGCAGAAGGCTTCCACCTACAGGATATAAGGCAGCGCTGCTGGACAAGTAACTACACATCCAAGTGACAAAAGTTCACAGAACAAGTTTTCACACTCATACCTTAGACCCTTCTTTTGCTCAAGAGTTTGTTAGATCGAATTCTTGCTATAGGTTTAGAGTAGGGATATAGAAACTTCTCAGGTCTGAGCCATACAGCAGCCACCTTGAGAACTCCTATTTTCCTGAACAAATACTAGCTCCTGCAAGTGGTATCAGCTGTCAGTCTGCATTTCCTACACATTAACTAATTTCCCCTCCCCTCATCACCCAGACTGGGCTATCTGCTTTTTATGCACTGACTTTACATTGATAATCTTCAACAGCTTGCTCTTGAGTGCAGCTGATTCTGTTATCACTCACTGAACAGGAAACATGACTACACATGCCCACAGGCCTACATACGGAATGTGCAAGTAGCTTCCAGTTGTTCAATATTCTTTTAATTAGGATTACTTCATACTTTCCTGTATTGCCTACTGCTTTGTGTAGACTGAACTACCGGGTGGCCTTTGTGATATAATTCAGATTTTTTCCCTTGTGAAGGTGAGAAAGGATACTGTATTCTCTGAGCGCACGACTCTGTTGTACTTGGTTCAGCCCTTCAACACCTCACACTTAGAAGTTACTGCCATACCTCCTGTAGTGTGTACAATCTATGTCATGAGCAGTTCACCAAGGTCAGCATTTTTGTTTTGAAAATTAACGTTTGTGAGGAGAGCTCGAGGCAGATCCTAAAACACCTTGAGTCAACGGAACCCAGGTACCGTTTGAATTCAGTAACTTTGCTCCCAGCAGATGAGTGCTGCCATACTGAAGGACACTACATCATCACTATGCAAAGGCTGAATAGGTAGAGTGTCATTCTTTACTGCCATCAGCTCACAGCCTATTGCTTTTTAGTGCCTGGAATAATTTTTCTCATAATCCTTTTAAAATATGTACCTTGAATTGTTGTGTAGCAGGGTCCAATGGATATTCAATAAGATAGGGGTGATTACAACATTTCCTCAGTAACATCATAATATTCTGCAGTTTAAGGTTCACCTCTGAATCCATGGGAATGCTCACTTCTACCACTGGCCTTGAAAAGATATGTCATCTTATTAGTACAGAAAGTTTCACCTTATTATGCTACAGACAACGACAAGAAAAATAGTAAAAAATCCAAAATCAAGCAATGGATTCACATGCTGTGCCAAAGGTCTTCAAAATCCCTCAGTTAGTAAATCTATTACCAGATGAAACTTCAGTGCCACATTTGGCACCGAAGTCACAAGACTTTGCCATTATTGGTTTAAAATACAAAAGGGCAGTTGGTAGTAATCAGAAGCAGAAAAAACAACTCGTGCAAGTCACCCAGTAGAAAAGGGAACAGAAGCAAGCCCTCTCTAGAACAGATGGTCAGATCTCCTGTGGCAATACATAAGCTATTCTAAAATCAGCTCTTTACTTATCCCATTTTGGCCACACATACACACTGCAGGATTCATAACAAATACAGCTATTTAGCTCTTCCACATTTAAGTACCATCTCCAGCATAAGGGATCCATGCATACCATAAAAGTAATACAAACATATATTTAAGTGTCTGTTCTTGCAAAGTACACTGGACTACGAGAAAAATCTAGGAAAACAAATATATTTCAACCTTGACAATTAACCTAGTTTTCCTTATGCCCATGGGACTTCCAACCAATTGTGAGCCACCAACAGACCTTGACAAACCCAGGAATGAACGTGATTCCTCAGCTCCCTCAGTCTCGAACCTCAACTCTGATCTTAATCACCAGAAAGTGGCCAATACTTGTCAACAAAACAGCAGTATCCATGCTGGCCATCTGGGTTCCAGGCTAAGCTTATGTATTTTACAAAATTTAGCAAGGCAACTACTCTTCCCTTCTTGAGCCCAAACCTTGCTTCATGTATTCCCAAGTAATTCCATAAAAGTCTATGAGTTAAATGTAGTTAGCACACCAGCATTATCCCTTCTCCTGTCTTTGAGCCAATGAAAGATATACCTGTGAACATAATTGGACACTGGAAGACAAAAGGTTTGAACCTTTTGAACTGAACCTTGCAAAGCCTGCAAAACCTAGCAGTAAGCCAAGCAATTCAGCTCTTTGTCCTCATTGCTAGCTGTAGGCAGGACCTAAGCTATTACAATGAAATTTCAACTACCAAGTAACTAAGATGAAGTAGTTTCTCCCTGGCTGGCAACCAACACCATCTTAGACCTTGAGGCTTTGGTGAAACCACAGCTCTTCACTGCCAAAATGTTTTAACAGCCCAAACGAATTACTTTTCACACATGAGGACATTTCAGCTCTTTATGGGATTATCAATAACGCTATTGTCATAGGACCTATCTAAGACTATGACTAATGAAAACAGGGACTCAAGAAGCAATATTATTGCTAGATTCTGCAAAGGTCACAGGTCTAAGAGTGTATGTTTTGTAGTTAACCATAACTCTAATGGGTCAGTGAGTGATGGTACAACCTAATCATTGCTATCATGGCCCAGCAAACATTAGGTAAAAGCAAAGAAACAAATCAAAGCTAGAAGGATAGTGAATTATGAAATACCATTCTTGATCAGTTTGAATAAGGAAAGCTCTAGAAGCAAACTAAGAGGAAGATATTCAGTATAATAATAATAGTTAAAAAAAATATATCTTTTACAGTAGGCACCTCTCTTTTTCTACTTCTTCTTGCATTTTGCTGATCATTTTTTCCAAGTCATCGCGTGAACCATTATCTTCTTCACAATAATCAACCACTTTTCGACTACGGCGTTTTGGTCGACCTGTAGGACTTAACTCAACTACTTCTTCCTGTGGGAAATAACGTTGCCATCAACAGCAAATAGCTTCAGATTCAAAGGTCTATGCTGACCCAAGAATTCTCAATACTGAAAAGATCTCAGCGATATGCATCGATTGCAGCCCAAATTTTTACAGCAGAAACTGTCAACTCTATGAAAACTGTTGTCTTTTTCCCCCCCAAGCTACAAGTAATCAAGAACATGTTTATACTTATTATTTCTTTGCCCACTGAGGTCAGTCACAGTAACTGCCACTGAAATAGGTAACAAAAGGATCAGACTAAAAATTTAAGCAAGTGGGTTTAGTTACAATGGTAATGAAGCAATACCAATGTGATTTGGCCTACAAACCACTAATAGCCAAGCAGATTCCTAACATCCATATCAGTAAATACCTCATTATTTCCAAGCAGTTTCCTAATGGTGCGATTTACAATGGCAGTATAGAAAGTTTCTTGCTTCTTTGCCAGCGGTGCATATACCACAACTTCTCGTTTAGGAGGAACCTCAAGAGCAACATCGGATTTCAGTCTTCTCAGTAAAAAAGGTGTCAGAATCTGAAATGTTGAGCAGACTTGTTACTCAAAGCTTTCAACATGGATACTTTAAAAACAAACAAACAAAAAACCAACACAAACAGGTCTACTGATATAATACTATTTTGACAATTTAAAGGAAGGAATTAATTTGCAAAGTTCCATATTTCATTTTTTAATATGGATCCCTACTCCAAAATTCGTAACTTCTATGCACATGCTGGTAATGCACGTGTTCAACCACCACATCCATTGCCACTGAAAAATTTTTAGTCTTTAATAAGGGTGCAGTAGTAACTACATTAAAGACCTTTCCAAAAATGTTAATTAACTGAAAGTAATACTATTACGAAACAGCTCATTTTCATTGTTATATTTATTAAATCAAGTTATTCCAGGAAAGCTCCAAACCTTTAACTGAAATAAATAATAAATTGTCAGCAATAATTATATCTAAAAGATACAATCTGTATCTCTAATCATCATCTTATATAGTTCTGTAAGCATTTATTTCCACACCTCCCCCTAAAAAAAGATTTTGAGTGTTAGTTTGGTTTTGAAGACAGGCATATTATACAACTACTTTGCCAACAGGTATTCTGTTCAACACATAAATAGTTACATAAGTTCCCTCAAAGTTGTCTTTCAAAAAAATAAATATACCAATTAAACCTTTTGGCAAACAGAAGCAAGCAGCTGCAATTAAGTTTAACTAAACTCAATTCAGTTCCAAGAATAAAAATGAGTCATTATCAAAGAGGTATATTGTTCCTTTCAGCATTTAAGTACTGTAAAAATTGGGGGGGGAAAAAAACCCAAACAACAAAAAACAAATCATCCCACAAGTCTAAGTAGTCCAGAAGCACCACAATAAAAGCTTCAGGCCCAGAATTCAGCTCCACAAACAAGACTGACACACTCAGTAATGGTCAATGTTAGAAATAAACTATGAAAGAAACAACACAAAGAGTAAGTAAAAACCTGATGCAGCATATGCAAGATGTTTTGTTCCCTTTCTTTAGCAATAATATCTTCAGCAGTTTCTGTAATGCTGGTAATATCAAACCAGGATTCAAAGCTATAAAAACAAAACAAATAATAGCTTACTTCATGGATATTAGTCTTCATTATTTAAGGACACAATTGTCCTCTTATCCTGTGATTTAAGAATAACAAAGCACTACTATCCATCATGAATAGTGTGAACAGGAGGCATTTCTGAAATATACCTGTCAACTAAGATGCTTAAGGTTTTAAGTGATTAGTGAAAATACTTGTATTAGAAGAAGCACTACGATCTATTATATTCAATCTAGTCTGCATCTTTTTCTGAAATTAGTCTAAAGACTGTTTGGGCAACATTCTGCCACCTGACCCACTACTGCTTCAGAAAAGGATCTGTCTCCCACAGGTCCCACATCTGCTATCCTCACACAGCTTTCTCTAATACCTTATGAGAATCTCAAGCAGCACTAGGCACTTATTGTTAGACAAACACCTCCCCTCCCAAATGCTCATGTCTTTGCTCAGAGTTGAGGTTCCACTACCCATAAAGCTGACAATTACTTCCTTACTTTCTGCAACAACTATGTGGGAAGGCAAGACACATTTCAAAGCCTTTACCACCAAATAACCATACCAAATTACAACCATACCATAAAATAGGTCTTCACATACTGATACAGGTTTAATTATTAAAGAGTCACAATAATGTCCAAACATAACAGAAGGGGACTAGTTTTCACCATCAAATCACAACATACCTTTTCAGATCATCAAACACATCTGGCAACAGGAAGTTAAGCAATGACCACAGCTCTGCCAAGTTGTTTTGCAGGGGAGTACCAGTCAGCAGGAGTTTATTGTCTGCATTAAATCGTTTCAATTCTCTGATAAGGCGGCAGTTCATGTTTTTAATCCTGTGACCTTCATCTACTATCAGGTATTTCCAGAAGCAGTTCTACAAAATAAAAGGATATTTCAGTAAGTCTTCGCTTTACTCCATCAAAACATGTGCCAGATGAGATAAGCAGCACCAATAACTGTCCAATACTGCCCACTACAAAGATTCTGTTTACTGTTGTTTCTCACTTTGCCAGACTAGAAGAGCTGAGCCCAGTTAATGCCATACATCTGCTTCATGGTGACTGCATTTAGAAAGCTTAAGTGATTACAATAAAACTTCTACAAGAAACTCATCTTGCTCAAACAACCATTCTAATGTTAACCATGATATTTATACACTAAGTATGGCTTTTACTCCAAGCCTCCCTCACCATCACTTGTTTTGTGTTTCTGGTTTTTTTTTTTACTATATTCAAAACCATTACTGTTAGTGATGAGGCATTCCACCCATCATAGGGCTTTCAGCAGAACTTTGATACCTGCAGGGCATTTCTGTCTCGCATTGCTATTTCAAAGGAAGTAATGACCACAGGATGGATTTGCAGTGATCCTTGTCGCCCATGAATTTTACGAACCAGTTTACGACGTTCCTGCTGAGCTCCATGATAAAGCAATAGTGGAATCTGAAAAAAAAAAAAAAAAAAAAAAAAAAAAAGTTTGGAAGTCAGATGAACTAGGCTCGTTTAGACCTAAACAGAAATAATTAGCTCAGATGGCTGTAAATACATAGCAAGTCATGGCACAGCGTGCAGTAACCACATAAACAACCACAACTAAACTATTCTTCTCTATATAGAAAGTTTCAAGACAAAAAGTTAGAATATGAATTAAATAATTTGTTCTTCTAAGCCTAAGTTCGAAAAAGAAAAATCTTCATTTCTTTTACCTCTGGAGTAAATCTCTTGAATTCAGACATCCAATTTGGAAGAGTAGACAAGGGACCACATACTAAAAATGGACCAGGGACTCCTCTCTCTACCATCAGCGCTATTGTTGCGATACACTGGATCGTCTTCCCCAACCCCATTTCATCAGCTAAAATGCCATTGATACCATTTTCCCAAAGCATCTGCATACACAGAAAAAGAAATTTAAATGCAAAATAGCCAGTACACCTTAGGAACAACAGACATCTTTAGGAATGTTATATTACAGACGAGTAAGATTTCTCCATTATGAAAATAAATACAAGCATCTTGTAAACCCCAGACATTCATAAGTAGCTGTACATGCTTCTAGCCAATGAAGTGCCTGACAAGGAGGCAGAAATCAGAAAAGTATCAAAGAATGTAAATTAGTGTTATATCAAAAAGCACTTCAACTGCAAGTACAGTTCACACTACCCAAATTTTTACTTACCTCAGCTTCAAAGAATTCCCCTAGCTCCCCCCTCTAAAAGACCAAGTTGTTGTGATGATGTTTCAGTTTTATCTGTTCAAGAAACTTCTATAGGTACTGCTACTTCACTGGAAAAAGGTGCAATTCCTGACCAACACAACTAGCTG
Organism: Tyto alba; assembly: GCF_018691265.1. NCBI lineage: Eukaryota > Metazoa > Chordata > Aves > Strigiformes > Tytonidae > Tyto > Tyto alba. The sequence continues at coordinate 23,197,094 of NW_024881261.1, read as the reverse complement.
CTCCAGCCAAAGTTCTTTGTGCAGATACTGCCTATTCTGACAAGTGACAGAACAACCTCTCACAAAAAGGACAGTCAGACACAGAAGTATTCTCTGGCTACTCTGCTATTCATAAAGAAGGTTGTTATAACTGAAGGCCCAGGAAGCTGTTTTTTCCCTTCCCAGAACAGGTCCATCCTCCCTATATGCTTCTCAGTGACAGAACAGAGCAAATTTAGTGGCACTCAGTTGTGAGATCAGCCTAAGCCTGTTAAAACAAGATATATATGCTTGTGGGGAAGTAAAAAAGAAAGAAAAAAAATCTAAGGGAAATATGAGATCAGTAGCAGAATGAAAATAAGTTCTGTCTGGCTCTGATCATTAAAAATCAAAGTTGTTCTAATTTGGCTTGCAAGCAAAACCAGATAGAAGTTAAATATGTATGTGGGCAATTTTTATGGCAAGTTCCTTTAGTTTTTCATTTCAAAGGCTAAAGAAAAAGATTTGTAAAACACTGTGTTAATATTACTAGTTAGATTCCAAGATGCAGAGAATGGAAAAACTCATCTGTGTCAGGCCTACAAGGTCTTTAAACACCTATGGGCCTAATTCAAGCCCTTGAGAGAAAAATAGTAAGACTGCCCCTTAGCAGTATGCATAGTCCTCCTTTCACAATTATAAGGAGAGGCTGAAAAGAAAGTTGAGTTCAACAAGAAAAGAGATGGAGAAAGAGAAGGTGGAGAACATCAACCAGAAAGTCTAAAGAAATGCTTACCAACACCCTCCCCATGCTGAAACATTATATCTCCTGCTTGACAACTTTTTTGTAACACCAGATTCCTATACCATGAGAAAGAATAAATGTCTCTCTCCTTCACCTTCCCTGTACCAACTACAGTCACAGACTTCTAGTGTCAGTCCTCTCCATTTCTCTGTTTCCAACCAAAGATGCAATTTCATCAACAATTGTTCATACCCTTAGCCACTCCATGCCTTCCACTTGGTACCACCTCATTACACCTCCAATAAAAATCTTTGGCTGTTGAAAAGGCACTGGTTGTCCATTAAACTTCCGTACTGGATCAAGGAATTGCTTGGCACTGTGTCGTACAGCTTGACACAATCTATCCTTAATGACGCTATTTGAGTCTCCATTTTTCTGCAGGTCTTCTGGACACAGGTTGTCAGAAGAGCTTTCATCCTACAGAGGGAAGTTCAAGGAACATGTGACAAGTGAAATGCACATCAAAACCCAGCCAAGACATATTTTTGCCCAATTTACACCGGTCTTAATGTGCAGTGAAGTAAGCCAGCCCCTGACACAAAGATTTATTTTCAGTTATTGTCAACAAGAGAGAAAAATTTATTTTTAGGATTAATATTACTACATAGGTAGACGTCAACATGAAAAATTTCAATGCCTTCTATGTATTCTTTACTCTTCAGAACTGAAGAGCAGTGATAGGTACTGAAGCAATCTGGCTTATCATTTTCTACCCGTGCAAACAAGCAGACTTAAATCCTCCCTCAGTGGCTGACATTTAATGCCGCTGTTTCCCTTCTGTAAGTGGATTCTAGAGAATATTGGAAAGAAATTCATACTATGCATGCAGCTTTTAAACTACAACAGAAGTGGAAGAGACCTGTTACCTCCACACTTGAATACTTAAAAAAAATGACTATGTCTTAAGGTTCTATACACCACCATGATTTCTTAGTAAATTCTTATTTCCTTTATTTTTGAACCTACAGGTGTTCTATAACATATAAATAGGTTCAAATTCCATGTTTTAAGAAAAATTAAAAGTTTTCACCTTGGACTTCTGAAAATAATATTTAAGTGCATTCACCTACACCATTTTTTCAAACTTCTAATTTAGGACTTCAATATCTAGCAGAGAGATGTTTATTTACAGGAAAAGTACAAAAAGCCCTCCCTCCCTTCAGGCTTAACACACTTAAACTCCAATAGCAGTTGCCAACATACCTGATTTTCCACTTTACTTTTTTTTGCCACTGATAATATTTCCTGGAAACAAAGAAAAAACTATGCTTATACACTTTTCAATCTTAAAGGCTACTACAATTTGTATTTCATGATATGGGAAGAATCTGGAGATACTTTAAAAAGCTTTCCATACAACATCATTAATCATACAAATAACTAAACAAGGCCACACACCAGAGAATGCATTCCAATTACAATGGGTAACTGAAAATTCAACTCCTGATGTACTCTATTCACAGCTTGCCTCCCCAAAGACTTAAAAAAAAAAAAAAAAGCACACATGGATTTTTACAGGTTTGACAACACTGCCTGTTACATAGATATGTGTTGGAAGAAAGTCATACGTTAGACTACTGTTGGTTAATAATCTCTGTTGGCAATGTATGAGAACATATTGCTCTAAAATACAGATGTCACAGCAATTGCCTCACCAGTTAAGATTTGTGCTACCAAAATCCAGACAAGCCTACTTATAGTTATGGCCTACCTCTTTGGACATAATTTCTGAGATGTTGTATGTCCCATCGTCTCTCCCTCTCTTCTTTTTTGCACCTAGAAGATAACATTTGAGTTTATACAAACACTAAAGAAACTATAAACACCAGTACTGACAAAAGGCAAAGCCTAATACGTTACCTGATTTCTCCTCTTTGCCATCAACCGGATTTTGACCCTAGAAAAGAAACATAGGAAAAGCTTCATCATCATATGTATCTCTATCATGACACAGATAAAAAGATGTAATCAGCCTCAAACCACTGCCTTTGAAAGCTTCTTGAAACACTTTTACTTGTAAGAAGTTTTTAAAAATACAGCAAAAAAAAGTTCCTGCTTTTCTTTTTTATTACTTATTCAACAACTTGGCTGAATAAACAATCTGCTAAAACAAAAACCTCAAGACAAAAATAAAATAATTTTCTTCAGTATAAATTAGTCAGAAACGTCTCCTTAAGATGACTGTCATGGTATACAATTTTTAAGCACTTTTAAACAGTCTTCTTATGGTTAAAACAAATATAGTATACTAGATAGATCCTGCAAATCAAATACTGGCTAATGTAACTTACTTATTTTACCTACCTTGAGTGAAATTGACATAATGACCTTTATTGAAAAAGTTGCATAAAATAGCTAGTTAATCTTACCTTGGCAGATTTTAACATCATCTCTCTCTTTTTTTCTAGCTTCTCTTTCCTCCTCTGTTCCTAACAAAAAACCACACACATTTCTTATATTTCAGTAACATCCACAATAAAACTATCCATTAAGGAAGCAATAATATACATAGATTATGTTGATAATGTAGGGTTCTGCATACTCCAGAATTTGGTTTTGCAATCTCACTAAAAGCTTCTATTCTGACATAGTTTAAAATGATAAAGCAAAACTCGGACAAGAAAGTGCAACTGCTCTGAATTGCTTGTCAGTGAATACTTTGAACACTTAAATATAGTAATTTAGAAACACTCCCAACAAAAATATTCCCAGTTGCAAACTCCTTAAGATCACATCTATTGCAGTAAGTTTTCCATGTATCCAGCTCCCCTTTAACTTCTACACATTACCATTTACATTTATTGTGGAACAGAAAGCAATGTTAAACAGCCTCCAATGCCTTTAAAGAGTTTTCATGCCTTTAAGAAATAAAGATTTTCATTCCATCTACTATTTGTACTTGTTGAAAACAAAGGGGCCCTGGAAAAAGAGACAAGACACCCTGGTATTTATCGGATGGAGCAAGACTTAGTACCGAAACATGCATTCTATCAATACAGTAACCATGAATTAAAGCTGACAGTTAAACTAGAGAAGTATTTTAGTCTGTCAGTGTCGTTTTTCTGAGAACATCATTGCCCTGAATCTTCTCCTAAGATTTTCCCTCTCTCTTAAGTATACTCTTACAAGCTTATCCATGAAGGTACAGTTAAGAAAATAAACATAAATCTAAATGCTCAGCAGCCCACAGATTAAAAAAAAAAAAAAAAAAAAAACACCTAAAATCACTTTACAGAAGCTCTTGTTTGGGAACAGCATGGCCTCGGATCACTGTAATTTATAAATTTGTTTGAGGGAGGCCTATATTAGTACACTGAAGACATGACTCATCCTCAGACTTCAGTAATTAACACAAACAGGCTGTACAACTTCCTAATTGTCAATTCTTTGCATCTTCTATCCTCCCTCCAGGTTTTCTAGTCCCCTTAAGTCCCCTTAAACTTTGTTTCTTACTTGAAACATTTATTTTTCTCTTCCTAGCACTCAGGCCAACAGAAGAATTGTAAAGTGCCACCTTTACACTGTGATTTTAAATTATAATTCATGCTCTTCTCAGTCTGACGTATCTAGTAATTTATAGAATAAATTCTGAATATTATATAAAGCATCACTTCATTCCTGGGCAGTAGTTCCAGTACATTTTCATGTTGTTATTGCAATCTTAACAGCATTTTTACTTCAGTTCAAACAGTTGGATAGCAAAAAAAAAACCCCAACCATCAAACAGATGGCAACCCATCTTAAGGACCCCCACTGCAGACAAGAATACACCTACCTCTAGTTGCTGCTGTTCCATTTTGGTTAGCAAGAACTTGGAATAGATGTTGCTTTTTTCCAGCAAATGTTGAAGCCTTTTATAGCGCATTTCACTGGACTCTCTGTCCCAAGAAGTGCGAGCCTGGCCAACACAAAGGTGTCAAGTATTTATAGATGCTTCAGAGTTAATACTTTTAATACAAAGAAGGGTTCTTCTACAGGGTAACTAGTTGTCTCTCACACACACCACCTTTCCCTTCCAGTCATTACACACCTATGATTTGTGAGTGTATGGACTCACAGGTACCTATGAAGTGCTGTAAGATGGAAGTAACTGAGGGCAGCATCCCCTTGCATATGTAAGCAGAGCTCTGCAACATGCACAGCTCCAGTACAGTAGCACAAGGCATTCAAGGGCTCAAAGGTGTCCCAATTCCAATTTATAGATTTAGAGCAAAATGGAATTTAAGTTTATGTGCAGCCTCCAAAATCTGGAAGGGGAAAAAAAAAAACCACCCCACCTCCCAAAATTCAGCAGTTTCCTACGAATTAGTTGAGACTCTTCCATGGGCCATTTGAAAAGGTAGTTTTTCATTATGAACAAGATCTTCAACCAGCTACAAAGTTATCATACCTAATTTACATAGGGGTCAATTTCCAATGTGAAAACAGTAACTTCTGCTCCCTTTGCTTACAAAATCCACACATGCTTTTAAAAGTAGCTTCTGTTGAATTAGTCAAGGCTGGGCATTTAGAAGTTTGCAAATTACTCTTTAAAACTCAGATCAAGACTCTCACAAGAAGTAAAAAAGCATTTACCCTCCTGCATTCAACTAATGTTGCCTGTTAGATTGAGATATCAAATAAGAGAAAAGGTATAAATTAGCATCTCAAAGAGAAAGCCCAGAAAGGTAAGATGCAGAGCTTTACAAGATGCTTATCTATGCCACTGCCTTCAAAAGAAACACTGGGGGAAGGGCATGCTCAGTCTTCTAAAACTAAACAGACAGGCAGGGAAAAAGGATATTAGCTGAATCATGGGACAAACTGTGTGACACCAAAAAGGGGGAGCATGTTTCTCTCCCCCAGAAATCACACCTTAATTTTCCACAGGTAGTACTCCATTTCATTCTTAACAGGTAGCTATCACCGTATTCTTTTATGAGAGGAAGATCTATCTCCTGGGGAAAGATCTTCTCATGACTCTCCATACAGTTTTTACTTGCTTCCGCTCTCCCCAATTGTTTTTTTTTTTTTTTCTTCAGATGAAAAGTATCTGAGCTTGGAAAAATCACCCCTTGATGGCAATACCAAGAGAGAATATAATTAAAACTAAAATACTTCATTCAGCAAATTGGTATTGCAAACTTATTGCAGTGAACACAGCATCCTTCCATTAACTGGGCAATCTGAAGGACTATTCCCTTGACCAACTGTGAAAATTTCAGGAGGGAAAAATCCTCGAAGACTACAAACAGCATTGAACTCATGATTTCTTCACTTTGTCCTTTGACTCAAACCTTCAAGCCTCAAGAATGTGTTCGTTCCTCTCCCCCCAAACCCACCTGACTGAAAAATTCAAAAATTTGCCACTCTATTTCATCACTCTACATTCTTATTTATTTGTATAGTGCTATTTTGCTATCAGCCCGCAGAATGAGCAAGTGACTCCTTTGTTGAAGTGCTGTACAAATCACCTGGCAGGGGGTTTGCAGAAGTGACAAGCATAAGACACCCAGAAGCTTCAAGATCACCAACTGTCCCCAAGCATGACAGAAGCACACAGGACAATGAAGCAATATCCTTGCTAGAGGTAAGCGGCTGTGGAGTCTCAAGAAACGGAGGGAATATAAAAAACCCCAGCCCTATTACATTATAACATTGTTACAGAGAGAGTTGGTTGTGAAAGAAATTAAATTCCAAGTCCTTTCCTCAATACTTCCTGTGCAATGAGATAACTTGCTCTACGATCATTTCCTCCTTACCGTCCAAAAGCATTGCCTCCAAATTTTTAGTTCCAAGTCTGATCACAGAATACCTGAGGAAAAGTTCAGACAGGCTCTATCATGACTTACTGTTTGCAAGAAAGAAGGTTATGAGACCTCTGGGAGAATAATAAAGCATGATTTTCTAACTACAGTATCATATAATGCTGCAGCTTAGAATCCATACCTTTATAAATCACAACTTTTCTTAATGAAATAGAAAGAGTAATTAAAACTAGTTCCAAGCCTTAGAAATTGTATTTTTCATGCCCTTAGAATAACACTTCAATTTTTAAGATTGGAAAAAACACAAACTGATTTCTCAAGTATTTTGAGTAATATCATACTTCTTTAGAATACAATTCCCAAAAGAGCATTTAAGGGACAAGTTCTTTCAAGCTTATATTTATGCCTGAAATACAATACCTTATATAGTATTCTGATACCGTCATAATTTTATCACCACAGGTCTAGAAACATCATGTTTTCATGTTGTCTCTCCAAAACAGATGTTAACATCAACCTATGCTTAATATCAAGATATGAAAACATTCATAGCAAGAAAGAAATTAAACGTAGTAATGATTATGTCATTTGTGTTAGAGATGTATCATTTCCTTGAAGCAGTCTCTATTTCCTGCAACATAAGTAAACAGAAGCACACAAACCAAACATCAACTCTCAGGACAATTACATATACATTTCTCCCAGCAGCAATGCCAGCTCAAGCAGCTCCTGCTCCCCTCAGCTTAGGGGTGCCTGCACAGTTGGGTGCAGGGAAGAGCAAGAGAGCAGACTAGGAGAGCAGCTGGCATAAATCCGATCCTTTTTGGCTACGCATTTTAAGCTAGGCTACTTCCTCGATGCAGTTGCTGCCTAAACTATACCCGCTACCAAAAGAAACACATAACAGGGTTTATTTCTGAAAAGGCTAAATGGCATTATAAAAGTGTCCTGAAGAGCTCTAATCGGGTCGTTTGCTTGGTGTTTTTTTTTTTTTTTAATAAAATAAGGAGCAAAAAGAAGTAAAGAAATGCTTTGTAGGCATACAAAAAAAATCTTGCCTTTAATGTTTCTGGTAGAAATTCAGAATGTGAACATACTATCCTTTCTGAAATCAGCTTACTTTAAAGACACGACTACCTTAGATTTTTAGGCTCGGAACGACAAAAGCAAAGAGGTAATCTTCACCTTGCAAACAAACGCGTATAAAAAGCCGTATGCTTCTTACTGACTGAGTCTACCGTTAGCTTTACAAAAAAAAAAAAAAAAAAAGCGCCTCCGGTAGATTATCAGCGGCGCCTGTGAATCACTGTCACCGCCCAGAACCTTACCACCCTCTCACGTTTGTTTGTTTTGAAAGCAAAGGAGCTGCCCGACACCCTGCCCACAAGCCAGCGCCGAGCGGTCTCACGGTGCTCGCACCCGGGCAGCCCCAGCTCGCCGCCCCCTCACCTTCTCCAGCATCTGCCGCTCCTTCTCCAACCCCTCCGCCTCCAGCTGCTCCTCCTCCTTCAGCATGGCCGGTGTGATCACCGCCACCTCCGCCTGCTCCCCCATCGCCGCTCCCAGCGGTTCTGCAACGAGCGCACGGTTACCCACGGGGGCGCGCACCGTTACCCACACACACCCCCACACACACACACCCCCCCACACACACCCCCCCCCACACACACCCCCCCCCACACACACCCCCCCCCACACACACCCCCCCCCCACACACACACCCCCCCACACACACACCCCCCCACACACACACCCCCCCACACACACACCCCCCCACACACACACCCCCCCACACACACACCCCCCCACACACACACCCCCCCACACACACACCCCCACACACACACACCCCCACACACACACACCCCCACACACACACACACCCCCACACACACACCCCCCTCTGCGCTCTCACCGCCGCTACTCGTCGTGTTCTGGGCCGGCATGGCCGCGCGCCGGGGCCGCTGCAGCGCGAGGCGGCGTGGCGCGCGCGTTGCCGCCAAACTCCCGCGCTCGCTCCCTCACCACGCGCCGCACGCCTCGCGAGACCAAAAAACCGCGCGCTACCCAAGCCCCGCGAGAGGCGGCGGCGCTGTCGCGAGGCTGCTCGCTCCGCCCCTTCCCGGGCCCGGGCGGAAGCCATCTTGACTTCTGGCAGGCGCCGCGCATGGCTGGGGATCGTTCCGTTCCGCTCGGCTCGCGTCGCCGCTTCCCCGCCTCGGGCCCCAGTCCTGAAGCGCTTTCGGGGCTCCCTGTCCAGCGGGGAGCCGCCACACGCTGAAGTGAGCCCTGGGCCTCGGCCGTGATGACGGCCGTGTCGGTTAACCCGCGGTTCTGGCCCTGAGGCGTGCACGCCGCACACTGTCAGAGCCGCCACCGGCCACGCACAGTGTAGTGAGACTGCCCGGTCTTCATGGTCCCGCTTCCATCTGCCAGCGGGAGCGGCACCGGTATCCGACGCTGTGTCTCCACCTGGAGAGCCTGGGCGTACCAGGGGTCGATGATCTCCCATCAGCGCAAGGACCTACTCGAACACTTTTGATGTGTGCCACGAGAGGGCAGAGGAACTCTAAAACCCAAATGAGAGCTGTACTTCCCTGAACCGATGGCGAACCCTCTTCCCCAAAACATTAAACATTTGTAGTGTTCAGAACACAAACACGTTAGCTTCACCTAAATAACACAGGCTGGCCAAATTACTTCGGGCTTATCACTTCAGATCCATAAGAAAACGCTGTGCCAATAATTTCTTGCACCTGACTCAAGTAGATTTTTACACTCGCTCCACACGTGGGGACCAGAGCTCCTGGCTCTAAAAGAGACCTGGAAAGGGAGTGAGGAGGAGGAAAGCAGAACAAACAAGTCTAGTAATAACTGAGTCTGGATGGCATTCTTGTAATTCCCAAAGCCTTAGAGGCTGATTCTGGATGTTGTAATGTGGTTTATGGAAAAGTGATTCTGTTTTGCAAGGCATAGTTTGGAGGCTAACTTGAGATATTTCTACATCAATGTGAGGGAACATTAGCAGGGAGGAATGTTATTAACCCCCTAATAAAGTTATTTTATGGGCATTGTGGCAATTGAACGCAGTCTTTTTCAGGTTTCTGTTTCACTTGCAACTAGTTCACAAGACATCACAGTGGATAAACAAAACCTTTATTTTCCAAGGCACCTCTCATTCTGTAAGACCTAAAGTGCTTTCAAAACTACACCATTAGAGTAGAATAGTCACCTTGATGACAACTGAAATGCATCCAAACTGGCATATGATGGTGGCTTAAGTGGCTCCCAACACCAGCTACAGGCAGGAAGTGGGGATGAAAGTGTAACTACAGGAGCACTCAGGAAAATGAAATTGCAAAGATTTTGGCTGGGATATAAATGTTAACACTTATGCTTCTTTTAAAAAACACCATAAGATCTGTCCTGCCCAGAAATTGTAAGAAGCACAATTTATATCTCTTATTCAAAGAAAATAAGCCTCTCAGTAAAATACATAATAGAATACAAATGTTCCATCTCCCGTATCCATACAGCTTATTTTGCAATATCATTAAAACCATTTTTAGAATTATCAGACTGTGAGACATACACCACCTTACCTCAGATTATCACTTAAGTCAGACAATTTTGTGTCAGCCATTTCCTGCTCTGCCCAACACCTTGTCTATAAACAGGGGCGGAAAGAGATTTGCTGGTGGGGAGTGGAGTTGTCGCTCTCTGTGGACAGCTCAGCATCATGATTGGCATTAATTTTTGCAGGGAGAGACTGTGCTGTTGTGTAGTAACCCTCATCTTCCCTCCCACGACTGCCACCATGGCTGCATCCACCCTTGGCCCAGGACACCCTGCTATGTTCTGCAACAGGAGAGTGGCTCTGTTAGCTTCTAGGGGAGTATTTGCCTTTGTGTGCAGGATGTTTCTGTGTTCAGCCTGTTGGTATTTAGGGCTGGAATGTTATTTTCCCTGTTTATTGGTAAAAGTCATCAGAAATAAATGACAGAATGGTAATTAATTAGTCATCTCTTTGGTGACATTCAGATATCCAATACCCACAAAACTTGATGCGGTGAAAGACTTTGTAAAACATGCCTTTAAAAAAAAAAAAAACCAAAACCAAAAACATTCTGGGTAAATGCTACCAGATCAGTCAGTTGTGGCTGTAGCCTGTTGGACACATACCATGGTCTGTTCTTAACATCCCACAGACAGACAGACAGAAGGGGAGTGTGCAAAAGATTCATGTCCACTCTTGAAGACAAGGGCACTTATCCTGGCTTAGCACACGTGAGTAAGGTGATGCCAACATCCTCCTCCAGATCCAGCTATAACTGTGGAATGAGTAAGTGCTGCTTGTCGCTGCTTCTCTCCAACTGCTCTCAAGACTGGGACTAAGGTATTTGATATTGATAGTCTGAGGTAACAAGGGGAATAAGGCAGTGTTTATGTAAATTGTTCATGGGGTAGATTCTTAGGGATTGGGAGTAGGACTCTTTCCACCAGCAAACAATGTTAAATGGGTAGAGCTGGTAGCACCTTCCATAAATGTAGCAGGATCCAGAAGATTATGCGTCTCCGTGTCATAAATCTCCACTCACTGCTTAGCCTAAGCAAAGTAGTTGTAACATGTAACTTCTATACAGAAGTAATCTCTTTTACCTCAGTAGTCAATGACTTGTTACTGCAGTGCAGAAAGTCACTGGTCCATCACCTTTATTTTTGGAAGATGAAAGTCTCTCATAACACACCTGAACACTTATACAGTATAGTGCAAGGTGCAGAGAAAGATGAACCAAATGGCACAGAGAGGGCTGGGAGAAATTACAGTGCAAGAGAGCAGATAAGAGTTAGAAAAATTCAGATTGTAAACAAAGACGGTTCTGTTCTCAGGTTGGCCAAGTGGCTGCTGCTAAGTCGCAGTCACCTTTGAGATTTACTTGTCACTCTGGTATGCAATACAAGAATGCATGTTGTTTCATCATGCTCCTTGCCTGCACAGGTTGCCTAACTAATTTACTACAAACTGTAAAAGTAATTCCTTGTACTAATTGCCCTGTCTGCTGAATAGCCAAAGAGGAAGCTGGGACTTTGAAATAAAATGGTTTTCTCTAGAAGAGAAAAGAAAGACATACAGATTCAGGTTATTTTGTCCTTGTCTTACTTGTTCACAGTATATGTACGAGGCTTTCCTATTCCTGAGCAAATGAGAAAGTCTCCAAAGCACTGTGACAGATAGCAAGTGTCATCCCTGAAGATTGCTCACTGATCTTCAAATTTAAATTTTGGGGTTTTTTCCCTTTTTTTTTTTTTTTTTATTAAGAATCAGTGACTGCTAAAATGGAGCAGTAACAGCCATGGACACCCTGGTTGCTCTTCCTGATAGTAACAACCCATACTTGCTATGGCTAAAAGAAATACTGTAGCAGAATCCTCTTTTCCATCCACAAGCCCAGTCTTCAGGCGGTCAGAAATTTCAGAGATCATCAAGATCAGTGGACTGGCAAGTTTAACTAAATCTCCTGTAACTTAAACATCCATTTGGGAGATGTGCAGGAAAAAAAGCACTGAAGTAATCTGGGGTCTCCATGTAGCCAGCATGCTATATATACAATAACGCTAGATGGCTGCACAGTCTCCAAGAAATTGCTGTTGCCTCTCAAGTTTAATTATCTAGCTTGTGGTCCTGAAATATATACGGTAAGATGTGTTGATCGGTGAAGTAGGAGCATGTTTGTGTGCCAGCCCCTCTGTTTTAGTAGGCAATCAAGTTTTCCTCTGTGCTGGCAGTCTGAGCTGCATGGTACTAGGAATGGTATTTGCTAGCAGCTGGACTGAAACATCCCACCAAATAACAAGAATATTGTGCTACAGTTATGCAGTCTTCCTCAAGATTTGCTATGCCTCCATCAGCAGGAGCTGAACCACATGTAAAGCAGCTCCTGAGACACCCATTTCCAACCCGGCCTTTTGAGTAACCTGAAATCCCTGTAACTGCCAAGAAAAGGGTGGGGTGTGCAGAAGGAGGCAGAAACCTCTACAGCCATCCAGCTTTAATCAGCCATATTTGTTTGTTTACAAAGACATCTAAATAACACCACCCACCATTCTGTACATCAACATGCCAAGGTTTTTTTGGCCTACAGCTCCCAGTTTTCTAGCTCCTGCTGCAGCATGCAGCCCAGACAAGGCAGAGCAGGATTAGAGTTGTCAGGGAGAAGGATTGATAGTGTGATGTTACGCTTCAGCAGGTAAGCAGTTCTCTTGGAGGCTGGGATCATTCCTTAAAGAGCTGCTGCAAAAGTGACAAAAATATCACCACATTAGTCTGACAATTACAGTGAGCTCTTAGGCTGGAGTTTGAATATACAACTTTTATTCATGCATTGCTTAGAAGATTGCTTGTGTTTTTTCACTATGATTAGGTCTGGATGCTACAGTACTTCTGCTTGTAACTGAGAATATGATATCTGCTAAAAAATGACAGTTTTATCCAGCTCATCACCTGGTTCAAATCTTTCAAGCCCAAATTCTGTCAGCAGTGTGTTTCCTGGCTTACATTTGGGTAACTGTAACAAAATCCCCTCCTGGCTTCTCTGCCCATAACTGTTTGGCTCTTTGCAATGATTTGTGGCTGTGGGTTCACACGGCACCAACTTCATGCACGATGAGAAACAGCACTTATCCTGATAACCTTCTGCTCCAAAACTACAGGCTGCTCTCACTTGACATGAATATATACTAGGATCAGAATTTATGGCTTTATTTCCAGGCCTGGAAGGCATCCAACCCCATTGGACAAAGCTCCTGGTCCCTAAAGCACCTCTTTTCTTGTGGCTGCAAGAAATTAAAATGTTATGGGTGAGGCAGAGAGGGAGAGCACAGAAATCTTGCTGTGCTTCAGCTTGCTACCTGCCCAGCATGGTTGCCAATCTGCCAGTCAAGCCTGGGGGTCACAGCATGACTGAAGCCTGTGACCCACTCGACACTGGGAGTTCACAGACTGTTTCTAAGAGATCTGGAAAAGCTGATCACAGTGTGAAGCTTTGTGCATGCTGCACAGCAACCCACAGAGGTTCAGGCTCAGAGAGAGTCCTCACCTACATTTGAACATGCCAACTGCCTGCTTCTCCTCACGGTCAGAGTCAGCTCCAACCAGGAATGATTAAATTTTTGAGTGTCACATGAGACAATGAACACTAAGTCATGCTAAAGGAAAACTCTTGTGAAATTTTTGCTGGCAGACAAAGGGGCAATATAACATCTGTGAGCTCACTGTACCAAACATGCATGTTGAGATGTTACTACAGGTTGAGAGCATAGAGTGGGGACACACATATGTAAAGGCAAACCCCAGCACTGAAAACATATGAGAGTGGTCCAAGCACAACAATGTTCACAAAACTCTGTCCATGAATAGTAAATCAGCTCCTTCTTTTGTAGCTTTTGATCACTGTGATTCAGCCACATTGCATGATGGCTGGGTTGCATGAGGTGATCAGTCTTGTCTTTTTGTAGCTCCTTCTGAACTGGGCTAGCTATAAGCTTTATCACCAGGTAAATGTTCTCTACTCATTTAATTGTCATTACAAATGTCAGGAAATGCTGTATGATTAGCAAGACCATGATTTAACACCAGCAGTAGGAGGGCCAGATTCCCATCCACGTCGTCTTCTTGAAGGCCTCTTGAACCACAGCGATGTGGTTCTTTACTAGGCTTAGATTGTCTTCAGGGGAACCTACTTTGTACATGGTCTGCCTGCAATTCTACTTACTAATGTATGTTTTGTGCTACAGGACCCAAAATTCACTTAGTTCACAGCATGCAGACAGTAAAGGGAAGTTACTGTCTCATTTGAAATCCCATTCCTTCTTATTCTTTCATACTCAGTTTTTTGATGACTCAGAAGGGACTTCCACCCTGCAAAAGCATATTGATCTCCAGAAACAGGCAGCAATATACACATACCCAGAGGCTCCAGCCTGGTAAGTCCAGCATGTGCCAGAGCTATGGGATCAGGCAGCCACAAATGGCTTCTTGCAACCTGGGTGGGGTGGAGAGCCCAGCCCATAATATATGCTTTTATATATCTGCCGAGAAGTAAAACTCCCTTCCCTCACACCACAGCACAAAGGTATTTTGAATTCTACAAAAGGCATGTGAAAAATCAAATTTCTTTCCAGCAGTAAAGAGAGCAAGGAATGTGTGTAGATAGTCTGTTGGGTTCAAAGGGGCAGATGATTAATAACCAGCAAGGGAGGATGACTGTAGATGGCAAGTCAGCATCTCTGAGTATTTTGTTTTTTCTCCCCTCAGCCCTTTCTTGTCTTAAAATGAATTTTAAGAGGTTGTTTACAGTAGAGTCCCCTTGTGTGCTTTGGCATCTTCTCTGAAGTCAGCAAATCCCATCCTTTTTGCTAGCATTCAGAAAACACTGGTCGAGAAGACAGAGCCTTCCTTGAAGACAAACCAAGGAGTGCAGTGGTTCAGGAATATCTGTAGTTGAGGCCTCGGAGAGGGGCTGAGATCACCTGCAAAACACCCAGCAATAACTGGAGGGAATCCCAGCCTCGGTGAACCCACTCAGTATTTTGCCTTGTCAGTGCATATCCGCTGCTTGCCAAATTTCTGTCAAAATTCCCAGGATTTCACCTGAGACTTTCTGCACCTCTAGAGTCTGCTGATCACGAAAGCTTCTGCTGTGATCCAGTCAGACTGCACAGCCCAAGAATGAATGACTCAACATAAGGGATGAGCAGAAGACAAACCATAAGTGGTAACATACTGATGCTCTTCTTTTTTAACCCTCAAGTCACAGAAGGCATTACAGTACAGACTACATGTGGAAACAACACAGGATAAACTACAGGTCTTGTGCTAGTAGAGATACTGCACTTGGATTTAAATGTAAAACTGGAGTTTTCACGCAACTACAGTCATTAAGAGTCACATAATACTCACTGAATAATAGAGATGTTAATATTTGCACCCAGGAAAAATTCTCTCTCAGATCGGTTCCTGCCCAAGGTTTTCAGCTGGATGCACAGTTTTCCATTTTGTCTCAAAATCTTGACTGGGAGTGAGGCATTTCATTTAATGGTGTTACACTGAGACCAAGATCTACTACACTGATAAAGTATTCCAGATTCACAGGGAATAGGGAGCACTATAAAGGTGGGAAAGTGCAGCCTTTACCTCTTTCTTTTAGGTAACAGAAGAGGCAAAACACACCAAGCTTCTCTCAGAAGATTTTGTGCTGTCGTCTTGATCCTGAAAAGGTAGAAATACTACCAAAGCTAGTGGTTTGCATCTAAAGGAAGATTTTTAGCTGGTTTTGATAAAAAGTGTATCTACAGCTCCCTTTCTGGTATGGACCTGTTCCTTAGTGCTGGGTACATAAGTGGAGCTCCCACGTGGACCTTGTAGATGCATCTAATTCATACAGACCTCACAGAAAGGAGTGGTGCTAAGTGAGAGATGGTCCACTATAGATCAAGTGAGCTCACCCTCTGTGGGGTAAGCTGGTAGCATCCTAGGGTGTTGTGCAATCTAACACTAGCAGGGCTAGCACTGACATTTCTCTTTTCCTGAAACACTAAACATTGTCCCTAGGACCTAAGCAGGAATCACCAGGAACTGTGAACAATTGGGACACTACCATGCAAGTCATACAAGTGTGGCTCATCGGTCGTTACAGTACTCTGCTCACATGGAAACAACCCAGAATTGGTAAATCTGACTTACAGCAAAAAGCCAAAGAAATCTGAGCGTTGTGGACTGACATAATTAGGTGCCAGACAGGAGGACTCAGGAAATATTGTACAGACTATTTGCAAAGACACGTTCCTGGCATTCTGAGTCCATAAATAATGTTTGCGAAAAGGTATTAGGTGCCTTCCCCAAGGGCTGCCAGAAAAAAGAAATAAGCAGACCAGAAGGAGCTTATGCACATTCCAGTTTGGGGAGGAGAAGGAGGCTGCAAAGACATCCCTAGCAGACTTATTATGGTACCTTTATGCTATGTTTGCCTTTTCTTACCCAGAGGGCAGGTGTGGGGGAAATATGATTCCTTGCTCTGACAACAGTGGAGATTGAATGCTGTATCTGTATGGACAGCACTCTCTTCTCTTGGAGCCACTCCTGCAAAGGTGTTTTGAGCCAGACTGACAGCAGCCAGAGGGGTTTCTGGCAACTGCTCATATCCCAGGGAAGTGGCAGGTATATGAACCGATCACATCAAACTTGGGAGAAAGCGGGAGGAACGAGGAAAGTGTTTGGATCTGTGCAAACAAATCTTTTCTTGCTCCATTCTTATTTACAAGGTTGATCCAGGGCAAAGCGTCACTTCTTCAACCCAAGCAAAGCAGCACCATGCAGAGAGCACCGCAAGTCTGCTGATGTTCCTCACTGTGATCCTGCAGCGGCCTTGAAGCACTCACGATTAAAAGAAATGGATCACAATGATAAAAGAGCATTATCTTCGCTTTATCATCATATGCTCAGTAAACTTGCATGAAAACTTAGCAAATTCCCCCTGCTGCTTCCCCAAATGCCAGTGCCTCGGGCCCAAACTCAGTTACCCCTTTAATCCTGTTCAGGACAACCAAGATCAAAGTTGGTGGGACTTCGTTTCATCGCAGCTATTCCCAGCACTATCCATGGAATTCAGACAGCTGCTGGTTTTCATTCCTCAGCCATGGGGTAGCCAGATCTGACACTTCAGTGTTAACCCCTGGGTTTGGCACGAATTATGAACTGGAGTCTGTCTCCTGAAAACTCTCCTGCTCTGCGGAAGATGACTCACCTTCACTACGGTACCCTGTGAGGATAAATAGTTCACTGGTGTTTGCCTCAAGGGTACCATTTCAGTGGCAGAGGATCTGATCCTATGCCATCTAAGATCTTCTGAGATGGAAGGTGATCTATAAATGTCCATTATATTATCCCCAGGAGAGGGGGAAGAGAATTGAAAACATCAAACATTTACTGGAAAAAACCAAGACCAGCCCTGTATTTAATCAAAACATTTTGTTTTGTTCCATTTGTAATTATTTCCATCCAATGGACAAATATTTTAGCAATGAAAATGACAGTTCCCTTCCATGGACAAACAAAATAAGAAGTCATGTCAGTTCCCGTACAATGCCACAGTGAAGGTGACATTTTTAATGCTGTGTTGAAATTTTCTTTACTTGTATTCCAGTAATACTGAAAGCATCAATTTAGGTTTAATAATCTATTGTGTTCAGTGCTGGAGGCTTTTTTTAGGGTGGTGATGGGAAAACCAAAGATTTGTGGGGTAAGAAGCTGAAGTGACACTTCATTTTCCCTGAAACCTGTGAGAACATGAATATGGACATTGAATACACTCACAAGACTGACTGAGGCAGAGGTTCCTAGCAGATTAAGACCAACCTGATAAGACAGGGAGTTATTGCCATTGTCAGATATGCTGGTACCTCGCATTTTTATATTGGAAACTAGTTTTCACCTGCTGGAAAGAGGTAAACAGGAAAAAAAAAAAAATCCCCATTCCTGTACAGGACTTGCTCTTACAGTCAAATGACTGTCACAAAATTGAGGCAATGAATTGCAGGTAGCTTGGTTTTAGTTGATTGAGACCTCATGGCAGCCAAAGGCTCTCTGTATGATTTCTTAAATTATCATGTGTCCCTGAAGAAGGTAACAGTTTTTGCAGATTTCCTCCAATGCCTGACTCGCCTCCCTTCCCTGTGTGTCAGGTGCCTGAACTTTGTATTCCCCAAAGAAAAGTGGAAATAACTGTAGAGACTTCTGCTGTAAAACACATGGGAGTTCTACTGGTGAGACACCAGTAGAAACACATTGCCGCTTCTGTATGCTGGGATATTTTTTCCCAGAGCTCTGAGACAGTCATTAGCAATCACAGTTGCATTTTTCTGCCTAGAACAGGCCAACCATTTTCTCTTTAATACTGGCTGACTTCAGTGCCCAAGTGAAAAGGGTGGTGTAATTCATGGATGTTGCTACTTGCTTTTAAGTGATTTTTCACTCAAGAACATCACACTGGTTTCTGCACTGCTTTGGTGTAAATCCTGCTTCCTGGTGCTATCTCTGCACCTTGCCCATGCAACTCAACAGGTATATTTTCATGCCCTCTAGCAATAGATGCTTTGCAGAGGAGTCAGCGTCTGCCAAGTGTGGTTAAATACTAACTAATGCAGGCTCCTCACCATTTTCTCCTGCAACTCAAAATGACAGCACACCAATCACACATCTTTTTCACCAGCGCATCATCTGACTTTGAAATCAAAATATCCAAGATCCAGCTGCATGCCCTTTGCTGAAGCACAACCAGAATTCATCTGCCTGCCTCACAGACAGGTGTGACATTTGGGGATCCATCTGACATTGACTTTAACGCTTGTTAGTGCGTTTTGCAGAAGAGAGAGCATGGCTAGTGTGTGTGATGGTGGGAAAGCAATGTCTGGTTTGGGGAAAAGGAGGACGGTTTTGAAGAGGTAGAGGTTGCCAAAGATGTGCTCACACCGCATAGGGAGAGCCACCTGGTAAGCAATGCTGGAAAGATCAGGAGGCCTGTCCGCTGGCTGGCTGGTGGTTTGGAGTGAGAATAGGGATGTAACGCTCTCCCTTGCAGGAGGCCAGTGCCCCTATAGCAAGGGAGGAAAGACTACTCCTTTTTTTGTGAGGGGAAAGCGGGATGGCCACAGAACACTTGGTAGGCCAGATCTTCACCAAAATACCAAGATGAAATCACAACTTTTATCTGAGAGATTTAGACCTGCTGGTACCAAACCTCACATTACTCATCGAGAGCTCCACCTCATCCTCCCTTTAGGTACTGCTGACGTTGCAAAATCTTTTCCTCACCACAGTTCTTTCCACATAGTATTTTCTGTGCCAGCAGTGAAGTCTGGTCTGCTCTGGGAGGCCAGGAAATCTGCAAAGCACCATCCTTCTAATGCTTTCAGCTAAATGTATGATGGCTTGCAAGAAACTAAGAGTTAAAACTAATCACTGATCCAAAAGGTTTCTGATAGATGCCAAAGAATCCACTAAAAAAAAGTCAGTCGTGCTAACTAGAGCTGTCTAGCCTGTCTAGCTGTGTCTGTTTTATATCCCACTGTCTTCTTCCACCCATGGCTTTAAAGATTGCCTCTGTTTCTTCTAGAGATTTCTCAAAGTGTTTGTGAGCTACTCAATCCAAATTTGGGTTAAATCTCTATAAAGGTCCAGATGTTCAGATATAGGGCTCGGGTTATGTTCACAACTCAAAACTGCCAGGTCATTAGCTCACATCTGTGGGGATAGCAAGCAAGCTACAGACTCACTTGTACATTTGCAGCATGATGGATTTTTGCTAATTGTCTTTTTTTCTGAATTCTAATGGTTGTGAGCCATTGCAGGCATGAATTTGTATATCTAGAAAGGTTAAATATAAATATATCAATCTACTGGCCACCAAGAGAGACTAGCAGATGAAGAAAGGGCCAGGGAAGTTCAGAGTTAAGGAGTATTTCTATTCCAAGTGGACAAACACGTAATGCTACCTGCAAGGCTTGCTGATAAGAATGTGCAGACACTTGGGTTAGTGCTGGAGCCAGAAATGCTACACCAGATCTGACAGGGAGTGGCGGTGCAACGCTGTGGCTGCTCTGCCTCCAGCATCCAGCAGCACCACAGCCACACAGCGCAGCTCAGCAGCTTCCTGGGGGCTGGCAGCATAACCACTTGCAATCCCCTGAGTTTTTTTCTGTGTTGTGAAATTACATTGGTCGACCTTTTCTAAAAGCAAGAGCTCTCCATTAAAAAAAATTTCTAAGCTCTGATCCTGCAGACCTGTACTGTCTTCACAGGAACATCCACGGCAACTTACAGATTTTCAGTGGCTTTCATCTTTTCTTTGGCCAAGTCATCTACAAACACAAGGATGAAGGCTTGCTATTTCTGAGGTTGCTGGTGGCCAGGATGAGTAGCTGCTGGCAGCATGCTGTCCCCTATGCCTGCCATCAGGGATGGCTGAAGGGACACTAAACAGGGTATCTGCTTAATCCATAAGAGGAACAGGGACACCCGCAGTACAGCAGTTCCCTGGTGTTTAAGCAGAGGGACCCAAACCTGTCTCCAGTATGGGGAAACTGGGAGACAATGGAAGGGGGTACTCTTGGCCTCCCCACACCCTTTCATTTCCCCTGCTCGTTCCTTCCCCTCCCCTTGCTGAATCCTCCCCCGGCCTTATCACATTCCCTCCATTCCTCTCATCGCTCTCTGAGCTTGCCTCTGAAACGCTGAGCCCGTGCTGCTGCACCACACCGGCTTCCAGATCCTCTTGCTCAGACCTGTGGCAATGACAGGGGTGGGGAACCCCTGGCCTCCCACTCGTCTTCTTCTCTCACAGCTCTGAAAAATACATATATATATATATATATATATATATACACTCTCAATCCACCTCTGCTATGCACAGCATCACATAAAACCCCCTTCTTTTTCATGCTATCTATTTACCATAACTCAGTTTCCATAAACTCTCCTCCATTTATTCCTCACTGAAGCACTCTTATCTTATCTTGCAAACCTGACTTGACATCAGGCAGTTTGGTGTTTATATGAAAAAAGGGTTTGGCTTTTAAAACAGTTCAGCAGCCACAAACAGAGCTAGATCTTCAGAACAGCTTAGCCTGCATTTTTGGGCACTAAAAAGAGCAGCCAGCTCTTCCCAGAGGACTCTTTATAATAGTGTGCTTTGAAAATATGACTTTAAATATCCCTGAAACAGCTAGATGTGGAGTCTTTGCTGGAAAATCGGATTCTAGGTTGGTGCTTCCCTGGTAGACAAGCTTACCTGAAATCTGCTCTGCAGCCCTTTGCAGCCCTTCCCTTGTTTCCTGGTGCCTTCTCAGCCTGCACAAACATGGGTTATCAGGGCAAGGGTAAGTCTAGCCCCCACCTACTGCCAATTTTGACAAACTGGAACTTGACTGATTCAGTTTGCAAACTTGGGGCAATATTTTATTGTGTCTTTGTTCCTTCACATTAAAACTAACTCGAGAGCAAGCAAATTGTGCTGTCAGACTGCAAATCACCAAGATTCAATGCTGGGTCAACTGGAGGTCAGTATTCACTCTTACTCTTTTTTTTTTTTCTGTTAAGAGCACTGCTAGGAACTCTGTGGAAGGCACCAAAGAAAGCTCTCTTTACACAAATCCACTAAGAATACATATGCCCATTATTTTTACCTGGCATGGAAACCTGTGTGTCAGTTCAATAGTACTGGTTTTCAATGAAGGATCATTGTGCAGTGACTTTTGGTGTACAACAGTTTGGTGACATCTGTCCTCCATCCTGTGAGTCGCAGAGCACCGCAAAGTCATGAAGTGATGTATCACAAGCCTCCTGTTATTTCAGAATATGGAAATATCTCTCAAGCACTACATATAGACTACGGATTCATCATGAGCCAATCTGGAAATTTTAGTCTGAATGTCAGTCTTAAATTAGTAATTGCAAGGAAGTCTGCAGTAAAACAGCAGACCATCTCCCTCCATTCATCTCACACTAAACAAGCATACAAAGAGAAGCAGAGTTTTATAGGTAAAAGCACAAGTAGAACTGCTAGGATAAAAGTCACAAAGATCCCAGTTCCGACCCCTGAATGTCCTTGTATTTAATTTTCTTCAGTGGGCTTAGATCAGATCTGAACAGAGGGGATATGAACACATCACTGGCATTTCCTATCTGGACTTAGAAGAGCCCTGCTTTGGGGTTAGTTTGGAGGGGAAAAAATGTCTCTTTATGATGAACTTGCTTTTGTTACTCTAGACAGCCATTGTCACTTATTGCTCATAGAAACACATGGTTTAATAGAGACTCACAGATTTAATGCCCAGGCAGCTTTACAAAAGAGAAGGGTTCTACCTCCTTTTTTCAGGTAGCGAGATGAAAAGCACAGACCACTGTACTGACGTGCTGAGGAGGCAGAGCACCTCAATGTTGGTGTCAAATCTGAGCTCCTGTAGCCTTTCCACTGCGTAAAGGAGGTGCCAGATGTGAGGCCAAGCAACAGCACACACCTGCTGCTGCACACAGCCACGTATGCAGACCGTGGTGTAAGCTCCACAGTCACGTTACCAACTTCAGTTCACAAACAGTGGAGCCAGAGATATCCTCTGGGATGTCCAGAGGAAACACACACCCAAGAACTGGATATCAGAGTTGTACACAAATGAAAGAGCATTGATTTGGCTTCAGCAAGAGATTTTTTAAATAGCAGGTTTTCTAGAAAAAAATGCTATTTGTAAAGTATGTCCTGGGGTTATCCAGACAGGTCCTTGGCTACTGAATACTATCTGCTCATCAAGGACAATTGTTTTCAACATTTTTCAGCCTGGGAAGCCCCTGTACACTTTTCCAGTGGAGGTTAGGTCTCGTGTAGCATATTTAAACATAAGCACACTTGAGCCTGCTTTCCTCAGTTCCTTCTCCCGAATACTGGGGCAGCCAGAACCACAGGAACTGGCAACCACTGCTCCAGGCTTATCTTACCATACCTTCTTTAGTGAGAGCCCATGTGGCAACTCTCAATGCTCCTGTCACATCCAGGGACAAAGGAGTTCCATCATTTCACCGAACAGGACAAATCGCCTCACTCCTTAGCCTAGGCTCTCGTACTGCATGTCAACAGTCCTCGGTTCCCAGCTTTTTTTGTAGAAGGTATACAACATTGTATACCCCCTCCAAGCAGGAAACAGTCAATTCTGTAATCAAACTGTGAAAGCATAATTATGAGTACAGTTAAGGTGAAATATAGCTCTATTGAAGTTGGTGGGAGTTTTATTATTAACTAAAGCTTCACCTCTGTGTTTCGGGTGGATAGTTATCCTGTTCAAGCAAAGAAGCCATTATTCAACCAAAATGACATTTATAATGCAATACCACTATCATATTCAAACCTTTAGGACATGTTTACTTTAATCAGCTCTAGTTAAATTGCTACACAAGAAAAATACTTAGTTCTACTGATGTGTGCACATATATTCAGGGGAAAGCAATGCAAATTGCCCAAGATCTCATTAATTGCTATTTGTATTGCTTTAAACTCTGGTGATGTATTTAGCAAGTCACGTCTAACTTCTCTTGAGCTCCACTGAAATAGATTGCTCTAAAATGAAAGCAAGCATTTCCAAACTAAAGCAATTGCAGCATTTACAATGATGCAGCATTTGCAGCAAGGTAAATGAGGCAGAGATTGCCAGACCCTCAGCCCTGTTAATTGCAAGGTTTAAGCAGCACTTCCACAGCTGGCAGATTCTCCAGGTACAAAAAGCAAAGAAACAAAGAGGCTAAGGGCTGCTCTGGATACTCTCACTCCCCAGCTCTGGCCCAGAACATGGTGTCAGCATGTGCCTGGCAGATCCTGCCCAGCCTGGCTGCCTCCCGGCAGCAAGACCGAGCGAGAGTGGAGGGTACCCTTTGTTCTGAACTGGCCAGAGACATGATGGGGATAGAGAAATAGACCAAGTCCAGGCCTGGCTGGAGCTTCGTGGGGCTGCAAACACCTCAGAGGATAGAAAGGGAGGCCCAGGTCAACAACACCACTCTTCTGAGCTTCTCCTCATCACCTTTTCACCCAATTTCATGGTGGGAAACTCCCTGACCCTTCCCTCACACCCTCTGATTTTTTCTGTCACGGTCCCCTGGATTCCCATCTAGTTTTACCAGTCTCCTCTTGACAAAGCAGAGCATGAAACTATGCAGCACTTCCAGTGTGCTCAGCCAGGGCTTTGCAGAGGGGAAGAGCTCCTGCTGCCGTGTACCCATCCCTGCTGCGCTATGCTGCCATGCTGTGACCCTCGTCTTACCCTGCCACATCACTGTATTTTTCAGGCCAGCCACTGCACACGCAAATGAACACAGTGCCACTCATTCCTGAGGGATGATCTCTGTGAAAGGACATATGGGAGCAGGGACAAAGCTTGGCTTAGGTCTGCGGGATGCTGTGAGCTGGACGGATGGCAGAGCCCGGGCTCCTGGCTGGGCACAGGCTCACAGCCCCCAGGGAGGCCAGGAGCCAGGCAGCGGGCGCAGCTCCTCAAGGCAGACACTTCCACATGTCTTCTGCTCTTGGGGCTGCAATGCCCTAAAACTCCCTATCCATCTGTTCCATGATAGTACCTGTGAGGCAGTGAGAGGAGGATGAGGCTGGCGCCAAGGTGGCTCCCGCTACAGCAGGGCTCTGGTGAGGGGTGCTGCCCACTGCTTGGCACGATGTGGGGGGATGCTGGTAGGTGAACTGGGATGTGAAAGTGTCCCATTGCTCCTCACAGTAACCCCATAGCTCCTATCAGGACTGTCCCACAGAGAGAGTGAGCTGAGGGCTGCTGAGATGGAAGAGATGCTGCCCTCCATCACAAAGATAAATTAAAGAATCATAGAAATAAAGGCAGCACAGCAAAAGTGGGCTCTGTCCCCCTACCCCTGGAGGAGGGCAGTGGCCCCCATCAGAGTCCAGGAGCATAGTGCCCCTGGCTGTGACTTGCCCTTTGTCGGGGCCACTGAAGCAGTCGGCGGGCATCCCCAGGACACTGAGGTCCCAGCAGAAAAAACAAGGCACCTCTCTCCCTGACCTGGCTCAGCCTCCTCCCTTCCTTCCAGGTTGCTACTGTTCCTCAAGCGCCTCTGCCACTTTTCCTGCCCTTCACCAGCTCCCCGGCATCGCTCCCCTCTGCTCCTCCACTCATGCCCAGCTGCCCCACCAGTGTGTGGCCCCAAAGTCCCCACCACTGCTCTGCTGCCCAGCCAGCCCAGCCCAGCCCAGCCCAGCCCAAGACAGGCACCCTTCTCTCCCAGCTGAGCCCTGGCTCTCCCTGCCCACTCAGACACCCAAACCAAACCCAAAACCACAGGCAAAGAGGGGTGCGGGTGTGCTGGGGGGAGGAAGAGGTGATGGGCACCCCTCTGTGCCCACATGCCATCAGCCAGCCTGCAGCATCACAGGAAGAAAACAGAGGGTTTGGGTTGTGTCATAACCCAGAAAGCAGCCAGCACAGCACAGCGCAGCACAGCTCAGCCTGCCTTTGGAAGGTGTTGACAAGGTATGCCAGCTTGTCCCTTGTCTGGGGAACGTGTGGACCCTCAGGACAGGTAATCCACAGGAAAGAGAGGGGGACTGCTCTGCCTCTGGAGAGTTAGAGAGCAGTGACCAGAGTTTAAGCATGTGTTGCAACTGCTTTTGAAGTCAAAGGTCCCTTCAGCCCAACTCAGTGAGCACAAAGCTGTTTCCATCATGTGTGCAAGGAAGTGATGTGCCTGGCAAGCCACCAGTGCTGGCTCCGCAGGGCACAGTGCTGGGCAGCTGCTTCCCATCAGGCTCAGCAGGGCTCCTCTCATACCAGGGAGGAGCAGGGACCACATACCTGCCAAAGGATCCAAAACACACCTGGCATTTGAACCTTTTGTGCTATGGGAAGGCTGGTGGACACACCAGCAAGGAGAACTGGGGCAGTAGGTGCTGAACTGAGTGGCAGCTTTCTCCCGTACTCTTGGTTGGGGAATTATTCGGGGCAGCAGCACCCATATGAGAGGCAGAGAAGATGCAGAGCAGCTTTGCTTGTACAGACAGGCTTTGCTCATTTTGAGTATTTAGTGCATTTATCAGATTCCCTGAGGAAAGAGCAAAAACTGCAATGTATCTAGACTAAGACAAGTATCTGGAGCAAGACATAAGATTCACAGGGGTTAACGCATTACTGTTAACAGACTTGAGAGCTGTGCTACTCCAACAAGCTATTTTTTGCACCATAAGGGCATTGCAGTAAAACAACTTCCTCTTTTGTGACCCCAAACCTTCACCTGGACAAGCTGTACACAGGCAGGGCACTGCCAAGTTAGCAGGAGAACCATTTCACAGGAAACTGGAATCTTCTGGAAACTTCTGTGTACAGGAATGCAAATGTAATGAAATTCCTCTTTGAGCCCCTCTCCCTTTTTTTTTTTTTTCGCCCTTGACCCAGCTCTTGTGCAAGGTGCTGATGGATGATGCAGCATGGGCTCCCTGAGCCACACATGCAGACACACTGTCCAGCACCGGGGGACCCCTGTGGTAGCACTTCACACTCTCATGCAGGAGGTGCTGCCAGTCCTCACTTAAGTGAGATCAGTACAGCTTTGCTGGCATGGCTGATTGGGCAGAGGTAAGTAGAAGCTAAGAGAAGAACAACCCCTTACAGTTACCCATTGGGGACAGGTCCAAGCCAACCCTGGTGGCTGCTGCACAGACCATCCCCTCCCTGCCCTTCCTCTGCTGATGAGGAGCCCCGCTGTAGCACAACATTATATCTCCCCTTTTTTCCAGGCTGTCACACAGATCCAATGTCCCTCTGCCAGCTATGTCTCAAAACCTCACTCTTACCAGAACGAAAGAAAACATATTGGAGTAAAGGAGGTGGTTGCAATCCACAGAGTCCTTTTGTGCCAAACTGCAGGTGTACAAACCAAACCAGGAGGTAGTTGAGCAACCTGTTCAGATCCAGCCTTTAATGAAGGGGTCAGGGAATGGGATGGAAAATGAGGTCTAGTATATACATATGATGAAAGGTTGACAGTTATTTCATTGTGTGCTTCAGTGTGAAAACCACAGTGACAGTGATACTGGAATGTGTTTTTCGTCACCACAAATACTTGACGCCAGGTGGAGGGGCCTTTTACATGCATGAGAAATCCTGTGATTTGGGGGCTGCACAACTTAAAGAACACGGGTCCTGAAACTGCTTAGAAAAATCCTGTTCTGCCAGACAGGCTGCGACAGAAGATGAAGTTATTCACACAGGGGGACTTGCCTGAAGCCAAACTCTAGAGGAACACCTGTCCCAGCCAGGAGACCTCACCCCTGCAGAGCTGCACATGCTTAGGGGTCTGTGCTGCTACTGTGTAATTTGGCTTTTGGGGAGTTTTTTGAAGCAAGGCTCACATTTGACAGGCATCTTCCTTTGCAACCACAGAGCATCTCAATGGACACAGTAGCAATCCCTTTTATGGAAGATTTGGGGGTGATTTCAACCCCTGTAGTGCACAGTAGTAACTGGGGCATGGAGGAACCGCACAATGACCCACATAGTTTTAGGAGTCACCACTAAATGTATCTCTCTTGCTTTCCAGGCACCTAATTTAGGAATTGCACTATGAACAGACCTTGCCACACACCCCCACCCACCCTGCTTGGTGCAAATGCTGAGCAGCTTCCTGCAAGTTCATGTCTGGCTTCTCCACGGTAGAGAAGTGCCCTCTGCTCTGAAGGCACTTCCCACCAGCTCCAAGTCTCACAAAGGTGACAAGAAAGATAGGATGCAGCTGTATGCCTGAGGGATCCGGAGACACAACAGCATTCCACACTCAGGGACTTCTTTGGGTGGAGAGTTTTCTTATGGCTGAGGAAATTGATGCATCCATCAGAAATTAAGCCGATGCTGACTAAGAGCTTTTTCCTCTTCCTGTTACATCCTCTGCAGCTTGAGAGGGAATTTCCTGCCTGGTTGCAATTTGAAGAACCCATCCCACACTCTCAGCACATGAGTGAATGGGAAGGAACCGTGGCACGAGGGCTGGCAGCCATGGGGAAAAGGCAGATGTAGCGTGTGCCAAAAACTACAGCATCTTTATGGGGCACCTGATAATGTGGCCCAGGTCCCCAGAGCTGGCTGTCCCCAAGACTAAGACAGGTCCATTTTCCTGCCCAGCTGGTTCCTCTCCATCCTTGTGCTCTGCCGCCAGCACAGCAACATACCACTCAGCCCCAGCACCCCATGCTCACTAGCAGGCTGGACTTTAAGGAAAAGGAGCCAGCCTGTCTCAAAACTCCCAATTAAATGGTGAGACCTGGTAATACTCTTGCTGCCAGACAAGAGACAAAGCTGCAGGACAGAAGCATCCTTCCTTTCTCACTTGAGCAACTGGGCTCAATATATTTCTGTACAGAGGGGATATGACCTTACCCATGCCAAAGGTGTTCACAAGATTTAGAAAAAAGCACATTAATAATCAGCTTCCCTCTTCTGCACTTGCTTCAAGTTTGGACACCTAAACCAAGTACTGCTTTAATTTCCTGCTTGTGGGCTATTTTTGATGAAGTCTGGAATAGATGGTGTCCACTCTTTGGAAGGTTTCATTGCCATTAATAATACAACCTCAAAATGGTAAAATCTCTCTTTAGGCATTTACACTGGAATAAAAGTTCTATAGCTTTTTCCTGATCCAGTGCTAAGCTATTCAGGTGTAAAACATTTTGATGCTAATATAGGAAGTAAACCTGAGTTGAAAAAATATATATAACACAGTTATACTACTAAAACTTTTCAAGTGTATACAAAAATAACCACATACGACAACTAACAACAGATTTGTGGGGCCCTCTAGACTCTGAACACTGTCACATATTGTGTCAACACAAGGCACTTCCAATATTAATTATCAGTTTCAAACACACAAACACACCCTCTTGTGAGAGTACCTAGAGCATTAAAAACTTGCGCTCATTGCCAGCAATTTTCATTCCATGTTTGCCCTAGCCCAGGGCTGGAGCACTTGGCTTGTGCGCATTCCAGGGGATGTTTTATTCTTGTTCGAAAAGCTTACTGTCACTGGGTTCCTTTATTTATTATGTTTTGGTAACACAGTCATTTCTGTTGGCCCCAAGCATTTGTTGAACACAAGGGAGTAAACTGAACTTAGAAACAGCCAGCTTGAGGCTGTCCTTAGGAACTTAATTTTTTGACAGCATCAAATATTTTGCTCACTACATATCAGATCAGAGCAATTTGAGTTGCAGCTATATACAGACATCAGCACAGTAGCTTTTCTTCCTTCTCCAAACTAGTTATTTAAAAAAAAAAAAAAAAAAAAAAGCCTGTGGGTAGTATAGGAGTGTGCTTAGCAATGTTCAAAACAATGGAGCTTAATGGCAGAAAGAAAGGAGTGTGCAATAGTATATGGGCAGCAGAGCTGGAGGTGACAGAATTCCTCTGGCTGCTAGCAGTGCTACCGAATTCATACTAAGGGACCTGTAAATTACCCTTCCACTGCTCTAATAATTTGAGCCTGCCCATTGCATCTGGGAGCTGAGACAGTGAGCTAGGGCTGGTAGCATGGGTAGAACATGGCAGCACATTGTGCACCAAGCACACAGCAATAACCACAGTGGCACATACATCCCTGGCCTGGGACGGCCTCTATGCAAGAAATAGGGACGTCCTTCCCCAAGGGAATTTGTGTCTTTCCTTCTCACCAGCTCTAGACACAACCCTCTTTGGCTTTCTCAGAAAAAAAGGAGCAGGCACTAGGTGCATGATGAGTGCCTGGAGTGCTGCAAGGAGATTGGGTACAGCCCCCCAAAACTCTATCCCACTGCAGTGGGGGGCAAGGGAGGAACAGTAAAATGAATCTCCCAGCCTGGAGAGGATGGATACTTTCTGTTGGATGACATGAGTTTGGGAGCAGTAAAATAATAATTAAATACAACAGCAATGTGTTGAGGAAAAGGGGCCAATTAAACACCCTGTCTCTAAGTTGTGGCTGGTGCTAATCAGCAAACTCCAGTGACTACTACAGCAAAATGTCAGTTCACTTCAGTTGATATCGGACCTGTGGTGTTTGTGGCAGAGGCATGGGAAGGCGGGCACCTGGGGGAACAGGGCGAGGGGGCAGCTGGACTGGATCTCCCCTCACAGGTCCCCTCCCACCTGACTCTCTCATGGCATTTGTAGCAGGGCTATATCACTCTCTGTCTCTCTGTAGTCTCCTTGGGGCCACTGGTCCTGTGGACAGATGAAGTCCACAGAATTATGCTGGTTTCACCTCTGAAGCAGCACATTTTCTCCTGACAGTGCTCTAGTTGGCAGAAATCTGGATGGGAGAGTAATGCAGGGACCAGTGCTCTCTTAGCAAACAGAGACCCCATATGGGGCTGTTGGTTGTAGGGCGCTTGTATTGCTTAAACCTAGCCTAGGACTAATTTCCCACTTGTTTCACAAGGCAGCACTCTGGTGAGCGCAGCCATGGCCAGGGCACGCCAGAACTCTTCGTGCCTGGCCTGAACGTTTGGAGTTCACCCCAGTGGGGTGACACCACAAACATGCCCGTGGGAGCTTGCATTTGAGATAGTCCTGCTCCTTCCCCCTCACCCCTCTTACCCATAGCCTGCAGTCCCAGCTACAGCCAAGGCAGAGTTTTGCATTATGAACACGTAACATGCGATTTAAATAGAAAAAGAAAAAAACTGAAAAGAAAAAAACCCACCAAACCCACTCTACTCTCTCCTCCCCACCCAAAACATTCCAGCCTTGCCTTTCCTGCCACTTGAGAGGAGGGTTGTTTATTGACGTTATGCAAGGGCTGAAACATTTTTCTTTTTTCTTCTCTCCCGACCCTTTTTTCCTTTCTCCCCCTCTCTCCTCCGGGGGTTGCAAAGGTAGTTCAAACCCCTCCAGTCATCTCGGCTTATCAGCCAAAGGAGATGCATTCCTCTGGGCTGCTCCCTTTATAAGTCACTGCTGGCCGGGCGCCCGCTCACCGCTCCGCAGCCTCCGCGCCGCCTGCAGCCCCCCCCCCCCCCCCCGCCCCGCCTGCAGCCCCCCCTTGCAGCCCCCCCTTGCTCCGCCATGCCCTAGCCCGGGCCCCGGACCCGCTCGCCCGCCGGGGGACGCGCAGAGCTCGGGGAGGGCCGGCGGCGATGGCCCCCCCGTCCCTGTCCCCCGCCCGCCGCTGAGGGCGGTTGCTGCCGGGATGTTCAGCTGGCATCGGAGCTTCACCCTGGGCGCGCCCTGGAGAAGAGGTGAGTCCGCCGCCGCCCCCCCCGGAGCCAGCCGGCGGCTGCCGGCACACCTCCCCAAACCCGCTCCTCCGCCACCCCCTCCTTCCCCTCCGCGGCCGCGCAGACGGTACTTAGGGCGAGCCCAGCCCGGCCCGCCCCGCTCCCGGGCCCCGCCGGCCGGGCTGCCCGCACCGCCCCGCACCGGCCCCATGCTGCGCTCCCTGCTCTCCGGCTGCCTCTGCCCCCACGCAGGTAAGGCTGCAGCGATCTGCCCCCTCGCTAAAGCCTCCGGCCGCTCAGCTCCTGCCCCCGGGGCCAGCGAGTGGGAGGATCGCGCTTCAGCAATCCGATTTGTTTTGCTCTTAAAACGGGTGTATTCCGCATTGGTAAAGCGTGGAAAGGCTTGGGAGGGAACGGCGGGAGCGCGGTGGCTCCGAGCGTGAAGCGGGGCGAGGTGCCCAGGATGGGAGTAGGGAGGGTGAAACGGGGGGTGGGTGGCTGAGCGGCGCCGCGCACACGTCCCGCCGGCATCGCGCGGGTTTTGCACTAGCGTGGGGCGGATCGGGTCTGCCCTCAGCCCGTCACTGCGCTGGCAACGGACATCGGGTCGCTTTCTAGGCTGGTACATCCCCGTCCAACAGGAGTGATCCCGAGTTGGAGAGGTTTTATTTACTCCCTCCTGTTCTGTGCGGATGAGGCGATCCAGGCAGGGAAGGCAGCTACGGTCCTCTAGCAGATCACTTGTAACCCCGTAAGTGTTGTCAAAACAAATGCCTTTTTCAGGCACAAGGGGACTGGTATGTTTTATTCCTTAGGCAGTGCTGCAGGCTTTGAGATCACAAGCCCCAGGTAGCACAATCCCCTTAGCATCCCTGTTTACCTTTCAGCTTGGCTTGCACCAGCTGTAAATGAGATCCGCAGTTTCCATTAACATCACTGCACTGGGTTGGTTTGCTTGGCACGGAGATGGCTACAGACAGGGTTTGCCAGACTCTTAAGTGTAGTGAGCTGTGCAACAACAGAATGGTAAAGTTGTTGCAAAACACTCTGTTGGAGTGGTTATGCCTGCTGGGGTCCTGACTTCCCATCTGGATGCTGAACTCCTGCCACCTTGCACTGCTGCAGGGCAGTCTGCTCCGGCAGAGTCACCGGAGCTGCCACATTTGTGCTCAGGCACTCAGCGCTTGGACTGTGCTTCCCAGCTCTCCTGCTCCGGGGCAGCTACTCAGAGCTCAGGGTGAGCTTGAGACTCTCTGAGGTGCCCTAGCAGATAACTGTGCTAGCGAGGGCTGCTGAAGCACATTGCTCTGCCAGGGTTTGGTCTGGAGACTGCATTTTTACCCAATGACACAAAGGGCTCCAGAGCAGCACTGCTGCGAGAGCGCTCCTGCATCACCTCAAGGTGTGGAGGGTGTTTGAAGAGATGCCATTTTACAGTATGATGGAAACAGCTTCCCCCCTCCCTCCCCCCATGTAATTTGATCAAGAACTTGTTTCCCTCAAGCTACATAGTGCAAGCCTGACAGGGGGGTTAGCAGGCGAAAGAAAGATTGCTTTTTGACATGGAAGTGTCCCTCATCACGCAGACACAGCATTATTGTCATAGGGATAGGTTGAAGGTTTGGTGGGGGAACAGATATCACACAGAGCACTGAGGAATCAAAGCGATTCAGCTATGATTTCTCCACATAATAAACAGAGACTGTGCTCGCTAATCACCTCAGCTGGAAAGAGGCACCAAATATTATTTGTGTCCTCGTTGGGACCCCATATCTGCTCAAAAAGAGCCAAGATTATACTTTTTCTTGCAAGCCTTGTGGCAGGGACTTTAAAAGTGGATCTCCAAATGCAGCTTAAGATAGAGAATATAAACCAAACTTTTTTTTTTTTTTTTTTTTTTTTTTTTAAGAGTGGCAGCTCAATAACAGGGGTATAGGCTGGATCTTCCCCCCCCTCCTGTTAGAGCAGAAGTATCAGGGTGGCAGGATCTCTTGTGCCAGCAAGTTCAGTTTACCACAGCTAGAGCTCTGCATGACCACCTCCTCCTCCTCCTTGTCATCAAACATGAAAGACTTCAGACATACTGAAGAGTATGGTTACACCTGCTCACTGCTACCTTGTTTAAGCAGAAGCAGCCCTCCAGGGTTTTGCCTAGGGACAGCAATGACGGCACATGAGGAACGGGTTAACAGTGACCTTTCTGATACCATTCATGAGTTCCTTTGGCTTCAGTTGAAGCACTGGGGTATTAATGGCTTTGGCCTGTGGGGCTATTGAACAGTTGTTTATCCAAGCTTATTATAGGCAATAAAACCTGAATTACTACATACCTGTCATCCCTGGGGGGCAAGTTCCATCCTTGCAAAGGGCCTCCCGTGGGATACAAGGCAGCCTGCAAATCAGGTGTGCAGGGAAGGATCTCCTAAATTAGACAGTTTTTGCCAAGGTGTGGTATATTTGTTTCCACTGTTTTGTTTTGATTTTCTGCTCAGACATATTAGGAATATGTGTGCCAAATAATCTTTTGCCATTATACAGGGCTGCCTGTGAAAGCACCATTTCCTTTATTTAAGGTTTTGAACCTTTCTTCTGAAGGAGCACACGGGAATTTCCAAGGAGAAGGATTTGCAGGTCTTTAGTGAGAGCTGTCATCTCCCTCACAAAGTCTCACAAATAAGCAGCACAGGTGATTGTGGAAGCTAAGCCTCCCCCCACCCCAGGAGCAGTCACATTGCAGAGTAGGGAGGACTTGGGCACAGATTATTGTGCACCAAAATTATCCTTGGCCTGCTTTTCCCACTAGGCTATGTATCTGAAGAAATAAACTGCAGGGTAAATGCAGTAACAAGTGGGAGAGGCTCTTTAGCTGGTGCTATGCGCAAGGTCAGGTGTTGGTCTAAAAACTGGTGACTGCCAGCCTACACAAGTAACTGATAAATCAGGTGGTCTGTGGGGACCTGCTATGCCCCAGGACATTCTGCCAGAGGTCACTAATCTATCAGACCTGTCGCTCTGTTTCAAAAACTTCACAGGTCACTTGGAATGAATAGAAGCAAGCTGTAAAAATGTCAAGTGGCCTCTCTACTTGGAAATCCATTTCCTCTTTAGTTCACCCAACTATATCCATCAGTAAACAATCAATCTCCCTCTCATTCCTCCTCAAATGCCTGAAAAGAGCTATAATTATCTCCTCCTCTTCTAAAACATACATATTAAAGGCATGAATGCCTCTTCAGTCAGAGTCCTTGAACCCTGTTATCTTTCTCTCAGCATCTATTTTATATGGATTTATCATTACCAGCTGCAGCTATGGGGGATCTATAACACTTCTGGTCACATTATATTACTATCATCTGGAAGAACTTCCCACACTTAACTAACAGTGAGACTGGAGAGCACCTTGGAGCCAAACAATCTAAGAACTTTGTGCTTTTTGTTCAAGGACTGTCTGAGATCTCAGCTTTGTTGTAATTATCCCTTTATATTCAACATTTCAAGCAAAACAAATTGTATATATACTCCCATGAAATCCACATGCATGTCAGTTCCTGAGCTGGATAAAATGAAATTTTGAGAATCGGGTCTATCATGCAAATATTCAGTTACCACATGGGAATGTGTTCCTCTGCAAATGTGAATTTTTCGGTCACAATTCCAGTTAAAAAACCCAAATATTTCTATGACAGTGATTTTCAAGTCTCTGCTGTTGTATGTAACCAGTGCACTGAAGACATGAGACCTTTCCATAAGCTACCCTTGGAAATTCTTAGGGTTATGACTGTCCTAATTGTTTAGGAGAACCCCTTGCTCGGATCAGGCAGCCCAGGGATATAGCAGCATGCTCACAGATTAGCTTTGCTTGAAAGACTTTGGGAAAGCAGATTGTCTGCAGAAGGTTGGTTTCAAGTAGCACCCTGGTCATCGCCAGGACTGGGATCAGGCCTTCAACAGGCCTGTAAAGCACCGGGAAGTGGGGAGATCCTCACCCATGGAAGTTCATGGCAAACCTGTGTGGAGACAGATCTCCTTCCCAGAGGGTCAATTAGTAGTGGTTGCTGGGTTTTTTTTTGGGTGGGGGGGGGATTGTTTGGTTGTTGGGTTGTTTTATTTGGGTTTTTTTGGCATCATAAAAGTAATCCAATTCTTCTAAGTATTGGGGTCATGTCCATGCAATGACTCCCTGTGTCCACAGGGTTACACAAGGGACAGCCATTGCCCAGCTAGGAAAGTAACACAGCCCCTGCGTGCTCTGTGTGGGGGCCAGCTGGTGGGCTAGTGCTGAGAAGGAGGTGCCAGCACAGCCCCAGCCCTCAGCACATTTGGGGGAAGAGTCAGCAACAAAAAATGCCTATTGTTTCACAAAGGAAGTGACCTCTTTTCTCTTAAATGCTGGGAAATTGAGACTTCATCATTGGTGAGAAAAAAAGTCCCCTCTTCTCAGTGAAAAGGAAATACCACCTGAGCTGTACTGCCAGCTGTGTTAGAGAACATGTCCCAGCAATAGGACTAAAGGCAGACTTTTTTGTAAAGGAAGGAAGTAAAATGAGGGAATGCAAGGACTGAATGGGAGAGGCAGCCTTTCATTTCTGGGTCATGAGTTTGACTCCAGCTAACTAGTCACTGAGTCTTCAAAATGTAATGATTCTTCAAAAGCTGATGACCATCTCTTAGTTACTCGGAGGCCACAGTCCCATCACAGAACCTGTTCTGCATGGCACAGGATTTAATCCTTGGCACAGCTGGAGCTAGAGAGGAGTTACAAGGAAGGCTGTACAGGTCCTCAATGGGATGCTGAAAAATCTTTTCTGGGGCTTTGCACACACATCTTGCTCCTGTGCTCAGGACTAAGCAGACTGGTAGGAATGATGGGGGTTTGACTTTGTTCTTGCTTTGCAGGGCAGCTGTGCAAAATCCCTGCTACTCTAGCAACCCAAGTCATTGGTAATGCCATTTATTTATGGTGCTCTGTTCCTCTGGCACACGACAGCTGGAAAGTACTGGCCTTATGGACTTAAATCTAGAGGGTGTTGCATGTCTTGTGGTAGACAGGAGTGGGGAGGAATAGGCACTCTGAGCATCTCTGGATTGCTCACCTTGTGCCTCTCCCTGGGACTGCCACCCTGCGTAACCCTGCCAGCACCACCCACTGTGGATGGGTTTGCTGTGTAAATGAACCTTGAAGCAGCTCTGGGTACAAGTAGAGGGCTGCCATGGCTCTAAGGCTGTTATCCTTTGTAACCCAATGGTAGATGGAGACAAGCAAAGCTTTGGCTCCAGTTGTGCCCATCATTGCACACATGTTTAACAGAGATTCTCCTCATGCCAGGCAGCCTACAAATCAGGATGAACGTTAAGAAGACAGGTCACAGACCAGAAGGGAGGAGAGCAGCATGAGGCAGCAGTGTGTGCTATAGCTCTGTACTGCCACTAGCAGTACTTATCCCACTTCTAGCCTGGCCCCTTCCCACCACCAATACTTCCATTAGCCAGATACATCAGAAGACCATATGCTATGATACTTGAGTTAGTGCATCAGAAGCCAAGGACCCTTCCCAGGGATGTATCAGAGCTTAACAGGGCTTGTACTGAAGGAATTGCCAGTGAAACATGGCTTTGAGCCACAGGTGTAGATGCAGAAAAGAAAAAAACTGGACCTGGATTTCAATGCTTTGGAGCATGGGGATTTGAATATAGAATTTGGCTTTGTTTACTTGAAAGATGGGAGCTTTTGCAGGAATTGGGCTGGGGCAGGACTGGGAGTGCCCAAGAGTTTTGCCTGGACAGTTGTTTGAGTGCATCTCTTGCATGCAACTTGGGATAAAGAAACTGCTTGAAAGCAACGTCACGTTTAGATATCCACTCTCTTTCCTCAGATCAGAAATCTCTATATTAATGCACTAGGCTGTGCCCTGGCAGCTGATAGTAGTTGTGCAAAAGAAAAATACACATGGACTTAAAACTCCAATGAGAAGAAAGCCTTAGGACAGGAGCTGATGGGAGGGTATTCACCTTTGAAGGATTTAAGTTTCTCTGCTAGGCTTTGCTAACTGCCAACAGAGAAATAAATGTCCTAAAAAGCAATTTGGAAATGAAGCAAAGCAAAGTTCTAGAGACTTAGCTGGGACACATCAATTCCTTTCACTCCCTACTAATTACCTTTAGATATTAGCTAGTTCACTGTTATCATCTCCCTGTCAGTGAAGAAGCAGTCTTACTGTCCAGCAGTACAGGTTACAGGAAGTCCGGCAGCTTGCCCAAGGTTACATGTAATCAGTCACCATCAGTTACAAGCTTATATTACAACCCAGGGAACCCTGTTTATCTCTAGCATGATTACAGAGCCTTTGAGAGGGCTACTAGGCAAGTAGTACAAGTTAACTCAAGACAATGTTTGGCCTGGGCACACCTTGCCAAAGATACTGCAAGGACCCATACTGATTCCTAAGCACGCACACGCAGCTCCATTCCCTCCCCTGCTGCCATGCCAGTGTCCCAGCCAGCTTCCTGAAAGCAGCATCTCTCCGTACCTTATCCCCACCCCAGAAGGGATATGAAAAACCAGTCCAGAGGAAAGGAAAAAAAAAAATATCAACAACAAAAAAATCTTGGCTGGTTTCCCAGGAGCAGCAGTGTCAAACCTGGCTGGACTCCAGCACAAGTAAATACATTTTACCAACCTTAATGCCACTGTTCAGCTCTCTGAAGTTCTTCACACCTCCTTTCAGAAGCCTCCACACAGCATTGTAACTGTACCCCTGCAGCACACTCCCTCCAGCACCAGGCAGCAATCCATCTTCCCTACTTTGCTCTTGGCCTCTGGTATTGTTGTACAAAGGACTTACAGACCAAGTCCTCAACCAGAATTAGCTGACACAGTTCTGTTAGGGGCCCTGGTAATGAGCTAATTTATTGCAGCTGAGGGTCTAGCTCACTTTTTTTTTTTTTTTTTTTTTTTTTGTAATTGCACAGATGAGCTTTAATTGCACCATTCTGGTGTTTGTTGGCAATATGCTTGAAAGAGCTGAGTGTTTTAGTAATGCCTCTTTCAAGATCTGTAGCAGAAACAGTCTGCTTGTTGAAAGTCCCATGGTTTAGATTCCATAACCTGGTTAACAGAGAGGAAAAAGAGACTGTTCTGTCAGTGAGGTGTAGCAAGAAAAACTTGCGTTTCAGGTCGTTGCCTTAATCATGGAAGATCTCTCCGCAGCAGCACAGATGACCTCATTGACTATGGGAAAGTGTCATTGAATAAATAAAAATGAGGTGCCTAAGTGTGTTGCACAATCTTGCCATCCTTTGCATCTATTCTGAACCTGTGCTAGGGGGATGATAACATTTTGCATCATCACAAGGAGTTGGAAGTATAGATCAGAAATGCTCAAACACTGTGGTTACCAGGACCTGCCAATGCTGGTATCAGTGGTTTGCAGCCTAGAACAGATAAACAATAAATTGTTGTGCAACCATGTAATGTTGCTAGTGACTACAGGAAGGGGAGAGCAAAGGACCGTGTTGTCCAGAGTGCAGAACTTTCTCAGCACTGGTGGAGTTGTTGGCATCAAGGGGACATTCACACAGAGGGTCAGAGATTTCATCTCTTTTTTTTTTTTTTTCCTACGCAGCCAAACTTTCTGGTATACATTGTAGCTTTTGTAGTCATAACATATACAAATTAAAGCATCTGATATCTCTTTCTGTAAGTAGCAAGACCTCATTTTAATACTCTGCTTCCTGACTTCAGACAAAGAAATATTTGTGTAGGCCAGGGTGAAACCGGTTAAGCAAGAAAAAAAGAGGCAGATTGAAAGACAGTGAATCTCCAGTCAAAGGAAAGCATGGCATGATTAATAACTGAAGACATTCAGTCTGTGGGAAGGAACCACTATTGCATATGGTAATTTCTGGCAAGAGTGACAGCTGTATGATTTGTTCTTAAAACGAAAGTGCAGCAACGCAACTGCTCTCCTCCTGACTCTCGGTGGTTTTGTCATGCCATCATGGGTGGTGATGCCATCAGAAGAGCTTGTTGGCCTTTTATTTTTCATGCAGATACATCTCTCTGCCTCTTGCTGCCAAGAGGTTTTTGCAGCTGAACAGGTAAATCCTCTTCACTCTAAATCAGTAGCAACTCAGTTCTGCCTCCTTCCAAGACCTGGCACCGAGTTCCCTCTTACAGGTAGCATTTTGCTGTGTGTGAAGCTGCAAACCAGGCTGCCTCGTCCTCGTCCTCAGTTCAGGGTTCATCATGTTCATCCCAGGAGTGGAAGGGCTGTTGTCCAGCCCACCACAGTTAGCTCCTGATGAGCTTTCCTGTGGCATTTCTGTGGGCAATGCCTTTCTCTCGTCCCCCCACCACAGCAATGCAGTGGTGTCGCATTGCTGACGGTCTGGCACTGGCTATCCCAAATGTGGCTCTTTACAGTGGAGAGACGCCTGAATCCTGCCAAGGGAGGCGGGTACAATTCTGTATATGATAAACAAGATCTTCTATAAGGGGGTTATAAGCACTATGTGACCAAATGCCATAAAAAGCCCATCAGATACGACTATTTACCACTGGCAGCCCTTTATGAAAATCCAGTGTAAAATATTAAATCAATGGCTGCCTGTGAACAGTAAAGGGCATGTTTCAGTGGTATCCCAAGAAAATCTCAAGATCAAACAAGAAATTTAAATAGCTAGCTTGGCCTTAGTAAGTCAAAATCTCCCTTGTCTGTGGACATTGTGGAAAGTAAGCTGGAAGGAGGAAGGCTGGAAAACAAGTTATTTCTGAAACAGGGAATTTTCTGGGTTACCGTGAAGGAAGGCTGCACAGTGGAGCTCTCCTTGCTCTACTGCTGATGGGGGGTCCCAGGCTTCCCTGCTTACTTAGGGATAATTATGTTACTGGGAGTAAGTTTGTGAAGCAGCTGCTGGTTTGATGTCAGGCAAAAAGGAAGGAAGTAGGAGAGAGGAATGAAAGGAAATCAAGTAGGAAGTAAGATATGCTGAAAAGTGTATGCATTGTAGCCCCCTGAAGTGCTCTGGGTCAAGCACTAATAAGGGAAAATATACCAGAGAACCTGCAGTTTGGTACTGCAGCAATTCCTGGTCCCAAATCTACAAACAGATGGATTTGGAGCTGAGATTTGCAGTTTGCTAAAGGATGGATGCAGATCTTTCACACTGGCTCTCATACCAGCGTGAACCAAAAGTCTGACTGTGAAATATTAGATTCAGAAAAACAGTAAGAAAACCTGGGGACAGATCTTCAATTCCTGTAGATCAGCCTTCCATCTAGAGACTGTTCTACCACATGACAGTGTGAAATAAATGTGATGTGAAAACAAGTCATCTTTGTCCA
This sequence comes from Tyto alba, assembly GCF_018691265.1. Classification (NCBI taxonomy): domain Eukaryota; kingdom Metazoa; phylum Chordata; class Aves; order Strigiformes; family Tytonidae; genus Tyto; species Tyto alba. The sequence goes on along the minus strand of NW_024881261.1, from coordinate 23,156,441 downwards.
TGTGCAAAAAGCTCATGAACAAATTTGACCCCATCTCCTTTCTCTTTACAAAGAAGGTCAGAGTTCGTTTAAACAAATTACTTCACAGCTAAAGCCATACAGGGAGTGAAAAAGATCTACAGTGCCTCTTTTGCTTTTCCTATCAGTTCGTGCATTTTGTCACCTGTATGTGTGTAGAGAATACTGCAGAGAATACCAAACGGTTTTCAAATTGCTTGTTGCAACCCAAAATTCACTTAAGCCTGCAGAAAGACAGATTTCATTTTACCCTTTATTTCTGCTGATTCAGAATACATTTCATCAGATGAAATATTTTAACCACAAATTAATGTCTATAATGCTGAAAGAACAATATTCTGCATGTTTATGCAGGTAATCATGAAAAAGTTATCTGGCTACATGTGTTGTTTTCTACCTATCTACTAAATCAGAACTCTGTGCATTTATGAGTCCCCTTGAAGGACTCTGGGGCTAAGAAACACAACACTTCTGTTGTAGCAAAGCCTGCAGGAAAGCTTCATCTAGCTCAAGAAAAACAAATCAGAGCTGTCCCCCTCTACCACCTTAGTACAGATAGTTTAACATTTCACATCCCTCAGGAGATGCACTAGACACTGAGTTTTGTAGCCTCTTGTGACCTTCTACTTGTTTTCTTTCAAGCAGGTAAGAAGAGCCCACCTGCTGAGGACAAAGTTGTGTTAACACATATGAAGATCCTGAGCAATGAAGGAATTCAAAACCCAGGGTTAATCCCTGAGGCTCCATCTGACACAGCCTGCACAGAAGAGTCCCATCTCCCCGGCGCCAGCCTCTCACCGGACTGTCAGGGAAATCCGAATGCAGCAGCCGCACCGGCAGATCCAGACTATGCAGATGCCCCGGCAAGCACAGACTATGTAGCCACGCTGCCTGACCTCAGCACCTTCGAGTCCAAGTGCCGACTTCACAGATTCTCCAAATTTGAATCCGAGGACTCGGGGGTTGAATTGCCAAGCGGGGCTAATTCTCCATCAACTCCAACGGGTTCAGAGAAGAGCTTTGTGCTTCACAGCAGAGACTCATTCTGTGACTCGGGCGTGCTTAGCACCTCTTCTTCTCCAGAAATTGACCATCTGATAATAAGAACATGTAAAGAGCAGGCCAGAAAAAGCAGCCACCAAGATCCAGAGAGTGAAAAGCAAGCTGAGTACTACAGTCAGGAGGCAGATGCTGTGCAGTGTCCTACAGCTTCCCTTGAAGACTTCAGTGTCCCTCAGGAAGAAAGTCCTGATGAACTTTTTGACCAAAGCAAAAGGCAATCTCTGGAAAAGGAACCTACCCCAGAGATGGACCTTGCCAGGGAAAGCACTCTTCCCACCCCAGATCCCATAGAAGAGCCAAAGACAATTGCTGACAATTTCCCAGAAAACTTTGGCAGCATGCAAGACCTTCAGATTCATGGACATCAGCTGAAGAAGTACCCCACAAGTGACAGTCTGGATCAATACATGGATGAATGCTGTAGGCTGAGTGAGGTAAGAAACACCTAAACTGAATCTTACAGCTAGGCCTGTCCAAATACCTCAGTCAGGGTTCAAGTCCTATCCTCTGTCGTGAACTAGGACACATATAAGTGAGTTAGAAAATCTCCCCTGAAGCTGTTGTAAGCAGCAAATCTTGGCAATTGATTTTTAAGAGCTCTTTTCATAGCAGTGAAATTCTGAAGTAATTCATATATATTGGGTCTGGGTAAGGATGACTAATGGTTTATGGAGATCTGATGTTTCAAAAATCCCTAGATTAGAGGATGGACTTGGTTCCAGTCTTAAGATTATGAAGCTAGTCATTGTTCTCTGATACATGGGATGGGGATCAGAACATAGTTTCTTTTTCAAGGTCAAGTTATTCCTGTTCCTGGGAACAGCTGGACTGCTGTCAGGACGCCGAAGTTTGGAAAGAACTTGTCTAAGGGGTAGGCCATTCCTGTCCAGGCCTGTCCTGTCTTCTTCAGCCAGCTCTGTCTAATAATGAGTAAGCAGGGAACTAAGGCACAAATTCAAATCTTTGCTGGGCTAGAGATGGAGATCCCATTTTAACCCTCCAGCAGAGCTGTGATGTAAACTCCTGTGTTCTGAGACTGACTGAACTGCAAAGATATGGTATCTTCAGCACCTTGTCCTACTCTTTCCCCCTTGCTGGGTATGCTGTGCGACTAAAAGGAGGCTAAAAAGCCCTTCTGTCCACCTTTTTCCATAGTGGATGCTGGCAAGCACTCACCCCAGTGGTTTGCCTGAAGTCCCATGCTGCTAACACAGACAGATCACTGCCTTGCCTGCCTTCTGTGGTGGCTTCCATGAACCAGCGACAGAAAGAACTAACTGGGGAGCTGATTCTTGATAGAGAGACAGACCAAAAAGCCCCGTGAGCAGAAGGAAAGGAGAGAGCAGGCTAGGTGAAAAGGGTCACACAGACACACCAAAAATATCAAATGGTACATAACGGGGATTTCTTTTTGGGGCGTTCATTGTGGCAATAGTGATGAATTGGAATGGGAGATGGGTGGGAGGAAGCCAAGTGACAAGTGCTGTGTGCTGTGCATGTAATTTCACCATGACCTCTCTGCCCGGGCCCTGAGCCATCAGGTGATGGCCTTCCTCTCCAGCATGCCAAACCCTCCCGAGCAGCAAGGAAGGTCAGAGATGGCTCATCTCTGTTAACATTGCATATCGAGACAGCACAAGCAACACACAGTCCGATGGAGCAACCTCTTCCTCCCCAGAGCTGTCTCACACACAAGCAGAAGACAGATGTCTATTTTGCACAGTTCCCAAAGAGACAATGACCTGGCCTTTTGGCAGAGAGTTCACAAAAGGACCAGAGCAGGAGAGTTTGAATACCAGAAGACTTTATAAAAAGTTACCTAAATTCTCTGTTGTACTCTGGAGGGTTTGCAGCCAGCTTGGTCTTGTCTGACCACAAGATTCATGTAAATCCTTCGTTAATTGGAGCCTCGGTTTCCCAAAGCAGAGCATTTAAATAAACAAGAGAATAAATTAGAAAGAAGCTGAAGAGGAAATGAAGCTCTTGGTGGCTTATCTCCCCTCCTTTTTAATATCCTCACTGGCTGAGTGCTAAATCTCTGTGCCCCAGAGCACTTTTCCTTGTTTGTTTTTCGAGCTGTATAAATACAGCTGTGACCTAGATGCTGGGGAAGTTTGCCTCTTTTCACAGAGCACCTCCAGGCTTCTGTATCTCAAGAGCAGCACTCTTCAGACTGCTGGGATGCCAGGTAGCACCCAAGCTACCTGGGGCAAGAAATGCCCATGGCTACTGCATAGCCCTGTGGCTGCTGCTACGCTGTGTGCCTCAGAGCACAGGGACAGCCTCCTGCAGCTGCAGAGTCTTCTGCCCTCACCAAACCTGCACAAGGCTGACCTGTCCTCACTGTCATACAACACAGGCAGAACAGAGTGAGACCTACTCAGAAAAGATGTCCAAATGATCATCTGCCCTTACAGCTGATGGATGTATCTTGGTTCACCCCCACTGAGGCTCTGCTCTAGGCTTACTCTGTGGTTTTCACATTTGCCTGTAACCTGTCCAAAATACAGCAGGGTACTTAGGAGCCAATCTCTTGTCTGGCCTGATGTCATCTCAGGGAGTCAGATACCCCTGGAAATGCATTCAGTGCTGTCTGAAAGATAGCAGGCTAGTGTGGGGTATTCCCACTCTACTTGGCAAAGAACATGGCAAAGCAAATTGTTCCATCTAATCAATTTCTGCTGCATTAAATGCATGTTGATAGAGATGCAAGAGTGCTTACAGTGGCTTATATTTAATGCCAGGTGAGATCATTATTTAATCATAGGTGACAGCAACTTCCTCAGTTCTGTTGCTGGTTTGGGGAATACAACCTCCAAGTAACAGGAGAGCAGTTGAGTTATCCCAGTCCAGCTGGCTGTGGCAATGCCAAAGGCACTGTGCTTACTGGCACACCACAGCCAAGCAGGGATTCAGTCTCTGGACGAGGATGTCCCTTGGTTTCTTCCCAGCCTCCCTCACTGCTGAGACTGCTTCCAAGAGAACAGGAAGGAAAATGCTGAAAAAGAGAGACTGGAAATGACCAAATGTTTTGACTGTTTAGATTCATTTGGTGAATGGCTTTGGCTGAAAATATACATCAAATCATTTCAGCCTGGCATTTCTTAAACAAAGGTTTCTGATCTTTTGTTTTGAACTGTCATTATTTTGAAATTTGCCTACATTTAGAAAGATGAAAGAAAGTGGAAGATGTCAAACAACAAGTGAAAGAACTTTGAAGCCTGAATAAAAGCATTTCCTTTTAAGCCATATTAAATGTTTGGGGCCAGTTTGAAGATATATAGCTTTTGATGCTTTTGCTTTGCAAACACTTCCTTATACTCCATAAAGTTTACATTTAAAGTCAGTCCATACCCCTAGAAGAAGAGAGAGGGTGGGAGCATTGTTGTCATTAAATGGAAAAAAACATTATTCACACCATGATAATTATCCTGGGCCAAAGCATTCAGAATATTTCTCTGCAGAGAGTGGTACGGTTCAGGGGAAGGATAGGAAAACCTGTGATGGTCAGCCTCGTAGCCTGTGCGTGCTGCTCGGAGGAAACCAGAAGCTATCAGTAAGCGCAGCCCCTCCTGGACAGCAGGGTGGAGCTGTCAGAAATATACAGCACGATCCCTCTCTTTCCTGTTATTCACAAACCTTTTGGTGCTGTCAACTTCCAGTGACAAATGCTTCCCGCTCAGCCTGTGCCGTCACTAATCGGTTGCTCCAAGCCCATGATGGGAGGTTTTTAATTACATTCCTTGGCGCAGTGACCGTACTGCCTCTGTACTGGCCATGCTAACGTGGCAGGAGCAGGCAGTGAGGGGTTTATGGGAGAATGAAGCATGGTATAACTCAAAACTATCCACAACAGAAAGTGAAGAGCATTGCAAGAAGTGCAGAAACCTAAGTCACAGCAAGAAACGTCAGTGAGCTCCCATCTGAGTGAAGAAGAGCTTTACTTGCAAGCTACTTACTCCTGCCTGTCAGCCTCGGCTCCTGCTGCCAGGTCCAGTCAGGACAGTTTTCCATTGAGCCTGACTGAAGAAAAGCTCCCAGTTCTGTGACTCTGGTGGCTTCAGAGGAAGAATGTGGTTTTACACTAGTCAAAATGTTGACTGGAGGGCTCCAGATATGCCAAAGTTCCCAGTGCAGGTGTTGATCCTGTATTTTTAGGCATTCTAAGAAATCTGTGCGCCAGCACAACTGTGATGGTTTATTGCCAGATGAGCAGGGCTACATGTACAGAAAGTCTGTCCCCAAAACTTAGGTGAGCACTCACAAGGGAAGAGATCTCTTTTTAGTAACACGTGTCAAGTCAGTGTGGTACATCTTCACTCTGTAATGGGAATAACTCAGCCTAGTACAGCTGAGAGCCTTAGATGCCTTTTCTTCCAGATGAGGATCTAATTCAGTCTGATGTACCTGAAAACAAAATCTGGGACCTATTTATACATTATGTTGTTACTTTCCTAGTGCAACTTTAACCATCTGATTAATAAACTGTGTCTGTCTGATCCTCTGCATCTTCACCTTCAAAAAAGTAGGTGAGTTTCCTTCTTCGTAGGTTTCATCAACTCAAAATAGGGCACATGGCTTTTATTCCAATACTATTTGACAATCCCCCTATGGGGAATGGGAAAAATTTCAGTTCTGTTAGGTGAATGTTTTGGGAAGCTTCAAGTGGGAAGACAGAGACTGGAAGAGACTCATCCTGGAAAATGTTTGCAGTTTTCCTCACTCCGCTTGCTCATGCTCCACTGCTACCATACAACTCTCTCACAAGTTCTGAGAAGAAAATATTTAGACCAGAATGAGACAGAGCAGGTCTGAGGACATAGCGAGGGCTGTTTAGGTACTTCCAATCTATGGAAAATAAAGTCCTTGGAAGGGTCCCTAGAGAGGGAGAGGCCCTCTCTGAGCAATTGGTTTGGGGTCAACCAGCTAAATTACACAAATTTTCTGTATTGAACACGTGCCATATCTGAGCAATCCTGATGCTAATGGGCCTTGTGGCAGGGCAAGCAAGGTGAAGCATCCCCTTTAAAAGCTTTTAGCCTTGCACACTGACCACAGAAGTGGCTGGCCCTACAGGGATGAGCAGGCACTGGAGGCTCTTCCCAATCTGTCTTTTGCTCATCTGCGCTTGCTGAGATCATTTAAATAAAATGCAAATTAATTTCCAATTAAATAGCCTGAACTGTCTGCCCTGGGCAGCCTCTGAAGGATGGCTATGAAACAGGAGCCTCCAGCATATTGATTCCAGTCTGGTTTAAGTCTTCTACAGGGTTAAATCCACCTTGCCCCCAAGACCTGGAACAACTGCTCTACACCTTTTCCCTCTCATTTTCTGGGGACCCATATTTATTCTCAGGACTTGGAAGTCCTCTCTAACTTGTGGTAAAAGGCAGATTTTGTCCATGCCTGCCCCAAGCACACCTTTGCTTTCAAGTGCCTTCAGCCTTAGACACAGAGCAATGGAAACCAGGGCCACCTTCTCTTCTCCTTCCCCCTGCCCATTTTGCCCTATAAACCTAGCAGCTGTGAACACAAGGCAGGACCTTACACTATTAAGCACAGGCCAAATATGGAACAAAAGGAGCATCTAACTGAAAGACGTCACAGTCAAATTCTTCATTATTTCTCCCCAGTCCTGAGATTACAGCCAAATGCTTTACTTTATCCTCTTTTCCAAGAGTTCCTCTGTCCCTTGTAGTCTTCCCTTGTGTTTCAACAGCTATAACAGGTTGGATCTGTCTCCTTAGGGCAATACAGACAAGTCATCAGTAACTGCAACAGCAAACTGGCAGAAAGGGGAGTTGTTAAATGTGCGAAAAGGGTACAGAGTAGCAGAAAGCCTACATTTTCAAGGATAATGAGAAACTTCTGACTACCCATTTTGGGACAGCGTAAAAAAGACTACTCCTTTTGGTACAGATCAAAACAGCCAAATTTTCAGAAGCTGATACTCATGTACTTTCTGAAAATCATGCTTCTGAAGCTGGGCACCCCCAAATCCCTAGCTGCTTTCAGATATGTCAGTTATAGTGCTTTTGATTCAAGCTTTTCCCAGCAGACACCATGTAGGCTTTGTTCTCCCTGTGGATCCTGGGGTTGTGCCCCTTCCCACTGCACAGACATGCTAAGGACTCAGTTTTATGGCTGAATAACCTTTGTCTTGCCACCACTTCTGTAGGCTTTGCCAGAGAAGAAAACAAAAATCATGAATGTGAATGACTGGTTGGCTTACAGTCATCACAGCTTTTCATATGATTTCATGTGACCTCTGTCCCAACCTCAGACACAAAAGCATCTGGACATAATAATACCTGTTTATAAATAACATTGTATCATCATTTGTTTAAAAAGAAGTAAATCCTAATGTTGATTATTTTTGAACACACCATGAGCTTTCTGACATAATGAAAAGACAGGAAGAATCCCAAGGCTGGCATTTCCCCAAAAATGTAGATTGTTGTGGGAAAGGAGACAGAGTAAGCTTCCTGCTTTTGTAGAGGAAACTTATTTTTTGAAGTAAGATAAACTTAGAGCACTGCTTGTGTAAAGATTGAGGCTTATTTTACTTACTGTTATCACATGCACATCAGCAGGCAGCGCCAAGGTGGAAGTGAGCCTCTGCATGTATTTGTTAGCAACACGTTAGGCAGAGCCTGCTCACAGCACAGGAGAGGACTCTTGCTGTGCACGGGGAAGTCCTGGGGCCAGAAACAGCTAAGTGCAGAGCAGAAGGCTGGGAAGCACCTCTGACTTCCCTCTGCCACAGGATTACCGTCTGTCTGGAACTGCCCTTGATTGAGCAGCAATGAGACTCTGCAGGTCCTGGGTGTGGATAGATCAGTGGTACAGAATATCCTGCCACAGCCAGACAGCAAGCTTGATCCTGCAGATTTTCTTCAGGCATCTCTTAATGACTGAAAAGTAGCATCAGGGATGTAAGCTGGGATCTGCTAAAGACCAGTGGAAAGATCATCTTTCACTTTAGCAGCTTCGTTTAGGCACATGTCCCTCTCACTGACACACCAGTGATGAGAGTCTGAGTTCAACTGTGCTGTAGTGGTTGCAGATTGCCAAAGGCAGACAAAATGTACCCCCCAAGCTGGTCACAAAGCCATGAATCACTGCAACCTGCAGATGTGTGCCTTTGGGTAGGAGCCAAGCTCAGCCCTAGGACACATAAGTGTGATTTGCCCTGAGGGCTGTGGGCTGAGCCATACTAACCCCAGCTATCTATTCCATGCAGTAGAACTGTGTTTGTTTGTAAGGGTCCTCTGGCCAGTAAAAGACAAAAATTAGCCTGGGAGATGGAACTGGAAACAGGCTGTCACCGAGGTTTTCCTCTGCGTCAGCATGTGATCAGTCAGAGTCCCTCAGATAACGCATCTTGCTGAGTAATCCAGAGAAGAGCTGTAAGCAAGCACCATGGTAGCTCAGAACTGGCTATAACCAAAGCCCCTTGCAATAGGAAGCCCGAGTGTCTTTACCACAGCCCACATGACTGTAAGGAGTGTGCTGGGCTCCCAACTGCTAGTAAGAATTGTTCTGCTGTTGCTCCATGGTCCCATATGCATTGTCATTGCAGGTGAACCAAGGTAACAGCAAAGCCCTGGGATCTGGTCTGGGATACCTGGAACACATTTGCCAACTGATTGAGAAGATTGGGCAGCTGCAGGAGCACAACCTGCGTCTCCAAAAGCAAGTGTGCAGCTTGCAGAAAGAGCATAAGATGAGCCAGATAAAAGAGGTAAGGAGACACCACAGTATCTTCCATTAAATGATCTATTCAAGGCCCAGAAAGTTCCAAGTCTGACCCCACATCCACCCGGGCTGAATGCTCTGGTCTTCAGTGAGCTCACATCCACCACAGTGGGTTCAGTTTCCTTTAGAGTGGGGGTGGGTTTCTGTTCTTGTTCAATGTTGTTTCCCAGATGTGCTTGCTTCTGTTGAGTTAAAAAGCATCCCTCTCACCTCCTGTGATGGCCAACTTGAAGTCAGTAGCTTTTTGTTCTCTACAGTTGAAAACTTCCCCAGAACACATCTCCTCCCATCAATGCTATCAAAACAAAACATTTCCATGGACCTCCTTAACCACTGTGTTTTGAATTAAAAACTCTTTTCTTTTCCTTCTAGTTTCAAACTATTAAAATCACCAAATTTCCCACAAAACAGACAATGGGAAAGAGAAGCAGTGATACCACTACCCAACTCCATGCTCCCTTTTCCTTCCTGTGCTTCTGAGCTGCCAAGTGAAGAATCTCTAACATGAAACAACTTAATGTTCTCATTTGTCTTTTTTTTTTTTTTTTTGTCAGCCAGAGATAACTGGAGAATTTCACTCAAATTTGCAAATCATTTCAGCGTCTTCCTAAACAGCATTTACCTAGTCCCTGCATATTTTGTTCAGTTCTACCCACCTCTGCTTCTCCGTCCTTTTTCTCTATCACACGAGGCTTCCAGCTTTTTTCCTCCCCTCCTTTTCTCTTTATTTTATCACTCCCCAAAGGAACAGAAGGGGTTTGTCACACTCAGCTATTTCTTCCCAGCCATGCTGTGTCAAGTCTTTTATTCTCCGGTCAGTGTCACTCCTCCCCCGGTGCTGCTTTCCCACATGCTGGGACTGAATCTGCAGTAGGTGACTGATTCCTCCTAAGAGCCAAAGCCTAGTCATGAGTCAGGTTGCAGAGCAGAGTAGCCTGTCATTTCCATGTACCCATCTCACAGTCAGAGGAATGCAGCCTCCTACATAGAGCCTGGGAATTGTTAACACATTTCCTGAAGCTTTACAACTATGAGTCATTGCTCAAAGTAACTCTTCCAAGCGGCAAATCCAGGGTCAAATCATCATCTGGTGTATGTGCCCCCTTCTCCCCAGCTCCTACTGAATTGAAAGGCACCATGCTTTCATTTAAATATTTGAAACTCTGACCTTTTTGGTATTTTCCAAGATCCCTCAGCAGTGCCTTCTCAGCTGCATTTGTTCCATACTGTTCAGTGGGGAATTGGACCCCCAGATGTAACATTCAGCACTTGGAATGTGCTCTACAAAACTGGGTGCTTTCTGTTGGTTATCTCTGTGGTGCCTGCATCCCCTATATCTGAACAGCGCTCTGTCATTTTCCCCTTCAGAGGAAAGTAGAAGAGGAACACTACTATTTCCATTTGCCACAAGACATGGAGGTTGCTGTCTGCATCACATTTTGGATGGTGTCCTAAGGCTGCTTTCCAAATCATGTTCAGTCTCCATGCAGACTATAAGCATGGAAAGGTTTTCATGCCCCAGACACAGCTAGGGAAGACACAACCCTGAGAGCAGAGATGGGTTAATGTATTAAGAGCTGGTTGTGAGAATTTTAGATAGTCAGTGCTCATGAATGCTGTTCTTGAGAGCTGTACAGATAGCACCACGGAGACTGAGACACAATCCTGGGACACAAAGGGAACATGGTCACTCTACGTCGTTTGCTTTACAAGGAAATCTTTAATGACATGGGCCAAAAGCAGCATCTTTCATCAGATTTTCAAAGCACCTCCCAAAGGTATAGGTAGTACAAAGTGCCGTTCTGCTGTGGCAACATATCCAGGTGAGATGTTACATTAAAACTGTCAATCACTTAGGGGTCTCCAGAGGTGTTAATGTGGTGTTGGCCAGTCCTTGTTCAGTAAACAATAAACACTTTGGTTCACTTTCCACTTCAGCTAAATAATGCTCTCCTTGCTTCCTGCTCTACTACACTCTTGTGCAATCTCCCCTTCCCACCACACCAGCTACAGCAGAACTACACCAGCTGAAGTACCACATACAGCGAACCTGACTGGTAACATGCAAGCAAACTATGGCATCCCATCAATAAAAATACAAGATATTGTTGTCTGTGCATGTTCCAAAACAAATAACATTATGTTAAATGTGAGTCACTGTTATAATGGATCTGTTTATTTACACAAATGCCTTAGCTGAACAGCTCTGTGTTTAGAAAGTTGTATTCAATTCCATCTGGGAAACAAACCCAAAAGATGCTGAGTATCAGGCAATTTAAGTTAAACACCAGTGACCCCATGAAAAATCTATATTACCAACTCCAGGCTGCTCAGCCATTTAGAGAATTAAATAATTTGTCTGGGTTCTAATGGGTCTCAGGACAAGGCTGGGCATCCCTGGGTCAGAATGACTGCAATTTGTCTCTACCATCTCACTGCTCAGTTACCTTGGGCCATGGCAGCCTGAGTCTGCATACTTCTTTTTGTCTGGTGTAGGAGTACCTTCTGCAGCACTGCTCCTGTGGAGCTGCCAGTGTCTTCCTCAACTCGTACCAAGACGTGAAGACATTTTTTGCCGGAAGAAGCAGACCTCACAGCCTCTTGGTTCAGACTGGAAACCCTTCTGATCTTTCCATCATCCCAGAAATAGGAGCAAACACTGAAAAGCTGAGCAGCTGCAATGGTGAGTTCAAATACCTCTAACCGGCCCTCCTGCTTGTGACCAGTTGGTGAAATAAGCTGACCAGCAACTTCCTTTTCCCTAGGAAAGACAGATGGGAACAGAGCAAGCTGTTAGTGGAACCAAACCTTAGATAGAAATCTAAGAGATGCATTTTAAAATGCTTTGTCTACATGGGATTTTAACACTTTCTCCTTCATGTGTGTGAAGCAGGATTTTGCTCTGCAGCTATGGCTACAAAGATTAGGACAAATGCATTATAAAATGGGTCTCTCTTTTGGAAACTTAGCATGCTTGAATGGGTCCATTAGTGGAGCTCTTCCATGTGGCTTTAAAATTCCCCCAGCCAAGGTAGGATTTGATTTAAGATGGAAAGCCTTATGCCTGTTGTTAGTCTCCTACCATCTCAAGCAGGCATAGAATACATTCCTGGAGGATGACTTATTCTATAGACCAAGTGGAAATAAGCCCCAGCTGCAAAGCTTGGATCCAGAGACCAACTTTTCCAGAAGGCTGAAAAAGACTGGGCTCAGCCTACTGGTGATGAAGCCAGCTGAAAAGTCTGGATCCAATGTTAGATGTGAACCAGTCCACTAAATGAGGCTGATTAGTTTATTTCAAACCTTGGACTTCAGCCTGCCTCTAATACCTGTTGAAATGCAGATCATCAATGCACCTCCTAGCAGGATTGAGTCAGAGTGTAAATGGCCTTTGAGATCTGTAGTGCTGAGGCTCAGAAATGCTCTTTCCTGGCAGTTTCAGAGCAGGCCTGGAAGGAAAATAACACCATGAGAAAGTCATTAGAAAGTCCTGCTATGGTCAGACACTTTATTGGAGCACTTACCTTCTTTCCGCTGCAGTGTGGCATGAAGACACATGGGGTCTCATCCCATCATTAAGTCCTTAGGGTTTTCATCGCATCTGGGGTCACAGCTTGCTGGCAGCACTGCCCACAGGCCACCCCTAGCAGGACAATGCTGAGAAATGTGAGCAAGTCCTTGTATTTCATTGCAGGAAGTGAGAGACACCTGGAGTCAGGAAAGAGCCAGTCCATGGTGGGGCTCAGGAAGTCATCAAACAATAGGAACAACAAGGAGAATGAGTTCAGAGACGCTGGTAGCATGGCTGAGGGACAGGCTGTTACATCAAAGGACCCTGCAGTAAGAAAGGTGAGTGATAAGCTTGGAGCCAGACTCTGAGTGGGACCTGTGGAAGAAGGAGGGAGAAGTTTTGCTCAGGCAGATCAGAGTGAGGTGCTGGGAGAACAAGCCAACCCTGTCTGCTACTGAATGGGGCTGGAGCGGTGTGGGCCAGGGTGCTCTGTGCCTCCATGCTCCCAGCCTTAAATGAAGATGACAGCTATGTCTTTATGCCAGCAAAGGCACAAACAGAGCAATGGTGCAGGGGAGAGGAGCACTGCTAAAGTGTGGGCTTTAGCCCTCACTAACCCCAAATAATTCAGTATGTGAACTCTGTCATAAGTATCCTCATTTCTACTGCTAGGGAGATTAAACCAAGCACACATTTTGTTACATACAAAAATTTTAGTGGGTCAATCCTTAGCTAGCAACACTCATTACCAGACTGGCAGCATATCAGTGTAATTAGCTCCAGTCCTCAAATCGTGTTTCAGGGAAACCATGTCGCTGAAGTCCGAGGGAGCCGGGATGAATGCTCTTCCTCTCCCTTTCTTTCCCATTGTTTGTGGCTGCCTCAGCACTTCCAGGTTCCGGTGGGGATCAGAAGTGCTGAAATGCCAGGGCAGAGGCTCTAATCAGAGTTTTCCCAGCCCAACAGGAAAGAGGAAGGAGTAGGTCTCCCATGGGAAAGACCTTCTCATTAAATTTCCACCGCAAAGTTGCAAATAGGTTGCAAACACATCGATGAACTTCAGAAACCAAATCAAGGCTGAATCCTGAAAGGTGCTTTGTGCTCTGGCATGTGTCCAACCAACTTCTGGAGTATGAGCATTATTTTAAGCACATGGGAAGCCCTGATGACTTCACAGGACTGTAGAATCAAGATCCACACTCTTTAAACTGAATCCACATGATCTCTTGTTGCACTACACCTTACTATTGTTAGTATTATTGCATTTTGTACCCTGAGCATGAAACGCCCCATTTACTTCTACAGTGCAGGTACTGTATGGGAATCCTGCTACCCTAGTCCCAGGGTACTATGTGCTATACACGTGAACTGCCAGTCTAAATACAAAAGAGAGCCAAGAGGTGGAGGAGGAAAGAAGGGATTATCACACATGTGAGGGACTGAATTGTAAAGAGATAAAGGACTTGACCAAGGCTATGGGTGGACTCCAGGGCAGAGCTGAGAACAGAGCCCAGTCTGTACCCAGCACTGTGTGACGTTCTTGCTGTCTTGTTATTTATCAATATATTTATTTATCTTTTGTCTTTAGGGTCTGGATGTCACCAAGAACATTTCGGTATGTACTGTCTTTGCAGAATATATTTAACTTGTAGCTTCATTATCATGGACCAAGGTCCTGTATTGCACATCATTGTAATTGAACAAAAGAGGTTCACTGACACTCAAAGTTTACTATCAAAGTAACAGACACATGTATTATGACTTACTGCATGTGGTCCATTGTCCTCCCATCCCCACTGCAGACAACAGCTAGCTAGCCTTCAGGAGCCGGCGACTGCTCAGACTTTCTGTGATATTAACAGTGCTTGCTTTTCTGGGACAACACCAGCATAGTGAGGGACTAACAAAACCATTCCATAGCATATATTAATCCTAGTAGTAAACACAAAGGTTTGATATTTCCATGAGTAAACAGTCTCACTTATGGGCAATTAACTCAGTAGCACAGAAACTGGTGTTTCAGTCTTCAGCTGAGCCCATGACCTCGTCTGAAGTTTTGAACTGAAAACTTAGCAGAGCCCCAAGAATGACTGCAGTAGGCTCTGTTCCAGCTAGTGTGTGCGGCTGGGCAGATACCATGCTTTGCTCCCAAGGTGGCCACAGCTCATGGATTAATGGCTCTGCTGGTGTCACAGTGGGAAGGCACCTCAGGACAGGGCAGAACAATTCCCCAAACATGACAATTGTTTGAGAACATCACTGAAACAGGAATAGTTTTTCCCCATTACGTTAGTCCTGGGGCATGATCTTTTTTGTTCAGTTCCCAAGGTTTTCCAGCCATTACTTAGGAAATTTAAAACTGTATAGAAAAAAACATTAAATTTTTGGATGCATGGCTCCTTTTCAGTTCATGAGTCCATATGAGCTCAGCCTGGAGAGAACAAACATTAGGGAGGGCCTCATGAGACTCACTGACCTCCTGATAATCTCTATTAGCATTTCAAATGTAAGTACCCAATAGCTGTGGCCTGCAGACCTGACAGAAAAACAAAAGCTTGATCACTTCTAATTCATGGTCCACAAAAGTCACCACCTTGAAAAGGGCTGATACCATGCACCTGGCCTAATAGAAAGGAGAAAGGAGTGGAGCTGCTTTTTTGGGTTGGTTTTGTTGTAAAGTCTTTTCCTTTAGTAACAATAAGGTAAAACATGCCTGTAGGCAGCTACTCAGCCCTCACCAGTGAAGTGCCCTCACTCCCTGAAACCTTAAGTCAGAAAGAACAGCAGGGTCCTAGACACAGAAATGTTACCAAATAAAATACAAAAAGGATGGTATTACTGACAGTTGATCCATCCTGTTTCATTGTGTCTCATACAGGTACAGGCTGGCCACTGGGCATCATTGCAGGGGATTAAAAATTCCTTTGTGGGACCTGACTCTTAGCTTCTGAAATAAAGCAACTCCCCTCTTCCTACCACCCTGGAGTACCCCAAAGAATCATATGTTGGCCAGATGAGGTCTGCCAGCAATTAAATTAGCCTCTAGTCCTTCAAGTTGTGGTTTCTTTTTGCTCCCTAGGGTGAGAGCCATGCTTGGGGGAGAATGAGAGAGCTTATGAGAAAGACACGGCTGAGAAACCAGAACAAGCTGGGGCTGTCCTCTGCTGCTCTGAAGAGGTCCTGCCCACAGTTGTACAGGTAAAGCAGAGCTTTGGGAAATTTTCACTTAGTGTTGGGAGGAGGTAGTGTGAGATTTACTTCTGGTTGTTACTGACCAGATAAGACCTCTCCTTACCTTCTCTCCATTGCATATAGTGGTCCTGGCCAGCACAGCCATTTGCTTCCTTAGTGCCTAGGTACTCTAAGATCCCAGCTGGATAATGTTATCTGTGTGAGAATAATGGAAACATTAGGGTCCCTAAAAGAAGGTGCTTATCCCCAACAGGGCAAGGGGAAGTTGACAATTAGCCAGAGCCACTCTGTAGCTTAATTATTTGTCTTTCTGCTCCCTCCTAAGCGTTACAGTTGAGGTTAATGCTGTCCTCTATCTACCTTCACACCTTTCATCCAGTGGAACAGTAACCCATACTGCATCTGATGTGCGATGGGATGGGACAGTCAGGACCAGCTGGAAATTTTCCCATCAGAGGAAGGGGAGATAGTTTGCTGAGTACAGGTGGGACCTGCTTGTTGCTGTAGATGAACATTTAGGTCAGGCATGAGGTCTCATTTCTACTAAGAGACCCATGCTGGTCCCTTGGGCAAGTTTGTCTACCAGGCTAGTTACAGCCTGGCGTCTGAGCTATACTGTGTGGTGCACGTCTATCTGAGGTGATGATAATGACTGCCAGCTACCCCTTGCACAGATACTCCCTGTACAGATACTTGCCCAGACCTCCCTGCTGGTCTGGTGAATATGGGGTGTTTACGTATATAATCAGGTAACAGTGTATGTAATCAGGTAACCTGGGTATCTTACCAAAGCAGGAGCATCACATGGAGCTGCACACCTCCCTGTGTTTTTTCAGCTGAGGTCTCAGTAACCTTGAGCAAAACAGCTCAAATATGCTTAAGCCCTCCTCAGGTTTTAGAGGGGGTGATGGTGGGGAAATAGCAGTTATTTAAGCATGCAGGAATGTTCCATTGTTCCCTTTAGACAGCCTGTACCTACCTTACAAAATGCATAAGGCAACTGGGAATTTTGTAATTACAGCTGGGGAAAAAAACCCTCTGTAGTTCATGGAGTGATTTTTCCA
This sequence comes from Tyto alba, assembly GCF_018691265.1. Classification (NCBI taxonomy): domain Eukaryota; kingdom Metazoa; phylum Chordata; class Aves; order Strigiformes; family Tytonidae; genus Tyto; species Tyto alba. The sequence goes on along the minus strand of NW_024881261.1, from coordinate 23,139,836 downwards.
GCTGGGAAAAGCTTGGTTGGAGCCCAAGCGCACGTAACAGGCGAGCTTCCTCCTATTGTTTAGGAAACTGAAAGAAACACAAAGCAGAAAGAGATCAAACAGTTCCATCTAAAATAGATGGTGAACCAGCTGGGGAAAAAATACAAACTCTTGTGAACCTTCCCTCTAAACCTGAATATAACCAGGACTTTATTTGAGCTTCAGAAAAGTCCTGTCTCTGTAACCTCCTGCTTGGCCCTTTCTCTGCAGCACTTAGGACGCTGCCAGTGCTCCCTGTGTGAGAATTACAGGCTAGGTCCTCAGCTGGTTAAATTGATGTATTTCCAGTGAAGGGCCTGCCCAATAGCTCTTAGCAGAAATAGCTTTTGCTACTTTCATACGTATACTGGACAACTACTACTGACATGGAAATTCTGTACAATGAGATGCCAAAAGGACGATTTTTTACCTGGCTGTAACCAGGCAGCCCCAGAGATCTTGTATGCTGATTTTTCCAGGCTGCTTTCTGTAGCTGATGAATGGCCTTCTCTTTTCTTTCACTAACTTTATTTTTCCATATATCTACATAAAACCTTTGCCTCTACTCATGTCCCTTATCTCCCTCCCCCTTCTCCTTCTTCCTAGCTCTTTTTCCCCAGCCCTGTCTGTATTTGCTTTTGCTCTTTTTACCCCACACTCTGCAATAGCAATGGACTGACACTGGGCTTTTCACTGGTGCCCAGAAAAGCTCCGTACCTTGTCCTGTGGCATTTTGGGTACGTAGTTGCCCTCAGGCTCCTTTGAAATAAAAATTCAGGCTTAATGGATCAATGACAGCCCTGCAAATGCTGCCGGACAGAAAGCCAGGCCCTTCCTACAGCAGTACCACAATGGTTAAACAAGAAATTCTTGCTTGTCTGCAGCTCTCAGTAAAGCAAATGTTGAAGCCCTGATACTCTCAGCATTTAAAGCCACTGTCTTTGTTACCATTTACAAAACATGTTTGTTCTGGCTCCTGGTCCTGTTTGTACATGTAAGCATATGGAATTGGCTGGGTTTTGCTTACACGGGCTTCCTTGGGCTCAAAGACATCTCCCAAGGTCTTGAACTGGCACAGGTTGCAGCCTGATGCCCCGTATTAACATACAGCTCTGAAGGAAGCAGAGATTTGTTACTTTTGACACCCAGTCCCACTTGAGTCATTTGGGCAATTGAAGAAAGTCTCTTTGTTTTTGTTTTTGTAACTAGGTCAAAGCAAATCCCTTTTCATGCTCCCACTCTGCATATGATGAATGATCTGCTCCACTTAAGTTGTTTTGTTTTTCTTTTCTGTCTTTTTTTTTTTTTTAACATCCACAAAAGAATTCTCATAGTAGAGAGAGAACTTGGTTCTTCCAGCAGGAGAAAGGGGGGCCTGCCAAGGTAAACATACTGGCACAAGACTCAGTGGTTTGTCATACACTGTTCTAAACAGACTGAGGTTTTCATTTCATTTTCTTTTTCCTGCGCTTAGTCCCACAAAGCAACATCTATTTTGTGCAAAGGGCCAGAACAGGTTGATGAATGATTTGATCATGGTGTTACGACTTAAACAGCACATGGACCTGGATCTGACCTATGGCAGGATAAGATTTCTTCCCCAAATCATTGCAGAATGATCCCTCCACAAAGAACAAGGAACTTACTTCCAGCTCAAATGACCCCCAAGACAAGAACTTTTCGCCTTTCCATTGTGACTGGTTTTAGCGACAGAAAACTATGCTCAGATGATAGTGGAGCATCATACAGTCAAATACTTGCCCTTGTTAAACAGCTACAGTCTGATGCTGCTTTGAACAGTAAGGAGAGAGTCTAGCCTGGCCTGTGAAAGCTGGGCTGCAAATTCTACAAGAGCCTTGATCAATTTATTGTCTGTACATTGTCACACCATCTGACATTATAAAATGTGTGAAGTTGTCTCTGGCTAGAATGGTGTTACAAGCAATCCCCAAAAAATCCAGGGCCAAGGAGGAGTGCATTAGCACCTCCATATCATTTTTCCTTACTTTCCCTAGCTCCCTCTGAGGACAAACAGACAAGATGTGCAGTCTGCTTCTAACTTGCTGTGGCTGCTGCTGGGAAGCAGACTGGCCCGGCAGTTGTTCCAGCCCTGGCAGAGATACAGAGTCAGCCATCTCAATTAAATCAGTTGTGCTCAGGAGCTTTTCTGATGCTATCCCCAACCCCTTTCCAGGGCAGAATCTAATTTGGGAAGCTTTGGGAAATCTCAGACTGGCATTCCTGTGCAGACACACCCACCCGTTTCTCTATGGGAGCTGCAGCTTTAACAGAGCTGTATGGGAATGAGCTAACCTCAAATTATGATATCCTTTGTGGTAAGGATGCTAGTTTCAGTTTGACAGCCACCCAAAGCTTGCTGCTGTATGATGACTACTTTTTGGTTAGGGTGAAGTAAGTTAGGAAGGACAGTGCAGTTCTAACATTGCAAAACCTCATATTCAGTATTGTATAGCAAAGGCTGTAAAGGGGCCTAGAGCCTCAGACCCTGGTCTGAACACTGCTCTTCTCATGGGAAATTACTACCAAGGGAGAACTCTGTGCTCAGGGTTGAAGAGCAGCCAAAGAATTAAAGAACAACATCAAGGCAGAAGTTTGACCATTCCATTGCAAAAGTATGAAGAGCTGAACAAAACAGAAAATCGTACAACATTTAGATTAAAAAGAAAGCAAATTAGTACCTGGCAAAATAAAAAGTCTGTACTGCATCAATCAGAATCTGAGTTGAAAAATTTTTCAAATCAAAGATTTGAAGTAAATAGCTATTATTATTTAAAGTAAATAGCTACTAGCTGTTTATTTTCTGTAAATAGCTTTGAAATATTGCATTTTAAAAAATGAAACACAAAACTACAGCTTTTCTTTCTTAAACAAGAACTATTTTTAAAAAATGTTCCAAAAGGTTTGTCTTTCATAAGTCCTGGAGGCCTGAGCTAACTAAGCTGTTACAACCAAACAGGATGCATTACACTTATTTCAATCATATGTAATAAATAACAAACAAAAAGTTAAGCTAGAGACAGTCCACAGCAGCTTAGTTTTGTTCTTCAGAATGTCTCATTTCCTACATACTACTTCAGGCCAGAATTTTTAACTTCCCTGTGATATTCACCCGCCAGTCTCTCCCCCTCTCTTCTAGCTAGGCAGAAAATAGTGGTTGCTTTCAAAAAAATTATGTTTATGTCCATCCATTACATTGTGACAACATGCCAAGTGCTGCATTTTGTAGCACTCTTTTTTTTGGATGCTGCCATAAATATTTGGACAGCATTTGTTTTGGAATTTCAAACTGGAGATGGAAACTGCTTTGGGTGCAGCTTAGATGTTGGGTACATATGCACAGCATATTAATGCTAAAAACACAGCCATGTGTTCTGACCGCTGTCAACTTTAATTGTATTTTTCCATTTGTTTAGGCCAGATATTATGTCTTCAGAGCTGAGGAAAGCTGAGAGGAACTCCATGATTGTTCTGGGGCAGAATACAAAGAATGAAAACATATGGCCTTTCTGATAACCGGAGTCAAATGGAACAAGGTAAAATAAGTAAAGTAGCATGTGTTTCTTTTTGGGTTGGGTTTTTTTTTTTTGCCTCTTCTCAGCACAAAAATTAGACAGTCCTGTTCCTTCATCTAGACACTCCAACATGCAAAGATAGGAACAGGTCAGATTTTTGAAGTTCAAATTATATGGATTTATGCCAGCTGAAGACTTGTCCATATACCTTCATTTTAATAGTCCTCCACTTTTTTTTTTTTTTTAAACCCACAATTTAAAGGCATCTGTAGTCATATGCAGCATTTTAACAAAAAGTACAGCAGAAAATTCAATTATCTGTAGTCAGTCAAGACTCCCAAATAATATGCCAACCAGGTGTCTTGGGGAAAGAGATAATCTGCCCATAATCAAGACTAAAAGAGAACCAGGCTCAGCCTCATCTTCCACCTTCCCAACTCAGCTAACAGGTTAAATGCAGACAAACCCTTTCTAATCTCTCACATTCTCTGCATGTTTCTGTTTCAGAAAGGCAAAGTGGGAACACCAGTGGACACAAAACCAAGAACCCCGGGGTTACTTCATGCAACCTGCATCCTAAATTTGTCAACAGAGCAACTCCAATTTGAGCGCTGGAAGGGAAAGAGGGAAGGGGGAGGTTGAGAAGGGTCTGTGGACAGATGCATGCTCAGCTATGTACAGCTTCACTCCTGATCTGAAGTATACTTAGAAAAGTCAAGCCACAGATGAAAATCACTGTTAGCATCTTGGCAACATAACCAACAGAGACTTTTAAGTAAGATTTGGAAATTCCTCCTCCTCTCCTGGTTAGGAACAGAATTACCTGAAACATTGAAGCTTTTAAGTTATCATTGCTTTCTGGGCACCTTCTTCAGCTGAAATAAACTTAACCTTTATGGGACACAGCAGCATCTAGAAGAGTGCCAGGGACTCCTTGCCCAGTATAGAAGTGGCTGCTGGAAGGACAGCCTGCCTCCCTCTGGGGTGGTTGAGTTGCAGTGACTGCTTGTCCCCAACACAGCTCCTCTCTTCAGAGCAGAATCTGGCCAGCTGTACCATTTTACTGGAATCCAACGAGAAAACCGAGTCTGTAAAGCCAAGACTTCCAACGAGGCCATTCCTGAATCCACCACTAGCTTCTAATCCTGTGGGCCTTCTCCTCCTGCAGAGGCCCCTCAACTCCAGTGCTACCCTACACAGAAGTTGGCATCATGCAGGCTCATTGCAGAGACCGGAGTGAGGAGCGCTGCAGGAATTGGCCTTTTGAGAGACTGAAGGGTGCATCCAAGGCAACACCTCAGCTTTACCGGGCAGCCCAGCTCTTGTGCTGTCAACCTTTTGCAGGGGGAACCCAGCTTGAATTCCTACTTTTAAGTTACAAGTACAGTTCTCTGGCTTTGCAGGTGGGGGCCTGAGGCTTTTGGTGGGGTAGTCATGCTGCTGCATGGCTCAACCTGTGTTCTCTCTCTGCTGGGAAAAGGCAAGAGGGAGAGCAGAGCTGCAAGGAAGAGTTATTCAAATACATACACCCTTTTTAAGCTGCTGCTCTTTTAGGCCAACTGTGTAACACTACAGCCATGTTTGGTGGCTGCCTTATTGCCACATGTCCAGTGATTCAGACACAGAGGACAGGCAGCTTACGCTTCTGAAGGTCCGTCCCATGCTTGCAGTGGTGTCTGCATGCCAGCTTTTATTGGTACTAACAAAATAATTAATGCACACAGAGTAAGGATTTAAATAAACCAACTTTGCCTCTTGTTAAAAGATTATTCTACACCCTAAATTACAATATAATTGTAAGTCAAGCATCTGCTGCTTAAAAATCCCTCCCCAACCCAAACTTGCCTGGGAACCAAGATTTGAAAAGCTGGCAGGAATGGATCAACTTCAGCAGGCTTAACATTTCAGTAATAAGTGCTGCCTCCTTGCTCACCCAGATCAGCTGGAGCCCTTGGAGTCCTCAAACCAGATCAGGATCTCTTCTGAGATTGAGAGCACCCCAGCCATGCTCTCCCAGGGCAGCTGTAGTTTGCAGGAGTGAGTGAAAGCAGCAGCCCAGACCTGGTTCTCCAAGTACTCAGAAGGGTTCTTGCTGTTGTTACTTAGCATCTCAAAAAAAAAAAAAAATCCAATTATAAAAAAAAAGTCTGTGCTGACTCAAAGTTAGCACCTTCAAGTAGGTGCTGTGTTTAATGTTTCATTTGTAGCTGCTTTTGTAGGACTTGGTTATTCACCATATATCTTGCTAGCTTCATCCAAAGCTAGAAAGATTTATAACTTGATTATTCTGTGAATAGTCTGTATATCTCCATAAATACAGGGGAATAAAATCGTGCATTAATTTACACCCTCCATTATCCCTCCAGCTCTACAGATACTGAAAGGAATGTGAATCAGTGCAAACTGAATTTAAAGTGTTTTAAGACTTAGCATGGTGAAGTGGAATTCCCCACCATCACCTCCATTCACATTATAGGTTTGTTGTGGTGTTTTTTTAAAAAAAAAAAAAAACTAAAATGAACTAGCACTCTTTTTTTATTACAGCATTATATGAAATATATTCATGTATTTTCAGAAATAAATATATTTATAACATGTAACATACTGTATAGTTCTCCACTCCATGATGCACATTGTAATACATGCATAAGAAAATTAATAAAAGCATCACTATTATGATAATTGTTCTCAGATATTTTATTAATGAATACCTGGCTTGTAATACAGCATCTGCCACACATTTAAGGTTTCAGGTGAACACAGCTAGTCAAGAAAGGAAGCATTAGCTCTAAGCTTTTAAAGAACTATTTTAGCTCTGGAAAAGAGACAAGTTTGTACTTTTGAGGCTGGTGCTGTTCTCAAAGATTCAGAGGGCAAGAGCAGCCTTTAGAAAGTTCAGATACAGCTGAGTGTGGATGTTCATTCTGAGCAGCCCTGCGTTAGGTGCTGTTGCTGGGCTTAGCTTCCAAAGCCATAGAGTGGTCAGACATGGCAGGGCAACACACACCACTTCCAGAGGAAAGGGTGAAAGCACAGAGGACAAAGTGCTGATGCTCAGTGTTAGGGTTTCTTTCTGAAAATCTGAGTTCAGTAGCAGTACTGCACAACTGCCTCGACTGACAGGTGCTGGCTGGCCTCAGGGCTGTTTTTCCTCAGCTTCGCCTTCATTCACTGCCTGCAGTACCTTCCTGGATGGAGAAGTTTTTCTCCACATGCAGGAGTCTAAGACAACATCTACAGCAACCCACAACACCTTTAGTTCAGCTGTATAACCAGGCAGCATGGAGGGAAGCTAAAGAGGGTGCTGACACAAGAAGTCATATGAAGTTACTCAAAAGAAAAAGGTGTACACGTTTGAAGGTAGAAGGAAAATAGTACACTTTTGCAAGAGAGAAAATTGCAGAACAAAGTAACAATGAACACCACTAACAGAATGGTGAAGGAGAACAGGTGCACCAGAGGAAGAAATCTCTGAGTTGGCTAGCTTTCACCCTGTGCCAGTACTTCACACAGACAGCTCACATGCCACTGCTGCTCATTCCCTTCCCCTCATGCTAGGGACCAAATAGCAAGACTTAAGCACAGAAGACTTCTCACAGACTCGATAAGGGAATTAAGTCCAATTCTGTGTTCACCCACCCACACTTAACACTGCCCGCACCCTGTGCTAAGCAGCAGGTCCATTACAGCAAGATCTGGTTCTGCACCAGAAAGGATGGTCCCTGCAGGGGAACCTTCCTGATCCCCCAGACTTACCATGTCCCACTTTGGGACAGTTCAGCAACACCATGGAAGGCAGCAGGGAACAGCTGTGCAGGGACTCTCCCCTCCTAGCCACTTCAATCTCTACACAGGTATCTGAGGTCTCTAAGCAAACGTTTCTCTGCCTTACTCAGGCACGGGAGGACTCCAGCAGCAAGGAAGGTGTTTAGATTTTGGATAGCACACACAGTTAAGAGCAGTGCCAGAGAAACTTACCTAGTATACTGGAAAGGTGTGGTCTATATTGCACTAACTGGCCGGTTAACATTACAGAAAGCTGCTAAAGTCTCGTCATAAGGCACAGGATGGGTTAACACTCTGCTTTCACAGACAGAGCTCCACCTGTACCAAGGCCAGTTCGTTGCCAGAGGCACTCCCTCCCTAAAGGAGGGGTCTGACCTATCTCCAGCTGATGATGTCTCCAGCCTGTGATCTCTTTCACCCTCCCACCACATGACTTGGAGGAGTCTTATCTTTTTCTCCTTCTGATGAGATTTTAAAAGCAGGCAAGACTAAGTGCACCGGTTATCCTGGAAGTATCAGGGAAGAGCAGTTCTGCTAGAAAAATAAAAACATTGTAAAATGATTCCTGAAATTTCTTCCTGGAGTAAGAAAGGAATTAAAAAGCAGTTCCCACCACCTGTTAACACCTTCCAGTTTCACAGTATTGGCAGAAGCCAATTAGGTAGAACAGTACTTGCTACATCAAGTGAGATCCTGTTCATTTCTTTGATTACATGGATATAAGGGGAAGAGCTGCTCTTCTCCTTCAAAGTCCGCTAAGCAGCATCATTAAGACTAGAAATTCTCCCTGTTAAAAGACAGAGGAGTAATCAAGCCAGGGCAGGGGGTAGAAGAGAAAAAAAGTGTTTTTCCTTCCCCTCAAGTGTACTTGCTCAAGGACTACCCCATCAGCTATAAGTCACAGCTCAGGTTGAGTGCAAGCACCAGAGCTCCTCCAGCCTGGGCAGGAAGGGGGGGACGTGGAGCCCCTTTCCCTCTCCACCATCAGGAGAGGTTCGCTGGACTGCTTTTGCCCAGGACCTCAGGAAGCTGCACAATGGTCCCGCTCAGCTGCTGTGACTGACCACACCACACTGAATTGCTAGTGATGGTCAGAGCAGCAAGTTTTGCTTCTCATCTCAAAAAAAGCACATCTGTGGCACTGCTATGCCAACAGTGGTGTCAAATTGGCCTAGATCAGAGTTCTGAAGACTCTAAACTGTCTGCTCTCACACAAAGGTTTAAGATTAGTCTTTAAATCAAGTTTGGTTGTTTTTTTTTTTTTTTTTCCTCTCTCATGTTCAAACCACCTAGGCCCTTGGATCTTTTCAGTTGGAATGAAGTTTCCCTGTTCTCATCCTCCAGAAAAAAATATCCCACCTGCCCTTTTTTATTTCCAGGGTGAGAGGGGTAGGTTCACATACAGTATCACTAGGAAGGCCCATTTGTGTGGTGCTTTACCATCCCTGGCTCTGTGTCCTGGCACATGAGCACAACCCTGACTTACCCAGGGAGCTCAGGGGCAAGCGGGCAATTGCCAGCTCCTCTGCACAGTCAAGTACCAGCTCTGCATCCCCAAAGGGGAAGCAGCTGTAGGATTTGCTTTTAGTTTTGTTGCACTTCCACTCAGTGTTTGAGAGGAGCCAAGATAAAGTGGCCTTCAAAAGGGCTTAGCCACTGACAGAAATGCAGACACCACTCAGCATCACACCTGTCTCAGCCTGCAGCTTCCCAGCAGCCCAGACCATGGCAAGGGCTCCCTCTTGACAGCAGCAGGCAGTTAACACTAAACCCAGAGCAGAAGGATAGCCAGAAAGGGAGACGGATTCAGAGAAGCAGCATTTGGAAAGCACTCTCGGTTGAGCTTGACAGACACTTTATTGCAATACACCGATTTCAGGCGTTACAGGCACCTTCCTTCGCCACAGCACAGCAGCCGCAAGCACCATGCACAGGGCTGTCCCAGTCACCACAGCAGCAAACCCCAGAGCCCAGGGGGCTGCAGCATGCACAGCTGCGCCTGTGGGGGGAGAGGCCCCAGTTAACACTCCCCCAGTGAGGCACAGGCAGGCCTTAGGGGCTCAGTCTTCCCGTGGGAAAGACTTACACCAGCCCCCTTCCCCAGCCTGGCTATGCTGGGCTGGCATGCTTACCAAGGCCATCCTTGGCCACGTCCCATCTTGGCTCATCCTGGAGGAAAATCACAGGGCCTTTGCTGGAGACATGGGAGGCACTGCCTTGAAGAGGATGCTCAGCACTCCTTTTACCCCCTACAGAGCAATATGAAGGTTGTAGGTGAGAAGATGTATAGCCCTGAACATCAGCAAACTTTGTCCAGCCCAGCTTCCCAACGCACAAGAAGCTCTGAAGGCCAAGCCTTCCACGTGAGTCAAGACAGAACTCGGAGCCTATGAAGGCTTCTGCCTTTCTGGCATAACAGTAAGGGCCCTTCTTCAGTGGAAAGGAGCAGGAAATGCCTTGTCAAGCTGTCCACAGCTTGAGGGAACTAGTGTGCAACCTACATGTCCCCCTACCTCCCAGCTTGGAGGCTAGACCCTTTTTGCCCCTTTGGATGGAGAAGCTGGAAGGCTAGGACACTTACTGGCTCTAGCAGGACAAGTGGTGGTGCAGGACTCCTGTACAGAGCGGTGGCACACTGAGGCACTGCAGTGCAGGTACACCTAGAAAGAATGGGACACAGCCTGGAATCACTCAGGCAGTACCTCTAGACAGGTCATACTGACTCTGGCCAGCAGCTAAGCACCCACACAGCTGCTTCCTCACTCCCCTCCCCAGCAGCTTGGGGAGAGAATAAGAAAATCAAAAGTGAGAAAACCCATGGCTGGAGAGATAAAAGCCATTTAATCACTGAAAGGGGAAGGGGGGGTTGGGGGGGAAAGAGGGAAGAACAAAACCAAAGGACAAATGATGAAGATGCAGTTGCTTACCCCCTCCCACAAGCAGCCTGAGCCCAGCCAGTCCCTGAGCATCAGCTACACTGGAAGACAAAATCCTCCAGTGTTTATTGCTGAGCGTGACATTATACAGCACAGAACATCCCTTTGGCCAAGTTGGGTCAGCTCTCCCAGCTGTGCCTACCCCATGCCTTCTCACTTGGGGATGAGAAACAGCAGCGAGGAGAAAAAGCCTTGACACCGTGCAAGCCCTGCTCAGCAACAGCCAGGGAGAGAGGCAGAAAGATTTCTTTGGCTCGCTTCACATACAGGCTGCAGCCTTGGAGCCCTCTGCTGCCTGCTGCAGGCAGCTTCCATACCTTTGCCACATGCCTTCAAACTTGGTCAGCATCTGGCATTACAGCACTTCTCCCCAACACAGCAGTGTCCCAGCACCACTACACTGCAACCACTGCTAGGTACAGCTGGAACCAGTTCAGACTATTAACTGCTCCCAGGAGCACTGAGCAAGCAGGACAAGGCATGGTAAACTTCATGTGACTTAACTGCTCAGAAGCTCATGAGATTCAGAGCTCCAGAGGCTTCCCAGGTCCCAAACACAATTTCCAAGTAATTTTGGCCAAGAAATTTGGTTTAGAGAATATTGATTAGCATGGTTAGAGCACACACCCTGAGCTAGTTCAACAGAACAGCTTAGGCAGCAAGCCAGCCCTTGTTTGAGCAGATCTACCCTTTCAGTAGCCTCATTCCCTGTCACACACCTCCGGTGATGCATCTTACCTCTGCCACATTCATCTTGGGGAATAAAGAGTTTCTTGCATCAACCGCTCCTCTCCTGTTTTACGAGGGGATTTTCCTAGTCTTTGGGCCCCCTCCCCATCCCGCCCACCCAAATAGGCCAAGAGTCTCCTAGTTAGGAAGGGGTTCTTATTGCTCACACATGTTAATTGTGCTCAGTAGGAAGCTAGGCAACCAGGACAGGACCTTACCAGCCCAGAGAGCCTCTCTTGGGAAGTGGAGTCCACAAAGGTGAACGTGTAGAGGGTGAAACGCTGGTAATGGGAGGGGAACAGTAGTCCTGAGGCAAGACTCAGAGGCACCAGCTGCGTCTGGTAGTTGTCCCCTGCATAAGGGCACCTGAGAAGGAGAGGCCAGCAGTGAAAGAAGTGCAAGTCATTCCCCTGTCCCAAAGCTATTTACAAGTCACTTACCCATCCACCAAAACAGGCCACTGCAGCTGTTGCTGGGGGTTGATACTTGGTGTGGCCCAGCAGTGGTGCAGGACCAAAACCAGGTCTGGGTCTGTTCTCTGAAGGATCTTGACTTCTGCATAAACAGGGTCTCTCAGAGTCTTCACAACAGGATAGTCACTGTCAGTATAGTAGGAATTATAGCTTCTGTCTGGGACAGAGGAAACCCCAAGAGCCATTTTAGAGCAGGAACAGAGAGAGGCAACATGGCATTCTTTATAGCCATGTCAGTAAGTTCCCACTGTGGCAGGGAAGAAGCAGTGTCAGGTTCACCCATCAAGACCCCCTTATTACTCAGAGACCAGAACAAAGAGGCTTGAGCAAGTCCTGCAAACCTCTCATACCTGAGGCAACACGCAGCTCCAAGGACAGAGGACCTGGCTGGGACACAGCAGGGAGCGGTGGCAATGTGAAGACCTGAACGCTCAAGGGAATGAAGCTCCCAGTGATGGAGTAACTACAGCGGACATGTAACCTGGTGGGACAGGAATACCCCAAATCAACAGCTAAGAAAGGTTAGCCTGATACCACCTTTCTCCAAGATGGGAGCATAATATCTGCTTTAATTAGTTATCTGCCCAGTCTTTCCTCCAGCACCTCCTTTAACAAATACTCAAAATTCTCTTGAGCGTTCAGATTTGAGTCTGTAGAGTGACACTGATCAGCACCAGCTTTATTCCTACTAACTAGAGACATACCAGTCCCTGGCCTAGTCCAGTGCCCTGTTGTGAATTCAGAGCATGTGACAAGCAAGAATTCCTCTAGCGGCATTGAACACAGCAGCCCCCAGCAATACCAGCACCAGGGTATTACCTGAAAGTGCTATCCCTAGTGACAGAGCCAAGGCTCCCAGTCTTCACATCCCTGGATGCCACCAATTCATTCTCATATACGGCCTGGTCTCCAGTCACCTGGAATGACAGACCAGGCACTGTCACTGCAGTAAAAAATCAAGCTGGATGGATTCCAGGCTGGAGAACAGCATTTGGTCCCTGGAAGTCTGTAGGGTGCCCATTAAACAGCCAAAGCCACAACAGGTTGTTCCAGGCCTGCAAGCTCCTGCTATTCCAGCCTAGTGACAGCTTCAGTCCTTACCTGAAAAGTGGTGCCACAGGCAGAGAGCGGGAACTGGTACACAACAAAGGCATTGTTTTTCACCACAGGGACACAGCCAGTACTGTGTCCACTGGCCAGTTGCACAGAGTCCAGGATAACAGGTGGCAGGGTCACATCCCGAGAGACAGCAATGGAAAACTGGCCATCCGGCGTGCAGTGAGCTGTCACTGGAAGACAAGATATAATCAGTCTTGAGCTCATGGACAGAAAGGGTGGAAGGGAGGCTCAACCAGCACAGCAAACGCAAGGCCGGCATGTCCTTCAAGTTCTCCTGCCTGTAAGCCCTAAAACGAGTGCTAAAGCAAAGCAAGACAAGCGTGACCAGCTCCAATGACAACACTGATTCTGACCATAACCCCAGGTCTGTACCAATATACACAAGAGGGCTGGGCACTTGAGTGGGACAGAGTATTCTTGACAGCCAAAATGACAGCCCTGAGACACCAGCAGGACTGGTACACACCAATCCTGCACTGCTAGAGAAGTGAGGAATCCCCAGAAGGAGGGGAGGACAGTTGTGCACATTTACCTGTGTTACCAAAGTAACAAGGCTTCACCCTGTCCCTAGGGTCATAGCAGCAGCCTCGCACTTCACAGTCTCCCTGGCTGACAGGCAAGGAGGCACACGGCAGCCGGTCTTGGCTGAGGACAGCAGAACAGACACTACTGCTTGGAGCATCCAGGGCTGGAAGAAACAGCAGGAGTTGGCAGGTGAAGCGCAAGAGCAGGGGGACAAAGACACAGAGGACACTAGTGGAAGCTGTCCGGGTGACTCTGCACACCAATCAAGAGAAATTAGTCTCAGGTGAGGGTCAAACACATGGCCTGCAGCTGGCATGGAAGCCTGTTCAGAAGGGACCTGCAACTCCCTGCAACAGAGACTTCCCCTGAAGCCACGTACAGGAGACTGAACTGCATGGAACTTGTCAAGATAAAGTGTCCTATATCAACTCTGGTAGTAAGGCAAATCATTGTACCTGGTCTCTGGCTCAATCCCGGAGCTTGCAGAGACTCATGCAGTCACAGACTGTGGCTAGGAGACCCAAGAACCATTCGCAGGGTTTCCCAAGGAGCTGTCAGAGTCTTACCAGGAAGATCCACAGGGCACCTGAGCAGCTTCTCTTCGTGAAGAGCCTTTTGTCCAGCAGCATCTGTTCCTTCGAGCCCAACCAGCATAAGATAATTGCCATCCTATGGGAGAGTCACACCAGTCAGGGCAGCCAGAGCAGCAATAGCCACAGTCCCAGCAGAACCCCTAATATCACTCACCAATTCAAAGACATAACAGCCAGCATAGGAGACCAGTACTTTTCTGGAGCCGTCTGGAGCCCCAGATACCCAGAGCCCGCAGTCAGAGTCATTCTGCAGAGCGTGTGCCTTCCCCTCAGTATCTAGGGAAAGAGGAGACAGCAGCAGGGGCTTCAGCATTCCACACTGAAGAGGGGGTCCACTGCAGTCCTACCTTTCTGTAGGAAACAAGGCCCTAGACAGCATTAGGGCCTGGGCCAGCAGGGGTGTGTGAGCAAACCCAGCAGTCAAGACCATCTAGATCCAGGCACGACACTCCAACAAAACCCTTGACTGCTGGGTCATATAAACAGCACCCCGATTACACAAGATGCACTGAAGCTGTTAGACAACACTTCATATCAAAACCTGCCCCTTTTCTCATTCCAGGCATACCTCTGCACTGTGCAAAGGTACAGCACTAAGAAAGCCTCTTGACACCACCCTCGCTTACCCCAAACGGTCAGCAAGAAGGAAGCATTCTGTTCCCAGCTGGGAGGTAAGGTGAGCTGCAGGCTTTCTTGGCCACAAGCCAGCAGAGAAGGATCATAAAAACGACCACCCTGGGCCCCCAAAAACAAAGCAAGGGGACTAAGAAACCCCCAGAAGAGCATAGGTCCAAATGCAGTCCTACACTGCCCTGCAACACCCATCCTGCTCTCCTGCTAAGGACCACAAAGCAGCTGCTCTTAGCCTAGTGCTTTTAAATTGTGGAGCCAGCTGGGATCAGAAATTCCTGAAGCATCCAGGTGGACCCAGCCCAGCAGTTTAACACCTTCCACTGCCCTCACCTGGCTCTGAACCCATCACAGTCTGATTGCACCCTCTGAAGAAAACCATAGGGCAGGAGCTGAGCTTATGTCAAGAGATGGGTCTATATTCATATCACTGAGCTGAGAGGAGCTCATCTGTGCAATTTGCTGTAGAGCCCCACCAGGGTCTTCAAACCCTTCTTTCTCACCCTGAGTTCTTCTCACCACTGGCCCATCCAGGAAAGCCACCTGCTTTTGCCCACGTATCCTACTGCTGCTCTACTTGCTCGTTACGTGGTATGAGTGCAAGAAGCTGGGGAACAATGCTTTTGCTCTTTTAAAGGTGCCACTGCTTCAGATGCCAGACACAGGGTGCCGACCTACAAGCACAGAAATAGCGCTCCACATGAAATCTGTGGAAAACTATGGAGCTCAGGAGGCTTTGCACACCTAAAAGGAGGTGGTTGCTCTTAAACACTCCTGGCTGTGGACTACAGTCCCGTTTCCAGTGTGGTTGTGTGGGGAGAGCTGCAGGACTGTTCCAGGCCGGGCTGGCAGGTGGCAGGACCGTATGCTCTGTGGGACCCCCACCCCCCAAAAGCTGGCAGCTGGGCCCCTAAGATGGGCCTGAAACACAGGTAAGGGGAGCCTCTGTGATCCCAGGGAAGCTCTGCCTGCCAGCACTCATTCCCTGCTTGTAACTGCAGTGTGTCTCGTGTAGAGCCTTCTCCCTGGACACACATCACGCTACAGCACCCACACTGAGCGAAACCCTTATTGTTCATCATTCCATACAGGTATTTCTGCATTCATGCAATGGAGGTGTGAATGTCTTTACACTGTTGCAGGGGTGAGGCACACATAGCTTGTGCATGCCTTTTTGTGCCCTACTTTTTGCAGCGGGAATGCTGCCACAGCCTGTGCCATCATGTTCTTGCGTAATCTGCTTATTTCTTCGGGACTACATCATCGCACACATGTCAGCACGGTGTGTGAGCTAAACAAGTAGGATTTCTAATCTTGTGCACTTCCATTGGTAGTGCACCCATACTTCTGCTCTTAGCAGAGCCTCCAACTCCCGGACACGTGCACAGCACTGTGCAGCAGGCAGCAAGCTCACCCCTCCACCAGACCTCATCGACAAGGACGGGTAGTAGCTGATCCCAAGGGACCTGTTTCCTCTGCTCATCCACCTTAGTCCACAGCCCATCTTTCCTCTACAGCTGTACAGGATGCCATGGTCCCAGCCGGCCAGCTGGGTAAAGAACATCACTGTGCCTATTCTGCACACTGCTTATTTCCTGCACCTACCAAGAGGGCTGGCTGTTCCACAAAGTACAAGACCTTTTCAGCTGCTCTGCACACCTGGGACTGGAGCAAATGGATCTCGATGGGCTGCCTGCCTGGCTGCTGTTTGAGCAGCGCTCATGAAGCAAATGTGCTCGTCCCAGCGCCATCCTGGGCACTGGGCAGCCACGGTGGAGAGGCACCTGGGGAAAACATTTGGACTTTGGCAGGAAGGGAGGCTTTATCTCCATAGAAGGTGAGTGTTATGCCAAGACAGCTTGTCCAAATCTCACAGCCACTCTGTGACTGCTGAATGCTTCATTTGGCTGTGTTAACCTGATGATAATTGGGTAAACAATAGCAAATAAACAAAGTACTTTGGAGCTATAGGGAGATAGTTTTCATTACACTTTAACCCACCAATACTTTTTTTATGCTGACAGGAAAACTGTCTACATGTGCTTGAGGAATAACGTTATGGGAAACAACACTGGGAGTGCTGTACCAATTCCCATTCTGAGAATGGTTTCAGGTAAGCACCCTTTCCTAATTTTGACACACACACTTGACAGCTGTGTTGGATGATGTGGAGAGGGGAGGCAAGTGAAACGGGCCTGAAATTCATGGAAATGAAATGCTTTGATTGGAAGAAGTTGTTACGGGCAGTGGAAAGCAACCCGGCTGAGCGGAAACAGGCAGGTCTCTCTTCCTTGCCCATTCGACAGGTCTCACGCATTACAGTGCCCCAGCTGTCAGCACCAATTTAGCTAGCGCCCAAGACCACCACAAACGGGACATACAGAGGATGACGGTAGGTGAGGCAAATGGCTCTGTAGGCCACTAGCCTGAAGTGGCTCATGACCCTGGCAAGTTAAAATCTTCCTGGGATGTCCATCAGGAAATGCCTCTCCTCCTAACAATTTTGAGCCTGGGAGACCGGGGCAGACATAGCGGCAGTGCAGGAGTTGCCCTGTCTGTAGAAAGCTCTCTAGAGACTTGTAAGGAGAAAAGGAAGTATTAAACACCACTACCAAGAAGAAGTGCGGGGAAGAGCAGTACAAAATGCCCTGCGCATTGTGGGATTGCCTCCGATGAGATCGCTGTGCGCCTGGCCTGTACCACGCACCATACGTGGTACAAAATGGCAGTGCATGGAGGAGTGACTCAGTCAAAACATGCCTCCACAGAAGCTGAACAGCATTTGCAGGCAGCTGGCCTATCTACACCAAGTGTCCCGGGATGAGGGGTGCTGGCTGGCACAGTGGGCGGGAGTGGCATTTCGCAGTGCCACCTTCTGAACCCAGGTCCAAAAAGAGAAGGCACAGGCAGCAAGCCTGCAGGAGACTCTACACAATGATGACGGATTTTCTTCAAGCATGTGCTTTATTTTAGGAAAAAGAGGCAAAGCTACAACACTGGTAGCCTTTTCTTTGAATATCCCTAATACATGTCTCTGATGAACTAAAAGTTCCTGGGGAAGATGGAGAGGAAGGGATTCCAGACTGCCCTTCCTGGACTTTCACGTGGGTGGAGAGGACAGACCAGCCCTGCCTACTCTCAGTGTCTCCAAACAGAAATGAGTACTCGGAAAACCCTTGGACACTACTGTGACATGAAATTGCCTGTGGTTTCCCACGGGGAAAGGTCAGAGTGACAAGCCTTATGGGTTTTCCTCCCTTGTAAATCCCTGGCAGTGTGTCTGCCAGGGTGGTGAAAATAATTGGAATATAATGATTTTATCCTGATAAAAATGAGAAAACTTGAGAATATTCCCAGTTCCAGAGCTTTTGCCTAACGTATGTCACAAACTGTGAGGCAGAGCTGAGGAGTGAGCCCTTGTCCCCAGGAATAAGGGAACTTTACAGGGAAGGTGGTAAGGTCGTGAATGTTGGCAGCAGAGAGACCTCATCTAGCAGTGCAAACTCCCATGAACTCCACTTTCACCAGGTGAAAGTCTCTAGATTTACATGAACTTCCATGAACTGCCCTGGCAACATCTGAGCTGATGCGGGAGTTTAGGTCAGCAGATCAGCAACTCGCCCAAACCTGTTGGCAATTCAGTTTTTCCACTAGAGTATCAAGTATGGGTCTTTAAGAGCTGAAATGAGATTTTAAAAGAACAACTAGCAAATTATTGCACCTCTGAGGGTCCTCCTCTCAGAGTCAGACATCAACCAAATAGGAACTTGTGCATGCCAGCTTCCAGCAGTAGGCTGGGTGGGTTCTTTGGACATTGCAAGTGCAAGGACTAGTTGCCAGGTTGCACTGACCAACACCCAGCCTCTCACAAATGCAGCTCTGTCTCAGCTTGGAAAGCCATTCCCCAGAGAACCTCTCAAGTTCTTGATTTCTCTCTCTCTTCTCTGCCTGTTTCTCTCACTCTTTCTCTTCGCTAGGAGACCTTGACAAGGTCAAAGTCCCAGTGTCTAGTCCCCTCTTCTTATGTCTCTATCTTATCTCTCCCAGAAAGTCCTTGCTTGTCTACTGCTTTGTCTGAAGACCCTTCTGCCCTTGCTAGATGGATATCTTATACTTTCCCCTCTTTTGAGGCCAGATATCTTGTGAAGGAGAGAGACTGAGGCAATTGCTGTGCGCTGAGGAAAACATGTCAGTGTGTTCTTTGGTACATCACACACAGTGTGAACTCCGTTGATAATGTCAGGAAGACTTCAGGAGCAAGCAAGGATGGCTCACCCCACTCAGAGCTTGTACGATCAATACCAAGGAACAGAAAATCCAAACAGCACCGAAGTACTTGGAAGATGCTCTTGCGACAGTGAATTTCTGGGAGGTTGTCAGCAGAAGAGGGTGTTCCTAGCGTGATCTCTTTAACAGTGAACTTTAGGTAAAACTAAACAAGTTTTATGAACACGTTATAAATTTCTTAATCTCTGTTGGCCTCTGCAGTTGTTTGAGATAAGGCGTGTCTTCTGTGACCAATCGACACCAAGAGAAATCCTAGTTTCATAACACAGGGCAGTCTAAGAAATGATTGACTAGGAGCATTAACTAATGCAGTCATGTGATCCAAAACCTGCTGCTGAGCTAACATAGCCTCTCAGTATATAAACTGAGGCTCTGGCAGCCAGCGTCACTCCTTCCTGAACTGCAGAAGCCAATGGAGCTCCTGGGAGCAGCCACTGTTGTCGTCCTGGTTTGCATTGCTTGCCTGCTCTCCTTTGCAGCATGGAAAGGGAGGTCCGGAAAGGGGAAGATGCCTCCAGGACCAGCTCCCCTTCCCATCCTAGGTAACGTGCTGCAAGTGAAACCGAAGAACTTGGCCAAAACCTTCCAGAAGGTAAGTCCACTTTCTTCTCTCTTACTTTCTTCTGTGGACGAGAAATGTGTGGCACCTGTGCATGGGGACAACCTGTGGCCATAGCTTGATGAGCGGCAATCCCAGAGGAGCAGAAAAGTCATGGGAATCTCAGCTGCTTCCCCTCACTGCTGTTGCCATTGCTGTTCAGGGCCTGATAGCTGAGAACCCTCTCCATACCCACATTTATCGTGAAAGGGCCAAATCTTGATGTTTCTGATCTGTGAGGCTCCATTGCCTGCAGTGTGATGCAGCAGCAAGGCCACTTTTTCAACTCCTCCTCCCCCCGTGCTCCATGGCCAAGTTCTCTCTTGCATTTTGACAGCTCAGTGAAGAATACGGACCAGTGTTCACAGTGCACCTGGGCTCTGACCCAGTGGTGGTGCTGCATGGACACGATGTGGTGAAAGAAGCCTTGGTTGAACGTGCGGATGAGTTTGCTGCCAGAGGACACATGCCAATAGGAGACAGGGCTAACAACGGATTAGGTACGTGTGATGACCAAGCTCTTTCTGAGGAGAAGGGAAGGACTGGGGGTGTGTTCAGCAGACTAGAGCTGCAGTAGTACCATGCACGAGGGAAGACTGTGGTGTGGGTGTGTCCCGCCTGGAGAAGGGAAGGCAGAGCGGGATGTAATTGCTGGCTTCCACCACCCAAAGAGGGAAGCACAGAAATGGAGCCAGATTGATCTCAGCCATGGGCAGTGAAACAGCAAGCGATAACAGCCACGAGCTACAGCAAGGGAAATAATGTGCAGATGTAAGTGACAAACTGTTTACAAGGATGTTGGGTATGCAGTGGCAAAGGCCAAGAGCAGGCATTTGGACTTTAGGACCTCCATGTCAGTGCTCTCTCATGGACAGGATTCACTTTCTCTGTGACTTTCTGTTCATCTCACAATCAGGTCTTCCCTCTTCCTTCTTCCTCTGCAGGGATTATTTTTAGCAACAACGAGGAGTGGTTACAAGTCAGGCGGTTTGCTCTCAGCACTCTGCGCAGCTTTGGAATGGGGAAGAGGACCACTGAAGAGAGAATCCAGGAGGAAAGTGACTACTTGCTGGAAGAGATCAACAAAACAAAAGGTACGGTCCATTTTTAATATAGCCCATGTTTGCCAAAAAAGGACTGTATTAAAGGAGACCACGTCTTCAGCACAGAATTGAGGTTCTCATGTGTTTGGTCCAGGCACCAGCTACCCCTCAAAGCAGCAAATAATTCCGTGATCATATACTCTTCTTTATGGAGAACCCTTCTGTGTCACTCGGATACTGTGATCTGATATTTCCATTAACAACCAGAACTCGGGTTACCCATGGTAGCCATAAGTAGCCATCATTTTGTGGGGTTTTCATGGTTTGTAACTTTTCTGAAATCACAGGAACACCTTTTGACCCAACGTTCATTCTGAGCTGTGCTATTTCCAATGTCGTATGCTCCATCGTCTTTGGGAAACGGTATGACTATAAAGACAAGAAGTTCCTGGCCCTGATGAACAACATGAACAACATCTTTGAGATGGTGAACTCTCACTGGGGACAGGTACCTTCTATAGCCATTTCACAGTGGCAACATCCTCCCAGGGGAGAAGGAGGCCTCTCTCGCAATGAAGTTCCATTACAGTCTTCTGACTAGGTCCCAATCAATTCTCTGCTGCACAGGAGGGAATACCTTCAGGAGCAAGAAGCACCCTCAGCGATGGAGTTGGCTTTGCCAGCTAATGTGCAGCTTCCCCCTAGTCCTTACCTCCCTTCCTCTCCACCTCTAAGGTTCCCACTGATACTGAGCAAGCCCCTATTACTACTGGCAGACTGCCTGGCCTCATAGCTCTTCTGCTGACTCGGTTGAGAGGGTTGCGGTCTTCCTAGGCTTTTTACCAATATCAAAGAATGGGGCAATGGTCATGCAGAGACCTTCCTGTTTCTTTCTTTCCAGCTCTACCAGATGTTCTCAAACATCCTTGATTACTTGCCTGGCCCACACAACAAAATATTCACAGAATTTGATGCTCTAAAAGCCTTTGTGTCAGAGGAGGTGAAGATGCACCAAGACTCCTTAGATCCCAGCTCCCCTCAGGATTTCATTGACTGCTTCCTCAGCAAAATGCAGGAGGTAAGGACACAGCATACAGCCCCAGCTCATCTCTACACACACCCATGCCGAGCCCCTTCCCTCTCTTAAGTAACACACACATCGGGACGACCCCTTCCCAGGCAGCCAGGATGTGCAGTGGGAAGACACCAACAATACCCCAGATATTGCCTGTGCTAGAACTTATAGCTCTGGGTCTGCACGCTCACCAGTCACTACCTGCAGCTGCTTGGACAGCAAGAACTTCATCTGCTCTCACCAAAACACAGAGACGTTTGCAGTCTGGTCTCGCAGTTCTTTCACTGGAAAGCAGTTAGCACAGCAAGGGTAAACAGGCAGTCACGTACCATTTGGTTCATAGCTTGAAAGAAGGTTGCTTTGGCTTGAGCTCACTGCACAAAGATAGCACTGCAATGCCCTAGCTGACCACTGCACCTTAGCAGAGAAATGCAACAGCTCTAGGTGAAAGGGAAGGCCTGGGATGACAGAAGAAAGGGTCTCTTCCTTGCGAGAGAAACAGCCCAGCCTTCTCCCTAGGAGAAAGAGCATCCCAATTCCAGTTTCCACATGAAGAACCTGATAACCAGCACCTTCGACTTGTTCATTGCTGGAACTGAGACAACTAGCACCACCATAAGATATGGGCTTCTGCTTCTTCTCAAATACCCGAAGATACAAGGTACCAGTCTGTGACCTCTCCCTCTTTATTCCGTGGGGCTGGGCACATGTCTAATATGACGTCCCTCTCACAATTTTTCTCCTCTCTTTCTCATATTTTACCCAAATGGGCAAAGTCCTTGCACTGTCATTTCCCAGGGTGGCCATTAGAAATCTCTCAGCTTCACTGGCATCATCAGCAGCTGTACTCCCCTCACAGCCAGGGACTTGACTGTGTCCACATCTTTATCTCCCAGTACTCCTATTTAGCCAAATCACGGGGAAGACAGTTTTTGCATGGGCCACAGTGGAGCTGTGCTCTAGTCAACACCAAAACCAACATCAATGGTCCCGTCATCTGTGATCTGAAGACAGCTTATGGAACCTGTTTAGGTAGGTTTGGTTTCATTTACCCAATTTATGGTTTGTGCCTCTCGTGACAGAGAAAGTTCAAGAAGAGATTGACCAGGTAGTAGGACGATCACGAAGACCTTGTGTGGCTGACCGGGCCCGGATGCCCTACACAGATGCAGTGGTCCATGAAATACAGCGCTTCATCTCCCTCATCCCCCTGAGTCTCCCTCACACTGTGACCAAAGACACACGCTTCAGAGAGTACATCATTCCCAAGGTCAGTGGGCACACTCCTACTTCAACAACAGGGTGGCAGCACATTTGCTCTTAGGCTGTCAGTTACAAGCCAGAAGCTAGAAATGCTGAGGCCTGACACTGTCACCCAGCTCATCACAAAGGTTTTATCCTCAGGCTCCTGTAGCTCACTTGCAATCCCTTGTTGCCACTCCATGGGCCAAGACTGGAACAGTAGCTCTGTTAACACCCTTGCTCACTTCCTCTGCAGCTTTACCTATCTGCTGAAACAGAGTGGGTTCATAAAAAAACAGAGCAGTGACTCCTCACACAGAAGGCAGCAAAGCCGTGGAAGTGCTCATCACCATTCAGGAGAGCCTGTGCACATGCCTGGAAGCAAAGTCAGTTGGCAGTTATTGAGCACAGAAAGCCCCTGAGCCACAAAGTGCTGGAGGCTATGTTTGCATTTAAGGGAATGAGCAAAACCTGTTTGCCCTGTTCTTACACCCTTCTTGAGGCAGTCACTGCTGGCCACTTCCAGAGGCAGGATGATGGGCTGGAGCAACCCATGGCCTGGCCTGGCCCAGCCCAGCCTGCTGCAGCAATGCTCGTTGCTCTTCTGGGTGAGCATGTACGTATCAATGGCTGGTCAGGAAGAAGGAAGGAAGAGGAGTGTGGCAGGAGAACTTTGTCAGGAGCAGGGAAGAGAGCTTCATTTCCATCACCTTGTGTGCTTTTTCTGTTTGGGGCTCTCAGAAAAGAAGGAACATAGTGCATCTACAAGTTCATTATTGCAAAACACTAAGAAAGAGGAAAAATTAGGTGGGGTGTTCCCAGATGACCAGTGCAAGGTGAGGATAAATGGCCTGAAAGAGAGAGGGAGCATTCAGGAACAGCAGCTGGCAACTGTCCCTATCAGGGACATCTATCAGGGTCTCCCTAAAGCTGCCTCCCCAAAAGGAAGGTTCCCCAAAGGGAAACCAAAGGCATTGGTAGGGGTGTGCTGGGAAGCTCAGTCTTAACTTGGCAGTCAGTCAGATTAAGTGATCTGCCTCCCGGTCATGTTCTGCCCTTCTCCTCATGTCACCTCAGGGCACCACAATCTATCCCAGTCTCAGTTCTGTCCTTCACGACAGTAAAGAATTTCCAAACCCAAATGAGTTCAACCCTGAACATTTCTTGAACAAGAATGGCACCTTCAGGAAGAGTGAGTTCTTCGTGCCCTTCTCAGCAGGTAAAGCACGGATTTTCTCTCTCTTCCTCTCTCTGTTGACCTCCTCCTCTGGGGACCACCCTGCCTTTCCCTGTAACACACCTTCCCTCTTCCCAGCATGGTCCCACTGGTACTTCCTTGGGGCTCACTGCTCTCTGAATAACTCCTCCCTGCTGCTCCCTTCCCCAGCTGCATATCCCATTTTCTTCAGGCCTGGTGGCTTCTCAAACCTCTGACTGGGAGCTGTCAATGTAGTGACGTGAATAGGACCCAATGCCACTTTCTAAAATACCTACCACCTTTCCTACACAATCACCGAAGACATCTTTAACCGATCCGTCTTTCTGTGGCAGCTCCGCTTTTCCCCAGTTCCTCTTAAGTACCTCTCATGCTACATGCAACCACTCACCTACCAATAGGCCCAACCCTCTGCTTTCTCACTCATGCTTTAGGTCACCTTGCTTGCTCTCATCTTGCCTCCCGTGATGCCCCTTCCATGTATGTTTAAGACTTCTTCTGCTCAGCCAAACTGCCAAGGGTCCTTCTCCTACAAAATCTTCTCTTGCAAATGTCCTTAGTAATCCTGACAGTCATCTCATTGCTGCGGCTGCATCTGGTAAATAAAGCTGTGCTTAGTACTAACTCTGGTCTACATGGCAACGCCTGTTGAGAGCTGTTTGCTGTTTTCACTTCCAGGGAAGCGAATATGCCCTGGGGAGGGCCTGGCGCGCATGGAGATATTCTTACTCATAGCCACCATCTTGCAGAACTTTACCTTGAAGCCCATCATCAACCCCCAAGAAATCAACGTAACCCCAACACTGAGCGGGACGGGCAATGTACCTCCTGTCTACCAGCTCTGTGCTCTGCCTCGCTGAAAAGCACAAAACTACTCTCCACAGTGTCCTGAGCCCAGCTACTCCTTTACATCTCCCTTACTAAAACCAACAGCAGGAGCACTGACCCACCTTTCCGAGGCTTCCACGAAGGAAGGCCAAACACAGGCACACTGCACAGGGCAGCCTCCTTCAAAGCCTCCCAAAATTGCTCCACCACATTGCAGGGAGGCCCTGGGGACATTGCAGCCTGTTACACTGACACTCTGTCCACGGGCTCATTGAACACAGTGGTTGCATCAAACAGCTGACTTTCTCCCAAACACAGCTCCCATTGCTGTCCATCACCAGCTTCTCCCACAGGATGTGTCCCACCAAGAGCTGCATGCTTTGCAGATGGATAGTGCCACATACTTGTATGTTAATGACCCAATAAAGAAAAATCTATTTATTGGGATTTGAGCTGTTATTTTCTTCGGCTAAGAGCAGCACCCACATCTACTGCCCCGCTGCAGAGTAGGTCTGCAGTGCCTATGGTGGGCATTCTGTGGGAAGGGCTGTCTGTCCCTCCTGGGGCATGGGTCCTGCCTGCTTCCTCCACTGGACCCACTGCTGCTGCCTGTAAGGACTCCTGGCCAGTCACAGCACACCACCAGTCAGGAAGGCCCATGGTCTGGGAGGGGAAGGGTGCCCTGCAGCCTGGGGGCTATCAGCAACTCTATCTGCTCTTCTTGGGGCTGCTGATCCTGCTGCCAACAGCCAGGAGGAGGATAGCTGCAGCATCCCTCTTGGAAGAGCACACTCCCTCCCCATTCAGAGGCTGAATTTCTGGTGGCCTTCATCCCCTCAGTGGGATGTCTGGAAGCTCCTGGGGCCTCCTTTCATTTCTCAGGCACTCAGACAGACACCTGAGTGATGGGGACTCCAACCAAATCTCTGGCTCCTCTTTTCTACCATTAGTAAGGATTGAGATGTTCTTTATTAAAATGAATTGATTCAGGGGGACAGCAAAACCATCTCTCCCAGAGAGCTTGGGTACTCCAGGGGAATCTGATTTTGCTCCCGCATCTCAGAGGCATCACTGCAAACAAGTTCTTTCCACAACCAAGGTCTCTTTGTCCTGTTCTCCATAGAACATATGTATGCACACAGAAAAAAACTCTTGTTCATAAACTGCAACTGTATGATGCCTGATGTCCAGGAAAAGGATTGTGTCTGTTGTTTCTGGCCCCAGTCACTATTTGGTGCTTTTCTTTCAGTGACAGGGAGGATGGTTTTCATAAATGGATTCCACCACAGGTGGCTCTCTTCTGGGCTTCTTTGTCCTCAGGGGTTTGGGTTGTGTTTGGATGTCCACTTTGGGGTGTTTGTCTTGATCTTCATTTACATAGATAGTTGTTGCCCCCTGCATCATGGTCATATAAAAGTCCTAAAGGCAAAATACAATTCCTGTGATGGTTGCCACAAGGTATTCTGAGACCTTGTGAGTACTGCAGAGAATACAGCATGCAAGAACTCCCACCTCCCTTTGGAAAGGTTTAGCAGTAATTTGAAGAAAATGTCGTATTTGCTCACATCTCAAGTTCAACCCTCCTCCCTCCATTTTTGCCCATGCAGAAATGCAGCTCCAATGCCTGTGTACTCTACAACAATGGCAAACCATTGCTGGCCTCTCGTCTGGGATTCCATCAATTGGACAGACATACAACCAGAAACAGCAGTCATACAACCAGAAACAGCAGTCATGGGGAGAGAGATTACCATAAGCGCTCTATTAGTTTAGGACTACCCTTCAAGCCAGTCCTGCATTTAATAACTCAATCAGCAGCACGCGTGCCATGTTGAGAATCAGTCGGTAGATGACTTACATCTGGATGTCTGTGAGGGGTTGATTCATATTCATGTTCTTCCTGCCCATCGGGATGCTGATTTGTCTGAAGCAATGCACAAAACAGTGACAAACATCAATCTACAATTCACAAGCAACTGCATAAGAAGCACAGGGCAGTGAGAAAATGTGCTGTTGCCAAACAGCTCCAGAACTCAGCATATACTCAGGGGATAAACAACCAGAAAGGGGATAATATTGGGGATAACATCCAACATTCTAAGCTGAAGGCCAGAACGCTCTTTCATTTGAAACAACCACTGGGTCCGCTTGATGCCTGCCCATGAGATTGACATCACAGAAGGGAAATCTCAATGCCTGAGTGTTGCCTGTATTAGAACACCCAAAAATCTGTCCATTTTTTAACACAGGGGAAAACCTTCACTTTCACATTTACACCCAGGAAGAAAAAAAAAATAATGTTAAGCAACAACAACTACAGGGAAATCATCTCCCTTGGAACTGTTACACCTTCCTTTCTAAAGGAAGGAAACAAAGATCCATGCAAGTACTAGAGCTAGTTTAAAACATCTGTGAAGTGGCAGGGGAAAGAAAGGGCCCTTTTATGTAGAGAACTGTCAATGTCTGGCTGCCAGAACGCCTCATGTCTTTCTTCCTCTACAGGCAGGTTGACTGTCTCTCTGGTGGTGCAGGCGATTCCTTCACCACAGAGGAAGGAATCATGATGATATAGAAGCTCCTAACTCTACACCAGCACTGGGGAGCTAGGCAGAGCATGAAGATGCACCCCATGGGCTGGAATACAAGGAAGAGGTGACCAAGCTAAACATACTACAAAACACCTTGGCAGCTTTGCTGGAGATAATACCATTTTGCAGTTAATTGACATTACAGAAAGCTGCTAAAGACTCGTCATAAGGCACAGGATGAGTTTACACTCCTTCAACTCCTAGGCTGAGGTCCAGCCTTTGAGAGACAGAGCAGATACAGTCTAAGTGCCAAAAAACGTGGTTCTGAACTTCCTGAGACCTACAGAGGGTGTTGAATTGGGTTTCTGATGTGGAAGTCTAGGCTTGGAAGTAGCAAGGCACTTAGGAGATGGAAGGTAGTCACCTGATTCCAGCTGTAGTTCTTCCACTGGAGAACACAGACTGCTGCCAAGATGACTGCAAGGACCAAGGCCAGAATGCTGGGTATCCCTGCGGCTACTCCAATCACCCAAGGTTCAAACTAACTTACAAAGGCAGAAAGGTCAAATACATGCAGTGTGATCCTTTAACTGTGCTTAGTAGCTGAGCGAGTGGCTACCATACAACAGCAGGAATAGCCAATGGGAGGAACAAAACAGAGGTGTCCAGCCCAGTTGTTCCGCACACTAGGATGGACAAGGGAAGCAGAGATTTTCAGAGGGAAAACATTCCACGTAATCAATTGCGTTAAGTAATGAAACAAACTCTTACCCCAGAAGAACAATCTGACTGGACAGCTGTGCTTCCAGTTGTATTTCCAGAAGTCTAGAAATATATGGTTATAGAACATTTACAAAGAAGTATTTCATACAAAGCAAGCAAGGAGAGAGGCTAAGTGAGCAGTTGCAAGACTTCAACAACAGCATGTGGTCAGTAACACATGGAGCACCTAGCTGTGCCCAAGGTCATGGCCTGTACTTGACAGTCATAAGCAAGAACCCAAACTCTGGTCCTTTCAACAGTAGCTCTGACTGAATGGAAGTAATATATGTTTTTCCTCAAAAAGGGTCTTGAAGCTGAAAAAAAGCATATACAAAGCATATACAAGAGATAAGCACAAATATATGCCAGAGAAAGCTGGATTCAGCAGGAAAAGCAGCACAAGGGGAAGTATGAAGCCCCAATAAAGTATGTGCTTTTGCAAGTCTGCTCTCTGTCCTTTCCATAATGCTGGATGCAGCTGTCTGCACAGCCCTGCCTGAAGGATCAATCAGTGTCTTGGTTCGCAAAACATGCGGTGCAGGGCACTGGCAAACCTGGTGTACCCCAAACCAAAACCATGCAGCTTTTCCAGCCATTGCAAAATGTCACACCCAGTTCCAAGATGACAAGGCAGCTCCAGCAAGGAGGAAGTGCCTTACACAGGCAGTGATGATGGCGGGTGCCTCACTTGTTATCCCCTCTCCCAGCTTGACCCACCATTTCAAGATGACATTGCTACAGCTGAGAGCCACAGGACCCAGAGTCCACCCCAGACAGCCATGGGGAGTGGGGTCTGGGAATGGGCCAGAGCTCAAAAACTGTACATGCCTCCTTAAACGCCACAGGTCAGCCAGATCTCCTCTGGTCTTCACAGCCAATAACATGCTCTGTTTAATGAACAATCATGATCAATACCCACATCTACATCCATCTTTCAGTAATTCAGCAGCCAGAAAAATTACTCTTCCCCATTCTGAGGCAGGTTGTGGCTGAACTGAACATACACAATGCCTATAATTCAGCAGAAAAATGCAATTGATCCCTGTCTGGGAAGATGCAAAACCAGAAAGGATCTGTGTGTCAGAACAGAGAGACTACATTTCATGGTATAGCAAGCAAGAAGGTAGGATTAGAAAGCCCAAATCTTTACATGCCCACAACTTTTTATGGGAAGAGAGAAGAAAACTCCATGTCTTTTAACAAAGAATTAGCAGTGACATGTATCTTAACTGAGTGGCAGAACATGTAAAGGACGCTCTGGTAACTGCTGTGATGGCTAGTGGCCTGCTCCCCTCGTCACCCCCTCTCTCACAGGGAGAGAATAGGAATGAAATCTGAAATGACATTCATGTTCCCTTTGGTGAAAGGAGCAGGATGAGCTCATTACAGGCTCAGTCACCTCTAGCTGGATTTGCACATTTGTAAATAAAGAGGAAAACAGGCACAAATGCAGGAATCTGGGTACTTTAAGCATCTCATCTGTCTTTACTGCTACAATATAAAGTCAGCAGCATTAGGACAGTCTGTCAGAAGATATGCATCAACACTCACCCATAAAAGCAGCAATTTCTCTTCTAGAATTCCACCCCCCAGTTCCTACACATAACATGATGGTGAGTAGTCAATTGATCTTCATCCTATGCAATGTACTTACTGAATTTACAGTTGTGTTGTAAAACAGTGAGAAAGATGTTGTTGTCTCCTACAGAGAAATAAAAAAAAAAAAAAAAAAAAAGAAAGAGGAAAACCAGAACTTAGTATTAGCAATTGGGAGATGCCCCTGGCCAGGTGTGGAAGAGGGGAGGAGTCCTTCTGAAGTGACTGGAAATGATAGCATGAGAATATGCTCATTTGAGCTGAACAGGGAAGGCATGCTTGTTACTCCAGAGAAAACAAAACCCATGCCATGCTCTTGAAGAATGTGGCATGAGGAAACATTAACTGGTTTGCCTGAATTGTTTATACCACAGAGGGCCTCTGAGTAGTTAGGACATTACCATTTAATGCACTTACCCTGACAGCTCCCCAGTGAGAAAGGGTAAGGCTGTTTAACCTCACTATAGCTTGGGAGATGAAGTAGAGTGGTAGCTTGTGAAATAGAAAGGACTTGCACCTGCAACTTTTGAGCCCCAAATTAATCACATGTGCCAGCTCCTGTTGATTCAAGGACAGCTGAAAATGATAGAAACACATTAACTCCTTCCTGTTTACATTGCTTCCACACACAGAAAAGGAGATATTCAGAAGGATTTCTGCTAGATGTGCTGTCTGTTGGGTGGGATATAGAGACTCTGCCATCTGGGTAGAATGCAGAAAGAAGCTTGGAGACAGTTGAAAGCTGCTCTAAACATCTTTTGCTGGTGCAGTTCTACTGCTGAAAGCAATATTGGGTCCATTACATGATGAGCTTAGTGGGTAGCTAGGGCTGCCTGTAGGGATTTGTGCTAGAGACAGTGTTGGGAATGGTACTGCGGAGAACCTTAGCTTCAGAGATGGGTTATCAGGACAAGCAGTACAGAAGCATCTCCCCTTCTATAATCCAGGGGTAAGTAGTATGCACATCTGTATGAAACAGGACTTTTAAGACACTTTGATTCAATGTTATTCCTGAGCCCCAGTCTGTCCTGGAAACACGTAAGAATTAAATAAACTGAAGTGAAAGAGCAAAGCTGCTGAGATCTCCCTTGGAACTGAAACACTGGTGCTCTGGAAGGTGACAGGAAAAGGCTGAAAGAACTTCACTTTGCATGCACAAAAAGCCAATAGAGAGGGAACTGGCAGTAAATTGTCCTTTTTCTGTCTGCAGGAAGTTCTGCTGCCATGCGCTGATGAAGGCCTGGTTACTTCAGAAGGAGGAGGTCAATGCAGTCAAAGTTTCCCAACTGAAGTCTGGATACTGCAGGTTATGGAGAAGGAAGGCTCAAAATTCAAGCAAACTATGAAAGATTTGACTCAGTTTAAGTCTTTCAATCTAGGAGTGGGGCACATCATTGTGTGTTGAGGACCATAATCCACATCAAAGTCAAAGAGGGGATGAGATTATTGAAAGATCCAGAATTCATCCTCCCATTACAGATACTAGCTGGAGGCTTGTTTAGAAGTATGGCCTTTATATGCAAGCTGTGGACATTGTACTGGAAGCGTAACCTCTGAACAGCTTAGCTTATGGGACCACAGATGTTGGGAAATGCCTTTGAGCATGCAGACACAGCTAGCAATTGGTCACCAAGTGAAAAGGATCTCTTTCAAACTCCTTAGAGGTGGAGGTATTGATGTACCCAGGCTGCCAGCTGGGAATGAAATATAGCAGAGACATTTCTCACCCAAATTTTCTACTGTGTCTTCCCTGAACTTACTGAAATGCACCTTTGTGAACAGCTGACCTGTTAACATTTGAGCTTCAATTTTCATATCTGCCTCTTCTCTGAAGCTGTACATTTATTTTTATTTCGTTCTTCTTGGTTAAAGACAGTGAACTTAATGGACTTTATTATTTCTAGGACTGTGCATGCAGGTCTTAATTACAAAATGCAGGATTTAGGATATCCTAAGACCATCATATTTGGAAATGGAAATGTCCAACCTGCTAGCAAGCAAATAGAGAAAGCTATAGCAAGACACTGACAAATAGGCTGTTTCTCTCAATTGTACAATGGTTTAAAACCATTGCCTCAAGCCACTTCCAAAAATGGATCACTATGCAAGTTTGTATGCTAGCCATGTTAGGAGAGATAAGGATGTCCTTTACATGAAAATTACTATTGACTTCCAATTTATTTGCTTCAGAAAAGGAAGAATAGGACACTCCTAATTTTCCTGATTAAAACTTCTGATTATTGCTCTGAAATTTCTAAATGTAAAGTGCATGTAATTCAATACTCTGGTATCTTTCTATATCTGCAGTGACACTTCTTTTGCTCATAGATTGCCCTGACTACTCCAGAGTAACGTTTACACGGCTCTGAGTATCAATGACCCTCATGTGAGTCAGGTAGGTTTCCCACCAGCACTAACTACAGCATCTACTGTCTGCCAAGAGCCCGTCTTGCATGAGAAAGCCTTACACTGCAGCTGAGGTAAAAAATAAACACTGCAAATATTCCCTCTCCCTCGTTGCCACTCAGTAACTCATAGCTTCCTGCAGACCTGGAAACAGGAGAGACCACAAGGAGACAGGCCTCTTCCCCAACCAAAGTCAGCATCATTGGGCCCCTGTGGCTCAGTACAGAGAGCTTCTCACCCAATGGAGCAGAAGGGAGATGGATGAGTGCAGTTAACACACACGTCCAGCAATCAAATGCTCTGGATTTACTTCTCAAATTTACCTCAGATGTTTCCACCTCTCAGCATCAACTCTCCAACATATGGATAATATTCCCTTTCCCCTAGCTGTTCTCGCACTTGCTCAAACTTCAACGGCTCATGGGCAGGGACCATCTCCTCTCCTGTGTCTGTACAGGTCCAGGGGTAACCTCTGGCCAGCTCTTGGATGGAGCTGGCAGAGGCTACATGCCATTCACTGGGTAGGGCTGTGGAAGAGAGACAAAGGGAGATCCCAAGGGGACCAGTAGGTGCAAGTAAAAGAAGATCAACAGAGGATAGAGTCCAAAGCCACTAATCTATTATTTCTATTCGTATATTCGTATACTGTTAACAGGTGATTTTGTGCTGCCACTCCCCTAGCTCTGCTGTTGATCTAAGATCCTTTGAGAGCATGTTTTCAGTGAATTCCATGGAATTAATTCATTATTAAATTTCAGAGGCAAACATTGCTTTAGCCTCAGAGCCAGCTAGCTGCTGGGAGGAAGGAGGTTTTACTCCTAGCCACTCTCACCTGGCCATTTCTAAACAGACAGTGTGTATTTCAGCAGGTCCCATCTCCCAGGACAGGAAACGTCCTCAAGAAAGGTGCACTGCATGATCCAGGGCACAAGCCTCCTCTCTGCTTCAACCACTCTAAGACCAGGCAATACCTCCAGGACAGAAAATCCGGGGCAGATTCTAAAATCCAAGCAGGTGTCTGAAACTGTTGATTGTACTGTAAGGAAATGCAGAGCTAATGAAGGGGCCAGCTTGACTGATCTGGTTGTGGCAGAGAATGGCAGGGTTAAACACTCCTGGAAAGCTTTCATCCAGCAGCTAAGCGGTTCCGTAGCCTCACCTCTCCTTCACTCTGACCTCCTCCTGCCACTTCCATCCAAACAAGACCCAATCGACTTGACAGGACAGCTCCCACTCACCATTTCACTCTTCTCCCTGAGAAATCCCTGCACGCATTAACAGCAGACCGCCCGATGCCAGGGTTAGCGCTCCTCTTAAGATGAGTTTCTCTTCCTGCTAAAAAACAAACTGTGGACCTGCAAAGAGGAAGAAATGATGGCATTTCTCTCAGGCTGACTCAGACAACCTGGCTGGTTCCCAGCACACCTGATAGAGCCAGGTCCCTGCCAGGGGCAGGGTCTGGCACATGCCTGGGAAGCTGGAGTTCAGGGCGCTGGGGACTCCACCTCTTCTCTGCTGCTCCCACGGCAAATAAAACCACTCCTGCCTCTGAGAACATGTTTAATACGTACCACAAATCAGCCTGAGGGGAATCCTGATTTTGCTTTCTAAGGCTAGCATGTCATCTGCCAGAGTACATTTGCTGTAAATGTCAGGACAGAGTGGAGGATTTCTGTTGGATTGGTGCTGAGACTAACAAACCTGTCTGTCTGAGGAATTGTTCTTTGTCTGAAGTGTGCTGTATCACTGTGTACTTGTGCTTTTAAAAGATGAAGAATTTCCTATCAGACAAACGATACTCCCTTCAGCTTCTCACAAGTGGTGACTGGATGGTCCTTGGGTGCTTTCAGGAAAATGAAGACCCGTTTCTAGAAATAAGCAGAAAAAATGAGGACTGGCCACCTCACACAGCACTGGTAGCAGGCAGTCAGTGTGGGAAGAGACATTAAGGGAACGTGGTAGTTAAACAGCAGGGAGGATATAAGCTTGCAAAAGATCTTTACACATAAAACAGATAGTCTGTGCACACACTAAGAACCTATCTGACTCCAATTCCAAGTGTCTGTGTGTTTCTCTAACAGCTATGACTCCATTTCATATTCTACCTTCTATTTTACCTCCTATTTCCCACCAGCTTCACTTGGGCTACATCATTTATAATATTTCAACATTGCTTTGGACTGTAACTCTCTGTGTGACTGAAGGCTTCTGGCTCTCACTTTTGAAATTATGTCCACCAGGTGATTTGCCAGTTTTCAGGCTCATACCAGCAATATACTGTGCCATGATACTCTGGTGCAGGAGGCTACATGGGAATGCTTATTCCTTACTTCATCTCCAATGCTGCTTTGCCTTTGGGAATGGCTGGCAGGAAATTCATCAGCACAAAGGTTTGAGTGGCCATGTCAGATGCCACGGGAAAAGTTCTGGGTGATGGGATATGCATGAACTGGGTATGTGGTGGGGAAAGAACACAGACATGATCCCTAGAAAGTAGACATCAAGCAGTGGACAAAAAGAAGAAAAGCATTTTACGTGCTGCCTAGCTACTGAACACTTTTCTGCCACAGTGAGAGTGCAGACCACAACTTTTCAGTAAGGAACATCTGCCTCATGTTCACCCTGCTGTCCTTTGCACAGAAGTTTCATGTCCCAGGGTCTTTGGGACCTGCTGCTGAAGGCCATACCCTGTAGTGTAGTGAATGAGCTTCCTCTTCTGAAGTCTACTTAAGGACCAATTCCTGGATCCCTAATGTTTATCACTGCAGATGTGCATCTCAGCCCACTAGAGCATGAGCACAGAACATGAAACACAATGATGTAGCCCTTTGGCTGACCAACTTGTTCCTCTGTCCCACTTCTTAAATGATCAAAAAATGATGCAAAAACCAAGACAAAGCTAAAAGCTTGAGGGAATATTGCTTCCTGCAGAGAGTAAATCCCACCCGCTATTAGCAGTAGACACAAACAGTTGGCAGAACAAGGAATGTATTAAGGAATTTCCTCCTCTTGAGGAAGTAGTAAATGCATGCATACAACAGAACGTGCAACTGAATCCACAGTCTTTAATGAATGCAGAGACTCGATTTGGGCACAGGTACATTTCTGATTGCCCCCACTTCCTTCCCTCCTTCCCCTCTTAAAAAATTATTTTAGTTAGTGAAATGTAAAACCACACAAAGACCAGAATACATATACACACCTTAGAGAGTCAGACATTTTTTTCTTAAGAAACGTTCACACATTTAGAATTATTGACTGTTAAGACCAGTCAGTACAGCAGAAATGTTCTACATAGATCATTGGTTGAAATGCACAGTACAACAGGTGTGAGCAACACCGTCACAAGAGACACCTGCATGAATGTTAACAAGTGTAGTAGATCCATCAAACCACATTGCAAGCATCTGTAACAAACCAGTCTGTGGAAGATGGGAAATTACCAAAATGTGGAACAGAGATATTAAAGTACACGGGAAGCTCCTACAGTTACTTCTTTCCAGAGTCAATGCTCTTATTAGAGAGTCAGGAAACCTGAACTGCTGCTTGCCACCTGAAACTTTCCTTCTGTTTCACAGGGATCAGTGTCACACTTTCATTTCCAGACCTGAGTCACTGTGATTTTGCTTGAATTGGGGGCAAGGAAGAGAAGGACAACTGCAGACCCCATCTAGCAGAGCTCACTTCCTCAGGTCTGCGTGGTCAAACAGCTTGAGATGAGAGGTCTTGCCTGTAAAAAGGCCACAAAATTTGAAGCAGAATAAAACAGAGCTAAAAAACCAAAACAGAAATAACATGGTTTTATACAGCCTGCAACAAAGCTATAGTCAACGGTACAGTATTGTTCACATGACACTTATTAAGGCTTTGACTACTGGTTTTCTACATGCACATTTTATATACATATAACCTTGTGTGTGTGTGTATAAATTAATTTATTATTTTTGTTCT
This sequence comes from Tyto alba, assembly GCF_018691265.1. Taxonomy (NCBI): domain Eukaryota; kingdom Metazoa; phylum Chordata; class Aves; order Strigiformes; family Tytonidae; genus Tyto; species Tyto alba. Next base: position 23,103,962 of record NW_024881261.1, on the reverse strand, counting down.
AAGCAAGAAAATATTTTCATGCATATGCTTCTCCTAGTATTCACAATACTTGGACCATATTCTGTTCAAGGACTTCTGGAGGAGGCGGGGTCTATTTATTATCCATCTGGAAATGCCCTCATCTCCAGGGATGTCGTCTGTGCCTGACAGTGGCGTTGGCCCCACACTTCTCCACAGTCATACACCAGAGAGGAGGTTTCACCCCGGACCCTGACAGTACATTCGTTATGTAAACATAGTAATCCTTGGATTATAAATATTTTATTAAAGCTAGCATACCTCAGCTTTTAGCTCATAATTGCCCATGAGTGCCTTAATGAAATATCATTCAAAATAAAGTTTTTTCTTCTTTCTTTTTTTCTTCCCATATTAACAGCTCAATTACAGTGGTTTCCCCAAATGCACAGTTTTCCCTAATTTTTCCCAAAGAAGTGCCAAGCTACCTGTTAGTTCTGCAAGTCCATGGCTCAGCAGCTTCCATGTACATAAATAACTGCAACACAGAGCATGTCTGAGCCTTATAGCTCAAAGTGCTTAAGTCACCGTCTCGCTTGCACCCCTGCCATGAAGTTAAGAGACTAGGCCATAGGCCAGCGAGGAACAGGGAGGAAGCAGAAACCGGCAGAGCTCTCCCGTTCCTAGGCCCATGCCTGGAGCTTGAACGTGTTTCACAGATTCCCAGAGCTCACCAGAGCTGACCTGTTGTATGGCCTGTGTCCCTCTGCCTCAGGGACACCCTGATTATCTGTGGCCCAGCATTTCCTTCAGTGAGACGCTCAGGCTAGCTGATGTTGCAGAGCACTAGGTTGTGGTGGGGAGCCCTGGGGAGAGCAGCTCAGCTGTGAAAAGGAAGTGCTCGCATGGGAGTGGTACTAAGGAAAGGAAGCAGCGTAAAGAAGACTGAGAAAGCAAACGTGTGGAGCGAGGAGAGGTTCCTTATTTAAGATATGGCCTGGACTGCTGCCACCGCGCTCTGAGCTGCCTTGCCTGGTGGTGTAATTGGAGCATTCTGTCAGCGCTCCAGTTGTTAAGCTCTCCCACCATTACATGGCATCATGCCTTGCACCCCACCGCAGCACTACCCTGTCAGCTACCACCTCTCCCTTGGCCACTGCATCAAAGTACTTCCATGCCACATATACCATGACAAGTACTGCAGATCAGGCTTGGGGCCTTCTTGTTCACTGTGATCCAAGTAGCTAGCAGCCCTAAAGAGACTGTTCCTGTGCCTCTGCCTACTTTTCAACCCACAATAACCAAGACAATAAATAGATGGGACAGAGGGAGTGATGGAGTCCCAGCCATCTGGTTGTTCACTTATTGCACAGAGTATTTTGGGCTGGTAGAGCAGAGTGGGCAGCTCCCAAGGTCCTCTGAGAAAATCCTACTGGGTAGCTGTCTACATCATCTACTCCAGAAAATGTGTTCAGACAGTTCATGTGTACAGGATGTTTAGGAAATGTCACCTAGAAACAGGATATGCAAGAGATGAAGGCTTTTCTCAGTTCAACCTATGTCTTCACTCAGCCCCATGGCAAGCTGTGCAAAATACAATGTTTATGCCCTGGCAGGTATGATTAGAAGACAGTTTTTGGTCCTGGGTATGTTAACAAGAAAGGGTGATGCTAATAACTTTAGAGGCAAACCTTTGAGACTGGATTTAGTTTTAGTTACAGAAAATACTGGACACTGATTTTGGCCAGGTGCACAGAAGCTTAAAAAAAAAAAAAGACAAAGATCACAGTTAAATGTCTCAATCTTCAGATGGAAATGTCTGTGAGGAGCAGTAAAACTACTTTCTCATGTGCAATGCATCCTGAAATTTGGTACTTATGTATTGGGCATGAAAGCCTTTCTTGTTGATGGTGTCGTCTGTGTGGAATCGAATCATGATGGAATCCCCTGCAGAGTAGATTTCTTCCAGAGGCTGCAGAAAAGTAAAGAAGACATCATGGAATGGTCAAGTCTGGAGGCTAAGTAACTGTCTGCACTATGATGCTAGGGCCAGTAAACACAAACATTGAGCTCTCAGTACCTCCTGCACTCCTGAACATATTCCCTTGCTCTTTGCATGCTTGTCCTTTATATCTGAAGACTGATGCCAGCCCACTCTACAATCTCAGTTCTTCCAGTTGCTTTTTGTAGGTCACATTCACAGGACTTTCTGGATGTTCTTGTTCCAGTCTTCTGAATTTTCTATAATTTGTCATTATCTTTTCGCAGGAAATGACACAACCCAAACTGGACCCTATTTGGTAGCTGAGGCCCTCCCAGGGTTCATTAGGAGCAAAATAACTTAGCCGCATACCATACACGATAACTCTGGTTATTTCCCCCACTGCTGTGACCTGCTACAACCTCCCTGTGCTTCTCTGCAGGACCAACATTTTCCCAGCCATTCTCCATTTGTCATTGTGCAAGTAGGTAGATTACTACCCTGCTGCCCTGAACTTCTTCACACCAAGCTGCTATGCCTTTGTTTATTTTCCAGACCATTTCCCCAGTTTGCAAGGACTGCTCTGGCACACCTGCTCCTTGGATGTCTTTCTTTAAATGCAATAAGCACTTCTCCATTTAATTGCTGAAGTCCTAGATAAATTAAACATAGTCCCTCTGGTTTTAAATACCACCCACTATTGTTCACGCTAACAGAGTCACTCCTCTTAATGGGGATACAGATAACACTTGAGGAGACAGCATGCCACCCTGGAGTCAACAAGCAGCTCTGCAAGTCCTTTCACCCTCACCATAGCATGGCCTCAGTGTGACTTGGCTTCAGGCAGGGAGTGACTGAGGGTGAAATTGACCTTTGGAAACTGTTTCCAACACTTTTGTGGCAGAGTTGGGGCACAGCAGTGTGGCAGTCCCATTCTGCTGCCCATGGCCTTGGGCTAACAAGGGAAAGTCAGTCAGCAAGGTTTTCAGACCAACCCTGCGCATCAGATAAAACGGCTGTGATCTCTAGCAACAGGAGAAGCAGCAACACCTGCCCCTCTCCAAAAAGGTTATGCAAGTACCCTTCTTTGCCACCCTCAGTTATGTCTATGAAATCCCTGCCACCACAGCTTACCCCTGAGCCACAGAAGCGTCCCAGGCGGGGTGCAGTGCTGTCGTAACCATCATAAATCTCCATGTAGTCATATCCACAGTCGGCCTCCTCCTCAATCTCAAATGTCTGGAATATCAGCTCCACCCCATAACCATCTTCGGCTACAATCACCCATTCACAGTTCACTTGACCTGGGTAGTTGTTGTCCCCAAACTGAGCATGGGAATACAGCTCCTTAGTTCGTACTTCAGCCTTTAGGAGCCCACCACACTCTGGAGGAAGAAAAGAGCACAAAACAGAGTCTAATCAAAGGCCCTACCTCACAACAAAGAGTCACCATCCCAACTTTGGGCCAACTGCAGCGAGAGAAGACCTCCAGCATGAAGTGCACGTGCAACAGAGAATGTAATTAATCACTGCAGCAAACTACTGCAAACCAATGAATTCTCCAGTCACCCATAAATCCATTGACTAACACAGTATAGAGAAACTTGGTTCTTTTGGTACAGAACATGAAGGGAGAGAGACTATCAGTTAAAACTAGCAGGATGGGATTCCTGCCACATAATTCTCTGGAAAATGTATTATTTTACAAAGCAGTTGCTTAAAAGGAAGACTTAACATGTTCTTTGCATTTGTCCTGCAGCTGGAATTCTGACTCTAAGTATTTTACCAACAATAAGTTGAAACACATTAAAAATCTGGGGATCAAAATAATTCTTTTCTGCCCACACATTGCACAAAAGTAGCCCCATGCTTGTGAAAAATGTGTGCTTTGGTGCAGTTTCCCTGCAGCCCATCAGGAAGATGCCTCCTTACCAGTCTCTCATGCACTGCTTCTCAGAGCATCTTTCATCTACAGTGGCAGGGATTTTAAAAAAAGTGAACTTTGGTACATCACACCCACCTCTGGGCTGCCTCAGATAGAAGATCAAGCTTGCTGTATCTGTCCACAGCACATCTCTGCTTCCACCATAACCAGGCTGTTCCGTGTGTGGGCCAATACATGGGCTAAGTTGCATCACCTCATTTTCTGAGGGTGGATGAGGAACAGAATGGTTTGCTATTCAACCAAACACCTCCAATTTAAACAAAAGAACTGAGCAGGAATGTCTGACATCAAGAGACCTCTGAGCTGATAAAGAAGCTGGCATTTATGGTATGGTGCCAATAATGGTCTGGGAATTGGTTACCACAATTTAAAACCACTTAAAATTCAGGCTAAGCTTCTGTGGGAGAAAAGCACGTCTTGTTTTGCCTGGTAAACAATGCAGTGAGATTTGATGACATCTTATAGCACTGGAGTACTGGCAAGCAACCATCTTACCTGTGCTGTGCTTTGCCTGGAAACCTTTTCTTTGCACAGAGGCATCAGAGTAAAACCTGAGGAACATCTTGTTGGTAGAAGCCACTACAGGGTCTGGTTTCTTGCTGCCACAGAAGCGGCCAAGGATAGGTGACTTGCTGTTGGGCCCATCATACATTTCCAAGTGGTCATAGGCACATTCTTGGTGCTGTTCAATCTCAAACTCATTGAAGGTCTACAGTACAAATAAGGAGAATAAAGACAGACATTTGTAAATGTGAGTACGCAATTTAGCAGAGGATGAAATGCCAAATGAGAAACAGGTCAAATGGTATGCCTGTTTCACTCATCCCACAAATTAGAAAAGAATAGTGCACTTTCAAGTGCAGAGTGGCAAAGCTCAGAAGTTCATATGAATGTTCTGTGTAGGCTTAGGTTTGTTGCCTCACATGGGTGCACAACAACAGTTTTCAACTGCAAGCCTTATATACTTTTATTTTTCTGCCAGGAACCCTGCCTAGCACACCAAATGGGCAGTTCTTCAATACTACTTCCACTGAGCACAGGGGTCCAGACATTATTTCCTGCAGTGAATGGGCCATCTGCACAGCTTTGGGCATGTCCTGCCATAAACATCAGGCCATGCTGTAAAATGGGCCTGATGCTTCTCCCTCAGAGGGTTTGGGGACTGGTCCTCCCACCACTTTATGCAGAGATGGTACCAACAGAGCAGGTCACCAGGAGGGGTATGGGTGGGAAAGCATGTTATACCTTCTGCTAACAGAGAGAGCAATGCTCCACAGTTGTCATCTGCTGAAGTCTCCTCCAAGCTGCCCCTCCTCAGCCTTTTGCAGGCCAAGGGCAGCCTCCTGGGACACCCTCCTCTGAGCAACCCAACACAGGACCTATGGGGATCAACCTCCCACTCACACAGTGGCAGGGGAAAGTCACTTCAGGTCCTCACAATCCAGCCTGCTTCTCCCCTCATGCTCCCACTCACTGGTTACTCACTACTTTCACTCGGTGGCCAGGCATTGCAGAGATGTCCCAGGTGCACTCTTTCCGGCTAGGGTACTTGTCGGGCCAGTTTGGACTGCTCATCACTCCCTCTGCACCACTCAGCTTGTGCTCGCAACCAGCTTGAGAGAGAGATCACAAGATGGAGGCATCGAGGCAGGTCTCACATGGGAACCACGTAACATCCTACATGCTCCTCTCTGCCCACTGAAACCCTCAACAGGGCAGAAACAGGGAAGGCTTCAGTCACTGAACAAGACTTTTTAGTACTACTGTGTATTTCTGGTGGGTTTGTCCTATACTTTTTTGGGCTAACATGGCAGCTGGTGAAATGGACCATCTTATTCCCCTGGGCCTCATCAACCTCATCCACCTCCTCACTCCCAAATATATTCTCCTGCTCCTCCATCTCATCTGCCCAGTTCTCAGTGACATGGTATCCAACGCCTCCACTGTGTTGACTGTGGTGCTATCTCAGCCTTGAGTTGTTTTGCCAATTTGAAAGCTGAATCAGCTCATGGAGAGATCAGACAAGGACCAGAGACCATACACAGGAAGGCCACAGCAGCACACGGCACGGGTAGGACTGCAGGAAGAAAGGTAACTTTGGTAGTAGCAAGCAGCTAGATCAGCTCACCCTTTCTCTTCTGACTCAAATCCAATAATTAAATGAAGCAGCAGTGACTAGTCTAATGGCCATGTCCCACAACTGTTCCTTTCACTAACCCAACTTCTTGCCCCGACTCTGTCCATCCCCCATGGCCATACAGAAGGCCAGACTGGGGAATGGATCCAGATGAAAACAAGACCTCTACTTCCTTTTTCTAGGTAGCTTTCCAGCTAGCTGAGGCTTTTTCAGTGCCCTAGTCTGATATACTGTACAAACATTCTTCCAACACTGGGCAGGAAGCACCCTGGCTCAAACTGTGTTTGAAGTACCTTGTCTTTCCTGAGGGTAGGGAGTGGGGACCTTACCTTCTTTACAATCATGGCCATTTTCATGCAGCATGAAGCCATTTCTACACTGGCATATGTAGCTCCCAAAGGTGTTGATACAGTCGTGCTGGCAACCACCATTGTCTTTGGAGCATTCATCCTTGTCTGGGCAGGATCAAACCAACAAACATTGAGTTGACAGTGAGAAACAGACTACCACAGTCACCAGTCGGGAGTCCCATACCCCGACTAGCAGATACTAGTGCAAACCTCCAACCTCTGCTGCTGGATTAGTCCTGTCAGCTTTTTAGCCCAGATACATTCTCTTCAACTATCTTTCATTCTGTAAAATCCATTACAAATGTGTTTCATTATGTAATGTAGGTTTTGAATGGTTAAAGAGTCATATTTAGAAGAAACCCATAGCAATGACTCATTGTTTTAGAATAGAGCCCAGGAAAAGTATCACACAAATTCACTAGCCTAGGCAGAAATCTACTGGCCAGTCTATACTTTCAAGTTCCTACATGCTCTGATGAGCCTCCATCTTTAAATAGCTCTGTTCAAGAGAACAAGCAGCCAGGTGGAGAAGAGGATCTAAGCTATAAGCTGCTCCCTGAAGCTGAAATATGACCCAGTTCATTCCTGTGTGTCCAGGACTATGCATTCTTGAATCTCACTGTTCTGAGCACAGGATCTGCTCATGGTTTCCAGTCCAATTTAATTTATGAGCAGTCTATCTCCACTTTTTCTTGGGCCAGTGGCCTCCCTGGACCTCATTAACCTCATCTGTCTCCTCATTCCCAAATGTATTTCTAGATTAAACATACCCCACCTCATCCTTCCTCTTGCTTGATTTAATAAGCCAAACCCCTAACCCTGATTCTACTCTGCAACTGTCTTAATTCAAGGCCATTTTGCCTGATCATCCTTCTCAAAAACATTAATACTCCTTTGTCTCTGCTGAAAACCCAGCATGAAATTGAATTTCCACTCCCATATGATGTACAGTTAACCTCCAGAACTGCCTGACAACAAGGTACATCACTGACACCAAGAACTACAAAGAATTCAGAGCAGAGGTTTAGCAACTTCCACTAGCATGCACTGCTTTGATGGGAAATTTTCTAATTCCTAGAGTTTCAGAGGAAAAAGCTTTTATTTCTGTCCCTGGAGTCATTAAAGAACTTCCAGGATTGGGCTCCCCATTGCTTCCTGCTATGGGAGTACTGGAGGCACTGATGAAATCCATGCATCTTGCTGACACTGCGCTATGAAACTGGACCATATGCTGCACTGAGAAACCAAGATGAAAGGTGACATAGCACAAAGAAACCATGCTTTTTTGATGTAACTGACCATGTTAGATTGTGCCTGATTTGACAGGAAGTTGAAGAAAATTCACCAAAGACAAGAGGTTCAGTCAGAGGAGACAGCTAAGCAAGTGAAGAATGCAGCCACGTACCAGAGAAGTAGTGAACTTTAAATCCTTTCTTGGAGACTGTGTTGTCTGATTTGAACTCCAGTCTCATGTTGTTGCCATACGATGTGATTACTTCAGGCTTGTCTGAGCCACAGAACTTGCCATGCAGCTTGGAGTCAGAAGCCAACCCACTACGAACCTCAACATAGTCATATTTACAGACCTGCCAAGAGAGGAGGAGATTTCTCAGCTCCATGGACTTGGAACAGAGCATTTCAGAGGAAGGGGACAGAGGCTTGGCTGAGAGGGAACAGAAACAGCCTTACACTCAAACACACTCCTAAATTCCCCAAATTCTCCTCCGTCAGTGTTCTCACTCCATTCCCTTGCTGCCCTGGTCTTAAAGCATGGGTGTGTTTATCAGAATAGCAAAGGTCCCATTTAATTTAGCTAAAATAATTACTCGCATCTTCTCCAAGAACCTGACAGTGTTGAAAGAACTTCAGCAGCCTGCTGAATTAAGGAAGAGCCACTACTCTCATTTACAGTGGGGAAAGCAAGACCAGAATGCTTTGTTCAAATTCCACCCTGGCAGGGCAGAGAACAAACTCTTTTACTGGTTATTTTGTTTATCCTTGAGGAACTCTACTTCCCTGTTCATATCCAATTATTTTCCTGCAAAGGCAGCTCTGGGGAAGGTGGGGGATGGACACCTATTACGGATGGGAAACACCTACAATTATGCAAAACTGGTAGAGAAAAGAAGCCTGTTTATAACAGAACAGCTTTAATCCTTCTATTCCATAGAGAAAGCAGATCCAGACTTCAAAGAGAACAATCACTGTTATTGGTTTATTATATCAAGGGTGGGGAAACAACCAGAAGCTCCACCAGTAAGACAGTCTCCTCTTCCTTGTACCCCAAGGATTCATCCAGTTCTGAGTTAGCCAACAGTCACACCTCTGAGATGCAGGTACTGGTTACGTACATCATTGCCTTCCAGCTCAAACACTTCGAACTGCAGAGAGATCCGGTACTGGGCTGGAGCTACCACCTGCCAGACGCAGTTTTTGTTAGTAGGATATTCCTTGGGCCATCCAGGGCTAGTAATGGTCCCATTGAGCTTGGTGATGAAGCCCCCACAGGCAGCTGGAGAGGCAATAAATGAACACAAGTTTTACTTGGTTCTGTTCAGACACACAAATTGGGCCACACTGTTAGTCAGGAAATTAATTGGATCCTGGTTGGTGGCACATTTAAAATCCTGACCTCCAGAACAGGTTTTAAATGCTGGGAGCTGCAAAGAAGACAGAAACTTCACCTGTTGTAAGACACCAGTGAAACACACCCTGCCAGGCTATGGCTCTGAGAGCTGTTTAAACAGTGTAAGACTGCTCTCCTTTTTACTCTCTAGCCTTGGGCTTCCTATGGATCAGTTGACTTGACATGCACAATACAGTTGTAAAGGCCAGCTTGGTAAAATCACACACACTCAGTCCTACAAACCTTACTATTTCAAGTTTATCAGCAATGGAATATTAGAAGATAATGCAATTCTAGGGAAGACACCCCTGTCAATTCTTCAGTGGCTTAGTATACGTGGACTGCATCTTCTCTAGGGAAAATTGAAAACAAAGCCAAGGACTTAGCTTTATTATCCCATTTCCTTCAAAAATGTAGGACATCTCAGCTTCATCCTCTTGTGGGAGGGCATGGATTTTACCTCAATGGAATTGACCTCAGTATACTCTCTTGCTGCAAAATTCTATTTGCAGTGAAGCAATTTTTTCTTGCTGTTTCTTGGGAGTAATGAGATACATCCAGATCTTCAGAACACAGGGATAAAATCTGCCTGCGTCTTGTTCCCAGCATTATTTTGCATAAAGAGAACTAACCCAGGGGAACAGCTTCGATACAAAAACTGTAGCAAGTGTGTCTGGAGAAACAAAAGCAATTCACTCTGATGTGCATCACTACAATTTCAAAGACTATCCTTCCTGTATTGCCCACAAATTAAGTTTAAAACAGAAGGTTAAGAGTGTTCAAAAAAACACTTGCCAAGTTATGCCAACTGGCTTGCTCAAAATTGCAAGAAATTATTTAAAAAAAAAAAAAAAAAAAAAAGTAAAGCTTCCAAAAGCCTTTTACACACAGCTAACTGCCCTCACCAAGTCGATCGCAGCCCTCCCCAAACAGTTTGGCAAAAGTAGAAGTCAGGGCAAATGGGGTGACATTGAGAGCACCACTCACAGCATGTAGAGCTCCCTATGGGTCTCAGCTGAAAGGCAGAGCTATGAGACAAGAACAATGGGTAGACTCTCACCACACCAACAGCTGTATTGTTGGTGGGAGCAAACACTTGTTGCAAGAGATTAACTGCATAAATAGAAAGCTGACAGCAACTGTTCCTATCTAAGACATGGGTTTTTTCCCCCATAACAAAAGAAGGGAATTTGCTCCTCAGTATGGATAATGTCTGTTTTGCATGCGTGCAAAACATTTATATTTTATTCTACGAAATAAATTTATTAAAAAAAAATAAATTCAGCCTTAGATTGAAATACTTTTGGGGTACTCAATGGTTAGGTTGTAATGCCTACCCTTCCTTTTATGCTGCACTGTAGGAAATCTGGTCTGAACAGGGATCTCTGGTCATGAAGAACAACTGGTTTTCAAGATGTTTGGCAATAGAGAATCAGAGTATTTTCAGTTTTTCAACCAAAACTTGATTTTCAATGGAAGATGTTGACAAAAAGAAATTAGTGGGGGAAGATAAACAGAAACAAAGAGGATGTAGGGGCAAGGAAAATAACCTCCAAGATGGTTCAATTTCATTATTAGCTGTAATATCCATCCTATAGACAGATGCCTCAATCTGTATGTTACTCACCTTCACAGCTCTTTTTATCAGCTGTCAGCTCATAGCCAGGCTCACAGGTGCATTTGTAACTGCCCAGTGTGTTCTCACAGTGCTGCTCACACCCACCATTGTCCGGCAGAGAACATTCATCCATCTCTGTCAGGAGAAAACCAGAACAAGTCACCCTTTCCTGACCACCCAAACCCCCTCACATTCCTCATGCAACAGTTCTGGACAGAAGGACCAGAGCACCAGCCGATGAGCCAAGCCCACAGAGTATTCACCGCAGCAAGCCTCACAAGTGCTAAAGCAATTCTACCACCAAAATCATAAAGGACTACAACTACTGTCACTAGTCAAGAGTGCTTCTTCTGGACAGGAGCAGGAAAACATAGCCTCCTGTAAAGAATTAATTGCTTTTTGTTCTCATTTGCCCCTGTTTTTTCGTTTTGTCTTTTAAATCCCTCATGCTCTCGAGTGACTTGAGCTACCAGGAACCAGCCCATTATGGTTCCCACAGTAATGGAGCTGCAGGAGGCCATACCCCCTGAATGGGGTGCAGCAAAGGAGATGAGAAGACACACAAGTAGTTCTTCCTTTTCATAGACACATGAAGTCTTGCTACCCTAGACTTTGACATCAGGTTCTTCCAATCACATCTCAACAACCTGAACTGACATTTTAATATACAGATAGCCAGATGTACTGGCTTCTCACCCTGATCCCTGATTCCATGTGCATCCCTTAACAGATGGTTTTATTAACATGGTTGTGGTGGGTTGGCCTCAGCTAGCAGCCAAATTCCCACCCAGCTGCTTGCTCACTCCCCAGCCCGTCACTCCAGTGGACGGGGGTAGAAAATAGGAAAAACAGGAGCAAGAAAGCTCCTGGGTTGAGACAGGGAAATTACCTACCAATTACTGTTGTGGGCAAAACACTCAACTTTGAGGAATTGAACTTCATTTATTGCCAACTAATATAAATATTTGAGTACTGATTCAGGTATGGGGAAACAAAAACTGAAAATAAAATCAATAAATGTGAAAACACTTAGGGAAAACCTTTCCACCCCCTTTTGCAGTCTCAACTTCACTCCAGACTCCTCTCTCCATGCCTTGTATCACCACAACTTATACTCAGTCCCTTCAGCAAAGCCACGATCAGGCAAAGGCAGGAGGGGATGGGAAGCTGCAGTCCGTACATGACTCTACTTATCCTCTCTTCTCATACTTCACCCCTGCTCCAGCATATGTCCTCCCACAGGCTTCAGGGAATATCTGCTCTGTCATGGAGCACCTCTAACTTCTCCTCTGATCTTGGTGCTACCTCTGCTGTTTCACTTTTTGTTCCCTCCTCCTCTCTCTCCTCATCATTTCTGACCTTTTCTTAAACATGTTTTCACAGAATTTCTCAGCTGATGGGCTCAGCTGTGTCCTGCAGTGGGTCCACTGTGGAGCCAGCTTGAACCTGGCATGGCGCAGCCCCTGCAGCCTCCAACTGCCAACACCTTGATACCTACACCCAATATAATGTTCCAGTAACAGTTACTTCTACATAGATCAAATAGGAACAGACTTGACTAGATGATCATTGTAAGTCTCTTCTAACAGAAATATCCTATTCTCTTCTATTGATAACACTGTGTTCCTGAAGAGCCTTCTCACAGTCAGGAACCCCCACTGCAACAGTTTCAGTCCAAACAGATTTTATTTTCTGGTTTCTGTTTGTGGATTCACTATGAAGAAAGTAGAGTATTTCTTTGCTGCTCCATGCTTGGGTACAGGTTCACAAGCTTCTAATACGGCTGTTAAATCCCTTGCTTGAGAGAAGAGAGAGGCTGCAACTCCTACAGATCATCAAAAACTCCTGTGATCAGTCTTCACCATGGGAAGGACACGTCCTGACTATGAGCAGGTATATATCAAGAAGAAAAGCCCAACAATGTGAGTCTAAGACAAGCATATCACTACTAACACTTCATATACAAAATAGGCTTCAGTGGTACAAACAATTTGATACAAAAATAAAGATAAATAATAAAGAATAATCCTAGCACTTTCCCTTGAGATATACATGATCGGATGGCCATGACGTAATTGCTCTTCGTATCTTCCTGACACTGTCTCTTGGATGTGACCAATTGCTTACCCTCTCTGAGCTGTCTTACTTTCTCTGAGCTGTTTGCAGGTTTATTTTCTCTGAAAAGTTAGAAGTTACCACTGAAAGTTTTCATAAAGCACAACATCCAATTCTATCCTTAACTCTTGGGATTTTTTTAAGATGAGTTATTTTCTTTCAATGTTGTAAGACACGTAATTGAAGCGCTATTCCTTTCATAATTCATTAAGGCAAAGCTGACCCATTGCTTAATGAACTGTGAGTGGCAGTCTGAAGAGTGCCTGCACAGCCATTTAATCTGCTCATTTATTTTGCTCATGGAATAGCTGGTAGTCAAAATCCCTCTGGATATGGAGGTACAGGCTGTAGACTTCAGATCCCAGCTTGAAACTCCACATGTTGCCTGCAGGTATGTCTACCCAGCTTTTGAAAACTGACATCAGCTGTGCCCACAATGCAAGCTAGCTAGAAGTTGTGTAGCTATGGTTACTGTGCTGCTTGATCCAAGCAAATACACTTTACTCCTCAGCTGGAATTACTGGCATGGATTTAGCAACAGCCTAACTGTGCACAAGTTACGTGGTTTCTGCTTCAAATATTTGAAGTCTGAGCAGACACTCCAAACTCTAGCCTGCCAACAAAAACTCCACAGACAATACCTGTGTCTGCAATTGTACGAGCAGTGTAAGTTTATGCATTTTTACATAAAAAAGAAATAAATTTATTTCTGACTATCTGTATCATAAGGAAAGCATCCCAGGTTCAGGTGTGTAACTTTCTTCCCCAACAAACTTGCAGGAGAACCTCAAATTCTAGAGAATGACATGCTGCAGGCCAAGAAGTCTCCATGTAGTGCTAATCCCTGGAAGATATCTCTGTCACAGTCAGCCTGCACTATCAGCTCATGAAAGAAGCCAAAATGGGTTTAGGGAGAAGTATTCTCTGTGTTTTTATGGAACCTGAGAAATTTAAACAAGGAAGTTTAGGCACTGTGAGAGTCGTTTAGGGACTCAAATTAAACATCACCCTATTTGCCAGTGATCTTGCAATCGTCCTTTGTCATGGTCTATTAAGATCTCTCAAATTTACAGGACAATGTACCCTGTGAACTAAACTTTATTTAACTAATTGTTTTCTTTGTGCATAAGTGCAGAGATTAAGAATTATGGGTTATAAGTTATGAAACCTTATGATTTGCATGGTGAATAAGTGAATTCATGTGATAGACTAGTCTGAGCAAAGGGGATTGAACCCTGCTGTGTTTGTTTGTTGTACTTCTTAATGAGTTCATGAAATAAAGCCTAATTCACAGAGTACATTGTCCTGTAAATTTCAGAGATCCAAATGGACCATGACATACTTAACGCAAGACAAAAGTTAAAGTAGACATAAATAAAGGACTTATGCAATCCAAATACTGACATTTCTGTCCAGCTGTTGTATATTATTTCTGTACAACTGTCACTGACCCTAAGAGAAACATGACTATCTACCTTGAAGCAGCTCCACAGGTATTTTCCCAAGTGGTTAGTTATTTGGTTCTTGTCTCTATCAAGTCACCAGGTCTGGTAAAGGACCATGTATTGCGTCCAGCTTTTAAGACAAATCTTAGTCTTATTCACATCTTCCTGAAGAGGATCTCAGTTCAGGAACACATTTGTCTCCTAAAGCACTCAGAATTTTCCCATGGGATTCTACTTGCATTCAAATTTACCCTCTCTCCAGAGGTTTCTTTTGGAATAGAACTTAAGCAGAGAGTTGTTTTTAACACTCTCTGTGCAGTACTAGTACCTTCTTTGAAAATGTCGATGTCTCCTGGCATGAATACACGGAGGTCATATTTTGTAGAGCTGTGCAACATGGAGCGTTTGTTCCTGTGCTGGTACTGACCTAGCAGGCTTGCTTTCTGTCTTAATCAGGTGTTCATGCTTCAGCATCAAACCCCAGTACACTCTCAAAGCAATTTGAATATAAACTTGGTATTGGTGGTTGTACAGACAAGTCTAACAGCTCTTAACTACAAGTAGATACAATGGTAACTGAGCACTTTGGGATGGCAGTAGATGAAGAGATGAATGGTCCCCAGCTTTGACCTTGAGAGGCACTAGATCACATACCTTTAAAGAAATTTGCTGCAAAGCCTGCTTTATTGATGGTTGCATCAGATGCAAACTTCATCCATACTTTATTTGAACTGGATTTGATATCTTCTGGCTTCTCGTAGCCACAGAAGTGACCGATCAGTGGGCTGTATTCAGTGAGGCCGTCTCGGATCTCCAAGTAGTCATAAGAACATGCATCGTGCCATTCAATCTGCAGTGGGAAAAGGGTGTGCCCGTAGCTCACTAGTCAGACTCGCTACCCAGTTAGACTTTGGCCAGAGATCAACTTCCAAAGCAGCATCCCAAACAACTGGTCCCAACTAGGTACTTGCCTCCTGGCTGCCACTGAACTCTCCTGCAGTTGAAATCTCATTCAAGCCCAGGCACATCTCAGTCCTACTGCTATTTCATGGCTACTCTCTGGTGAAACCCAGTCCCTGACTATCTACAAGCTGGTTTTCCATGAGAAGCTGTAAGAAACAGAGCAGAACAACTACAAACAAAAAGGTTCAAGGAATAGCTGTGGGATCACAGCTAGGAGGTAGTGATGTCAGCCCTTTCCAGGACAAGCACAGTAAGTGTGCACAAGCCACAGAAACCTATGGGATAGATGGGACATATGCACCAACTCGGGTTCTGTCCATTCCTGTCTGTGACTTATACATCAGTAGTCAGAAACAGATCACTGGGCATCTAGCTAGGAGTGTAAGACATCCTATAACCAGTTAGAGGAAACTTTTTCTGAGCTCTTCAAAGACTGTCTGCCATCTGGGAGCATGATGTTTCTTTCAACAGTCACAAACACCCTGCAATCTGCCAAGCCCCGGTGACACCAAAAGAAGTTTTTTGCTTGGATTGTGACCATTCGATTTCATTTGACCATAGTGAAAAGGACTCATGAGTCCCTACTTAACATCATCAACAGTTTGGTGCCCCTTCTAATTCTTTCTGCCTAGAGTAACAGTTTTTGAAAATTTGTCATATTTAAAAGTTCTCTTCAAAATCTCTGAGCAAACTTCTGGTGAGGAGAAAGGATATTCTGAAGTATTAAGAAGATTTTATTTAAAAATTATTATTTACATTACAGTCTTCTTACTTTTAAAGAATCTACAGAGGCAAAATAATATCCATAATATAATATATAATGACAGTTCTCACCTCAAAAGCTTGGAACGTGATTCCTATGTGAAAGCCCTCAGAAACTGTGATCTTCCAGATGCACTCTTTGGAAGGTCTGTAGTCATCTGGGTAATTGGGAGATTGGATCTGGCCAGAATTTTTGTGAATTTCTCCACCGCAAATAGCTTAATAAAAAACAAACAGCAAAACCACGAGATTGCAGGTTTTTCTTTAGGTAAAGCCTGCTCCATACATAGCCTTCTTCCTCATTCAAATCTGTAT
This sequence comes from Tyto alba, assembly GCF_018691265.1. Taxonomy (NCBI): domain Eukaryota; kingdom Metazoa; phylum Chordata; class Aves; order Strigiformes; family Tytonidae; genus Tyto; species Tyto alba. Next base: position 23,087,750 of record NW_024881261.1, on the reverse strand, counting down.
CAATACCATTTGCTACACAAAGGCAACACACAAGTCATGAAGTTTTCACAAATCTAACACTTTGTCTTAGTGACAGTGTCTCCTGTCTTGCTGTGCCAACCTCCTTAGAAGATTAACTCACTGGGATAGAGAATTTTTACAGATTAGTGTGTTTCACACTCCCAGTCACCTTCATGACTGCTTAAAACCTGCTACCAGCACTAAGAACCAAGAGAAGTTAGCAAAAAAAATCCAAATAAAAAACAGTTGCAAATCTAATCCAGCCACATGATGGCAATATTAACAAGCATGAGTTGAGCTGTTCACCAGGAGACCATCAGGCTGACTGCTGTGCGTGAAAAATTAAGTTTTGTGCTAAATGTAAAAATGAGTAAGTTTAAAGACCAAGAACAGAAAATTTAATGAAAATCTAGTTTAATACAAAACTAACAGAGACCTCAAAGACAATAGCAGTTCAGCATAATTGTCTGTAAGACTATACAACAAATTAAAGATACAACAAATTAAAGTAAGATCATAGGCTAAAACCAGTGTTACCCCATGATACACGACACATATGTCTAAAGAAGGCATGCGAATCTTTGGCTGTGTTTAAAGCCAAGCAAACAAAAACCACAGACATTAAGCACAAGAGAGATGGCACTGCAATGACACCTACCAGACATCAACCACCTTCACCCTCAGGGTCTCTCCACAACACACTGCATTAGCAGTTCAGATGTGGGTCTCCCTATAGTGTCCTGGAAATTGCTTGCATTGGTAACATTGTCTTGGTTTTGCTTTGTAAGCTGCTAATTTTTAACTGCAACCTAGTTAAAAGCACTGTTTCACTACCGCAGTGCTAACTTATTTCTTAAGAGAATCGGTTCTAAGGCACAACCAAATAGTTGCATGCAAAATTCAGCTGCAGAGCACAATTTAGGTTATAGTTTGATTTCATATATTCAGAGCTACAAGTGGGGCTAGAGAGAACCTCTGAGGGACATTTTAGAGAACTGTCTCCTTCACCTATTAGAAAGAAGACTACAAGAGCAGAGAACTAACAGATTTTTTTTAACAGACATAAATTGTCAGCCAGCAAACTATTTTCTCTATCCACTGCAGTAGTTCACACCAGAATTCATCTGAGAACTAAGTATATTGGAAGAGCTTTACTGCAAAATGGAAAGAACATCTGCTGATAGAGCCTGAGAAGGCAATAACAATGACAAATCTGAGGTTGCCAGCAGTGCTGTAGGGCAAAACAATCAGCATCTTCCCATCTTGAATCTCATGGAAGAAAAGGAACAATATGACTGAACCATGAGGACATTTTCACTACATTAACTGTCATTTAGTATCAAGCAATTCTTCCATCATGTGGCTACATACTTCCGTCTCTTTCCTCCTATCTAACTGAAAACTTTAGGGCCAGAACCTGGAGGAATCCAAATCCAAAACTCAGTCCTCACCTACAGAGCTCCCAGCAGAGTTAAGATGCACGAGCGTTTACATGCACTCTCACTAAAGCAGATGACAGAGAAGCAGTGCTAAAGCCCACCTTGGCTTTTCAGTATGTGAGGGATAAGAGTTCAACAGAAAAAGAGGAACTAACAGCAAAACAGAGAGCTTTTGGAAAAAAAAATGGATAGAAAATTAAACATTTAAGGGTAATCCCTCTTGAAAATAAAAATTATCCTTATTGCTTAGACACAGAAGTCCCAAAACAGTTGAGCAAGCTACCTGACAACAGAGGAAAGAAATGAGCCCTTAGCAGAGCTTGCATCAGGGGGAAATAGGGATTAAGGAACATTTTTGGAAACTCTCTCATTTCAGCAAATAAATTATGGAGAGAGATGTAGATAATCTCACTACCTGCTGCTCTGACAAGAGGAGGCTGAGCTAAGAAAAGAACTATGCAATGGGCCATCACAATTTCTGCGGTACAAGCTGGCTTTCACCAATCATACTCTGCTTGCTCTCAGGCTTAGCCATAGATTTCATACCTTTCCAAAGGGAAATGTCTTGCAGGAAAGGGTTAAATAAAAAAACAGAGTTTTGAAGAAGCAGGAAAATATGAACAGTCAGAAAGATGCAAAGTCTGACCACTAGATGCACATTCCACTTTCATTTGCTCTCCTCAAAAGACAAGTGAAGCAAGTATCGTTCATGTTTACTGAACCATTAGGAGTCATTTATTAATCAACAGGAAATATAGATAATTGTAAAGAGAAGATTAAGTTTTGCAAAGTGACTTTGGCATGTAGTCAATGTAAAAATTTTTTTCTTTCAATACCATTTAGCAATATGAAGTATGATGCCATATTAACACACATGATGAAGAACAGAGAAGTTGCTTACCCAAAACAATCCACACCTTGCTTTTTTTTTCTTTTTCTTTTAAAGTTGAAGCAGATATCACTGGTGAATAACCCACTGTAAGAATTAAGCTGACTAGCCCACTAAAGTAATAAGCCAAAATAAAACATCTATTACAGACACACTAGTTTGATCACTTCTAATTCCAAACTACCATAAAAGGGATGTTACAAACCACATGGTTCATGCAACAGCTGCTTCTCAAGAGAGATGTAAAAAAAAAAAAAAAAAAAAAAAAATCAGGCAAGCTACCTCTGTCTCTGGGGCAACAATGCCTGCAGAAAGCAGATATTTCTCCTGTGAAACAGATTTGTTAGCCCCACACTGCTGTGAAATCCTCATATGATTTATTTGCACTTCCCCAACAGTCCCATGTTTTCTTCACTTCCCTCTGTTAGTATCATTATTCATTAATATATTGGACAATTGGGCACTGGGCTTCCAATGTCATGCTTGTTCCTATGGCTGCAGAAAGAAGATGATGCAACGTTGAATACCAATACAGTCAACTTCAATGCTGTTGACAACACCAGTACTTCTAATAAAATTCCTGCTGCTCAGAGAACAACGAAGGCTTTTAATACATTTTAGAATCATTATTGTAAAAATTAAGCATATACGGAGAAGGGATACTACTGATTTGTTAGTGGCTTTGATAGTATTGTTCCTCCTCTGAAGTAGTTTCAGCATCCCAGTGCCATGCAAGTCTCCAAAGTACCTGACCTGCAGAAGATCTGACATGCTAATTTCTAATCTTCTGCAAATAAAGCATACAAGGGAGAAATCAAAGAACAATCTTTGCGTTTGAGGAAAAAACCCTCCAAAATAAGATGCATTAAATGATATAAAATGTAAGAGCCAAAAAAGAACTCTGCCTGTTAAATTACTGGAAAGAACTCCTGCTATACCCAGCACTGTTGATTTCTGGGGCTAGTCAGAGCAACCAGAATCTGGCCTATGAACAGAAGCTATTGCTCTCTGCAGCCAATCTGTTGCCCCCCCAAAAACGTGATGATCTAGTTGGAAGATCCATGTCTTGTCTGCTGAAATAGCCCACAAAATCTGCCAATTCCCATGAAAACAAGAGCAGGGGCTGTATCTAAGCATGCAGTGAAGCAGAATTCCTGCTGATCTCATAAATCTCTGTATCCTGTTCTGGCTGCTCCATGCAACACGACAGATGACTTCTAGCAAAGGGCTGTACCTTCATAGACCACAAAGAAGCCTTTGCCCAGGATGTTACTGCTGCTCCGGAACTCGATCCACAGCCTGCTGTCCGTGGAGATTACTGGTTCAGGGATCTTGTCACCACAGAATCTACCTAGAAGGCAGGAAAGAGATGATAGCACCACGTAGCAGGCACCTGTGGCTCCAGGAAGCAAAGAGCCTGTGGTTAAAGGAGCTGTGCTTGTGTAAAACACCCTTTCACTCCCACCACTTGTGCTTTTGAATGATTTTCTGTTCACCACCACCACCATTAATTCATATTCTCTTCAATTATTAAATTAATAAAGGTTTTCTGCTGGGAGAAGAATCCAGTAGTCACAGACGCAGACTCTATTGCCCTGGTAAATTCAAAAGGTCTCTTGTTTTGACCATATAATCAGGCAAACGAGCTGGAAGGGTGAGGAACCATCCCCTATCCTTCTAGAGATGTGACATTAGGGAACATCCTTTCCATGTGCTAGGGCTTGGAAACTCCTTCAGCATTTTGCACCCAAGAGCAAGTTGTCCAAGTCAAATTGAGGGCAGGATGTGGCCATGCTGATGAGAAAACACCCCTTATCTCATCCTCTGCTCTCACCTCCTCCCAGTTAAGCCTCTGCAGTCATTCACTCTCAAGAGAAAGAGACCAAGAGCCTTTTTGCTCCATGGTTCACTCAGCTCTGAGCTCTCTGGCATGCACCAGCACTGGTAAACACCCAAGTCCTGCCAGCAAGGATGAATCCTGAAGCAGAACAACTGCAGATGGCATCTGCAGCCCAAAAAAAACTCAACAACCCTAACTTGGTGCTCCTCTACCTGTTCCAGCCAGAATGTCCTCAGAGAAACAGAGCAAACACCAAACATTCATGAAAGCACTCAGTGCAAACATAGTTTTTCACTTCAGCTGACACCAGAAGAGCTTTATATTGAATTCAAAAGGGCCTTGGAATCCTGTTCAACTGAATCCCCAGTAGGAATTTGACACAGGCAGAGAGCAGTTTCTCAGGTTGAATTCAGTCAGGACAGTGGTGATAGGGATCCTGGCCTTGCAACACCAGGCAAACGCTTCTTTGAACAACCTTCACCAGGTAAAAACCTGTTTTATGCCTTACCTGCAAGATAGCACCTTAGTTCCCATTAGCAGGCTGTATTGGTGGTTCCCTACACTGAATAAGGAGACAGATAGTTCAAGACTTGTTGGCTGGCAGGCAGAGAAGGCTGTTGTTGCTTTTCCTATGTATGGGAAACAGAGTATTTGGCATGAATCCTGTGCATTAAAAGCCTAAGGGCCCCCTGCTTAGTCAGCTGCCCAGTCATCTACTGCCACGTTTGGCTCTGCCTGACTCACCTTCACCACTCGGCAGCCTTGGGAAGGCTGTGACCTTCAAGGATGCAAGAGCTATGCCACTGTGACAGGCCAGTCAGTACAAATCAGAAGGTGAGTTGCAAATTTTGTTTCTCTTCAACAGCAGTTTCACCACTGATTTTTTCTCTCGTGGAGTCACTCATCCAAATACTACCTCAGACCCTAGTCTTATCTGGCTACTCAATTCTGAGCCCCTGTGCCCCCCAAGCTGCCCAGCACTGTTGGGGCAGTGTGACAGCCTGCAGCATACCAATAGCATCTTCTATCTCCACCCCCACAGTGGATGCTAACAAACAGCATCAGTGCTGCAGAGCTCTTTCCTCTAGGGTCACTGAGCAACTGCCTCCTGGATTTAGACTTGGAGTTTAACAAGGGTGTCAAGGAAAGGAAACGCAGATGAGGAACGAGAATGAGCAAACTCCTCGGAGTGTGATAAAGGGCCCATTCATAAAAAGTTATACACCATTTAAAGGCTGGGTTTTCACACACTTCCCTGGGAAAATATGCAGCGCACATGTATTTCTTCTCCCTGCAAGAAGCCCATGCTTTCACAATTCACACTAATCCCCCTCCCCGCCCCCTGCTGAATTGCCGTCTGTCTGCCTCTTCCGAGCTAATTTCATGGGCTCAACTCCTTGCGGGAGCTGTGGCCACTCATGCAGCGTCTCCTTCCAGATGGAAACACTCATGAGTCCACCTGCGGGATGGGGAGATGCTTGGCTTCTGAAATACCTTTAAATTACTCGGCAGAAAAAATAAATAACAAGGAGCTAAGTTGCAGCTGCTAGAGAAATGTTACCTGATGCATGTGCAGCAGAAAACAATAAATGCTGCCAACCCCAAAACAGGCAGGAAGCAGTAAAACCAGCTGCCAACTCTGCACTGAAAGGGAGGCCCACAGAAACCTCTGGAGAGCAGCACAGCTTCAGCCCCAGCACCTCGCCTGGTACCTGCACTGGGATGTCCAGTGGGGCCAAGGAGAGCACCCAGACCTCCTTAAGCCCACTGACCACATGCTGACTAGCCCAGTCCTGTGCTGAAGCACAGGACACAGCACCTCTAACACAGCTGGTGATGCTACACAACCTGATTCCTTTCAGGCAGAAAGGGATGTTTGCAGTGCAACATTTTACACATTGGGAGACTGAGGTTAGGGGATGGAGTCAGGATCAGAGCCAGCAGCAAAGCAGGTGGGACTCCTGAGTGCCCACTCAGGGTGACAGAAGACTTACAGTTATGATAGCAGGAGGCAGAGGAATAGAGAGGACACAGAGGAGCTGAATTTCCTTGAGATCTCTGGGAGCGGGAGCAGAGTAGAGCCCTTACACAGTTTGACATCTTAGGCATGGTCTAGCAAGTTCCCTGCTAGAACTACAGACGCTCAAAGTACATACTACTGTGTGTTTGTAAACACCAACACTTGAGAAATAATGGCAGTAGGCTGGCCCAGGACCTGCATGACTGCTTCACACTGACTGCCGACAGTTCCACTCCAGTCTTAGGAAAAAGCGATAATAAAACTCCAGTGACAACATTTTTAGTCCCAGTCATGCCCCTGGCTCACTTCCCTCTCTGCCTCACTTGTCAATCTGGAAAAGGAAGGAATAAAATCTTTGCTACCAAAGGCCTTGGAGCATGGATCATTTGGTGTGAATACAGCACTCTGACATCTCTGGAGACATTAATGGCTGGCCAGTGCACTGGCCAGATGTAGGCTCCTTCCAGGTAAAGGAAGGTTTGTTTCTGTTTATCTTCCCCATCCACCACTCTAAGCATCAAGAACACCACACGAAATGCAATTAAAATGAAACTGCTACTCACCCAGTAATGGAGCTTTCCTCCAGTAGCCGTCGCGTACCTCCACATAATCATACCAGCAAAGGCGACTTTTAAACAGGTCCATTGATGTGAAGTTTAACATAATCTGAAAGGAGAGAATACACACTTCTCTTTGGGAATGGAGCTACTTTAAAGTGAAGACCCTACAGATTATGTGCTTCACCTCTGCTACAGTGCTGCCTAAGTGAGTATGCAGGAACAGACAGTTGGACGGTTGGCTGGATTTTTTATCAGATTTCCTCAAAAAAGAAAGGCTTCTCGAGGTATTTTTATTAAACCATGAAAGTAAATGATACCAGACAGCACTTTACTATCCATTCTGTAATTCACAGACACTGCTCCTCAGTTACTAAAATGCCACTTAAAAAAAGTCCAGTATGGGTTTTTTAAAATTAAAAAGTGAATCTTTGGCTTTGATTAATGTGATCAACATAGAGAAACATATTGCCCCAAAACACAGATGTTTGGGGTCTATACACTTATATAAACTATGCTTGTAAGATATAGCTAATTTTGCTGACAAGTTCCACATTCTGACAATTACACTCACACCATCACCGCGTGTTCAGTGGCTTTGCAAAGCAGAGTTTAGCATTAAAATTTTATCCCTTTGGTCTCCTTCCTCTGTATCACAGACTACGGGCCTTGCTCTGGGCCTACAAAAGGCACCAATGAGGTGTACTGGTGGCATTTTTGTCCTTGCAAGATTTGACCCATGTATTAATTTACATCTGTAGTTTGCCACAGAAACATCATTAGATTAAAATAGATACTCTCCCTCAAAGTCCTGTCTGGATGTGCAGAGTGCAGTCTGTAATGATGTCACTTACTTTGTTCATACTTTTGCAGTTTTCTGACTTTGGATAGCAAAATAAGATTCATCTGTTTCTATGCAGATGAATACTAGAAGCCCAATATCTGTTCTAAGCTAATGCCTTGGTGCTATGATGCTATTTTGTACCAGTTTCTGCATTTGATTAAACAGATAAACTGAAGCATTTAATCTGAACTTGATTTTTAACATTAGTGGTTCAGCACTTATATGCTTGACCCTGTCTGACACAACTCTTCTAAAAAGGCTGAGAGACAAAGGGAGAGTTTACAGCAAGATTTACACTGCAAAACTCCCAAGTGCCATAGTTTCAAAACCTGGATGGTTCTTGGCACCTCTGCCCCTGGCGAAACTCTCTCTGCAGCTAATGGTGGAAGCTCAGCACTGCATGGGACTGGGCTTGCAGGTGACAGAACCAGGTCCCAGAGCAAGATGGCTGCTGCAAAACGAGTGAGCTCTGCTCTTCTTTGTTCAAGTCTGAGTCTTAAGTGCATCTCAAGGGTGGTCCTCAGCAAAGCCACTCTGCCGAGGAGCTCCCAAGCTGGGCTGCACATGAAAGGCCTGAAGGGCTGGTGATAGTGGATTAAGGAAAGATTTAATTTCCACAGGAAGATCAATAAAACAAAAGGAGCAAGGAAGAAAGTGGATAGGGTGGGTGACTGATGCGCAGCAGGGCTCGGCAGTTCAAGGCAGGAAGAGAGAGTGTCCTGACAGGGACATTATGCCTGTGTGACAGGGGCAGGCCACTGATGTCACTCATGGCTCCTCAGCTCCCTTCAGGACCCCAGCTTGCTGGCACACTTTATCTAACTCATCTGACTGACATCTGGCTTTGAAAGGTGAGCTTGGCTGGAGCCAGTGGGTGGCAGGAAAAGGCTATGTAGGGTTCAGTCTCAAATTGACGGGAAGGATCAAAGAACAACACACATCCCAGACCAGAGGGGGCTCTGCTCCAGCATTACCTCTTCCTGTCTCAGGACCATGTATTCCTGATCCCATCTCTGGGAGGACAGTGATGGTGCTCAGGAGCCTTTCCAGGCTCCATCCTTGCACTTCAGGCATGCAGAGATCTTTTGGCAGCTGCTAACAATGTCCTCACAGGCAAAACCACATCCAAGAGAAGTGCAGAATACACCTTGTGCTACTGTGGCACTTACCTTCTCCCCTGGGGTCACTGAGATCCTCCAGACACAGTGAGAATAGGAGGGGTAGCCATTTGGAAATCCAGGGGCTGAGAAATTCCCTGATGAGTCTTGCAAGGTCTCTCCACAAGCTGCAGGAGAAGGAGAAAAAAAAAGAAAACAGCAACAAGGAGTGACACTCTGAAAGACATTAGAGGCTACCAAAATGTTTGCACATGGTTGCTGTGTGCAGGCTGGTGGCTGGTACTCTAAGATTGTTCATTTGTGATACTGCCCAAAGGATACTGACCACCTGAGACCTTGCCAAAGGGGTTATGTGAAATTTGTCAGAATTCCCAAGGTAGAAGATGAGCAGTGCAAGGACACAGGGGAAACAGCTTTTAGAGGCACCTGTCTTCCTTCATCTTCCTTCCACACACCAGTACTTTCAGGTTTCAACCCTGCTGAGGAATATCTCATGCACTAATCAAATGCAAAATATTAACCCCGCCCCACCTTACAATCCCAAGACTGCTGCCAACAAATCTGTTTTCCCTTCATTACAAGCTGCTCAGTGAAGTTCTCCTTAGTTACCATTGTTAAGTGACTTTTTTGGGGGGTTAAAATACCCTAACAAAAGCAGGGTGAGCTCCACTGCCCTCATGCTTTGGCTGTCTTGCACCTACCCTGCTGTCACATGTGCAGGTTAAAACGTGAGCACTGCAGCTCACTCTGCTCTCTACCTTCCCATTTTTGTGATCTGCTGCAGTTGATGAAATGTAGATCCCAGAGCGACTTTTGGGAAGCAAGTAATAAGAACACACATATGCTCTTTTAGGGAACCACAGCTTCCAACATCTGTGAAAGCCTTAACTACTGTAGTTCCTGCTCTTTGAGCGAGGACTGAGCTGGAACAAGGAGTGACCATCTACATCTGCAGAGCAGCTGACTGGCTAGGTGGGAGGATCACAAATATCAAAGCTCTTATTTACTTTAGAGTGCTCGCTAGACACATGCAAATACCTATCACAAGGAACTGGGACCTTGGCTTGCCTGCTTTCCAGTTTTTTTCCGATTTCATAACCCACTGACGTTATAAAGCTGCTCTTGACCTGCAGCTTGGTTTCCTCAGTGACGACAAGACAGCTCCCAAAAATCCCTCGTTAAGCAGCAGTGCTTTGAAGATCTGACAAGTCCGAACATCTGGCTCCCTTTCTCATGGAAATGCTGAGGGATGCTTCTCTGCCTGATGCTGCTATCACACACTCACTAATTTTTCAGCCATGATTACATTTAGATAGGTGGGTCGGAAGTTGGAGGTGAAAAGAGGCTGGTCCCATTCACAAAGTTTAATATCTTCAAAAAGGGCAGAGGGGGTCACCTAGACCAGAATTTCTCAATTCCTCTGGAGCAGTTTGATCCACAGCTTGACAGATCAGACTACATACACAATAGACAGGGACACAAAAAGGGGCTTTGCCCAACCAAACAGCTCATAGGAGTGCTCTGGAAGGTGGAATCAGTCCTAGGAACAGGTTGCACATATTTCAAAGCACAGGTCAGTATGGGATCTGGCAAAGTGATTCCTGTCAGGAAAGCCAAAGGTATTTTGAAATGCTAGAAAAAAGCACCACTGAGCAAAACAGGCAGGTAAATTCACACACCTGCCCCAGAGGAATGAAGAAAATAAATGAAACATCAAAGCGTCTACACTGCTTCTTCCTTCTCGAGCAGTTTTGAGCCCTGAGAACTTCCCTTACTATAATGCAACTACAAAGGAACATTGCACAGCAAGTTTTAGTTTAAATTCCACAGAAATAGCTAATAACCTCTCCCAAAATGTTTGGTAGGTGATGCTGTCTGTATTCTTCAGGTGGACCGAGAGAGACACTTGTAAAAGGTGATAACCTGCATGAAGTGGAGAAGAAATTTGGACTTCTAATTGCAGAATAAATACACTTTCTTCCTTTCTACCTCTGGCAAAGATATCTTGCCTTGTTATCTGTGTCAGAATCTGTTAGGCTAATTCCAGCTCCCAGGATGCTCCTAGGACCCTCAACCAGGAAATGCATGCTGCCCCAGCAGACGAACATCTCAAAGAAGCTGAGTTCCAGCCATACTTATTCTGAAGAGAGCAAACCATTCTCCAGCTGATCATCTGGCATGACCATTGGTCAATGCATGGTCTGGAGTGGCCATCACCTTAGGATGGCTCTAGGAATGCCAACATCTGACAAGGTGTCCCAGTGAAGAGGGGATTCCAATCCATAACTCACCAAGATAAATAAATGTTCTTTTTCTCTGGTCAAAAATCCATTTAAACAAATATGAAATGATAAAGAGAGCTCTAAATCACTGGGAATGCATACTACATGACCATAATGACACAGGACTGAGGATTACTGCCCTCAGCTGTAACACAGTGAAGGTTTCTGACAGCCCAGGTTTAATTCTCCTAAGTGTAATTACACAGTGAGGAAACTCACCAGACACACTGGGAGAGGCTGGCCTTTCAGCTCAGAGGAAAGCGACTGCTTGCACGTGCTGGGGAAGCACAATAATAATGAGCAATGTATATTTGTGTGTAGAGCACAATCTCCTGCAGAGCACACCAAAAAGCAATACAACTGTACTCCACCTAGTAGTAAAGAAGCCAAAAGGTCCAATAAGACTATTGTTTGGTACTTCTGAGATCCAAGAAACTGAGCTGAGGTGGTTTTCGCCCATCATGAAGGGGCTATTGCATGTTAAAGCAGCTAGAAAGGAACAGAGGCAAAAAGCAAAATAGAAAAGGTGAATGCCTCAGAAGTCATTTGTAAATTAAGTAGTTCAGTGACAGGCACTTACTGCTCATCAGCTGGTTACTGGTACACTATATTTTTTTGAAAATGCACGGAGAATTGGATGGGATGATATAATGCAGGACGATTCTCAATTTATAGCTTAACCATTTCTACATAGCATAGACACACAGGCCTGTCTCCTTTAGCACAACACAAGACAGCAGGATGTGCTGTTTTAAAGCATTTTGTAGTGACTGTACTCATCAAATCCTCAACTATGCAGCCATATCAAATCTAGCATTTACTACTACATAGCAGAATGCAACTTGCCTTCCAGAAATTCCTTCAGCAAATTTCATTTGGTTTCACCTGGCTTGGCACTAACTTTAACCCAGCAGGTATAAGATTTGGGGAATTAAGAGCAATTTAAAACAGCAGGGTTTTAGAATGGAAAAGCTAAGCCAGCCCTAACTGTAGCAGCTACAAGAGCTCTAGTCTAATGAGTTGGAGAGCCCTGTTTCTTACAATAGATACAGCAGACATTCTCATTCATACCAGTGCATGCTTGTAACTTATCCTCCACCATGCTAGATCTTTTTTGGGGGATTTTCTCAGGCATTCTCAGATGGAGATGCTCTTTCTAAAAGGGAAACCACCTGTCTTTCAACTTCTGGATTATGTTGTTGCATTTTACCTAAAAATTCTCAGCTTGACTACTGAACAAAGTTGTCCTCAACCTAAAGACTCATTTAGACCCTGCTTGAACATACAACTGACATCCTTTGAATCCTGTGCTTTGCATTTTTCAAAGGAAGAGAACTTTTCAAGCTACATATTCAAATGGCAGCTGAAGCTGTTAGTGCGCCCCTTCTCTTCATATGCAACCCGTGTATAACTGTTGATAACTGTAAATAAAAAAAAAAAGAAAATTAAACCAAAACAATAGATATTTGAAGAAAATGTGTTTATTAGGCTTAAAGCTCTAATAATTCTGCTGCCAAGTCAGTTCTGAACTGCAACAACATCTGGTAAAGCTTTGTGTGAAAAAACCTAAAAAGTAGAAAAGTTCTACTTTGCAAGTGGAAAACTTGAGACTCAGAAGGGTCCTCACTTTAAAGAAAGTTGCTTTTGTAGCTTTTATTTTGACTCTAACCTCAGGCCAAAGTTGCTTTTCAGCTTGCCTTGAAAAATCTGAATCTGTAGTTGATGTTTTCAGCTATGGGAATGAAAAGCTGGCTTGGATTAAGTCTGACTCAATTAAAAAACAAGGTACAAGACACACCTAAATTTTTTTTGAGTATTCAAATGAACTAATCCCTAAATTAATCAGTGAGATAATTTTCCAAGAACTACATTTTGTTCAACCAAAACCAAGAGAAAATTACAAGTGGTAAAAAGAAAAGAAAAAGCTAATTATAACTAGCACACCTAAGAAAGTTATACCACTCACTATAAGCTAAGCAGTGATCCCCAAACATCCCAGACCCTGAAGTCCTCAGAATTTATTCTAGACCCTTATGAACCCATACTCTCTGACCTGTATCTGAATACAGAGAAGCAGCTGATTTGCACACTAGCTATCAACCACTTTCCACTGCCTCATAAATGGTTCTCAGAGCAGTGCTAGCCAGCCACTCACTTAAGATGCAAATTTGTATACTTGTAAAAGTTATTCCTCCTCCTCACCTTCTTCCCTTTCTCTGTGATATGCTTATTCCAAGAGGTTTAATCATTTATGATCATATTAGGTTTATGATCAGTCAAAGCCACTCTCAACTGGACTGTGTTGGCTAGACCAACCCATTTAGATAAACTCCTGGGCCATGCTTGCAAAAGTCTTTTTTTCCTTACTGCATTATTATGAATGTTACAGAGTCATTCTGCAAAATTAGAGCAACTCTCTCATTCTCCAATATCTTCTCATGGATGTTTCATTACTTGCAGAAATTCAACAGCGCTTGTTAAATTTTCTACCGCTGAGCATCACACCTCCCATGCTACATCAATTCTCAGTTGCTGCCGTCCATGCCACAGGCACCAGACTGAGTGCAACTTTGCTTGAAGCCTCTCTTTACATCCTCACATTCAACCTGTCCTCAAGTCTAGCAGATTGCTTCTCTGAAATCTCTTTTTCCTCTGTTAACCTATTCAGCTACAACTGTTGCATAAACTTTCACTAATACCTACACTTCAAAAGGATCCTTTTGTTTTGACGGGTAAATTTTGTCGCCCAATCACATCTGTGACCCCAATGCTCTTTTTAGCAGCTTTTCAGACCTCACATAAAGCAGAACCCAGACTACCAGTCTTTAGTATGTCACACATACTAGATAGGTTCTCTATCAAAGCTGTTCCCAGTCTATCAACTCTTCAACAGCAGAAAGAGGGATAGATCCCTCTCCTGAACAGCCCAAAGCACCAGCTTCCAGCACCCGGTTGTTTCACAACTTGGTTTCACCTTTGAGTTTTCTTGCATGTTACCTCCCAAGCCTCAGTGCAACACACCATCATCACAGAAATACACTTACAGTTTCCTCAAGGCTCATCTTTGGGACAACAATTATATAGATAACTCAACAGAAGTTTGATGGTTGGTGTGTAGAGGTCCCAGGCTATCAGATATCCCTCTGCCACTAACTCCTAGTCCCCACTCTGTTCGTGGTCTTGTATATCAATTTCTTTTTCTATGAACAGAGCCTACACTAGACCAACCTGAAGCCCTAAACCAACCAGGAATACTGGCAAAGCACTAACAGGAGACACATGTTAGGCAAGTTCAGTTCTCCCACATCTCCAGCCTGAAGCACTTGATGGTGGACATTTACTGAGTTTCTTTCGTCAAAGGGATTGTTAAGGTGCTCTTGAACTCCAATGACTTCCAGATAAACCATGTGTCTACAGTAAAGCTGAAGCCATCTCCACAAGCCATATTTACCTGGACATTTGTACAACTTCCTTGCCTGAGCGATGTCTCCCTGACTCAGGCGAATACGCTGACCAATAGTTGGCCGGACCCCGTTATCATCACGACGGGGAAGGATGGTGTCGAGGAAAACCCCTCTAAAGGGAAGAACAGAGAGACACAGAGCAGTGAAGTAGGGAAAGTGACACAATGCACTGAAAGCCATCCTGGCAGGCCTCCCACACCATCCCCTTGACCATATATCCCATGCTAACAAGCAAGAGTAATGCAGATTGTGATAACTACATATCTTGAGGTGGCCTTCTTGCTATAGCAGATAGCTTCCAAACGTACAGGCAAGTCTGCCAAGACAGTAAATTCCTCTTTTGATATATCTAGATTGCTGCTGCCTGTTTGAGTATAGACACATTCCTTGCCATAAATCAGAAAAGGCAATGAAATGTTCTTGCAGAAGGTTCATGGCACATCTGGCTCAGCAGAAGCACAGATTGGACACTTAAGCCAAAGGAGCAGAGGGAAGGGGAGTTTATTCAGTAGTAGATTGGGTTGGGCTGGCAGTGACTGTGGTTGCCACAGACAAGAGAAAAAGATCAAGTGCTCTACCTCTGTTCTGCATGAGTCTCCAAGCTAATAACTCCACTTGTCTGTCTTTTTTTTTCCCGCAACTACTTCTTCCATGTGGTACTTCATACTTAGGAGCTATTTACTGCACTTCTGATCTCAGTCCAGTAAAGGATTTAAGCTTGGGCCTCACTTCCATTAAAATGCGAAGTCCATGCATCCAAGCAAGAGCTTGCACACAAGAGAAACCTCAAGGCAGCATTAGGACTGCGGGGCTAAAGTGGGAGGGAGGAATCAGAAACTTGAACTCCATGTTAGTAAGGTCCAATTTCTTGAGGCCAGGCTGTCCACTCCACAGGAACCGTTTCACTGCACCCCTGAATGCCTAACATGGCACTGAGGTGCCAAGGCTGACAATGAGCTTGAAATTTCAGAAGGGAGACTTCTCTTTCTGAAGGAGAGGATACAACTATCCATAGATTCCAGTGGAAAATCAAGGTAGAAGCAATAATTTCAGTGCTACCTAGTCCTGATACAAGAGTCTTCAGGTATCGGTTAAGCTCTAAGTACACAAGTAATTCTGTTCATTGGGCTGCTCAGCTGTGTAAGAGCCTTGGGAATGAGTCTGAGGGGGCTATTTTGCATTGGTTTAATTTTAAATAAATACTGCAGGTGGAGTATTTGCATCACAGCTCTCCAGAGCTGTAGTCAGAATTCTTGAACAGAAAATATCATTCTATTAAACATATTTTGTTGGAGAAAATGATTTTGTAAATATTCAAACTGAAAGAGGAAATAGAAGGGAAAGAATTTAATCTGTTTTAAAACTAGAATCAACTCTTGAATGGGGGATGTTGGGTTTTTTTCAGTGGTAGGAAAATTCCTGATCAGCACTAAAATCGGTGCTTACAAGCTCTGAGGTGAGCCCATCAAATTTTGATTGACAAATTCAGGCTGGCATTCTACATGCCAGCTGCATGCCTCAGGCTGAATTAATTTAAATTTATGTATTGAAAATAAATCCTATTCCAGAAACACTACAGAGAAACAAGTTGGTTTGCTCACAGTAAGTTTTCAAGCCTCCTCAGGAGTTCACAGAAGAACTTGGCATTTGGCAGAGACATACTTCTGTGGCCAGTGAAATGCTTTCTGCAGATCTCCGGGCTCAACCAGGGAAGAATGACAAAGTTTAATAGAGAAAGCAGCCCTTCCACGTGCAAACTTTTGATTCTTTTTCCCATTCCAGCCCTCACAACTGCATAATTACAGCCCCCAGCCTTCTGCACATAGCAGACACCTAGGGTATTGCTAACACAATGCAAACAACACACAGCTTCAAATTACCCTTGTTACCTGACAAACACATTTTCTTCCACAAGGCTGTACCCTAGGTTGGGCCTGTAAGATTTCTGGTTTTGTTTTTTCCACCAACTGAATTTTGTACTCCCTACACATGTACTGATGAACATGACTCCAAATTAGGAGGCAGAGGTATAGTTCCTCTCATTTTACAGTCAAAGGAACTGAGGACAGAGGAGAGTCTCTCTGGCCTAAACTACACAGATGCCAGCAGTCCCATGTTGTCACCTAAACCCCCTCTGCTTAACAACACTTATGATGTTAAATTGCATGTTTGGTGTCTCTAATCACACCAATAGTTTGGCTCACAAATTAATAAACACCACGCAGACACCATTAAACAGCGTAGCTCAGGACCTCTAACACCAGAACCACTCCTGAATAAGATACCTAACCTCTCCTCCCAGAGGTAGGAAAAGTACCCAGGAATCCTGGATGCTCCATTCTTCTGCTCTCCAGTCATAGGCAGAACATGCATGAGCTGCCCAATGCAGTGGTAAGCCAAGCACAACAGCCCACCGTTGCTACCAGCTAAGAACAGCAGAATTTGAGAAGAGATGCTCTCAGGTCATTATCATCCACATAGTACACTGCATGTGTAAAGCATCATGCAAACATTATGAACTTATCAACTGATCTTGAGAAATGCTGAACACTCACCGGGCCATCTGAGGGCAACAGATACAGGTGCTTATACACCACTCAAGGAAGCAGATATTCAAAGCCGGTTAAGCACTCAGCTGCAGGCAGCTACATTCTGTCCCAACTCTGTATATCCCCACGTGCAGAAGAGAGACAACATTACTTCACATGCTGTAGAGGATGTATAGACATCTTGTGCAAGATTAGGATGGTGTGTTGCAAATACAAGAAGATGCCCATTGACATGCAGGCAGTGCTACCTGCATCCCGATTCAAACACGAGCATTGCAAAGGCCGTGTTTTGTAACTCCAGGCTGTCCTGCCATGTCTACTAGCAAGAGGCTTGGTGAATTAAGGTAACCCACTATTTGCTTAGGACTCTGTGGAGGTTTAAACTTTCTTATTGCTAAGCTGCCATTTCTGGGTCTTGACAGCTGTAAAATAAATTGTTTAATGAGACAGCAATATTCAATTTAATTTGCTGTCATGCCTGTGAGGAATGAACTAGAATCTACAGCTACACTCTGCAAAAAAAGCAACTTTCTGACATAGATAAGAACAGAAATTCCCATGATAAAAACTTGTTACTGCTGTTATTACAGTCTCTTCTGCCATATTCCTATTCCTATTAGCCACAAATGCAAATGAAAAATATATTTCACTGTGAACTGAAAATTAGGAGTGACTCCTACAGCAATGTGCAGAAGCACCACTGGAAACAATTTCCACTGCTAAGACTCCATGTGTCTCAGAAGAACTGTCCCTTTCTGTCATAGGTACAATGTCTAAAATAAAAAGGCTGCGGGATTTGCAGCAGCACTTGACGATGGCAAACACCATATGATTTGCTACCATCAACACTCACAGGAGTTGTGCTAAGTGCCATGTAAGAGTTGCTTCAGGACACTAGGTCACAGACACAGCTCTGTGTCCTTCACCTCTTCCTCACTCACACACCCCATCTCCACTGGTGGGGTGCCCATACCATCTTTTTCCTATGTGGACTTTCTGGTGTCTGCTAATGTATTAATGCACCCACTACAGCCCTTCCCTTGCAGGGTCACACAGGGGTTCTCTCCCATTGCTAGTCACTGATCTTAAGGAAATTCACTGGAACTATCTTCATGGGCTCTATGCTTTAGTCAGTTTGAGTTGCAATTGGCCAGCACTCACAAAACTCAGTAAGGTGAGATGGAGACATGCATACACTCACAAATCTCTACTGACTGGTCAAAGTAAGCATCATTCCCTTAGAGGAGCAGATGTCAAGACAAGTCTTGGTAAAGTAAAAGCTCGTTCCCAGGAGTGCCTATTTACAGTGAGAGCACAATCAGTCCACAGAGGCACTTAGTGCTCAGTTCAATTACTGCACAAAGACTGCTACTGGGGTAAGGGTGGGTCACAGAGACAAAGGGCTTAAAGAAAACAGACTTAAAAATCCTATTAAGCACCAATTTAAATTAAGAAGGACTCTTGCCATTTTTATCCCTTTTTGGCCCAGCAGTCTTCTGAAGGACCCTGGTTTTCAAGAGACACAGACTCAAAGGCATTTAAAAAATGGCAGTAATAACTTAATCCTGCTTTTGTGCAAGACAATTCTAACTATTTAGAGTCTATCAAATGCTGGAAAGGTCCAGCAGATGCCTCAGGGAAGAAAAATTGTTTGCTTTGGGTATCTCATCCAAAGAAATCTCTGAAGACTGCAAAACATCCTTGCCCAGCCATCATTTTCTCCTGCCAGAACAAGCAGCATTTCAGCAAGTTTGATAATTTTCCCCTGGTTGACATGAAGCTTCAGAAACAAAAGCACAAAACTCAGGCACTTCCATACAACTGGGGAGTAAGAAAATTTAAAAATCCCCAAAGACATTAATTTTTGCAACAAAAAGTTCTCTAAAGTTTGAATATTTGTGCTCTGCCTCCCATCCCCTTTACTCATGGTATGTAGTGAAGGAAAGATCTTGGGAAGAAGCAATAGTGGGATTTATGGAAAAAACTTCAAGAATTGCAGCAAAATGAAGCTCGTCATCCAGTAACTCTCATTCCAAATCCAGGACATAAATAACTATGTTCATTTCACCTCTCTATCCAGTAGAGCTGTCTGATCAGAAAATAGGCTCCATTTGGAGGGATGAGATTGGAGTCAAGTGAAAATGGCCTACACAGAAATTGGTCAGTTAGTTGGGACAGGAACAGGACCAAAAACTTCTCCATAAAGAACCCAATCACACAGAATCACAGAGTTGCAGAGGCCATGCACATGCATAAGTGGTTAAAAAAATAGACAAGTAATTAAAGATCACAATCTAGAGTTTAAATTCTCCACTAGTGAAGTTTCTAGAGACTCTGAAGGCAACATTGTGACTCCAAAGCATGAGCTAGACAACCAAGAGATCCAAAGCTGGTTTTAGCATTACCCTCCTTGCACATGGGCAGATACACACACACATACATATGTGCTGCCTGGAAAGGTTGCAAAACACGTTAACATGGCTTTGGAAGGTCTCCGAGATTATCAGCACTGGGTGACTATAGTGGGGAGGGGAAAACAGGAGTCCACCATACTTCTCTTCAGCCACCTTGCTTTTCCAAATATTCTTCAAGCTTTGCAATTCAGCAGAGCTCACTGCAACTGCCACATATCTCTGCAACGGATCACAGGTCTCCTCCTAGGCTCCATGTACCCCACAGAGCCAATCGTAACTACTGAAAATAGTCCTAAGGACATGTAACCTTCGATTATCACCTGGAGAATGTGTTCCTAGCATAGTGCATGATGCTGTCAAAGTCATAGGTCTCTCCCAGTGAGTTCACTTCCCCAGCTTCCATCTTTAAAAAGTTGTACTCCTGACCTGTGATGCCAAATACAAAGGGAAAAAAGCAAATCACTTAAAAAAAAAAAAGCCTTCCACCTCTGAGAGACTAGAATGAAAGGGATATACTCCTACATTGTAACAATTTCAGCTGGACATCCAAAATCTCTATTCACCCAACTATTTTTACCCTTATTCTAGGTAATTCCAGCTTCATCCCAGCTCACAGACCACTAGGGTTTTCCACAAGTCCAGCAATAAAGGTGTCCACCCACCCAAAAGCCAGGTGGAATAACCTGAAGTGCTATTTTACCTTGTTGTATGTTCTCTCTGATGATCGTGACATGCTGGTCCCTGTCAGGCCGTGTGTGCTCATGCCAGAAACCCACCACATGACCCAGCTCATGAGCCACAATACCAAACTTGTCACAGTTCTTTCCAATGGATATAGCCTGAGGGCCCCCTCCTCGGCGACCCACGTATGAGCAACACCTGGAAAAGAAAACCCACAAACTCATGCAGCACATCAGTGAATTGAGGAAGTCTGAGACATAGGACACCTGGCAGGGTCCAGGACAGGCCAGCAGTTGCATACACTATACGTATTTACATGTATGTGTGCGTGTATTTATAAAGAAAACACATAAGTGCATATCTATAAAAATGTATATATAAACTTAAGTGCTATCCCAGGAAAAAGAATCCAGAAAGGCTTAGTAACCTCTTTTGAGCAAATACTGATTTATCACAACAATTCTCACTGGAAGTGACCTGATGCATCTCTTTGACAGGTTCCCCCACGTAGCTATTGGTCTATTCTGACCAGAGTTAGACTTACAAAGCCATCTATCAATTAAAGGGATGTTTGCTACACAATCAGCTGCAGGAAATGTGTGTGTCACTTACCCACACGTTCTGTATGTGAACACAATGAAACTCTCTTCATCAGTTCTCTCCACAAATGTCACACAAGTGTGTTTCTCCCAGTGCCTCATCGCTTGCTTAAAGATAGCTCTTTGGGTTCCTGAAAAAGAAATACAAGAGCAGCAAACAGTGAATGCCTGGATTTCAGGAAAATCTGTAACGGACTTCATCTGCACAGGAGAAAGTCAATCTTTCCAACAATCAATACCATACCTGAGACACCTCTAGGAATCTGGGACCCGCTTCCAACTATAGCACTAACTTACTGTATCATCCTTTCCTCTCCTTCTGCTTTATGAATTAATTGTTCTAATTAAACAAGTAGCAAACTTGGTTAAGCACATTAGTATTCCTGCATATGAGAAATGTCACCTCACTAGGTAGAAGTCATTCTAGCAGAGATGCTGGGTGTTCTGATCTGTGCACCAGATACTCAGTGGTGTGCCAATTTTGCTGTCATGATGCAATGTAACATGACCACACGCATCTTTCAAAATCCAGTAATTTCCTGAGTGCTACAGATGACCCTCAAAACTAAGGCAAAGCTGTCGTCAAGTAGTTTATATTTAAAATTAGAAGCAAAAACAACATAGGAGCTAGAGGCAGTCCCAGGGCAGTTTAAGAAGGTGTAGAGACACGCTGCTGCTCTGTGCTTGAACTGAGGGACAGCTCAGGACTTGAACAGAGACACCTGAGAATTAGGGTATTAAACCTGTCTCGCACTAGCAAGAAGACAGGCCACCAAACATGCCCTCCCCAGGGAGTAGGGTACCTCCAGCAGTCACTCAGCAGCATCCAGAACAGTCAGACAGACAGCTGGGAAGCAATGGCCCAGAGCGGTACACAGCCTCAGGCGGCTTCCCTACAGTACCGCCTTCCCAGCATAGCCCTGGTACACACAGGGCTACAGAGCAAGCTGCCACTCTCAAGGGGGACTAGAGAGTGGAAAAAGGCCAGAAGTACATCAGAAAGGCACAAGGAATACAGAGAGGAACTCCAGGGTGGAATTAAATTGAGGGAAAACATCAGGCTGAATGCAAGGGAGAACTGCTATGGCAAGAGCTGCTTCTTGCACAGTCCCCCAAATGGAAGGATGGCATTACCTACTCTGGACTGGTTAGGGCAGTTGGACACATGGAACACAGAGAAGACTCTTTCATCAGGCCCTGAGTGATGGGGATGACTGTTCTCTGACAAATGTAGGGGGACAGCTGTGGCTAACAGGCTACTCAATATCCTGCCAGGTTGCATCAGTCACTCCCTTTATAGGAAGTGAACAGACCCTTCCACTGGGGCTTCACAGACTCTGGGCAGTAGTGTGGGTGCTGGGACAAAGTACATCCTGGGAGCCCAAGGGAATAAGGTCTGCTGGATCTAAGTGGGACATCATGGAGGCAGCCTTGGGTGAGACAGGAAGGAGCTGGCTCCAGTGAGGCGCAGGGCATTTGTCATCCACAAGTCAAGGAAATCAATCCCATGGCAAACCACTGAGCTACAGAGAGGTGGCTTTAGAGCAAGTTGTCTCTCTGTTTCACATGAGAGACTTGCAAGAGATCTGCTGCACCCCAAGAGACATTTTAGTTTGGACAATGCCCAGGGAATGTTATAAAGATTCTAAAAGGATACTTTGGAGAGATCCTCATCCACCATGGGACACAGCTCACTGTTCCTCCCTACACATGCCTACACGAGACCCTGAAGTTTGGTGCCCAGAAAACAGCAGGTCAGGAAGCAGAGTGCACAGGGAAGGTTCTCTGCGTGGGGTTTCAGAAAGCAACCCAGGACACTTCTGCTCCTGCTCTTCCAACAGCAGAGAGGATCCCTTTTTGGAAACACAGAGGGTCAGCACAGCTCACAGGTGCTGGCCCCTGAAGCAATCAAGAAAAGTAACCGAGTCACCCAATTATTTCTTGGACTCCAAGGGAAGAACCATCTCACTGCACACTTCAGCCTCAGGCTTCCACAGTGCACAATTCCTTGTGCAACCAAATGCCCACCCTGCCTCAGGAGAGAGGTTCCCAAGGACGTGAGTTATTTGTGGGAAAACTGCTCCTGAGCTCTCCCACACATTTTGAGACACTCGCCCCTGAGCAAAGAGGGAGCAATGTTTTCACTACTGACCAGTGAAATTTCCTCCAATCACATAGGGGATCACCCCCCCTGGCCAGATCCTCTCAGCCCTGGATGTCGTTGCCCTGCGGACTCTGGGAGGGGAGTATGCATCCATCCCAGACCCATCTTTATATTCGTTCCTCTTCGGTCTCCTCGCAAGCGTTGTGTTCTGCCTGCCATCTGCAAGACAGAGTGGCAACACTGTTTAAATCCTCTTTAGTTCCACATGCAGCCCTCAGGCAATACCCTGGAGCTTCAGAAAAAGAAAAACAGAAAAAGCAACATGTTAATCCAAACCAGAAGCCATAGCTAGATTTGCCAATGATTGGTTTGGGGCTTAGAGATGGTTAATCTGTAGCAACCTGACCCTTCTTGTCTTGGAGTCTCCATACACACTATGCCAAACCTCTTCTCCCAGAAAGGTGTAAAGGGACACCCTCCCTGTCTTTAGTCACTCACTCTCTCCAACAGCAACTTCATAGATGGGGACACAGTACTTAAACAAGGGGAACAGGAGGGGGTCAAATCTCTTCCTAAAAAGGCAGAGGAGCCCTGTCTGTGTGGTGCTCTGTGCTGGCCATAAAACCTGCCTGAGGATTCACACGGGCTTCTAAACAGACCCTGTACCTTGTCCTGCATCTGTGCTGCTGATCAGATATTGGTTATGCCTACACAAATTGCATTTTTAATGTGGTGTGGGTCTGACGCCACAGAAAATACCCTCCGTTCAGAGCTTCCTGGCTGTTCACCATCTATTTGCTGTGCGATAGGTGACCCAAATTCTCAAAGCAGCCATAGTCCAGCCGGGCTTTACTAGCATTTGCAAGACTGCATAGACACCACTTCTTACCTAAGTTACCTGTATCACACAGCCAACACATCAGCTGGACTTGGGCAAAGGTATCATATAGTACAGGGATTGTCACACTTGCAGAGAGTGCTGGCCTAAAGAGTCACACCAAGGGGAACTCCTTTCTCACCTCAAGAGGCAGCATTGCTGGCAGTGGCTCCTCAGTGCTGGTGGACCTTTCCGAAGCTCCAAGTGGTCTTGTGATTCACATGGAAATCAGCAAGACTGGCTACAGCTTTGCTTCCCAAGTCAGGGACTTGGACTGCTGGGTTATGAAAAAACACAAGCCCCTCTGAGACCTTCCTCCAGTTACTAAAGGGGCTGCTGAGAGCCTCTTCTCCCATTCATGCCTCCAGCGGAAGCACCAGTAAGCAAACCACTACTGTCAAGGCTGAGGGGATCAAAACAATGGGAAGGAAATGAAGGCACTGCAGGAGGATGGAAGAAATGAACTTCAGACCCTCTCTCCTGCTTCACCAGGTCCAGCCCTTCCTGTTGAAGGCCTTGTTCTGAGCTGTGGGATAAAGCCAGGAATTTTCCTTTTGTTCCTCTTCCTCCTGAGCACCTCCCTGGCATGACAGCTGCACCTGGCATTTCAGAAGTTTCCCCATCCACAAGCCAGCTGCTGGACCCTGGAAGGCAGATGCACCAAGCTTGAGAGTTCCCCAATTAAGAACCACCCTCCCCTTCTTTGCATACACCTACCCCACAGAGGTACTGCTGTGGCATTACAAGGGCCACAGCTGGAAGAAGGGAGACAGAAGTAGTCTTGCAGACACCTGTCTCCCAGTCACAATCTTCTCCTGGGGCTGCCCAAAATCTCCGTGGATTTTCACACAGACAGATGCTGCCAGCAAAGCCACGTGAGGAGCCATCTGCCCCACACTCTCCTGCCCCTGGTGCCGTAGGAGCTCTGCAGAGACAACCCCAGGTCCACACTTGTGTACCACCAACGCTTCCATTCCTCACCAGCAACACACCTTCTTGGGTGAACTTTCCACACCAGTCCTGCAACAGCTCTTGACTGCTCCTAATTCCTGCTAAAATTTTCCGCCTTTAACAAATTTGCAGTGGGTCCTTGAAGAGGTCTGACACACCCTCCCTAGCAGGGATTTGGGGAAAGCAGGCAGCAGATGCTGTATCACCAGGGTACAGAAGAAATCTGGACAGCATCCTTGAAGAAGCACTGCTTACAGCCACTGCCAAGTTGCATGTATGTTGAGGGTTTCTTTAATAAAGATAAAGCCACGCAGCCTTGCTAATGCTTAGTCTGCCTGGACAAAACATCTCTTACTGATTTGTACTATTGCTAAGCATGGCACAACTGAGATCCTTTCTAAAATCCCCCTCCTCCCTCCATGATGAACATCACTCAGAGATTTCTGCACACCAGCCATGGGTATGAGACTCCTTAGGCTGCCCACAGTCCAGGCAGCATTATGCATCTGCGACATGCCATGAAACAGTCCCTGCTGCCCTCTGAAACTTGCTCAGGAGTCTCCTAGCCCCATCTGGACAGCACAGACAGCCTAGCTTTATGCCAACAGCAGCACCAGCCCATCTCTAAGTGGAAACAGGCCACCAGAAGCACCAACAAAACTTTGCAAGCAGAATCACCTTCCCTAAGTGCTCTTGCCCACTGCTCCACTCCCTCAGACCTCCCACCAGCTCAGGAGACATAAGTAGCTCCAATGACAGAATACGGCACTGGACTATGAACACAGCAGCCAGGAGCGTGAACATCTGCCCTGCAGACTGACCTGCTGCATGGTCTCTCTGCCTCAGTGCCTCTGTCTGTACACGGGAAACAACAGTCCCTCCTGCACACAGTGGCTTACAAACACCTTGTATAGAATGCTGTAAGATCACAGGTTGTCTTACTTTGGGATGAAATAGAGTTAATATTCCTTTTCGGGGACTAGATGAGTGCTGTGGTTTGGATTTAGCTTTGGGTTTGGTATGAGAAGAATGCTGATAGCACACTGATGTTTTCAGCTGCTGCCGAGACTTCAAGGACTCTCCGACTCTCCATGTCCTGCCCGTGCGCAAGGGCACAGGGAGCAGGGAGGGAGCACGGCCACAGCACCTGACCCTAACTGGCCAGTGAAATATTCCATATCATGGAACGTCATGCTCACTATATAAAGGAGGGGTGGTTGGGAAGGGGCTCTCTCTCTCTCGCTTCCGGGATTGCGATTGTGGGATCTTGGTATCTCGGGGTCGCTGGCCGGGAACGGGCTGGGTATTGGTTAGTGGGTGGTGAGCAATTACGCTGTACATCGCCTGTTTATATATCTCTTTTTGTTTTCCCCCATCATCGTTATTGTTCTCATTTTATTGCCATTATTAAACTGTTCTTATCTCAGCCTGTGAGTCTCCCTTCACCCCTCTAATCCCTCCCCCATTCCCAGCTGGGGAGGGGGAAGGGAGGGTGATTAGCTGCGGTGGTTGGTTGCCGATCAGGCCCAAACCACAACACAGGTCTGGACTGACCCTGTGAGCAATAACTTACCTATACAAGTGGGAGAAGCCAACTGCAAAACTTTGCCTGGGTGATAGCCCTAATTCGAGCAAACAGAAGCTTAAACTGGTTTAGCTGAAACATCCCTACAGCAAGGGGCAGCCAGCTAGCATTATACTCTCTGCCTTGGAGTAAAATGTTTTTGCTGTCCCGGTGACTGTCATGGCTACCTGTATGTACCTGGTCTGGCAAGGATGGAATTAACTTTCCTCATATCAACCCATAAGGTACTGTTTTGGATTTGTGGCTGAAACAGTGTTGATAACATACCAGTGTACAGGTTATTGCTGAAAAGTGCTTGCACAGCATCAAGGCTTTCTTTTTCTCACTCTGCTGAACCCTGTCCACTCCCCAAGTTAGTAGACATGGGATAGGCAAGAAGTTGGGAGAGGATGCAGCTGGGATAGCTGACCCAAATTGGTCAAATAGATATCCCATACCATATGTCATCATGCTCAGCAAAAAAATCTGCGTGGTTTTGTCTTCCAAGGTAGCCATTGCTCAGAAGCTGTCTGGGCGTCAGTCTGCTTGTGAATGGGAGTAAGCAATTGCCTTTATATAATTTTAGTTTTTTCCCTTGTCCTGGTTTGGGCTGAAATAGAGTTAATATTCCTTTTTGGAGACTAGATGAGTGCTGTGGTTTGGATTTAGCTTTGGGTTTGGTATGAGAAGAATGCTGATAGCACACTGATGTTTTCAGCTGCTGCCGAGACTTCAAGGACTCTCCAACTCTCCATGTCCTGCCCATGCGCAAGGGCACAGGGAGCAGGGAGGGAGCATGGACAGAGCACCAGACCCAAATTGGCCAATGAAATATTCCAAATCATGGAACGTCGTGCTCACTATATAAAGGAGGGGTGGTCGGGAAGGAGCTCTCTCTCGCTTCCGGGATCTTGGTATTTCGGGATCACTAGGCAGGAACGGGCTGGGGATTGATTAGCGGGGTGGT
Source organism: Tyto alba (assembly GCF_018691265.1). Classification (NCBI taxonomy): domain Eukaryota; kingdom Metazoa; phylum Chordata; class Aves; order Strigiformes; family Tytonidae; genus Tyto; species Tyto alba. The sequence continues at coordinate 23,060,591 of NW_024881261.1, read as the reverse complement.
GAGCAATTACATTGTGCATTGCCTGTTTATATTTTTTTTTCTACTATTGTCATTGTTCTCATTTTATTACCATTATTAAACTGTTCCTATCTCAGCCTGCGAGTCTCTCTTTACGCCTCTAATTCCCTCCCACATTCCCAGGTGGGGAGGAGGAAGGGAGGGTGACCAGCTGCGGTGGTTGGTTGCTGACCAGGCTCAAACCACAACAGCCTTTTCCCTCACTTACTCAATTGTCTTTATCTCAACCAATGAGTTTTCTCACTTTTGCTTTTCCTGCTCTGTCACCTATCCTGCTCTGGAGGAGGGGGATAGTGACCAAGCAACTGTGTGGGTGCTTCACTGCTGGCTGAGGTCAACCCACCACACTATACAAGGCAAACCCACCCTTGCAGAGAGTCCACCAGCAGCAACAAATGCAGACACCTGGGCAGGGCTGGTCTCCTAGGCATGAAGGCACACACATGTACACAGGACAAAATGCATTTTTGCAGGGAATAAAAAAGTAAAAAAAAGATACCCAAAGGTCTGGGTGGGGTACCACATTACCCTTTTTAACTGCTTTGTTACTACAATCGGTTGAAGTGTTTGCACTCGACGCAAGAGTCTGTTCTCCCAGGCCTCCTGCAAAGGAAAAAAGAGCAGAGATACATTTCCTGGTGAGTTGACTGGCAGAGCTCTGACATGTGAAGGACAGCAGTTATCAGTGATGTAATTTGGGGATCTGCTGGCCACAGAAATTAGCTGCTTTCCCTGTACAGGGAGCAGGGACTAAGAGCCTGATAAAGCTATACTCTTCTCCTGGATTTCTTCCTAGCCTACAGTGACACCTTGCAACTCATTACCATCCTGTGCCTTAGTTTCCCAATATACTGAATAGGCAGAAAGTCTCTTCCAGGGAAGGTTAACTCCACAGGGGTTTACTGAGAATAGGAGCTATACAAGGAGGATGGTAGCAATAGTAAGTTAAATCTCAAAGTAAAAAAGGTACACTGTCAAGGCAAGGCATGATCTACATTCAGACAAATACACTCTTATCAACTCTTACACATCTGGCCCGAATTCAGCTTAATCTGAAAATAAAACTCCTCCTCTGTGATGCTAATACCCACTGGCTACCAAAGCAGGAAGAATTGTGCTGTGTTTCATCCAACGTCAGCTATCTCTCCCTTTTGGAACAGCACTACCAGGCATAGGGATGTCCCCAGCTTGACCATGGAGGTGGCTCCCTCCAGATCAGTCAACAAAACAAAACAGGTTGGTCCCACTCTGAGTACCTCCCTCCCCGGCTTCCCTATTTCCTCATGGAAAACAGACTCATGGTCTTTTGACTATTTAGGTACCACAATACTTGGCAACAGTCCAGTACTTGATTTTAGTTTTTCTGATGTATGACACAAAAATAGGATTTTCCCTCAATACTGCATCCATTCTGCCACAGAAAAAGATTTTTCAAGTCACCCAGTGTCACTGATTTAAAACCAATGATAACTTTTTCACACTTCTGTTTCAAATATAGTTTTGCCCGCTATAAAGGAAAATACCAACTGTGCAAACTCACTGGTGCTGCAGGAAACAGAGATCTCCCTCCCTTACACAATGTTACCACCAAAGTCTGATTTCTATAAGCAGCATTATGTCCACACTGGTACCTACAATCCTAAGGTTTACAGACAACCCTCCCATGAGCAGCATGTAAGAATCACAACCAGGTAGCACAGGAGGAGTGAGTTAATTTCATTTTCACTTGGCTACTGGGCTAGCAAGGTGCCAGACACAGTGAAGTTCTGAATGCCCACACGCAGTTCATGGATAACTGCTTTAATCAAAGCAGTTTTCAAAACACTGGAAGGACCCTGAACTACACATCTTCTGTCTTGATTTTGTAATTGTATTTTTCTGTTCACAAAATATTTTCTAATCTTTCTTCCCACCACCATCATCTTCAACTTCTCCTAAAATGACTGTTTCTAAATGAATTCCCCCAATATTAGCCAGCAAATGAAAAAATAAAGTAACGAAAACCAAAAAAAATCCCAAACTCAAAGACGCTAACTATTTTAAAAAAGGTAAGAATAAGAAGTATTTTCACAATATTGGTTTTCTGTGGTATTTTTTAGTTTCTTAAAAATGTCTAAATGAATAAAAAGTTCAGAGTGCTTAATGATTTTGCACCCTACCATAAAATCTATCCAGGTATCTGCTGATTGTCCCACTAAGGGAGAAGCAAGTCATACAGTCTTGGATTTGAATTCCATGTAGTAGCAGCAGGTGCTGAGTGTGGGGAGGGAGGGAGCACTAAGAGATCATCCAGCAGCAAGACGACCTTCAGGACAAAGACAGTAGAAGAAAATGTAGTGAAAGGGATAGAAAAATGGCTGGAAAATGGGGGAGGGGAAAGAGAGAAGAAGGCGGCTGTTTCTTCTATAATTGTTTGTCTTCCAGGTTTCCTGGGCCTTCCATTTTGCAAGGTCCAACTTGGGAGCACCACGGAAGCCAGAGAGCAACTATAGAGAGTATAGAAACCTGGGCAGCAAGACACTGAACAGTCACAGACCTAACATGGAAAACCAACCAGCATCTCTTGGGCAGGAAAGCTCTACACGGGGACTGTAGTAGGAGGGAGAACTCAAAAATGGTCCCTAGGGTCAGAGACCACAACACATGAGATAGCAAGATGTATCATAGATAAATAAAACTGGCACAGACTGCATTCAGAGCCTTAGGAAGGTGGTGCTAATACCACCACCATTGTCCCCCTCCCTCATTCCATATCTTGTTACTGTGGGTCCCTTGTGAGCAGAAGAGAAGCTGAATGAGCTGATCTCTACAGAGGTATTAGCAAGTTTCTACAGTCTTGGTGGCAAGACAAACCACAAACAGCATGGTCAACCACTAAACGCAGAAAGGCAGATACTGTTAGTCATACAGCACTGCTGGAAGTGTCCACACAACATCCAAGAGGGATGTACCACTTTCAAGACAGCTGGATATCTTTCAGCCCCTGAATCAGTCTTGCTTTGCCAGCTAGAAAACTCTTATTTTTGCTCCGGAGCTGGCTTCTTGCAAATCCTTCTCCAGCCCCTCTCAGGGGGCAAGGACAGGGGAAAAGGTACATCACTGACACCTTGGAGAAGGGCTGAGAGGATGGTATAAAATTCTACCTCTCCAACATTATACTACTGTAGCTAATTAGAGTATCAGGAAAGGGATGATGAAAGACAGGAAAAAAAATGAACCAGAGGAAAATAAAATACACAGACTCTCAGCTGACTATAGGTTAAAGCTTCCTGGTCCAAGAGACACACTAAATCAGGGGATTGTCTCCCAAAGGAAGTGCCATAGTTTAACAGAGCTTGACTGGACAAAAGCCACTAGATGTGTGAACAGGAACAAGCCTGATTCAATAAGATGGATTGCTCTGAACTCTATCACTCTTTTCCAGCCCCAATGTCCCATCCTAAGATTTCCTTTTGTTTTCTTTCATGCCCGGTCCTCGTCACTTCCTTAAGCCCAAGCTCAACAAAAGTTCCTCTTCTCAGTTAAATTTTACATCCCCAGGACTTCCGACCCCCCCAAAGTATGCTATTCTTCACACAATATTCCATTCCATTTAAAGGAAACCCCAACCAGCCATTCACCACCAGAATTATTAAGGCTTGTGGTCTTTGCTGAAGCAAAGGATAATTTTGTATTTCTAAATAAATGCAGCTTGCTTCCAGTCACCAACAGATTGCTCCTTAATTGAACTTGGGAGGTGAATTATATGGTGAATTAGAAAAAAAGAACAACTCTGTATTTAGTGAATTGTTCCCCTAAGAGGGAGCTATATGGGATTGAATTGCAAATGATGGACCAAACCCTACAGCCGGGCCCCCTCTCCTGCACCCGAGCTGCTGACCTCTGCCGTGCTGCAGTGTCATTTGCACAGACCGCTTTTCCAAGCTGTGAGCACATTCTTTCCCAGAGATCAGTGCAAGCCTTGGTTTCTTATGCAAAGGAGATGTTTGAATAAACTAGTGTGACTAATGAAGTCTACAACATCTTTGTATATTTTGACTCATTGTAGCCGATGGAAAGGGAGAGCACTACACAAAGGCCATATATGGGTGTGCAGATATACTGGATATTTTCAAGTACTACTAATCTCACTAGTACTAGGGAGCATCCATATCCTTTTCTCCCGCAGAGGTGTTTTTGAATCATACATGAACATTTTCGAGGATCCTGTTCTGACTCCCTTGGGCTTTTAGATATTTCCTATCGTTATGATACCTAAACATATTCCAAAGATTAAAGTGACTTGACAGACATTTAGTCCTCTCTTCTGATTCTTCCCAAGAGAAGACTAATGCAGGATCTTAGCAAAACAAAGATAAGTAACTGGTGTGCCATAATCGATAAATAAGGAAGCCAAGAAATGTACCTTGAATCTGGAAGCAGCTGCAAATAGGTTGCAGAAAATGTGCCAGTCCTGTTTGCCCCCTCAACACATTCCTGAAGTTGTACCTCTCTGATGGACTATTCTGTTACGTCTGAGAGCAGAGCGGATTCCACCATTACTGCTCCAGAGCATGAAATGCCCGTGTATATACTGAAGCCTATTATCATGAGAAACACTGAAGAGGACAGTGGAGATTTTTAGTTTGACACAGTGCTCTGTGGAAAGCCAATACCATAATAAAAAGGGAGGCTTGGTCTACCATTTACAGTAACTTGTAATGAGATGAGGTAAACAGGACTAAGTTTCTTGATTTTTTTGATGTATATCCAGCAGTTAACAAGCCCTCCAAGATCACTTTCATCCTCAGTACTTCTCACCTGCTGCTGTGCCAAACCAGACATCGTCTTTCTCCAGTCTGACTGTTCAAGCTTTGTCTGCTTCTCCCACAACTAGGGATGATACAGAATTTGTTAGATCATGCTTCCAGGTAGGGAGCTGTACTAGAACTCCTAAGCTTTTTTAACTCCCACATTTTTTGGGAGTTCCTAACAATTTGTCCTGATTAACAGCTACAACCCCAACAGGACACTGTTGGACTCCCTAACTAGATCACTTGGTTTCTGTGCATGACCTGGCAGAGAACACAGAAGAGATTCTCTGCCCAGTGTGGGAATATTTCATCTTCTGCCTACACTGCACTTGTACAATAACTCGCTTTTCTGTTTCCCACAGACCAGCACTGCCAAGAGAGCTTGGCTGACTGAAATAAACTTCCAGTAGCTTAAATGCACCATAAATCTGAGATAAATCTACCATGCTTGCAATCCTGGCTGAAGAACAGGTGCCTAAATTATTTGCAGGAACTAGGGAGGCAGACTGAGGTGGTAGGTGAGGGTCCTGCAAATTAGAAAACAGCAGGCTGTGGCATTGTTGGGAAGAAAGCACTTTCTCCCACTCTTCCAGAAGAGGAAAATAAAAATCCAATTTTGTTAAAAGAAGTCCAAGTTGTGCAGCTGGAACCAAAATAAGAGACAACATATTAAGAGAGAGAGCATGCACAAAGCATGCCATCAAAACTGTACTGTTTGCTGTTCCCTTGTACCACTAGCACAGGATAAAAGATGTGCAACCTGAGGAAAGAGCAAGAACCAGACTACATTCAGTACCCACACTTCCCACAAGAGAGGGTGGGACTAGGAGAAGTAGTAATATATTGGACCCCAAAATTTGTATTCTACAAGATGCAACTTAGGGTTGAAGGTATTTATTGCTGGACATGTTGTGCCTTTTTTTTTTTTAAAGCCCAGGTAGTCTGAACCACCAAAGAGGGGACAATCAGGTCCCTTACTAAATAAAGCTTCTGTGCTTGCTTCCGCCCACTGATGAATTGGGACACACGCAGTGGGCCTACAAATACCCACCACCCTCCTATCGAGTTCCTCTGAGACCTCAAAGCTGCTTGAGAGGCAGCTGACTCGTAAAACATTTTAATACCACCTGTCTTCTAGCTTTTATCTGAAAACACTACTCTGGGACAAGATGAGTTACCCAACTGAAAGTAAAGGAGAAACATCAGTCTATCTCAAAATATGTCAAGCTTCATTCTCAGAATTTTTAGAACTTTAGTCTAAAATGCAACTACTGCCAACAGGAATTCTAGGTGTCTGGAAAACTGCAGTTTGAGAACACAAAATGCTCCTACATGTGAAGCTGGATGGCATGAAGCTTGCAACATCTCCCTTTTTTCCAAAGTGGGAAACTTCCCATTAAAATCAAAACCTCCCACTTTCAGAGCAGTTCCAAGCCAAGATAATTTTTCCTCTCCAGATCAACATAGTCTCCTGTGTTCACTGCTTCTCCTCTTACTTTCCTGGTTGCTGTCCACACAGGGGAAGGGCTCCATAGTTGAACTTGGAAAGTAGCTGCCACTACTATGTTCATCACCTTCATCACCACAAAAGAGTCCCCAGTGAGCACTGAGGGCTTTGCCAGGTTCTCCTGTTTTTCTGATTTAGCAGAGAGTAACTTAACTGTACACATAATTATCTGGTCTCAGGTGGATCTAACTGCAGCATGACTGACTCTAATATGTCTCACTGTGGCAGAAAGGACATTTCAGAGCTGGGATACAACCAAGAGAAAAAAGCGTCATAAAATACTTTTAAGAAATTATTAACAATTTCACCTCCCTTGCCTATGCCTTAAAACACCTCGCTTTCATAGCTTCATTCAATATATATGCTAGTCACATGCCACAGCTTAGAGACTGGATTTCAAACAGAGGCCACAATGAAGCATCAACAAAATCAAGAACTCATCACTGTTCAGAGCTTCAAGTTCTGGTGAACTCTGTCATATTATGACCATCAGAGAAGTTTCTAGAAGAATAGGGTAAGTCAAACTTGATGTTACATGATGCTTTTTAACTTCCTCATTAACCAGTCGTCAAGAACTTTTTAGAGTAGAAAAAACACTTTATTGAACTGGATTTTCTAACCACAGAGAAAGTGATGATTTTATTAAAACAATCTCTGCTGGGAAAACACATTCAGAATGTGGAACAGATGTTTCCCAGTGCTGGTGGAAACTATACAGCAAAAACCTTTCATAAACCCCTGGGCCCTGGAGATCTGAGTAAATGATTTGAGATAGATCCTTCAGCATTTCCTGTCAGTGGAATAGCTGAAGTTCCCTCAAGTTATTTAAAGAAAAATAAATTAAAGAAGAGAATTCTGGACCCCAAATTCTCTGCAGGAATCTGTTTTTCATATTCAGAGTAAGCTGCTAGCTGGAATAACTCAGGAGAGTCCCAGGGTCCAGAGGCTTGACAAGCAGATGTGTCATCTCCACATCAGCTCTGCAAACGGTTGTGCAGGACGAGGACACTGGCCTCACAGGGAAATTCACAAGAAGAGGAAGGTGAACAGGTGAACACCACTAAGCAAATGCAGAGCTGCTAGAAATATGAGCTGCAAAGCACTCAGTGCACCAAGCCCTTCTGCTGGCCATCCACGTTTGGAGCAGCATGGCAGGCAGAGCAGAAGTGTAGGCAGCACCATTCCCCAACACCCTGTGTTTTACCTGGGCAGTCCCTGCTGTTCTGGAAGTGACACCATCACTTTTATCCTATGATGCACCTTCTTTCTTAGGAAGGCATTGCAAGAAATGAGACAACCTGACCTAACCTCTCCACCAACTTTCAACCAAGAGTCAATGCCTAAGGGGAGCAACACTCTCTGGAGTCAAGGAAGGGGCAAGACAAGATTGGAAGGGGCCTTTTCCTGCAGGCTGTAACAGCCACCTCTGTTCCCCGGGGTAAAAAGACAAGCAGATGAGCGAGCAAAGATGTGTCACGTCACCAATTTCTTCCATGAAAAACAGTCCCACAAGTCCCTGGTTTACCGTGCTTGTACTGAGTCACTGAGGCAAGCAAAAATTAAAAGTTAAATTGAGTACGTAAGTACTTTGGCCACGTTTGGCCAGGCCCACACACACAGTGTGCAACTTCTCCCCTCCCAGCACATCAAAGTAGTAATGTGTAGCACCAGCTAGCCCCCTACCCCATTGTACTTGATTTCTCATCAATCTGATGGATCAAGACCTACTTCTATCAGGTGTCTTCCTCTCCACTATATTCCTCTTGATTCACGATAATCATCCTCCTCCCCTGTCTCTCCTTAGAAAGGAAATAAAACCACAAGTGAACTTGCAGGTGATAAAGAAACTGTAAGAGCTGATTTGGGTTTGCCCATTACTGTTCTAGCAGGCAGTACAAACCCTCCTGGCCCCCTCTGCTAACATCTCCTTCTCTCTGACCTGCACAGTCTAATTGCTTCAGCCTCAGTCTGCTCTGGGCATGGCCACGACCAGCTCCCTGCCCTGCCTTGCAGCACCCCCCTGCCTCATTCCAGCCGTGGGCTCCCAGTCAGAGCCTGGGGCTCTCCACAGCCCAGACAGACTGCTCCTCCCACTCAGCCTTCCTAATCCCTTTGTTTTCTCCCTACCTTGTTTATACTGGATAAAAATTAACTCAAAATGAAAACACTACACGGGAAGCTAAATTATGTTTGAATGCAATTAAAACTCCTTCCATGCAGAGTGTGTAGTGCCAGAACAGAGACCTTTCTTCCGGCTTGCTTTCTGCCTGGATATTCAGATGCTCCCAATCCTGGAGCTTCTTGGAGAGATTTTGGTGCCTTCTTATCCCCCAGGAGCTTGTAATATGTTTAACAGGCAGTTGAGCACCCTAAGTATATATAGCTGAGACACCTTGTCTGCTTGGTTACCTACCAGCTCTACCACAGCTCATTTAAAGGACACCCCAAACTGACGGCCAACAGCAGAGAAACTGAGGCATGAGACAGCACTGAGGCAGAAGGACAAGTGTGGCTTGAAAAGCTCTGGGAGCACAAGCCAAATGTGGCCACTGCTGGGTAGCCTCAGGCCATGTCCAGTCCCAGGGGCCCAGCTCCTTGGTGAAACAGATGCCCAAATCATTTGCAGACATTAAAGAAGCCTCAGGGGAGCTGGCGGGGAGTAAGGGGCAGAGGAGTTTTCCTCGCCGCAGCAAGCTGCCCACTGAGAGCTGCTGGCAGAGAAGCTGCCCTGACTGTCCCAGGGACAGCTGCAGTTGAATGGGGGAGTCAGGTCTCAAAACAACTCTGCCGCAGACTGATTCCAGGATTCAGCAACACCAACAATGGCAAAAAGAGTGGCTAATCCCCTCCCTAACACAGCCTTATGCATCTCACACTAGTTCTCTGCTCTAGGAAGTGCAACAGCAAGATGATCTAAATATTTCCTTTTGCCTCTGATCTTTGCACCAGAGAAACTTGTTACCCATTCCCTAGGGCTGCCCAAGTCACCATCTGGCCTCAGAACTACAGCAGCAAACACAGTCCAGCGTTTCAGCCTAAAACTAATTTGCTTTCTTTTCCCACTTGACAGCTGAATAAATACTTTGTCCTTGCCATTTGAAAAGGGGAGCTGCAGTGAAGGTTTTTTTTGTCCACTGCAGCTACAAGCGCCAGCCTTCTTTCCAAATTAGGACTAAACAAGCAGCTCGAAGTGAACACATTTATTCTACAAATGTAACCCCTTTCTGTTCACAATCAACCACAAGCAGTTTACAACTTCTAATTTATTTGCTGTTTGCTATTATCCATCAAGCCATTTTGGCTACTGATTGTTTCTTGGGCCTGACAGCTATTTTGCTGAACAGAGCAGGCAACTTTTATTTTCTGGGCACAGCAACATACCTTCTTGAAAGGATAATGCCTGGAGGTCAAGGCATCCAAACCAGCTTCGTGGAGTGACCATTCTGCAATGACGGCTCTCAGAGCTTATTAGACTCTACTCTTTCACTGACTCTTTCTGCCTCCAAATTCATTTGCTAAAACACTCTTGGAAATGACAAGGTAGCCTACACAGCTGAGGTAAATTCAATTTTTCATTTGAGCAAGTATTCAAGGAAATTGGGCATTTGCCCAACGCTGAAACAAATGCATAATTTAGGCAATTCTGCAGTTATTGGCTAAGCACTGTCGAATTTTACAATTAGGGTAATGGATTTAACTTCCAGTGTAATTTCCATATGGATAAATTGATCTCCTCAAGTACATTTGCCCATGTGTTCCCTCGATCACAGTTAATTAATATAAAGCTATTTAATAACCTCCACTTAAACACAAAAGACTATTCAGACTCTTCTGGCATCAGTAAAAGGAACAGTCTCACAGTGTGTTACACCAGCTGTAGACAAGAGTGAAAGAAAATTTAATTAAGAGTGATCAAGAGCAAGACAGTTGCAAACAGAAATCAGATGTTATAAATGCTCTATATGGTGACTACCCCAGCTCCTTAAAGGGTTAATAATGCCATCTAGCACCAACTGCCAGGTGCTTGAGATGTGCCCAAGAGAGAACTTAAGGGATGGGGAACGTGGTGGGGCTGGGAGCCAAAGCCAGGCAAAGTCAAGCAGGGAGCTGCAGGGATTCAGCACTGTCCATTCAGTGACACTGCTGCAGCTATGCCCAGAGCTAATGGTGGCACCACGTTGAATAGGAAGGATCTATACAAACAGGCTGTTTGGAAGCAGCTTCAAGAATGGCAGCAACGTATATGGTGTCTGTAGATGTCTTTGGGTGCTTAAAGAAAGTTAATTGCTCATTAACAAAATCAGAGCTGATTAATTTCTGATGTGCAGCATTTGACAAGAGTGAGTCTGAGTTCCAGCCTTCCTGGTTGATTTCTGAAAGATGCATATGAATTGGACTCACAGGATAAACACAACCAAAGTTTCCACTAAGAATGAGTAAGTGGCGGAGTTTGAAATAGCTGGGGATTTTCATTACAATGGAGAAAGCTTTATTGCTTGTGTGGATTAATTTGAGCAATCTTGCAGAGCTCATAAAATCACTAAAATAAAAACTATGTAAGGCTGAATGTTGGCTGTGCAGCTGAAATAAGATGACTTATTTTGACAGGCAGGAGGCCACCATCCAGAAAACTTGATTTCAGGGAACAGCGCATTTACAAAACAAACTTTGTGGTGCATGTGACCAGCTGCCATCGGGAACCTAGACAAGAGGAAAAACTACATCTTACTCCACTGGGAATGCAGAGCAAGTAGTAGGGCTGTGTCATTCAGGATGTGCTCTGGCAAGGACCAGACAGTATCTTCACCTGTTGCTTGGGACTCTATCCTGCCCTGCAGAACCTTTATCACAAGCAAAGGGGAAAGAGGAGATAGACTTTATTTCTCTGAGTGAGGCATTTCTCTGCTTGTCACAATACAAGTTTGGAACACCACAGGCCACTGTGTGAAGGAACACTGCAAGCCCCACTAGTCCCAGGTGGTTTTGAAGCAACATGTCATACTGGAAAGACCCTAGTCCAAAGAAAATGGGAGTCTGCAATACATTTTGGTGGGGCAGGTGGAGTAAAGACTCTAGCATCTCTTATTGCTACACAGGCACATCACAAGCAGCACCTCACTGCTTAGGGAGGCAGTGGACAGCCCTCCATTAACATCTGATGTTGACTCAAACGTTATCTAGCACTCAAGGACCACTCTCTCTCCCACATCATACTGCAAAGTCACATAGGGACTGTACAAAACACAGCAAAAGTAGGAAGAAAATCAACATTGGGAATCAGGTATAACTGTAAGATGGCATTTGTCAGCATGTGAGACAATTCTCCGTGGGTATCACCTAAGGGAAGGGTCTGAGGAGGCAAGTAAGGAAAAGAATGAACTGTCTTTGGTCAGTGCAGAAAGGGAAAAACAGCTGAACACACCAAACCCTCTTCAGGCAGGGGGCAAGGTGAAACTGCCTCCTGAGGGAAGAGAATACAGCACTCTGGGCAAGGGGGAAGGAGCTGTGGGTGACCCAAGCATGACTGAGAATCTCATGATCTCATGAGTGAGAGATGAATGTGCAACACACAGGGGCTTGTGGAGTGAGGAAATTGGAAGAATCCCTCACATATACAAGGGGAAGAACAAAGAAATGAGCTGCTTCTCTGCATCTCTCTTGTGCCCTCACATTAAACAGCTAGGGGATTTCTTCCTTACTGAAAGCAAGCAGTGTGGAAAGGACAAAACAGCCCAGCCAGAAGCACAACGCTGGCCTGTGCTGTGCTTTTGGAAGTGCAAGATGCAAAGCCCTCCAGAGCAGAATCTACGCCTGTGAACTGAGCCACAGCTCACTGGATGGGCCAGCACATGAACCATGCAGCACGTCTCTAGGTCTCTAGACACGAATCCTGTGCAATCACCCCACAGGCACTGTCCAACTAACAGATCAATCCAGAAGCAGTGGCAGGATAAGAACAGGCAGACTTGCCTGACAAGCCAACTACCCTGCTTCTGACAGCCACACTGTCCTGACTCAAGGCTGCTTCTCCAACCTTGCAAGGGAGATCTATCTGTCCTCTTTGCACATCTAGACCTCCCACGCTTTGGCACCTTGACTTCATCACCTTCTCTCCTCTCCTACTGTCAGGCACCAGAATGACAAGCTCTATTCCTGTGACTAGCAAAAGGGCATCCCTAAGATCAGCAATTAGAAAGAAAAATCCCTCTCAACATTTTCCAAAAAGGACTTCAAATTGGCACCCAGGTATCAAAAAATAAAAGCAATTGGAGTTAAAATATCAAACCCAAAGATTAGCTTTTGCTAGCAGGAGAGCCTTAACTACAGGGGGAATTAGAAGGTTTATCAGCAACAGCCCAAGGGTCACGGGCTCTCTAGGCAATTATCTTTATCAGCAGGTCTGAGAAGGTTGCAATAGGATTGCAATACTCTGGGCTGGAAGTTAAAAACACAGTATCTGCCTTTCTGCAAAGAGAAGATCACTGGCTTATTGCACAGAAATGTGTAATTGACAAAGCAGGCAACTCAAAAAAGCAGTGTGAACAAAAGCACTCTCAGCCCAAGAGGACTTACCCAATTCTTCCAAAGGGGAGCTCCTGCCTTGCCTTAGCAAACTCCAGAACTACGGGAAATTCATTTCATGGTTGTCTGCTCTGGTAAAACCCCTGACTGAATGGACTCAAAAAGGTAAACACTGGGGCTAGTCATAGGAAAATCATTTGGCACAACTAAACAAACCTCAGCATCAGGCCAAGCCTCAGGCAACTGGCACCTACCTTCCCGCAGCGTGGGCTGAGGCTCCTCTTCCTGTTAAGGGGCTGCATGGACTGCAAAGAAACATCCCTAGGGTGCACATCATGTGTTGTGGAAAACTGAAAGGAGGTATGCAAACAGATGGACAGAGCCCTCAGACAGGTCTCTTGGAACAAAGATGTTCCTCTACCCACATAAGAGGAAGCAATATACACTAAAGATTTCCCAGTGGAAGAACAGACCCCTGTAGAAAGTTCACAGATGGGGGTTATGTTACAGCACGTACATAGTTATTTGCATTGCTCCTGGCCAGTTACGACCAATACAGCTCAGATTAAGTTAGCACAACCCACATGTTTGCTCTAAACCTAAATGAATTGAAGGTTGGGCCCTAGGCAGCCCTGAATCCACCAATACTGAAGTCCACTCCTATCCTGAACCAAGTGCCACTACAGCAGAGCACCAAACATGAGTTACAAGGGGAAAAGAACTCTGAGTTTGGCATGCATGTGTCAAGTCAGCTAAATTTAATAGTCTCTCCTTCAAGTCCATAAATCACATCTTCCCTGGAATCTCAGTCACAGTCTAAAATCCTGGATTTTGCATTTTTCTATAAGTGTGTTTTGCACTAGAAACACATCAGTAGCATCAAAGAGGATTTGGAATCCACGTGCAGCACTACTACTGGCCACAGCCCCTAGATTGAGCAACCTTTTCCAAAGTGAAGCAGCAGAAGCCCCACATTCCACTGGAGAAGTCATCTTACTCTCCACCCTGAGGCTAAACAGCACAAATCTTTGCAGGAGAGCGGCAACCTGTCCTGCAAGCAATCCCAGCTCATGTGGGAATCAATGCCTTGCCTCAAGAATGTAACCAGAGAGCAGTAAAACATGTTTCAGCGGCTGACATCCCACCTCAGGTGAATGAAAAGCTGCTCTGTAATTTGAAAAGCACTGCGGCCACCACCCCTGCACCATACAGACTTTCAGGTGTGGACTCACACAGGATTGCATATCCTTCTGCTCCCTTCCAAATCTCTTCAAAGTTTGCCACCATGCCCCAAAACAGTTTATGCACATTGCATTGAAATCTGTGATTCCTGGGTTGTCATGATACAAAAAAAAGCTATGAGCCAGTCCTGAAACAGAAAGAGTCCTGCGAAACAAGGTGACCACAGGCATCCCAAAGCAAGGAAAAGTAAAGCAGCCTGCTGCAGATGTGGGCCATGTGCAGATCTGGTGAAGCAGCAGAATAGCTGCCTGCATTTTCACAGCACACTCAAGAACAGCAGAGCTAGCATGTGCCAACAAACCAACTCCCTGCTCTTATTAACAGAAGGTTTAATGCAGAAGTCCTGCCTGCCTCATTTGCCAGAGAATAACTTGCATGAATTTGCTGTCAGAGCCTCCAGCTATTCATGGAACTCTCTGTATCCCCTCTGATTTCAGGGGAAATCCTGGGATCTAACATACCCCTGTCCCAGCTGCACTGTTATCTGAAGCATTACTCACTCTAGCTAGCAAAGATGTTCTACAAATCCTTCCTGCCACTCATTTGTGGCAGTGTGAAAGTCTCATCAAGACCTTCCAGCCATGAGTCTAAAAACCTCTCAGAAACAGAGGCAAAGAAAACCTGTTTTTACTGTTCTTGAAAAGCATTCTTGGCAGCAGAATGGGGATGCAGAGTCAGTGCCTCAGCAGCAAGTCCAGCACAGCATGGCAAGAGCGAGGGCAGCCAGGCTCCCGTGTCTTCTGATCCGCTGGTGCCAAGCCCAGGAGAGACAAACTTGCCTTTCTCACTCACAGAGGTGCCTTTCAGGACTAGAAACTGCCTCTGTGATACAAAAAAAAAATCAGGAAAAGAGGTAATATATCAGAAAAATCCTCTTAATCCCTAAACTGCTTGAAAAGACTTAAATTAAACCCATTAGGATTAAATCCTTCCCATAGGCATGGCAAGAAAAGCAGACGTCTTCTTCCTCTGTGGATAATACTTCTGCAGATGAAGCAATAAAGCAAAGCCAATCACCTTGCACCAGTGGACTCATCTGGGTCTAAAAGAGAGGTGACACAGTGCAGTTTCACAGCCTGCCTGTGGATCTTCTTGTTTCCCCTTTCAAAGCCATCCAAGGGTTCTCAGCAGCAGAGGAATCCTCAAAGCTTTGACTCAAGTTTCTTCTAAACTAAAATTATATTATAAAAGCCAGTATTTTCACAAAAGTTAAAAAAAAAAAAAAAAAAAAGGCTACAAGAAACTTTTCAAAACTGTAAGCTCTTTGAAAAACCTTTCATCAAAGTGATGAGGAGTTGGTGAAGCTTGCTGAGGATAGCACTTACTGGCAGATCTCCAGGTACTGGATTAATTTCATTATGGTTTGAACCACTAGTGTATCTCTATGGGGCCAAATCCTAAGGGTATCCACTTCAACACCACTGCATGAGAACAACTGATTTTCATAGTAAACATGACATCTAAACTTGATCCCATAGAAACAGACAGGGAGGTAGCTAATTTAAACATTTTAAATGCAAAGTAACCTTCATTTTAACATTTTAACAAGTACTTTCATTTTAACAACATCCCTTACCTTTATCCCCTCTTCTAGCTGCAAAACATTTTTAAGGGGGAGGAGGAAATTCCCTGTTTGGCAGATTTTTACATGGCATTACAGATGGTAATAGCAGGATGAATAGATGATGTGGAGGGCAGTTCAGCCTGCAGAATCTTTTATAATACGAAAAGCAGCAAATAAAAATATCACAAGGAATTCTCTGAGCTTATGTCTTAGGTTCAAAGGAGAACAGACAATAAGGGGAAAAAACCCAAACATTTTTTTTCCTGGTTTAGAAAATTAGAAAAATCTTATCTGAACTCAAAGAAAGGTCAAATGTGCAACTTTAAACAGTTCTTTTACCAGATGACTGATGAAAGCAAAACTGAGCTTCAGATAAAGTTGAGCTGAGGTTAAGAGACCTGTGGAAAGGAGCACAGAAATCATATAACTGGAATGATTTAAAATTGGTTTGAAGGAAAGCACTTTGGAATAAACCTTCAGGGAAATTGTGGAAGGGTCCAGACAAGAAACTAATTGGTAGTCCTGAGCCCTCTTAGAAGAGCATGTCCCCTGGCATTCAATCCAAGTTACTCTGCACTGCATGCAAATACTCTCTACTAACTCATAGCTCAGAGTTTTAATTGAGTCAACAGAGATCGACATGCAGACACCTAAAAACTACTTGGATTAAATGGGCTACACTTAGCTGTAGACTGCTTCCACACCTGGCTTTCCCTCAACAGTGTCTAAGAAACCCCCACTTCTATAAATGCATCCCACTTCTATAAAAGGCACCAAAGAAGGATGTTTACATGAATAAGGACTATCAGGTCATATGCTGCACTCCAAAAGGCTTTAGATACATAACAAAAGTGATGCAATTCCTTGCATAATGCCAATACCCTATGTGACCACTCACACAAAAGAATCCAGGCATACCGGACAGAGACATACAGACAAAGCCAGAGATGGACATTGCTGCTGGAGCTCTGAAGCAATGTACCAAGGAGGGTACCAAGGAGACAGCTACCGCTAACTGTAAACCCCACAAGGGCAGTCTTCAAGGGGGTTACCAGAGAGCTCTGAGCCAACATCCCTCTCAGAGGGAAGGAACCATGACCCTGCTCTGTGACTTCAACAGGAAGACAATGCTATTTGATCCGTTGCTTTAAGTCCCAGATACTAGGAATAAAACACTAGCTCCAATATTTGCTGAGAAAATGCTTGGAAACACTGAACTTCAAGGCATCCCACTGTCAAGCAGGCTCACAAATTTGCATTCCTGAGTCCTGAAGGAACTGGCAGATGAAGTAGCTAAGCCACTACCCAATATATTTGAGAAGTTGTTGCAGTCCAGCAAAGATCCTGCTGACTGGAAAAGGGGAAACATAACCTCAATTTTTGAAAAGGGAAAAAAAGAAAACCCGGGGAATTACCCGCCACTAGTCTCATCTCTGTGCCCGGATGGTGTCACTAAGGGCAAATCATGCCTGACAAATCTGGTGGTCTTCTACAACGGGTTTACAGCACTGGTGGATAAGGGAAGAGCAACTGACATTATCTACCTGTACTTGTGCAAAGCATCTGACACTGCCTTGTCTCTAAATTGGAGACATGGATTTGATGGACGGACCACTCAGTGGATAAGGAATTGGCCAGATGGTCTCACTCAGTTGCAGTCAATGGCTTGATGTCCAAGTGGAGAGCAGTGACAAGTGGCGCACCTCAGGGGTAAGTATTGGGACCAGTGCTGATTAACATCTTTGTTGGCAACATGGACAGTGGGATTGAGTGCACCCTCAGCAAGTTTTCCATCAACACGGTTGAAGGGAAGGGATGACATCCAGAGAGACTTTGACAAGCTTGAGGTGAGCCCGTGCAAACCCCATGAAGTTCAATAAGGCCAAGTGCAAGGTCCTGCACATGGGTTGGAACAATCCCAAGAACAAATACAGGCTGGGTGATGAGTGGATTGAGAGCAGACCTGTGGAGAAGGACTTGGGAGCAATAGTGGATGGAAAACTGATTATAAGCCAGCAATGTGCGCTTGTAGCCCAAAGCCAACAATATCCTGGCCAGTAGATCAACGGAGGTGATTCTCCTCCTCTACTCTGGTCTTATGAGACCCCACCTGGAACACTGTGTCCAGCTCTGGGACCCCCAACATAAGAAGGACATGGATCTGTTGGAGCAAGTTCAGAGGAGGACCACAAAGATGATCTGGAGCACCTCTCTTGTGATGACCAGTTGAGAGAGCTGGGGTTGTTCAGCTTAGAGAAGAGAAGGCTCCAGGGAGACCTTACAGCAGCCTTCCAGTACTTAAAGGGGGGCTACAGGAAAGATGGGGAGGGACTCTTTATCAGAGAGTGTAGTGATAGGATAAGTGGTAACGGTTTTAAACTGAAAGAGGGTAGATTTAGATTAGCTATAAGGAAGAAATCCTTCACTGTGAGGGTGGTGAGACACTGGAACAGGTTGCCCAGAGAAATTGTGGATGACCCCTGCTTGGAAGTGTTCAAGGCCAGCTGGATGAGGCTTTGAGCAACCTGCTCTAGTGGAAGGTGTCCCTGCCCATGGCAGCGGGGATGAAGCTAGATGATCTTTAAGGTCCCTTCCAGTCCAAACCATTCTATAATTCTATGAAATTTTGAGGGTCTGAATAGCAACTATGGCATTTCTGCAAGCAGGAAATTAATGCAGAAAACAAGCCTGGAGCATATTAATGCTGTGAAATTGAACTCAGCACAGAGGTCTGTGGCAGAATCCAGATGGTTGTCCGATCAGATTCCTTCTCTCTCTCTTAAGGGCCTAGAGAAAGACATAGCTATCTTTCTAGACAAAGACTGGAAGAAGGTGAAGGAGGGTAAAGCTTGAAACATCTGACAGTCTCAGCCCTCACCAGCCAAGGCAGACCTTTTACAAAGGCAGATGATCTTCAGTTGGATCCAGTGAAGAAACATGTCCTCTGTCACCCACAAGTACATAGGAACCTCATTCTTCATCCAGAGCCTGACAGCTGCAGATGCTCCACACAAGCTAACAGAGTGTACGTCTATGACCAGCCCTACAGTGTCAAATGGCACGATTTTCAACCCTCCTAGCCAAACAGCGTTTTCTGGGAACAAGGAAACAGCACAGGGGAATAAAAATGCCTGGCCTAATAGTATGTTCAGAACTTCAGCTCCCAGATACGAAGAGCCTCTGTGTCTGTATATACATATTAAGTACTTCCTCCACTATACAACTAATCCGATTAACAGCTTTAGGAAACTCTGAAATGTTATAATTCAAGCGGTCCCATTCATAAAAGGTCTTAGGCTGTTTCTGTAGAGAGGTTGCATTCTTCCCACTGGAAATAAAAACAGCAGAGAGCAGGACTTTCTCCCAAGGAATAATGGGTCCCAATCCCCACCATTCCGAACTAGACCACCCTCTTACAATTCACATGAATGTCAAGCAAGCCCTGCAAGAGAAGAATCAACCCTTCCCGTCCCTTCAGAGAGCCCCCTCACAGGGCAGGTGAACATAGAAATCCCTCTATGCATGCTCTGCAGAAAGCCTGACAGTCACAGGGGCTGCCCAGTTTGTCAGCTTGCACTTCAGGGGCTGAAAGCCAGAGAGACAAATAAAGCCTGCCGGAGAGGAGGACAGGGCCAAGTGAGTGATGCGACATCACCATTTGCCTAATGAAAAGCATCGTATGATGCACCAGCTTTGCCTCAGTCAGTAAAAGGTGCCAGGAAGAGACTAGTCCAACCACACAACATGAGCCATGGTTATGAGAGACCAGCACCTGCATTACACGATACAGATGTGGGTTATAAAATTCAGTTTATTTGCCAGATGGCACAGGTCTGGCACCAGTGATGAGTGAAGGAAATGCTAGGTACGACAACTAAAAAAGCCATGAGAGCAAATACAGTCAAACACCATCCGGCTTTGCTTCCCCAGTAATCTCCTCATCTAACTTCAGGAACTGACAAAGGGATATGAAAGAGATGAATGCTGCCTGTCCCACTTAGTTCTTATTTTCTGATTTACCTTCTGCTCTGAAGGCAGCCTTCTCCTAGTCACCTACTGAGAATGTGCCACAGCCCAAAACATGATATGAATGGGCTAAGTGACACAACAATGAAGAATAATTGTGTTTCCAGGGAACAATCTCTAATCTGAAGAACTGGGCAGCCCTCCTCTGCCCAGAATGTCAGCATCTTCATGAGTTTAATCAGTTACATTGGCATCAAAAGCATGCTTCTGTGTTGGATGTGTCATCTTTCACACTCATCCCAACAGGGAGCTGGAGCACTGATCCCCAGAACAGGACCTACACAGTGCTTAGATGCTCTAGAACCAAAGCTAGGCAGTCACAAAGATACAGAACCAGCCACCAGTCCTTACAAATGATACAACAGGAGCTGATACGCACAGGGGTCAGATGAACATATTATTTCAGTGATTTCTGTCTCTACCCAACCTCTCACCCTACTTGCTAACCTAAGAGTCTAACAGCAGAGGGGAGAAAAAAGTTTGTCCTGAGATGCTGTCTCCAGTCCCTCTGGTATCTCTCAGAGCTCAGACTGCCAACAATTTCTCTCTTGCAGCATAAAGTGCAATAGAGGCAACAATACTGCAGGGAGCCCTCCAAACCCCCCCCCCCCCCAAACCAGCTGCAGTATTTCAGAGATTGTTAGAGCTGGAGCCCAGTCAGAGCTCCTGAGTCAAGAAACAAGTCTGTCACAAGACCGAGCATATATAAGAGCTGTGTAGGGGGCCAACATAAACATATGTTACCCCACCTATTGGCTTTACAGAAAATCAACACAACTGTTAACCTATTTCAGATATAACATCACTTCAAGGGTAGTTTGCATGCAAGACTACAGTGGGTTTTACCTAAGTAGATAACTTAAAAAATGCATTATTCCATTAAGATCATGCACTGCATGAAAAGGGGGGGGGAGGACAGTAAGAGTCAAAGGTAATGCTGTAAATTTGAAAATCTTCTCCCTCGGTCAAGACAGGATTGGCTATATCAAATTATGAATCATCTTTTGTTTAACAATGTTCAGAGTTTGATCCCACCCTCAGCCACATAACTAAACTCTGCATGCACCTCCCTGTCTGTGGGAATAGGCGTCATGAGTGAGAGGGAACTCCTTCCTCCCTAAGAATAAAAGCCAGGGAAAAGAAGGCATCACCAGCTGGGGCTGCCCTTACCTGAAGTGTGTCTTGAGTTTCCATCTGAGTGCTTTGTTAAGTCAACAGTTCTGTCTATTTGAAACAGCTTCAGATCATCTTCATCTAAAGCGATATCTCCCCAAAAGGCAGCTGGAGAGAAACAAACTGCAATTAGTTTATTTTTTATTTTGGAAGGAAAGTACAGTTCCTATGTGGCCTGTATCACACCTAAAAGGTGATTACACCATGGACCAGAAAAAGGTAACACACAGCAGTAGTTTTAAAAGTACACACAGAGTAGACACCAGTGGAGGCCAGGCGACAGCATTTAAATGAAGCCACTGTGCAGATCCACCAAAAGGACCTGATTAGCTGGGATTCCTCATCTTGTTACAGGTTTGGCTCTCAACCAGGCACTAAGTTGGTGGGGTTCACTCTTCATTAAAGCCTACAAGGAAGACAACCACTGGCATTTCCATAGTTAGTGTGAACAAGTTAGCTAAGTTGCAGCTCAGATCCTGAGATGTTGCATCTGCACAATCCCCAGGCCAACAACTGGCATAAGACAGGAGGACAGTGGTGAAGGACTGAAGCTCAGCAGCGTACATATAAAGGCTACAGTTGTCAGCCTGCAAGACCTCACACACAGGGTTAGCACTCAGACATACTGCATCGCTCTAAATCCAAGCTGAGAGCCATCCTACCATTTCCACTCTGGTGGAGAAATGCCAGTTATTTGTCTCCTTGTGGATCAGTTACCCAGATTTAAATTTGCAGAGGTTTTAATTTTGTAAAAATCCTTGAGTTTCAGCCAGAAGTCATGAAAGTAAGTTAAACAAACTGATATCTCAACATTCGCAGCTCAGAGAAACAGACTGGAAATCATTGGAGTGGAAAAAATTACACCCTGGGAGTATCCTGACCAAGTTGACACTGCAGCGTATAGTTACTATTTTGGGAATTTGAACAAAATAAACACAGGCGATGAAGCAGTTGACCAAACAGAAGAGATCTTTCAGAGATAACAAACAGGTTATGAACAGAGCTGTCAGAACTCATGTGAGAAGCCTGCATAGGTTGTTGAACAATAAAAAAAATAGCAGAAATTAAATGGTGATACAGTTCAAGAGAACTCATTAAGACAGGCAAGGAGCAGCGTGAGTTGCTGTCTGCAACAGTGACCAGATTTGAAGGAACCATTTTTTCTTCTCTTGTCAAGTCAACATTTACACTACTTGGGGAAAAACATCCCATTGCTACACTAGGAACATCACTGATCAATGTTAGGCCTGAGAAACCAATGGGTTTTGCTGATCATCTCACTTTTATTGTCAAGACCAAATGCAATATGGACCGTTGCCTAAATATCAGAAATGTGCAATCAGATCTGTAGCAAATGAATTATGAAAGGTTAACTCAGGGTTTTTTCTGATACAAGATGGCACTGGGTCTGATGCAGTGCTTGCCTCCTCTATTTTGCATCTCAGCACCTCAGTCGGTGCAATAGCATTTGCCGGTGACACTGTTCTGGGACATGGGAATGGCAAGAAGTTTTTGCCCGCTACTGGACACATCCCAGCTATCACAAACTGCCTCAGCCAAGAGCTGCTGCAAGCAGCAAAGCCTTGGTATGAGCAGAGTGGGAGTCCAATGCTTCCCCCTTTCCCTGTAACAAAGCTCTCTCCCCCTCGTTACCTGGCCACAGCAGAGGAATGGGAGACAGCCTTAAAGGAGGCTGGCTCTGGCTTTTTAGTTGGCTCTGCTTAATACTGCTAACAAACCCCAAACTACAGAAATATGGCAATGGCTCCAGAAGAGAACATAGTGCAGACCAACCTATACGCAGACTGACATCAATTATAAGTAGGACAGAGCTGCTGTTTGCTACACAAACACAGAACTCGGGCTTTCCCCAACTCCTTGGCAATTCAAGTCTTCATGATGAGCAGAGAAGAACCTAAAATACTTCCATATCCCTACCAGCTAACAAGTCTACCAGAATGGCCAAACATCCCAAGCTGATTGGGAACAGCCAGTAGAAGAAAGCAGAAACACAGGCTCCTGTGACTGCAACTTGAAGAAAAGACATTTTATCCATCCAGAGAATTTGTTTGCTCAGGACAATGTAGCAGTCAAGGGGCAGAGATGTAAACAGTACCCCATGCCATCTAATTCCCTCCCCAGCCACATTTGGTAAGTCACTATTGCACTGGCCAACTAGATATCCATTACCTACATTCCTGCCAAACCTACCATCCCATTTCAGCCCCAAACTAATTGCTACAACATTGGGCTCTCACTGTCTCTTTTCCATTAATACCACACAGTTTGTTTCTCAGGCTAAGGTAGCCCATGCCAAAGCACAGCTTTCAGGGCAAGCCTGCAGCATGGATTTACATAAACAGAATTATTACATTTTCCTTCCCAATGGAAAGCAGCAGTTTTCTCCCAGCCCTAGCAAAGGAATCTCTTACTGTTACAAAGCCATACATCATCCTGAAAGATGGCCCACTACAAAAGCTGAATTTCCCTAGCATTTATTTTCAGCTTTCTGCAGTCCCAGCGTGCTCCAGAGGAACCATGATTTATCACAGTCCCAAATCAGTTGAATAACTTTCCTCACTTGAAGTCCCAGCTGAGAGTGCTATGCTGCAACTTCTCCTGTGCTGTCAAAGGCTCCTTCGTAAAGGCACACAAGCCTGAAAGACACTTGCTTCCACCCCAAGGGAGCCATCCCACAGGAAAGCCCAAGTACTTTATTTTAAAGGGTCACAAGTTCAGAAACTGCTGGCAAATGAAGCATCTCAAAGCATCCCTTCTCATTTATCTTTACCAAGGTCTCCTTTTTAATTTGATGTGGGAGGATTTCCAAAAAATAATTAAACAAAATCAACCAAACAAAAAATGTAAATCTCCAAACAGCAGGCTAACAAACTTGGAAACCAGTATTTCTCTTGGCAGAGACCTCTGCAGTGTACAGCTAGGTGCAAACCCTTAACACTCAGTGCAACAGCATGCCAGCTTTTCTTTAAGATGATGAATTAATCGCTCTGGATAGTAAGAACAGAGTAGTTATTATTGAGGTTGATGGAGCCAATATGACAGAGTTTGCTTCTACGCTGGACTAACCTGCACCAACCACCTCGAACGTTTAACTTTACCACCTCCCAGCATAAGCAACCAGGCAGCATTTGTCTGTTGGGGCACAGGGGAAGGACTACAAGTCCAGCACCCAAATGAAATAAGCAGCCCGGCAAGTTGTCTTCATTTTCAGCACATTTCTCCCCAAGGAAAACAGTTCACATGCTGGTGTCTGCACTGTGTGCTGAGCACAGAGGTGAAGGTATGGCAGATGGCACCATAAAGAACACCTTCTAGGCTGAGGACAGGCTGAACAGTTTCTCCTGGTGCTTCACACACAACCACAAAGTCCAAACTCACCCATGCCTTCACAGTGCCCATTTTGCACAATAACTTTGGGGAGCGGGGCGGGGGGGACCTCTGGCAGGCTCCCATTGCAAAGCAATGCGACAGCCCAAAGTGTCTTCTTTCTAAAATCTTTACCACTCTTCCCTGCAAATGACTTCCAACCTGTTTTTGCCCACAACATCCCCAAGCAATTCCCTTCTTCCATAACCTGCTTGTATTTTCTCCTTTTCCTAGTTCCAAGTAGCACAATCTGATTTCACAGGAGAAAAATCATTTTGCTCTTATGAGAACTCAATACAAAAGTGTTCACAACAGTTTAAAATATGCCTTTTCCATGAGAAGTGTGTTTCCATCAGGCCTTTTAACAAAATTCTTGTCCTTTTTTTTTTAAAAAAAAAATTTCTTTTTTTTTTTTCCCCCAAAGACACCAAGTAGGAAAAACAAATCACCAAAAAAAACTTATGGTATTCAGCCAGAAAATTGAATGACACTGTTCCTATAAACACATCTCAAAACAAAATGCAATATTGTGATTTATTAAAAACAGGCTGATCTCTAACACTTCATGACAAATATCCGGGGACGGGTATCCTTCACCCTCACCACAGTCAGCTACAAGTTTATATGAGAATATGAGAACCACATGAGCTAGCAGAAGAAGAATATAACTCTGTGTTTGAGAAACATCACCCAATGTCTGTGTTTGAGCTGATCTCCAGCCACCAAGCTGGAGCAAAACTTCCACCCATTTGTGTGTCACAACCCCTTGCCAGGAAACCCACATTCCTGCACCAGTGTAGGCCATAGATTTACCCTGATGACAAGGATCAGCAAAGCAGTCACCCTCTGGATGCTGTGGGAGACCACTGCAATTTTCCCTGTAGCACTCATCAGGACCAGCTGTGACAGAGATTTACAGAAAAAGAGGCCTTGGAAACAGGCATACCCTGCCTGCCAGGAAAGCTCCCTCCATCCCACTCCATCTCAAACATAGACTCCTTCACCAACTGAAGCTTTTATTACAAAATGGCAGGTTTTAGGCGCTGAATGGGACCTGAACCTAGCGTGAGGACTATGCCCTCTAACTTGAGCCACAGGAGCCCTCTTTCAGTGGGGCCAGAGCCATGCTAAGTTAGTGTATGTCATCAGCTTGAGGGTCTCGTCTGAACTCGCAGCCAGCTGGCACAGCTCACACTGACAGACTTCATTTCAGTTCTTCCAGCATAGTTTTAACACAGTTTTGCTGGAAGGACTTTACTCTCGCTCAGCGGGTTTCTCACAGTGCAGTACAGCAATGAGCATAGAAAACAAATAGCAATGTGAACACAAGTAGATGCTTCAGACTTGCTTCATCAATACTCATGACTCAAACTCAGTTTTTGCTACTGTTCACAACCTCTGTGTGTAGATGATACCTGGGTTCCCAAGCAGGGATGCCTCATGACTACTCATACCTTGGCATCTCCAATTTTGTGAGCATTAGCAGATGCCACTGTCAAGCAGCCCAGGTAGCCTGCCTGTGTCTGCCTGACAGAGACTCAGCTGTATCACCCAAGTGATGAGCTGCACCAGCTGTTTGTGTCTCACAGTGCCATCGAAGGATGTGCTCTGAACCCACCCATAAGATCAATCACACGTATAAGGGCCAGTGTCTATCCCCACCCAGATCTCTGCTCTCCATCACCTGCATTACTGAAAAATCCCAGGGCACCAGCTTCTCTTGTGCTAGAGTTGATTGTACCCTATCCAAATAGTACAAGGGAAAACCAATGCCTGGTCCCACCTTAGCAACATAAGCTACGAGCAAGGACTGCTGGGCATACAGACACAGGTAAGCAATTATGAGTGCCACCTCCTGGCAAACAACAATATGACTATTCATGCACTGGCAAAACCATGCAAGTTATTTTTGAGCATTTGCTGATGCTTCTCAACCTGACAGGTCTGAGTGCTGAGAGATTTAATCTTCAGGGCTGGCCACACTTTCATGAGAGCTAACACTCTGCAGCCTAACAATAAATAAATCAACACAAAGTGCATTCCCAGCACCTCCATATTTCTTTCTTCACAGGAAGACAGGTCTGCTGCTGCTTGCTGGCACAGGAACCAGCAGAATGGTATTGTGAGGTATGCCAAGAAAGATTTATACCTTGAAGAAAAAAAATCAACACATTCCTTTGGGCAAAGTAACAACCATGTCAGAGAGAAGAGCAAAACCTCGAAATAAGGCAGAAACCAGTGAAAGAAGAAAGAGAAAATATCCCAAACCAACACTTTGGGAATAGGGCCAGATCCTGAGCATCGAATACTCAAGCCAAAGGATGGGAAACAAGCAGCAGTAATGAGTAAAAGAAAAGCATCAAGACTGCCATATTCAGCCATTACATTTTCATTTGGATCAGTTTGTTTCTCCTCAGTAGGAATGATCAGAGGTTTCCCACTGGCCAACTTTGGGGGTAAGCTGGCTTGAAGGCTCTGGCAGTAAACTGCTCCACACTGCAAGGGTGTCTGGAGCCAGAGCTGGTGTCTGGCATCAGCAGGGTTTCCTGGCAATAGAGACTCAGCAATTCAGTTTTCAGTGGGCAGGAGTTCCCCTGCCCAGGGAGAACGTTTCATTTCAGAAACAAAATCTCTGTTTGTGGAGGAATGTATAGGAAGCTGGTCCACTTCTAAATAGCAACAAATATATCAAAAATGTCAAAACCTCCTGGAAATCAGAGTCTGAGTTCCTACATAGACTCTGAAGAAAACAGAGTTGCCTAAATTATCATGTGCAGTGCTCCCACAGCATCCTCTCTTGGGAAGTTACCTTCAGGAGACCAAATTAGTCCAGAAATTCTGATTCAGCTTCACTGAATTTTCGTACCTGGAAGGTGATGATGCAGGAACAAAGAAATACTTTGGGCTTGAGTTTGTCCAAAGCTGCAAACAGACATATGAGCCTACACAATGACCAGCTTTAAGGAGCAATATATGCTCTCCCTTGTCTGAACGCTATGTTATTTTAACCAAGAACCGGACAACTCAGTTGCATGGGTTATAGTGTCTGCCATAATTAGGTTAGGAGAAAGATCTTTTCATTTTAACATCCATAATTCTCCTGCTGATGGTTGCTTCCTCATTCAAGGTCTTCATCTTTTCCACATCAACGGGGCAGTCACTCCAGTCCAGTGATCTATGAATCCATTCCTGGTACGATGAGCAATGCAGGAGGGCACATGTGAACACAGAGCTGAAAATCCAGGCCACCGACAGCAAAGCAGCTCCCTCTATGGGCTGTTAAATCGTTAAACACTTGACTCTTCATATGAAAGCACTGCAGAGGGATGTCTGCTGCCCAGTACTTCAGACCACCTTACAGGGTTAAGGATGCTACTACCCTGTAGTGTGGAGTGCAAAACCCAAGGGACTCGCTTAAACCCTCGTTTCCATACGAAGTAAACAGAACTATGTGAGCTTCATAACATTTTTGCTCTCTCTGCTTTCTGTTCTAGGCAACGGTGCACATCCCATGTCTATGCTGATACGAGATGGGGCTTTGGCTGTGCATCTCTGAATTGTTCTCCACAAAAGCAAAATGCAGTCTGCAGAGTGCCTCTTGGCCACATTTTATATGTTGGCAGACAACAGACTTTAGAAAGAAGCTATCACGGACACACAGACATATGCAGTTTGATCTTTACTCCCCAACACAGACAGGCATGCACAGAGCCACCCCACAGGCAGTTAAATTCACTTGAAGACCTCCCTCCCATGCAAGAGAAACCAAGCTCTGTGACTCACTTGGATGTCCTTCTGCCCAGGCAACCCTGGCCCCCTCCTGCTGCCTGAGGAACACAGGTACCCTTCCCAGCTCCTGTCCAGCCCCACCACAGCCATGGATGCTCCACTCTGCTGAGGAGGGGGATCAATTTCAACACCTTATTTTCTCACAAGCCAGGAAGGGGTCTCAGATCCAGCTTTTCCCAAGTGCAAGCAGCATGCCCCCACCCTGTGACGCCACTGAAGCAAGATTCTTCCTCTGGAACTTCTGCCAACTCAGCATTTCTTCCCTCCACCCTCATGTCAAGCTTGCAACTGGATATCACCCCCATCCCATCCTTGCGTGGACATCTCTCCACTTGCTATTGCTCAGTGTTTGAGGAAGCAGTCTGCATATAAGGTAGTCTAGGAAAAAAAAAATCTTTTACTGAACTGAGCTAGTGCACTATGAAGCAACAATCTTTCTTTAGAGCATCCAGGGATGATGAGAAAGCACACTTTTTGTGTCTTTAGCCACCTACATCCATAAGCTGAGCAGCTGACACCTTCCCAGTCTGTAGAAGAGAGCGCAAGGAAATTGCTTTTAAACAGGGCTGGTGTTCATAAGTCTGTTTGCTCTCCAGGTTACACAAAGTTCAGAGGGAAATCCAACTGTGACTCAGAAAAGGCATGGTATCTTCTCTTTAAGCCAACAGCCTGGCAAGATGCCGTTGCCAAAAGCAAAACAAAGCAAAACTCAAACCCTCGATTTGCCATCTTCGTGTAATTTAACCAACTCAACCATTGTTTCTTTTGTCCTAGCTGGTTTCAGAAGTGCTAAACCCAACATTTGCACTAAGTTGCAGTCACTTTCCCCTCTTCTTAGCACAATCACTTACAACTGATTTTAGGAACGTTTTGTGCTGGCCTTGCATCAGGAGACTGTTATACATACATGCATTTTTTAAACAAAAATGTTCTTTTCTGCAGTATCCCACAGCCAGGTGCCATCAGCCATCACAGCAATAATGCACAAGAAACAGAAGTCGGGCATAGTCATGGTGCTCATATTGCCAGTAAAGACTGAAACTGCTGCATCCAATCAATCCAAAGCTTCAGTCTGCTCTACATCTGCCAACCCTGCACTGGTGAGCATATTCAGTAATTTATTATGGAAATCAACAGAGGAAACAAACTTCCAGAATTGCCAGACCTTGGACTGCTGGGCAGACAGCAGAGCTTTCCTCTTTTAACAGCATGGTATGTAGAAACTCCTTCTTGTACCACAAAGAGTTTAAACACCCTTAGAGAGGACTGATGCAGCTCCTTTTCAGAAGGACAAGAGCAGAAAGCTTCATATTCAGCCAGATTCAAGGGAAGCTCTGGCATCAAACCAAGTGAAGATCATCAAGGGAAAATCTGGGAGGAAATGCTCTAGTCATAGGTAGAACCTGGCAGGTTGAGCTGCATCTCAGCTTACAGGAGTTAGCTTCTGAAACTCCATCACAAAGGCAAAGCCCTGGTGTCTCCAAACCCTACACCAGAGAGGTAGCGAGAAAATAATATACAATAGCCCCAAAAAGCAGCTTGTGCAAGTGCCTATGAAGTGATCCCTGTTAGCTCAACCTGCAAGGTAGTAGCCCTGACTTGGAAATCCAGCATTGCTTCAGCTGCCCTTTAAGAGCAGAAGATGTCAAGGTTCTGCATAATGAAATCCAAGAATGCCTTTGTCAATTAATTATGGAGAAAGCTGTACCACGCAAGCCCCATCTCACACCCTCCATCATTTTTGCTGCTCAATATAACTTTAATTAATCTTTCCTTTGGCAATTTGAAGGAAGGGTGAGCACGCTGCAAACACCCACAGAGTATTAAATTGATTTCCTGTTTTATAGTCCTCTTTGCCTCCCTATTGGCCCAGCTATGATTTGTGGCCCTTCACTTGGAGGCATTTTTTCCACGCTAATATAATCCAAAGCCCCAAGCAACAATCGCATCCAGAAAAGTAACACTTCATACAGCCAAATGCTTCAGCCCAGCCTCTGCCAGCACAGAGCATATTCTCTTCTGCCCCCTTTTCTCTTCCTCCCCACTCCCCGCCTCTGCGAATTCAACCACCTCATCTCCACACCTTCCGCATTTTTGCCTAAAAAATTGGCAACGTTTTTGTCCTAAGTAACTAAGCAATCAGGTCCCCATAGTTTCCTGCTTGCCATTTGTAGTAGTGCATCTTAATTACCAAAGCACTAATGCAAAACCTATTCCGCTCGCAAGCACCACCTCCTGGCTGAGGTACCAGGCTGGTCTTGTACTCCAGGTATCTGGACCTAAAACCAGAAGGTAGGAACACAAAGCTCAGCTGAGCTCCCCACTAACTCCACCTTCCCTCAGCGAGGGACATCACCTCACCTTAGGCTTGTGGGGCTGAAAGCACGATCTTTAGCAGCAAGCACACCCCAGTGCACAAGCCAAGTCTGGGGTAGTGTGTGGGGTTTGTGTGTGTGGCGGGGAGTTTTTGGTGGCAGGAGAGGGGAAAATAAGGACACCCGAGTGCAGCCCAGCCGTGCGGCAATCGCTCACTCACCCCAGCATCACCTCAAGGACAGGCATGGGGACTGGCTGCCAGCAGGATCTGTCTCAGCCATTCAGGTCCTTGTTCAACACTGTTGATTCCATGGGTTAAGAGACCCTGACCTAAAACACTGCACCCCCCTCAGCAGCTGTCCCACAAGAGAGACTTTCTGAGCCTTCTGGCCACCAGCTTCAGTCTTCTGGGAAGAGACAATCCAGGCCAGACCTTCTCCACAGGTGATCTCCATACCACGTCACTTGCCCTGGATTTACTCCTCAAAATGAAGTTGAGAGATAATAACCTTACAGATGGAAGAAAAAAAATTAAGACTGAAATTGCTCTAACCCTAAACTTCATTCGGAATGGTTCAGTGGCTAAGCACTGTCCCCCCACTGAGGACATTTCACCAGCTATGCCCACAATGCAAAGTGAACACTGCAGCTTATTTAATTACATTATTTGGGGAGGGGTGTTCTTCCTTCAGATGGTCCAACACACTAGGTGTCAAAACCTCACTGTTCTCACCCCAAACACTGCAGCAGGGGAACAGGTGACCCCAAAATGACCAACAGGAAATCCACTGCCACCTGCCCACTGCAGAAGAAATTGGCTCATGGCAAAAATGAACAGAAGCGGAGCCATTAACTGAGCTGTATCCTTGAAAAAGGAAGGTAGCAACCCAGGCCTGCTTGGAGCAAACTTCAAGGCAGGCTGACAATTTAAAACCACATGGTCCTGGATGAAAGGGGGCAGTTCATGATAGATCACATCTATTCAAGGGCCAGACAAGGAAAGCAAACATAGGCTCATTTTACTCATTGTTCTTTATCCACCAACACCAGGAGAGGAGTGTTGCAGCACTGTTGGAAGAGAGAAAAGAAATGGACAGCAGGCAGGACAGAAATGGGAGCTGTTTAAGGAGGATAGCTAATTTGAGCTGTTTACAGACTTCCCCTGCGAGATCTTCGGGATGGGAGGGTGGCAGGGGGGTGGTTTCAGCCATTAAAAATACAACGTGAGAATCCATTAATTTTCCATAGAAACAATGTCGTCATAGAAGCGAGACAAATCCGATCAGTCATGCAAATGTGCTGATGTTAAATTCTCAGGCCTGGGTGGGGAATTTGTGTTGCCAAAAACACAACAATGAAGTGATCAGAATGAGATTAGCAGCCAGAGCGGCTGCAGCACTGAATGGCGTGGGGGGGGCATGGGATGTAACCAAAGGCACCCCCAGACTATAGTGAGGTTTGTGCCCTAAGCCAGGCATAGGTGTTCCAGCAGAACAGACCAAAAAAAAAAAAAAAAAAAAAAATCCATCCTTTCATGAGATCTCAAGAACTATGCAAATGCCACATTCCTGCTCTGCAAACCAGCAAGGACCTGTGCAGACCACCGAGCTCACCCTAGGGAATTCAGTACCCCACAGGACTGGCAGCCTCACAAGCTGCAAAATCACAGCGTCAAGCTAAAGCTAGAGGTGATAGCAGAGAAAACGAGTGAGTTTGTCTTGTAGCACAACAGAGCGAAGCAGTAGACACCACTAGTTTAGGAGAGAAACCAAGAAGGATCAGGTTGGCACCAGTACTGTCCCAAGCACATGCTGAGCCGTGATGCAGTCTAAAACATGGCATTTATGTTGTGTCAATAAGGGGCAAGATATAAAAAAGTATTTTTCCCCTCCCAAAATAATAAAACCGAAAACACACAACAAAAGGAGACCAACTGATTTTATCTCCTTTCCTCCCTCTTCCCTCTACAAATCAAACTTTATAAGACTCCATGGAGGGAGATACTATGCACAGAAAATTACAGCAGCACCCCAAGCAGGAAGAGTGGAAATCACTCACCCTGGCAGCAGAGCACAGCCCTTCCTTGCGAAGAATCCAGACACCATCCTGGACTGGCCTCGCCACAAGTATTTAGGAGTTAATAATAACCTTGCAAAATGAAGTGCTCCACCCCCTGCAGTACGCAAAACATTACTAGAGTAACGCCTGTGACAAGGATGCTTCTGGCTAAGTCCCATCCCCCGGCCAAAAATGGTTCAAAGAAACATATAAACAAAACTAAAAAAAAAGGAGAGGTCAAACACATCCCAAGAGATGTTTTACCCAGGTTCATTCATAAACCAGATTATCAGTATTTCTCATCACAAACACCTGTTTGGTTCACCTCTTCGGTTTGAAAACACACTGGGTTTACATTTGAAGCCTTTGATGCTACAGCAAAGGGAATCTCCTCCATAGAGGGGCTGTCTGTGCTCGTGGGGTGGCTGCTGGTGCCCATGAGCCTGGGGAAGAGCTCAGCCCACCAGTGCCTCAGAAGGGGCACTCACATCTGCACTATGCACCTCAGGGAAACTCCCTGTACCACCATCTTGCCCAGAAACAGGCATTTGCCAAGTAACTCACTTTGGTTACAGAAACCTGACCTCTATTGACATGTAATCCAAAGAGGTGGCTTTACCAGAAGGGGACAATCCTGCAGGACATAGCAGTGCCCCAGATGGGAACTGTGCTGTTAGCTCAGGGTGACACAGCCCAAAGCACAGACTGCTGCAAGGACACTTGGTTCAGGGAGAAAACTAGAACCCTCTAAATAACCCCATACCCCTCTGGACATTCCCTGCCTGTTTGAAACTCCTACAAGAAAGCCTGAAAAAACTGTGATTTGTATAGAGTAAACAGGATCTCCTGCTTCCTCTTCTGTAGCTCATAAGCCTTGCCAGTAGCCTGTGCAAACACCTCTCTGAATTTGCACCTTTAGAGACACATGGCAGAGGATCCAGCCAGTCAGCCTGCCTCAGCAGTCACTCTTCAAGTCTGCCTTGCGATAGTGAGCACTACAAGACTGCCAGCAGCACATCCCTTTGTGAATACTGCACTGTGCAGACATCCCTGTGAGGCACACAAAATCACAATGCTGCCCTCATAGAAGCGATTTGTATCCTGCTGTGGCCTTCCTTCAGATGGTTCCTTCTGATGTCCCAAAACCTCTTCCTTTCCAGTCAGCCCTATGAGCAGTACTCCCAGTGCTCCACTTTCACTGCTTCCTCACCCTTTTCTGAACCTCACTGCCATGAACTCTCCATTCCTGTCTTTCAGTGTAACCATCCCACATCAGCTAAACTCAGTTACCCAAACATTCACAGCAACCATCACTGCAGTCTCAGCAACTCCCACCTTGGTCTATCCCATCGCAGTTGGCACATATAAAGTCAATGCTTTCAATATTCAAGGCTGTTTTTTATTGTCCTATCCATACACACCACAGCGAGCATCTAGGATTGTGTAGCAACACAATCCCCACAGTATACATAGCTCCATACGGATGTAAAGTTCAGAGGCTGTCACAGCTCCAGTTATGGAGGCATCAGTTTCACGTGCAATTTCTCCCCATACAAAATTTCTCTCAAAATTCACATCCAGAAGCCACAGAATTCACAATGTTTTGCTTTCTTCAACAAGATCTTATTACTCTCTATTTACTAAGATTGCTCAGAAACGCATAGAATTGTGCTTTAATCAGACCTCAGAGCTTTAAACTAGTGTGTCGATATACTAGCTTACAAGTGAAAGACACTAGCAAGAGAGTCATGAACCTACAGTCTTCTGTTGACACAACTGATCCTGCACCAGTAGTGAGCAATCAGGAAAGCAGTGAAGGGTTAAGTGTAATTACATCCATTCATCTTATTTGTGCAGTAGGTGCCCATGAGAAGTTGGTCTTTATCAACACAAATCCTGTAACATTCTGGTTCTCTGTTTCACTTCAAGCACTTATCTGGGTGAGGACATGCTCCCCACTTCCCAAGCAAGCCAGCTGCACCCTTCACTCGCTCAAACCTCAGTGACAAAAGCCTGCTCAAGAATATGCATCTGTTTCACGTATGGCTCATACGGCTATTTTAAACAGTTTCCATATGTTGCCAAAAAACTGTGACCAAATGCCACTTGCAAATAAATGGGGAGATTGTCTGGCTTCCACAGAGAAAAGTTTCATCACACAGCTCAGAGAAACAGATCCTTTGTTCCCAGGTCTGCCTGGGCTTGCCTAACCCTTTCCACAGTCAGATGCTGCTGACCGGTCCAAATGCTGCCTCCTCCTGGGATCGTGCCACCGCAGCAACACACTTTATGGACCACAGTGAGCAGACTTTGGAAAAGACCTGTAATGAACACCTCAACGTGTGAAGATATATCAGGCCAGGCAGTGCAACCACCCACTACATTCCTGATTCCAGATAAGTTATTTACCCACAGGACAGGCATGCCTTTTGCTCAGCACTCATCCAGACATTACCATCAGGCACCAGGCTATAGCTGCTAGAACTCCTCAAAGCCTAAGTGAAGCTCTGGGGCTCCGTGTAAGCTATAATTTCACATTTCCACATTTTGCCATGCCATCTGAAATTAGCATCTCACTTTTAATATAGCCACTGTGGCTTCCTACTCAGTTCCAGCCTGGAAATAGGTCATTTGCCATATTACAGCTGGACCATATCCAAACTAATGGCCTGTAGCTGGGTAGATGGGAGGACTGGGCAGATAGACAGGTAAGGCCTTCACTCAGGGGTACTGCTCTCCAAAAGGTAGATCTGCTCAGGGAAGCAGACAATAAATATCTCTAATTGGAAATGCAGGGGAGGCTATTAGAAAGATTTAAAAATTCAAAGTGGAAAGTACATGGATGCCACTATTTTCCTTGTCAATAATGGCATGTTATACTTGCACCCCTAGAAATCGCAGTGCAGAATCTGTGCCTACTGGAACAGGCCTTGCATAGTAAAACCTGCCTCATCTCTTTAGACAAAGCTTGCTGAAGCAGGCACCAAACAGATGTCCCAAAGATCCATCCAAAGATATGTTTCTCAGCCTGTCCTGAAGAAGTGAAGCAATTTTTTTCAGTCACAGAATCCAAGGTAGAGCTGGATGTCCCAGCTCCCCATCCCAGTTCTCCACCATTAGATAGACCACGTGCTGCTGGCCAGCACCAAGGTGCTGGAGTTACCTTCCCTCTCTTGCGGCTGAAGGGTTTCAAGTCCTTGCAACTTCACAAGGCAGTCATGCTACAGAAAGGGCAGTTGGACCAAGGAAAAGATGAGAGCATTCAGCTTCACGTTCACTTGCACACTGGGCTGTCTCCCATTGCCCAAGGCAAGGGGATTCACATTCACCAAAGCTATCCGACTCCTACACCTAGTGGCCATCCCCAAGCACCTCCTCACTCTTTGGGGAAGCTGTAGGGAACCACGGGCACAGTGAACTGCAAGTCCCCCTCAAATCTGACATAGGGTGAAGCACATGAAAAATTACTCATGCAATTGATTCACATGGTTTCCGTCATTCATAAATTCCTATGCATAAAGGAGAGGCATCAGATTTGCACACAACCGATCCAGACAGCTGCAGATTTCCATAGGCACTAAGTGCCTGCAGGCAGAAGCCGCTCCTCCTGTAATCCTGTTAAACAGCTGGAATGAATGGAAATGCTGTGCGATTCAGCATGTTAACGGCAGCCACCTCTGCTTCCTCCACCGTCAGTGCAGGGTCTTCTCCAGTTCAACCTCTTCCCATGGGTCCAAATTACAAGAATTATTTCATGCCCTGAACTCTGCAGGAAGGCTGGAGCACCTGCAAGTATGATGCTACAGTAATGGAAGGCTGTCCTCAGAGAGTGATAGGAACATATTCAGGCTCTCCATCGCAGTCTGTCTCCTCATGGTAAAATGCAGCTTTTGGGGATATCACTGCAGAACACAGAAGTCTTCTTGTGAACAGAAATCAACACACTCGAGATTGGGTACAGAAGGAAAAATCAACACACTGCCATCTCCAGAGGCAAGGTAGTGGAATTCATAAAAAATATAATTTCTAGTAGACCCAGCTCCAAACTGGAATCAAAGGTTCTGAATTCAGGACGATCTCAGGTAGAAGCTGTTTGCCATTTAAAGGCCCTTCATGGCATCCAGCATTGTATCACAGAGCCAACATAAAACTACAGTGCTAACTGATTTGAAGGAGGCATCATTAATCCTTCACCTCTTGGGGAAGGCCAGAAAGAGAGGCCAGCCTAACTGAGCTCTGTCCCCTTGTGCAGCAAGACTGACTTAAAGCACCCAGCAGAAGATAATGTTCAACAAGGCTTATGCTTCATACATATTCAAATATAGTCTACTTTCCACACCTCCAATGAACTGCTAATTCATTCTTAGTGCTGTCCAGCCACATTTGATCATTAATACATAAAACCTCCTATAACTTCATGGAAACTGGAGGGTCTCTCAGCAAAGATTTAACTACGGTTCTGACTGTCCAGACAGGCAAGCATGATGAGGCAAGCACATGCACAACGGAAATACCATCTCACTGTGCATGCAGCTTGTAGAATTGCTGGTTTACACTCCAAAAGGCAGCTGGTTTTATCTCCTTTCTCTCCTTCCTCCTTTCCAGTCACTTGTTCCCATTGCCTCTCCTGTGCTACCACAACCATGCACAGAACTGAGAAGCAACACAGTAAAAACCAACTTGGTTTTACCAACTCAGTAAAAAACAGTTTGTTCTCAACCAGATCAGTCCCTCTCTGCGCTCAGTTCCCACAGCTCACTGATACTGGGAGAAGGAAGATGGGAGGGAAGACTGTCTTCCTCAGCAGCAGCCCAGACTTAAGCTAGAATAAAGTGGCCACAACTGCAGCATCAGTGGACATGGCTGGCTCAGAGAGCAGCTGCTTAGCCCCCTTTCCAGCTTTGTCCTGAAAACAAAGCATCACCCAGAGTTACTCATTCCAGGCCTTCACAAACATTTACAAGGTTACATTAATTATACAACCATATAAATACATAAATATACACCATAACCAATTCTGCTGGCCATCCCTCTCTGAAACACCCCAGCTGCACCCTGTGCATTAGCCTAGTCCTGTCTGTGCCAGAGCTCTTCTCCCTCCTTTTTGGAAGCAAGTACTTGGTACTTTTGCAAGTGATCTATATGCTCCCATGTCAAACACCCAGAAAAGCACAAAGGTAGAAAGGAGTCTTGGAAAGACTGGTGCCATAGCTCACTGAAGACCATGTAGGAACATTGATGCAGAGCATTGGCACACACTCTGTCATGGGGCCACTCTGCTGTCTAACAGGCAGAGGCTTTTTTCATCCTTGCTCAATGTGCACCTCCCTGGCTCTGCAAAAGAAGAGAAAGGATCCCTGTCATCATCAGTCCCCTTCATCCCACAGCTGGATCTATTCCAGGAGCAGCATCATACAATCGTTTAATTAGCAACTATTGCAACGCATAAGCAGAGTTGGATTGAAGGTGCAAATGCAAACTTCAATTTTGACATTTCCCAGCCTTAATAAAATGTCTTTACACAGGGAATGAAGACAACTTCTTCCCCTGACAAGCTGTTTGTGCCCTCTGGATAGCAAACAGTCTTGTGTCAGGAGTGTGCCTGTCTTTGAAGTGGGAGGTTGCAGTTTGACAAAAGCAGGGAGCAAAGGGGAGAGAGGACAGAGCTGCTTTGAGGCAGTTGCCAGGATTTAACAGTGCCAGTAAGGTCTCCCTGCATTAGCCTTGTTATGAGGCAGAGAAGCCCTTTGTTGGCTGTGGCTCTGAAAACACCTCCCAGCCCCAGGCAGACCAATGTCAGAAAAATCTCCAGTCCCAAAAACTGCAGACTAGAAAGTAGTTCTCGTTTCCCACAGCCTTAAACCAGGCCTTACCAGGAGCACCCCTGGGCATCGGCAGGAGGCAGGGTCACCAGTCCCGCTGGAAGAAACAAAGGTACCAAAAATGGGAAGTGGCTCATTTATTGCAGAAGGACATTTGTGCTGGGTCAGAAAGAGGATTCAGTGTTTGGGCATTTGCTCCAGTGGCTGCTGGTTTTCAACATCTCCAGCTCCTCCAGAAGATGCCACTGACAGGGCATTAGCTCAGCAGAAGAGCCTGAGGGAGCTGTAGCAAACCCCCTTCCCTCTCATCATTAGCAGAAAGGATGAGCAAGGAGATCTGCCCTGGCTCACCCTCCCAGGGAGCAGGACTCCCCTGTCAGCTCTGGATCAGTGGAAAGCAAAATGCAAGCACTTTCCAGAAGGGCTATTGGGCTATTGTAACAACCCATCAGCAGCAGATCTGCTCCCCCTCCTGTCAGTTATCCCTCTGCAGCCACATCAACAGCGCAGCTTTTAACCCATCAAATGCCAGTGCTTCCCTGCATGGTACACACCAGTACTTTAATATTAACCTTGCATAAGATTAAAACCACCGTAAAGCACCATTGTCTAGCATGGAGGTCTTCAAGCTGTACTCTTCTGACTGCCCTCCAGATTTTCCACAGACCTGAAGTATTAGCAGGGAGCAAACCTTCATCCATTCTTCATGTAACTGCAAGACTCAAACACTGAAGAGCTGAGAGCAGGCAAATCAACTGGTAAAAAGTATTACCAGGATCTAGAAGCCTGAGGAAGTTTAGAAATATAATATTTAAGGTAGTCCAGAAAATATAACTCAGTTACCTACATACCATTCCTCCAACAGAGCAACTGCAACATGACAATTGCTTCTCCACACTCAACTATACAAGTAGCCTCATGTCCGTGTTTCATTCATTTATCTGGACAATGCTACACTGCATCAGTCTTCATCACACACATTCAAATACTCCACACTCAACAGTCATGCAGTATACACGCCACTCCTGAGATGTTGATATGATGGAGGCTGTTGAGCTAGAATGCTGACAGAGGGATGATTTAAACACACCAATCCAATTTTTATTTTACTCAGTCAGGAAGAAATTGAGAGCACCAAGATCCTTAAATTTCTTGTGTCCCTAGCAGGAAGTGCTGCAACAAAAGATACTGTCACCGCCACAAAGAAAAAGCTTGCATCCAGCACAAAGATTTATACTTTGTATTTAATGCCGGTTAGGCAGGATGAGTACAGTTTGCTGTGTCCTTTCGTATCAAAGGTGTCAACTAGGTGTCTAAATACTGCAGGACATGGCACAGATGTCACACAGGAACTGAGTATCATCAGATGGGGATCCAGAATTTCCATGTCTGCCAATGGCTTCACATGCTAAGGCTGGTTTTGTCTCCTCACCAGGACTGACTGCATGGCAAATGTTACAAGATCAGTGACAGAAGGTGGCACAATGGGTCAGAGAGCAAGGAAAAGAGGGAACACACCAATGTATTTCTCTGGGCTTATTGCTAATAGGCCCTTTTACATCCATACACTAGATGTTGAAAATCAGTCATGACTCATGTGAAACCTCATCTGTTCTGCTAGTCCTACATACAGGGCAAACAGCCATTGAGAAGTTTAGGGAAGACAATCCAAGGAATTGCACAGATCTAGAAGCAATAAATAAACCCCAAAATATTCCCCCAAGAGAAAAACCAACACACTGCACAAAATACACATACTTCTGACATCAGCAGAGAATAAAGTACCTGATGAAGGTACACTGTCACGGCATGTTTTCCAGGTGCCATCAGAATGAGGACAGGTTTTGAGCTTTCACAAGCTAGGAAGCGGTTCTATCAATTGCTCTTTAAAGATGCTCTTCCCTAGCTACCCTTAGTTCCTAAGCAGAACCCCAAACTAGCTGAAAGCCAGTTATAAGCTCATATAATCAAAGCTTCACTCTGGACCAGCATGCGCTGGGTTCAGGGCAAGGCACAGAACCAACTCACTTATCAGCACTGCCTTCATATTTCTTTCTGTTGACAGGGGTAGAAAACACGTGTTTATTCTCATACATCTCTACTTCTCTGTCCCATCCAACACAGCTGACTGAGCACTACTAGAGGTCTGCTACTGACTCCATGAAGAGTCCCTTTTTTATTCTTCTTACCCTCACTGCTTCACCCACTGACTGTCCACGTGATGAACACCACCAGCAGCCATCTGTCAATGCCACAACACAGAGCTATCTGTCTATATCCACCAAACAATATCACAGCAGCCAAATGCTTAGCTGAGATAGGGTAAAGAACAACTTGTGAATCATCTTTCTCAGGGGTCCAGTAGTAAAGGCACAGTGTGCTTTCCTGAAATCAGGCCCATCACAAATACAAGGTGCTTTCTGAAACCATGTCTTCAGCCACAAAACCTCACCAAAAAACTCTAACAAAGTAACAGGAGTTTCAGGCTTCCAGTGCTAGAAGATGC
This sequence comes from Tyto alba, assembly GCF_018691265.1. Lineage (NCBI taxonomy): Eukaryota > Metazoa > Chordata > Aves > Strigiformes > Tytonidae > Tyto > Tyto alba. The sequence goes on along the minus strand of NW_024881261.1, from coordinate 23,019,868 downwards.
ACAGATACTACAGTGGTCAGTACATCCCCTTCCTACACTATCCTTCCTTCCATTACCTCTCACCACAATTTGTTACACACCTCCCTGGAGAAGACAGGCAATGGGGAAGCAATGGCATGCACCTCCATTGGTCATCCCCTCTCCACTGCAGGAAAATTAATGGGCACATTCAAAATGTTCCCTCAAACCCAAGTGGTCCAATACTCACCTACAAAACCTGCAGAGAAGCACTAAGCAATTTCCACGAGGTGGGGAGCATGGATGCTACTGGCCTCAACATTTCCCCTCCTCTTCCCCAGCCAGGGTGATCTCGGAGTTCTTAAAGAAAGGATTTTCTTGCAATAGCAAAGGGTGAGTATTTTCTGCTATTAAAAACAGCCATGCTCCTCTGAATCTCCCAAAGACAGAGACAACACATGGGAAGCTTTGGTCTAAAAGGAGACAAGAATGGAAACTTGTAGGCAACACTAACTAAACCTCTGCAACACCTGATGCACTGACTCACAACTGAGTAAAAGAGTAAAGGGATGCTGCAGTTAAGATCTGGCACTTATCCTAGGAGGGTGTGGATGCTTAAAGCTTGTGCATGTTCAGAAAGAAAGAAAATGGAAGACAAAGCTATCCAAGATCATTAAAGGCAATGAACTATCTCTGGCTCAGGAAGCGTGGAGTCTACCACAGTCAGGGAGACTTTTTGGACATATCACTCTTTTACCCTGCTTTTCTACACCTCCCTTGGTATTTGCTGCTGGGTCCTGGTGCTGTTGCGGTGCCTGTGTATTTCATAGCTACACCTCTGCTTGGTGTGAAATGGAAGAAGCTGCCGGGTTTGGGCTGTCCCACTGGCTTGTTGTTAGAGAGGCAGATTGTGGCAAGTGTGAGGGGATGAGGCATGTCCTTGGAGAGAGGCCTGAAACAGGCTACTGAGTTTGCTTTGAGGCAGATCAGTTATTCTTAACAGTATATTTCTGAGGGATCATTTTACGTTTAGCAGTGCTCCAAATACAAAAGAACAGATTTATAAAAAGCTTTTAGAAAGTATTTTCCAAGTGCTCATCCTTACCTTTAGGCCCCTAACTAACTTTAAAATTCTGGTCTGAACTGCCTTTGGTGGAAAAGAAGAATTTTTATAAAGGGCATTTAATAAAACTGCAGGACGTAATCATCTCTCTGGGGTATTCCTAGAGAGAAGTCACAGTAAAATATGCAGTAGGTTGAGCACTGAGTGACAGGGCGAGGTATGAAAACAGAGAAGGAATAATGTAGTTACCAGCTGGGAAACTACTGAACATGCAGAGTCACGGGTCAGTCTTCATGGCATGAAAGTCTCCCCGATTCCCCCCACTTGTAGTTTTTCCCTGATCCAGTTCAGAGAGCGACAATAACAGGCTGGATCATTCCTGCCAGACCCCAAGCACCAGAAACAGTTTCAGAAATGGAGCATGTGTTCAGAAAAGCTTGCTTCGTAGGGCCCAACTTCCAGGCATTGAGAGGGCAAGAGAGAAAATGCTAGGCTGAAATCACCCCCAGACACATTCAGCTCCTTCGAAGCTTCCAGCAGGGGGATTTAGCCGCAGCTTAAAGCGGTTCTCTGTGACTCTTTGTCACAGGAGTGTAGGTACAAACAAACAGGAGCTGGGACAAAGCGAGTCAACACACATTTTATTAGTAAAAAGTTAATCGGCTTAAAGTGTGCAACTAAATAAGCAAAGCTTACATTAAAGTGACCCGCCAAGAAAAGATGCCATGGAAATAAAGTTATAGGAAATACAATATAGTCTCTATGTTCTTTTGTAATCCACCATGATAAATATTCATGATTCTGGGTTAATGGGGTACCCAGCTCTCAGCCACCACAATAGTTTTTTGTTTATTCTCAAGACCATGAACTTTGGAACCATGAACCTGAATTTCAGGACTCTGCATTCATGCATGTTAGCAAAATTCAGGGCAAGGCAGGGGGATAGAGACAACGCCAGGACCTTGGCTTGTGACAGTGTAAGGGAGGTTGCTGTCAGGTTTTTGATAATGAGTAACAAGAGCCCCAGGATGCACAGGACTTCTGATGTATCCGGCACGCTCTCTGCCTCACCACCAGCAGAAGGAGAGAAGAGGCACCACCTGCAACACAACCCCACCTCTCACCTCCAGTCCCTCCAGGGCATGGCTCATTCCAGAGTTTCTCCCTTTGGAGGACAACAGCATCCTCAGGCCTGCCCTTGAGAAAGCAGCAGCTGCCTGCATAACATAGCAGCACCACAGAGCAGAGGAGAGGTCCATTCCTTACACAGGAAGACCTGAACAACCCTAAACACAGTCCTTTGAGCCTAGACTGACAGGGCACTCTGGCATTCTGAAAACAGTACTGTAGGGAGAGGTCACCAGGCTCCAGCGCTGCACTCACACCTGCGCTGGGTGTCTGTGGCGGGGGTTTTGGTAGTGGGGGAGGGGACTACAGCAGTGGTCCCCCATGAAAAGCTCTTCGAAGCAGCCCCAACACCAAGTCAGACCCACCTCTGGCCAAAGCCAAGTCAATTAGCGACAGTGGCTGCACCTCTGCAATAACATATTTAAGAAGAGGAACCTGGGAGGAGGAGTTGGAGTTGTGAGGACACCTATGCAAACAGCAAGGTCAGTGGAAGGAAGGGTGTTGAGGTAGGGCGGAGGGGTGCCAGAGCAGAGACTCCCTGCAGAGCAGAAGCCCACCTGCAGCCCATGGAGGACCCCACGCTGGAGTAGGTGGCTGTGTCTGAAGGAGGCTGGGACTCTATGGGAAACCCTCACTGTTGTAGCTCAGACTGCAACATGCAGGAGGGAGCCATGCTGAAGTATCGCGGGAAGAGCTGTATCCCATGGGAAGGACTCCTGTCAGAACTCCAAAGTTTGTGGAGGACTGTCTCCTGTGAGAGGGACTCCACGCTGGAGCAGGGAAAGAGTGCGAGGAGTCCTCCCCCTGAGGAGGAAGGAGCAGTAGGACTGACCGCACCCCCGTCATTCCCCACCCCCTGCAGCACTGGGAGGGAGGAGGTAGAGAAAGCAGGAGTAAAACTGAGCCTGGGAAGAAGGGAGGGATGGGGGGGAGGTGTTTTTAAGATGTGGCAATGCTTCTCACTGTCCTACTTTGTTAAGTGTTGTTGCTGTTAGTGTTTGAATTAAATTTATGTTCTTTTTCTTCCCCTAATGAGTCTGTCTTTTGCCTACAACTGTAATGGGCGAGTCATCCCTCCCTGTCCTTATCTTGATTCCCAAGACCTTTGCTTTATTTTCTCCTCCTCATTCCCAAGAGGGATGGGGTGAGTGAGAAGCTGCACGGTGCTCAGTCACCTATCTGGGCTCAAACCACAAGAACACAGGATAGCAAACATCCTTCCAAAGCATATTTTAAAGAGTCCCAAGCCTTCCTAGCCAGCCCCACATTCAGCTGCTCATTTGACAGTGCTGCCTTATACTAATAGCAACATTGCCAGCTTTCCCAGTTTTGCTGCAAGACCTTCCAACTCCTCTCCTCCAACTTGTATTAACACATACAAGATTACTGTTGCCCCTTTCAAGGTATGTTAGAAGTATTTGGAGTTAATGAAGGACATAAGGAAATTAAAAAAAAACAAACAAACAAAAAAAAAAAAAAACACATAGAAAGTTCAAATCCTTGAAAGCAGTATGAGAAAAACAACTTTAAATGCTGAATTGAATGCAGTTTAAGACTCTTGAGCCTGTTGGTTTGTTTCCCTACATCTGCTCACAACTAATAGCAAAGACTGATCTGGTAAGGTCTTCAGGAGTTTCCTGGTGTACTCCACTCACCGAAGTATCCACCCTCTTTGCCTACAAAAAATTCCCGTTTGTTTTTCCCCCCTTCTCCCACATAATGCAGTGAACCATGAAAGCAAGCCTTCAAACAGCCTAGCACCAGACAGCCAGGCCCCTTTTTGCCAAGAGCTAGGAGCACACCTCTCTACTCCACATCATCTGTGGACCAGTCTGCTTAGTCTGCAAAAATAGAGCTCGTATCCCTTCACTAGCCCCTCAGGGTTTAATTGCCTATTTTAGGGACTCAGATTTGTAAATTAATGGGATCTGTTCTTCATGCATCTTCCTTCAGGACAACCTAGATGACAAACCTTGCCACAGCAAGCTTTATTTCTACTTTTGGGCAGAGGTCCTCATTCTGAACAGCTGAACCTGAGCAGCAACAGGACAGGCAGTGCAAAGGCCAACCGTTTCTTCAGAATATGACTTCCTGTAACAATACAAAAGTCTAAAAGAAATAGCAATGCTCCCTTAAAGCGTTTGATGCTTCAATTGCAATACTTCTACGTGGGACTACCATAAAATATTCATACATAATGTAGAGGAATTCAGCAAGAACAATGAAAGTTGAAAAATTAATACAGAAGGTGAAAGTGTTCCTTTTTGAAAGGAAAACTATTGGTCCAACGAGTGAAATATCTGCCTTGAATCACAGAAAGGCTCTGTCTAAAAATCCAATACATTAGTAAACATCAACAGCCTTCTCAAAACTGAGGTATCCTGCTCAGAGAGCATGTATTTAGTATTTACCTTTATAATATTTTATCTTTGCAATAGCTGCATTAGCATAAAGATGACTGTCCAGAGGGAGGAATACATACATGCGCACAGAAGGAAGGGAACTTGTTGGAAAGAAAACACTTTCCCTATTCCCTGTGCAGAGTTTTCCACAGAATGTCCTGTTCCCCCTGAAACAAGGGACACCCCCATGCCCTCCCACCCAGCTCCAAGGACATGCCTCCTTCCCTCACACTTGCCACAGTCTACCTCTTTAAGGACAAGCCAGTGGGACAGCCCAAACCCGGCAGCTTCTTCTATTTTACACCAAGCGGAGGTGCAGCTATGAAATACACAGGCACTGCAACAGCAGCAGGACCCAGCCGCCCACAACGCCCAGGAGCACAGAAGGAGCAGGCAAACTCGATGGTTTGAGGATCCCCATTTCACGCATGCTTGCAAACCCCATGGCAAACACGTCACACCTCTGCCAGGAGATGAGGGATTCGTACAATGGGCAAAGAGGGCAAAAAGACAGAAAATGCTCTTCTCAACGTCATGAAAAGAGGGCAGCCAGGAGGTTTTACTCCTCGTGTCAACATCCCATTACTAACCAGCAGTTTATCTTGACAACAAAGCTTTCCAAGAAAAGGCAGAGACTTGGGCACTCAAGCAATAGCCTTAGGAGATCCCAGCTCTCTGCCCGGGAAACAGCAAAATAAAACCCCAGCATATCACATATCACCTTCCTACTGAAGCATGACAAAGAAGAGAATATATGTGGCAGAAGAGGCCAAAGAGGGGAAAAACAGAAATCAATAGGATCTAACAGAGCGTGACAGAAAATCACTTCCCCCATAAAAAGAGGTTACTTGCCAGGTTAATGAATCTTTTCTGTTCTGTACTTAGACACCCAGGAAATGGAAGAGGTCACGGGAGCAGTGTGGGTGGGAATGCAATCCCTAGAACATGCTTTCAAGAACAATCAAAGGTTAGAGATTAAATCCAGGCAGCGGTCAACTGCACAACACATCAGCAGCTTGATACACGGGCCAGCTGCAGCTCAGAGCATCACTGAGCAAAATAGACTTCGAACATCAACAGCACAGCAAATAACAGGCTTCTCTTCCAGAGTAAAAACAGCCCAAGAGGCCACCCCAGCCCCCACAAAGGGTCAGCCCCGAGAATCAGAGCATCACTGCCTTCTCAGGTCAGCAGTGCCAGCATGGACAAAACAAAATGGTCTGTGGGTCTCTAATCTGAGTACCTGCAATAGAACCACAAAAACCAGACTGCACCAGAAATTACACTGTGTAAATAATTCAGAAAGCTCTTGGCCCATCAGGCAAAACTTCTCCAAACTCACTTTTAGGTAAAGAGCTATGCTTTACTCTTGTTGGGAACGCACAGGCAGCAGACAAACCAACAGAGAAGCATCTGGACAACAGCAGGGTACAAGATCTGGTGAAGCCTGAACTAGACCTCTGGAGTATCAAACACATCCAAAGCCAGGTGCATGTAACTTTGAACTGCAGTTTCCTCTGACTGGAGCCCTTCTGATAGGCTCCATAAAAGTGCAGACCCTTGCTGGTTTATTACTCCCCTGCCCAAATCCATCTTGAGCTACTGACAATAGGTCACCCAAGGAACAGCTCTACTTAGGCCCAACATACTCAGCAAGGGAAATGCAGACGCATGATTTCCATCCTTTTCAAGGCCACCTAACTTGTAGGTCACTATATTAGATTCCCCCACTGCTGGCCAGAATCATCTACCAACTACTGTTCACAGCCTGGGGCCTCTCAACTCCAGTACAACTCAAACACCTCTGTCATGCAGCTGTCCAAGCTCCTCCTGCAGCAGTTGCCTTGTTTGCTACCCACTACCCCTTCTATTTGACACAGTCTCAGAGTAGACTCATTGCACAGAACAGCTATTCAAGCCAGAGTTCCATGTCACATCATTCAAGTCTACATTCATACCCAAGGAGCTACATCACAAGCTCCAAAGTAGACCTAATGCTGGCATTTCTGCAAGAAGGAGTTTTCACTTTGCAAGTCCAGTGCATTTAAATATTTTACTGTCTGGGGAATTTTAAAGCACATCACACAGCATCCTGCCAACACACACACCAGTGTGGACAGTTCTCTACTTCCACAACAGCCATCTGTCCCTGAAGCAGGGACAGGCCCTTCTGTCAGGTACAGCCACTGCTAGCGGGAGGCAGGGCACAGTTTGCAAATAAATCTCTCTCCTCCAAACTCTTGTCTCCAAAATGAATGAACAACACCCACCAGCAAGTCTCACCTGAAATTCAGCATATGCAAAATACCAACCAAACCAGCAAATTTTGCCCAAGTTCTAAGCAAATGAAAATGCTGCTGATTAGGCAATGCTATTTGCAGGTAATGCTACCTAGGTTCAAAGTCACACTGATGAGGAGTGGGAGACTGGCAACACACGCAGCTATGACATGAGAACCGGAGAAGGGTAATTCTCGGTGCCCTCCAGGACCATATCAGCCAGCTTCTTATAAGGAGACAAAGGGATTCCACGTACTCCAACACTAACTCTCAACAGGAGGAGATAAAATGCTCAGCAGACTTGAACTTCTGTCTTATAACACCATGGTACAGTTTGCTCTGCAAACAGCTTTGGGGTTTGTGGATGGGGAGGTTAAACAGATGCTTTTTGCTTGGGTGCTGACATTTGCACGAATACAAAATGACTTGAGAGGATGCAAATTTCTGATCAGGTCTAAAGCTGAGCTGATTCAGGGACTGGCAGCAGCTGCAGGTCTCTGACAATTTGTATCAGTCAAACCAGAGGGTGATTTACCAGTGGCTGGGGTTTCACATGGGCTTTCTTCTCAACACGCAGTTAAACATTTCTCTCCGTTCCAAGCTGGGCTGACACAAACTGGCCAAGAAAGAGCAATCAATCATTGGGAGTTCTTTAATCAAGGGCTTCCTTGCACATTTAACCAGTTTCTACTGACAGAGAACCTTCCCATTCAGGCAGTGCTAGAGTGGATCTGAACATCAAAGTACAGGCGCCCTTGGAGATCAGCATTTCTGGGAGCTCAGCTACAACAAAGGAGGAAATAAAAAACAAAACAGAAGACCTAGTAGCTGAATCAAAACAACAGCCAGTTCTGCTCAATCATCCATCCCTTACAAGCAGCAAAAGCACATTTCAGCACTAGTTGAAAGCAGTTTTGTTGCAAGTTCATACCTGGAATACTCATGATCCAGGATAACCAGGTTGTTCAGTGTCAGAGGTGCCTCCTTTCTTCCAAGGTTACCCATCTCCAAAAAGACCACACAGACCTCCCCATCCTGTCAGTGTTCTCCCCAGTCCCAGCACCATCTCCTTAGCACAGAAAGCTCCAGACTCTGATTCACAGAAGCCAGCCCCACCATTTCCCTCTGCTTTTTCAAAGGAAAAGGGAGATTGGCACAGCAGCCCACTTCTTACAGCAAACAGCCTGTTGCACAGAACTGGTTCATCAAGCACAGCACAGCAAGTAAATACACACCATAGTACAGGGCTGCTGTTAAGTGAGCAAGGATGGAAGAACCTACTGACCACTGGGAGAACAGCATGAGTTACTGCTAGGGTGGGAGAGGATATGGAATACCCCACAGCCTTGGGGAGAAAGCATCGTAGAGCGCCTGAGGCAGAAAGCAGAGGAGGATTTGATCAATCCTCCAGGCAGGGACTGGAGAGAGCTTCAGGAAAAGGGAGACAGGGAAGCAACTGAAAAGGCTCTGTAGGAAACACAGAGGGAGGCAGGCAGACAACACGTGAGTCTGCACCAAAGGCAATGTGAAAAAAAAGGGAAATGGACATATTAGAGAAAGGAGGCTAGAAAATACAGTGTATCAGGCACATGGCACCTACAATTTCCCAAGTACAAACGCGTGAGCCTGAACACACTGCAGCAGGTATTCATGGTCACACAGCTCTTCCCCAGACTGCGGCAGCAGCCACTCACCTGGGACACCCACAGGCACACTTTTAGCAATGAGAAAGAGGCAGCTTACCAGTAAAATGCAGCTCGTTCTTGCATTAACCATCCAGCAAGGCGCAGGCACACTATGCAGGAAGTTAGGACAAGAAGAGAATAAAAACTCCAAGCACAACTGCAAAGGTAGACTATAATTACATAAGTGGAAAGTGCCTCAAACAAAAATTGTTGGCTTTGTGAACTTTTGAATCCTGGAAGATGTGCAGTACAGTTTTACATGCCTTCACCTGGGGCTCTGTAACTTACTCATCTTATGCCACAGAACACCTGAGGAATGAGCAGTCATTGATCAAACCTGTGCCATCTATGGTCAAGGGCATACACCTGTGAACTACATCCAGACTACAAAGTTCAACAAAAGCTCTATACAAGGTCTTCGCAGAGGAGTATCCATGACAACTCCAAGTACCTCTTCCCCACCCTACCAGGCTTCTTTAAGGAAAAAAGAAGTCCCCTGTTCTAAATCTGCCCATCCCTTGTCCTGTCCATTGCTAAATCCCAAGGTGTACGTAGAGCACTGAGTATTACATCTCATGCAGGACAAGCAGATCCAACACACCCCAAGAAGTGTCAAAGATCGAGCATTTTTTGACAGATCCCAAGTAAACAGCTAAGCACTGGAAGGTCTTCAGACCTGGATCTCAAGTGCTTCTTTTCCCAGTGATCATAAGGTTTTGCTCTCAAATCCCTCAGGCCAATGGCTTCTTTACCTGTGAATCTCAGCTGCAAGAAAATGTCTGTTGGTTATTTTTTCTTTAAACCAGTCATTGGATTGTGCTTGGCTAGGATTATAGTAAAAAACATCTTCAACCTTCCCTTTGAGAAGGAAGCTTCTGCTGCAGCTCTACCTCTCTGCAAAATACAGCCTCCCCAATGGCAAACGGCTGCAATGCTGAATGCGCACAAAGACAGTGTCTCCAGCAGTCCTCACCCACCTGCTTTCCTTTCTGTAACTGCCGTCACCTCCCCAGAGCAGGTAAATTAGAGACTGAATAATCTGTTCTCTCATTCTTTCCCAGACCACCCAAAAAGACTCAGTCAACTTCCTCCTTGAGCATTTAACCCTTCCTGCAACCTACTGGGGAAAAAACATAAGGGGAATGATCGCTGGTGAGAGCTTTCTCCTTCCTCCATAAATGTTTGCATCAGCATCAAGGCATCCACAGACTGTGTTATGTCCCAGACTCTTCCCTCAAAGCACACATGTAAGCATTTGTGGCAAAGAAAGGAGGAAAGAAACTTTATTTTCTGGAAGCCCACATGGCTTCTAATGTCAGGAGACCAGGATTCAGCTGTCACGGCTCCCACCACCATCTTCTGCAACTCACAGCTCCATGCCGGAGGCACTGGTACTTTCACCACAGTGGCAATGCAGCTCACTTAGGCTTTCCACGCCGGCTCAGAGGCTTCAAAGCTTTATGGAAAATCCGTACGATGCAAATGAGATTCCTCCACAGCAATCTGGGATTCCCAAGCAAAGGGCAGGATGGCAGATGCTCTGCCAGTGCTCCTGCCATTGCCAAACCAAACAGGACAACTTGTGAGATTGCAGGAAGGCCCTCAGCAAGAGCTGAGTGGGCTGGATCCACAGAATGGCCTGAAAGTTGCCCTGCTAATATGAGAGATCTGTGCTTCCAACAGAGAAAACAGCATCTGCATCCCACTCAAAACTTGAGCAATATTCAAGTGATCTGGACATTACAGATCCCCTCTCCACCTTCTCAGTTGATTACCCCCTTAAGGCTTTCAATTCCTAACAGCAAATTCCTCAGCTGCCTACAGAAGTGTCTGCATGAGATTTCAGATGTTTGCACCACAACCCAAATGAAATTTGCTGCCTCCAGAACAAAAGACACTGTGCCTATACAGAAGGAGAGCTGTGAGGAAGAGAACGACAGTGAAGCACTATTTAGGTCTCTCAGAAAGCTTCTCTCAGGACAGCACTCAGGGTGAGAGCCCTCTGGCGTGAGGCATTTAAAAGCTGGTGGATGAAATCTGTGGATGAAGCAGGACCAGGGATGCACAGTGGCACCCTGAAACTGGGCAAGGAGCATCCACACTTGAAGGAGCAGTGGTTTCTCAGGAAAAGCTGCACTGTCATTGCCAAATCACTTCTCTAACAACTTTTCTAGTGATAAAGAAACAGGAGAGATGGGATTACCGCTCAGTTCCCTAACGGTGCCCCCTCACACCTCTTGCCTCATTTCTTCCCCTTCTGAGATTGCATCTTGAGCACTCCACAAAATCTGTAGGGACTAATTCACCTTCGAGGTGCTATCTCCCTGCCAGAGCCCTGCTCCTGTTCTGCAACCTCCTAACACCAGGCTCTGCCTGCTCTGGAGTATTGTATCTCTCTGATCTCATGGAAAGAAGCTGAACTTGATTGCAAGGCTTGTTTGTACCCATATGCAATTCCTCAGTCTGGCTCTCCTCAGCAATACAAACCCTCCTGAAGGGTACTTGAGACACGCACAGGCAGCAGGAGCCCTAGACCCTTTGGGCCTCTGCCTCAGGAACATGTGGGTAGGCAAGCAGATCTGCCTGCCTCCTAATGCAAACACCTGCATAGAGAAACACTGGATCGCCTGTTTGGCATGGGAGTCAAGACTTGCAGGTTGGCCCCTGTCCAGACTTGGTCAGCCTATAGACAGGACACGTCACACAAGAATAAACTGCCTAGCTGGAGCAGACAGAAACAGGGGATTCCAACACAGGACACCCTCAATGGACCCCACCCTGGAAGATGAGCTACTGAGGGAAATGCCAGGCCTTGGGAAGCAACACTGCATCTCCAGCTCACAAAGGGCAGGAGGCACCATACTAGGAGCCGAAGTATCCAGGAACCAAGATGCTGAGACCAAACCACAGCCTTTTCTCCTCACCTGCTGATCTGGCAAGTGGAAGAGTGCCTCATCACAGGCTTGCTGCTGGAGGGAAGGAGTCATCGAGCCTGTAAACATCCAGGGGACAAGTTACTCAGTGCCCAGTTCTCCTTCCTATTTACATCTCCCACCTCCTCTTGCTGACATAAGTTAGACTATAACATCTCCAGAGGTCACTTTGAACCTCAGAGACTCTGCTCTTCACCTCAAATTAAAGTTCATGTAAGCTTGCACCAAAATAACTACTAGAACAAATTACAGCTTGTTTAATTCCTTTGGTTCCAGTTAGCTTGAGGAGCCCCAGAAGGATGCACTTGTTTTGTTTACCAGGCACTCATAGTTCCTCCTACTCCCTGCCTGTCAGGCAGCCTCACTCATACCTGCACCCTGGCCTGGGTATCCTTAGCTGGACCCTCTGAGCAGCAGACCTATCCAAAGCACGTATCAGGCTTACAACATTTTTCGACCTATAACAGAGCAGATGTGGGCAGGAACCTTTGTACCATTCCATTTGAAAAGCTCCAGTGACCTGCCACAACAGTCAGCAAAACCCACCCAGCAGTCAGCACTGTCAACCCTGGCAACTCAAGCCAACAGTGCAGCCGTGCCTCAACTGCCCCTTTATCAGCCATTCGTGCATTTTCCTCTCTCTTTCTACCCTATCAAAACAGCAGGAAAGCAGCCACAGATCAGCAAAAGGAAATCCTGGATGGCTAGAGTTAAGAGGTTGAGCAGCAGTGGAGTTACGGCCCATCAGCTGAGCCCTGGTAACTGGGCATGTGTTTATACCGGTAGTTCAGTAGTTGCAGTGATTTAGGAGGTTACTGCCCTGTGCTGTCCATCCTGCCTTGCTGCTCAAGATTATTATACCCTTAGTTAATGCAGAGAGGAGCATGTGCCAGGCTTTTCACTCCCAGTCTAGCAGATCAACCATCGGACAGTCTGCACTCAACCTCAGGGCATGAGCTGCAGGGGTGAGGAACTGGCAAGCTTTCACTTCATAACCTGCCAGATCTAAATCCATCACGGCCTCTGGGTCACAGCCATTAGCCTGCAGCAAAAAAAAAAGAAGTAAAGCACTATAGTTTTAACAGCTTTGGAAAACATCTAAGTGGAGCAGCAGTTTGTCTTCAGAATGGGCTAAGAGCCTGCTTACAATCTGCAGTCACAAGACAATGTATAGGAGCCTGTGCCTACAGCAGCAGTGGAAACATCACCACAAGTCTCACTTCCAGCTCTGTTTTCACAGACCATCAAAAACTTTCCCTTGCAAAACATATCAGGCACCTGAGCTTTTCACAGTAGGTCTGCAAATATTGCCCTCTCGCCAGTCATGCTTTTAGACAAATGCTGACACTGTCCCACCAGTGGAGAAACTCGGGTCCAAGGAAGTTAAGAACACTTGTCACTACTATAGCACATCAGGAATAGAGCGCGATAGACTTCCTATATATGCATTAGACACTTGCCCTGACATAGCCTGTCTTGGAGGGACAACTGCATTAGAGATGTCTTCACCTCATCTCACTTACAGAAACAGATCTCTTCACTCATTTATCTGGGCTAAACTAACCCTTTGGGATGGTGTTTGCAGCAGCAAACCTGTCTAGCTGTGTTGATAGTCTTGTACTGGAAGAGAAAGAAGGCTGCAAATGCAAGGCAGGGGGAAGAGGAGAGGCAGGGTCTAACATGGGTCCTGCTTGCTTTGTTTTGGGGCTGACTGAAAACTGGAGCTATTCAGTGGCATGTAAGACCTGCCTTGGTCCCTAGGTTCTCTGCACTTTAGGTTGATAGAGCCCACATGGAGAGAAACTGGATCAGAGCACCAGTAAGCGCAGCCAGACAGGACAGACTGAAAGAGCCAGAGTCTCTTTCTTCTACAGAAAATAAGACTGCAACTTGAAGAAGCCGGTAACAGCTCTCAACAGTGAAAAAGGCAGCATCAAAGAAGAAGGCACCATACTGTCCTCCACACCCACACAGACTGGGTGAGAAAGGCAAACTTAAACTACAGTACTGAAACCTCAGGTCAGACAACAGGAAAGCCAAAGCCATGCTGGGCTAGGCTGCTTGGCAGCCTCCACCCCAGACAAACGTGTGCCAGCGCTGACAGAAACACCAGCCTGGTCCTGGGCTCCAGAAGAAGACTGTGTGACCTCCAGAGATTTTGTTCACTCCTTCCTTTCTATAGGAAAGAAGACACTGGAAAAGTATTAGAGGCAAACACTGAGAAGTCAGAATATAAAGATCATTTCTGCGATTGATCCTGACTGAACTGAATTGAGAGAAATAACACACATAATGTTTTTCAGCCCACCAGGAGGGGAGGTGAGGAAGTACTATGAAGGGAGGCTGCTGTTGGCAGTGCAGGCTCTTCTCTGTGTATGTGCAGAAGTGAGTGGTAGAGAGCCTGGAAGATGGGGGGACTGCAGGAGATAGAAAGGGTCTTACAAGAAAGGCAGATAAGTAGCAGGTTGGGGAATTTTTTTTTTCCTTTTCTTCCACGAGTTCTCTGTCCAACAGAGGTAAGTCAATTAAAGTAAATGTTCTCGATGTGGTCCTTAAAGGAGTATTCCTCATCCTCCATGTACTTGACCTGACAGTAATACCCAACAGTCCCAAGTGCAAGTGAGGCACGCTGGAGATGATGCCGTACTTTTGAGGAAAAAGCAAGGATAATACATTTTCAGACAGGAGGGCCAAAGCACCATATCTGAAGCTCTCCAGCTCTGAACCATAGCTATATCACCAAAAACTAGTTTCACCAGAGAGAGACGAATTCATTACGATTTAGAAGTAGACACAAATACAGTAAAGCATGACTGGATGGGCTGGGTCAGTACTGATTAAAAAGAATTTTTAAAATCCCACCAAACCAGGTATCAAATCACAAATGACTCACTGATCAAGGGAATGTTTTGTGCAAAAAACACTCTGTGGAAAGAACAGGACTGAGTTGAATTTTGGAATAAAATCCACCAGTCACAACACAGCCTGCATATGAGGCCAGTTAAACAACTCACTGTACAACACAGGGGGCTCTGATAGACATTGACTTGACAGAGCTCATCTATGTGAGCAGATACAGCTACAAGTCCCCTGACAGCAGTCAGGGGAGAGCTGATAACAGGGGACGCTATCATGAAGGGGCACAGAAACAGCTAGGAGAACGTTCGGGGGGCAAAGTCCCAACTCAAAAGACCAAGAACACCACACACAAAGGAACTCCTTCCTTTTTTTGATTCCTACAGTATTAAGAAAATAGGACTTTGCGCAAAGTTATCTGTAAATGGAACAAGACTAACAAGGTATCGATTGCCAGTTTCCCAGCACAGAATCAATTCACAAGACCTCAACATTTGCTGATAGCTGGAACCAAAAGGAGCAACAGTCACGTCAAGAGTACCGCCCAGTTTGCCAAAGAAAAAAACCTGGGTTCATACTCCCTTCGAGTTAAAATATTAGGGATGACAGCAGCTCTTGGAGAAGTCAAACGGTTAAGAAGGGTTACCACGAGCTCAGAAACGGCTGAGTGCAGTCTGACACAGGAACGAAAAAACTCTGAAAAAGGGATGGAGGGAGCAGCTGGTGGCTTCCCGGAGAGGATGAGGTAACTTGCACAGAGGCAAGTAGAAAGTATCTGGGTACAGCGGGGGGGCTCGGCCGGTGCCCGGGGCCGGCCGCAGCGGCTCCCCCCCGCCGGGAGCCCCGGCAGAGCCCCTGCGCCAGCGCCCACCGCCGCGGGCAGCGGCAGCCTCCCCGGGACACGCACCGCCGCTTCGGGCCGGACAGACCCCGGGACAAGTTGAAACAGCTGCCAACAAGCTGCAAAAAATGCACAGGAAAAGCTGGGGGGGGGGGGGGGGGGGGGGGGCGTGTGTATGTGGGTGTGCGTGGAGGGGGGAACCCCCAACACCGAAATGCAAAGCACCCCTGGGCATTTCCCTGGCTTTGCAGAAGAGATCTCGCGTGGGAGGGGCGGGTAGCAGGTGGGTGAGCGGCGAGATGGGGGGACGGGGGGGATAATTTTTGAAAAAAAAACCCTCAAGCGTAGCCTCCTACCCGGGGCCGGGACCCGCAGGTAACGGGGGCAGCGGGAGCGAACGCAGGCTGGGGGGGCAACCACAAACCTCCCGCACCGGCGGGACGGGGAGCACCGGGGGAGCTCGCCGGGTGCCCGCCGGCGTTTGGGAGGGCAGCGGGATGGCGAGGCAGCTCTCGGTCGCGGGAAGGGAGGCGGGGGGGGGGGGGGGGGGGGGGGGGGCGAGGGAAACACGGACGGGGACGACTCCCGCCGCGGCTAGGTGAGCCCGGGGGGCAGCGGGGTCCCGAGGAGCGCTTCGCAGGGACACCTGTCCGCCACCGCCGTGCTTGCAAACTTCTCCCGGAGTTACAGCCCGCCCGCTCCCCTACCGGCTTTGCAAGGGTCGCGGTACTCCATCAGCTCCTCCGCCGCCGCCTCCGGTTCCCCCACTCCGAAGGCGACTCCCCACCCGCCCGGCCCCGCGGCGGGCAGCAGCAGCAGCGCCAGCAGCAAGCGGCGGAGCGGGGCGGCCCCGCGGCCCATCGCGGCGGAGCGGGCGGCTCGGCTGCCCGGGCTGCGGGCACTGCGCGGCGCCAGCAGCCCCGCCGCCGCGGGAGGCGGCGGGGGCGCCGCCGCTGTCACTCAAGGCGCGGGCAGCCAATCCTGTGTGCGCCCGCGCTTCCGCCCCGCCCCCGGCGGACCCCGCAACCCCGCCCGGCCCGGGGCGCGGGGTCCGCCGGGGCGGGGAACCCGTCCGTCCGTCCGTCCGTCCGTCCGTCCCCCGCCTCCGCCGCTTTTGGGCAGCGCTCGGCTGTTTACCCAGTGAGCGTTGGCAGATGCCCGCAGCCCAGACACCTCGCGAGGGCCAGCGCGCTGCTTGCGTGGGAATTCAGCACCGCGCAGGGCGGGCGTTACGGGCGTTAAGGCTCGCGGTTACGGGTCGCTCACCGCCCTTCGTGCCGCTCAGCAGGCGCAGCGTTGGGCGGGGGCAGTACAGACGCTATTACCGGTGAGCGGAGGAGTGGCGGACAAGTGGACAGGCTCCGCAGGGGGCGGTTCTTGGGGTGAGCGTGCGTACCCCAATCTCCCAGGGCCGTAACTCTGCTCCATCAGCTGCGTGCTTCCAAGCTCCTAGAGCAGGATCTCTGAGCGGTGTTCCAGCACCAGCTTCACTCAGATGATGGCTTGCCAACAGCTATCCATAAATTAGTCACTTCTAGCCTCCAGCAGCGAATGATATCTGAGCATAAAAAGGCACAATATGATTCAGGCATCTCCTCAGCAGCAACACCAGTGTCCTGCTTTCAGCTGGGATAGAGCTAATTCTTCTTAGTAGCAAGAATAGTGATGTGTTTGGGGTTCAGCATGGGATTTGGTATGAAAAGAATGTTGATAATACATTGATGTTTTCAGTTGTTGCTAAGAAATCAACTTCCCATGTCCTGCCCCTGTGCAGGTGTACAAGAAGCTGGGAGGGAGCACGGCCAGAGCACCAGACCCCAGTTGGCCAATGAAATATTCTATATCATGTAACATCACATTCAGTATATAAATGAGGGCTGACTGGGAAGCAAGGGCTCTTGCTTACAGAATTGCAGTTTCTGGGATCTTCTCTTCCCTGGGCTTGCTAGCCAGGAGCAGGCTGGGCATTGGTCAGCAGATGTTAAGCAACCACATTGTGCATTACCCATTTGTATTTTCTATTCTTATTAGTATTATTATTAGTCTTTTAATTTAAATTACTAAACTGCTTTTATCTCTGTGCTTTATGAGTCTCTTTAACCCTCCAATTCTTTTTCCCATCCCCTGGGTGGGGGAGGGTGAGTGAGCGGCTGCGCGGTGCTTGGCTGCTGGCCGGATTTGAACAACAGCAGGCTACTACAACCCCCCCACCCCCCTCCCAATCCCCACTTTATCTTTTCTGGGAAGTCAATATTAAGTCAGGAAGTTAACATCCTCTCCAAACCTTCATGGAAGCCAAAAAAGCTGCATCAAATCCTGGCATGAAGACCATGGTCAAAAGCTGATCAAATGTGCTAGAGCTTTCTACAACTGGTGAAAAGCCCATCGGTTAAAGACAAACAGCTGGCTGGGGAGTGTGGAGGATACTCCTTCCCACAAGAAGGGGAGGCTGGCACAAGTTACCCACTTCCCAGCCCAAGCATCAGGTTCTCCACCTATCTTCTGTACCACACAGCACTGAGGAGACTTGGCCTGCATAGCTACCCAGGGGGAGAGGTCAAGAAAGATAAAACCCAGGTGTCATATGAACAACTACCAGCACGGTACAAGACATAACAGCAAGGGCACTCTGAAAATCTTTATACCATGAGACATTTTAGTGCACGTGGTGGATGTGATCCTACCCTCTGCACAAGAAACGCCCCAAGGAAAACTTCTAACACCAATGTTACCAATGTTTTTCTGTCTAATCTGCATTTTCTGGGGGCATTAATCAAGGT
Organism: Tyto alba; assembly: GCF_018691265.1. Taxonomy (NCBI): domain Eukaryota; kingdom Metazoa; phylum Chordata; class Aves; order Strigiformes; family Tytonidae; genus Tyto; species Tyto alba. Next base: position 23,001,943 of record NW_024881261.1, on the reverse strand, counting down.
GATGGCAGTCAGATATTTGCCAACACCTCAGAATCTTTCTTGTTGTCTTTTGAACTAGGATGTTGGATGGAGCAAGCTGGCTGTCTATTTCTGTGGCCCAAAGAAATGCTGCAGCTGGTCCATGTTAACACCCAAGACCTGCATTCAGCCCTTAATACCAGCAGTTCTGGCAATAGCTAAGCAGAAGACACTCTGCGTTTCCTCTACTTTGTGCTTTCAAGAAGGTCCTAGAGAACCAGAGGAGAAACCTGAAGGACAGGGATCAGCAGGTGAGGGAGTCTGGGTCACCCATGAGGGAAAGTCCCAGGCTACTCCAGGAGCCGTCACTCACAGGGAAGGAAGAGAAAACATGCATGGCAAGGTCTTGGATTTTCACTGGAGGAGTGAAACACCCTTTTGCTGTACCAATCTTGGAAAAATTAGGTGAAAACAGGAATAACAAGAACACATTTCAACGGACAAGTCAAGATTTTGACTAGGAATTACTGCTAATGGTGGATAGCAAAACAGCCACCTGGTTGTTTGCTTTCCCCGAGGACACTCAATCCAAACTCTCCATCCTTCTCTTCTTACTGATGATCACTGAACTGGGGCTGTATCACCAAATCCAGCTGTTGAGGCCAAGCCTGGAGAACACAGGCACCTTGAACAGGAGGCCTAAATGAGTACCCAACTTGAGAAGATTTGAAGTGCAGCTGACCCATCCATTGATGAGTGTCCTGAACAGAAACAATGAAAGGAATGGTAATTTTGGAAACCAGTCTAGCACCTGAGGTCTCACACGCATAGAATCACCTTGCTGCTGCTCTTGCTCTCACCATTTTAGCGGAAGATTACCAGCGGCTTTAGGTACAACTCTGGAAGACGTGAGCTGAGACTAGCACAGAGGACAGAGGAAAAGGCAGTAGCCCTCTTCAAGTATGTAAAGGATAAGCATCAGCTGGACCAAGGAAGACTTAGGTTTCAGGCAAGCTTTCTAGCAGTAAACCAGGGAAGCCCTAGAGCAGATTGCCATGAAGAACCAAGGGAGTTCCCATCACTGTGGATTTTTGAAGAGGAATGTAGAAAAACACCCATCAGAATAAAGTTAGTAACGTAACTAGATCCATCTCCTCAGTTTTATACTGCTCACACACTAACCCTAACAACTTTTTCTGCATTAGGTTGCTGCTTTCTATGATTTTGTCAGACAAAGCAGAGCCTAATGGTTATTTTAAAAGGAAAAGCTGATCGCCCCTCCATGCTTCAGAATAACTCCCAGTTCTTATGAAATAATAGCACTAGGTGCTCTCTCTACTCTGTAGAGAAGGTCCTGGCAGCATTACTTTCTGAGTGTACAGGAAGCTGGAAAACAAAAGCTTGAACACTTGCAAGGGTAGGTCAGCAGCTTTCCTGATGAGCATTATGAATTAGCAGAGCAAGCACTGCCCTTGTCAGAATTGTGGAGATCTGGGCTGTCACTCACTAAGAACAAAGTCTTCTGACCACATGAAAACTGTTTGTTAGCCTCTTCCAGGATGGCAGCCTATGTTGGGGAGCCCCACCTCTTCTGCATACAGAAGTTCTATTATAGACATAGACGCACAAGACGACACCCTACAGCTTTGAAGGAGGAGGAAGAGGAAGGGAGCAAAATAAAATGTGGATCCTTAATCGTGCAATTAGAATGAACCTGTGAGGGAGTTCAGAGGAGTCTATTACTATTATTGACATGCAAACAAAAAAAAAAAAATGCCCAACTACAGCGGACTCTGGATGTCCCTAACATGAAAGCTGCTCAACCCTTCTAGAAATGACTCTCAGTAACAATCCCATCATTTTGCAACTGGCAGGCAAAGCAGTGCACACGGAGTAATGACTGCTACCTGGTGTTTAGAAGATCAGTTCTTGTCATCTTGATTGGCAGGTAGCACATCAGTGCAAATAAGGAATATGAAAAGCCCTGTGAAAGTCACTTTTTCATCTGAGCTGGTAAAACAGTCAGTGAAGTTTCACACTGGCAGTGCAACTCATGACAGCAACAGTCAACTATCTGAAAACAAAACAATCTCTATCCGTGGCTGTCAAAGGCAGCCTTTTCCTTTGCAGAATCCCCTCCTGCCTAACCCATGTGAACAAAATCCACCATCTTTTCAAGACTCACTGAGCAAGAATGCACACAGATCTTTCTGAACAGCATCTATGAGCAAAGCTATGTGGGAGCCACTTGGAGCTGATGGAATATCCCTGCACACAACATGTCCCGAGGCCAAAACTCACACACACAAGTTTGTTAAGTCTTCCACAAGACCTGCTTCTTTGCTCTTGCCAACACTTGGGTCCATCAAATCTTCTAACAAAGTGACTGAGTCACCACTCCCTTGGAGCCTGTGCCACTGCTGATTCCTCAACTATCTCCAGGTTTACAAGCAGAGATTTCCTTTCTTGGTCTTAGCTACCCAAACAAATGTCTTCTTCCACATACATCACCACTACAAGGGCAGAAAGAGCCCTGGAGCACATCCTTTTGAATCCAGAGCATTCTCTTTCCTCTTCCCTCTGCATTTCCAGCACCCATCACTTGTGCTTAGACTTATTTAATTGCTTCCTTCTTGGTAGGAAACCACCCCTGCTGCAGGTATAACCTTACGTGCCACACATCACTTCCTACAGGCACCAATGGGCCCTCTGCAGAGCCATCACCCTCGCTCTGCTTCATGACACTCTATCAAAGGCTCATTTACTTGATTAGTACCATTACAGGCTTCCCACTCTCAAGAAGCCCATTTACTTTCCCCATCTCCTCTTGTGCATTTTCTCCATCTGGTTTTATCTAGCGGCCTATTGCCCTCAACACCCCTTATAACTCCTGGAGTTGATCCCTCTCGGCGCATCCCTTCTTCACCTGCTTGACCACCATCATTGACAAATCCAGGTGATAAAACGAATATTGACCCCTGTTCCATCACCCATTTTATTCTCTCCTGCAATAGGTTGGGGGTGGGTGGTTCTTTTTAAATCAAGTTTATTGCATTGCCACCCAGGAAATACCTCTCGTGAGGTTAAATGATTCACTACACAAAAGAAGTCTTCAAAAGTGGTAACACATATGTGCTTAAATGTGCTCCAGGTGCTCTGAAATCCACTGAACAGAGAGCTCACTGCAGTCACAGGCACACGCACCTGTGCATTAATAATTCAACATACATCTAACAACACAGCCCTGACATACACAAGCAGTGACACTTCAGGAAGCTAGGAGTAAGTAACCCATGGTTGGAAAATTCCTTTTTGTTCATGAAAGTAGCAGCAGACAGGATTTTAAGTCATCCCGTCTAAAAAAAGTATAATTTTCCCCATCATTACTGCAATCCTTGAACTGTGTGAAGAAAAACAAGCTACTTCCAGGGTATTTTTGAGCTGTAGTCAGAGGCAAGCTGTGGAAGGCAGGGAGAAAACGGTGTCTTATCTGGAAGTAACAAGTTTGGCTTGACCACTGGTTCCAAAACTGATGATTCATTACTTCTCTTAAAATCCATTTTCAGGGTTCATACACGAGTCAGTTGTGCTTGGAAAGCACTGAGCAAAGCTGATGGCTTTGGTGATCTCTGCAGGAAGGTTGAGCAGGAGGGCATGGAATCTGTCAGTTCAGAATTCTGACAGGTGAATCCACTGGTCTTTCCAAGGTGTTTTTTGCCATAGGAAGATCTGTCTTAAATATTTTTTTTTTTCTCTTTCCCCAAAGGGACGGATCTGGGAAAGTAAAAACTTTTCTCTAAGCCTCTGCTGTGAGACAAAGATGGGGTAGTTGCATGGACCTGTTCAACCGCAGGCATCCTTTACAAAGGCCGGTAGCACACACTACCTGAGTTTAGGCTGTCTCACAACAATAAGTAGGATTTAATTAATCCCTCAAAAGCAGGGATATTGCTTCATGAAGCATTATCTTAGAGAAGTTTCCCAATTACAGTTTCTGTACAGGATTTCTGTACCTAAATTTATCTGTAGCAACATCTTCATCCAAACCAAACACCTGGCTAAGGCACAGAACATGCTGGTATTTCCTCTTGTTCGGCAAGTAATACTTTAGAATAGGTTCGTCTTGCATGTCACTCTCAATCACTAAAACCAGAAATAGTGATCTCGTTTTTCATTATTTATTTTGCTATACAAAAAATAATGTGGTCCATTTCAGATCCAGACAAAGATGGGTGCTTGATCACTTTCTGGTAGCCAAGCAAACAGAAAAAATAATTCTCTACAAAAATCAACTTCCAGCTAAGCAATTCAAATTACTAAAAATATTTCTGCAGAGTCCAAACGCAGAACTTAAGCTAATAGCACCTCTTCAACATTTGATTATGTAAGTCTCCAATTCTTGCAGGTAAATGAGTGTCTGTTTCTGTAAAGCTGTCAGATCTCTCTTTAAAACAAACAGTAAGCAATGTTCACCAATTCACTTGCCAACTTTTTTTTTTTACTCTTTCTCCCCCAAACATGCCATAACACCCAAATTGAAGCAAAATTTCAGAACCACAGAACTAGTTATAAAAGTATATACTGTAACAGCCCATTCCCCCAATGAAAAAGCACCTCCTGAAAATGAGATGTGAGGAACTACTTGTAGAACTCATGTGCAGATGCTGCCTCAGAAAATTAGGAAAATTTTCTTACTGAAGCTATTTAGCAAAAAGTAAATGTTCCTTTGCAAGGCTTTGGAAAACAAATGGCACTTTTTTTTTTTTTTTTTTTTGAGAAAAGATGCTCCTGAAGAGTGCAAGCTGGCTTCAAAACTCTTAAGTGTGGCTTTATTCTAACAGTAGTCCAACAATAGCTGGGACTTTCTTGCCTTCAATACTAACCCTGGTAGGAGATACATGTTTTAGACAGCAGCAGTGCTAATAACCATTGAAAGGCTGCCACTGCCATAGCACATTAGGTAGAAAAGATCTAAGGGATCAAAAAACTGAATCCTTCCCCAACCTACAGTTCCAGCTGACTCAGAATGAACCTAAAACTGCTGCACAGTTAAGAATTAATTCAAGATAAGAAGACCCCTCAACTCTAGCTCCAACTATTCAGTTTGCTTGTCCACAGACTGGAGAGGAGACTTGTTTTTTCCTGCGCTTATTCTTTTTGGACACATTTCAGTGGAGAAATTTCTCATGCACCCAGTTATGTAATTCTGCTGTCTTCAGTGAAGCTGTGTATATATACTTCATTGGGCAAATTTGTCTAATGCTGGTGATGCTGAAGCCAGAGCAACATGTAACTTCCTCACATTTGTGTTATCCCTGTGGTAATGATAGTGGTAAGAAGGTGCTATCAATTTTACCCTGGTTTAGCACCAGAACTGTAAAAAGTATTTTGGTTTTAGTGTTGTTTTTTAACCTGAAACTTGTTAAAGAAATTATACCTAGACTATCATACAGAAAACAATTTAATTATGTGCCTTTTACATACTTTGGAATGTAATTCTGGAGAGGAATTAATAGACACTGTTGCTTCAAAACATTCAGACATCAAAAAGAGATAATAACGCAATGTTTATTTGCAGTCTCCATTATCTCCAATCCAGCGTTCACCACTTCTCATACATGAAACACCAGAGGTGCTTTCTATATGCACTCTGCCTCAATTGAAAATATTTACAATTGTATTTATCTAAAGCATTTGATCAAGATTGGCTATTGCTACACAACTACTTCTCCAATTCTCTGGCCTCTGTACCAGAAGTGGGAAGAGAAGCACAGACCAGCCAACGGAAGAGTTACCAAAAGGCTGAATTCAAGAACCAGAAACTCCTAAGAGACAACCATGGAAAGAGGAGTGTTGGCTGTAAGATCTTTATTTCTTCCATAAAAGAGGAAGGACTACATCATCTAAGCAGAGAGCTCCCGAATTCTATTAAGCAAGATGGCTCAAGCTATACCCACAGTTTTGGGGGGGCAAGTAATTAGCCTTGCCCCAAACAGCAACCATAAAGACAAGCTGTTGAAAACTGGTCACATTTTGCACTCCTTCAGAAACTGAAAGGAAGGGGGAAAACAAAGCAACCCCCCAACTTACTCATGCTAGGGTGGAAGTATAAAAATGCCAATTATTTAAACACACTGCTTCTCCAGAGGAACATGCTTGCAGAAACAAAAGCAATGCCTGTGCAGTAAGTATCTTTTCAATGTCACTTTAAAAGCTATACAATCCTATCTGGATATGCAAAAGCTAATAATGCCAGAGGAAAGAGAAAGCAAGTAGGCAGCCCACCATTCTGTGGCATTAAAAAGTGATTAAATGAAATTCACAAACCATTTAGTGACATTTCTGATAGACTAATCACATAGCAGTGCTCTAAATAGAGAAACAGAACCATTATCAAAATATTCCCTTTAAAAAAAACTTGTATCTCAGCAGAGTACTTAATGTATTTATTGTGCGGAGGTAATGGCTTCTCACTTCAGATTTACAACATGGATGAAAAGAGGGCTTCCTACAGCTGTATGCACTAGCAAGAACTAGTACAAGACCCATTCTTTGCTCTAAGTCTCCATGTTTTGAAACAAAGGAAAACTAACTGTTGACCCAGTTTATAAGCTCATCTTAAAATCAGTCTGGACTTTAAAAAGATAAAAAATCTGTTAAATGGTGTTCAGCTACAAACGCCAACCATTCACTTGAAGCAAAACTTAATTATTTTCTGACAGATTGGTTAGAATTGGCCAGGGAAATCAGAGCTGAAAGCTCAAATACTTTTCAGAAGCCATATACAGCAGGATGCATTGCTTCTCACTATTACCTATCAGGCCAGTTCCCCCAACCTCCAATCTGACCCTGCCAAAGCACAATTGTTTCTCATTGTGGCTACTGCATTATCAGTACTTTCTATACAGACAGTACAGTGCTAATCAATAATAGTACTTTGCTTATTTTTTTAAATTCAGGAAGTTGCTTTCTCCATGGCAGGCGCTCTATTTCAGACAGCCACACTGATGAAAACATCCCTAACGTGGCAGATGCCTAAAAAAAAAAAAATTTAAAAAAAAAAAAAAAAATCAAGCCAAATGGCTCTCAAATCTGTCACAAACACATTCAAGATATTTCTAGCTAAATACAGTGCATAATTAACAGGCATCTTAGAAAGACTTAACCTTTATTTGCCCATTTATTTCAGTCCACGCTTACCCCCAACTTTTCTCAGTACACTAGCTGGATCACAAAACAGATTTCTCCACAAACAGTTCAGCCAAGAAGAATCTTTTTGGGCTGGTCATCCACTTTGGACCTGTATTGTACAATACAGTTGTAAGCAAATTCTGAATTCAAAGCATGGGGTTTTGATATTTGAAAACCACACTAATATTGTATACAGAAACTGGCGTTCAGCAGTATTGCCTTTTCAAACATTTTCAACTGCAAACTCATCTATTTTCACAATCAGAACATTTTTGTCTGAAAAGTTTATTTTAGTTTTCTGAACACTCTAAAGCAACTGTGCTTTTGATGTTACACAAGTGTCCAGATAGGATTAACAAAAATTAAAATGATCTAAATTACAAATTTAATTCCTGTAAGAGCTTGAGAAAGGAAATAGAACAGAAAAGCATGACATACACACATTGTGAAGAAACCCCAACTTTTCATGCAATGGCAGGCAAGATGTAAAAAGCCACCCAAATTCACACATTTTTACACCGAATCATCAGAAAAGTACTCTGTAGTAAATCTGTACATCCAAATACATTTGGGATCTACACCTAAGTTACATTATTTAATGTTATATACACTTATTATCCCTTGTATAATGTCTAAAGGAAAATCTTCATTTAAACCCAAACCAAAAAAAATGCAAGACTAACTTGGAAAAAAGGAGAATCACTTTAGACATTCAATTAAAATGTTGGTTTTGTTTTAATCTAGACCTCAAAGTGTTTATTAAAAAACAAACAATCCTCTTCATTTAACATTTTGCTTTCTAACTGTACAGTAAATTGCATTGCAGAGAACACATCCTGTCTTCAGACTGTATTTTCTTTGGATGGATTTAAGATGTAGCTGGATATTACTTTAAAGATAAATAAAGGGAAGTTGGTCCAACTAGAACAATAGCTGATATATTACATGCATATGGGTTTTTTATATATTTTAAATTATTTCTTGAACAAATGAGTGTAGGGTATAATTGATATCGCAAATAAACCAAAAAGCACCTGGAGTCAAAATATAAAACATACCTCCTATCCTGGCAATGGCAGTAAAAAAATCAGAAGAGTAATCTTTCTGGAACAGCATTTTTACATAATTTAGAAATGTTAAGTACCAGGAAGACTACTAATCAAGTAGTTTTAGCAGCCAAGTTTCCCTCTTTTTATTGAATGGAACAAATGCTTTAAATAAACCGTTTGTCCTCTTCACTGAAGAGAGCTAGTCTATTCATCTTTAATGAGCTAGGTTTTTTGTTTTTACGTTTTTTTTTGGGGAAGATTAGCCACGTACTGTAGTAATGCCTACTGCATATAATCCAAGCATTTGCTGTGAACAGTTGGAGAAAGCAGTCAGTAAGAACCTAGGATCAATGAAATAGATGTTACTTTAAGCCATCCACAAAATGGAGACCCATATAGTGCCCAGTGTTAAAACCCAAATTTCTTCTCGCGCTTTTTGTTGTGCAAGTTCATCCCCATGAAAACAGGAACTGATCCATAGTTCAATTTTCTTATTTCCTTAGTCAATTTTCACATTAGTGTAGATTTTACGAACAAAGGCACTTGTTCCCATGTAACCAATAGCTCCTGCAAAACAAACAAAAAACACTGAGTGTTAGAGCTGATCATCAAAAAAAGCAGCAATATAAAACACGCACACTTAAATAGAAGAAGTCACATAAAGCATGCACTCTGCACACAGAAAATTATTTACCTGCATTACTTGTTCTCAAACTCTAATTATCCATGCTCCCGGTGAATGTCTAGCAAGAACGCCTTTAAGTCTACCAATCTAAACCCATTAAGCCATCTTACCAAGAGGCCATGCTCACTTGGCCCCGATAAATATAGCAGCCCCCCTACTGCTGCCAATAACTGGGTCCCTTTTTCTGAACAGAGGGTAAAAAACATACAATCACCCACTCTGCGGGGAAGGTGGATGGGAGGGCGGGTTTTTATTATAAGTTACATGCCTTCTGGATGAGTGTTTTATTGGCAGATGGCTTTTTCCTTCCCACAAGGCACAAATAATAATAGATCCCCATCCCATGAGTCTCAAACTCCAAGGAGGTCTGTACAAAGAGATTAAACTAGTAGCAGTTAGTAGTTAAAGGAAATTGCAACCTGTGGTTTTCAAATTAGTAAGAGTCATGAGCAGAGTATGCATTGTCACAGCAGTAATAAAAGAACAGGTTACAGGTTTTGATAGGGGCAACAGTTTATGCTATACCCAAAATACTGCAGGACTAAGGACATCGAGAAACCTGAAAGAAATGCACTGGACCAAGACCTCTTCTCAAAAAGAGATTCAGCAACCTACCTGGTCAAACCCAGAACCTCAGGTTTGCCAGGCTCAGTAAATACTGTTGTCTTACAATATCCACAAGGAATATCCTTATCTCTTCCAAGCAAAATGATAGTAAATCAGCCTTGTGGAAGTCAGTTTGGTTAATTCTCAGGTTAGAAGTGAAGTTGAAAATCAAGCAAGAATTAGAGACAACTGCTGTCAGATTGCCAGAATAACACATCATAAAATACTGGAAGAAAAGGATAGAGAAGTCAGGGCCTGTAACTCACTGCAGAAAACTCTTAACATGAAATGTTTGGATGCTCAGTAAAGAACAGACTCTAAACAGAAAAGATAGTTTTTGCTTCCCTGAAGCAATACAGAAAAGCTCAGAATAAAGCATGAAACAACATTTTCAGTGATCTGGGGTGCCCCAGACTTGCTCAAGATATGTTATATACAAAAGCCTAACCAACGCTAAAAGTTTTCTCCCAAAACTTCTTTTTCCAGTAAAAACATAAAGTTCTTTTTGCCTTTAGAAATTAAGGCCATACAGACCTGCTGCTAGCATTGCTGACCACAGAGTTATTCAGAACCTGGACAGTTCTTTAAATCCTAGGGACTGATTTGGTAATTCATGAGGTCAGCCATTAAGATCTCACAAAATTTGGGGGCTTAGACCCCCAAAAGCCTGACATTCATATCTAATCAAGAAATTTGCACAAGGCAAACCTGATGCATTGTGCCAATGCTATCAGAGTGGTAAAAAGCCTGTGGAGTCAGACTCTGTGCTGCACGGCATTTCAAGCTGTGTAAGTATCATGACAACCCTTCTACTGGCCAGCAAATGGAGGATTTGTATTACTAACTTGGACAAAATAGTTTTTGATTAAAACAAATACAGCACACACAAGATCAGGTTGCAGCTTGCAAGCATTAAGTGCGCTGAGGATGCAGCAGAGGGAAGGCCTGACAGTTCAGAGAGAGGCCAGTACAGCATTCAGACAGACCCAAGCACAGGCTGTGCAGAGGAGGCAACGTGAGCTTGGAGTCATAGAGATGCACACACATATTCTTCTGTAGAAACTCATCTTCTGTCTTATGCAGTAAATGGACAAAATAATGACTCCTGGTTTAAGATTTATCGTATGTTTTGTCTGTTAAATCAGACACTGCCAACAGATCCAATGCCCACTTTATTTGCTAAATTCAGATACATTCCAAAACTTGTTCTCTGAGTGTTTCTCTAGTGATGTAATGCTAAATATCACAGAGATTTGGGAGAACAAAGCATTAATTGTGTTTCATTTGGGATCTAGAGAATGCGTGCATGAGATGGAAGTAAGGGGGAGGAGTAGAGTAGCAGTCATGTGAGACCACAAGCTCTCAACCGCATAAACAAATCATAACCTATTCTGAATCACAGGAGCTTTATCCATGAAGGCCAATAATGACCAATACCCAAGGCCGGGGTTAAGCCTCAAGGCTACTTCACAGGCATTGAATGGAACATGGGTCAGGCAGGGGGAAACCCTAGACAATGATGACTAAAGAATGTCCTCCTGAAACAAATGCAGGACAACTGGCTCATTTGAATAAAAAAATTCATAGTAAAGGGAATGATTTTATTTATTTATTAAACACCTAATCAGATTATATTTATAACTTGGGTTATGGCCTATGTAGGTTTAGCAGAAATAGACTGCAAGCATATTTCAGCAGATCACAAGCTTTTAAATAAAGAGAAAAATCCAAATAGTGAGGAGGAGCAAACACCAAGCAGAAAAAGATTAATCCCATCTATTATTTCAAACCAATTAACACTGCAGTTATGATTTTTTTAAAAATCACTTTAATCATACTTACAGTATTTATCTGGATGCTGAACTGTCATATTGCAAGAGGTCTTTCTGTATTACCTAACTCCTAAGCCATCCACTAATTTGGGAAATAAGTTTTATTATTTTCTGTCACTAAGAGGGAAACAGAAGGAGCTCAAAAGGTTTGGAAGTTCTCATGGGCTCCCTACTGTCCAGTCCCACAACTGAGATGCTCTGCAGAGGGCAGGAGACTTTGTGGATCAAAGTGTCTCACTACATGTGGGATTTAAGTTCCCTAGGCATTGTCAGGGGCACTAAAACCAGAGTGGATGATACAAGCCTACAGTTTCCCTGAGGCTGCTTTGGACACAAATTAGTTTGTCTCATATCCAGCCGTGTGATACTGAACATGCCCATTTGCGGGAGCCTCCAAAGCACAGCTCTACACACTTTTCACAGGAGACATACAGTCAGTAGCACACACGCTGCACAATTCTTTAACACAAATGTCTTTGTTACACCTCAATGGCAGCAAGTTCCCTAGACAAATGCTTTTTGACAGGGGATTTTTTTTTTCTTCCCTCCACATGCTGAAAATGGGAGTTTTCAGTAAAAAGGAATTTCACAGCTTCTCTTCCAACACACTTAATAAATCTCAATAGAACTGTGGAAATAAAGCTTAAAGTGATAAAGTATTTTCTGATTTTGAATATATTTGGATTTTTCTCTAATATTCCATCAAGTAGTGTCCTACCATGACAAGAAAGCATTTGACAATCTTCCTTTTCCATGTTTTAAAAAACATCTTTAATTGCAGAAACTGGCGGGCAAGCTTGGCTTCTGCATCATAGACATTTCAATCAATACCAGCCCAAGCATTTTTAAAAGAAAAGATTAGAGCTGAAAAGTATAAGCCTATTAAAGAAAAAAAAAATGGCTGCAAGACTACCAGAACAGCAGGGAAGTCTTGTAATGTGCCAAGAACCTGATGAAGCAAGATTAGATTGTACGAGAGAAAAGGGGAACAGGTACTTGGCAGTTAAGAGATTATTTCCATCCCCTTTTTATAAAGCACTGTGAAATTACCCACCCTCTTGGGATACCAAGAAATGTATACTTTACAGAAAGTAAGTTTCTGTAAGACATCACGTGTCTCAGTTATCTAATTCAAAGAAATCCTTCTACTAGAGTCTACAGGACTATTCATTAACCGCCAAGAAGGAAAGTATTAAATAAGGATCACACATAAAAAGAAAATAACATCATACAAAATAGCAAAAGAAACAAGTAGCATTATCTGAAAGTCATAAAGCAAATGACAAAAATAAAGCTAGCAGGTGAACAAGTATACGTGACTCTATCAGATGACCTCCATGCAAGAACTACATTTTTCTCTAAACATTTGTCAAAACACTATTTTAGAAAGCAATGAAATCCAGCTGCACACAGGAGCCGTTTGCACTCTCCTCACCTGTCAATATTCCAATACTTATTTCTCAAATGTTATCTTGAAGTTTGTCCTTTCTGTTCTGGTCACCCTCATATACCCATGCCACAAGATACAGATGGTAGTGTCATGGGGCAACAGTAACAACTCCGAAACAAAACACTAGCATGGACTCAACTTAATTTGAACTTATTTTGCAGAATTTCTTGCCCAACATTGAGTCTTTTAAGCTTGCACTGAGGGTGAAATTCTCTGCGTAGTACATAAATTATCTTCCTATCAGAAGACAAAATCCACAGAAATCTCCTATATTAGGTAGGAATCAAGTGTAAGCAGAGAACTCCAAGATTCTTTTTAAAGATTGTAAGCTCTACCGAGCAGATCTTGGAGGCATACACACTCCACGACCAAAACCACAGAGCTAAAATCAGAAACATGACAGTCTGAAAAATTCTGATAGAAAACTGTAAATATATATAACTTACCACACATTATTCCCAAAGCTGTGCTAAATACTGCCATATAACCAAAGTAAAATGATGTTTGAAACAAGCCATACATCCTGAAAAAGAAAGACAGGAATTTATGCGAGGTATTTCCCCCAGTTTTTAATCAATAAACTTACTTGGCAATATGGTAATCTGATATTCAAGCAAGAAAACTACTACTTACTTTGTCTTGAAAAAGTAGTAGTAAAAGGAGTACATGTAAACATAAATCGCAGTTGATGCCGCAGAAAGAAAGCTTGTCCACTGCCTGAAAGTAAACACACATATGCATCATATATCTAACCAAAAGGTCTCCCAAGAAAATGCACAATGCGCCAAAACCTTACCCTGAAAATAAAGCATACTGCTTCTACAGACTTATTTAACAAAATCTACATGTTGTCTGCTGTAAGTGACAAAAGCTTCTACAGCAACAGCTACCACTGATACCAGGCAATGATCTGACTTTATATTCCTGTGTGCTTCAACGTACTACTTTTTTATACATACATACATGCACACACAGACACACATACACACAGAAAGCTCCTGTACAGAAAGGATCCAAGAACTGCTTTTATTTCCTACAGCTGAAATCTGGACATGGGACACCTTGAAAAGACCCATCTAGACTTGAAGAAACATTACTTTTCTGTAAAACACTCACGATCTGGTTAATTATGCAAATAATGCAATACTTACCACCTGTAATCCTCTGCGTTTAGCAGGAAATACGTACAAACGATAGTCACACAAACTGTCACAATGCAGAGGATAACCAGAACCAACATCATAAAGCCATAAACATAGTAGATCTTGTAAGCCCAGAATGAAGTAAAAATGAAATACCTGAGGAAAGTAAACCAAATATGCAGATGAGATTGTAATTGAACATAAATTATCATTTTTAATCAAATTGGCAAATAGCTGACATACTCACATTTCAATAAAAATTGATCCAAAAGGGAGGATTCCACCTAGGCAAACAATAACAGCTGGTTCCATGAACCTGAAAGATATTAAGCTTAGTTTAGGGACAGTTTTAATCTTAAGACATATAACCAGATAATTAAAATAGCACAGAGAGTTCTTTAAAAGGCATGCTAACAAGAACATTTCTGTCTCCTATCAGCATATTAGAAAGAAGCAATGTGTATAGATAGGAGTCATTCTGGGGGAAAGCTGAAACAAAACATCAGGCTCATGCCTATCACCTACAGGCTTAAGACTAGGCATACAACCAGCCTTAAAGGTTAGAGAAAGTATCTCTTGCTCAAAAAGGGCCTAAGCAGCCTAGCCCCATAACATCCACTGCTGTTGAGTGAAGGCAGTGAAAACTCAGTGCGGTTGATGCCTACAAATACAGCAAAAAGCACAAAGAAAATTTCACAGGGTGATGGTTATATAATTAAGACCCAGGGTTTATTTTTAATGCTGTACTGAGTCATTGAGCATATGTCCCAAAAAGAATACTCAGCTACCTGTAGATGATGCTGTCACTTACTAAAGGTGACTGTATAGTACTTGCAATGAGGCCGAAACTAGCTAGTAACCAGTGATTTAATTCACAGCTTCTTTTACTGTTTATATGGAGAGTTGTCTAAGTTGATGGCATGAAATTTCATCATCTTCAAGACAAGTATCTTATTTCTTTTTATCTGTCATGCTGATCCAGAAAAATCCATTAGATTCCCAGGATACAGGTCATTAAATAAATCAAATGCTAGCATCTGTGCTGCACAACCCATGACTAACAAGAGACTACGTGTGCTGCACTTCCTGGATATCACAGGTGTGCATGTTTCAGTGCCCCCTTCACTTTGTCTGTTCCATTCCTCTGAACAGGGAAAGCAAGAAAAATCTATTTAAAAAAACCCTCAGAGAATATTTTCATTTCCATAGCTTGCTGCTTCCATCTCAGAATTAAATTACTATGAAAAAGTGACTGCATTCATGACTTTCCAAAAAAACTAAGTCTACTTTTTGAGACTAGGCACCCCTTTACATTCACTTCAAAAATAAAGGCTTATTTGCAATTCAAACCATATACCTGGAATATTTTAGGCTCTGTGACATCAACAAAAGCGCAGAATTGGGAACGAGCTTCTTCCCACCATCACCCTGCAAATATGTCTCAGTTTGTATATGGAGACCATTAACCAGAACAGTTTTGCCTCCAAGACACATTCAACTAAAGGTTTAATTTCAAGATACCTGGATACAAGAACTGGGTTGGGACCATCCCATTTACATAGGAGACTAAAGAATATTTCAGGCCAAATGTGAATCAATGATCCAGGACTGTAAATTATGCTGCAACTATTAACCATGGTATTTGAATTCAACAGAAAAATCATATTAAGGAAATGGCAGTAGAGTGTTCTTCCAGGCACAACTCAATTTAAATAAAAAAGTTATTTCAGAAAAATTTTTAATGATCAGATCTGAAAAGTCATTTTAAACATACTGAAGTGAATAAATACTTCTAGTTAACATTCATGCTTGTCTTTACCATTTTTTCTCTGGTATGGGACGAGGCACTGCATTGACACGACATGGAAAATTAGGCTGTCCTGACAGATTTCGGCCAAGAATCGTACCAACAAGGTTCAATGGAAGAATGACAAAGAAACAAATACAGCACACTGCTACCTGTAAGCAAAAAACATAATAATTTTAAAAAACAGATATAAGATGACAAAAGAAGATAAGCAACCCACTCTGTACATATTAGCCCTTAGCAGTTATTGCTATAGAATCATACTGCTAAGTTATGAAGCATTAGTCAAGATACATCTATTTTAACAAATGGAAGTACTTACTATCTGAGAAACTTCCTAATAAACATTATTAAGTATATTTTCTTGGATTAGTTGAGACAATAGAACCATGACTGATTTTTTTACTGTTTTCATCTAATCATTGCACAGGAAAGAAATTGAAATATTCACGGTACATCATGACATAAAATTTTGTCAGCTTCTCTTAAACTCTTGGAGAGAGTATGCTATCCCTAGGAGTAAGCATCTAGCAGTTAGGCAGTTGCACACAAAATTTTTAATCTAATCCAAAAAAGAAACCCAAACAAGAATTGCGAAGCCATGTCAGAATGCCACCAACCAAAATTTCGGGTTAAATTTTCTCCATTACCCACCAACCAGGTAATTAAGAACACAGACTGCCAAAGACACAAGTGACCACTGGTATGCACAGATAAACGATTTAGAAGCACAATGGCCCTACTAACATAGAAATTAGATTTATGTACAATGCAGCAAAGTCAAGCCATTGTTCCAGCTCTTACCAATGGAACAGCCTCCCTAAAATTTCACCATGAATCACCTTTTTTCTAGTGTATGTATGTAGTTCTACTTTTGCTGTTCTTTGAAGGCAACATATTTTTATCTTCTAAAACAGGAAAATTTCTGGTGTTTAGCAAGACGTTCTCTACTTGTAACTCTTTAGGACAAAATGAATTAGCATTAGACAGTTTGTTAACTTTTTTATATTGATTATTAAAAACAGAACAGTTGCCTGTAATGCAACAACCATAGTTCTGAATATTGACTCTGTGACCTTCTCTATACAAACATGGAAATACTGCCTTTTAAAAGCACTGTTGCCTGAGGCTCTGTGTACACCCTGGTGCCTCCTGAGCAAAGAAGCTATATTCCTCAACCCAGGACACTCCTTCACTCCATGAGCATGCAAAGTCCATGGCAGCAGATTAATCCAAAACAATAGACAGAGGACTGGATCTAAGAGCCACACACTGACTTGTATAAGAAGCAGTTACTCCAGGATAAATGAAGGCTGTTCACATGTTATATCTACAGAAATCAGCTGCAAGCAGCTGAAAAGCAAGAACTACTAGGCTTCATGAGATGAGGAGCTGCACTACATTACCTCAATACAAACTTAGCATTAAGTCAATCACACTAGTTTATGGCAACATCTGACAAAAGTCAGTGGGTTATCACTCTATTACTGATTTCCGTATCATTACTAGCCTAGGCCAGATGTGAAAGGAAAACATTGCCTGGGGTTGGATGGAGCAAGCCCTCATGCTTCACAGAAGGGGTAGACCAAACAGGTAGTCAACAAGCAGAAGCACTGTCCAAACTGCTCTGTATATCTCTGAGAAGAGGTTATTAAAGAATTGCATCACAAGCCACTAAAATACGAAGCTTCAGTGGTAAATAAGGAAAAGATAAGTAGTATTTATACTTCCTAATAATAAAGCAGATTCTACACAATTAATACATATTTAGTATCTCCCATTTATCTTTCATTACTTGAAAACACAGGTAAGCAAGCACAGTGTCTTAGGTAGGACACTGAGGTTGCCTAAGAATAAATTACAGAAGTATACAACTAACTCAACGAATGCAGGTCTTGCCCTTGAAAACTGCTCAGTCTAAAAGAATGAGCAGATGAGAATTTTCAGAGAAAAATGTCAAGAAGTACTGGTAGCAAAGAACATCATCTTTAGTGCTACATTTACTAAAATCCTGACCAAAAAGGCTGTTTGTTTGAGGTGCAGTAGGTAAGAGAGACGTTCAAGAGTTAAGGCCTGGACAAGATCCAGATGAGTACTGAGCTGACCATACTGAAGCCATTTCCATTTGCAAGAAGAGCTTGCTCTGCTCTGTCTGTCAAGAAAGGACCTCTGGGTGTGTTGAGTGGCCCCGGCCCATGGTGCTCCGTGGCACTGTGGCAGGTAGGTTTCAAACCTGGCTGAGGCAGAAAGCTCAGACATAAGCAGCATGAAAGGGCATCTGTACTGCTCATCCACCATAACTGCCTTTTATAGCACAGTTATCAAGATGTCTGTAGCTTCATTTCTTGATCTCAGAAATCAGCCCTGACTGGGGACAGCAGTAGTAAGTAAATCCACTGCTTCCCTGCAGAAAGCAACTGTCCAGGAACAGCCTTGGGTTCCAAGCTCACCTTGAACAAAACTTGGCAGCTTGTAACTGTCCATCTTGCAAAACACATCAACCATAGGGAATCCACATGGAAAGAATATAACCCTGTACAAGGAACCAAGCAAGGAACATCCAGGCCTAATTACTGACTAGCTGGCAAACTCCTAGATGAAAAAAGGCAGTCAGTAGAATCTCATTCTAGTGACACCAACTGCAGAGCTGAATGGCTTCAAATCAGGTGGGCAAAAAGGCCCAACTCGCTCTAGCAGTGCTTGGCTGTTGTGTTGTCTGGGAGACTGACTCAGCAACAGCTTAGAAATCTAAATTGTTTATCTGCATAAGACAATCTGAGATAGACCAAGGTTCCTTGAATAATGGCATAACTACTGCCAACATGTCCCCAGTACACTTGTAATTGGCATCTGTCAGAAAATCTGACTGCTTGTGGTTTCACTATCAGAGCTGTCAAAGCAAGACTGATAACGGCATAACATCATCCATTCTATTAACCATTTGGCTGAAAAATGAACTGATTTCAGACACAACAGCTGGCATCTTCAGTGAAATCTAGTAAGCATCATTAGGTAAAGTCAATATTTTGTTAAACAATGAACTTCCTGTCTTGATGCTATGCTATGATCTGAGGACAGACAGAATTGAAGTGCAATTTTTAACTTGTTTCCTGGAATCATTCAGGAGTCTAAAAATTACCTGAGATAATTTTGCAGGGAAAAGGAAGCCCAGCTAAGCAAGCAAGGATGGACCACAGTGCAGGGTAAGGAAGGCCTCCCACTTCCACCTGCCTCTGATAAACTGCTAAAGATAAATATGTTCTGTCTTCTGATATAACCCCACTCCGGTGACAGCAACCTGCTGGTCTTAGTAGGTTGACCAACACAGCTAATACTAGTTAGAATCAGAATACACTGTGATGACCTCAGTAGCATCATCTGTCTTGCTTTCAACTCACTGCCTGACTCCAAGGTAGTCCACCTGCTCAGACTGATGCTTGCTGAAAATTACTTTCTTCATTCTTGGCAGTAATATTCTTCTCTGGATGTGAGAGATAACCGGAGATAGCTGTCTCTTCTAGCTTCTGCCCTTTCAGGCATGTTCCTCTTCATTTCAGATTAGAGTTGAAGACACTGCCTCCCTCCCAAACGGAACAGGTAGTGCCTGGTGCTACAGATGGCAAAGGCAGTGATGATGCAGGCTGAGCAATCTCTAAACCTAGAGAGTTTAAATCCAAACTGAAGCAAACACAGGGCACTGGGGTAACACAAGCGTCTTAACTGAAAGAGAAATTAAGTTATGAGATTTCTGCCTCAAAGGTTTAGGAGAATGAGATTACAATGGCGAAATCAGCTCAGGCACTTACTGGCCTCCATTTCACCATCACAAATGGTAACAGGAAAGGAAGGCAGCATCAACACACATACGTGCTATGCCCTCCTGCAGAATCACCTCCCTACAGAGGTCACCAGTAACATACTAAAAAAAACCAAACCCAAATAATAGCTCTTGCATGACAGGCAGAGATAAGAAAATTAGGTCTTCATGAGCCTTTTAAGAAAAGTATTACTGTAACATCAGCCAAGAGAAATTCAGCAACCAGTTTTAACTACCACTTCAGAAAACACAAATTATGCAGACAGGCAAATCTACATCTCCAAACCCAGTTTTCCATCAAGCAAACAATCTCCATAATCCATATTACTGAAGACAAATGACATGAGTTTTTCTACCAAGCCAGTACATTAAAACATATCTATTTTGACTGTTGCATTTTTGTTGTACAAAATATCTTATTTATACATGAGCATCTGATTTATTAGTTTGCAGGTTTTAGTTGCCATAGAAGAGACCGTCACCCTCACTAAGCCTGTATTCTTTCTAACTCCTTTTTGTTTTGTTTTGATGGGGAAAGAATATTCTACTGCCCTTGACTGAAGTAGAGAATTCAGTTTTCCTTATTTGAAAAGAAACATTGTCAAGAGGGATATAATTTATGTTCTAGTGCCATGTGTTTCACATTTTCTGACAACTGTAGATTAAACTTCATTCAAAGGTGATAATTAAAATTTTTATGAGCATATCTAATATTAAACAGCTACTGGCAGGCTATGGTGCCTTGACTGCTTAATGCGCAAGGGAGAAAAGCAATAAAAATTAACTGTCAAAGCAGCAGCTTGATCTTTCCTGTCAGCTACCAAAACTGCATTCTCAGTCATGAGACTCTCCTCCCATATAGAGGTTATTGAATCCGTACAGTGAAACAGTTTTCAGCACATCATCTGGCCAAACATTATACAGAACAAGAAAATAATAGAAAGCTTCAAACTAAAGTGTTACTAATTTTATTCCAACTAAATTGTTAATCTAGGGTGCTGCTTTGGATAATGAATTGAACTGTTGAAAATTTAGGCAAAAGCATTAAGATGTGTCTATTTTCAGCAAAAACTAGGTTTTTGACCAAGGGCTCCACAGTCATTTTCAGGCAACCTGAGGAGGTACCTGATGAATGTATGTAACTAGATTTTTGTTCTATTTTTAACCAGGTGTATTTCCTTATTTGGCTCAAGGAATGAAAATCTTTGGTACTACCAGGTCCTCCTTTTTCAGTGGCAGCCAATACTCATATCAATTTAAAGCTGTCAGGGATGGCTGCAGCCTGGATTAAGCTATCTGTTGGAGGAAACAATTTTTTCTAGTTTAAACAAGGTATAGAAGATGCAAACACTAGGGTCTCAATCAATGTGTGTAACCTGAGTTAATTAGGTCATTAAAAATGCATACTGGAAACATTAGTCACACAGGAACCTATTGCTCAAACAAAACAAAAATGGTGCATCTTAAACAGTTTAATAGAAGCTGCATGGATTCTGCAGTCAGATTATATTAGTCATAGTAGCCTTAATGGAAATCTTTAAATTATGTATCCCACAGAACAACATAAGCAGTCAACTTATGAAATGCCATAATTAAGATGGTCCCTTCAAAGTCAATCATGCTGTACTCTGTAGAAATTCTGCATTACTTAGGTAAGTATTTCTGCACAGAACTACCACCACACTCCTCAAACATACGTCGAGAGGTCACTTCACTTCCCATTACTAAAAATTTTGTAATTGTTCCATGCTCCATTTTTTTACATATACTTCAAATACAACAAAATAAAAAGATTAATAAGTACACCGAAAAGACTGACAAACATCAATAGAAGGTAAGTCAAGGTGTAGAACACCTTCAGAACTCTATTATATCCCATTACTGGTGAACATAAACACCCCCACCCCCCCACCCCCCCCCCAAAAAATCAAATTCAGCCTCCAAAAGAACAAAGAATTGAACAGTACCCACTGTATTTCTACAAAGGTAAAGAGATGAGAGAACCACCTCAGACTTTTATATCTCCCTCATATGCTTAGGGAGTTGAAAGCTTTAAGCCATTAAGTTTTTAAGAGCTTTAATATTTTAATAAAATCTGTCATATTCTCCATTGCATTTTGAAGGGAAGGGTAGCTGAAAGATATCCCAGGGAAGAGATTAAGCCTTTGTTCAGGCTCATGCTGTATTTCACTACAGAAGGTTTGTCACAGTACAGGTAAGAAAGCTTGCATGTATAACTAAAAGGGCTAAAGGCACAGTCCCAAGACTGAAGAATGATTTCAGAAACAAACTTTGGATCTCCTCAGTCCCCACCACATCTTTGAGGACATCCCAGACCTCAGGAGTGAGTTGTACAAGGTGAACGAAGCTTTGAAGTTCAAGACAGACTGCAATGACAGTGAGGTATAGGAAGGTCCCCAAGAGCCCAATCAAATAGAGCATTTAAAAGACAAAGTGTAGAAAAGTAGATTCCAGGTAGATCAAAGATGCACTAACTGTGCATTAGCTTAGATGTCTTGTCTTTGACACTATCAGCTGCCTTTGCTTTCAATTCCATAGAAAAATCTGTTTGGAGGGAGGAATTAAGCCAGAGAGGAGACTACCTAGCAGTACACTGGGAAGTAGCAATGCAAAACAGGCAAAGCACAGGATGTCATATTTAAGCATAGTCTCTTAGCAACCTTTTAGCTCAGAGACTTTTTTCAGTAACTCAGTTTCTGCTTTTTCCAGATTTACAGTAGTCAAGAAGTGGTAAATCTTGCCAGCAATTTAAATAAAGGAGGGTGATTTCAAGACATGCCAGGGTATGTATTCTAGTACATTTAGATGGCAGAGGCTTCATTTCCCCAAGAAAGCAGCAGCAAGTTTGCACTAGAAAATTCTGGAAGCTTCTCTACATTGAAAACAAAAGGTATCTTATCCATACAGCCAGAGGACTTCCCGAGGACTTCATCCTGAAGCACAACATGGTAATTTCAAACAAGTTTAATTTCCTTCTACAAACCAGCTTCATTAGTTGATCTGAAATCATTAGAGCGTTGTATATTCTGATGAAGTTTCCGATTCATAACCCGTTCCTACTAAAAGTCTCCTAACTCTACTGAAGTTTTATTGCCACAGTCATAATGATTCAAACACTTTCATAAAACCTTGAGATCATTAAAATAGCTGTGTATAAAGAGTCCTAACATCCTGATTAAGTAAGCCCTGAAGATTTATATTCCCATTTGCTTTTGCGTGTACATGTTTCCATAATCTTAAAATACAAATCAGTTGAACAGATTTACAAGACAAACTTCACCACAGGTGGAATTCCCTTCCCTCAGCATTCCTGACCTCCAGATGGGAATACAAGCAAGAAATGTGATATCGTAAATGCCTGCTCAGCAGTAAAACAGAGCCTCTTTGCACACATCAAAGATCAATGTTGTAAACTTTTATGACAGTATTGTATATGGCTGCTAGCTTTGGAAAGAAAAAGCAATACAATATTCCTTTGGGACACTGACCAACTAATACAAACATATCCAAAGATAGACTTTTCATCCAATTTCTTGAAGAAGAAAACCAGAAAAAATTAATTGAACTAATTATAAACATGTTTAGCTTGATATTATATTTAACAACAAATTAGATGTAAAAAGTTGGTATTTAAGCATGCACTGAAAATACTGCTAATAAGGAGGTGACTAGAACCAGTAATGTACATGCACAGTAATGACTCCTCCATCACTAAAAAATTACTGAAAGCCTTTTCCTGAAACTAAAAATTGTCTCTCTGTTACCATTTATTAGTTCACATACTGAATTTGATTAGATCCCAAATAATACAATTTATAAGACAGAACTTGTGATACTACTCTTCATTTTGTGGCAGAGTTAAACTAAGAAGAAACCCAAGGCTACTCAAATATCTCTGAATAGACTGAACAATTAACATATCACAAAAGCAGATATGCAAAGAAAGAAGCTCTAAAAAATGTTAAATCCCAAGATTTGCTACAAATATTGAAGAGAAAACAAGCCTTCCTGTATTAAGATTTGTTTTTAAGGTTAATAGTGCTACTGCACAAAATTAGGAAAGCAATTTTATGGTGCATATTTCAAAAAAATTCTGCTCTCAAATACCCCTTGCAAGCTCAAACAGATATTCTGCTAAAGTGTCAAGTGATTATTTCCTACATTGTATTCACAGGGTTGTTTGATGTTGGTTGAAAGGGCCATGACAACAAACAAAATCCTGACAAAAGCCACAAGAAACAAGAAAAGTCATCGCAATTCAATGAGAAAGTAATCCAACCAGCATTGTTTTTCAAGTGGCATGGTTAATACAGAGACAAGATCATAACTGGATACTAAATACCACTTCACAGAGTGAAAACAGTGATTAATTTTTGTAAAGCCAGACCTCCTCAGGACGCCTCATCTCATATTGTTGCCTGATCTTTTATTTCTATTTTTTCTGCTTGACTGCAATGATTTGGAAGGAGCTTTCACTTGGAATCCTTTGGTATTGCATTTTAGCTTATAACCAGTTTGCATTGGCCATCCAGAAGAAATTTCAAGTTGTTAACTTCCTACGTTGTAAGCTTGAATACAAAGCAGAAACGTAGTTTTAAGCAGAGAGAAGACTGTTGTCGGCATCCAGCAGCTGTTATTGTGATTAAAAGGAATTATACTTGTAACACCTTAAATCCCTCCCAGAATAAATTTCTAACTAGGAAGCTAAAGCTATGACTCACAATTGTATTTGGACTAAAATGTAGCTTTCCTGTGTCTAAAATGATGTTTAAATTCTCCAGTAAAATGACTCACCATGGTTCCAAAGGGTATAGCTCTTGAAGCATGATAATAGATGGCAATGAAGTTAATGAAGAAGGCAGTTCCACACACCATTGCTGGAATAAGGAAGGCTCCGATGAACATCTGTTTTATCCATCGCCTTCCTGTAAGAAGGGACATTCCAATGGGACTGGTGAGATACAGCGTAATTTGTTTAGAAAGTTATCAACAAGCTCTCCAGAATTTGGGTGTTTGACAATTTCTCCCCTCAAGAGGTAAAAGAAATAAGTAATGACATACTACATTGATACAAGAGCCAAAAGTCAACTAACAGTTTCGTTTGACTACTGGCAACTCACAAGACGCAGCATATAAATCAGTTTATTAAGAGAGATGAAAAGGGATACAGCACAAGAACGTTTCAGCTAAAGAACAGCATATGCTGACTAAGCCCGCCAAAGAGACTGGGGTATGAAATGTAAGTGTATATGGAAGCTACAAATTAGTAGAGATAGAAGTAGCAGAGCTGGCCCTGTCCAGAGCTGCTCACACCCCGAGAGCATGAGAGGTCAGCACAGCCCCCAGAACAACTCAGCACTACCCCTGCTTCCTGGCAGCACCTGCTCCGCCCTGTCTTGCCCTTAGGAGGCTTATTCCAATACATTCAAGATGTATCAAGGAATGGGCTATCCGTGGCATTTCATATACAGCAAAATGGAACTTAGACATCTTCAACAGCAGAAAAGGTAGAAGGAAAGTGATTTCTAAACCCCAGGCATAAAGGGAACAGCAACACCTGTTAGAGGTTATTACTCAAAAAAAAAAACCTCTTAGACAATACCTTAAGATTTTTCACTGTCTGTATTCCCTTTACTTTTTATGCTCTTAAATACTGTCTGCATTTAAATTTAATACACCATAGATGCATCTGTAATTTTTACTAAATAACAAACAGCCAGAAAACTAACATATGCTTTTCAAGACCATCATATGTATTTTCACCATGAGACAATAAATCAGCATTTCACAGTTTGATATGCTTGATCTGTAGAAAAAAAATGCAAATTTGGCTCAACTATACAGCATGGTACATTTTAGAACAGCAACCCTAATTTACCTAGATCTGTTTTTCTACCAGTCACTAGGTTTATACATGAGCCACATGAAAAGAAACATCTAACCTCCAAACTCAGAGTGCAGTTGAGACTGAATACTAACAAGTACATCATGCTAAAAAGATACAAATTTTATTTTGCAAACTTACCAGAATGATTTTTTCCTAAAGAAGTGCAGAAGATAATAGATATTGATTACTCTTTTATTGCAGCATAGGGAATGGATGAAGCTAGCGGACTGCAAGGATATAATTGGTCATAACTCAGAAGCATAGTGGGGAGCACTTGAAGACAGTCTGTCCAATTCTGTTATGTCAATTTTATTGGGCTTCTGCTCTCTACTGATACCTATTTTGAATTTGCTAAGTATAAAGCAGAGCACATACTGGAAAGTAGAATAACCTTCTTTAAAAGATGCTATAAACAGTTTTCCCCATCCACAATTAATGGTCTAGTAAGTACTGTATACTCATCCTTTCTGTGTTAGTAAACATAATCCCCCCAGTACCTACAGAGGACGGTTATGTAGGAATCATCTGGAGAAGATGATGTGAGCTGTTTAACAGCACGTTACAGAAGAGGAAGAGACTATTATACCCCCTGGATGTCATGAGCCAATTATATACAACACTATAACAAGCAACTGATAAGATACAACCATTAACAGTTCTTCAGCTCTTATTACTTTTAAATTAACCAGAGGCTTCAGCTATCTTTAGTTAGAAAATGCAGCCAATACCGAATGGGAAATGATATGAAAGTTAAATATACTAAAAAAAATTTCTGTTTATTAAGAATTTAATGCATTCCATTGGAATGACCTAGCTCCGTGATGACACTTCTATATTGGTGCAAATCAGAAAATAATAACTTCTCCATTTAACGATGTAATGAAAATGCTTAAGTATGAAAACACTTTACCTCCTTGTCTAGCATAAAGGCTTCCTCCAAAATATCCATTTACTGGCGATGTTGCAGCATAAACAAATATAGCTGTACTAAGCATTGATCCTCTCCTACAAGAAGTGATTTTTTTGGTAAATGAAACAGAAAAACAAACAGTATTAGAGCAAAATATTACAGTAAAATATGGACATTTAGCAGAAGCAGTTACTTAATCGTTTTAGGCAATGCAAAAAGTTTAAAGTGATTAAATTGTAAAATTTGCCTAAGAATGAGAACTGTTTGTATCCAAAGCTTCTAGTCAAGTTTAATTCAACCTGGGAGAAAGTTCTGACATACTACATTATTTTCTAACAGGCATTTATTTTCGCTGGAGTACAAAATCTCACCTCGGATTAAAATACACTGACATTTGGATGTGTACTTTGTGTATGAAGAACTGAACTAATTACATGACATACATTAATGTAAGATTCAACTATTGCATACAAAAGGTCCTCTTTACTTAATATAAAAGCTAGCATTAACAGAAATATACTAAGTTAGTGAGTGATGTTTCTGTTATCCCTCAGAAATTAACTTTTAAGATCGAAAGTGTTAATCTTGCAGAAAATTAGAAAACCTGATTTAGAAACTATAAATACTAGAATGAAGCTACAAATCAACATGGAGTAGTCCAATCAGATTTTAGTCGTTTTTAAATTATCTCCTCATTAAATGTTGGAGTACTCATTTTGGCATAATTTTTTCTGAAATTTTATAGGCAAAGTTAATAATTTTAAATCACAAAAGCCATCTCCAAACACATTTTTAAAAATCATGCCTAAGAATAGAGAGATATAAATGTTATTCATGAATAAAGCTGTTTCCCCATGCCTCTCTGATACTCTTCCATAGCAAAAGGCAGTAGGTTTTCAGCCAGCTTGCTGTACTTTCTTCAAATTAGTTGTTCTGAGAGATTCCAGACTATTAGCATTCTGGGTTTTGATAAACCGTTACTGGATGCCTGCCCTACCCAAAGAAGTAATCTTTAGTACAAAAACAGTGTCCACGACTGCATGGCACGGACCGAACTAAGCAAATATACCTCCTGGTCACACACACTAAAGGAGCTTTATGCTAACATTTGCTTCTTAAAAAAAAAAAAAAGCAATAGTTCAATTTTAGAAAGCTACTGATTAGACAGAAAGCAATTTTAACACTTATAACTTAAGACAATTTAGAAACACATGCAAAACTCCAGAAGACCATGCACAGTTTGAAGTGACACATGTAAATCCAGGCTACCTGTAAAATCACCAGAAGATGTTAATTTAAAATTATCGTAAAATTTCCCATTCTCAAGCTTACTCATGTTTCAAATATTCTAATGGGAAAGCTTCTCAAAACACAAACCAGTTTTAATAAATAGCTGACATGACCAAATTTCACTGAGGCTTTTAGTTGGCATCAGCTGCATGATCCCCAAGAGTTTTAACAGACCTGAAGAACACTGACAGGCAATCATTCTCATAATTATGGTTTACAGCCTTTTTCACTCACATCACTATTTTCCTAAATGTAAGAATTGTCTGCACCAGATTTAGTCAATTGTTCTGTTACACACCTAGAATTAAATTCACTTTGAAAGTGATATAAAGGCTTATTGCAATAAAATACTAAGTGCACATACATTTTTAAAAATTACTGTTCTGACACATTTTACAATTGCCATTACTAACTTACAGCTTCCCTACAGTGCACAAACATTCTTAAATGGTTTCATTTCCCCCTTAAAGGGCTGATGACAAGCTGTAAAATTAAAAATGTGTACTTAAGTCTATCCAGAAATGTAACCATGGTGCACAAGGAGGGACTAACCCCATATGAAAAATGAAAATATGCCAAGGTACTGGCACTACAGAGTGGCTTTTGAAACACACCATTAAAAGGCAGCTAAATTAAAAAAACAAGAGTTCTCTCTAGTGGCACATTAGAAGTATTACAACTTGTTAAAATCAACAGTTACAGGTGATATTCAAAGGAAAATAGAAGAGAGATTTGAAATTTTGGTCATTATTTAAAACACAGCACTTGTTAAAAAAAATTTCCCCCTAGTATCCAAAATACGACTACTACAGAAACACATCAGTCCATCCCAGACACCAAAAATCTCAAACAGATAAAAGGTAAAGGAAGATAACTAGGTTAAGCACAACTGATATGTTACACTTAAGTACTATTTGTTTTAAATGAATTCTCTCTGGTCAGAAGCAGAGTCTACCTACTGCTGGAGGTTTTACATGTAACACAGGCTGAGTAGTATCTGTTCAAAAATTTAAGAAATTAAACCTCTGTTTCTGTGAAGACTTGTGGATAAGATCGGCTTAATGCATTGTCAGCAGTAAACAGGACTATGTGCAACACAGCACACTCCTAACTTCAGTCTTTACAGGACATGGCAGGGAAAGCAGAGTAATATCTTGTCACTCCAGATGAAAACAGGAGTGAAATATGTACCTTTTAACATTTATTTCCCATATAACCTACCCGTGATGCTGCAGAATAACAAACTAGTTTCATAATAAATCATGCAAAAAGAAAGCATTAATAGACTAAAATTAAAAGAGACCAACTCACATGATAAGAGTAGGACAGTTTCTTTACAATTTAAAAGAGTCCTTCTGAGTCTTACATCTGATCTAAAGACCAAGACCTAAAGATTCTCAAATACTTTTTTCCAGGCCAGTTAGAACATTCACTTTTGTAATTATTTTGTTCATCTAAGCATTTATATGCAGAAGACATGGCACAGTTATACTTACTCTGTGTATAAATCTTCTATCATTGCAACAACAATGACTATAAGAGACACAGCAAAAATCTGACAACCAGAACCAATAAGCGATGAAAATATTAGAGGATGACTGGATGGTCTAAAAACATCTCCATGGACCTGCTTCCACCCATACTCATCACCTAGATCTCTGTCCTAGGAACAACAACAACAAAATTTTAAGTCTAGTCATGACAATTAATGACAAACACACAAGTTAGACTTATTAAAGCAACTTCAAGTGCAAGTTTGTCTGCTCTCCTGAATGCATCAAATCTAGGTGACAAGTTTACTTTTCAGATGCTTATCAAGACAACAAAAATTTCCACCTGAATGTATGATGCAGTAAAACCTATCAGACTCCCTCCCTGTCCTTAAAATCTTCTGAAGGGCTTAGGAGTATACGCATGCCTCTATTACACACTCAGAATGGACCTCATTTAACCTAAATGTGGATATGAACATCAACACAGTGACTACAGACAAAAATCTGGGTAGCAACCTATGAGCATGCTATAAAGAAAACCAGTAACACTTTCAAGACACACATAAAGCAGTTTTCTGTTCAACTGAAGAAAGGCAGAGCTGCTAACACAATGAATATATGAAAACAATAAGCCTTAAAAAGAAAAAAAAACAGATTTAAAAAAGTATGAATGCAGATCTTACCATATCATCCATTTCTTCCTCCTTGCTGTATCTCGCATAATCTTTTCGCAAAGTTCTCATTAATATCATAGACACTAGGCCAACCAGAAAGATCACCATCATAAAAGAATTGAAAATTGAAAACCAGTGAATCTACAAAAAGAAAACACATCCCTAAGGTTTAGAACTGTAAATGTGCTTCAAATTTGTTCCAATAAGGATGAATCATTGCCTAGCAGGACAGATTGTCAGCACTAGCTAAGTTACACTTCCTTTGCAGAAAGTCCTAATACAACTGGCCTGTGAAGCACCATAAAGCTTTTCAACAACCCAACTTGCTCATGACAGTTATCACAGCTTAGTCAAACACCAGCAAAGTTCAAACAACTGGCTGCACAGGCTCCATTGGTAAAGGAAAGGCAACATGGTATACTGCTGCCTTCCTAGAGAAGAGGTTTAAGTAGCAAAAGAGACACAGCCAAAAAGCCAAAGGAACCATTGCTTTTCACAGGACCAAAATGTGCAGCAGGGTTATTTTGCCTCTGACAAGCACATCTTCTGGTTTTCGTCAGGGTCCAAACACAATCCAAAACCTCTAATTTCAGAAAGTAGTATAACTCAGGATACTATCCTTAAGGAGATTACAACCACAGGTTTAAACCATCACAACTGATATCACCAACTGGTTTAGGCTAGTGCTTGACATTTACTTCAGTAAAAAGTGTACAGATCACCAATTGTAGTTATTCAGCTTACAAGTCATACAATTGTGTCCCTGAAACTTTATTAATTTGGATCACATGAATATATTTGCTTGAACTGCCTTGTATTTGCTGCAGGCTTGAAGCTTGACTGCACCTTTACTCAAGCACCCTAAAAAACTGGAGCCATCCTATTTGAGCAACAGAACTATCACGTAAAACCTACAGTCCTAGATCTGCCAGTTCCATTGTCCCAGAACACCTGGAATATCCAAAAATTCAAAGATGTCATCCAAAAATTCCATGACATCTTCTGAACTAAAGCAACCATTTCAAAGGGATATTTTGTAAGGTTGCCTTAAAACAATACATACTCTGTGCTGAAAGAAAGATGGGTCAAGATACTTGTCAAATCGGTCTTCAAACTTCACATCTGATTTCTTCCATTTCACCTAAAGAGATAAAAATTTACACTTGAAAGCTCATTATAATATGTTCAGCTATACTCAAACACAGAAAATCATAATACATTTTAAAAATCACCCACTTCAGATGTTTGCTTCAATATGAATCTAGGTTTTGGCAAAAACAATGGACTGATGTTCTTAAAGACTGGTATCTACAGGTCAGACAAAAAACGAACATCAACCACCCTGCCTCATGGGTCTAATCTTGTCTATGCTTATGGTTAAGAACAAGGAAGAACCAGTCTTGCACTGCCTCAGCTCTTACCATCTCTGCAAGGCTAACCAAAGATGCAAACTTCTAGTTGTCAAATACAACAAACCCGATCCATGTTTATAGAAGGAGCTCATAAAGATACTCTCACCGAAGGTGCCAAAACCAAAATCCAAATGATCCTATTTTTCAGTTTTGTCAAACAAATAGTTCAAAGATTATTTTTTCCCCCCCATCAGATACTCATAAAACAAGGAGGCAATAGCTTAGAAAAAGTCTCCCAAATTTGCCCTAGGTTTCAGAAAAAAGGTCAAAGAAAGAAAGCATGTTTAAATATGTTCAAGAATGACATGACAGAAAGCAGTGGAATTTTCCTGAAGATTCTTTTTTGCTGACAGCACACTCCCTTTTTTCAACGTTTCCATGTGCTGCATTGTATGAAAAAAGGCTTGTGGAGAACATTACCAGTGTTTATTGAGTGATGACAACACCCTCTACTTCTGCTCCCCCAATGACAGCTGAGATCTGTTTTGCTGCCATGCACTGAGACTGGTATTCAGTGAAATCATTTGTATCTAAATTCTCTGAATACAGTGCCCAAGAAAAAAGATGCAGTCTAACAGAAGTTAGGGAAATTAGAAGATATAAGAGCAGATTTAAAACAAATGTTAATAGGAAATAAAAGGGCATAAACTGAGATATAAGCTGTCTGGAACAGAACTGGATAAAAGGGATCAGGCTGGACCCTAAGAGACAGATATTAGAATTTTTAAAGCTACAAGCTAAAATCTGCAGCCTAAAATCTGTAAGACCACAGGATTCTGCAATATAGACACTTCAGTTGCCAATAAATAACTCTGAAACCAGATGGAAAAGTATGTGTTTATGTCTATACTATCACAGGGTAACAGCATATTACTGCTATCAGTTACACCTCTAGCTGCACAGAGGAATGCTTTGGATTTGGAAGATTTAATTGTACTAACAAACTGTATGGTGCTAATATGGTAGCACAGAGTATTCTTCAGAATTTTTCCAAGATTGTTTTAATTGTAATTTTAAAATGCAATTTCAGAAATTAAACACAAATGTGCATTACAATTTTTTCAAAAGCATTCCAAGATTCTGAAATATTGAGATTTTTAGTGATCTTGAAACAAATGCAGCCTCCTTGTGTATATCTTTTTAAAATACATGACAAGGAACTATTCTTTGCAACAGCTGTTCTCTTACTTCAGCAGAGAAGAAAGCATACAAATGTAGATTAAATACCCCTATCACTCACCATAGTCCTGAGACAGATTAAAACCCCCAAGACTCAAGTATTATTCACTTTGAGGTATATTAATGTTTTTCAGTTCAAATTACAACCTTGTTCAAGATTAGTAGCTCAAAACATTAATAGCTTTCAACACAGTTTTAAGCAGACACATTTCTCATTAGAGCATCTGCCACTAAGAAGCACTGCTTAGAACAAAACCATCACAGAGAAATCTGTGAATTAAACACCACACACTCATCAGTCCAGAAATTGCCCAGCAGTGCCAAAGAACTGGATAGGTAAGTCTTGAGCTCTACACACTAAAAAGCATTTTAAGGGAACATCTAATGTTATTTTCATTACTGGCAGCTACTCAGTGCTGTCCACCTCAAAATTCACAGAGCAAATGGACTTCACAATGCTGGTGGAGTTTGGAATACAAAATTTCAAAATTTCTACTATCAATTTTGCAGTTGAAATAGGGAAATCAGTGTAAACGTAGTTCTAGAAAGCACACATAAAACCCAATTATCTGCACTTCAAATGATACAACCTATTCAGCACAAGACAAATGTAATAGCGGCAAGAATACTCTCTGAAATAAAATATTATGCTGACACCTACTGCTAAGACGTTGTAGAAAAACAATGCATTAAGAACTAGTTTCGGTACACAAATGTGGTGAACATGAGAAGTGAACCATTACAGATTTAAGCAACATCAAATAAATAAGGAGGAAAACTGAAAAATTTAGTTATCTCAGATGAGCAAACACTGTTTATTCATGACCTTTTACCATAGAAATTCAATATAATAGCAGAGGGCTTCAGGGAAAATCTTACTAATAAAGTTATATAAATAAGACAAATTTCTACTGCAATTGCAAAACCAAAATAAACTTTGATACTAACTGCTTGCAAAGTATGAAGGCTTACAGTGAGTTTTGATCCCAGCTCAGAATCCAGTTCAAATCTATGAAGCAACTGTCAGAGCTCCAAACATTAAGAAAATGCATACCTACACAAGGGTCTTCTATACTTTTTGGGGTATCTTCCTTTCCCACCAAAACACTTTTCTGTACTTTATAAAAGCTTCAGTTTGTTTGAAGTGTTTCAAAAATCACTGTTTTACATTTATTCTTAATAAACCTATCCAGGTATTTCAGTAATTAAAAAAATTTGAAGGAGTGAAGATGTTTCTTCTTCTAATACAGTCTCACTTATCAATACATAGTTGTAGGTACACAAGTAGCTATTTTTGATTGATTTCACCATGTAGGATTTCTTATTACAGATGCATCATCAGATTACTTACTGAATATGACATCTGGATTTTTGTGTTTGGTACCAATTTCACTTTTCCTTCACTGGTCAGATTGACATCTACAATTCTATTTCCGTTGTAACCAATTTCAAGTTTTTTGTAAGTCCAAAGATAATAATCTTCTCCATTTTCATCTGCTTCTCCAACAATACCTGTGTAGGAAACAATTGTAAGCATCTGTAACAGGTATGCTTCACAAATATTCTTTCATTATTTTTAAAACATGCATTACAAAAGTTTTGCCAGCTAAAAAAGCAACATAACTACAGTAAAAAGAACACAGCAGGCTTTATGCTCTTCTTTTCAACTCAATCCACAGGTATGTGCAAGAAGCATTTGTAATGGCATTAGAGGAAAAACCATGCAGCTACAAACACTGCAGAAGAAACAGAAAACAAAACAATAGTTCTTCTAGTTTTATTTGGAATTCTCACCAGATAAGCAACTAGCTGAATACAGATTTAATTTCCATGAACAGAACTTGGCCAAGACTCGTGTATTTTCCCATCTCTTATCTATCCCTTCATTTTTCTTCCTCTTAAAAATTTTACTTTCATTCTGTATTCCTCGTTAGTTGACTCCCTGACATGTACTTTCTGCTCTCACTCGCACACAGGCCTTACCAGTGCTTGCCAAGATTAGTTTTTGATTACTCTGTTACCTTCACTGAAAAAATTCAGAAAGTTGTCATTTACTCAAATATTTTTACTACCTCCAACATGGAAAGCCGCTCAGATGCTCCTGGAGTATCAGAACATAAGTGAACTCAATATTAGCCATGATTAAGTTATTAATTTTCAATAAATTACTGCAAAATATCTAATCTACCACAGAAAACATCCACATAATGTACTATGTTGGGGGGGAGGAAAGGTCAAGCCTACCAGTCAAATTCACAGGCTACAAGTGTCATCTTTAATATCAAGACCATCATAAAGATCACATACAAGATGGAAAGCCACAATAAAAGCAGCACTCAAGATATATCCAGGGGGAGGCAGGGAACACAATGGAAGAACACATAGGTGAAGCATATGCAACAGGTTATCACGAAGCAGCAAGTATATGAAGGAATGGCACTTGTGCACTACCTGTGCTTTTTAACTTTCAAGGTGGTATTTTTCTGTCATGTTTTTTACTCATGCTCATCTGTCAGGATTGCCTTGTATATGCCATCCACATGAAACACATGCCAGTTTGTGGCTATGCTGCACAGCCTAGCACCTGGCATACCATCTGTTCCCATGGTAGTATCCAAAACCATGGCAATACATACCTCTAAACTACTTAAAGGACATTCTAATCAATCACTACCTGAAGAAGTGAACTAACACAGCACTCCATATACTTAAGGAGATGTCCTGAAACAAAGACAGTCAAGCCTAGCCACTCCATGGTGGGATAGCAATTCAAGGAAAAATAGAAAATGGAATAATTTTATCTGAATGCACTTACAAAGATCTGGTTGCCTCTTTCAGGTCAGAAAATAAAGTGTAAACCTTCCAAAGCCCTCAAACAGCAGTTTGAAGTAATTACCTTTAGTTATCACCAGTTAAGTTATTTTATGGTTAGTCTGTACTGAAAATGGAGTATTCTCTACTGGATATTTTGAGGACTTCCTAAGGACAATATAAAATATTAATGGTTGTGCATATGACTGACATCAGTAAGCCTTACCAAGGTGGGAAACCACAAATAAGATAAAACATGAACTGAACTAAAGTTTGCCATGAGACAGGACTGGTGCCACAAAACCAGTGGCACCAACTCTAGGATGAGCCTAGAGAAATGAGTTGCCTGCTTTAAGAACAGAATTAAACAGAAGTTGCCTAGAATTTTCAGCAAACATTAACATCATCTGAATCCTTTTCTTTTAAATGCTTTGCAGAATACATACTTTCTTTTGGTAGGGGGAAAAAAAAAAAAAGGACTCTAGCCATTTACATTTAGGGAACAAAATTTTGGTTTAATCCAGCCTCAAGACACAAATCAACAATGAAAAAAATAGTGGACTGGGTGATATAGTGCATAGAACACATGCTGGCTAGTAGGGTTCTCAGGAAAGGTAATCCAGATGAAGTGGATCAACATGATAGCTTTCACATAGTAAGAAAAAAGCCATTTCAGCACAAAATATTCTTAATGCAAGCTGAGGGTAACCAGTTCTGGACACTATCTTAATAAAACAAAAAAAACTTCTCAGTATTCAGAGTATTTCAGACATGCCATCATAATTACTAAAGTTCTTACTCCCATGTATTTTAAGCAATCCTAATGCTTTTCATTACAGTTACTGAAATTAACAACTGTGCAACAACACTCAATCAAGCAAAAGATACCAGTTTTCCTTAGTAACTTCACCATCACATTACATGGTATGAGGGAAGTCTATACAACACAGGTGCAGACAACAAGAAGTGGGAGGAGCCATGTGTACAGTATCATTCATGCCATATACATAACAAACATTTATAATAAAAACTGCTCAGTGAGCAGCAAGTCTCAGAGCTTTAAGTTTTAGGCAGCACTTGAAGCCTGAAATAGTCCTATTGTCGGACAGAGGCTCAGCAAAGCCAGAATTAATGCAGGTAAGCTATAATCACAGTTTTCTACACTGTACTTTGAACACAAAGGTCAGAAACACTTGTTCAGACTTGCAAATAAACACTTCTGATGAGTTCACGTGCATCCACACCTTTCTCAGCCCCACCTCAAGAACCAATTCCAAAATCATCAGCACCACTTGTTTTCACACTTGATCCTTGCATACTATTACTCATACTTACAATGTTATAGTCATCCATTAAGTATCAAAACTTGAGGCCCTGGTTCAAAACAACTATCAAAACCAGCTTCTTAATATCAAAGATCATACCTAGATTCTACATATTTGTTAGATGCAGCATCAGGAATGACTTATCGTGCATATAAAGCATACTATCAAACAACACTAAAAACACTGGCATTGCAGTAAAAGAGATTTTTTTCAGCTGAGAGAATAAAATTTAGTCAGTGCGCAGAAGATTTAGTTAGCATATTTGTTCTTCAGTGTCTGAGGTGAGAAAAAAATGTTCCCAGATAAGATCAGAAAAATCAGTCTTAAAAAAGAAATTCTCCAAGACTCGTTAGTCACACAGGATTCCAAAGAAGTTAGCTTAGCATCCCATCATCCTTGGGCAGTCTAAAGCCTACGTAGCTCCCACTAGTCTAGGAAAATCATTCATTGATCTTTTGTTGAAAGGCCAAAAGCATAAAAATCTTGTAGCAACAGCTGTCATTCATGCATGCTTTTAGAAAGCCTACCAGCAATTGCACAGGAAGTATAGTAAAGGCCACACGGATTAATTAGGGTTTACTCCAAGCCCTGCCACAGAGCTATTAAACACACACTAAGCAAATCAGTTGAAAAGAACTAATACAATCTAAAAGTACTTCTGTCAGGCATTGTGACATTATCTCTTAAAAACAGATACATTAAAAAAAAGCAAGAACCTTCTTGACTAACAGATAAATAATAAATAAATAAAGCACTAGCATTTCTGGCTGGGGGTCATGTTCATCAGATAGCTACTTTACAAAACCAATTAAAATTTTAAGAAACAGCTAAAAAAAACACCCTCTGTCAGAATAAATGAATGAATGATAGCATTTTTCAGCATACACACTACCCATATCAAATGACTTCTGTCATGTGTCTTGAATTGTATTTTTGTAGGTGTTGTGGTATTTTGTTTGGTTTGGGTGGTTTTACCTCTTTCACAGAACACGAGCAACAAAGACCTTACCTCAACAAAGCATTTTGTGGTGCTTTTCATTTCCCTTCAGTTTATATCTACAACAGGGAGATTAGGACTCGAGGGTTTGCTTGATTGCTATCAGTGCAAAGTGAAATCTGCAGAGCACTCTTTACTAGGTATGTGATCACAGGTTACAAGAGAGCAATGAAAATCAGAGAGCTCAGGAGACAATGGCAATAAGGACACAAATTTTTATTCAAGACACAAGCATTTCTAAACCCAGATTAATAATACTCATCAAGAGCAATTTTAAGAACTGTGTAAGAACAAGTAAAATAAAACTCCTTCATAATTACAGGCTGCATATGCAAAACTTAAAACACACTAAATTACCATGAAAGTAAATCAAACAACTCATGTTAGTAATAAACACAAAAACTAGCAAAATCAAGTTTAAAAATTTAAAGAGTTTTACAAAAGTTGTTATTCATTAATCCATTAACATGGATGTTGTATCTGACATATCTAATTACCATTCACTTGAACATTTAAAAGAATTTAACCTTAAGAACTCGGTATTATTAAATCTCTGCTTGAGAAGCAAAACAGCTTTTCAGTGTTTTTGTAACTCACTAGTACAAGTCACCCTACTGTTCTTTCAACGCAATAATCCTTCAACTTATTTGTATTATTTGTTGCATAAATTCTACATACTTATGAGATTCTTGTAATGAAGCTTAGTCATTAAATGACTCCACAAAACCCACTAGCAGAAGGCTCCTGAAGTTGTAATCAAGTTGTTTATGCATAATGTCACTCACCCCATATTGGCAAGTCATCAATATACATCTGGTACCAATAATGATTTTTGATAGCATACACAAACGCATCTCTTCTTCCTTTGTCCAAGTCGATTTCACAGTAAGTAGTCTGCATTACATCATCTGCAAAAAAATAAAGCACAGTTAATAATTTGTTAATGAGCCGGCTCAAAGTGAAGACAAACCAAACAAATGGAGGAACAGACACTGCTGGAGTCTTTAACCCCTCCTGGCTATCCTCAAGTACATAACCAACACGGACATTTAAAAAGGAACCATTAAAGCAATTACAAGATTGTTTTTGTAAACATACCCTTCCACATGCAGAAGCTTCCCACAGATAGACTAAGGAAAGGCTTCACAGTATCCTTTTGCTACTTCACACACACTAAATTAAGATCCATCAGCTGATGGCAGCTTTACCTGGACAGACCATGAGACCTCTTCTACTTTAAGAAGAGGCATGATCAGGCTCACTGACTAGGAATACTGTTTGTAAAAATTAAAACTTTTTAAAGTTCTCAGTAATGGTCAAGAAACTACCAGAAAGGAAGAAACAAAGCAATTGGGGTAAGAGTAGAAAAAAAGGACAGAAGACAAAAATAGGAATAAAGCAAAAAATGCACAAAAGACTGCATCTGGAAATAAAATAAATCCACCTCTTCACGACAGAAAGCTATTTTTCTCCATCTACAAGTCATAAGTAATGCAGTTAACAGTCATTCTTTCACATTCCAGTTTCCTTCCCTGTTTCCTTTTTCAAGTGGAAAAAGACAAGAATAAGATAAAATAATCTCATATTAGATAATCTCTTATAAAATAATAAAACAAGAAAAGATAAGAATTCAGCCAGCAACCGATTTAGACACAACCCCCCCCATCTGCCTCTTAGTAAATGTTTTCACTCTGTAAATACTGAAACAAAGTGAACGTAATTCCATCTCCCCTTTCTTCTTTTTGTCATCACTAGAATCAAGAACCCATTTCTAATAGATAAGATTAATTTGTGCCCCAAGTACAGCTCTAATCTGCATCAAAATTCAGCTTACTTTCTCCTATACTCTAACTGCAATATAAAGCTTAAGAAGAAAATCAAACCACCAACACAGAAAAAGCAGTGGCAAGTAGAATATTTCCAACACAAAACATTATTTCTCTGATAACAACAATTTGTCAAAATTAAAATACGCACAGTATGTCTGGTCAAATAACACTTAAGCAAAGTCTGGTGAAGCAAGACAGTAAGAAAATAGCCAAAAGCAGTCCTGCATAGTTGTGGGGATTTCCTATAGCCCCGGAGAAGATAACGTTCCCAGCTATTCTGGAATGGATGCATCTCTTTCTCCTGTTTCTTATCAAAACAAGCTTTAGCATTTTCTAGTTTTGTTTTGTCCAAGACCTAATGAATGCCCTCTAAGCTTAATTTTTTCACTAAACATATATACATATATATATACACACACACACACACTTTTTCAGACTGATTTATTAGGCAATAAAACTTCTGCAGAGGTAAAAAAAAAAAGAGAGTAACAAACCATTCAAGTCAACAAGGGTCCCAACATGACTTTTAGATCATGGACTACATTTTCAGGACCCATACTGACACATTAAGGAAAAGGAAGCCATTACAGCTGGCACCACAGCTAAAACAGTTACAAATCCATGTCTCAATCTGCACTTACACCTCTACTGAGCTGAATCCTATACTTTTTGGGCTATGTTCCCCCCCAAAATGCCTCTGCTTGGCATTTGCTCACTGTAACAGATTTTTTTGAGTCATCTTGACATTAATTAGAAAAAAAAAAAAAAATCAGAATCCCTATCTTCTAGATTTGTTGCTAAGTATGGATTAATTACTTCCAAAATACTTGGCACTTTACTGTCACTCTCTAGTAGTTTCATACTATACTCAAATAAAGGATAACACCTTTCTAATGTAAAAATTTTTAACTCACAAAGGATTGTTCAACATGTAGAGGTCAAATGAAAATATACTGTGAATTAAAATAAAGGTAAAAGAGAAATGGTATAAGCTGTTAAATGAAGCATTACCTAGTGCTGGAGCACACAAACCTCATCTGGGGAAGTGCTACAGGGGCCAGGCTGGTTTTAGAAGGTGCTCGCCTTACTACTTCACTCATGCACACAGGAATACCAGCACAACTGAAGGACAACACAGGGATAGGAGCAAGTGCTACTAGTGATACAAAAATGACATGAACTATAAGTGCTCTTTTTAGAGACCTTTCCCATTTCATAGCCTGAATATGGAAGTCTTTGTTTGCAGTTATTAACCAAGACATATTTGGTACTGGACTGTAATTTGATACCAAGTTACTCAATGGGCTTTCAGACCCCTGGAATTTGCCACTTTTTGTTGTTTGTTTTGGGTTTGGTTTTTTTTTTTTTGTTTTTTTTTTGTTTTTTTGGTTTTTTTTACTAACTGAAACAAGCCCTTCTGTGTTTAATACTCTGGTATGTAAACAGTGGCTTTTGCTGCTGTAAAAAAAAAAAAAAACAAAAACAACCAACCAAAGAACTTTCAAATATAATTTAAAGTGAAATGACTGCACTGACATGCAACCAGGCTGCAGACAGTAGCATGCCACCAAAAAACTGTCTTCATCCATTTTTATGGATTTTACTCCTGGTTATTCAAAATACCAAAAGGCATCACAGAGATATTACAATCAGCTACACTATGAGTTACTCCGCAGACACAAAAACCCAGCAGAATCATTAGAAACAACCTCATTATGTTCTTGAAAAACACAGGCATGACTTTACATATGGTATGCAATTTTACCCTCAGCCATACTACACAGTACAGTTCCTCTCACCTCCCCCTAAAACCAGTGAATGAAGGCAAGAGAAATGAAGACAAGTGCTTTCTCCAGCCACTGAGAATGCTGAAGCTGTCATTTAGTTACAGGGTGGGATTAGATGGTGAAGCTTAAATCCACTGTGTTAAATCACTAAATGAAAGTATCTTAGAACAGCATTGAGTGGCTGGGGAAGCTGAAAGTCTACTTTATTACAGCTTTACCAGATCTAAAGTTTTGCATATATTAGTTCTCATCCAAGTTATGGTTGCATGTATAGCCAAGAGAAGTGTGAAGTTAGAGGTATGTTCTGTATTGTGTCTACATCAGGGATGTCAAAGCGGTAACATCTGCTATCTAACACTGCTTCACTAACGTCAGCAGCACATTAAGCAAATTTTCACAGAGCATGAAAGCAAGACTCACTATAAAAGCAGGTGTGCTTATGCCGGACTTCCAATTTCCTATGAACAGTCAGATCAACTGGGTTTTAGTCAAACATATAAACCATATAAAACCTCATTATATCTGACCACCACCTAGTACAACACTGAAAATCATCCTGAATGGCTGTCATTTTCTAGAGATATTGCAGAAGGAAGTCTTGGACAGGGAGTTCTCACATAGAATTTTGGTAATTTAATAACATTTCTAAATAAGTGCAAAATTAAAGTATGTTAATAAATCCTTTTCCCCTTCAAATTAATCTTCTCTAATTGGTATTGTATGGTAATGTCAAAAATTAATTTTCT
The DNA here is from genome assembly GCF_018691265.1 of Tyto alba. Classification (NCBI taxonomy): domain Eukaryota; kingdom Metazoa; phylum Chordata; class Aves; order Strigiformes; family Tytonidae; genus Tyto; species Tyto alba. The sequence goes on along the minus strand of NW_024881261.1, from coordinate 22,960,045 downwards.
AATTGAAGTTGCTATGATCCCAATGTTCAATACATTTAATAATTCACTAGGTCTTGTGTAACATAGAGGATGTCAATTTCAATGCTTGAAGAAAGAACTTGACATATTACATAAAAAGCATTATTACTCTAGATTTAGTTTGACACAAGAATTGAGCCAACTGAAAACTTAAAGTTATATTACAATATAAGTGTATGTTAATAGCTCACAACTGTCTTCACAAGGATATTTATACAGACTTGAGACCTGTGATATAAGAACAACACTTCATATTTGTAACAGAAGGGAAATGCAGTTATCCTATATGGTCACAGTTATCTTTTCACTACTTCATGGATTCTTGAATACAATGTAGATTTGCCCCACCAGTCACCACTACAAGCATTCAAGTGAAAACTTCCATTCTCAGAATACATTTCTGCAAGGCCATAATTTTTCTTATTGTTTCAAAAATACAGGCAAGGCCCACTGATTCAACTGTCAGTTCTACTTATGCAGTCTATAGTACTTCAGTTACTGACGGATGCAGCCAAAATAATTCTCCAAATATGAACATGCAGTTTCACGATTACCTGCTACTGCTGTCCAGTCAAACTATGTTGAGAAGAAAGAAAACTGTTTTTTATTGCAAAAGCTAATTTATTAGAACAATTCCAATTTTCCTCTACTCACTCCAGAGGATAAAAATCTAGAAGTACAAAATCCAAATCTAATTTAATTTCATAAACTCTTACAACACTCACTGAAAGAGAAAAAATACCTGTAATTGTTAGTCTTGCCATAATCCCAAACACAGGAGGAAAACCATGATTACCTGTTAACTCCGAACTTAGATCCAATTCACACATTCATGAAGAAAATCTATACAAGTCTTTCAGGTGGTCATGCCAGCATTTTGAAAAGTAGGTCACTGTGGTTAGATATTTAAATGCATATTCAAGCAGCTAAATGATTACTGAAAGGCACTTCACCAGCTCTTAATCATTTCAGCTATAGATGTTAGAAACTCAACACTCCTTGTATCTTTTTCTTAAGAACGTATGAATCTACTGGTGTCAAAATAGAAGCTTCTATTTGTTATGAAAAAAAAAACACCACAAATCACCAACAACCCTGTTCCAATTTCACTGTAGCAACTTCTGGACCACTCGTGCATAGGTGGGAGCATGGATCAATCACAACAAGATAAAATTTATCCATTAAAAACAAAAATCAGTTTCACCGATATAAAGCAGCTACAATTATTTTTTTTAAAAAAAGGGAACACCCCTTTAGCCAAGAACAAGATCTACCATTAAAGAGTCACCAAAAACCTGAGCTTCCATCACATTTCAACCACCAAACTGGAAAAGAATTCTGCTAAATTTTAAAAGCTGGACTATAAAATTTAAATTTTCTTACATGCACTGGGTATAAATTTTACTGGCTTTATGGCAGCTTTTAAACCTGTAAAAAAAAAAAATTAATCTCAGAGAACAATCTTTTGCTCTGTTCTTTTACTTTAAAAAACTGTATATCAAGGGGATTTGGACTTCAACAACTTTTAGATTACTTTATATTAAATAAATACCAGTAACTAATGTTACAATTTATACTTGATACTCTGAAATTTGGAAAAAAGGATATTTTAATACTTTTAATAGCAGATTAAAAGATAGTAAAATAGAGCTGATTCCCATTCAGATTTTACTTCATGGATCCACTGCTACAAATACTAAAGCACTTCCTGATATAGAAGCTGTTGGATGCCAGCTAACAGCGAAGAAATTATTGTCTTCATCTTTTATCCAGAGGACACAGATTGTAAGGGGAAAAACTAGAAGTGCATATGGACAGCTTCCCAGATCATGTACACAGATTTAGTCATCAACCAGCTACCGTGTACCATCTGCTTTATAGAAAACATCTGACCTGCAGCCACTTTGGTCAGGAGTTAAATTCACTGCAGGTACAATACAGATTATCAATCTACAAAGAGTGCCAATGTGTTGATAATAATAAATAAATTTTTAAAAATCAACAAAGGACATGGATGAAGAGGAATTCCCTATCTGCTGGGAAATGTACCAGCACATCAACCACTTACATAGTGATATGTATACTTATACTTACAAAAGTATATGTATACGTACATATACTTACAAAGCCACTTATACTTACAAAACACCTGACTCTTTTTGAAATCTCTACTCTTTCAAACCCATTCAAAGCCTGTTTTGCACAACATCATGTCCAGTCTGTCTGGAAGAATATACCCCAATATTGCAACTACATAGCTCGTATGCACTCGTAAAGCAATTAAGAGATGCAAAAAGACACCTGAAAAAACTAGTATGAGTGGAAGACCAGATCATAAAACCTGAATAAACTGCACTCAATTTTTCACCATAAATAATACTTATAATAGAGAAAATCTAAAGCTTTTTGTGTCAAAATATCAGCACAAGCAGGTGTGAAGCAGAATACGAAGCTCATAACCTGAAAGCAAAATGAGACTTAAGGAAAACAGGTTTACCTGTTGTAAAGAACTACAGAAGACAGTAGATAAACTAATATGGCAGGGACATTATCAAAACTGAAACAATCACAAGGTACAAAAACCACAGCACTTCACCATTCTGAATTCATGTTAGTCCAGCCTGGTTTTTGCTCCCTGTAGTTCTGAATGCCAAAAGACTGCTCTTAGCCAAATAGGAATGGTATCAATTGCTATGTATTGAGGAGCAGGAGGATCAGTATTACCCAAGTTGTACTTATCTGCGTTTAAAAAACACATTAAGTATCTTTTTTCTAAGTGTCAGATTAAAGAATTACTGAAATAGAAACTTATTAATTTCTCCACTATTAGGGTATTTTACAGATGTATTTGAGAGTGTATTTCCCTCAGAAATGGCAGAAAATACTCTGGAAAGCTAAACTACATCTGACTGCAGACTACAAAGTGGTCACAAGAAGAGACAAAAGATAAACTGCAAGCTTCATATATCTAATCTGTTATTTCAGGAAAAAACAATACGAACATGATTTACAAATCTAAACCAGCCTGACTAGTGCTTCTGGTACAACAGAGGCTCTAGCTTTTTTGGACACCTAAGGAAGAAAGTTTTTCAAGCATTTCATCCAGTTCCTGATGTTGAGCCAGTTCATTCCTTTCCCTTGATAATCATCTCAACACTTCTACCCTAAAAATAAATTACTAAATTACTACCTCCAAGACAACAAGGAAAAGGGCAGGTCTGGGACAGAAATGCTGAAAAGAGAGCTACAGAACAGCACAATCTGCTCAGTACTCCCAGTCACAAAATGAAAAGACTTGATCTAGCAGAAGTTTGACATGATAAGGGGATAAATTAACTATGGATAATCTTCAGAAAGCAAATCTGGCAATAAGACACTTCATAATAGTAAACATTAACTCACAAACTTCCCGGTCTCTTCAATTTGGTGCTGCATCTAGAGAATACACTTGTCACTGGAATAACACAATCTCTTCACAAAGATGGGGCAATTAAAGGAAGTAAAAATTACACATATAGCTGGCTGTAAAAATAAATATTTATCATATTCTGACAACAGAAGTTTTACTTAATCTTCACAGTCATGTTGAATTGCTGTCATTTGCCTTCTCTGTTCTATGTTGAGTTTCTGAGCATATTCTCTGAGGTTTGACAGGAAAATTTCTCCCATATTGAATAGTTTCAGCATGCTACAAGTCTTGCAAACCAGTAATAGGACTGTTTTCCAGTGTTTGTGCAGGTACAGTTCCTTTCTTAAAATAAAAAATTCAACTCCAAATTCCTTTAATGCAGAAATCCTATCCCCTATGCAACTTAAAATTTTATGAAGAATTTATGATTTTAACAAACTTTTATTCTTTTATTCCACTTATCCTACTTGTAACAAAAACCTCATCAGGTCTCTTATTTTGCAGATGTCCAGTTTTGGTTAAAACTTTTTTAACTTACAGAAACTAAAGTCCCATCTGATTGCAAATACTCAGACAAGAGATACTATGCTTAAGTTCTCCATCCAGTGCTGGTGATGCAATGAAGTGTAGCTCTCTAGGGAAAAAAAATACATATACAGAAAACCCCAAATTGAATTAAATACATAAATGTTAAAATTCAGTGCAGAAAAAAATAATCTGTTATTATTTGAAGCTCTGCAACTACCAGTTACAAATATCTGAAAGGACTCTGGGTACCAAAGAACACCCACAGAGAAATTATGCAATAGAAGACTCTGCACCTAATACCAAGAAATGTATTTGCAAGAGAAGTTAAATGTCATCTCTTGAAAAGTATGGAAAGAGGGAGAGGACAGAAAACAACATAGAAAAAAACCAGACCAGCTCCATCCTGACCGGCATATGATGAGTTAGAGCCAATAATACAAAGGTATTTGTCAAAGGTATTTTAAACCGGACTATAAGCAGAAGGATACAACAATTAACTTTGGGTTAAGGTAGAACTTTGAGATGTTGAGCCCTTGCTACTCCTTTCAAACTGCAGAGTCTGCAAGTATTCAACATCACAGGAAAAAATTATATCTTCAGAATTGACAATTCCAGAATATTAATGCCAATAAATATACTTTCAATCATTCATATATAGAAAGCTTAGTTTTACTTTATAAAATGTAATCAGTTACTTCAGAATCATGTATCTGCTGCAAGCATCTTCCTTTCAGGCACACAGATGAAAAGTGTACCGTAAACTGAAAAGCCAATAGTAGTAGACAGTATTGCAGGGCATTTCAAGCAACAATACAAAATACACTCAGTTGCTAGCAGCAGCAAACTTCCAGTGCTTCTAGTTCAAAAATCACATTTTAAGGGTTCGTAGGTTTCTTTACATGGTTAATGCACTTTCAATTGCTTACCTTTAAATTTGATGTCAAGACCACTAAATTCCAATTCAACTCCTTGAAGTGCTTCTCCTAGGGTTTCATGGTAATGGCTGATGCTTTTTTTTGATCCAACACAGAAAGGAAGAGAGAAGTACTTGTATGTTTCTTGGCGATTGTGGTAGGGTCCTACTGTATTCATCCATAAAACAACTTCCTCTTTATCTTGGTACTGAAAGATAAAGTTATTGAGTTAGATAAGAAACCCAGCAGAATGAAAATATTCAAGGAACTCTCTCATTAACTAGCGAGGCAGGATTGCTCAATCACAGGCAACAGTTATATTTAAAGACAGTCAAGTATTTTTTGTCTTTTGGGTGGCAGGGATTCTAGGGCAAGATTTTCTGTCTGCTTTCCTATACAAAAAAAAAAAAAAAAAAAAAAAAAGCTTTGTCAATCGTACAGTTTCTTACAGCCTATCACTGAAGTATCATAAAAGGGGGATTCATACAAATTTAACAGAGAAGCAGAAGATGCAGAGAGCAGAAGTGGAGAAAAGCAGAAGTCTCAAATAATTAAGCTTTTACAAATTTTGCGGAAACACGCATCTGTTAAAAGCAAAGCTCTACTTATCTTCACCGAAAAAAAGGAAATATCAGAATACGATCTTGTTAATCTTAGCAAATAAATCAGGCAATCTACCCATGGCATCAAATATACTATATTTTCCTAAAATGCAACTCCTTTTCATTTTTGTAATGGTATAAATTACAGTCAAAATTCCCAGAAGAGCACAACACCTCTCAAGAAGCACTAAAATTAAACTGTGGCATACCTACAGTAGCCAAGAGATAAAGTCAGACAGAAGGACTGTATTTTGATGCATTTCCAACATTCTCAAGCTGAAAAAACAAAACAGCAAGGAGTCTGGTGGCTGCCATGAAATTCTTTCTGGGAACATCCACCCTTCACTTTCCACACCTAGTGCTAGCCAGGAAAACTTATTCCTTGGCTAGAAGCCAGTAATTCTTTTCAAGCACTTATAACTTTTCAACAACAGAGTCCTTACAGCCATTCACCTATCAGTATTTAAATACTGCATAAATGCAGGAAAATTAAGTGATTTGGTATCATTACTCACACTGTATCTGAATGTATCTGGATGAAGTATCAGCTTTGATGGTTACTACAATACCTCTCACTCAACACTTCTTCACCTACTGTAATTTCAGTAAGTTTGAAGGGACAGTGATCTAACTTTTAAGGTAGGAGAAAAACCCTGCTTGTAACTGTACACACCTACAAGCACGATCATATAGATCCTGAGGTTTTTTTAACAATTCAGAAGAATAAACTACTATTTTAAGACCAATACACAAACACAGACCACACTGGAGAGGAAAAGAAAGTCAAATGTTAATTTATCGTAACTATTTCCTAGTGCACAACTGAAATATTGAACACAGTTCTGCATCTCCCTTTTTAACAAATGAACAAAGGTTCTTCAGTTCCATTTATTCTGAATAACTACAGTCAGAATGACAGGTCAACTCAGAAATAATTAGCTACATGTGGAATGCAATAAATTCTTCAGATGAGGTGTTTAAAAGTTAAAGACAATGATTTAAACAAACATGTTTTGGGAAATAATTTAATACCTTTACACTAACATGTCATCTCAGTTACAAGCCTCATCTTTTTTTTGTTTACAAAGATGCACGAGGGTCATTCCAACCTCTTATGTGAGCTACCTCCAACAAGAAACTTTAAATATCTTACTAATTTCATTCTGAGCTGCAGCAGAGACCAAACACTTATCAGTTTCACAGATCTAGTCAATGAAAGAACAAAGAAAGAGTAAACAACACAGCAGGAGAAACTAGACATTCCTCCTCTCTGCCAGCAACCAGGAAGGTTATACCAGTACAGTTTCAAAGAAAGTTGGGAAAGAAGGAAAAAGAAAGAAAGAAAAATCACAGCTTCAGCCCCCTCAGCAGCAAAAGCAGATAGTGGAATCTGCACTACGATACCATCTCTAGCTCTTGCCAATGTAGCAAAGACAAGTTGGTCCATATCTCTTTCTAGTCTGTTATGCCTAGCACGTCTTCTGTTTCTTTCTCCAACAGCTGCAGAACGTATTTTCAGCCCTTTCTCAAAATGGTCTTAACTTGTCAAGAGCCCACTTTAGCATTACTCCTTGTAATGCAACAGCTCACATGTGAACTGAGCTATGTCTATGTTCAACCTTCAGTAATAGAATATGACAACATCTTTAGGTCTGTGAATTAATCTTTGACACTGCATGAATAAAGCAAGCACTGTCCACCACTTTACTTAGCTTCTTGTTTCTGACCTGATTCACAGGAGTTGGGACCTCTGCATTTTTGGAACTATACCAAATTCCCTTCAAGTGACAGAAACCAACTTCTTAAGAACATATAATTCAAAATCTTGTTATGCTTTCTGATCTAATAACGTAACTACATTATAATTACAACATCTACGATGACAAATTTGGTCTTTGTTTGTCTCTCATCTGCATGATGCTTAGCCATCCTTCAGGGCCTACAAGTTTTTCCCACAATGACTCCAAGATGCCATCAGTCTGCTCTAGAGACAAAAGGGACCAAATCGAACATAAGCAAATAATTCAGTCCACACTTACTACTTCCTCCTTTCTCACAACCACCCCTGAACAGCACAAGAGGAATCTGTTTGGGACTGCTACGTAAATGAACACGGCACTTCAGCCATCCCAGGCTACACCTCACCCACAGTCAGCAATTTGTAGCCCATCAGGTGCTCCCAGTGCCCTCCCAAAATTAAGAAAACTGTAGTAAGAAACACAGCTTAAGCAACTTCAGCCTGAATTTGGGGAGAGTGTGTGTCTAACAGAAACTTACATGTTCTTCTCCCTACATCTGTTGGGTTTTGCTCATTCTCCATTGTAAAGATGAGCTTTCACAATCAAATATGTTTCCCTGTCATGACATATCTCATCCTTAAAATCTTACCCTAGTTGGAGGGTAATCTGGTTACAAGAACTCAGTGCGACCACAGAATTCAAGTTTGTGGTGGTTTGGGTTTTGGGGTCGTTTTTTCTTTCCTTTTTCATTACCGCCTTCACAATATCAAAGCATTTACAACAAATAACAGTGTCAACACACCTAGAGGAAAACCATTCAATACAAAGAACTAGAGTATCATGTAGGACTGTTCTGTCACCTCTATATGAGGACTTCTGCATTTGGAGAAGGCTAACATAAAACATACCTTCCAGAAGAAATGTCACATGGTCAGAGAGGTACAATAAAGTAAGTTGCTAAAGAAAGCCCTGGCTCCAAGGGAGCCACAGCACTCAGGTATGCTGTATCAGTACCTGTCAGATTTTGGCCAGCACATTCACTATCAGTCTTGCAGTAGTTTCAACTACTGTCATGCTCTTTTTAATCTTCTTTCAGCACATGTGGAGTCTCCTGCAAACTGTGGAGAAATTGGAGCCACAGAAAACAGGAAGAAAATTTCAGCTCCATAGCACCACCTTTCATTCTTATCAGGAAGAACATATTAAATAAACTATTCTCATTTCATCTGGAACTGAGCAGCCTTACATACACTGGACAAAATGACAAAACAGAAGAACCCCAAATTCTTATTTTTACTGTTCTGATACTGGCTGATGAGAAACTGTTCAGTTGTACACTCTGAGCTCTGAACACAACGGAGCAAATCAAAATCCTGTTGTCTTCTGTTAACTTTAGCAGGCAAGTCAGCAATAACTCATAGTCAAAACCTACACGGAATAAGACAGGATGTGAAGAGCCCAATAGTCTCTTTCAAAAATTGTTACACAGCAATATAAAACTTACATAACCAACTTTGTGATAGTTTCCTTATCTGTTGATACATAATCAGCAAGCAAAATACTTTGACTCATTGAGATTCTGCCCGATCCCAGAAAACATTAAAAAAGCATCAAGAACTCCCTGTCAATACAGGTATAGAACAAACAAAAGAGAAAGTCAGCTACAATGTACAAGAATGCTACTATGTGCAGGGATACCCATATCACACACCCAACGAGTTAAATTCACCAAGAATAGCTGTCATCGTAAGAGATCTAAATAAAAATTTCTTGCTCTCATTCCACATAAGGTAAGGGGTCCTGAGTCACTATCTGACACATCACCGCTACAGGACTTCTAGAAAATAAACAAACATATTCCTATTACAGCTGTATCTAAACTACTGCAGCTTGCAACAGGGGCAAGCAATAATGAAATAACATCTCAAACAGTAAAATAATTTGAAGTAAAAATTATGATCTGCAGAGTAGACTCCTGATAATCAGTGACATAAATCTAGAGTTACACATATGCGTCAATGCAATTTTATCTTCATCCCTTATGGAAACAGATGCCAAACATCTTCCTAATATGAAGAATTTATTTTGCTGTACTGAAGTACTGCTATTTCAGAAATTCTTTTTTGTTCTTCATTCTCTTTCCTGACTTGTTTGCATTGAATTAGATGGTGGAAAGGTAGCTTTTCACATGCCAGAAGGTAGACAACAGTGTCCTATTAAGAACATAGTAACTGACAAGACAAAAAAGGTCAACAAAGAGAATGCTGCAATCCCTACCCTGGTAGATCCCATGGTATATATATCATGGCATATCTACCTGGTCTATCTTCCATGACAATACCACTACTGAAAACTCAGATGTGTGCATCACTTTAAGGCTTAATACAAAGACAACTCCCATATATCTGTATGGTTTAAAAACTATTCAAGCATAGCAATACTGAGACTATCTTCAACACAATACGTGCATCTTTCCTGTTACCCACTAGGGCACTTATGATATCAAAAGCAACTTAATGTTCTCTTTGCACAACCATAGAAATCAGCACAGTAGCCCTAGAAATAATTTATTTATTCTATAAAACAATTAAGGCTAGATTAAGTCAGTATATGAAAGGTTGCAGAAAAGGATATGAGGCTGGCAGGTTCTTGATATTCTTTTTTAAACCATGAAAACACTGCAAAAAGCAATGGAGGCACAAAGGATTACAACTACCAAACCCTATGTGATGATTCAGCAAAATAAATTCAAATCAAGATAGTTTCTTTCAGAACGTATGCGATTTTACTCCTTTTCTCAAGATGAAGTTTGGAGTGAGGCTTTCCATAATGCAGTTCCTTGAATACCAGCATGTCTTTCAGGGGAAAAAGGACCAACATTATCTGCTGCTGGCGGAGCAAATCTGCAGAAGCAGAACAGGAAATGAGAAGCAGCAAGTAAGACTCAATCGACAAGTAATATCCCAGGCTTCTAGTCCCCAGTATCTCACAGATATTCTATCAATCAAACACTGTGATAATATTCAATGTTTGCAGTTCACATCCATAGTCTATTAAACCATGGATTTCAGCCTCATGCTCTCCTTCAGATAAAGCAGGTTATTTCTAGCAACATCTCTGCATTTCTCTGAATTGTAGGTCTCACTAGAGCGGCTAGAACTGTACTGGCAGCACAGTCTGAACTACTGTACAAGCAGACCTTTTACTGTGACACTTCTTAGATGCACAAGTTTGCTCAGGCACACCACGTCCTGCTTCTGTGACATTTATATCACCTCTTCAAAACGGAACCACAAGAACTTCAAAAAGGAATCAGGCCGCTCATCTGCACACAATTTTGTATGCAAAGAGGTATTTTACATGCCGTGAAATGTTTTCTACGGTGTCTCTCTGACAACTGACAGATATAATACAAATTTCATAATTTTATTTATTAATCTTAAACAAGATTTACAGGCTCAGGGCTTTAACATACTTCATCAAGCTAAAATAGAAACAAAAATGCTTTTCTCAATTATTCTAAGTTAGGAATTTTGCTGCACAGCATAGTCTGGGTTTTGTTTATTTTTCAATGTTTGTCATGTACTTCCATGCTTACAGAGCACTGATAATTAAATTGAAGCAATGTTAAAATGCTACCTACTCCCTAGACCATTCCCCTGAAACAAAAACCCCAGGATACTTCAGAATCTTTTTATGGTTTGCCTATTTTACCATAGGCTCCAACAAGTCTTGAAACAGAACACGTGAAAGCAAAGGCCAGGCAGGAGCCCACCAACCCTGCTTCTGCAGGATCAGCATATATTGTGATAAGGCCACAAGTATCTCATCTATACTATCACTTCCACGATTAACAGGCCAACTGTCAAAAAATGGTTGCAATTATCAAAATACAGGCAAAAAGCAGGTACATGACACACTCTGAAGCATGAAAATATGTTAAAGCATCAGCAGACAAGTTTTCAGTTAATTTCTGATAAACTGTTCTGCTGGGGTCTGAAGTTATGCTGCTGCACTGTCTTTTGATTTACAGATTTTAAATGCTGTGTCAAATCCCAATTACTCTTCACTTGCTATTGATTTTAAATACCCAAGTCTTTATCTTACAATTGTATGTATACTATTCTTCCCGTAACGAAATGCAAACATCATTTTTAAAGACTAATTCAAATTTAAGATAAAGGATTTAGCTGCTGATCCAATGAAGCTATTCATACCCAATATCTTCCAAAGCACTAGTACTTATAGTCCTAGAGCTTCATGCGGAGTCCTCTCACAGTTACTTTTTATAGTATTTGCTTATGCAGTCCTACAGTTATAAAATGAAGGGCAAATACAAACAGCCAGTTTACATTCATGTGAAAAATGCATACAATACACACATGTACTATACTGTATACAAGTACATATTACACCAGCAGTAAAATAATTTAAAAAAATCAACCTGCTAACACAGAGCATTAAACACTTCGGTCAGTACTTCTATACGTTCAGCATGCGCAATACAGATAAGGCCCTGTACAACGGCAGTGAAAAGTAAACCACAGCAAAATGTAATGACACACATTCACCCAGATATGACCAGACCAAGTGCTTGGGCACAAGTAGTTGCACACTAAAGCATTAAGGAAACAGCAGTGCATAATGGTGTCCTACCAACAGGACTCAAGTCTTTAAGTTAGCGAAAATTCACATTTTGAAGTTACCAAGTCCTGAATCAGTATATCACTATTTCCCATCCACTTCCCCAAAAGCAAGCAGTCTACAAAATATATCAAAACTCTGGTTATAGAAAGATTAATCTTCCTACTTCAATCATATTCAAAAGTGAATTTCATTAAAATGCAGTATTTAAGGAACACTTCCTTCAGGTTCTTAATCTCAGAATCAGAGAACTACTACACAACCCTACTCATATTTCATTCATGCTATTAATGCCTCCACTCCAACCTCCTGTCCAATATTAAAGTATCAAATTGTCTAAGCAAGGTGACAGCCTTCCAAAAAAAGTTAACTGTCTTCCTACATCAACTATTCCTAATCTATCACATGATGTTACTAAACTGGACACCATGTGAACAAGAATACTAAACCAATAATCTTGAAGAGTTGAGTAATTTAGACGAAAAAACAAGTCTTCAAAAGGAATTTGTGATTTCCATTGGTAATTGTGTAAGTAATCATTCAGAAGACCCAAACCCCATCTGAATTCAGCTTTGAAGGGAGACCTCAAAAATTAATAAATTCAATGACAGCTTTATGAAATTTTTTTTTCCCCAGAAGACTACCACTATTAAATGAATAATTAGAAATCCGTCAAGTCAAACAGCCTTTAAAATAAACACACTGCTATGCTCAAAACCATCTCACCTCAGCAGAAACCTAACCCTAAAACACAGGTTGAGAACAAAACTGGGACCTAAGCTAATTCAAAGAATATCTGCTTCCTGAAAATATTCAACATTAGCTTAACATCTCTGTCATTAACTGCAGCACTGATAAATCCCACTAGCTTTTAAAAATAAAGACAATCCTAAACAGTTTTCAAGTCTCACAAATGCACAGAATTAGACAACTAATTTTGCTTACACAAAACCTATCAATGCTATTTATCTGGTTTACTAAAAAAAAAAAAAAAAAAACCAACTTAATAAACTTACCATGCCACACCTAGAGAAAACTGCGTCAAGAAACAGTCAGGCTGCTCAAGGGCACAAAAGTTCTAACAGATAGCCTCTATGTTTAATCACTGCTACACTCTAACTCACTCCGCTTGTGAGGAAACAGGGATGGTTTTCAGTAGTCTCGCTCCAAAATCACATCTCAGCTCACTGCACAGACTTCCACCCTCCCTCCCACACCAAAAGCCATGGGAAACAACACCCCGGTGCAAAATCAGAAACTGATGAGGCACTGTTATTTACTTGCTAGAGATTCTTTTCGGGCAATATTTGCAAGCGTTTTAGAAAAACTGTCCTCATACCAATAGCTGAGTACTCAAATCAGCGGGATTTTATGCACCTATTTTCCTTAGGGGTCCATGCAAGCGTTCCAGGTCCGAGGGCTCCCTGTCCTGCTCAGCCCAGACCCACGCTGTGCCTCCCGCTCCCAGAAGCGAGCTGTCACGCTGCTCCGTGCTCCCACGGGACAGCGCCGAGCCGCGCACCGGCTCGGGCTTTTGCTCGGAAGCAAATGCAAACACCCTCCCGGAAGAAAAGGCAATTCCCGCAGAGGGCAAGTCAAACAGCAAGGCAGCCCTCTTTAAACAAAGCACGCATACCTGCCGAGGCTTTTATCTGCTCCGGGAAAATGGGGGACACGCGGTAGCCGGCTCAGCGCTACCGCGCCCGGCCGCCGCAATAACGGCGAGCGCAAGGATGTCCCAACCGGATCGGAAAAGTCCGGCGGCCCTTCCCCGAGTGTCCCGCTCACACCGAACGAAAGAGAACAGGACCCGATCCCGCAGAAACTCGCCCCGCACGACCAAAGCGGCCCGACCAGCGGAGAAGAGGAGCAGGAAGCCCCGCGGCGCGGGAGCCCCCCCGCTCGCCGCCTGGGCCGCCGCGCCCGCTCCAGCACCCCGCCAGGCCGCCGCCCGTCGCTCCCCGATCCGCCCGCCCGGCCGCGCTATCCGGGCCGCCGCGGGCGCCTCCGCCGCCGCCGGGCGGCAGCAGGGCCCGCGGGCGGGGCAGCCGGGGCCGCGGCCGCAGGGGGAGGCTGGGACCCGCCTCACCGTGTGCTCGTGCTCGTCGGCGCGGGCGCGCAGCGGCAGGCCCGGGAGGAGCAGGAGGAGGAGGAGGAGCGGCCCGGCGGCCGCGCGGAGCTGCAGCCCGGGCGCCGCCATCTCGGGCCTCGGCGTCCCCGCGCACGCAGCAGGCCCCGCCGCGGAGCCGGCCCGCGCCCCGCCGCCAACGCCGACCTGCGACGCCACTTCCGCTCCGCCCGGCCACGTCATCCGGCCGCACACCGGAAGCGCGGCGCCTACGGCGGCCGCCAGGAGCCGGAGCGAGCGGCGGCGCGGGGCCTCCGCCACGGCAGCGGCGCTGCGGCGCTCAGCGCGGGCGTAGCGGCGCTCGTTTTTGTGTTTTGTTTTTTTTTTTTTTTTTAATGGATGGAATTATTTCATACGATCGTAACATATTGATCAAGGAAATAACCTACCGTCTTTTGAGAACAACGTCACGCGGGGCTGTGTGCAAAAATAAGCGGCCCCGTTTTCTGCCGCGCTCGTACAAGAGAAGAAATTCCTGAGCGCTGAGGTGCAAAGGGCCGCCCCGGCCTGGCGGGCAGGTGCCGAGGCGGCGCGGCTGCCCCAGACCTACCGAACGGGAAGTTTTCTGTCGGATACAGCCTGCAAACCTGTGTGCGAACTTGGAACTGTGTCAAACTAGAAGGCCGAAGTAAAAAAAATTCAAACACCCACAGTCCCAGTCAAAAAGCTCACAGTTCATTGATCCATGAAACAGTTTCAATGGTCCACTGATCATTGAAACCGTTTATTGATGAGACAATTTTTAACCCGAACAAATACACAAACAATTTTCATAGGCTATCAGGCATAATATTAAAAAAAAAAAAAATGGGGCTATACTGTCTTCTCAAATATTGCACAAACCAACATGTAAATAGTGAAGGACATGAGCCAAATGCAGGAGCTGCTCCATGCTGTTACATGCCACCCATGCTTTGTAGGAATGATGCAAAACAAATTTCCCTATTTACCACTGTCCACCATACTTATACTAAAAGCTTTCCCTTTGTAGTCTTACACATTCAATCTACCTTCCCCGAGCATGTTTTAGCGAGCTACATTTATATGAAGCTTTTTCCAGAGAGTACGTTTGCATTCTCCTGCCTATTTCAGTAGAAGCAAGGTCCCTGCAGAGAGAGATGATTGTCAAAACCCATTCAAAATCCCTGTTTATATTAAAAAAAAAAAAAAAAACCCCAAACACACCAACAGCCTAGACAGCTTTGATAACACCATATGTTTCTTTCTAGTTGTTGCATCTCAGTCCAAAACAGAGTAGCTTATTCTTGGGAGACAGAGAGAGGAGGCTTCAGCATCTTCAGTTTATTCAGTACTTAAGTCTCTCAGTCAACAACAGGGCCAGCCAGAGCCATCTGCTGCAGCGGGTTTTGTGAGGCACACTGTACAAAGAACAAACACTTTTCCTGGGCCAGCCAGCTGCCACCTGAGCTCAGTGGATTCGTTTTTTCTCCTACAGGTGGCCAGGCCATTTACTTTTTACCAGCAGTTTTATTTGCTGTTCAGTTGTTTGATGGAAACACACTTCATTCCCACCCTACACCCCCCACCTCCACCCCTCCACCCACCCCACCCCCCCAAGCATATTCTTGAGTAACCAACAATCTGGTTGCAGGCAGTTCTCTTCCCCGTCTCTTCTGAGCTTCAGTGTCAGTGCACTTCTCGTCTTGGGCGGAAGCGATACACACCGCATGCTCACCAGTACACTTGGAGTCTGCAGATTCAAGGACTCCATACACTGAGCCATAAGAGGCTTAAAGCAACTAACTGAAACCAAACCAATATGGAACACACATTATGGTGTCCACAAAGGTGCATCCCTGCTAGCCAGCAAGAGACTTGAAAGTCATGCCTACATGCCAGTTGTTTACCTGCATTTAACAGTAAAGCCATTTTACTGATGTTCATTGTCTCCTTGATAGGGTGACAGTTTTGCTGTGATTGCTGGTCAGTGAGATCCCCAACTAACCCAGGAGAAATTACAAAAACAAAGAAAGATGGGAATGCCCAAGACTACAGCTGCATCTTCAATTTCCCCCCCTTACACAGTACAGAAGGGGCCTGAACAGACTGAATTTATAATATTTCTCAGCCCCACCCATCCCAGCTCACCTCTCCTCCAAACCAGAGCCTTACTGGCATTGTTTTTGTATGATAGGTCAGGTCAAACTAAGGAAGTATTTAAGCTTCCAACAGGAGAGGGACTGAAAGGCTACTTATGAGTTACTTTTCAGCAATTCAGATATAAACCGTTTAACTGCAGTACTAGCAATAAAAATCCACTTCACAGCCATGTTATTAGGATTGTGCAAAGGCAAATGCTCACGTACAAGTCTGATAAACTCCCGCAGAAGACATTTGGCTATCACATGCAGGGGGTGCAGAATTTAAAATTAACTGGGGAAGATAGATCCCTGGGCTGCTTCAGTCCAACAGCTTTGAAAGGAAATCTTCTGTATGATACACTTTCATATTTTGCTCTTCCTGCCTTGTTACAGTTCTCCCCACATGCTACATTTCTACCTTATGTTGGGCTTGGCAGATGTGGAAGCAGATAAATTCCTCTTATCACATCACAGCTCCAAGCTCTGGAGCACAGCTGCAGCCAGCACTAAGGAGATGGGGAACTTCTGAGCAAAGACAGGGAGCTGTATGCAAACCAAAGCATGTGTGACAGCTGAAGACAATCAAGCTGATGAATTTCCTCTTTTAGTTTATTTACTTTATCCCCATTTCCTTCACTTATTCATGCTACCATTTTCATCTTGCAGAATGCCGATCTGCGTCACTCATGGACAATCAGAGCCCTATACTTGTCCCCCAGAGGCTGGGATATGCACAGAAGATTGCAAGACTTGGAAGAATGATAGAATGGTTTGGGTTGGAAAAGACCTTAAAGATCACCTAGTTCCAACGTCCCTGCCATGGGCAGGGACACCTTCCACTAGACCAGGTTGCTCAAAGCACCATCCAACTTGGCCTTGAGCACTTCCAGGGAGGGGGGCAGCCACAACCTCTCTGGGCAGCCTGTTCCAGTGACTCACCACACTCACAGTAAAAAAATTTATTCCTTTAATCTAAATCTACCTTCTTTCACTTTAAAGCTATTAACCCTTGATCCAATGACTACATTCCCTGATAGAGTCCCTCCCCATCTTTCCTGTAGGTTCCGTTTAACTACTGGAAGGTCATTATAATGTCTCCCCAGAGCCTTCTCCTCTCCAGGATGAACCCCAACTCTCTCAGCCTATCCTCTTAAGGAAGGTGCTCCAGCCCTTGATCATCTTTGTGGCCTCCTCTGGACCCGCTCAAGTAGGTCCATGTCCTTCTTAGTTTGGGGGTCCCAGAGCTGGACAGAGCGCTGTAGGTAGGATCTCATGAGAGCAGAGTAGAGGGAGAGAATCCCCTCCCTCAACCTGCTGGCCACACTGTTCTTGACGCATCCCAGGATACAGCTGACTTTCTGGACTGCAAACACACATTGCTGGGTCATAGTCAGTTTTCCATCCACTAGTACTCCCAATTCCTTCTCCAGAGGACTGCTCTAAATCCACTCATCACCCAGCCTGTATTTGTACTTGGGATTGTCTCAATTCATGTGCAGGACCTTGCACTTGGCCTTGTTGAACTTCATGAGGTTCGCACAGGCTCACCTCTCAAGCTTGTCAAGGTCTCTCTGGATGGCATCCCTTCCATCATTTAAGTCTGCTTTATGTGCTTTCTACATTTGGAACACAAAGATCCAAACCAGGACAATCTCCTTAAGTTTGTAAGCCCTCAGACAGAAAAAAGGCTGGATACAGCTGTTGCAGATTCATATTGCTAGAAAAGAAGCGTAGAGCAAGCAGAGTCCAGCTCCCAGGCTGCCTGTTTCCATTGCAGCAGGCCAACTACACAGCTGCTGCTCGTAAGGTGTGTGCATTTATAACTGGATACTTCCTACACTATTCCAGAGAATGAAGTGAAATGCCTTTATATTGCTTCTACAATGAACACATGTAAGAGATACAGAACACAGCATTGCTGCCAATTCCTTCCTCTAATCTGAGAGGTCAGTCATGTGATTTCAAGTAACAACATAAACCTTTTTTGGGGAAGGGGTGGGTAAGTACAGTTGTTTTGCAATACAGCAGGCCCCTTAGCAGCTGCCTTGGGAATTTTAATGGTAAATGCAGCACACACACCACACTGTTAATGTCTGTCCTCCTCAGGGACGGAAGGAGAAAGGGAATGGCACTTTCAAGACTATATGCAAAATACAATCTTGAATAACAACTTCCCATACTCCCATAGTTTAATGATTGCTGGAGGGAGATTCTACACTTTCTGAAAAGTCAGTATGTCTGTATCCAAAATGTTACACCAAACAGCAGTACATTCATCTGCTCCTGCTATAATGAATGTTCTTTGGAGTCTCTGAACAACTTGTTTTCTTTACTTTTTGAAGCATGTGTTCCAGTCAAGCCCTTGTAGGTTGTATCAAGGGTTTTGGTAACAATGCTCATCAGGATTTAGCTTCTAAAAGGACATGTGGTTCATTCTTGGTCAAAGGTAAACTTCATGTTGGTGCAGGGCTGCCAAGACAGACATCAGCATTCTCCTTCCCAACCATGGTACTTTTTCTTGAAGTCCCAAAGCACCAAAATTATTCCAAGCAAAAAGTTAAAGAAGGCCAAGAAGTCTCAGAGAAAATCATCGGAAAAGTCACCAGAGCTTTAGGGAGGAGGAAGGGAAAGAAAACATTTGGCTCCCACTTATAAATAATTTAAGACAACCCAAAAATATCTGTACAAAGACACATACAAACAGAAAAATCTTATTCTGCAGATGTTGAGAAATTCAGCGACCTCTTGGGGGCACAGGTGGAGGATAAAAGCCTTCACAGCTTACAGGCCTATAAAAAGAGAATACAGATTCATTAAAAAATAGTAGAGAATAGGGTTCCGGAAAAACATGCAATAACATCATCTCTAAGAACACTGTACAAGCAATAGTCATACAAGAAGAAAAACAGGCTATCAGTGATTCAGCAACAGAACAGATACTGAGGTGCCAGGACCTTGTTACTGTCCAAGTTATTTCTTCTGCTCCTCAGCTACAGTAAATTTACTATTACTGGAAAGAGATGCTATGATAATTGGTTGAAGTAAAACTTTGATGCCTTTTATTTGGTAGCTTTCTCCTGAAAATTAGATGAAGAGCAATAGGAAGAGATCAAAAGATTCAAAATCTTTTTTAAAAAACTAACTACAGATAAATTCTAGCTATGTTCTTGCCAGAACCAAGCCAACATACAAAACTTACTGCACCCACACATTAGTCATTACTACTTTAAAAGCTGGGGAATTTTATTAGCATCTGTACTTATATAAGCCTCCGGGGCCTGCACTTCATAGACTTTCACTGGATGGACCAAAGGAATGTTTACAAGTTACTTAAGTTTGTGGTGGTCTGATCAAATCAAGATAAAACCCCTCAACCCCTTTTATAAAACCAGTGCAGTTCTTTGAGGCCAATTATACATGTAAACAAGTGTGCTTTGGAGAGATCTGAGATTTCTAAAGAAAAAACATACAAGGGGATGCCAAAAGGGAATTCCCTCTGCACTATACTTTGTATGTTTCAAGATGATCTTCTCAGGAGGATCAGGTACTAAATCTCTGCCAGGGGCAGGATGCTACTCCACCTCAGTCAGTCTTATGACAAGTGTTGTGTGCTTCAATAGTGTTGCCCCTTGCAGTATGTGAACCATAGTAACACCCTTGCAATAGGCATGTTACCAACCAGGAAACCAATACCACCAAGATGAGAAGCAAGGATCTTACAATTCCTAACATCGTGTGTTTATAGATAATAGTCTGGTAGATTTTGTTGAAAGGAACATTCTCTTCCTGCCCAAGGATTCCATGCCAATTCACTGTAAGCTCATGTTTTGAGCTGCATTTTAGCTTTACCTGCTTGCACCTCGAGGAGGCACTCTGGGAGGCCTTTCTGGGAAAGGCAGCCTCTCTGTTTGGTGGGCAACTGGGCTGCGGCTTCTAGTTGTTTCTGGGACTTCATTATCCTACAAAAGGAAGAAGAAAAGAGGTTATAGACCAGCAGAATTTGGTTGTTGCTAGCTTCAACAACAGAAGTGGCTACCTTGTGCCATTTCTGCATATGCAGTGCCATCCCTGAGCTCCTTTCTTTTGCACGAAAACAAAGGCATATACTTAAGAATAGTGGATCAGTATATATCAGAGGTGAGAGCTTACCTCACTGTCTCCTTCCATCCCACTGCTGACACTCAATATGCTCCGAGTGCTGGAGCGGTTACTTGCACTACCTGAAGTGAGTAAGCAAGAGAAAACAAACTGATTATTAAATCCTGGTGATTTAACTGCAAGTCACTAACTCAGGACTCCTTCTAACTTCATGCTTACCTCTTACACATATCATTTAATGCTTATTTAGATTAATTTATTTCCACATTTTTCACATATTTAGGATCCAAACAATGGCATTTCATACAACACAGACCACCGGGCAAAACCATTCAGTTTTGCTTTCTTTCTAGCAGATTTCTACCCTATCTAGGTCCAGGCTTCTGGTTAAATACAACCATAATCTAACTGAAAGGATCCAGTACCAGTATCAGCTGGCAAGTCAGGTAAATATTTCCACAAGTGCTACACACCTAATATTTACATATATTGAAATTATCAGTCCCCATGTCCTTAACAACAGCATGGAGGTAGATGGCTCTGAGCACTATCACACATTCATACCTGGAATAAGTGACATCTTGAGAGGTTATTGTTCCCAATATCTGTTCACTACCTCCTCTCACAATAATCCTTACTCATCACAGGAAAGCTTCCTAGCCTATTTCAGAGCTAAAAATGGCAAGTTTGTTCAAACAGTCTTCAGCAATCATTTATGCAGACTCATTTAACTTGCATGGACTGGGAGCAGGGGAAGTTTTTCCAATCAGTCATGCCATGTCTGAAGGGGACAGCAACTCACAAACATACCCTACACTGCTATGGCTGGTTTCAGTCATAAATACATAAAGTTCTAGAGGGCTATGCAATACTGGGACAATAATATGCAAATATCTATACATTGAAATGGAGGTTAGAGAGGTGTTTTCATAAGATGCAGTCCCTCCCTAGCCTTGGTGAGGTAACTCTCATCAGCCGGTACAAACAGCAGCACTTAAGAGTGCTAAATACCGTATTAGGGTCCATTCTTGCAATCATGCCATGGGAAAGAGAGCCAAGCTGCACATGGTGAACTCTGCAGCTTCGTTAACATTTCTATCACAACTGCTTATATGCAAGTTACTGGCTCAGTGAGCTGCCTCTGGCACCCACTCTGGATGTGTACCAGCTATATCTTGCCAAGAGCCACAAAGGTAGTAACCTCACTGGGACTCAGTTTTCCTTTCAGAGGACCAAAATGATCTTAATGATTTCTAAAATAATTGCTCAGTCTGCAGTGTAACAGCAAGAATGCAATGATTTAATTTGCACAAATTAAACCTAATAAAAAAGATCGTAAAAATGTGCAGACTGTCAAAGTCACTCAAGAAGTTCCACAGTTAATAATGAAAAATGCTGTCCTTCATCTACAAGAATTGAGGAAACAACATGTAAAGACTGGTTCCCAGCCTGCAATATAACTATGCCTTTCAGACCAGAAGAGCACACTGCCTGCTGAGAGTCACATCAAGGAAGCATCCTTTTTTCTACGAAAGCAGTTGCCATCTACTTTTAAGGACTGAAGATGGGTGATATGCCTTCCTGGAGAAGGCTCAAGGGAATCTTTCTTTCAGCTTTCAGGTTCTCATCCCACAGAGATGCAGACACAAGATGCCCAAACCACCTGATGTACCTGGAGCTGCTTTTACAGTTTTGAGAACAGCCAGCCTGAGGCACACAGGGTTTGGGGTGGCGGTGTCAGTACTGGGATTCAGGAACAGAAGTCCTGTCCCCTGAGCTGACTCCAGAGTCAGGCTGGATAATTGTTTTCCATCCAACTTTCTTGTAGAGAAGGTGACACGTAGGGTTTGCTTACTTGTTGTGCTGGATGTGCTTTCTGTTTTCCAGTCTCCTCGCTTTAACTCCTTTTTTGGTGGGAAAACGTTTTTCCTGGGGGTATATTCGTATATTCCACATTCTACTTTCCCCAAAGTATTATAAGAATGTCGAATGGGTACTGTAATTTCCAAATCTGGAAGGGAAAATGAACAGCTCAGAAGGGTCTATGCACATGAAGTATAGCCTCTGAGGGACAGCTCTGCACCCGAGAACAAAGTTAAACACAATCACATAAGGGCGATCATAACTGTACATGAATAAATCAAGATTCACTCCACAGATATGGGCATCCTTTCCTCAATCTGGGAAACTGATGAATAAAGCAACTTCCCTGTGTTTTAGACAACAGGCACATGGATGTGAATATTAAAATACCACATAATTACAATATACATGGAGACATTTCTGCCCCAAAAGCCTATTAATATCGTTACCTTCTTCGTTAACAGAGAATGTCAGAATCAGAGACTGTTACCTGCACTTTTGTCTTTTTTTTGCTTCTCCATTTGTCTCCTGGTTATGCTGTCTCGTAGCCGTTTCAGATTTTCCTAGAAACATAACAAGATATTCTTTTCAGGGCTTTGGATAAAGGAGGATGAGCAGCTTTCCGACAATACCAATATTCTATTTCAGCTCACTTTGCAACCAAGTTGTAACAAAGCCTGTTAGACTTGGCTGAAGTCCAAACCATGTTAACAGGTTTTAATCTATTCCCTTCAGAAATCTATGTGGGCTTTTCAGAAGCCAGGTTATTTTCAGATTTTCATAGTGTATGTTAAGGTCAAGTTCATAGACTCACTGGCAGTTGCAGATAAGCAGCACATTTGATTTAGAACTCCCTCTATTTTCTGTTTCCACTGTGGCACTGGCACAGAAACAAGACCCATGATCAAGTAACTGCACAGTCCTTTCTGTACTAATGAACATATAATTCTGACTGCAGGGAGAGAGGAGGCTGCCACACATCCCAAGAGTGTGAGGGACAATTCAGGAAGAATTCAGGATGTCTCCACTGAAGCAAGAGGGGACACCTGGAAATGTAGCTGGGAGCAAAGTCTCCATTGTGTGGCAGCATACTGCACCTTACAGTAAGGAAAGGTAGGGAGAGGGGGGAAAAAAAAAAAAAAAAAAAGACAACCTTTTGAGCAGGGAAACACATACATATGTAAGAAGAGGAACCCCTTGAATAGATGGAAAAGCAGACAAAGCAATTGCTGTACCATGAGGCAAGATCTGGAGCAGAGACTCTGAAAGCTATTCATGGGATGGGGCACAGGGCATTCCACTTAATCTCTGATACAAACGTCTACTAAAGTAGCGCTGCATTCTTTACTGACAGAAGAAGGGATTCCTCTGACTGTTTCTGGGTAGGCAGAACTCTTCCAAGTGAGAATCAGGAGAAGAAAAGCCTTGGCTTTGTTCTGACAGCTCTCAAAACAGCATCACACAATGGGGACCAGCACCTCAAGTGTGAGAGCACACTGCTGCAGCATGAACAAAAGGCTCCAAAAGAAGCAGGCAGTGGTTTTAAAGAGGGAGCCCCACTCTAACTTGAGAATAGAAATTTTAAACTATGACTGCTAGTTCCACCAGTCATTATGTTGCTGCTGCCAACATGATGACTCCCTCATTCAGCTAAGCCACCCAAACACTGTGCTTTCACTAATGACTGTTGCTACACCTTGCCCAGCTGCAAAGAACAGGTAGTCCCAGAGCCATGAAACACCCAGGGAGGGATCAGACCATCTACAAGATAGGACTTTAAAGCAAATACACCACCTGGGACACCGAGTCTTCACTGATCTGAAATGGATGAGAACTGACAAATCCTCTGCCAGCAGGTAGGTGAAAGGTAATTTAATCAACTGGATTTGTCCCAATTCCTAGTGTACAGATCTCCAAAAACTAACAATACTACTGCAAGACAAACAGATCTGTAAAACAGCTACCTGCTTGCTGCTGCATGGGAACAGCCCCTCTGTGTCAGGAGACAACTCTGCTAGCTAGGGGACTGTGTTAGCAGTTAGTAGTTAGGAAAGAAGTGTACCCACACCAAACAGCTTGCAATATATACCTAGAGAGAACTGTATTTCTTAAACAGCGGAATAAGCCTGTACCTGCTGGAACCGGAATGATTCTGATCTCTTTTTCTGGTTCAGTTGCCACTCCTTAAAATGAAGTACAGCTTCATCAACAGTGAGTATGCCCATTTTCACTTGCTCCTGTAACGTAATCAGCTGCCGTTGACCTGGGGTTTTCATTCCAGCAAATGGATCATATATGCTTGATTGAGATGGGTCCCTTACAGGCCTGACTATTGTCTCTGAAGAGATAAGAACACAAAAAATATGATTAAATTTGCGGCATCTGCCCTCCTCACTGAATGCAAAGAAACTCAAGCACCCTTGATATAGCAGAGATGCAAAAAAATTACAGACTGAATGTTTCCCTAACAATGTTTTCCCTTTTTGTCCTTATGCCATCCTACTATTTGTCAGGGCTAAAAATCTATCTGAGAGATAGCCTTGTGCACAGGGATAATCTCTGTTCTTAAAAATATAATTCATGTGAACAGCACAAAATGTTCTCCCTTAAAGTACTCTGCTTCCTCACTGCAAAAATATCTCTCTCCTCAGCAATTCACAAAAGAGAGCTTTCACCTTGGCAGTCACAAAGCTAGATTCTTCCCAGGTAGTTTGTGCAGTGTAACTCCAGAAACAGAAAGGTGAAAACGCATCCTACTGTCCTACTGACGCTGGCTCTTTGCAACTCATTTGCAACATAACAAGGAGTTCCCAACACATGAGATCAGCGTTCAGATGTGGTTCCTGGCACTCTGAGAGTGCACAGGGTAAGAAGTGAAAGAACAAGGGCATAGTTTTGGAATTGCAGAGATCAATGGCAAGCAGTTCACTAAAGGTTAAATCCCAGGAAATAACGATCAACAGGCAGTGGCTGTATCCAGATCAAAAGTGGGACATTGACTCCACAAAGTAATATGGGTCACAACATGAAAAAGGACTTCAGTGATCATTATGAACCTGACTGCGGATAAACTCCAAGACAGGGGATATATACAATATGTGATGAAAGGGTTCCCCTCCACACTCTGCAGTTATAAAAGGTCAGAAAGGTTGGGTCATTCATATACGACTGTTATCCCCAGAGCCTTGTAAAACAGACCATTCTGCCACATTTCATACAAATGCAGCTACCTCAGCAGATTTGATTTTGGATTACTGGAAAGACTTTCAGGGTTAACTTCTGACTTACCTTTCTTAACCTTTTCTCTAGGGACATAGAGATTCTCAGGTCTTTGAGCTTTCTGTGCAAAAACTGTAAAACAAATAGTCTTTAAGTACTGAAAATGCATCTCATGAAGACAGAAATAGCAAGGATAAATATGGGAAGCATACTCAATTCTGCACTGCATTACAGCTTCGGTTACCCTACTAAGTCCATTAAAGAAAACAAGATAAGGACTTGTACAGTAGAATTCCCCTTCTATTGACCTCAAAGAATTTAGCTCAGCCACCTCTAAGAGAAATCTGGACATGTTTTCCCTACAGTCCTGTCATGGGGGAAGGAGGAGTCACTGAAATTACTCTCCCACATGTTACTGTAGTTCTTGTTAGAATGTGAAATATGACTAAGATTTCCAAAACTGCCTATCAAACTAATAGGCACAATTTTCTTCAATTTCAATTAAACGTCACCTCAGAAGGAGGTAGTGAGTTATAGAATCATGTCCTATACAAATGCTATTGAATCAATTATACTATTACACAGCAGCAATGTCTCAATTTATTAGCTTGATTGTGTCCTTATAATATCAAGATCTTTCTTATGTGGTTGGATTTGTTTATACCGTTTGGGGGTAATCTGTTGTCTTACTGCCTTCATTAAGAGCAAGCTCAGGCCAAGACCTCGGGATAGAATATCACCACATTTTCAGACTAGGCAGAAGAGGAAGAACAGATCTGAAATTGGATCCCAAAGGTAATCCAAGTCTGGAGCCAAGTAATCCAGAGTGTCTCAAGAACATGTAGATTTTCTTGGCATTTATTCTGCAACTGGAGCCCATGTCAAAGCCATTCTACAGTTGACTAATCTACAGATTTGGTCCAGGTACCCAACTCACTTTTGGAGATGTACAACTCATTGTCCGGCTGTGGAGAGCTGGATTCTGGTCTTGGAACAGGAACTGGAGGTCTGCTAGCCATTTCCTGTGGAAAAGTACCTTGTTCCACTGAGTAGTATACATCTTCACCATACTGCTGGTAAACTCCCTCCTCTGAATTTGGCACATCCATGCTACTGCCTACAACAGAGTAGAGTTTGTAAGAAAACAACCTGGCCAATTCACTGAACACTGGATCCTTTCAGGTGCACTATGTATCACATTCTTACCAAGCTGGCCATTTCACAGTTTTGCAGTGACTTAAAGTGCTGAAGCCCTTCAAGCCTTGATAAAGTCATTAACATCTAGTAGCACATAAGTGTTTGCCACTAAGCTTGTACCATCTGTGTTTTGGTGAAGAAACCACAGTGGAAAATCTCATAACTGTTTTTAAGAACTCAAGGAACAGTTAGTTCAATTAATTCCAGTTAATTAGCATATTATAACAGTTAACAAATCACACAGAGCGCTGGTTTCCAAAAGCTACTTGTGGTCTACACAGTACTACAGAGAATTATTCCTTTGTCTGAAATGAGCAATCATCATCAGCTGACAATATATTTGATCTCAGAACAATTCATCTCAGAGGAAGCTGGGTACACACATCTGTACTTAACAGGCCTAGCTACCATTATACCATTTCATCATTGCCATTCTATTCTTACTCCTAACATGACTGCAAAGTCATCAAATGCTGTCATACCTGATTTAAGGGCTAGTTTCCCTCTATTTGCATGCTAGCAAAAAGAATTAAGAGCCCCTGGACTAACTCCTTATTCTGTTACCAAGTCACAGTTGAATATACTAACCACTGGACTGACTTTGCTTTAGTGATGTCGTAACACCTAGTTGAGTCAATGCAATCAGACTGCCAGAGCTCAGTGTGGGCAGGGAGAACAGAACAAGATACTAACAGCCCCAGATCTAATCTTGCTCTGACTTCAGCAGGTTCACCCACAAAAAGTGAGCCTGTATCCCATGGAACCTGATGAGTCAGGAAAAGGCTTAGACAACCTGATCATGCTCAGTGGGGATAGCATGGAGCTAAAGTCTGACTTTGGTCAGAGAAGGCAGAGTGGCACTGAAGAGACAGAACACAGATCAGGTTTGGGAGCCATCAGTTCTTTTCCTCTTTCCGGGCCGCTGTTTTCAATGGATGGATTTCTGAATAAAGCATCTACATTAGAATTCATCACTAGCTTGTGCGGCTCTACTTTGTACTCAGCCTCTGCCCATGAGGGGAGCCTGCACCCATATCAGGACACCAGAGTTAATTCCCATCACTAAGATAAGGACGAAAGACAGCCATTCCTGAATAGATGCCAGCTGTGTGCTTGCACTCACTGGTAGGCAGGGACTGGAACTACAAACTGCTCCTCCTCTTTGGTAAGAAACTAACTGTATCTGTGAAATCACCTCACAAGCTGTTTTTTCTGTTGTACCTTGTTTGTACCCACTAAGGCAAAGCTGTCCATGTCAAACAGTGTGGACTGGCTCCTATGCTTAACAGATCAAGGAGAAATCTCAGGTTCCATTTAATTGCTTTAACTGCTACTGCCATCCTTATCTACAAACAAGTCTCACCTTCTAAAAACTTGCGGAGCATTGAGTCTTTTGTAGTTAGAGAAACTTCATCTCCAGCAACTGGAATATCTGGTTTAGACTGCAGCATCTCTACATCTGGAAAAAATCAGAAAGATGAACCTCTTGATTATGCCCTTAAACATGCAGAACAATGTAAGATAGTGTAATAAAATGATGTGATATTTCTGACTGGATCTTTGGTTTATAGCGAAAATCAAAGAGGAAGACAGGCAACTGACAACACATTTGCCTCAAAAAGGGCTCCTAAGTTACTATGTTCAGTCCCCTCTGCACAAATTTTTACCAGTGACCTGATGCTTATGCTTGAAGGTGACTAACATTGCTTTTGAGAAGTTCTGACAAGGCTCCAAGCAGGCACTGAGGATTAGCTATTATCAAGAGTAGGTTGGCCAGGTAAAGATTTTTGGCCTCTGCACAATGCTCCTGAGAGGACAAACTGAGTGGAAACTCTGTGACTTGGCAAAACAAGACATTAAGGACAAACTGGCCACGACACAGAAGGTAGTATTTGTTTTGTTTATTGGCTAAAAGTCAAAACAGCTGTCTGAGTTAATTAGTTGGACTGGAAGATGTTTAGAGGGTCAGATGACCATTTAGTATTGAGAAAGGAGTGACAGTAAACAATAAGATACTTTAAGTCAGTGTTTTGACATGAAGAATTAAGATTTAAAAAAAAGGGTCAACTTCACTGCAACCCTAAAACTAATCCTAAAACTGAAATAAAATGTTATGCAACCATGCTCCTAATGATATTAAAAATAAGCATGATATAAATGAATTGTTGAGGCTTATCGATACATGTGAATTGTTGAAGCATATTGTGAAGTATCTATTACTATGTAAACTATATGGTTTGAGTTACATGACAGAATATGGAATATTTCTCTATAAATGCCATTTTAATATATCCTGACCTTTCTTATTTTTTTCCTGCAAGCTGAGGAGATTATGAAAAAGGGCTAAGAATATGCTAGCAAGATTTTGCTTTGTTAGAATGTTGTAGGGTTCTTTAAACAATAATTGCCAAAAGACCCACTGACAGTCTTGGTCTCGAGAGAATAAAAATGGTGGAGGGAGAGAATATGTAAGAGAATAGAAAAAGGACATCACAACTTATTTATATATGAACTAATATATACTCTTTAGGTGTTGGAGGTTTGCAAATTACAGAGGAAAATAGATTTTAGTCAGCTGAAACATTCTAGGATAAAGAATTAAATCTCTGCAGGAAACTAACACTATCCAGGGTCTGAACGTCCACACAGTTCACTGATATGGAAACAGTGCTAAAATTTGTTTCCACAAGCACTTGGCCCCTGCCACTGTCTGACCTTGGACAGAGGAAATATATCCTAACTCTTTCCCAAAGTAAAACAGTGTAATCACGCGCACACACACAAAACCCAGGCAGTTTAAACCACACAATTCAAACAGGTTTTCAGCACTTTCAAGAGTCCTTGCTCTCAGAGCCTCTCCTGCACACAACTCCCACCTACTCAGAATACTGTTTTGCAAAAATCAGCAGGAGGCGCTGGTGAAAGGAAAGCAGAAAAAGCAAAGCACTTTATCTGATGCTGAAGTTCATACTACGAGACTGATAAGATGGAGATAACTCTCCCTTTTCTCTATTCAGTTGCTGTTTGTTACAGTGTGTAACTCAGCTAAATGACACTCACCTGCAATCAGCACCAAGCTGGAGCATATTTTGGAAAATTATGTTTGACTTTACAGGTATTTGAATAGTGTAATAAGAGGGAAGTGCTCTTCTGAAGTGGGAACAATTAGATTTATAAGAAATTAAATAAGGCAATTCAATCTCATTATTAAAGAACAACAAACAAGGTAACAGCAGGAGGTACCAAGTTCCCACTGATTTGGTTAGGAATACTTTATGATCTACACTGCTCAGGGCATCAAGACCTACCTGGGAAAGAATGCTCCCCACCAGCAAAAGGGAAAGCAGTGTTCACTAGATGAACAAAACCTTTTCTATTTTTTTTTTTAATTCCATCATTTACCTCAAAACTTAAAGGCACAGCTAGCAACTCAACATAGGTATGTGCAACTCTCACGCAGCATCAGTTTAAGCAAAATTGGGCCCTTGCCCAGCTTCTGCACTTTCTCTGTAAATGTCTCCCTAGGACCAAATGCAGAGAGGGGAACAAAAAAAAAAAAAAAAAAACAAAAAAAACCACAAACCAAACCAACACATAAAAATGCATTCAAAAATCAGAAGTGGGATGAAGAATACAAGAACAGAACACACTGGTATTCAAGTTTTTGCTACTACTTTTAACTCATTACAATGGCCCAGTCCTGTGTTACCTTATTCTCAAACCAGTTCCTGTCAGACAAATTGATCCTGTGATATCTAACTTTTCTTTGATTAGTCTCTGAAAAACTGTGGTGGAAGCACATCTTGATCACAATAAATGGGCATGCTGTCACATTATGGCTACACTTAAAATAGCCCAGGTATAGTCCTCTACACCATAGCCATAACTACTCACATAAACACTGCTCTGACCTGGAGAAAGTACCTCAGTAGAAGCTGATTATGATTTCCTAGGGAGTTTTTCATCCTCACAAACCTTTAAGTCAGTACAAAAGCTTGAAGCCTTTATTTGTGATAGCAGTTCTAAACCAGCCAGCACTCCCACTAATTTCCGTGAGAGTTTGCCTGTGTGCTAGTATTTTAAATAATATTGAAACACCTTCACTTTGAGAGAACCAACTTAAGTGTCAAGCATTGTGCCAATTTAACCTTACTTGTTACAGTACAGGTAGATTTTAAGCATTGTCAAGACTAACTGTAAATATTCTTCAGGCAAAGACGAACAGACTACATAAGAAAAACGGAGATTTTCAGTGAAAGACTCTCGAGTGTAAGGTAATGGAGATTCGTGTGCAGGAGCAATACACTAGGAAAACTCCAGAGAGTGCAGGAAGCACACTCATATTCCTCGCAGAGGTATTACAGAAAAGCCATATACAGATCTCACCAATGAGGACAACATTTTAAAATACAGACTCACTCACCTCTGCTTTTCAGTAAAGGAATCATAAGTACCTACTTTTGGGACAGCGTGGGTTTTTACCCTGGTAGTCCTACTAGCCCTGCAGAGCGTGCAGCACATTTGCAAACTAGAACTTTCTGGTGCTGATCCCAGAGATCTCTGCCACCCTGCTGACATGGCTGTGCTTCTCCTAAAGGACATACGCCTGCTGGGCGTTTGCAACTGAGGAGGCTTAAGAAAAGCAGCCTGATTTAAGCTTCAAATGCACAACTTTTCCTAGCTCTCCATCTCCACATCCATCAGCCAGGCAGGCTCTGTTCTGTGTACTCATCCCAAAAAACAGCCAAACTCCCTCCTGAGTTCTGTCAATCAGAGTGAGGGCAGGAAAACCTGCGTACTTGAACTGTACAACTTAATGTGGCTTGTTTCACAGAAGCAGGTGAGGGAACACACACACAAGCAACTGAGGCAGCAGACTGAGCAAGGTGGTGATCTTCAGCGGGGAAGAAGAAACGAGTGCCTTAAAACAGTTAGTTCTTCCACCAACAGTCTGCAGTGCTGGCAAATGGTTTTCTTGACAGGAAGCAATTCTGATATAAATCTGAACAAATATAAGAACATTTTCAGAGAGGCTTTTCAGAGTCTAGTTCAAAACTGGTAAATTAAAGGGGGTTTGATTTGCATCCAAAAAGAAAGGAATATCCCCTGCATAGTTTCTGGGACATCTGGACATTTAAAGGGTAGAAGACGAAGAGTTGGGCTTAGTGGTTTTAAGCGTGTTTTTTCCCCCTCCACAGACTTAGCCAATCAACCACATTCAGAGGTGCACTGATTGAAGGCAGAGCTTCCAAACATCTAAA
This sequence comes from Tyto alba, assembly GCF_018691265.1. Taxonomy (NCBI): domain Eukaryota; kingdom Metazoa; phylum Chordata; class Aves; order Strigiformes; family Tytonidae; genus Tyto; species Tyto alba. Next base: position 22,928,323 of record NW_024881261.1, on the reverse strand, counting down.
CTCTCACCCCCATTACTGTGAACAACAGCAGCTTTGTTCCTTAGGAGCTGAACCGGCCTTACTACTTATCTCCACCTGAAAGCAGAAAAATCCTGGTTTTGGTAGCAAAACTATCCCTACAGCAGCCAAACAAAACTTCACAAAGAAGGATTTATGATTTCAGACAGAGAACCGTCAAAGTCTTCTGGACTCCATAATCAACAAAAATGTGGTTTATAACATCATTTAATCTAAAAGAGGAGAAAATCAGCCCAGGACAGGTATAGTATATAAAAAAAAAGTGTTTCAGTAAGAAAGCTTTTCCCCTGAGGCAGCACACTTAAAAGTGCAGAAACACTAGAAGTCCTTGTGCAGGTTCTTAAACTATAATAAGCTAGATTCTCTACTCATCATGGGAATCATAAAATATATCAGTGGGATGAAGACAGACCAAATAGGCAGATAAGTAAGAGCAGCAAATTTACAAATGCTTAACATAGGTACTTAACTTGATATTTGCACTGAGTATTAATGAAATGGTGAAAAAGTTAAACATCTACATATTTATCAGAATTAGCTCTATATTTTTAGCAATAAAACAAGTGGATTAGAATAGTGATTTTTTAATTATAATCTTTCCAGTACACATACTTCTAGATGTTCACTTTCTTTTGTTCTCAAGCTGTTGAGATAGAAGCTCAGCTCTTGTTTTTCAGCTTCCCAGTTGTCAGTAAAACCACATCTTACATAATGTTCTTTTCCACCAGTGTCCCTACCTCCCTGGATCTCAGGAGGGAGAAGTAGGACATGCTGGAAAATTTAGTCTCTTCCGAATGCTAACTCACTTGCTCAGGGAGTCCTTAAAGCAATGAGGAAACAGCTCGATCTTGTACACTGGCAATCAAAGAAAGGTTTAGAGCAATTTTATCAGCCTGCCAACATCAAAACTGGAGCATGGTTTCCTTGTGCTGAGAGCAGAAAAGCTGTAACCAGCCCTTACTCTGAAACTCAACTGAGGCGCTACTATGCATAAGAGACACAGATTGGCTTAGGCCTCTTGGGTGGGGGCTCTGAGCAACCTGATCCTGTTGAAAATGTCTCTGCTTATTGCAGGGGGGTTGGACTAGATGACCTTTAGAGGTTCCTTCCAACCCAAACCATCCTACAATTCTGTGATTCTATGAATATACGTACAAAGATCTTCTGGGGCACCAGGAACAAATCCAGCCATGGATTCATAAAGCTCTTCATCGGAGCCAGGATTCAAGGAACACTTCATTAACAGATCAGTGGACAGATGAGCCATGGACTCATAAACAGACTCATCCTCCTCGCCTTGCATCAGCTCTTCTTTAATGTGACTCTTCAGCATATCTGCAGTTTCCTGGAGAGGAAGGAAGGTAAAAAAAAAAAACAAACGTTCAGGTCCCATTTAAATAAAGAATTTGGAGAATCAAAGCAAGGAAAAGATATCTCACTCTCACATCACTGATGGAAGAAAACCTTCTAAAAGCAGCCCACTCCCAAAGACTAAGGCTTCTCAGAGGAATTAAATTCACACTACAGCTGTCTGGGCCCAGCCTTCAAGATCTATGTTGTATTAGTAAGTAATGAAGGTGAAACAAGTTAGTGTTGACACATTCTGAAAAGCCATTACAGCCTCTCACCACCTCAATTTCATGTCCTACCTGATGTCTGCAAACTCCTAGAACATAAGTAAAGCTCATTCTAAAAATACAAATGCTTGTCAAAGGCTATTCTGGGGTAAGCGTAGCTGACCATAAGGGGGAAAGCTTGACACATGCGGAGCACTTACAAGAAAGCAACGTTTTAGCTTTGGTGTAGATTCAGTTTCAGTTTCTTGGCATAAGCAGCAGCATGCTAACACCCAGAGTGGGAGTACACAGACCCTTTTCGGTGAGATTAACAGGAAACCTCACAGCAGGCAGCTGTTCATGTAATACAGGCACCTTGCTATTTACAGGACAGCAGAACCTTTTCTCACATATTTTCAAAGGGGGCAGGGGAGGGGGGGAGCAGGAGGAGTGCAGCGCAGATCTTCACCAAACCACGCAAGGGAGCAAAACATGAAGCTTCATCCCAACCTCCTCCCCACGTTCCAACTATGCCACAAGCACAGCCATCTTAACCAGATGCAGTACTACAAGATACAATTCCATCCACAGCCACCACCTCACAGGCCTTCAATCCACAGTGCATGTGTCAATACTGTCTACGCATGCTTCCCCCCACAGTTAAAATGGACCAGGCAGGTAGCTCCTGTGATGATATAGCGAAGTGCAGAGCAACTTTTTCCCGAGAAAAAAATTAGGTAAGTAAAGGGGTTCACCGGGATTTTCAGATATCCATACTAGTAGTGCTTCTAGTTGCTACCTTGCAGTGGACAAACTGGCGCAAATCATTTGTGTGCTCTGGTACTAAGCTTCACAGAAAGCTTGATGGTCAGTAAGCAGGACCTACTCTTAGCACTGTCACTGTGCTGGTGAAGAGAAATACATGGGACGAGCACAGTACTGCAGTAAGAGGTTGGAAGGACTTCCTAAGCATATGTCATGCCAACGCAAAGATTTTAATAACACAATTTACACTTTCTGCAGCCCTCCTGATCTAAGAACAGGGAATTACCTTTATTTAGCTCTAATGTATAACCCTAAATTCATGCCTATGTCAAGAAACAAGCCCCATGTCTAAGAACCACCCATGCCTCCTAAATAGGGCTTAAACACTACTGGAATTGGCTGGCAGAACCACACTAAGGATGGTAGATGTATCACCCACCATTGGAAAACCGTTAGGGACAATTACGCACAACTTTTCAACTGAAAGCAAATCCAGATAAAATCTGCTCAAGAATGCATGTGATCCCAGTCAAGGAGCTGCTTGTTATTTTGTTGCATACAGGCTAGAAACAACTCAAATGGAAAACAAAGGATAAACCCCATGCATACTGAAGGACCCCACAGAAACAAGGGCCTGGTGCAGCTGGAGTCAGGTCCATCTCATAATCTGGAAAAAGCAGAGTGCTCTTTCCTGGAGATGAGGTTAACTCGAAAAGAACTGAATTGTGAATTGGGCTTCCAGACAGAACGATTAAGGAATGGACAGCTATCCTAATGCAGGAAGAAATGGATTTCAAGTGGAACAGGCAGACTACAGAGATCAGATGTGAATGAGCTAATAAGCAATCCAGACTGTACTATGACTACTCAGAGAGCACCTCAGATTATACCTTCCCAAACATATTCTACTCCCCAAAGTAAGTGGGATAAAGGGGCTGTAGTTTTCCCAAGATCACAGGTTAGAAAAGTATACCAGGTACCAACCATGTCCCTGCAGAAAGTTCATTAGATGGATGGATAAGGAAACCCAGCATGGCAGTCTCTTGCTTCCATCTTATTTGCTCTGTGCAAAAGCTCCAAGAACTTCCCCAGCTCCAGAAATGCACCCAACCCTCCAACCTAGAAGCTTTTAGTATGGCTGGCTGGATGTCTGTCTTCTACACCCTACCACACTACACTGCACCCTTTATTACTCCATCACTCCTCCTCCCACAACACTAAGTGCCAAGCTTGGTGCCAGTGCCTGCACCTGCTGTGGGACAATGCAGAAAGACTGCTGCTTCCTCTTACCACATATTCATCAATAAATTGGCGGAGGTCCTTAAAGCCATGCTTTTCTGCTATGGTGTTTGGATAGTGGCCATATTTGTTGGCTACACTGTAGGCTTGCAGTGCTCCAGGGCATGTAAGCAGCAAGGCAGTGAGGTTCTTCAGCCCGTATCTTGCAGAGAAGTGAAGCAGTGTTGGCAACTCTTCATCCCTCTGATCTGTGAGAAAAGGAACCTGTTAGAATCTAAGCTTCTCTCTAGCAGCAATATAGCCAGTAGGTGAGAAACAAAATTCCTAGCAAACACACAGACCAAAGCAGGTGTGAAAGCCCTGAAAAGTAAATATACAGTTTCAAAAGAGCTAACTGCACAAATTAACTGAGCTATCTAGCGCATCTCCAGTCTTAAGTCCTATGACCTTTCCTGGGTTATCAGGCACTGCAGTAGCTTAATATATGGAGGATCACAGGTTTGCAAGGACCTCTTAGATTATAATTCCAGTAGGATCCAGCTACTGTAAGGCAATCACGTCATGGTGCCACACCAATCCAACTACTGAGTGCCCACTGTACAACTTAGGGCACAGTTATGGGGTTGGGGGAAAAGGACTGGGCTGGGGAGAAATGCCACGTGGGACTGGGAGAAAAACATGGGAGAAAATAAAGAGGACATTTTGGGGAGCATCATCTTTTCCCTTTAGTTGTGTTTGAAGCTCTCTCCGTAGCTGCATCTGCCACAGTGCAAGGAAGTGAGACTGATGCGTATAATAAAAAAAGTCACCCAACCTTAATGGCAATCATCTTTCTACAGGCATCATCAGAAGTTTAGCTTCCTGGCTGAGATGCAAGATTTTTAGACAACCTGTGCAGGTACCACACACCTCAGTGTTAAGGCACTCCAAGGTAAAACAACCGATACAGATGAAGTTTAAAAAGAGAACAAAAATCTTTCAACTTACTTGTTGTCATATCTTCTTCTTCCAGCTGGTTGATTCCAAACAGGTGTAAGCCACTGGCAGGAATGTTCTTCTTGAGTGACTCAGTCAACAGCTTGTCCAGTGCTTCTATGCTGTATGGAACAATTTTAAAGGCCTAGAGATAAATGGAAAGTGATTTTATTTGGGGGAGTCTGGAGATTCAGTTTAGGTGAGGTTTATAAGGTGTTTCTTTATTTAGTACACATCAGAAGACAGTAGGCATAAACTCTGAAGGTAGCAATGTTCAGGTCAAGCAAAGAACATTAATAACTTCCTGATCTAGAAACAGAGTATCATTAATCTGAGAAGATGAGAACCATACACTCCAAAACAAGACATAGTACAACGAGCAAGTCACTCATGCAACTGGAAGCACAGAAAACTGTTACTTCCTACATCCTTGACAGGTGTAATCTTACTTCTGAAACTGTTCCAACCAAGTGGCAGTCCTGCTCTAAGTACGAACTGGTCCATTTTGAATTGCTCTGGTGCACACTCTGGGTTTGGCTTTTGGACTGGTTCTTAGCCAACGACTGGGAAGAAGGTATATTCCTCAGGTAGAGGTACAGCCCAGTACAAACTGCTCCACAACTTGAACTAGAAAGAAAGGGAAAGAGTCTCCCCTCCCCCAGGTATGCTGGTGACTAACAACACTACTCTGTAGGCTTCCACTACATGGCTGATCAGGCACATGCAGGCAGGCAGTAAAGACAACACATCTGGAGAACTTGCCTGTGCAGGCTTTACCTCTTAATAGGGTTCAAGTACCCCAACTGTGCAAAATATGGTAAGAGATCTGAGGAGTGATTTTAAAGAAGTAAGTGCTAAGAATAAACAAATCATTTTATGATACTCTGCTTCATTCAGCTAGTATGAATCTTTGCTGCCTTTTCACATCTTTTCCAAGAACCCTTAGGTACAAATTTCCAATTTATTTCTTTATGGTACTTTCTGTTACATCAAGTTCTGTCATCCCAATCTTTTCAAGTCATCAAGGTCTAAATGTGAGTGTTGATTGACTGCATGTTATTTGTGTTAGTTGGAAAGCCTGATTCACCTTAGCCAGCTATTTTCTGCAGAAACAGAAAAAACACCTGTGCTTTCACTAAAAGGGGATGTTAAGGTTACATGGAAATCCCTATATAACCCTGCATTTCTTAATTTCAGATGAGCTACTTCATGGCAATCACTTTTGCTTATGTCTACTTGTCTAGCCTCTGAAAGAGCTGGTTTCCAAAGTAGCTGTTTGCTAGAGTCATTACCTGGCACATGAACTGTACCGGGTTGGCTGCCTTAGCCAACAGACTGCTGATTTCATCCATGTCGGTATGATAGGTGACACTTGTTTCTCCCACCATCAAGTCCCCTGAATATATCTGCAGAGGCACTGTCCCAGAGGTTAAATCTTTGAAAAGAAAGAGAAGAAATCACAATTAAGAACAATCAATGAGAATGAGTCTACATCAAATACCCTGAGGATAGGAGGAGTTTGGAGATACTGCCAGCTGGATACCAAAACAGTTTCTTGTACTAAATTCATGAAAAATCATGAAAAAAAAGGAGATGATGTTGGTCTGAACACTAGGTAGGAAATTACTTTGGAACTACCTTCTTTATAGCTACGTCGGTGCATATCACCTGTGAGCTGCTAGGTCCTCTGCTAACAGTAGTCTGGACCACTAATGTTAACAGTACATCACCTCAAACTAGAAAGCCTCACATCTCTCCACCCCTGGCTTTCTCTGGAGCAGTCTCTAAACCATGCCATAAAATATGAGAGCTGGGGAAGAAGGGGAGAGAAACCAGAAAAGTCATTAGGGATTTTGCAACCCCCATCAGCCTCACTAGTCTCTGAACGAAATCAGCTTAAAAGAATTCCAGCTTTGCATCTTTACTCATGCACCTTGCACCTGCACCTTTGGATCTTCTTGATGTTTTGTCCAGTGTGCATTGAAAGAGAAAGTTCAGACCTGTGAAACACAAATGTTTTGAATCCCACTGAAATTAATCTTTCTCTGTATATATGCTTGGCTGTTAACAACTCAGAAAATGATGAAATAGTTACAGTCATGCATGAAAGGAATTAAAAATATATTTCTCTTACTGCAGTTATAAACTGCAGAGCTTACATAGTTGTACACTCCATCAATGTGAAGGTCATGCTTATAACTCACAGTGCAAGTTAGTTTCCAGGTCCATGTTTAAGTTACAAGTCTTGATTTAAAACAGATTAAGTTGAGCATTTTTGCGTGTGTGAGGACACCTTCTTTAAATCAATCCACCTCACCAACTTTACATGAGTTGCTATAATGAGTATTAGACTTTATTCTCAGAGCTGGCACAATGACTCTTCAAGAGGAAAGACCAAAGTAGATTAAATAAAGTCATGCTGGGAAACTACTATCAATCTGTAAGGCTCTGAGAACTTGCCCCTAAAGTTTAGACAACCAAGTTTTGTAAATGTAGATATCTAGAATGACAAAACATATCTAAATTGAAAGGCAAGCTTCTGATCACAGAGAGATCATTACACATTAAGCACATGCTGTTATAGTCATGCAATTATTTACTGGCACTTATCCTCTCTTGGTGCCCTGCCAATGCTAATGTGGCGGTGGTTTTAACATGCAGTTAAGCTCAAAGTGCTTTACGACCTGCAGTCTGCTCTCAGAACTCCCAGTAAGGTGTTTTCACACTGCAGCCCTGCTGCTGGTGAGGGGAGAACAGAGCCTCCAGGCAGCAGCCTCAGTTCCTCATCACAGAAGTACCACAGACGACAATGCAAGTTCAAGATTTCCTGGCCTCAAGTTTTCCTGCATTGCAACCTTTACCCTTATCCCTCTGGAATTTTTCAGGACAGGCAGGTTGAGATAGAAAGGAAGCAATTTGGCAGCAGCGGGGAGTATCTCAGCCCAACTTACTTGGAGCCTCCACAGAGATGGTGTACTCATTCTCCATCTCCGCCAGCACACGCACAGACGATGCACTCTCTGGAGAGAATTCAACTTCAGTTTTCACTTCGCCATCTAGTTTACATTTCATGATAATATAAACTGTTGTCTGCACCTAAGAGAAAAAGCATTACAATATGCAGGTTCACAACATAAGAACACTTACTTTAAGTCCCTCTTCTAGGGATTTTGTTGCCATTGCAACTAAGACATGAATTATCATCTGTCACTTTCATGGTTCTGAATAGTTGTCAGAAGCATCTTCCAGTCATGGAATAACTGGGCAGGTGGCTTCTGTTACAGCTTGCACCGGCATAGATACATGCATGAAGCTGATAAAACTGCAGATTTATCAGCTATATTTATAAACTGATTAAAGCTAAATTTATAAAATGACTTTGCTTCAACTCTATCAGTCTCTTCCCTCAAGTAGCACAGCCCTGCTCTAAACAAAAACAGAGGAAGAAATGGACTTTCTCCATCTGAGGAGATGCTAAATTAAGAAATGCTGTTTTTTCAGACAGGAAGACATGATCCAAGATCTTCAGAGTCACTTGCATGACATGCACCCAAATTGTCATATTAGACTGCGGAGTTAATTGGTTCATTACAATCACCTTACTCCACTTCCCACCCCTAAATCTCACCAGAATGGAAGATAGGAAGTCAAGAGTGTGCACCTGTCTCACAGCACACAAGACAAGCAGCTATGTTAATGAGACTGTCTGCCAATAAGTGACATTGCAGCCTAGACAACACTGGGCACTGCATGTTACCAAGATATTTCTGGGCCAAGCTCATGAAACAGAGACACTGGGGACAGGTGGCTGAGAGGGAAGGTGACAGAAAAGAAATTAGAGACTAATTCCAAGGCCTGTAAAGCTGTCCATTACAGAGTAGCATAATGGGTTGCACCAGCCCACGGTGAGAACATAGCCCAAGGAGTGGACATACAGTACCCCACACCGTATGCGGTCAGGTTGCACCACCAGATGGTTCCCAGTGCTCTTGGATGATCCATGTTCTTCACTCATGGCAAGTCTGTGGGAGTAAACTGGGTTCTTCTCGTCTTCCGTTTCTGTATCAGTCACAGAGTCACAGCCTGAGTCTAAAATAAAGCATACAGAGTCCTGTTACATCACTCCCCTTTGCTGAAAATGCGTATCACACACATCCATCCTAAGAAACAGCTAGGGAGGTGGTGGGGTGTAACTTGCTATACTTTTCAAAGTAACGCTCAGAAAAGGGGATCTAGTTGAAGAAAGGGAAGCTACAGAGCTTCCTCTTCTTTTCACTTACAAGGATTGCTGGGAAACATTAACAAAGACACAAAAGTGCTAGAGTAGCACTAGATATGCTTACAAATCAAACAACAACGCCACTCTTTGCTGAAATGGGTAGTCCCTTCTCATCTTAGGTAGGAAAATCAGTATGTTAATGACTAATATAAGTATTATCAGCAACTGGACTCATCTGACTCCAGCTTCACTTTGAATACATTGTAGAATGGGCAGCAGCCTTTAATCTCCCTCTCCTAAAGTAAATGAAGAAAAACAACTGTCATTTCAGTAGTATCTTTAGTTTTCTGAATCCTGCTTAAATTGTTTACCCCAACTCCCAAGTTCATTATTGTGTCGACAAAATACAACATGAGGCAGTAGTCTGAAGGGATCCTGTTCCTTGACTAAAGCCTAGAAGCTCCTGTATCTATACAAGAGTGAAATTGAAACATACCAGAGCCTTCGCATTGAAGAGTAACAGTACTCTACCCAAACAGACCCAAGAGTATAAGTAAACATATGTAACCCTACAATCTGTGTGTACAAAACAATGTTCTCATTCCTGCTTCCCAGTAACAGCATGGATACTGAGGGAAGAGCAAACTGAATTGATATCACTGGCTGCAAAAAAACCTAGCAAGAATTAAAATAGATTACAGGTCTCCTACCCCTGCCAGGAAATACCTTTTCCCAACTAGAGAAAGGAAACAACAGACAATTTGTATCTACTTAGTAGAGAGCACTTTCTTATCTAGCTTCTGCCTCTTGATTCACATGATTCACACCTTTTTTCCCCCATCTCCCAAAACATAGGGTGAAAGTCAATGACTTCCCATTGTCAGAAGACCAGCATGAATTCTTAAAACTATCTCCCATGGCCAAAATTTTCCAAACCTTGGAAAACCATGGAGCAGTCAAGGATTTAAGACATTTTTGAAGTTATTTATTATTTACTACTTACTGTAAAACACATCTGTAAAGAGGAGTATAAATTATTTATTAGATAAAATATCAGGTTTGGACTGCCAGAGGTTTTACATTAGTAAGAAATGTTCTATTCAAATGCTCAGTCCTGATGAGAAAGGCCTAAGTGACTAACCACACAATCTATCCTGTGGCATCCATAAGGTGAAGCTGTCAACAGTCCAGATTTTACTCAGAATCCCTCAACCTCTAGGTACATCAAGTTTCCACAAATCAAGAGAGCCAGTTATTAAACCAGACTTCTACTAGGAGTTCATGTTCTGCTAGTTTCAAACAGTGAAGATGGAAGAGACTCAGGAATTTAAATCTAGACTTCTTCATTATTACTATTACCAAAGGCTTAAACTTAGGATATTTCAAATTCTTTGTCATGCACATTGTTATATATTTTCTATACATTTAAATGGGATTTTATGAATTATATGAATGTGACTTTGCTTTCAGGAGACAGGCTAAGCCACAAATTTATAGTGAATAATTCAGCCGAAATTTTTGTTACAAATAGCGGTGCACATATGCTCAACTAAGTACATGAATCACACCACATGGCAAGTAAGCCTGCTCACATAAGTGCAAGTAGATTGCTGCTTTAATGTTTGCTGTAGAAAGAGTAGAGCCAAAAATCTGCAGCTCTGTAAAGTTCAAGTAAGGCATCACCACCAACATCAACATTTCTTAAACAAACCTAGAACAGTACATGTAATTTAGTGAATAGATTTTAATACTGCACCAACACAAATCTGCAGATTTGACTAAGAAACTACTCTGACACAAGGCTATGCACTGAAAGAGGTCTTCTGAATTTTCAGACAGTGGTGCTAAGTATTACAGAAAATGGACTGAAGTTTTAAATTCCTTAACTTGGTATTTTAATTGATACTGTCTTGAGTCATCAGCTGCAAGAGCCAGACCCCAGTTTTGGGAGCCCTTCTCTTAGGGAAAAGTGGACTGAGTGCCAGGCTGCCCAGCTGCATGGGAAAAAATAAAGCACTGGTCCCACATCCTTCCCTTACACAATAGCTATCACATCAACTGTTTGGCATATGCAGAGCAAGACACCATGTCTTTTGGGGAGGAGGAGAAGAGACAACTGTTACTAGAATAGTGTCTCTATAATCTCTCTTGGTTATTTCCAACATGACTAAATCAGAAAGACCAAGCTCACCGCAGAGAGAGCCCATGATGTCCAAATTACAGCAAATCATTCATGTTCCTGCAACATACACACAAGGTGACACTTGCCTAATATGTCCTAATAGTAAGGATATCATCCCCACCCCAATATGGAACCAACAGTGTGGTAATTTGTACCTCACTTACCCAACATACGGTCCATTTCGGAGGAAAATGAAACCTAAAGCTGTAGATGTCAGTTACAGCATCTACAGTAAGCAAGGATAAGAAAGGAGAAAGGAGAGAACAAGCCCTCCAGTCTCTCTGCTTTACTGATGTTATTTGATACTAGAAACAAATTAGCAGATAAATAATAACTTGAGCTTTTAAGAAGTTCTGGCATCGCCTGGTCCTGTCTTGCACTTCCGCGTTCTAGTAACAGAGTTGACTGCCCAGAGGTCAGATGTAAGAACAGGGCTGTTAGGTAATACAGGAAGAAGCAAGCAATGTTAATCAGTAATTGGATTAACAGCTAACAGAACAGGCACTTGGAGTTTCAGGTATGAATTATTCATCTGGTTTTTCATTCAGAAAATTGTGAAATTGCAAATTACCAACTTCCCACGTAAGCAGTAAAGTGATGCTATGGTCATCCTGCAAGTTCCAGTCACATGCTACTGACCTGCAAGCACTGGAAGAAGAAACCATCCCGTTACATTGAATAATATCCATACTCTAACAGGACATGTTGTTAGATCAGGCTTCTCGCTCGCTAAGATACTTGAGTAATGACAACCCATTTACATATACAGATTCAGCAATTACATCATTGTAATGATACCCGGGCTAGAGAGGCCATCACCGAGGAGATCAACAGACTCATTAGAAAGTTAAGTGAATACCTGAATTGAGCTTCTCCATGAGCAGCTGCTGTAGGTCTACAGCTTGTGGTTATGAACAGCTCTGCCTTAACTGGAGGGCCTTTCTGTTCCCCTTTAAATGAAGGCTACCTCAGGCCACGCTTGAGAGTCTGTGAAATACTTGTGAGAACAGCATCAGGAGGAGGAGATGTGGTCCAAGAAACCCAACCACATTTCCCCTTGAAGAACGTGCCCCCTTCCAGGAAGCATCAGTAGCTGAGCCACAGAGAGCAGCCCCACGCTGCCCCCTTCTCACCTGCACTGCCTGGCTCCCCACACAGCTGCCCTGCAGAAACTCACCCCCGGGAAAAGCGCAGGGAAAATGCAGGCATGGCCACGCACTTTATAAACCATTCAGCAGCTTTAGAAACTAATACAAAGCAGCCAGTTATTTTGACTTGTTGCTGAACAGTGCACACAGCCTGTTCTGTCATCCATTTCCTTCTGGCTGAGCTGGCGGGCTATCGGCATGGAGCCGACAGCTGCGGTTTCTCAGAAGTCAGCCCTTACCCCACAGGATATGTGAATGCTCAGAAGGAGTCAGCAGCCTGCCCAGACCACTCTGTCATCCAGATATTCATGCAAATGGCATGACTGAGCAACAACTTGTCCCTATAGGTTCTGCACGTGCAGACTACCCCCTCACTGGCATCTGTGAACACTTCCCACCCCATCCATCGACCAGCTCACCAGCCAAGACAACTAGCTTTCACGAGGCCTCAGACCTTCACTTCAGTACACCCAGAGCAAGAGGGAAGGCCCTCAAAGATAGCTCCTGCTATCACCTAAAGCTTCCAGCTGGCCAGCCTCCTTTTCCAAGTGCAAACAAGGACATTAAATCTCTCAGAGCAACTCTATCTTCATTTGAGTGAAGCACAGAGTACTGACAAAGTACTCAGGGAAAGCAGGGAAAGTTATCTTTTATCATGCTAACCTCAGAGAGCCCCTGCTTTACCAAGGAAATACAGGCTCAGCAGTGAAACATCTTGTGATAATCCCTCAAAACTGGGTTATACTGTAGCAACATTTCCCCTTTCAACAGAGTGGAGAAGCATGCAGAAAAGCAGCAGGTGAGAAGAAAAAACACAGAAAAATATAAGACTTTGTAAAACTGCCCATACAGAACAAATAAATTATGGGACATCTCCCCCTTCTCTTCAAACTCCTCACCTCAAGTAGGTCATCTACAAGCATAGCACCTAAAGACAGATTTTCCGTTCTACAAAGAAGTGGTCACATCTCATTTGTACTGTAAAGTTGGAAGTTACAATAAACTAGTTCTCATCCTCCATCAGGCAAACAAGGTGTATTTTACTATGCCAAGTTTTGATTGACCCAGTGTGCGCGTACACAGTTGTGCAACACATAGGGAAGCTGTATCCTTACAAAGAACACAACTGGGTTATCAAGAGATCTGTTGACGGGGCTGGTGTTTCAGCAAATTGTGAGAAGCCAGAAGGTAAGTTGTGTTTACCTTTGTAACCTAGTAAGACAATATTTATCCTTAATACTAAAAAACATACATTAGTCTGCATTCCTTTATAAAGCGCATCTTATCCAAACTTCAAGGAACAGTTTTCCTTTGTCATATTTTAGAGCTACACACATGTAACTGAAAGGAGGAAAATGTCTTTGCAGCTGAGTGCAAGAGGCTTTCATGAAGATCATGAAATTTTAACTTAAGTGAATGAATCTATTCACTTTTCTTGGTTTAGTGCTCCCGAATGGTGCTTCCAAGTTACTTTTTAATTTCACCTTTGAAACAAAAAGTGTTTGGAGAAAACTGAGTCACCAAAAGTTGTTTACAATGCCAAGGGCAACTCCATGTCACTCCTGTAAGTACTGGAAGGTAGGGATGAGAAAGTAGCCAATAAATATCATACTTGGGTTGCAGGAACAGGAAACTTGGCACATAGTTCTGAGAACAGTGAGGTCGAGAAAGGAAAGTTTGAAAAGCCACAAGAGTGGAAAGGACACAGAAGAGAAAGCAAGAAGAAAAGGTACGAAATACCAGACACTATGAAAGACTGGTAAAATAAAAGTCTCAAGCAGATGGGGAATTGGCAGAAAACAGGAAGCTAACATACACGATCAAAGGTACCTTCTGTGGGAAATTTTCCATTTTAGGGAATGTCACCAGTAACTTCCAGTTGGCTGCTTGGGCTGGGTACAGTTTTTAATTATTCCTGGCACTCATTATTAATGTCAGATGAAAAACGGGACTGAGGAGGCAAAGTCAGCTGCGAAGCAATTGTGATCAGACTGATGCATATAACCATCGCACCTCACATGACATTTCCTGATGTGCAGTAGTGGGGGTAGGAATCCTAGATGGGAATTCCTTCCTGCTTTAGAAATGGATGAAAATGGGAACTGGACTGACATGCCTCTGGAATTCTTGTCATGGATACAATGCCACACAGGTAACAGTTGGGAAACTGCCTACATCTGCCATCATCTGCCCCAGCAATGCTTCCCAGCCTCCTCTGCCTTGTGGCTGCAGATGACTACTGGATGGGCTCTTATAGTTAGTTTGGGATCATTGGTCTGCAATCCCCTCTTCCTCAGTAGCTTAGGAAAGTACATTCTTGGTCTGTAATGCTACAGGTTGCAGGAATACACCATTCACAAAGATCTAAGCACAGGGAAGTTTCACAGAAGCTCAGCAATTTCCCCAGGATGGCAAGACAACACTCGGTAATCCTATCACAGAGCAAAGAGGAAATTGCAAATTGTGGCCTCCTGCAAAACTCTTTAAAACTTACAGCTCTCATTCATTCACTAGCAGTCCTGAGCTGAGAGCAGGACCTTTAATGTAAAGAACTGGATGCACCTGAGATAACAGTGACTCTTACAGCCACAACGTGCAAAACCTCAGGGAAAACGCACAGTCTCAGTCCAGCACAGTTTTCCCTCCAACCCCAGTAACAGACATGTTCCACAAATACAGACCTCTCAGAATACTGTTCTGAGATTCTGACAAATTCTGCTCTTAAAAACATCATCAGATGACCTTGTATAGTCCTGGAGAAGAAATGTCTTCTTCCATTACCTAATAAAGCACAAGAGTGCCAACACTGTCCCTACAGTGCTGTTGCTTGACCAGAAAAGACTGTTTCAACTCAAATGCATACTTAACTCCAGAGAGTTATCCTGGGCTAGTGAACCTGCTGAGCTGCAAAAAAACAAACAAACAAACAAAAAAAAACAAAAAAAAACAAACCACAAAAAACCAAAACCAAACAACATAAATCTGTGCATTTGTCTGGAGGCAGATGTTCACAAAAGAAAGAGCTATAGCAGTTTAAAATACAGCTCCAACCATCACAGCCTTCTTTCCCCTTCTTTATTTTCATCAGAGGCTATGACCCATGCAGCAGAACCAGCGGAAAACAGCATGTGTTTGGCTGTGTCAGCAACACACAGGACCAGGATCTCTGCTTCAGCAGCAGACAATGGGGCTGTAAGCTAAACTGTCTGTCCCTGAACTTCAGGATGAGGAGGAACATTTATACATTTCACTCATATCTACTGCAGATAGTAATTGCCAGTTCAGGGATGAAATGCAGAGTTTCCCTTATAACACAGAGATAACATAGCTTATGTGACCATGTCTACAATGTGTTACAACTGCAAAGTGTATTTAGCTTGTAGTTCTCTCACTAAAGTTCAATCAAACATGTACCACACTATGCTGGCCTCAAGCTAAAAGTATGCCTGGCTATTATGGTTCAGAAACTGCAAGCCAACTCACTGTAATTCTTTGAGCTCTCAGTTAGCCTTGGGCTCTCAAAGGCCTAGTGGTCAATTTGTGACAGGATTACGTGTATAAACCTAAGAACTAGCTGGGATGTAAGGGAACAGGACAGAGTCAGGAAAGAGTTTCTGGGGAAGATGCAAGGTTCTGGCCACCCAGACAACAGACACTGTGTACATGACCAGAATCTCAAGGAAGAGGGGCTGGATTAGTTCGCTTCAACCACCTGTGCTGGGAGAAGACAACACATACTGAAAAAGTATATACATGGATGATGATTTTTGAGGGTGCCAAGATTTACATTACACCCATTGCTGATTCAGGTCTTCATGAGCAATCACATGCAAGAAACATGAACATCCAACTTTCTGATTATCTCTCTTCTTGCGATACCTCTTTGCTTCAATTTAAGCACGCTTACATGACAGAAAAGACTGTCTACAAAAAAAGCCAACAAAGCTGGAGTTCCACCTAAAAGAGCTGGGTAGCTGCTTTGCAAACATCCCACCGGGAGATCACTGACTGTAGATATGGTTCTACAAGTGACTTCAGTAGATCTAGGGCCACATTACTACTGAAATGGCAGTCCTGCCCTCCCTCTTCCTTCAAATAGTCTCATTTGCCAAGGAATACCACCCTTGCAGTCCAATGTCACACCAGATCATCCAGCCAGATGAAAGGTGGAGAATGAGGCAGACCACTCTTTTGCAGCAGTCCATGCTAAAGTCAGCCTATACCACTGATGAAACTTCCCCCTGGGAAACTCAAGATCCACTGTTATTCTCAAGTCACTTCTGAAAAATGTGTTGAAAGTTTTCTGTGGTAATAACAACCAACCATGAATATCCTACAAAATGCAAGCCTAGAAGCAGAACTGTCCAAGTGCACAGCAGAGGTCTTTGAAACAGCCTGAAGTCTGCCCCACACATCTTTTAAGACCTGCTCTGTAAAGCATCTTTGGTTTGACCACACCCTTGTGCAAAGATTTTGCAGAAATTACTTCAGCTGTTCCAAACTTGGAGGAAACCATCAACGATAGTCACTGAGCTCTTACTTTAAGCAGGCATTTTAAAGCCTTCCAATCCACATTGGCAAATACTTAGAATTAGGCTTAGTCACTGTTAAAGCTGCCTGTGGGGAGATTATCAGAAATATAAGCTACAGAGAAATATGATTACCATTTGCAATGTACATGAAGTCTAACTATAGCCCAACACTTCCTAACCACACTAGTTTCTGTATTTCATTATCATTTCATTGTCTCTGCCTAGAAAGCCAGTATGCACCTATGCTAGCACTGCTTGAATCTCATACTGTCATGAAAGATGAAGCACAAAGTAATGCTTTTAATGTGGATAAACTGGGACTTTATGAAGCACCATGATGACACTCAATGCACCCATCCTGCAGCTGGGAAGACTATTTCAACTGCTCGGTCCCATTTGCTACAGATGGATGAGGACATTCATCTTCGTATCCATTAGGGGCTGAGTTAAGGTTTCTCTGACTGCTTTAACCATCTCTCTGAAGTCTCTGCATTTCCACCATCAGTCATTTATAACCATACTAGCATCTGCAAGGAAGGGCATGCTACCAGTATGTTCTCTCAACCTTAACTCCTGTGCAAGAGCATCAGAGTTTCCTCTTCCTTGAGAGGCAGTGAGAGCAGACAGGCTGCAGGGCTCCCATATAATGAAGCAGGCTCTCGCTGCACTCAGAGGGCTGACTAATATCTCACCCGTTCCTCTTCAAATAGCAGGGTCAAAGAAGCATATTTTCTATTTCACCACAATGTAACAGAGAAAAATATCGTTTTAGGAATCCACTTAATTTTGCCCCTTCAAAGAGTAAAAAAAAGAGCAAGAGAGAGAGGGAAGACTGCAGTACAGCAGGTAATCATGCTACCTCATGTCTTTAAGGTCAGTCCAACAAGATGGCAGGAATAAATGCTGGATATAATTCTCTGAGATAGGACTACTTAGAATATATTCCTCCACAGAGCACTGAGAGCCAGAAGTAAACATCAGATGGTCCCCACCTTCACATTTCTCTGTCCCTTTAGGTCTGTACATAGATTCCTGTCCTTTCCTACCTCCAGCTTGCTTTCTTTACTTCTGATATCCAAACAGACTCTGAAGATGCAAGCAGAAGTCACAAACTTGACACAGGCATCCACATGCAATCTACAGTTTCTAGAATCTCCTAAGGGCCAAAATGGATCTTGCAGAGAATGGCAATTGCATACATGGGACTGGAAACCCTTCATGAACATTGTGAGGATGTGGGACCACAGTATGAAGCCTTGAAGAGATTAGCTGTTGACGAAAATACAATGCTAGGATCTCATACAAACAGGTAAAGAGATTCCAGCAGGGCTAGAGGAACACCGCAGTAAGTTATTGCTGCATGAACTAGGGTCTGCTCACAATCTGGAGCCTCAGAGATACTGTATTAACTCTCTAGCAATATAACAGGTCCCAAAGCACCATTTTTTGCCAAAGATTAAAGAGGTAGTTTCATAGAGGCATTGATCTGACATAGCTTCAAGATCCTTCTCTAAGAAGATGACCAGGGATGTCTCACAGAACTCTTTTTGGCTGCTTTATGTCCAGGATGTATCCTTTAAGGAGGTGGCACAACTTTCCCATAAAGTACTTGGCCACATCATGCCTCTTTCTAGCAGGATTACTTTCTGCATCCAGTGTTCCTCAATGGCCATGCTTTATGAAATTTAACAAGCAGAACAGGGGAAAGCTGCTATGGCATCCAGGTCTTGTTCTGCTCCACATGTAACAGCAAAATCTACAGGCACTGAAAATCACACTACAGCACTCCCTCCTGTCAGAATATGTTCCCATACAGGGTAGAATGGACCTGTGGGAAGGGAGGTTGCAGTTCTCAATTTATAGCACCCCCTCCACTACTGCCTCACCTGCAAGTCTCAGTGTTAGGCTGACAAGAGTATTCCTGAATGACAGAAACAGACACAGCACAACAGACACAGTAGCTGCTACTGTCAGAGGAATAGTTACTAATGCCACTGTACAGTACAAAGCACCCACGCCTCAAAGAACTGTAGTAAGCACCTGAGATAAGATTACCACTGTTCTATGCTAAAGTGTGCAGCTCTCTTACTGCCTATTGAAAAGTTGCCCTTAAAAGTATTCAATGTGAATATTTTTAAGGGGAAGAAAAGAAAGGAAAGAGTTTTCAAATTTATCCACAAAAGCCACAGACTGTTCTTCTATGTTATGGTATTTGCTTTGTCATTCCTCAGGACATCTCAAGTATAAGGGTAACAAACCAGATAACACTGGATTTCACTGTGCTTATGTTCTGAAATAGTTACACAGTAAAGTAGGAGGTCATAAGTGCATCAAGGCCTAACATGGAGCTTGTCTGAGCAATCAAGTGAACAAATTCTGACACCCTTCCACAGAAAGACTTTTGGCCAGCTACTGTCTTTTGGCAGAAATCTCAAGATACATAACAGTTAGGAATTCACGTAGCATGACTGAACAGGTCATTTATCATTAACCCCCAAAGTAACAGGAAAGAAGCTCCTGCCAAACTTGAAAATTCATCATGAATGAATCTAGACCTAAATGGCAGTGATAAGCAAAAGTTAGCAATCAAACAATCACAGAAGTGTCAGGCTGAAGGGAATCTCCTGAGTACTACCACTTCACTCCCCTGGCTTGAGACACACTTGAGAACCTCTTATGCATCTGTCTAACCTGACCTCAAACTCCAAGTAGCCTATTCCAAGGTTACTTTATCTTTATAGCTTGAATCCAGCACAGGACCGCAAATATGATTAAGGGACCACAGCATCTTTTATACGAGGAGAGGCTGCAAGAGCTGGAATTTCAGCCTGGAGAAAAGAAGACTTGGGGGAAATCATAAATGTTTACCTGATGGGAGGGAATATAAAAGAGGGAGCCAAACTCATCTTCATAGTGCCTACTGACAGGACAAGAGGCAATGGACACAAACTGAAACCCATGAAATTCCATGTGAACACAAGAAAACACTTTGTTACTACAAGGGTGGTCAAACACTGAAGCAAATTGCTCAGAGAGGTTGTAAAGTCTCCACCTGCAGAGAAATTCAAAAGATGACTGGACATGGACTTGGGCAACCTGCCTTATCTGACCATACTTGAGGAGGGAGGTTGGACTACGTGATTGTCCTGGTTTTAGCTGGGATAGATTTTTCTTCTTAGTAGCTAGAATAGTGCTGTGTTTTGAAATCAGTATGAGATTTGGTATGAAAAGAATGCTGATAATACACTGATGTTTTCAGTTGTTGCTAAGAGATCAAGGACTCTCCAATGCCCCATGTCCTGCCCATGCGCAGGTGTACAAGAAGCTGGAAGGGAGCACAGCCAGAGCATTGGACCCAAATTAGCCAATGAAATATTCCATATCATGTAACATCATGCTCAGTAGATAAAGGAGGGGCAGCTGGGAAGGAGGGGGGGGTTCTCTCTCACTTCCAGTATTGCAATTGCGGGATCTTGGTATTTCGGGTTCGCTAGCCAGGAAAGGGCTGGGTATCAGTCGGCACATGGTGCGCAATTGCATTGTGCATTACCCATTTGTACTTTCTATTACTGTTATTGTTTTATTTCATTAAAATTATTAAACTGTTTCTATCTTAACCTGTGAGTCTCCCTTGACCCCTTCAACTTCCCCATCATCCAGGCAAGGGAGGGTGAGTGAGTGGCTGAGTGGTGTTCGGCTGCTGGCTAGGTTTAAACCATGACAATGATCTCAGGCAGTTTCTTCCAGTCTGAACAATTCTGTGATATGCTCTCAAGTTCGATTCAGCTTATGCGGTTTCTGTTATGCTATTTCCCTCCCAACAAAAGCTCACTGCCTTGGTCTCTGGCATCTCTTGATGAGCTCCCCACTAGGTAGATTAACAGACCAGCTCTTCCTCATCTACAGGGCTCCAGCAAAGTTCTCATCTTTCTTCTAACTGCCCACTGTCCTCCATATTTACCACATATTTCCTTACACCTACTTCTGAGCCTCCTATTTTACAAGAAGTTTGCTGGTACTGATCTTTCTTGTCCATTTCATTTCATGAGAGCTCTGCTCAGCCAAGGCTTCATTTGTCCTTCAAGAGCACAGTTCACAGCTGCTGTTACAGTTACCACCCTAGCAATCCCAGGCAGATGTCAAGTTCCCTGGGTTTTTCCCTGCAACAGTTCACTTGGGTACAGAAAGTTCAAAGCCACTGATTAATCAGTAAATGCTTCAGAAACTTTTAAACTGAAAATCTGAAATTTTTCAAGACAACATAGGTAGGAGCTGTATTAAACCAGAGAAGTTGAAATGTGCATAATACAAAACAGATGTCAGCCGAGGTTTGGGAACACAGGAGGAAGAGAAAAGTTGCTGACTCCAACTGTGAGGCACAGACTCGCAGCTGCCCAGCGCACACAGCTCAGCATGGTGTAATATCACAAGCCAGACAAGAGGGCTTAAGTAGCGGGCTGGTCACTGCACCCTGACTGGTGACTATACCGTGCCAGACCTGACCTGGCTTGTATAGTGCCATCCTGAGCATTTCCACATCCTTAGCACATTTACTGCATAGCCTGAAAAACTTCCCCACATATAACAGGAGTGCCTGCAAACACAAACCTTAACGCCCTCTGTAGTTTCCCAGGATTGAGAAACTGTAGAAGTAAAAATGCCCCATCTACAAGAGAGCAATAGTCAGTGTCAGCACACAGTTAACTCTCAACAAGGCTAGATGAGTGCTTCCTCATTTCTAAATTCATACTAAACTAATAAAATTTAAAATAGCTTTCAGCGTGTGATGTCTGGAGGTGTCATGTTCCCATGATGCACTAAACAAACCACAGCCTAACAGCTGCACTGGAGACAAAAGCATAGCCATAGCAGAGCCAGGGTGCAGGCTCTGGAGAGGTATTTGCCCTCACCATGTCCTGTGCAATACCCTCCACAGCTCATGATTCAGCTATTAGAAAGCTGAAGCTTGGTCATTTTTGCATCAGACTTAGTTTTTCAATGTGTGCTGACACTGCTGTTAGAAGTACTGGTGAATGTGTGTGGGGAGAAGACGACAGACACACAAACAAATTATTTCAAATATGGTCGTAAACTTTCTCTGCTAAGTACTGTAGAAATTGAGGGCTGCCTTACTGAGAAGTTCACAGTCTGCTACAGAGAATGGACTTAACTGAGACCTTCAAGAGCTCCTGACTTGAAAGCCTTCGTCTAAAATCCTAACAATGAAGTCCTGGGAGAAGAGCGCAGGCTGTGTTTCTCTATGGGAGTAGAGGTCTGCTTTCACCAACACTCTTATTTTGAGTCACTCATGCTGGGGTTTGCTGCAAGCAAATGGTAAGGCAGATGCTAATTTTTTTATTACCAACCAAGAAGAAAGTTTTCACAGTTTCACCCAAAAAAAGGGAACTATGTACACCTGGGGTTGTCTTCTCTTCAGAGGAAGCATCAGAACATTTGCATTCGTGGCCATTCACAAACTCTGGTCTGTACAATCACACTATGGAAGAGGTCAACTAGTCATTTTTTTCCCAAACAGATGTAGGATCTGATACATTCATTCAAATACTTCTGCCATGAAACCAGCCTATCTTAAGTAGGTTCTTCCTTCACAAGAGTCAGAGTGACAGCAGATGGCTTGCCTTGGCAACTGCTCTGATGGGCACAAAGAAACAGCCTGACACTACCCAACTGTTGCATGCAGCTGACAGCTCACGTCAGGTGGGGCTCCCATAACAGTAACAGAAGTCCAGAAATTCTCAATCTTTGTGTACCAAGCAATCTGGGAAATGCTACAGCAGACTCCACAGAAAATGAGTTTGGTTTTATCTCATTTTTTCTCTCAGTCAAATATTTTCTATATATACTAAAGTCAGTTTGAGACCAATGTATGCTTGTTCAAGTGACAAAACAGAAAATAAGTGGATTTTTTTGTTATGTAGAAACAACAACAAAAATCCAAAGCACCATCTCCCTTTCAAAACACCATTTACATAAAACTAAAGCACAGGTTTTTTCAGCACATACTAATTTTCAGCAGCAATGACACCTCTGGAGAAGGACTCTACATCCAGCTGTGAAAAGTCAGACTATAGTGTCTTACCCCAAAGAAATTCTGCCATAAATGTACAGCAGCCAGCCCACTGAACAGCCAGGCACACAAGATGTACTTCCCTGGCTGCTCAGACAGACAGCACAGCACTAGCAGTAAGACTCACCTCTGCCTCCCCACAGAGTAGGCTCTGAGAAGTGCTGGGAAAATCCAGCATCCAGGTCCCCTGGGGCACAGCCCCCAGTGTCCCAAGGGGCAGTCAGCTGTACACAGAGAGAGCTAGCTCACCTGTGGAGAACCACTTGTTGAAGTGGAAGAAGAGAGCCAGGTCAGCTTAATACAATTAATTGACTGCATCGGACAGCAAAGAGAGCAGAGGCTGCTCTTTAGTTGACAAGGCTCTGCATTCCGTGAACCACTGCCAACAGATATGCCTTCCCAGCATAAAAATCAGACTTTGGGTGCTTCCCTTTGACAAACACAGCTTCTCTACAGAGAGAAGCAGCTGATAGAGTGGTTTTTAGCTGATCCGTTTCCATGTCTGTCCCCTTCCCTTTACCTTAATTTCTCTTTAATTTTTAACGTGCCCAAAACAAGCAAGATGGGTGAAAGCCTCTCACTAGTAGGGGATCCACTTGGTTACATGAAACCTCCCACTACAGCCAGTCCATCTAATGAAGGACAGAGACACTCGCGCTTCCCGCTCCATTCAAAGACCAGGAAAAAGGTGTCTCTTCTGCCCTGTGCTCTGTGCACTCAAATTGCAGCAAGCCAGAAGAGACTGGCAAGAAATGGCTCCAGAAAGAGACTTCAGGATCAACATCACTTTGTACTCTCACACACTCTCCAGCTACACTAGAATTTACTTCTACTCTGGCCTAGAATAACTCTAACAGTCTACGGGACATGTTAAGTAAAACCATTAACACCAGTAATCCAGGGAGATGTTCTTTAAACCTCCCTAACTTTGAACAGCATATTTAAAATCAATAAAATGTTAGTACCATGAGGTTTGGAGGAAAACAGTAACTAAACTTTTACTTTTGCCAGAAAGTGTCAGAAAAGCTAATTTAATCTCTGGTTAGTTTTACTTTCAGAGTACAAAAGCTCAGCCACTGTTTTCTGTCTTCTTCCAAGCTGAAAGTAAAGGAGAGAGACTACTTTAGCCCCAGGTTATCCATCAGGAAACCAAAATGTTTTGGGGCTGTTTGAAAGGGCAATGCAAACTTTAGCTTATGCAGGGCACAATATTTACAGGCAGAACTTTAAAGATACTCAGTTTTTATTTTTGATTTATATTCAAAACCAGGCACCTAACTTCCAAATTCAGAAGTTCTTTGTGAGTCACTGGTAATCTTTCCTGGATTAGAGACCAATTGACCAGGCATAGAATAACTGACTTGCAAAACTTCCTAGTTTACAAGGGTTGTGCAATTTGCTTCATTTTTCTCTTTCAGTTAAAATAAGGATAAACAATATCACGCATCTCCCTCCTCCAACTCCTCACCAGGAAGCACAACTCCACAGCAGCTACCTTACCTTCTGAAATAGCCTTCTTGACAGCTGCAAGGTAAGCATCAGGCTCATCATCATTTGTGAGTTCTTGCCACTGAGACCAGTCCTTGAAAAAGGTCACATAGTCATCACAGTCTGTAACACCACAGAACAGCTTGACCACTTTGTACGGGGGCCATAAAGCTTCCCGAAGGCTCTGCAGGACAGGAGGGAGATAAAAACTCTGCACCAGCTCAGCAGATAGCAAAAGGATGATGCTCCGACTTCTGTTGAACAGGCCCAGCTCCTGGTGGGAGATGGGAGACTCGCCTTCCAGCTGGTAGCTCAGAATCCGATGTTTTCGAACATGCCGAGTAAAGAGGAAGAGGTTCTGGAGGTACTGACACCATTCAGTGGCGTCACTTGCATACACAATCAGCACATCATATCCTCCAGGGGTTCCTGTACAGGTGCAAAATGATCACAGGGAGGAGGATTAAATTCAAAGCAAAAACTGACCCACAAATTTGCAGAAAAAAAAAAACGCAGGGATGTCCCTATAATTCATGTCAGAAGCTCCACTGGACTTCAAAGGAACAATAGATCTATCCAAAGTGAGGTGTTCACAGCCATAGAGCCATTCTAAGGGCGGTTGAACTCCTACTTGCGCTTAGTCCACTGAAATTTAAGTAGTTTTTTCATTCTCAAAAACCTTACTATGAAGAAGGGGATTTCCTGTGTAGTTTCAAGTGAGACAAACTATATGTGGAGATTTACAGATTTAAACCATGTTGATAGGGAAAAAAAAAAAAATAAAAACTCAACCTGCAAAATAAACTAGCTTGAAAAGGGGAGTTCACCTTTGCATGTGAGGTAAGCCAATTTTAGGCAACTATAGGGTCTCTGCAACACAACTGCAGACCATTGCATGCTTGAGCAGAGTATACGCTAAATACAGCACACCTAAAATAAGACAGGCCTTTACTTAAAAGAGGTCCCACAACACTTACAGGAAGTCACTATGGCTTCCATGGTGTTAAGACATTTGCTCTCACTGCAGCACAATGTAAACTGCCTGCAAAGTATGCATGCAGCTGAATGGTACACCACCCCCGTGCTCACAGCATAGCAATTTTATCATTCAGGCTTCAGAGAGTTTGCAAGCCTGTGTTAAGGGTCCTTCACCCAGAACCACCACACAAAGGTTTCATAATGCTTTTGGCATGACAAACCCTCTCTTCAGAGGTAAAGAACTAATACAGTAGTGGTGGCCATAACACGGCCCGAAATACACTCACCAAAGTTGACTTATTCCATAATTCTCTAGAGACAGCTCCTACCTACACACTCCTGTATTTCTGTGCTCTGGAATGAAAATACTTTAAAAACTGTTTCCAGCTTGTTAAGAAGATCACATGCAGATTAAAGCAGTATGACGCGATGCAGTGTTCTCCCACCAATTTCAAGAAAACTTAAGCCTAAATTTAATTTTCCCATTCACCTATGAAGAAGTTTACCCAAATCTGAGGATTACAGCTCTAGACCCATGGTAAATTTCAGTGCTGAGCATTTCAAATCTTATTAGCAAATGGTCTTCTTCTAACTCCAGTTTCACTTTTAAAAAGTGTTAACATTTCCAGCTCGACTCCATTCAGAAACAAGCAAACAAAGGCAGATTTTTCTAATTAAAATAGAAGGCAATGCCTAAAATTTGGCATGCCAAAAAGAGCATCTGCAGAGAGTGAATTTACCAGAATTGACGATGACACTTTTGCACTCACCTTATTAAAATTCAACCAAAATTGAACAGCCTCCAAAGACTCCATTCTGCCACTTTCCCCAAAACCTTCATTAAGAAATGAAGCCTGAAATGATGTCTAGGCTACAGTACCCCAGCTCTAAACCATACAACTACCAACTTCAAATTCTAGTTGAGCAGAAGTGGTACAGTTGAGAAGTGTGGAGATGTGCTCTGTACTCAACCAATAGCATTATGGTTACCTGCATAAATGGAAAGTCTCTAGCAGTGAAAGGATGGCGTCCTAGCCATGGAGAACACGGACACTGCAGTTCAGCAGTATTCACTAGGACAGCTGCACGTTTTTGTGTGAATACAGCTCCTGAGCCCCAGATGGAAGCTGTGGGTAGGAGACTGTAGGAGACAGCGTTCTCGACAGAGTGGACCTAGACAACTTGTAAAGCAGACAAACAGATCCAAAGCCTTGGGACCTTTAAGCTAAGAGTGCAGAACTGCTATGAAAAAAAACACAGCTTCCACACCAGTGAGAACACCACTATCACCAAAATATCACTTCTGGCAGAACACCACCTGACAAAGACGACAGAATCACATGAGCAGAAACAGGAAAACCAAGCAGAATTCAGGAGGTCAGTTGTTTAATTCTAGAAAGGGAGGAGTACCAGAGACTTCTGCTTCCAGTGCCACATGTTGATTTACATGCAGTACAGTGGGAAAGGGCAGTGCAGCTGTCTGCTGAGAACGGAGCCCACACACTGCATGCAGCACAGCCAGCTGAGCCCAACCTCATCAGATCGGAGAGACAACGCAGCAACTCTCTGGGGTGTGCCCAGGGATCCTAAAGTCCCACCTTGGCACTCTCTGGGAGAAGTCCCACCTCTGGACTCTGGCGAAAGTGGCAGTGGCCTTCCAGGGCATTTTAATGTTCTGTAAAAAGGAACACCTAACCCTACCATGCATTTTTTAAAAAGAGCACAGCTTTCACAACTAAACCTGTTAGCAAACAGGCCCTTCTCCAGTCTTTCAAGGAAAGGCAGCAGCTTTGCTTGGAAAGGACAGAGGAAAGGGAAGCCACTGATTTTAAACATACATTGCACTGTAGGAGCGCTAAGTATCCAGGAAGCCTCCCTTCTCCGATATGTAGGTGAAAGATGCAAATTTAAAAGACTTTCTGCAAGTTCCCTGCCAGCATTTATAGCCCCAGAGACAACACACGAAGAGCAGTGCAGCCTCTGCACGCAGTAGGAGGGAACTTCACCTAGTGTTTAGGAAAGGTACTGATTCCCTAAACAGCACTGCTCTATCAGCACACCATTCCCCTTAACACAGATGTGCCAACTCTCCTCAAGCCCTTAGTTCAACACTTCTAGGATAAACTGAGGAACAGTGCTTTTAAAAGGAGAACTGAGAAATAAAACTACTGACTCCACTTTTAGAGCCAAGAAAAGTCTTTATGTTCCTAAGCAAAAATACTGTAAGTGGGTCTTGAGGGGCTAAATAAGCTTAAGTCAGCAACAGGACTGTCTCAAAGAAAACAAGAATCCAGAAATAGTTTCAATTGCAACATACCCTTTTAAGAGACTGATGACACAAAACTCACTTTCCTGGATCATGCTATTATTTGTCTAACCAATACATCCCTTTGCAGCACTGACTACTGTCCTGTCCTCAGGGAAAGCGTTACAAATGGAGAATACAGAATGTTTCAGGAAGTTTTTCCCACAACTGTTCACACATCAGTTACAGAAAAACTCACAGAGCATACTTCAAAGCACAAGGTATACTCTGCCTATTGTGCACATACAAGGAAATCCCTAGGTGAGCACCAAGCATTTTATTTCAATAAACCCTGACCTTAGATGGATACCTTGACAATGTGTTCAACAGGCTGGTTTTGTTCAAATAAGCATAAGAATGCCTTCAATTCAAGTAAGAAAGATATGAACAGTATATGCAATAGCAAGATGAAGAAAGGTTTGCGCCAGTCCACCATTTCAAAAAGCTTTCACACTCTCAAGTGTAATCTAGTTTAAATTTTAACAATACCTTGTTTCTGCATTCCTAAACTTAGGGTATAGAAGTGACTTCTGTGTCTGTTTACAAAATGTCAGCACTATTAATAATAATATTGTGGGTCATGTTTAACTATTTATTTTATAGAAAAACATCCAGGTGTGGGTGGTTCTATTGCACTTTACAATGATAAACCATAACCTTTGGACTCCTTTCCAGCTGTAACTGCCCCTTCAGTGCTTAGCTGCACACTCCATTATACAGCAGTGATATAAGACTGATGAGGTTACAAACTAATACTGTAGAAATGCCTAAGACCTCTGAGGCGGAAGGCCCACATACTAAATAGCATGGAGATAGAACATGATACAAAGCTTTCCCTAGCTTATAAACTGCATGCAGAATGCAAGGGGATGAAGCAATTCAGTCAAAATCACAGAAGTCCCATAGCAAGAGAATAAAAATATCCTATAGACTATAGCATGCCTTCATAGTTTGTCTGAGAAGCAAACAAATCAGGCTCATCTTCAGACTATGTTTGGGAGTAGTGAGGTAACAGTCTTTGAGTTAAGAGCAAACATGGGATAGTGGTTTATGGACATAATGTGAGGTTCTGATTACCACTGAAATAGTGAAAGAACACTCTGGAAAGCTGGCATATCAGCTCTGGGTAAGACTATGTCTTGCCCACTTAACACTTCCCAAATTTGAATCAGATGTCATCAACTACTATTACCTATTATTTCATTCTACAAGCCAAGAGGCTTGGCCTTTTTCAATTTACAGAACATAAATAGTTTTCCATTGTACTTGTGGGTCCCATAGGACCTCTATTAATACACAGCTTTTCTGTGTCATCTTTCACATCCCTCTCCTAAGTAGCCGATGACTTCTCATTGTCCACAGACCAGGTAAAAAACTGACAAATCCTTTATTCTAACTCAGATGACCATATCTAGTGGCAAGCAAATCTATTTTCATCTGCTTGATCAAATCCACCCCAAATTCTGACTAAAAGTGCTACATAGTCTGTTCTCAGTTTGCTTAGGGATTCATGTGTATGGAGGATACATGAATATGACAGTCCAAAATACCAATCCTTGATAGAAGGAGATTCACTCTCTATGAAAGGCAATGATATAAATGAAACCCAACCCAAGGCGTCTTAACAATCAAATTCTTAAAAGAGAAAGTGCTTCCAAAAGGTGTTAGAAGCTGCTGGTGGGCCATTAACCGAAGTCTTCAGCACTTTTCATATTTTAGTATCTGAAGTGTGTGTATTTAAATGATGTATGATGAAATGAATGCATTCTTTGCCTCGCTGGAATGCATAACAAAGTAATAGTGATCACATGCAATAATTATTAACATCCTAGCAAGATCTCTCACTTTGACTGGAATAGAAAATCTTTGCTTTATTTGAAGTGCTGCAAACAAGCAGTAGGAGATAGCAGAATTAAAGCAAATAAAAGTTTTGTGAACCAAACTTCAGCCATAGGAACAAGAGATTTGCATTACAACACCTAAAGTTGTTCTACTTTTAAGAGTCTCTGTGAAATCACCTTCTGTTTAGAAGGAGAAAAGTAGTTTTGCCTACAAGTCTCCCGAGACCTCCGTTTAGCTTATTTTTACATCACAAGGAGATACGCGCCAGTGAAACACTAACGTTACTTCACACCCTGAGAATGGCACGTTTTTCCTTTTTTAGATAAAATACGTCCACTTCCCTGCAGGGAGGGGAACTTGCAAATTGGGCACTAGCAAGACTTACACAATATGGGCAAAACCCCTCTGTCCCTGGAGTTCGCAGCTCTGTTCTAACCTGCCTGCACATACGTTAGCTAGAACATTTTCATTAATGGCAACCTAGCTCGGTTTGTGATCCCGTGCCACTGTGGCAAGGGGCACCAAGCCATACCCCAAAAAGGAAGTATGCAAATGCAGGGGGATAAAGTAGTATTTAGGAAGAATTGATTTCCCCTACAAAATATCACAGAAAAACATCCAGGCGGTAAAAGCTGAGCAGGGACAGATTTCTCTGCAGAATGCCCTCCTACAGAGCTAACTGAGCCGCCAACCCGAAGCGCACTCAAGACACAGGAGAGCTCTGCCGGCACCTGCCCCGAGCTCAAGCCAGGTGAAGCAAGAGAAGGCAGAAAGTGCAGCAACCTGGCTGCGAGCAAAGGAGCCACTGCTTCCCTGAAGAGCCCCGGGGCTCCCCTCAATTCGGGGAGGGCACCCTCCTTCCCCTTTTCCCCGCAGCGGCGCGCCCCGGACGAGCAGGCGGGAGCGGGCAGGGAGCCTCCCCGCTTACCGGCGGCGGGGCGCGGCACGGCACGGCACGGCACGGCACGGCTCGCTCCCGGGCTGGGCTGCCGCGGACAGCCGGGGCAGAGCGGGGGGCAGCGCCCGCCCGGCCCCGGCCCCGGCCCCAGCCCGCCCCCGCCGCGCAGCGCGGCCGGGGGGGGGGGGGACCCGCCGCTCCTCCCCGGCTCCCGGGGCGAGCAGCCGCGGCACCTACCGGAGGCCGCCATGGACCGGGGCTGGCGGGGAAGGGGCCGCTCCCCTTCCCTCACCTTGCCGGCGGCGCGGCGCGTCCGTCCCTCGGCCACTTCCTCGACCCCGTCCGGGAGCTCCGGCCCGGCCCCGCCTCCCGCCCCACCGCGGGGGTGGCCCGGGACGGCCCCTGCAGCGCCGGGCACACGGCGGCTCCGGCCGGGGGGGTGGCCCGGGACGGCCCCTGCAGCGCCGGGCACACGGCGGCTCCGGCCCGGCCCGGCCCCCCCGGCGGCCGCTTTCGGCTCCGCGCAGGCCGGCGGTGCCTCGCCTTTTAGGTACGCGGCGGGATAATCCTGCCATAAGATGAAAATTCCCTTTTCCAGCCGGCTCCAGTTGGATGTTCCACAGGTGGGCAAGGAAACTGCGCTAGAATGAGGAAAGGTTATGTGTTACGGTGGTGCAGAAACTCCACATCCTTAGTCACGAGAAACTTTGAGCAGGGGTTATGGAGAACAAGCAAGACCTGCTTTGTGCACACCCCTAATTTAGGCTTTGACTTCTGCTTCCCATGAGCAAGGAGTTTTATTTTTTCCTGGGGGAAAAACAAGTTGTTCCATATGGAATGAAACCGCTTTATGTTCTGTGTTTTCATATAGAAGACACTGTCTTTTAACTTAGCTTTACCAGATTCCATCCGACTCTGCTCATGTTTGAGCACAGAGAAGATCCTCAGTGGAAGTACACTGTTGGAGTTCAGAGAGCAGGACTCAATTTAATTTTGTTGCTGAAGACAAAGCAACAGACTTGCCTAAATAATTCAGTCTATTCCTTTGCAAACTTGGAAAAACCACTTGCACTGATTTGCATTCAGAAACATCTTTGCTGAGAACCAGTGAAGTCTTTCACTGATGCACTTTAGCAAAGCAAAATCAGATTCTTTACAATCTGGTTTCACAGTCAAGACAGTCACTCCCAAGCAGTCAGAGGACATTCTGCCTGCAGCTTATTTAACATCACAAACACTAATGTTAGAACAGAACTGATTACAAACATTAAGGAACCAACTGTTTCCTACTAATTAACTCTTAGAAGTTGGTCAAATTCTCCTGTTACCTCCAAATCTTTCTTTTCCCAAAAACTACTTTAAGTTTACAAACCATGTGCCACAGCCTGTCTTCCAAAAAGAGAGTATTTAGTCCCACAATAAGAAAATACTAGGATAAAAAATACTTCCCGATGGTACAACCTTATGAGAAACTCCAGGTACGCAGAAAAGAAACCAGCACTTTCATATCTGAATCACCCTGAAAATGTACACTAGAATAAAGAACACCTGAGCACTAGAGAAGCACGTAAATACAGAATCTGCTTGGGATTTATGTGAGGGACAAAAATTTACTAGTTGGAAAGAGTCTAGCCAAATTCTTTGACTATTATGGAATAATACGCATATATTAAAAACTAGTAAAACAGATGGATAACCATGTATCTGACTTTATAATGATTGTTCCACATTATTTCCCTTGTAAAGCTGTTTATCTTCTAACTTCCAGAATAAAAAGCTAAAACCAAAATCATCTGATTTTAGACAAGGATTTCAGCATGCTCCTTGGAATGAGCTTTTAAATTCTTTCTCTCTTTAAAGCCTTGCAGTATCATACAAAAGGGCTAGCAGAGCCAGATTCCTGCTTTGTGGGAACCCATGAGGCTTCTCTGTATGTATCAGTTACTTAGGATGCTATGTATTTTATTTAATCAATGCAGAGCCCACAGGAAACCTCTTTATGGTTTAAACTTCCTAAGTCACTAAAGTGAAAGGAATGTGCTGCTCCAAAGGAGCTTAGGTAAAATAACTGCTAGCGAGTTGTTTCATCAACCTTTACAGCACCCTCCACCTAAAAACTCAGATGACAAATTGAAGCAAAAGCCCCTTCACACCCTAGAACATTAGGCTTGGCCTAAGGGAAAGAGTTACACAGCTTGTAATGAATTAAGAACAAAATGAGGAAATAGAGGGAGCCTTTCATCCTCCCTTACCCAAAACCGACTTTACAAATCAACCTCCCTCCAATTCACCGCAGCATGTAAACAGAGTTGCATTTGCAGCATTATTCTCAAGGGTCTGTCTTAACCTTGTCCAAAGAAAAAGACTAGATTGCTCCTTGTGGAGCCATTGCTTTTTTGTTAGCTGTTTTTGAGGTGTATCAAGGAAAGGATTCAGTAAGTGTCTGAATACCCATGCCACCTCCCTTCACTTTTTCTTAGCCACAAAAAGAATGGCAAGAGTAGAGACCTCCCACAGGAATGCTTTGAGGTGAATAGCTCTCCCTCCAATCTTACTGAAAGAGATATGCCAGCCAAGGGAAAGGACTGAAAAGATCTATAAAGAGTAGGTGAAGGGAACAAAGGAATTCACAAGCAGTAGCATAAATCAGTTGAATTTTCTTGCTTTTTAGATCTCAGGATCTCCCACTACTGCCTTGGGGAATACAAGAATGAAATAGCTCTCCTTACGTGGTTACTGCCCTGCCAGGTCATTGCAAGGGAACACACCTAGATAGCCACACGCTTCTGAAGAGAAGCAGTCGCACAGCATCTGGGAACAGACCTAACTGGCAAAGGCCTGGCAGGAGAGAGAGATGCTTACTAAACAGGTGAGAAGCAAAGTGAGCCAGTGAAACAAACAGTAGTTTCCCTGGTTCCTCAGAGCAGTTACTTCAGACAGCAGGACTTAAACTAAAACCAGTTTACCAGCAATGGTTGCATCTCTTCCTTTCTGATACAGGCAAATGCACAGAACTTGTGCTGAGCTTTGCAGATGAAGTTTACAGCTGTAGCTTACTGTGGATGGAAGCTACAAGAACTGAGAGAAATACTGGTTCCTGGAAACAGTTTCCTTTCTACAACTCAGCCCCAAGTTATTCAATACATAACAGAGGCAGGCCAGACCAGCGGCATCTGAAAACAAAGTACACATCTTTAACAAGCCCTCAGCTGAACACCCCTTTTCTACACTACAGACAACAGCACCTATACAAAGTGACAGAATTTTACAGTACAGTCTATGACTACAGCAGCTGCTTTTATTTCCCCAGCAATAAATATGTGGCATCTTCCCAAGACACCAGCAACAAGCATGCTCTTCTGAGCACAGAGCCAGCCCACATGGGTATTCAGCAAGCACTACCTAACTGCACACACATGGAAGATAACCCCCACACAGAAGGGCACAGCTATATTTGGAGATGGTTAAGAGCAGAGAGCTAGGTAGGGGAAAGGTAAAGAGCATAATACTACCTACCACTGCTGTTTGTTTAACCCTAGCAGCCCTCTGCAGGCTATATAGTACATTCCACTGAAGAGAATTAAAAAAAAAAAAAAAAAAAAAGCCCCATCACAGAGGCAAAAAGAACAGAACACTACACCCATCAAAGCAAACCTTCAGTTTCACAGAAGAAAAAAACATCAGTGAAGAAATGACTAATTTAAAGCCACGGCAATATAAAACAGCTGAATTAAATCTCCTTATCAGGGTACCCAGTAGAGTAACAGGCCATGCTTGTCCTGAGCAGCCTCACCTGGGGCTTCCACGCCCACCCTTTGCCTATAGGCCCAGGAGCTCTACTTAAGATCAAACCTGGACCATTAGTACTTGTCTGTCCTATTTTGTAGGTGTGCCTGGTTCAAGTCTAATCTCTAACCCTACCTCCTTGATGCCCTTCAAACCAATGTTGTGAGTAACCTCATTCCCTCTCTGGCCCAGTATTATAGGCAGGCCCTTCAGACTCACAGTGCTTTTACCTTAGCCCTTTCTCTAGTGCCATCTCCCTTTCCACCTGAATAGATTCCCCACGTGGCTCCTAGACCTGATTTGCAGCTCCCCTTCCCTAGGACCGATGAATCCAGCTATGCGGGACTGCACCCTGTTGGTGAGGACGCGGCCAGCACTGAGGCCGCTTGCAGTTACTGGGCTGCTCTCCTCCATGGAGCAGCCTTGTTCCTTCTGCTCTCTACTGTTCTCCTTACAGCGATCCTGTTTTAAATGGATTACGACCAGCAGACTGATGGCGGGCGGTAAGGGGTTTAGGCGGACTGAAGTCTTCTCTCCTCCCCTGTCATATGCGCAACTCCCAAGTCTCCCGGCAGAGACTGCCCCGGGTTCCGCCCTCCTCCTCCCCGCCGCGGGCCTAATCCTGCCTTTGCACCGCGAGCAGCCGCTCCTCCCGGCTGCCGAGCACCGGCGGCTGCCGAGCACCGGCACCTGCCCGCCCGGGGGCGCCCCGCTCCGCCGCGGCCTCACCGACATGGCGGGAGGGGGGGGGGGGGGGAGGGGGCGGGGGAAGGCCGAGCCGAGCCCAGGCGGCGCGCGCACGTCCGTGCGTGGCGCGCGCACGCGCGGCGGCGGCGGCACGTGGCGGCGGGGCAGCATGGCGGAGTGGCGCGCGGTGCCCAGCGACCTCTTCCCCTTCGTGCTCGCCTTCCTGCGCGAGAACCGCTTCGAGGGCGCCGCGCGCGCCTTCGCCAGGGAGGCGGCGGCGGTGAGCGGGGGGGGGGGGGAGGGTGGGAGGGGCGGGGGGCGGTGGGGCCGGCGGGTGGCTGAGTGGCTGACGCGGCCTCTCTCTTGGTGTAGAAGGAGCAGGACCCCAACGCAGCCTCCCTCCTGGACATCTTCAGTTACTGGCTGAGGTAAGCGCCCCTCCGGCGGCGGGGGCCGCGCTTACGGGGCCCGGGGGAGGAGAGGGGGGGAGCTCCGCCGCGCTGCCGGGCTCCCTCCGGCACCAGCCGCCGTCTGGCCCTCGGCTCGTAGTCCCCAGCTCAGCCTTTCTTCCTGTAGGTCTCCAGCGGCCAAGAAGAGAAAGCTCGTTCCCAACGGCCCCCGGGCGAAGAGGAAGCCGTCCTCCAGCAGCGATGACAGCTCCAGCGAGGAGGACGTGACGCCCCCGGCCAAGAAACCAGGTGGGGTTTGTGAGCAGCCCTCGGGCAGCCCAGGGTTGTGCTTGACTGTTAGCTCCTCACCCGGATATAGAGCTCAGCTTCACCGGCTCATCTGAGGTCCTTCAGCAGCTATCAAGGACTGGGTTTGTATCAGTTGATCATGTTTCTGGCAGGTCTTTTGCCAGTGACATGTAAGGTATGTTCATCCAAACTAAGGCATGATCTCTTTAACCAGTTATAATTTACACACATCAGGGTTTGTGTCCACTAGAAGGCTTTAGCCATTCAGTTTGTCTCTTCTGGCTGAGACTGACGAAGGCATTGCACTATATTGAGGTTTGAAAGTGCTGTTGAAGTAGCACCTTCATCACCTTTTCTGTATTGAGATTCTGCTTTCTAAACACTCACCAGTAAGATTACTTGGCAGGGTTACCTCTGCTTGCTCCCGCACATTCAAATGATGTTGGTTTTAAATAATAAGGGAAATTGGTCTTAGCATGCATGTGGATTGGGCGGGTGTTCTCTTAAGGAGAGGTAGCTACCTCATGATTTCTCTTCTGTGCTATTTTCCACAGACTCTGTTTCACTGAAAGTTTTAAGGAATGGTTTTGCATCTTGCCATTGTGGGAAAACTGAATCAGGTTTTAGAAGTGCTTTGGCATTTGTTAAAATATGTGTAATTTGACAAAACTCCTGCATAGCTAGGATTTATCAAGCTCATCTGCATTGGTGGGCACCATGACCTGTTTGATCGGGGCAGTTGTACAGGGTATCCTTGAGTTCCAGAGAAATGCCAGGCATCCATACTCACCTGCTGCTTGTGTGAGGTGTGTTGAGAACCTTCCTTTCTCTCAAGCCTATGTCCTAGTGCTGTCAAAAAATACATCTTTCTGCTCTGGTGAGCTGTGTTTTTCCCTTTTTATCTGGAATTGTTCTTACGCCTTGCCTTAACCACAATGTACGCAAGTTTGTGTGTATCTAGCAGTAGGTTTGTGGGAGAGACATGGAAAGAAAACTGGTCTTCAAGTTGAGCCATCCTGAAGCTGAATTTGAACTTGGATCTGTTTTCTTATTTGATAAAGACC
Source organism: Tyto alba (assembly GCF_018691265.1). Taxonomy (NCBI): domain Eukaryota; kingdom Metazoa; phylum Chordata; class Aves; order Strigiformes; family Tytonidae; genus Tyto; species Tyto alba. The sequence continues at coordinate 22,891,855 of NW_024881261.1, read as the reverse complement.
GTTGCAAATATAACTCGGGGCAAAATTATTTCTTTTGCTCCACCTTATTAAAAAGCAGTCAGTAACCAGGAAGGAGTATATTTGGCTAAAACATGTTAGGCAGAGAATCTGGAACCTTAACACAGCATTGCAGTGGTTATCTTTGGAAGCCTGTGCTTGTTCAGTAGGTTTTTATAAGCTGGAAGGTGTGCAGACCCGGTTAATGTTATCTTGGTTTGTGGGGACACTTTCCTTGTGGGGTGTCCTTTTGTTGATAGAAGTCTGCACTTCAATGTGTATGTGACAAAGATAAAATCTAGAATTGGTTTTGTCCTCTTACCTACCCATTTTGGAGTCTTCTGCTGCACCCTGCTCAAGAAACAAAGTCAGTTATGGAACTTCAGTCATGATTTAATGACCTTAGAATATCCTTTTGCTCTTATACACACTATTGCAGGATATAGGTACATGAAAGTTGTGAATGGACTTATCACCAGTGTGTGTTGTCCCTTATTTGTAGCTAAAGCAGCAGCTGTGCTCAAGGCAAAAGCAGTTCCTCCAGCCAAGAAAGCAGAGAGCAGCAGTGAGGACTCCAGTGATGATTCAGACTCGGAGGAGGAGAAGAAGCCAGCAAAGGTCAGCTTTTCCTTCCAGCCTCTTTAATGCATGTTTGAAAGTGATGGATGATAGCAAATTTGACCAGCAGAATTCTCTTTGAAATTGGACTCACTTTTTCTGAACTATGAAGTGCCTAGACTGCTGGAGATACAGTGTAAGAAGACATTTCTGTAGTGGATTCTGCCATTTGGACTGATGCCATGAAAAATTAATTTAATGTCCAGCAGCCACTTTGTTTCATATCCTAATCTGCTCCTTGCTTTTACCCTAAGACTGCCAGGGCTTACTTTCACAGAGAAAGATTAATTTACAATTGCTAAAATAAATTCAATCTTTTTTTTTACATATATGTGTATATATAAAGATAGAATCTTCTCTTTCCTTTTTCTCGCTGCAGTCATGATCTTAAGAAGTGGGGGGAAGAAAGAATAATGTCATTGTATACTAGAGGAGACCAACCAGAGTTGCCCAGTCAGTATTTTCAGTCTTCAAACTAGTGTGATCTGGAGAAGGAAGACAAGAGTGCCAGCCCCAGAGCTGCCCCATTTTGAGGAGGCAGAACTGGAGACTCAGGTGCAAAGGAAGCCTCCCATGGGCTGCTGGGAGGTTTCCCGGAGAAAAATCATTATCCAGGGATTTTATCCAGGCCCTAACCATTAGTCAGAGTGGTGTTTCCAAGTCAAATTGTAACCTCTGTGAAAAACAACTGTTTGTGCTCTCTGTACATTTGTCCCACTTAGTAGCCTCTTTTTCTTTTCATGGCTACAAGGCCTAAACAGTTTTCCCTCCTGTTGTTCAGAAAGGTGCAAAACCTGTGGTGAAACCAGCTGGAACCAAAATCCAGCCTCAGAAGAAAGCAGAGAGTTCCAGCTCTGATTCGAGCAGCTCAGATGAAGAAACACCAAAGAAACAGCCACCAAAACCAGCAACACCTAAATCAGGTAATGCTTATTGTGTATCATGAGTCAAAATGCAGAAAGAAAAAAACCCAAGGGAGGAGTGGTAAGGGCTGTACCTACACACAAAGGCATATGTATTAATGTAGCAGTGTGAAAATATGCTGTCACTGCTATTTGCACTCCAGTCCAGTCTGCTTCTGACATGGAAGAGGTGTAGAACTGATTGGACATAAAACATCTGGTCCCAAATACTGCATTGTTTGCCTAAGTAGCTGTAATCAGTATCCTTAAGTTGTACTTTTGCCAGTGTCTTTCCCCTCAAAGAGCAGGGAAGATCTTTACTTAGCCTTTAGTCCTAGAACTTCCAGTGAGCTAGAATGGACAGTTTCTGAAAATTTTCTCTAAGCTTGCAGTAAGATAAATCAAGAGTTTTGCAGTAGTGCCTTAATGTGCCCTGTTGGCTTCCCGTGGTTCTTGCCGCTCTGTGATACTTCATGCTGAATGTCATTACCCCATATCTGCCATAGCATATTTTCTAATGTCCCTTTTTACTTATCTCAAAAGGAAGTAAAGCTGCCCAGGCAGCCACCAAGGTAGTCAATGGAAAAGCGGCAAGTGGTAGCAGCAGTAGTGAAGATTCTGATGAGCAAAAGGCTGCACCGAAGAAGGTAAATTAGACTGTGAAAAACTTCATGAATGCTGTAGAAGTGTGGTAAGACTGGGTGTATCTGTGTCTTCCAGGATCTGTGATATGTGTAGACAAGGGCACAGACTACACAGATGCTGAGCACAGCGTCTGTGGCTCTTACACCACCTCCCACTTTATACAGTGGAATTATTTGTTCTAGCACTTCTCCACACACTGCCTTACTTCCTTGATACCTCCTTACTGCTTCCTCTGCTCATTTTAGAGGAAAACATCTAATTGTGTCCTAACCATATTGTAGTCTCTGTTGTATGTTCACTGTTGCTTGACTGTTCTGTGCTTAGCTATCTGTAACTTTGAGTTTTCCACTAGGGACTGTTTAAAAATGTTTTCTGCAACACAAAAATAATCATAGATTGTGTTTAATCAAGTGGTAGTTGCTACCATTTCAGTCAGTTCTGTGCTCCTTAGTCAGAGGAGCTCTTTGTTAGAGATTCATGCAGCAGAAAACAGCAGCAGAGTGGCCAGAAAGTTCATGATGCTCATGTGTTTCCTAAAATTTTTATTTGAGAATCTTTGTTAATCTCTCTCCCTTCGTCTTCAAAATTTGCTCTCTTATGTGAGGCATAGAGTTAAGATCCACGTGCAGCTGTCCCCACAAGATTCCTGTAGCTTCCTTTTTGTGTGTATTTCTTTCCTTGTGATAAGGCTGTTCCCAAGAAATCACCTCTGCCAAAACCTGCAGCCACTCAAGCATGTCCAGGGAAAAACAAGCATGCCAAGCAAAGTTCCAGTAGCGAGGACTCATCTGACAGCTCAGATGATGAAAAGCCACCTGCAAAACAAAAGCTGAAGTCTGGTAAGTACTGAACACCATTGCTGCTATATGGGAGGATTGTTTCTGCTAGTCCTGCTGTCCCAGGAGAAGTATGTGCAGGGCATGGGCAAGTCTTGCTGCACACAAGGTTCCAGGTGGTGCTGATGGCAATACTCTCCACCAGAAATCCAGCAGCTCTTTTCCTGTGTGCTGTTGAGGCTAAGCTTATGATTCAGCTCCTCCCTCAGCCAAGGGATGGAGAGCGAGATTGTGACAGACTCTGATTGGTTTCCTGCATGTCTTCTATTCAGGTAGCCTTGAACATGCAAGAAGAATGTACTTCTCTGTCAGGACTTGGGAATTAATTTGGTTATTCTGTAACTGCAGGAATTGAAGCTTTTTTTAGTGTTTTTATGAAGTATCCAGGGCTGTTCAGTTGCAATCCAGTTGATAAGCTAAATGGGCCTCTGTTCAATATTGTATAGCCCTTTTAGGATTCCAGTAGAGAGCTGATCTGAGTGGAGGATCAAGCATCAAAGCTCACTCTGATTCTCTTACCAGAGGATTTGAAAAGGCAGTAAGTTAAAACAGTCAACAACTGACGATTTGGTTTGGGTTTTTTTCTGAAAAAGTTTGGCAACACAAGCTCCTGTTCTTCTAAAAGTGCAGAGAAAACTTCTGCAGAGATGGGTTGGGTCAGCTGAACCTGGAGAGGAGAGTTAAACTCACAGTAGAAACAGGAGATAGCAGTGGGGTGGGTGTAATATTTCAAATTATAAGTTAGTGTCTTTGGTTGTAGCTACAGAAGGGGAATAAATAGAACCAAATAGCAGAAGTGCTTTATTCTAACAACAAACATCTCATGCTGCTCACAGTATCATGCAGGCATCATCTGAATGCTGTGTCTCCCTTCATAGGTCAATACAGTGCTGTACCGCCTCCTCAAGCTATGCAGAGAAAGAAGGGCCTTGCCAAGGCTCCTGCAAAAAAGGCTGAGAGCAGTGACTCTTCAGACAGTAGTGATGAGGCAGGGCAGGTGCCCTCAAAGGGAGGAGCAGGTATGTTGTGAGAAGAGGAAGCTGCAGAGGAAGTATTACATGGTGTGGACAGTGTTTTGATTTCCCTGAAAAAGCCAGTTGACTTTGGTCTCTGTTGCTATTTATTTCTCTGGAAGCTTCTAAGTAATTAAAAGGTGTTCCAAACAACACTCTGTACAACCTGTGGATCCAAACTGTATGCAGGTTGGATTACTCTTGCTGCACGTGTTGGTTTGAAAAGTCATCAGGATTTAGTTTGGCGGGAATAAGCCAGGCCCGTTGCTGCAGCTGGCCAGGTCGCTTGACTTCTGGTGTGGCTGAATGGCTGGTGCACTGAGAAGGGAGCTTTTTTCATGTTTGGAAAGGTTTGGATCTCAGGACAAAGGTTTGGTGTGAATGTAGCCTGTTAATTTTAAACTTGCTTTTGCAGGCAAAGCAGTAGCAGCTAAAATAATCCCTGGTCCCCAGAACAAAGCTGTTACTACCAAGAAGGCTGAATCCAGTTCTGACAGTGACTCAGGTAATTAAAGAATTAGTTTTGATTTTTTTATGTTAATGTTTTTATTGGCCACATTGCTGTCTAGTGGTGTATCTGCTAAGATCCTTAGTGTATGAGCTAAGAAGCTGCACAGTCTCCATAGCTAACAAGATGTGAAATTGAAAACCAGCAGCCTGCTATGCAGAGTGGAGTTTGACCACGAGACACCAGTGAGACCATTGGCAAGTGCGAAAAGGTCTGTGTGTTGCTGGATGGAAAGGGTGGGGCACCGTGTGTGTTGGGTTTCTCCAAGAAGGTTAATGATTACTGATGACATTTTCTGAGGATCCGTGCCTTAGGATTTTTTGTTTCTGTTATCCCATTGTGTTTGGGAGAAGTTTCCAAAACAAAAAATGTTATTGCCATACCAAGTTCAAAATAGACTCAAAAGATGCCTTCTCCTTATGTGACACTAGAAATGGGGGCGGTGTGCTTTGTATCTCTTGTTGATCAGGTTTAAGCTTTGCAATGTTGTATTTCCCATGTAAGTTCCCTGTATGCTACGTTTCCCCTCCAAGTTCAAGGTGCTTCTGTTGTATATCTTAACATCCCTGGTGCCACAGCAGGAACTGAGGGTGGCAGCTGCCTGTCTGTCTGCAGACAACTAGCACTAGACTCTGTGATCCTTTAACAAGTGGCAGGAGTTCTGTGGTTTTTGGTTGTGTTCCCTAGTTTCTCAAAGTGGACAAAGTTTTGATTACTGTTATTAAAATGTTGAGAAATGTTGGAATAGATCGGTCTTAACATTCCAGATTGCTTTGACACACAATGCAAAGACATAATTGTATGCAGGAGTCTCCAGTCCATCCTCAGACTGCTGCTAAACACATATAATACAGGAAATAGCTAAAATGAGATACTGTGCGGTTGCTGCCTCACTTTCCATGCTTTGCCACATAGCTTCTTTTCTTGATGTTTCTTTTCCTGAGTTTGTTCTTGATGATACCTGTACTTTCTCCAGTCCCTTATTCTGTACCTCTTCTCCAATATTATTTACCAAATATCTGCTTCCTTGTCTATGCATTAGTGAAGAACTTAAACTGCTTGTTTCCACTTCCTCCCAACAAAGAAGATATGTGGAAAGATGAATGCTGTCTCCTCACCATTCAGGTGTTTATCAAATGCTGCTTATTGCCAGTTACCTAGCTGATCAACCTTGGGCCGCAACCCATTTTGCTTTTCACTTCCCCATAAGTTTTATATATATATATATATATATATATACACACATATATATATACGTTATTACTAAAGTAACTTGCGCCAGAAACTTACTGACTTAACAAACATCCTTTTTTGTTGTTCAGATTCTAGCTCCGAGGATGACAAGAAGAAGGTAGGGAGTAAGGTCCCAGCTAAACAACCTGTGATAAAGAATACTTCCAAACCAACAAAAGTAGCTGTCAAGCCTGGACAAGCAAAGAAAGACTCCAGTTCCTCCTCAGACAGCTCAGGTATTGGGGTAGGAGTAAATGAGAATTTCCACATGCACGTTGTGCTTACTTGGGTCTCTGTGTTTCTAGGCAGGGTATGAGGGAGCAGTTGGACAGGAATACCCATTGCAGTGTTGTTTCACACAGCTAATGAATTGCATTGTGAATCAACACTGAAGCTGTATGTTAGCTTCATGTTGAAGGAATGGGGCTTAGCCTTGATTATTTTCCTTTCTATTCTAGATTCTGATAGCTCTGACAAGAAGGCCCCCGTGAAGCCCACAACTAAAGTAGTGACCCCTGCAACAAAGAAGTCACAGCCTGTCACAAAGAAAGCACAAAGTAGCTCTGATTCAGATAGCAGCTCCAGCAGCTCGGAGGGTGAGAAGAAGGGCATTCCAGCTAAATTAGCTGGCAAAGTGGGTAAGCCAGTGTCCAAACCTTCTACCCCAGCTACCAAAGCAGGCTCTTCTGACTCTGATAGCTCAAGCAGTGAAGAAGAAAAGAAGCCAGCAGTGAAACCAGCCACCAAATCTACAGGGGCAGCAAAAGCAGCTGTGAGGAAGAAGGCAGCTGCTTCTAGTAGTAGTAGCAGCTCATCTGATAGTTCCAGTGAAGAAGATGAGAAGCCCAAAAAGGCAGGGAAAGGGGCACAGAACAGTTCTAAGACCACTGCCTCCACAGAGAAAGCAAAAGCATCCACACCAGCAGCAAACAACCTGAAATCTAAGCCAGCTGGTGACAGTAGTGAAAGCAGCTCTGAAGAAGAGACTGGAAAAGTCAATGGAGGTATTACTTACAGTCTGGGAGGTGGGTCTGTCGGGCAGTGTTACTGAGTTAATCATGAATGGGGGCCTTTCCTAAACAATATTCAGTCTAATTTCTGTGTGCTATTAGATGATGCCATCTGATGCAGTACTGAGAGGGAAGGGTTAGTTTTTAATTTGGTGTGATCCTTTTTGTTCATATTGCTTATCTGCTGGCAATGGAATTTGTGGTAACATGGAGTACATCTCTGTAGAGCTGTTGCCATTTGCTATATGTGCGTGCACAAGATTGTTAATGCCAGCAAGGCAGACTGCTGGAGGACCTTATCTGTGAGTGGGACACCACAGATGATGCCCCAGTGCACAATTTCAGTCATCGCTCCAGGAGGAGAACAACTTTGAATGCAGTAGTGATGCATAAAAATGCATACTGTGTGACTCTAAGAACTGGTAAATTTTGACCAACAAAACTTTCTCAAGTGCACTAAATCATTTATATAGAGCTACCCTATTCCACAAAATTATCTTTACCTGTTAGAATAGGATGGCAAAATCCTTTCTGACCTGGAATGGCTATTAGTGTCTGTTGTAGCAGTCTGTTTTTTGGGTGAGGTAATACAGAGACTGATTCTCATGCCTGTGTCAACACTGGGTTTGCATTCTGGGGGAGAGATGCCATTACCTTTCCCAACACTGCAGTTACTCCTTTGTGAAGTTTTACTGCTGTACATCTAACAGGCACGATCAGGAAGAAACAGAAGAGGGAAGATGTTCAGGAGCCAGAGACACCACACAGTAAAAAGGCAAAGATCAAAGCCAAAACACCACACACAGTTCCCAAGGTGAAACGGGTGAGTGAGGGTGGACTGTGGTGACTGGTGGGAGAGGCATCTCTGCCTCCTGAACAAGTAGGCTTGTGGGGTTTGGGGGGAGGTTGGGCCCACAGAATTATTTGTATTTTTGCACTCTCCTCAAGTACTTGAATCTTGTGTGGAGAAGCCTAGGGAGCACACATGTGCATAATATTATTCTGTCAAAGGTTGACTGGATATGCTTGCACGGGAGCATCACTGATCTACCTGATCTGGAGAAGGGAAAGAATTACGAATCTGAGAAACGCCTGAAGATTTAGGTGACACAAACCGGGCTCCATATTTGCAGAGCAAGGAGGGAAGGAAGTTGTCACAAAGGGAATATCATGTGCATGTATGTGCTTACTGTATCTCGTTTTTTTTTTAACAGCCAGCCTCTCCATTCCGCCGTGTAAGGGAAGAAGAGATTGAGGTGGATGCCCGTGTTGCTGATAACTCATTCGAAGCAAAGGTAGGGCTAGTCCCTCGGTGTGCTTGTGGGCAGTCTTTCTGGTGGGAACTTTTTCCACCAGGAGGTGCTGTTAGGAAGTGTGTGAGCGCTGGCAGGAGGTATGTGGGAGGGAGAGTGGTATCGGCTTCAGCATTAATGTACTGCTGTTTGCTGGGTGGGATGAAGTGCAAAGCATTGCCTTTACTCTCTTGGGTGCTGACCTGAATTTTTTTCCTCTCCCCCTTCATCCCTCACAGAAAGGAGCAGCTGGTGACTGGGGTGAGAAGGCTAACAATATCCTGAAATTCACTAAAGGCAAATCTTTCCGTCATGAGAAGACAAAGAAAAAACGAGGCAGCTACCGTGGGGGCACTATATCGACCCAAGTCAATTCCGTCAAGTTTGAAAGTGACTGAGAACATTTTCTTTAGAATTCATAAACCATCTGCTCCCCAGAATGGCTTGGATGGGCATGTGGACATTATGGATGTCAAACCTGCCTGGAATGCTACTTCCCCTAGCCCATTGTGGGGCAGGCAGCTCCAGTGTGGGGATGTGGGAGAATGGTTGGATGTTTCCCCCTTTTATTTCTCATTCTGGTTTAGGCCCCTAATTTGGAACCAACCATCCTTGAGCTAGTGTTATTTGGCACTGCTTGGGTGACCTCCAAGACCTAAATTTTCTACGGTCTTATTTTAAAAGGCTGGCAGCGACTTCATTTTGGTTTTCTGCCCATCTAGTAGAAGAAAGAGAAATCATTCTTCTGTATCTTAACCTCTCACTTCTTTTTCAGCCAGTTTAACTTGAATACCTGTGAAACATCGAGTATTGTAACCTGCCTTTGGCTGGTTACTGTAAGAGGAACAATGGATTTGAACCCTCTGGCTGTAATCCCCTCCCCCACCTGACATTTCAAGTTCACAGTTGCAGTGTGACAGGATCCTCTTTTCTGTTTCTTTCTTTCATGGTTTCACCTTGCAATAAATTCCTACCTCCCTTTTCTTTCCTCTCCTGTTGAGGCCACTAACAAGAGTATTTAGAGAAGCAGAGTCTAAATACACCCTAGTAGTTGAGTAACTGTATTGCTTGCAGTTGCAAGTTCAGGGCTATTGTCAGAAAGACCAAGGTCTCTAGTACTGCTGTGGCACTCCGGATAAAACTTCCATTGGGAATGTAGCTGGGGAGTGGAGATGTGCAGAAACTCTTGACTGCATGGAGGTTGTGACATTAGGCTCAGTGGGAATGGGTGAGGAGGCAGAGGAGATAAAGCCCTCTTTTGTACGCAGCTCTGCTTTTTGCTGTGTTTTTGTTTGAGGCTCTGACTACAGTGTGGCGTTACTCCTTGTTTTCTCTGAACATAAAACATGCCAGCTTATGCTTATTCCCAGCAATGTGCTGTGCAGCTTGTTAGGAGTCAAGATGAATGTATCATTAATGCCTTAAATTTCTTTTCTGGGTTGGATCAGTTGCTCTTTGAGCTGTTTTCTATCTGTTAAATCCCTCTCAAGAAGTAAAATGTCAGTCTCCCCATAGCACTAAGGCAAATAAAGCCTAGTGCTGTAAGGATTGAAGTGCTAGATACATGTTTGATGTGGGGAGTTTCAAACAAGTTCAGTAACTTGCAGCCTAAACTGAGATTTTTTTGAGCAACTGAGACGATATAATAGCCTGCTGCTGTTGAGAGGAGGGCTTGCTTTCCTTGCAGTTGTGTGACTGCTTCCTTATTTCTGGTGTAACTCACATCTGGTAGAAAATGGTTTCCCCAACTACTTTTTTTCCCCCTGTTGGGTGGTTTAAGTTTAGTTTGTGGAGCAGTTTGCTGCACCCATAGCCAGTAAGAATTGAAGAGTGGTAGTGCATATTTGAGAAATGGGATAATGGGCTGTGAGAACTGCTCACCCCATCTCATGAAACTGCCAGCCACTGAGAGAGGCTACGCAGGGCCCGATTTCCGTGTTTCCATTCCCTCCCCAAAGGATGATAATGAGAAGAGCCCTGTTGTTACAGGAACCTACATTTGTGTGCAAAGCAGTGTCACCTAATTGAGGGTTGGATGAGACTTGATGAGCCACCCCCATATACATGAGCTGCAACTTGTTCCAATGAGCGTTTTTTAGGACTTCCCCTCTGGCTTGCACAATCTGGTGCCTTGATTCGAGGCTACAGTGCAGGGGGGCCCAGGAGACCACGGTTATTACAAGGAATTAAAGGTTAGAGGCCAAAGGAAGGTGGGAAGAATTTTTTCTGCATGGCGATTTAAACATCATCTTGCTTGTGATTTCTCATTTGCCCTCTTATCAGGAACTTATATTTGGAACTCTTAAATTTTTAAAAAATGTTTTGGGGGTATTTTAAGTGTGAGAATTTTAATGTGTTGAGAAATAAAAGATTGCTGCCTTTGTAAGCTGAGTGGACCTGGTAGTTAAAGGTGTGGAATAGGAGGTGGGAAAGGGAGGGTATCGGTGCTGGGGGTTATGTAGTACTGTCTCTCTACATCTGTCTAGAACCAGTTGTTTCTCCTTGGTTACTTCCTCTTGTGCATGCAACAGGCCTTCAAAAATGAAAGGTGGACCGTGCAGCTGGCTGTCAAGATTCTTCAAGAAATTGGGATGAAACTCTAGAAGAATATTTGCTTGCACCAAGACAAACTGAGACTGCTCAAGACCCTTCCCACCAGAATATCTGGTTAGCTCTTTTCAAATATTGCCACCGAATTAGCTGTATGGCAGCTGGCAGCATAACTCAGGTAGCACCAGCCTGTGGGAATAAAACCATAGGCGGCATAACTGAAAAATTATGTATATACCTAGTTAAAAGAATTAATTTCTCTCTCCCATTAGATTTCTTCCTCCTCTGTGACCACACGTGCAAGGGAAAGAAACTTTCTAATAGGTAGTGCCTGGTGGAGGTCTTGTGTGCTGTAATGCTCATTTCTACCCCTTGTGCTACGCCTTTATGGAAAGGTTGGGATGAATCACCAGGCACGTTGGACTCTTGGTTGCTCTGTACTAACGCTGTCTGCCACAGCCTTCCACCTTCCCCCTCAAACATGATGTTGTAGGAGAAGGTGTAGCACTAAAAGGTTCAGTAGCAGATGCAAAGAATGTCTTTAGCCTTGCTAGAGATCACCTGACTGAACAAGTTCGGGGGGGGGGAGAATACTTTGAGACTTTCAAAGCTTCCATGTGCTGAACGCTCCTAGGGGAAAACTCCCTTCACAAGCTTTTGCAGCTGCTAACCAGCCTTGACCTACATCTGCTCTCTGCTGCCGTCCTGATGTAAAGGAAACACCTCGTGGAGCACCTAGGCCTACTTGTCCCGTGGATCACTGGTGCAGTCTCAGCTGTGGTTAATGCTGGCACTGGACTACCAGGACCCCCACCTCTGGCGGGTGCTGTACGTGTAGACGTGCCCTGGAACACTGTCCCTAGCGTCCCCATTCCCCAACGCGCCCTCCTTTCCATTTTACTGTCCTGACCGCTGCGTGTGCAGCCCCCGGCCGTCCTCCTCAGGCGTCCCGGCCCTGAGAGTGTCCGAGTGGGGTCCAGCATCGCCCACGGCAGAGCTGCTTTGACGCCCTTTCGACGCGCCGGCCGGGCCGGAGACTCGAACGGGAGCTGCCGGGCGCTGCCTCCCTGCCTGCCCGAGGCGGGGGGCGGCTCTCCGTGCTCCCCCGACCCCCTCGCCTGGCTGGGCCCGGCCGGGCGGGGCGGCCCGTGGGTGCGGCCGCCCGTGGGTGCGGCCCCTGGGCCGGGGCTGCGCCGCCCGGCCCCGCCCGCGCCCGCCGCCGCCCGGGCTGAAAGGGGAGGGCGGGCGGCAGCGGCCGGTCCTCTCCTCTCCTCTCCCGCCCCACCGCCGCGACTCGGGCCGCGCTCCACAGCGGGACTCGCTGCAGGTGGGTGCCGGCACCGCTGCCGGCGGGGCGGGCGGTGCCGGAGGAGCCGGCACGGCAGCAGCTGCGGCCGGTGCTCCTCGCTCCCCGTCCCGGCTCTCGGCCCCGCAGACCCGGCGCTGCCCCCCACTCCTCGGGGCGCCCGGGGAGCGCCCCGCCGCCGCCGGTGCGAGCACGGCCGAGGGCTGCGGAGTCCGCCCCGCCGGCGGCCGGGCGAGGGGGAGGGTCCTTCCGCCCCCCCCGGTGTTGGCGGCGATCGTGGGCCCGGTGGGCGCGGGCGGCGGCGGCACTCGCGGGTGCTGGGCGGCTGCGGGTGAGCGCTGACGGGCGGGGCTGAGCTTTCTGAGCTGCTGGCAGGGGCACCCGGGTGCTTCTCGGCTGCTGGGAGGGAGCGAGGGCAGCGGTTTGAGCGGTTTGAGCGGCCAGCCTGCGCCTGGCTCCGCCGGGACGCGGGCGAGCAGCAGCCTGGGTGGCTTCAGCGGGGCTACTGAAGGGCACGAGTTACGCGTTTGCTTAACTGTGCGGGATCAGAGCCTTGGCACCTGAACAAACGTTCAAAGCGCGTTTGTGTAACTCGGTTCATCTTCCTCTAGGAGATTAGATCTCAGGAGTGTCTTCCCTCTCCTGTGTTCTGCCTCCTCTTCCTATGCATCCCTCCTCAGCCTCTGTTTATGGCAGCTCAGCCAGGTCACATTCCTCTGGGGTGCTCGGAGCCAGGGACCTGTTTGGTTTGGTTGTTTTTTTTCCTTTTTACATGAGGGCGTCAGTTGTTTTATTAAAGATAAGACTCATCTCTAGCTTCTCTCCTTCTGTAATTCTGTCAAAGGTGATCAGACTTGTCTGTCAGGAGTTTATCAATCTCTAGTGCTTCCTACACAAGGTTTCACAACCTTCTGGGGTGTTTAATGACCTTTCTTTTAATGTGATGCTTCTCTGCAGAAAGAAGCTGAAATGACAGGGCAGTAAATGGAAGACTCTTTTCCTCCCCACCCCTCTTGACCGCTTCTTTTAAGTTTGGTGCACTTGTATCCCTCCAGTTTTCTCTGCAGTCTCAAGAACTTGTTCAAACTTGGCTGCTGTACAGACATAAACCCTTCTTAAGACTAAAATGTGCACTGAACTGTTGTGTGTTCTCAGTTCAAGGTCTATGGCTCACATGAGTATTTAGAAATGGCCCCAAGCCTTTTTGTCTCTTGCACCTAGGGATTACAAATAATGTTCTTAAATGCTCCCACGCTGCAGACCTGAGACCGCTCACAAGGAGCACAACCTCACATAAGCTGCTTCTGTGTTGCAAGCCAGGGGAAAAGGCCACCCGGAAGAACTGGCTGTTGCAGAGCACCGTGGTGTCACAAACCATCTCGTTCCCTTTCAGAAGACAACCAGGAAGCCTGTGGATATGGAGTGGGGGAAATATCACTCACCACCTAGACAGATTTAATGTATGATGAGGGGCCACGCGGGGAAGCAGATATGTGGTGTTTGACACCATCCCCCCAGCTCCATTTCTTGAAGGTGTGTGTAGTTTCAAATGCCTTGACAAGGTGAGATACAGATCTTTACTTCTTTTCTCAGTTGCTATGGACCAGTATTTTCTGTAGTACCCTGGCTGTGACCTACGGACTGACAACTTCCTGATGACCCACAGATTCCCACCTTGCCTGTAGAGCTTCATCCATAAAACCCCAATGAGCCAGAAAGGATGTTGAAGATGGCCCAAGGTCCCAGAAGTTTGGAACTGACCAGGGACTTAGGGGTTGATTTGGACAACAATCTTTGTCCAAAACAGATGAGGATGAGCAGAGCACTTCTGATGCCATTGTATGCAAGCAGTAGCACCAAGTGTGGTGCCAGGTATGAGTTATTCTGGTGCTGACCTGATCACTGCTATGGTTGTTTCCTTTGGTCTTTTGGGGATCTAGGCTTTCTTCATTATCCGTGTTTCTTGTGGGGCTGCCATGAAGATGTCAGAAGAAAAATGCTAGAAAGGTACGCTGTGTTGAGCAGACCATCTGTGCACTATTCACTCTGTGTGCAAACAATATTTTAAAAAACTCAGGGCTGTAGGCTGCCTGGGGAAGCTTATATTTGAAGGGGAGTTTTTTTTCCTTGCTCATTGTTTTCTATACTAAAATACTAATACTCGTATGAGTCTACTGTATTACTAATATTAGTACTTTTCAGTGTTAGTGTGATTTACTCAGGTGACTAGCAAAACAGAAGTCTGTGATAATCTGAAGCTAGAGCACAGAAACCCACCAGGCACTGGGTTAGATGCGATTCATGGTTAGACTTTCCTGCTTTAACACGTGCTTTATTAAGTTTACTTTATACAGCATTATATCTTGTAGATTTTTACTAGAGATTCCACTGGTCAGCTTCTGCGTGTAGCGCGACATCTTCCTGCAGTGTCAGAATTGCTTTGAGAGATGTATACCTGCCTACTTGCATGGAGTTTTGACTTCTATAAATTAGCCACAACTGGGTTGGCTGCCATCAACTTGATGGTAGCATACAGTGCTGTTTGTTCTGGAATATATCCAACAGGTGAGGCAAACTTTGGTTTCTTATTCCAGGAAGAGTTTTGAGCATCCAAGTGAAGATGCCTTTTCCTTTTGGCTTCAAATTAATTGTGTTGCTTTGTTAACTCTTGAGAAGTTTATAGTGAAAAACACTTCTTACTGTAGGCAAGATCTGGATAGGGACTAGGATGCAGGAGAGGAAATAATTCAACACCATGGATATGGGTTTCCTAGTCCTTGGTAGGAACTAGGCAATACAAAATACTGGAGGAGAGGGAGAGATGTAAAGGGCAGGGTCCTTGCAATGGGGTCCATTCACAGCCCCCTTTTTGTGGGCTTAGATGGCTGACTGTCAAGAGGTTTTAGTACTTCAACCTAATAAAAGGCACCTGAATTAAAGAAACATCTACCTTTAGAGCTGTAGCTGTTCAGTTACTTCACTTAAGTTAAATTGATGTAATCATCCACTGATGTCAAAATCATACCCTGTGAAACATGTTAAATAGAGCAAAATCAAGGGTCAAATTTCAGCCCAGTAAGAGGTTTATCAGGGGAGTTTGAGGGATGTTTTCTCTCTGCTTCCTTTCTGCTGCCTCTCATTTCAATTTCAGGGCTTTGCTGTGGCTTTGAAAGCAAGCTCCCAGCAGCTGATGGTGTCCAGGCGTGCAGGCCAGGTGGGGATGCTGCTGCCTGCAGTAGCAGTCGCATGAGGGCTTCCCCCTGCCCACCCCTCCTGCAGCAGGCTCTGGTCCTGGCTCTTACTGAGATGCCAGCTCTGCTCTGCATGCTGCAGCAGTGAAACTTCAAGCCTCCATGGCACGGGCTTTTTTAACAGTTTTCTTGAATACAGACTTCTGACTGTTAGTGTTAACTGTGGTGTTAGCGGGATTGCTCTGTGTAAATCAGCCAGTTTGCATGGCCTTACTGAGCGCTTGTCATGACAACAGGAAGGGTATGGTCTCCCTTTACGAGCCTGCTCCTTTCAGTGGCAGTGTCATTTCTTACAATATTTATCTGATCTAGCCCCTAGCCTAGGACTTCAGACCACAAACAAGGAGGTGCTCTGCTCTCAGCTCTGGTGTGGGACCTGTCATTTACTTGGATTTTGCACCTCTGCCAGGGTGCAGGCTGTGAATTCACCTCCCCGCAGAATCCTGTTCCTGTGCCCAGCAGTTTGGAGGTTTCTTGAAGACCACCTGCCTGCAGCCTGACAGTGGGTGCAGGCAGCTGAGCTCCCGTAGCCAGAGGGCTGGGCTGCAGCCAGTGTCCCACACTGTGGAGGGTGCTGCACTGGCTACAGCACCTGCCCTTGCTGGAGGATCCTGCTTGCAAAGCTCGTGGGGCAGCTGTAGCTACGTGTTCAGTGTTGGTAAGAGGTAAAGTGAGGAGGTGAGCAGGTGGATTTTGAGCCTTCCCTCATCTAGCGTTTGTGTGCATAAGGTTTGATCCTAACAGTGACTAGCTGCTGAACAAGGAATGGAGCCAGCAGAGTGCTGCCCTTTGAGCTGGTAAGTTATGCCTTCATTACATCTCAGGAGCACTAAAAAGCAGGGATGTGCCTGGTTGAAAACCTCTTTGATGTATCCAGCACAGGTCTAGGGCTGGAGCTGTGGCCAGGGTTTATTTCTGGGCATGGACAGAACAGAGATTAACTCTAGTGGTATTGAGCTGGAGTAGGAAAAAAGGTCCCTTCCTGCAGCCTGGCATCTTCCCACCACTTAGGAAGATTTACAGCCTCCCTTGTTGCTTGGGCAGGGAGGATGGATTCCTGAGCCAGCACCTTTAGGGATTGCTCCTGATGCTGGAAGGGATAAAGAAGCCAAGAGAGGTCTGCAAGTCTCCTGTGTCAGCATCTGTCCCTAGCCTGAGGGCTGAGATTGACCCCTGGCTTGTCATTTGGATTTTGGTAGTCCACAGAGGGTCCTGGCAGAGCTGAGGGTCTCAGCAATGTCTGGCATGTAGGTCCATGGACCTTGTTGAAAATGGGTGACAGGGTTTTTTTCTTTAAATAACTATTCCTTTCACCTGCACTGTTTCTTCACCTTTTCCTTGTTGCCCAATGAGAAAACACCCCACTCCACATATAAAACTACCTCTTGTGCTCTTCTCAACATACTTATGTGTGTGTATGACCCACCAGGTGCCCCAGGATAAGCCTATACCTGTTCCTGTCATGGATCCTGTCCTGACATCCTTCTGTCCTGAAGAAGGCCAGCAGTATAGGGCTGCCATCCCTCCCTCTCTCCTATGGAAGCTGCATGCACCCTGAATCTGCTGCGCAATGTCATAGCCAAATGCTTTACCTTCCTTGGTGCTAAGCAGGATAAATCCCTTTTGGACCTCTCAAGTAAGCTAAGAACTAGACCAGCTTCATGGGCTGTAGCTCTATGGTGGCCAGTGATGCCGGCACGAGCCAGCCTTTTCCTGCTTTCAGGGAGGCAGGATCCTGGGCAGATCTTTACTTTCCTTGCAGGGCTTCTCCTCTCTTCTCTCCAGCCCATCACCTCTGTCTCCATCCTCCTGGACCTCTTGTTCTGTGGGTCCAACCACCCACTTGGTGTATCTGCTAGCATTTCTCATGTTTCTCATCACTCCTGCAGGCACAGCCATGCAGTTGTCCCTGGGTGGGAAGGGTGGCAGTCCAAGCCCTAATAGGAGTTACTGCTGAAACAGAGGAGGGTCTCAGCCAGTGGCTGCTCTCTTTCTTTCCCATGTCTATGACCACGTAGGACAGGAAAGCAATGCTGGGGGGAAGAGTATGACACTTTTACTCTCCCCCATCTGCACACCCATGTGCTATCTCTGGCCAGAGATATCTAGCTGCTGAGGGGAGTCTGAAGGTTGTATTTAGCAGGATCTTATCCGGGACTTTCTTTCCTGCCTCTTAATTGATCAAGCATTAACGGAGAAGCTGGCAGAAAATCTTGGACCAAATTCTGCTCTACCACATCCCTGCAGCCCCCCTGGGGCTTAGAGTCTGGGGCCATCCAAAATCCATTTATAATTGTTCCCATTGTAACTTCTTCCCCTCCCCCTGCCCCTTCCTAGCATGTCTGAACTGGGTCTTCAGGACAGGGCTCTGTTTCTGACTGTTCCCAAATAATTATCATGTAATTCTCCCAAAATAATGTAAGGTGTGGATGAGGCGCGTTCGCTTCCAGTGATGTAGCAACACCCCTTACACAACAGAAATTCTGGGTGTTTCACCAGGCTGGGAATGGGATGACAGCTGTAGGAGTGTGACTAAGGGGTGTCAGTGTGCCATGGGTGTTGCACCTTATCTCTGGGGCTGCTTTCTGGGTTTGCCTTCTTCCAGTGCATCAGTATCCTGGTGCCTGCTCTCCTTTCCCAGCCCTTTCCCCTGAGCCTCCCCACCCTCCCACAGCTGATTTGTAGCAGGGCAGCTCTCCACCCAGACCCCGGCTGCTCTCTCTGGGATTGCGGTTCCTCTCAGAGGGTCCTGCTGTGGCCTGGGCTTGCTCCCACCCCGTCTGTGCTGAGCAAAGTGGCTTGCGAGGGCCAAAGCCGGAGCGTGCCTCTCAGCATTCCCACCAGGCTCTGCAGGCCTCCCAGCGAGCTTGGACAGACATCAAGGGCTCAGAGGGAACCAGCCATTCTGGCTGGGCAGAAATAGAAATGAAATCCAGCTGTGCTGGTTCTGTAGCAGTAACCAGAGATTGAGCAGCGAGTGTCTCTGCTGGTGCTGTGACCTGACAGAGCTCCTTCTGCTGCTCTCCCCCTTTAACTTTCTGCAAGTCAGCCTGATAGTTTTTGAGCCTTATGAGCACATCGAAGAGGTTTTGAATTTCTGGAAAATTCCCCTGATACACCCTGATATCTGAGTTTTTAATTTTATTTTATTTTTGTGGCTTTTTTTCTTTATTGTTTTTTTTTTTTTTTGGTGGTGGTTTGTTCTGATTTGTTTTATTTCCAGTGGTAAACTCCAGACTGCTGTCCTCTCTCAGCTCATGAGCTTCTGGCTTGCAGCTACAGTCCTAGTTGTTATTTGCCCAAGTACGTGACAGAGCATTTCATACCCCATTAATGGCATGTTTCTCTCCTTGCAGTGATGAACATGATGAAGGTGCTACCGTGCCCTGCTGCTCTTCTCTTCCTAGTGGCTGCATTCAGTCTGGAGCCGTCTCACTGTGCCAAGGTGCTGATCATGCCCACCATAGTCTTTGACAGCCACTTGCGAGTCTTCATGCGAGTGGCAGAGGCACTGACTGACCAAGGCCATGACCCTGTGCTGCTACTTCATGAGGGTCGAGATTTGGAAACCTACCTGCCCAGCTTCCGCATGCAGAGGTACTGGGGTATCTTCAGCACGGAGAGCGCAGATGCCTGGGTGCAGGAGAAGATAAAGCGTGTCTTCCAAGGGAAGATGACCTCTCTGGAGATGTTTTCCTTTTTGGAGAAGTACCTGGAAAACTGTGACCTAGTGCTGGGAAACTCTACCCTTCTTCAGAAACTCCAGCATGAGCGCTTTGATCTGCTGTTGGTGGACCCCAATGAGATGTGTGGCTTTATCCTGGCCCACATTCTCCATGTCAAATATGCTGTGATCTCCACTGGTTTCTGGTTCCCAGCAGAGATTGGTGCAACTTCCCCCATTGCCTATGTCCCCGAGTTCAACTCCCTGATGACAGACAGGATGGGCTTCTTTGGTAGGACTTGGAATCTCCTAGTCTATATGATCACTCGTGTGGCCACAAAGCTGGTCATCCTTCCCAAGTTTGAACGTCTTATGGAGAAGCACAGAGTGGAGCCAAAGACATCCATGTTGGACCTTGTCCATGGAACTAGCCTATTCTTCCTCTGTAACGATGTAGTGCTGGACTTTCCCCGGCCAACACTCCCCCATGTCATTTTCACAGGGGGGATCCTCGCTGAGCCCGCAAAGACCCTCCCAGTGGTAAGTGCAGGAAAGCTTTGAGCTGTGATTGCACATTAACCTGTGGAGTTACTGAGTGCAAATCAGCTTTTGAAGAGCCTTGTAAATGCTCTGACACCCTAGAAGCCTGGAAGGCTGCTGTGGTTTGGTGCCTTGGTGCAGCAGGGAGACAGGGAACACTGAGGACTGTGAGGCTGCAGGGAGGATGTAGAATTAAGTTGTCCGTCCTGGTGCAGGATTTGGCTTCACTGTCCATGCAAAATGTTGTGTGGAAGTCCTAAATTGGCAGTGTTGCTCCTGGGACTTGGCCATGAATAGTTCGTTTGTTCCTATACTTGAAGTGGAAATGGGAAGAACCATTAGTCTTTGTTGCTTCATCACTGATTTATGTCAATCCAAAATTTCCTCCTTAATCCTATTTCTTGCAGGGCATTTCTGCCCTTGAGCTTGCAGTCTTAAGAAGCCATAGAGAAGACCTGTGCTTGTTACCTCATCAAATTTGATGTGGAATCCCAAAGGGTACAAAACTGAAGTGTATCATCGCCTTTTTCTCAGGGTCCAGCCCTGAGGGAAAACTCCCCGGGCAGCCCAGAGGCTTTCTCTGGCCTGTACCTCACTATCCCCAGTAATAAATTCAGAGGGACAAGCTCTTAAAGCCTCCAACTGAAGAAATATTGGAACAGAGCAGGACCTGTCTGACATTCCTCCCATTGTCTTACCACTTTTAAAAACACTGAGGGGTAATCGACCTGGATAATGACACTTGGGCACTCAGGCTGTCCTGGTGTCCCAACTAAGGGACCAATATGGAAGTAAGATTCAAGTTTCAAATGATTAGAGGCCTGTCAAGATCTCTGATGGCAGCTTTAATAGAAACAATTTTGGGGGTGTCATTTTTTTCCAGTTTATAAGAAAAAACAAGCTCGGGTGCTTTAGAACAAAAATTCTCCAGATGTGTATGACTGCACATCACCCTTTCCGATGTGGCACGGCATGTAGGTAATGTAACGCACCTAGGGTGCTTCAAAAGCTGTGTCAGAGTGGCTGCCTCACAGCTCTTACAAAACACTGGCTTGGTCCAATCTGGCCACGTACACACCTGCCTTATAAAGAAGGGAGTTGTTTGCTGGGGCATTACTCATGTGCTTCACAGCTTCCAGAACTGATCCCAGGGTGCCTAAGGGTAGAATGATGGAGATAAGTCCAGAGCCCTGCAGTCGGCGGTGGCTGTCATGCTAGCAGGTAGGCATGTCTGTGTCCAGGTTAGGGGATGCCAGCAGAAGAGAGGACCTCTGTAGGTCTAGGTGCAGATTAAGGAATCTCCCATCTGAACTGGAGCAGAGTTATGTAATTAAGGTGTTTATTTCTTCATAGTTGAAACTGTGATTGTGAGTTCCTCTAATTAGTACTCTGAAATACAGATATGTATTCGAGAGATGGTGAGAACTTTTGGTGGTCAACCACGCTTCCCTTGCAACTTTAATGCTGTTTCTGAAAGTCAAATGTTAAGTCTCAATTGTAATGAATAATGTAATCATCTGTTTTATGAGTCATAGTACTTTTAATTAGGAAAGTAAAACTATCGCTTCTTTAGCAGTTTTAGTGGTTGTATTGATCAAAGGATGTGAAACTCAAGAGAATAGAGAAGCCAAAATCCCTTAGTTGAAAACTTCTTGATTCTTGGTTGTTGTGTTGTTTTAGAGCTTTTTAAGCATTTCTGCAAAGATAGGTTTGAGTCCCTGAAGCATACAAGGCTCAAATATCCCCAGAGAGTAACACTAAAATGTGCTTTATAACTCTTTTGTACTATGATCCCCCAACCTGTAGACTACTATTATTAAGACTTTCTGAATTAATCATCCTAATTTTCTCCTTTAATAACAGGAAGAACAATTTTTTTTGCCCTTCATGCTCTTCTATAGTGTTTATTTTAAGGAAGAATTCATATTCAAAGATGGATTTTATGAAACTTTTCTAAAATGCTCCTAGCTGTGATACATGAGAAACCTGAAGCAGGACAGAATCTGTAATGAGAAATAGGCTCAGCTGAGCCTGGCGTAAAAGGGAATAGTCTGTGTTTGCTCCACAACAGCTGTGGTGGCTGATTTCTTCTCCCTGCAGCCTTCTGGCCCTGGTTGAAAAAAGTATAGACTCTGTTCTAGATACACACCTGTTTATGTAGCTTTACAGGTAGCCTCTAAATGAAGAACACACAACTGTAGTTTTTGCTGGAGCTGAAGCTACCTTTCTGCCTAGTGACCAAAAACTAAATCTTCTGCCTGCAAGTAGCTATCAAGGATGATGGGTAGAAGTCTCCTGGCAAGATGGCAAAACTTTCTGCCATCTCCAGGGGCCTTTGACATTCAAGAGTTTGTGGGGGATCTCCAGCAAGATGTTGTTCCTGACTCTGTCTGCATGATGTTTCATCTGTTGTATCAGTCTATGACTAGAGACTCCGACAGGCCTCCTGCCTCAGTGGTGATGGAAAATAGCCTTCCTCTTTTTACTCCAATTTCTTCCTCTGCTCTTGCTGCTCCTGCGTGGGCCCTATGTTTTCAGAGCCCTCCTTGCCAAAGAGCAATTGCATTACCTCCAAAGCAGGAGGTAATACTATGAAATGCAAGTTTTGGATACCTCCCTGCAAACTCCCAAGCCCAGCAGGTGCTCAAGTAATTTCTGCCTGGCTGGGTGCAGAAATCATAGCGGTTTTAGAGTTCATTGCCTGGTGAAAACCATGTAGCTTTGTGCTCCAGGTGGATTTGGCTTCATTCTCTCCATAGACAACTTTCTATTGGCAGAGGCAACAGTGGGAAGGGCCTTTCTCCAACAAGACTTCAAGGCAGCTCTGTGTGTTTTGCCCGCAGGGTCTGCGTCTCTGGGTGGAAGCAGCAGATGTGGGTGTTGTTGTTGTCTCCTTTGGCATCGGGATTCGAGCTCTTCCAAGCGATTTGGTGGAGAAGATGGCTGGCGCATTCGCTCGCCTCCCACAGAGGGTGGTGTGGAGGTGAGGAGGGAATGGGATTTCTTTTAACTCGAGTTGGATGAAAATCAACATTGAGGGGTGATTCATCTCAAAACACAGAATTTTCTTTTCATCTCTTGAGCTGATTGAATTTATAATTGTTCTCCATGTGTTTCTCTTCCATTTTTTTCCCCTTTCTCCTCCCATAGATACTTTGGGCAGAAGCCAAGAAACCTGGGTGAGAATACGCTGATGATGGAGTGGCTGCCCCAGAATGACCTGCTAGGTAAGGCTGGGCACTGTGTGTGTGTGTGCTGCTAGCAACATCCCTGGAGTTTAGCCCAAACCACAGCAAAGGCACACAATGACAACAGCACCTGTGTGGGTCTAAATCTGTTGCTTGTTGCAAGTCTGACCTGTACAAAACATGGTCCTCACCTAACACCTGCTTGAAGCTGCATTCTTGGCCCCTATCTTCCTCCTCCTCCTCCTCTAGGCACTGCTCATCAAGTTTTGGGCTGCCAAGAAAAAGGTGTGTTCCCAAAGGGTAGTCTCTGCTCAACATGCCTGGTTTTCCTTAAACATACGTCAGCGCTGTGTGTTGAGGAAGCCACTGATAGCCCTGTTTCAGCATGGAAGGCACTGACCTGCTGCCATTTCTTTGCCTTCAGGCCATCCCAATGTGAAAGCCTTCGTCAGCCACTGTGGGATGAACGGTGTCTTTGAGGCAATTTATCATGGTGTGCCAGTGGTGGGATTTCCTTTCTATGGGGACCAGTTTGACATCATGACCAGAGTGCAGGCGAAGGGCATGGGTATCCTCATGGACTGGAGCAGAGTGAAAGAAGAGGATCTTTACCAAGCTGTTGTCACGGTTATCTCTGACCCCAGGTGAGGCATCTGGAAGCCTTGAGCTCTTCCTTGGTGCAGACTGCACGTAGGGACCGGCGTGTCTTTGTGTTGACCCCTACACAGCCTGTGGTGACTTCTTGACAAAGCAGAGTTGCAAGTGTTGCCCAGCTGGCCAGACATCTTAGTGCCTCAAAATCCTGAGATGCAGTCCAAGAGGGAGATACTCCAGCATTTGCTATTGGAGAGCATGATCTAGTCCTGTTTGACTCTAATTTTCATAGAAAGCTTTTTGAGATGCTGAGGCACGAACCTCTTCTCCTTTTAACGCCAGCCTGTCATCAGGGAAAGTGAGATCACAAACTCACGGTGGGATCTCCCTAGTCTTGTCTAAGCAGCTTGCTGCAAAACAGCGGAGAGAGTGGACTGCAGGTAATATTCCAATGTTTTATCTGTTCCTTCTGACAACCAGATGCTCTGCACTTTCCTAGATGCGCTGCAGCACAGTGACACAGGGCTCCCACTTTCTAACAGGACACATGCAACTGCTAGTGTTTGAAATGCTGCCCGAGAGCTTGATTTTTTTTATTTATTTTTTTTTTTTTTTAGTTTTATTTGTTTGTTTTTATTACCTATTAGGAGCTCTCAACAACTTACACTGAGGTCAGTAGGTACCTCATCTTCTTGGTACCTCGAAGGATTTGGCCAGTCATCAAGTGTGCAACTGTTGCTTGATGCTGAGTGAGGTCTTTGGGTGCAAACTCCCCTTAGAAAGCAACAATCCACATAAACCCACTGATCAGGTACTTGGGAGCTGAACTGCCAGCCTTGTTAACAAAACACAAAGTGAAATACACTCTGGTTTGTGCTGCCATGGCTAACGATTGCCATCAGAGTGGCTTTCAGAGACATTTGTGAAAAGAGTCATGGAAGAAATTTGCCACTCTCCCGAGGTATTATCAGGGACTTGAAAGCACCAGTGGACACCTCAGACCACTTCTCAGCTATGAAACTCCAGTCAGGAGGATAACTTCTTGTCTTCTTCCCTTGCAGCT
The DNA here is from genome assembly GCF_018691265.1 of Tyto alba. Lineage (NCBI taxonomy): Eukaryota > Metazoa > Chordata > Aves > Strigiformes > Tytonidae > Tyto > Tyto alba. The sequence continues at coordinate 22,867,645 of NW_024881261.1, read as the reverse complement.
ACAGAAAAGCAGCCAAACTCATCTCAGCTCTGCACCTGGACAGACCAATGCATGCTCTCAATAGGACAGTGTATTGGCTAGAGTACATCCTTCGTCACAATGGGGCACCGTATCTTCGCCCGGCTGTCTATGACCTCTCCTTATATGAGTACTTCTGCCTGGACATCTTGGCTCTTCTGGTCTTGTGTCTGGCCGGTATTGGATTTGTCCTCTACAAATCTGTGATGTGGTGCAGAAGGAAGGGGGCCAGCCCTGTGTATCAGAATGGCAATTGCATGAAGGGCCACTTCACAGAAGAAAAGAAATTGCAGTAGTGGCTCAGCGTGTTTCAGGGCACATCCCATCACTGTGAAACGAACTGCTGCTGTGCCAAGAAATGTATGGCACGCAGGCACGGAGAGAGGTGAAAGATCAGCGGGTCTGGATGAGATGAGAGTGGGGCGGGAGGAGTATTTCAGAGGCCTGTGTGCACACCTCTGTACAGCACCTGTGGGCGAGGGCGCGAATTCAGGCGTGGGTGGAAGCACTTGGCCAGGATGCTGGGAATGGGGCATGGGTAGGTAGACTTCCAGGGAGGAGTGCAAGTTGTTCCCTTTGTATTGCATGTTGGTTTAGATGCTGGTGTTGCTCTTCTGGCTTTTTGGATCTTCCATGGAGGCTCTGGAGGTAGGAATAGCATTTCATGTGTGGCAGACACCATTTCTCCTCTGCCTTGTTACCAAGAGCCCCAGGAGTCAGGATTCCTTTATGTGCAGGTGAGGACCTGAAATAGAGCTGTGGACAGGGAAGGATTCTGAAAGTATTATCTACAAGAGAAATAAATTGGTCTGGTTTAAGTTCTGCGGGTAAACATTGTGCTTCCTGCTTTGATCAACCCTCTGCAATCCTGTTTGTTTGAGCTAAATTATTATTTTTTAAAATAAAGTGATATTCTTTCTCCTGTGTGGCAGTTCTCTGGTCTTGGTTTAATGTGAACCTGTGATCCTTGTAACAGGATGTTGTTCGAGCAAGATTAAAGTGTTTTTTCCTTCTTGTTGCTACTGCTATGGTCTCTGCATACCTCTGTATCCCTACAAACCTCCATCAGCAATTCCTTTTGGTCTTCCCACAGGGTTTCAGGCAGCGCCTTCCTTCCTCTACCAGCGTGTGACACACACCCATGCCCATGGAGTCTCCAAACCTGTGATAAAAGAAGAATTTGAAACAGATGTAGGTGCCAGGACCACAGGAAGAGCAGCCAGTAGCTCGGCGAGCTGGTCATAGGCAATGGGCCATACAACACAATTATAGAAACAACAAGCTCTATTCTTTCAGAAGAAAACAGAAATGCCTGCTCATTTCAGTGTGAATGGGCATACTGATGCCCCATGTGGGAACATGGTACCTGGGAGTGATACCTATGTGTTTTTACTCACCCTAGGCTTTAAGGCAAACCCACACTTGGGTGCCGTTGCACAACCCACCCGCAACATTGGTTGATCGTCCAACTGGCAATGCCCCACACTGAGGATCAAGGGCTCAGCTCCATGCTCTCAGCTGGGGCCATCACTGTGCTGGCACAAGCTGGAGAGTAACCTCACTGCCACTGCTGCCCTTGCTGGTGTTTCCAGGCTCTGTTCTTGCTTGCTATTGCATGTGTTTCTCTTTTCAGATGAAGGTGCATTGCCACATGCAACCTAGCAAACAGCAGTCTGGCTGAGCTCCTGGGATGCTCTGGGTTGGGACAGTGCCCAGCTCTGACTTGGTGGCTTCTCTGAGGCCGGGCAGTGCTGCCTTCCTTCCCCAAGCCTCAGCTTGCAGAAGTGATGTAGTGAAGAAAGCTTTGGATGAGAATCTCATTTGCCATCAAGGACAGATGAGAAGAGCCCATAGACCTAAGCTGGGACCTATAACTATCCTGTAGCAGATGTTGCTCTTCCTGGAGTTTCTTGCTGCCTCCTGGGATGCCCAAACCTGACCATGGTCAGTGGTGGATATGGCAGCCCATCAGTCTTGGTCTGTAGCATCTCTGTGTTCAGCTCTGGGTCTGCCAACATAAGAAGAACATGGACCTGTTGGAATGAGTCCAGAGGAGGCCATGAAGATGATTGGGGACCTAGAGCACCTTCCTTATGAGGACAGGCTGAGAGAATTGGGGTTGTTCAGCCTGGAGAAGGGAAGGCTCTGGGGAGACCCCTTAAAGAGGGCCTACAGGAAAGCTGGGGAGGGACTCTTTATCAGGGAGTGTAGTGATAGGATGAGGGGTAATGGCTTTAAAGTGAAAGAAGGTAGATTTTGATTGGATATGAGGAAGAAATTCTTCACTGGGAAGGTGCTGAGGCACTGGCACAGGTTGCCCAGAGCAGCTGTGGCTGCCCCCCTCCCTGAAAGTGCTCAAGGCCAGGCTGGACGAGGCTTTGATCAACCTGGTCTAGTGGAAGGTGTCCCTGCCCATGACAGAGGGGTTGGAACTGGATGATCTTTAAGGTCCCTTCCAACCCAAACCGTTCTATCGTTCTATATGGCTTTAGGCCCTCTGAGCTGAGGATGCAGTCTAGTTGTCCACAATGGGAGGTAGGGGGAGATCAGAGCAAGGTGAGCTGCTAACAGATAGTAGGGGAAAAATAGATTGTAGGTAAGTGGTAGAAACACTGGCTGCCTGGCACGTTTCTGCCTGTGAGCTGAAATTTAAAGGTTGATAAGGCTTTGATTTTTGAGGGGAAAAAAAGATATTGTCACAAGTTTTGCAGCATGCCTGCCCATTGCTAGTTGTACTGTGATGGCTTTGTTGTCATCTCTTAGCAGATGAGTGTGGACAAGGGGGTAGAGGTGGGGCATCTGGCTCAGATCTTTGTCATCTCTGGTGTGAAAGAGGGAGATCGTTACTGCTGCCTGTGTGAGAGTTTGGCTATCTAGATTAGTCTGAATATAGCAGGTGAGTTGGGAATTTTGTGACTTTGTGACAGTGCTGGAATACTTCAGGCTTAAAGAGAAGAAAAAAGAGCAAGAGGAGAAATGCACCATGCTTGCAAACTGATGTTCCAGCGGAGTGGCTTGTCTCCATCCTCTGCAGCCCACCTGTGTGGCAAAACATAGTGGAGTCAAGGGGCTAGTTCAGTTTGGCCGTGCCCTGCAGCAATCATCTCTGGCCTTGGAGGAGCTGTAGGAGAGGGTACAAGCATCAGTCTTGCCCAATAAAATCCTTTAGGCCAGATGTGGATCACCAGTGCTGGCACTTCAGAGGAAAGAGGGGCACCATGGCTTGGTGGGGCCAGGGACCTGCATCTTGTTTTGCTTGCAAGTAAAAGAGCAGAGAGAAATATTTGAGACCTAAAGAGCCTGTGTGGGCTTACAAAAACATGAATCTATTTTCCAGCTTTCTGAGGATGATGCCACCTTGCTGTTCACAATTTCAGAAAGAAGTTCAAGCCAGCACCACCTTCAGCATTAGCATGTTGTCTCCTATCAGATACGTCCTTAACTCCTTGAGCTTTTCATGACTACTTTAATTTCCAAATGTATAGCAGAGTTAGGAGGCATGTCTACCTAGGGAGTCAAAATATATATAGTGTATCAAAAAATGATTCAACAATTTGCTGAGGACTGCTTCTAATGGAGTAAAGTACAAACCTGTCCAAGTATCATGTGAGTAAGAAGCAGACATCCAAAAAGCACCCTTGAAGTGAAAAGAGCCTTCTTGAGGAAAAGCTGTGTACAGGCTTAGAAACTGTCAGAAGCCATTCTTTGAGTTATGGAGTGTTTTTCTGGAAGTATTTAGGTATATTCATTAAAGATGACAGCTTCTCTAGCTTTTCCAGCTTTATTGCCATCCTCTGTAAATCTTCTCATATTAAACACATAGCTTTCTCTCTTTACTTTTCTCCTTGTTATTCTTTCAGTACTGAATACAGAAGGAAAGTATAACAAAGCCTTAAGCTAGTTATTAAGTTCAATTATGAATAATGAGTAGCCTGCCACACACATTAAAAGCTTGGTGGGGGAAGGGATGGAGGTGAGCTTTATTCTTCAGGCAGCTTTGCCTTTAGCTTGGTACCAAATCTCTGTGTAAGGTGCTTCTTGGTTACCATGTGCCTTCCCCTGTCACAGGCACTGAGGCAGGTGGGTAGGGCCGTGGTGTAACTATGGTTTATGAGGCAGCAAGCAGGAAACTTCCGTTTTTGTTTTTTTTTTTTTTTTTAATCCCCCCTCAAGGAAAAGTAGGGCATAAATCAATACTTAGAGGGCTGAAGGAGCCTCACCCAGGAGCTGCAACCCCAACTGAGTCCTGCACAGTGCAAAGCTGCCTTCTGCCCCTCTGTCTTGCTCTTGGAGAGGCACAGGGGAGCCTGAGCGGGATGCCGAAATGCCAGCAGTCATGTTACTGTGTGCAAAACTCCCTGCATGGGCCCTGAGTGGCTCTGTGGGTAGGGAGAAGTTTGGGGCGCGTATGAGCCAGCTTTTCAGGTTTGGCCAGCCCTGGTAGCTCCTCACAAACCTGCTCTATGCGTGAGGCATGGCAGTCCTGAGAGGGGGAGCCATCCCAGCATTTGAGACACACTGGATTTGCAAATGAGCACGTTTTCCATGTGATGGCTATGCAGCTCTGCCCAAACTCTGGGCTGGGGGCAGCACCTCTGCTGCGAGCAGCTCCTTGTTGGGGACAGGGAAGGGGTGAAGCCACACACTCACGCCGCTCCTGTTGCAACCCCTCTCTTAGCCCTATGTCAGTGGCCATAACACTGCTGGAGCACACAGCGGGGCCTGGCACTGCCTCAAATGCTGCTCTCCTGCAGGACTCTGTGAACAGCTAATAAGCTACTGCTGCTTCATCCCCAGCACTTCTGTATGTGGGAGGGTCCTCACATACCCCCTGGCAGCATCCCTACGGGAGAGCCTGGTCGTGGGCTGCAGCAGGGCCACGTCAGCTCCATAGCTGGTTTTTCCAGTCTGGTGAGGGGGCAGCACCAAACTGTGTCAACAAAATTTGTCTAATAAAGAGGAGGCATCTCCCTCTGCAGGCGAATATGAAATCACTCCATCTGTGAGAGGAAAGCCTAGAGAAGGACCAGCTCCTCAAAGATGATGATTTTGACTCACACCACCATTAAATGACAATGACCAAAGAGCACCTCAGCCCCAGTCACTCACCCTGACAGGCAGGCTCTGCCCATGGACAACTCCCTCGTGGTCCCCATGCACCTCTTTGGTGCTCTTGAAATTGTGGGCAATGACTTCCTCTGATGCTTCCATGTTGCAAATACTTTCCACAGAGGAAGAAAATGAGCCTAAGTTCTGTGGTTGTCCAGTCCCCAGCAGTGGCCATTTGCCATCAAGACCTCTGTTGGAGCAGGCAAGTCCCCCTGTCCCAGCAGGGACCTCCTTGGGGCTGTGTCACAGCAGGTGGAGCTGCACAGCAGCGCTTGCTCCTGATGCCTATAACCAGCCCTGCTCATGGGAGTAGGGAATTATCAGATTGGAGCAAAGGTCCCAACTCTGATTTATTTGAGGAGGGAGGTTTCCATGGTGGGATGAGCTGTATTTCAGCAGTGGGGATTACCTGGCTCACCAGCTGTGTTGCGAGGGCTAGAGTCTTTCAGGCTTCTGGAGTTACACGTCATTTCCAGGAAGTAACTATTTGCTACTGTAGGGTCAGCTCAAGGGGAAACATGCGGGAAGGAATATTCCAAACTAAAGCACTGTTCTCCCCTACACCAGTCTGCAGACTGCTATTCCTCATTCCTGGTAAAGAAAAGCCAGCTGATAAGCTTGGCACAAGCTCCCAGCAAGGTGCATAAGGGCCAATGTGACACAAGCAATGTAGTACAAGACAGGAATATGCCCACAGTCCTGCCTTGGCAGTGGTGTCAGGCAGGGGTGGGAGATGGAGGTGAGCTGCAGAGCAGCAGCAGGTGCAGTGGCACCGGGAGGGGGCTCCTCTGCAATTGGCTTACAGCAAAAGATTACTTGGTCACATTGCATGGGGACCCTGCAGCAGCAGCTCCTCAAGTGATCTGTGCCCTCCCCTGGTACTGGAAGTGAGAGAAATTCCACCTGCAAAAAGGGGCAAAACTTTTGGACAGTGGGGTGATGAATTTTTAGGATTTAGTGTTTGCACTGACACTTTTGGGCTTGTAAATCAGTTTTGGTGCCTTTCAGAGGGGAGGGATGTAGCATAAATCACAGGTCACAACATACATCACCCGAGGGGTGCAGGGCGGTATGTGAATGGGCTACTCATTGTTGAGGACAGAAAAGACCAGCTGCTCTGCAAGGCTCAGGGAGCCCAGTGAGATGGCAAGGTCAGCGGGGCAGCAACTCCCTGCCAGGGCCAGCCAAACTGCAGGATGGGGGAAGCTTGTGCAGGGCCCTGACACTCATAGCAGCCCCTGATTGCCCCCAGATCCAAGGAAGTGAGTCCCAAAGGCAGTGTGATGGAAATCAGCTGTTCTCCCAGGTGCTCAGGCAAGGCATGATCTCGAACAACAGAAATAGCTGTGCTTTGTAAGGGCTCCCCAAAGGCTTGAAAACACCAGGGTGACATTAGGCTTGCCATCGGTGCTCCTGTACCACCCAGCTTGCTGAGAGCTGGGCACCATGCCTTTCAGGACAGCTGAAGGCAGCCAATTGCTCCAAATAGCTGACAGGTCTATTGGGGTTCAGGGAGCTCCTCCTTCCTCTCTCAGCCTCTTTCTTCTTGCTCTGGGACTGTTGCTGGGTAAGATGCCTCTCACCCTCCAGCTGAACCTGTTTACACCCAGCAGGGCCAGTTTACCTGCTGCTATAAAAAACTCTAGGTGGACTGTAGCAGGGGCTAGTTCCTTCTTAGCTTCTTATAATTACTCTCTGTGGTGTCTGTACCAGGAATGGCTGTGTAGCAGTGTTCTTAAGGAAAGCTTTTGAATTATTATTTAATAATAAATTTGTACCAGTTTTATGGTAATGATACTGTGGACTAACCTAATCCCTGTCTCCTTTGAATTCAGTTGTATGTGTTGTTTGTAAGGCAAGCTCTTCTGAGATCAGATCATGCGCTGATGTAAGACTTTGCAACTTTAGTAAAGAGCTTCACAGAGTTGAGTTTTCTTCTGTTATTGGTAGTCCTGGAAGACCAGAGTGATCCTGCTTGGTTGTGAAAAGGTGAGTGTGCTCAAAGTGATATATAGAACCATTTAGCAGTAGTTCAAAAGAAACAAGTTTACGTCTTGGCTTTATGAAATCCAAGAAGGACAAGAGCTTGGATGAGTTACTGAAAACAGAATGATAGTGTTCATGAGGGTAAGGGCAGCCCCATATATCTAATGTCTGCTCTTAGAAAAGTATGTCAAGTAATAGCAGAATAATAGCTAAACCATTCTTGAGAGCAACACAGATTAACCTGTGTATGTTGCCAAAAAAAAAAAAAAGAGGAGAAAAAACAATAAAATATAGACAACACTACATGCTCTGCAGGTGGTAAACTCAGTGTTATAATCACAATGACGAGTTCAGCAGAGGTTTTGGCTGGAGTTAAACTTCAGTGCCTTTCATGCAAAGCTTTGGGTGAGGTGATCTATCAGTTCAAGCAGTGGTAATTCTGGATTTTGGACTCTAGGCAGGGAAATGTTAATGGCTGTGCCTTGAACGCACCAGTAAAGTGCATGGACTACTATTAAGGCCAGTCTTTTTAAAACCTATACTAGCTGGGAAGAAGGGTTGAATGGTTAATTTTCAATAAAACTAAACTGGTAAGAAGCTAAGGGCCTCAGCAAGAACAAAAGACAGAAATGGGTAAAAAGTGGTCTTAAAATTGAATTGCTTTGCTCTCTTGCACTTGGCCCCTGGATGAGCAGAGTGAGGGACGGTACTAAAGACGTATCTTGGCAGGAGATGAAAGCTGGGAGTAACTACAGATAGTAAAAAAAAAAAAAAATGACTGAATCCTAATTAGGATCCATCCTGGATACATCTCAGGGGAAGTCTGAAATAATTACTTGTAAGCAGTGTGGCTGAGATAGGAAGTTACAAGTAGCACAGAGCTGGAGGTGGTGGGGAGGAAAGCCCTTCAAGCCATGAACGGGCCTGTGTGTTGTGCTGCTGCCGCTGGCTTCCACTACCTGCAACTGCCTAACAGTAAAAACAACCCCCTTCTTGTCCCAGGTCTGGTTGAGGTGGCTTTCAGGACCATGTTCTTCTTTCAGAAGAAAGATGTTTTTATAATACCCCCACCTCCAGACCTGTGTGCGTTCCCTGAGGCCTCAGTTCTGGATGCAAAGCTGCTTTCTCATTCAGCCTTAGCTCCTCTGGGTCAAATGGGCCATCCTTTCCCTGCCTGTAGTTTGGGTTAGGAAGCAGGGAGGAGATGAAGAAACAGCTGCAGACCTTTGGGGCAGCATGCAGACCCCTTTCACGGTTTGGTGTTTACAACACATCCACAGCATGTCAGGACTGCCCAGTAGCAAATGGAGCACCTATACCACAAGATCTGATCAGAGAAGTTGTATTGCAATAAGTCTTGCACTGAATGGGTTGAAAAAAAACCCCAAATGTTGAACCAAAGGCTTGAAGATGAGTCCTTCACAGGTCATGCCTTGCCAACCAAGGAATCCTCTGACTTAGTGCCTGGTAAAGGAGCATGGGCTCTCATTAGCAGAACTTTCCAGAGACATTTCACAAGGGATTCTCAAACAAGCTGCAGAAGAGAAGGCAAGTAGCTGGCAGTGTTATGCAAAGCTTTAGCAGGGATCAAAATAGTCCCAAGACAGAATCAAGTAGGATGGATGATGACTATTTAATTTAATTTTATTTTATTATAGTGAAAAGGCAGAAATGAGAACTTTCTGCTCTGGTTACAGGAGCAGCTTCTTGGTCCCACTTCTGTAGCCATCAGGTTTTCCAAAGCAAAGTGCTGAACTTTCATTTTGCTCTCTCAGCTTTGCCTGGTATTGGCAAATAGACCAAGATTCTGCAGACTTGATAGAGTTCAATAGGAGGAAAAGGGTGATGTTTTGTGTGTGTCTGGTGTTGGTATAACTTCTACTATCTATAAGTGCAGATGACTTAATTGGGCTTTGGAGCAGGATAACGATGAAGTGCAGAGGAGCGATTTGGCAAGGTGTGGCTGCTTGAATGACCCTGGAGCTATTCTATTCAGTTTAGCAAAGAAGGTGCTTTGTATGCTTGAGAATGCAGGGTGGAGAGCTCTTACACACCATAACCAATATAGTCAACAGCTCATGATAGCAATTTGGTTAATGCAATAATGTTGTTATTGGACCATGGTTTTATTTTACTCTTGTTTAAAGCACTGGACCTGTTCTGGATGAGAAATTCTGAATTGTTTTGTATAGAGTCTCTCTTTAGTGAATAGTTCAGAAAACACAAATAGGTACATGCATGAATGCCTGTAGATGTTCTTAAACTCAGCCTGAGCTTTGAGACTTCTGTGATAAAGATGTAGCTGACCAGGTTGTTTAAATGACACCTTCAAAGTCCTTCAATAGGATTTTTGTGCGTGCATTTGTTCAAGACCTTGTTAGGTAGTCAGATTGGTCTTATTTATCCTCTAAATTTTCAACTGTGAAAACAGACACTGATGAATTAAATTGACAAATTTTCTGCCAATCTCAGGTTTTCTGGCTTCTGCATGGGTGTTCAACTGTTTTCAGAATGAAGTTTGAAGATATAGCAACTCTAGGCAAAAGCCCAGCTGCTCAATTAATGCATTGGTGTTAATCGCTGTTTCCAAACACCAGTGAGCCAACTTACAGGCTTTAAAGAGAAAAAGGTTTTGTAAATGGTACATGCTACCACAAAACCAACAAGAGAGCTCCTTAGAGGTGATTTGCATCATTGATGTTTCATATGGGATTTGTAACCCTTAGCTTAGAGTTGTTATAGCATTCATCCAAAGGGTGATTGCAGATTATGACATCTTTGGGTTAGTAGCTCTTGATGTCACCATCATTTTTTTTAGCTGGTAGGACTTCAGCTATCCCTTATGTTATTTTCTCTTTGGACATGTTTCACAGTGGTAAGAGCAGCTAGGTCAGGGAGCAAGAAATAACTTGGGGCACTAGTAAGGACTCTAATAGTCCCTTCTGAGAGGCTTCAACTTTCCATTCAGTGGATCTGCTTTGGTTTTGTCCTGTTTGGGAAATGCTGTCTTGCCTGGCAGAGGGAAGGCAGGCCTATCCAGTGTGCTCCCCAGAAGCTGTCTTTTAGAGTATGAGACATCAAGGGACAATACTTTGTCGAGCTCTATGCAAAATTGATCTCAAATGCCCAACTTTCTCAATCATCACACACTTCCTTCAGAATCACCATGCCCAAACGCTGTACAGTGAGGATCTGATACAGGCACGAGGACTGCTGCCTATGGCTGTATCTTGCCAGGTAAAGAAGAGATGTTATTGCTAAGCTGTCTCTCTCAAGGACTGCCAGGCAAATGCCATTCAGGGAGCTGCAAGGAAGGACTATTTCCTCTGATACTGTGCAGATATTAAACCCTAAACTCTTTGTATCAGCCTATTTGGGTGACTCTTGCAAGGCAATGCAGCTGACCTGAGACTGGGGAAGCAGAAGGAAGACAGACTGTTTGTAAGGAGAAGAGGCCTGAGGGCTCTGCTTCTCCAGGGGAGGACAGTTAACAGCTCAGGAGTCTCAAGAAGGAACACAGCCAGCCTCCTGCCTGCTCTTGGTTCTGGGGAGTGAAGGGTTCTGCCCAGTGGGTGATACCTCCCTGAATTTTTGCGGGCTTTTGCTCCCCTCTAATGGCCAAAAAGCTGAGTGCTCCTTTGGTGGAGACCATGGTGTCAAATGCTGTGGTGACTCATGACAGAGGATGCCCCTGCGCTAGCAAACCTGTGAGGCACCGGGCTGACTTCAGCTCTAGGCAGATTCATGGTTACCCAGCACTGCATTGGGGATGGGGATGGCATCTCCCCCGGCTCTTCCTGCAGCTCTGATTTCTGGCTTTTATCCTCCTTGTTTTCTGTTCCACCTCCCAAGATACACATCTGTGTTATGGTGGCTGGGAGGAAGGGTTACTACTAAATTTGGGTAAGAGAGGCAATGAAGGCAAATCAGTAAATGTGCACAGATCTCAGAGTCTTCCCTGACTCAGCACCTACTCCTGCCTACACCACTAACTGAAGCTCTCTGCCTTTGACACTTGCACTGCAGCTCTTCTCTCTAATTGGAACAAGTGCCTGGGCTTTACCCAAACCAGCTATAAACAGTCTTTTGCAGACTGGTGTTTATGAGGCCTCAATCTATGCAAAAATGCATGTGTTTATGTGCTTGAAGCTTTGGCTTTTGAGCAGCTATGCTATTTATTGCGTTTCATTACCTGCTGCTGTTCTTTTTTTAAAGAAAACCCCACTCTTCAGAGCTGCCCACCTTTGAAGTGCCAGAAAATGTAAATAATATAGAATGATAGAATGGTTTGGATTGAAAGGGACCTTAAAAATCATCTAGTTCCAACTCTCCTGCCATAGGCAGGGACATCTTCCACTTGACCAGGTTGTTCAAAGCCCCGTCCAACCTGGCCTTGAACCCTTCCAGGGAGGGGGCAGCCACAACTGCTCTGGGCAACCTGTGCCAGTGCCTCACCACCCTCACAGTGAAGAATTTCTTCCTTGTATCTAATCGAAATCTACCCTCTTTCAGTTTAAAGCCATTACCCCTCATCCTATCACTACACTCCCTGATAAAGAGTCCCTCCCCAGCTTTCCTGTAGGCCCCCTTTAAGTATTGGAAGGCTGCTATAAGGTCTCCCTGGAGCATTTTCTTTTCTAGGCTGAACAACCCCAACTCTCTCAGCCTGTCCTCATAAGGAAGGTGCTCCAGCCTGCCCAACTGTATTTGTGGCCTTCCTCTGCTCAAGCAGGTCCATGACTTTCTTATGTTGGGGGCCGCAGAGCTGGACGTGGTATTCCAGGTGGGGTCTTACAAGAATGGAGTAGAGGGGGAGAATCTCCTCCCTCGACCTGGCCACACTTCTCTTGATGCAGCCCAGGATATGGTTGGATTTGGGCTGCGAGCGCACATTGCTGGCTCATAGTCAGGTTTTCATCCAGCAATAACCCCAAGTCCTTCTCCACAGGGCTGCTCTCAATCCACTCATCACCCAGCCTGTATTTGTTGTGCTTGGAATTACCCTGACCCATGTGCAGGACCTTGCACCTGGCCTTGTTGAATTTCCTGAGGTTCACACAGGTTCACATCTCAAGCCTGTCAAGGTCCTTCCGGATGGCATCCCTCCCCGCCAGCGTGTTGACTGCACCACGCAGCTTGGTGTTGTTGGCAAACTTGCTGAGGGTGCACTCAGTCTCACTCTCCATGTCACCAACTACTGACTACTAGAGCCACCTCAAATAAGATTTATTTCTGGAATGCTGTAGAAGCAATCTAATGGGAAACCCCCTCATCCCTGCTGTCTGCTTCTGTTCTTTGCATGTGTTGCTCGTTCCCTTCTGCTAAGGAGTCATCTGGGGAGGACTGCTGGCTGCCTGCTCAGGGGTTACCAACAGGCACAAGTTCCTCCTGCATATTAACTGAACATACTCCCACCTAAGAGACAGATGGACAGACAGACCTGCTCTAGGACAGGCATGGTTCTTGTTCATGTGACGTGAAGCAATTTCAAAATTAAAAATTTCACTACTGACCCCAGGACTAGATTAAGAATAAGAAATTATGTCAATATTATAATCTTTTCTACTCAGCTAGTCCAACTTGTTCTTCTATCTCCCAAGGGGTATTTAGAGAATTCTCCTCTTGCAATGTGGTATCTTACATAAAGGAGATCTTGTTTAACAATTGCTAAAGCATAGGTCAAATAAACAGGTATTTTGTACCTGTAGCCCATCAAGCAGCTAACCACTGTACTCCATTTAGGAACTGCAAATCCATGGGGAATATGCAGGCAAAGGAGTCGGCAACAGTGAAACCATTGTCTGGAGCATGGGGAGGAATAAATTTATAAGGTGTCCAACATGGATTTGCTGCTGAATTATGAGACTGAATGTCAACTTCTGTCAACTTCAGCCACTAGGTCTCCCCTCACGCATGCCTACGGCTGCCCCAGGCACCCCCACAAGCACAAGAGCACTGAAGAAGTGGTGTGTTTCCGCAGTTGCTCTTTTCTGCCTAAACTTCCTGATGTGCTCTTGGTGCTTCAGAGGGGATGCTCTGTGGGATTAGGTCAGCTGCCCTCGCTCTGCCAGCACTGCCTCGCTCAGCAGTGCAGAGCAGGGCACTGGAGGCAGGGCTCTGCAATTCCAGAAGGCTTCACGTCTGGAATTGCTCTTTGCTGCCGGTCCATCCATGCAGGCTTCTGGAGTAGGAAGATTCTGGGGCAGGAATCACCCTAGAAGAAGGAGGGTTTACTGAGAGTGTCTTGTAGGGACCCTCTCTCCCCCTTCAAGAGGCATTGCAGCTTTTTAAATGGCCACATCCCTCCTCACAGAATGAGGCTACTCACTTTCAAACGCTACCAGGAGGTCTTGCCTTACTCCACTTCCCCTACACCCACCTGAGGAAATACATGCCATGGGCCAAGCATCAGTCCCTTTGCCCTGCTGTTCTCTCTGGCTAAGCAAAAAATAACAATAAATTGCCCAGACCTACACAGGAGAAGACTGCGTTTTATATTGCTGCTGCTGCTGCTGGTTGGCAAGTTGTCTGGAGTGCTGAGCTGCAGTTGTGTGGAAAGCGATGGTGCTTGCTGGGGCTCGGGCAGCTAGTAACGGCGTCCTCCTTCCCCAGGTCAGTGCCGTCTCCCTGGAGCTTTGTGCAAGTGACTCCTCCTGGTACCCTGTGAAGAAAAGTCCTTCTTATGTGTGAGCTGAAATAGCCAGCAGGGGACGTATCTTGAGGTTTATGTCTATTTCGGTTCTTTCTTACTTTGAGGGCGCATACAGCAATTAGTTGCCTCTCCCGTGCGAGAGTCGTTGCTCAGGGGGAGCCGTGGTCCCCGCTGAAGGCGCCTTGGGGGACGCCTGTGCATCTGGAGCAGCCTGGCTTCGCGATGGTCAGAGCCGTGTGGGGAGGATGCGGGGTGCGGGGGAGCAGCCGCGCAGCTTTGGCACAGGCGGGGCAGGGGACGTGCTGCCGAGAGGAAGACTTCAAGGGCAGGAGGAGGCAGAGCCGCGGGCTGCAAGAGGCGGTAAAGCAGGGCTGAAGAGCCGGCGGGGACCGGGAGAGGCGAAGGATTTGCCCGGAGGCTTGTCCGGCCGGCGGGGGTGCCCGCAGCCCCCAGATGACACCGCCTCGCCTGCTCCACCGGCGGCCCGGCCCGGCCCCGCGGGGCGGGGGGGACACGCGGGGGCCCGGCGCGGCGGCGGGCGGTAAGGAACGTACCCCCAACCCCAGCCCACCCCGTGTCTGGCTGCAGCCAGGCCCTCGAAGGCAGTTAAGACGGAACTTAGACCCACCTCTTAACAGCTGTCTGCCTACCTGAGCCCGGTTTTTAATATCTCCAGCAGAAGCCTGGATGTTCACATCCAGCCTGCAGTTTGGAGCTCTGCTGAGAGTCCGTAGTAAAAGCTAGCATGCAGCAAGCCAGAGACGTCAGAAAACACATCTCCATTGTATTAACGATGAGACTACCCAAGGACGGTGCTGTGCTGCTTTCCAGCAGAGAGGGGAAACGCTGACGGCAGCCACTGAGGAGACCCAACTGTTCATTGCACTTTGCATTAGTCTTCAGGTAAAGACGGCTTTGGGGAAATGGATAGCATAAGGCATACTGGTGATGGGGGCTAAAAGTCTGGCCTTAAGTAAGGAAAGCACAAGTAAGAGAATATTTAGATAAACGGGAATTTTTCAGACCACCTAGGCGTGGTGAACTTCCACAGAAAGCAGTCCCAGAAATATTTGCTGTTATCTATGAGAACTACTGGGGGACAGTGAGGAATGGAAAGACTGTAAAATGACCCCTTCAAAATGGGGACAGGGGTCAAAAGACAGGAACTGCAGACAGTTAAATCCCCTCACCCACAGCCCAAATAGTGATGAAACAAATAATCTCACTACTTGTAATTAGTGGAGAAGAGCAGGAGCCATATGGACATGTCAAGAACAGAATCTGGTCAAAATAACCTGGTTTTTGTCTATGACAGGGTAAGGGAATGGTGAAGAAGAGCCCTGGCTGCCATTTAAGTGGCTCTTAAGGACCATGTAGATGGAATGTTGGGTATGTACAAAACCCATTGGATGATTATACCCAGAGAGTTATCTGCAGTTCACTGTTGAAAAGGAAGGGGTCTGTTGAGTGAAGTTCAGTGACATCTGTTCTAGGTCTGGTTTTGTTCAGCTTTTCTGTTAATGACCTGGATGATGGAGGAGAATGTGCACTTGCTAAACGTGCAGATTGAGAAGTACCCAGGGATGAAGTTACTTGCCTAATAGGTCTTTAGAATAAGCAGGACCCTGCTAAAACCCACCTGCTTTTGCTGCAATACCAAGGAGATACATCTAGGGAGGCACAGGGGACTTGTGAGAGAGGTCCTGGAGAAAGTCTGTAGGACACCTGCCATATTTGTGCTGGACCAGAAAGCATGACATCCATGTCCTGGCCCTGTGGGGAGGGAGCCAAATGTAGGAAGCTGTACTGGCTCAGCTGCCTCAGAAAGGCGGGTGGCATTTGGAAAGCAGGGGACTTCTCCCAGAGCTCTCTGCTGCCAACTTGCCAACTTCATTATTTACTGTTGGCCATCTCTGGTGTCTGCAGATTTTAAGGTTTTCCTGAGATTGTATCAGTTATTTGGTGCCATTGTGCAAAGCGCTCTCAGCTCAGAGCTGGTGTGTGGTTTGTCATCTAGTCAGGATCCTCCATGGTGCAATGCCTTTGGCTGCAGAAACAGACCCCACCATCTTCTCCATACAGGACTGGGAAGGAGAAACTTGAGTCAACTAGCCAGTCTGCAGAGCCACTGGCCACACACTTGCATGCACCAGTTGCCTTGTGTGGGTACTGACTGGGTCTGTCCTGCTCAGAAGTCAGACAGGTCTGGTGTGACATTAATTGAAGTGATTGTATGGAAAACCTCGTGCTGAAAAATCAGTACCTAAACTAGGTCTTGACTTTTCCCCACTGGCTCCAACAGGAGATCACGAGAACCATGTGCTGGAGCTGCCTTTCTGCTCTGTACATTTGGGCATATCTTTCATTGGCTGAATCCTGCAACAGTCAGCAGCAGTCAGCCTTGTACATCCCCACCCCAACCAAACCTCATCGTCTCTGTGGGACAAGTAGAGGATCTTCACAAGTGTCATAGCAACATGGGGAACAACCAAAGCTGCACAAACTGCTCAAGGCAAAATGCAGCTACTAAAGTGGGTTAAAAGTGAAGGAGTTAATGTTTCTCTTGGCTTCAGCTGGGGAGAAGAGAAGGAAGAATTTTCTTTCCCTCCATAGACACATCACCCAAGTGAAAGGGAAGCTGGGTCTCCCTTTAATTTCTTCACCAGGCAAAGCTGCATCTTTAAGAGAGACACTTGTTCTGGCTTTCCCATTTTGCCATCTATGCTTGAGATCAGCACAGGGTGGAGGTGCAGGGTACATTGAAAGGGTGTAAGGGAAGGACCAGGTGTGTGAAGAGCTTAGCTCCTTCATCAAAGAGTAGGATAGAATTGCAGCACCACCTGGCTTGGGTCATCAGGGAGAGGAGTTGAACTCAGCTGTGAGTCCGGCTCATTGGAGGAGAGGATATTAGAGAGAAGCCCAGGCCTTTCTTTCTTCTTTTAGTGGAAAAAGCCATGATAGAAAAGAGAGTTAAGCGCAATGGCACCAAGATGAGGCATGTTTTTAGTGGGAAGACGTGGATGGAGGCTTCAGCATGGAATGGAGACTAATCATTCAAGCTACCTCAGCAGCACTGGTGCCTGGTGGCAAGGTAGGATCCAGGTTACAAGGAATGCTCTTGTCTTGGGTGAGCTACATCTATGTTTTAGATGTTTATGCTTGATCTTTGAATGCACGTTGCAGATAGGGTTGTACTTCCAGTGGTAGCTGTTTCAGTGCAGGGTAATTTGGCTCCCTCATTTTGGATTAGCCCAGCGCAAAGAACAATTTTGTTACAGTGAAGTCGGGCTGGCATCTGTGACTGCTTTTGGCATTTGTTCACTAATACCTTCAACAGAAGCTGCTCCCTGTGGAATAGGCTTTGTTAAAGACTGAGCAATTTGTGTGCTTTGCTTGTTAGGGACCTTTTACTATGTTCTTGTGAGGATCCCTTCTTAGCAAAGAACTTGTTTTCTCTCTGCATACTAACATCATTGCACAAACCTGGTTTATATCAAGTTTGCCTGTCCCATTCATCCAAATAAGATAGTTTGTTGTGGTGATGTGAGTTTTTTGTTTTATTTTCAGTTGTTGTTTTTCCTAAGAGAAAATATTTGGGTTATGCTTTCCTCTTGGAGCATGTGCCTGATGAAGGGAAAGGAGGCTGCATTAGGTAGGGATGTCCTGCTCCCCTGCTGCACATGGAGCTTCCCTGGGCCCTTAGAGGAACGCACTGCATCCCTCTGCATTGGATGAAGCAGCAGGTTTCCCTGGTGCATGTATATCTCAGGAAAGCCACCTCTGGTTTGCAGCTTTCCCAACACAAACTGCACAGAGGCAGGCTAGCAGGGCAGGTTGCTGCAGCCAGCCTCTCCTTTGGGGACTGCTGTTTGGAGCAGGAGTGCCTGGAGGGGCTCCTCTGCCCTGGGCACTGGCCCCATCCAGCATGGTGGGGAAGCCTGAGCCAGGAGAGGCTTGACCTTCCTGCCAAAGTGGGTGCATACAGATAGGGAGCAGTGAGGGGGGCTTGTTTTCCTTTTCATATTGTGTCCACAGGCTTTTGCTGTACTGAGGAGCCAGGTCTTTAAGTGAAGCAACAGAGATGGCTCCTCCAAACCTCAGGCCCCTGTTCTGACTTGGGCTGACTCATGCTGGTGCTCCCAAGGATGCTTGCTCTCGCCCGGGCTGCTGGTGCTTGATTTCTGAGTCTTCCAATGCAGGTTTGTACTCAATAACCAGACAGGCAGAAGCCTTAGAGGGTTTGTGCCAACTTTTATTTTATTATCTGATTTGGAAATGGGATTTGGAGAAGGGAAGGGAAGGAGATGTGCAAGGGGAAGCTGATTGTTGCAAAAGAAGATGTTCACTGGCAAAGGTGTTCCTGTCTGGCTAGAAATGACTGAAGCAGTAACGCATGACAGGCAGGATGCCACCTTGGTGGAAGTGCTTGCTTTACAGGGTTTTTGGTTTTAAGGTCTACTTTGTAGGTTATTTCACGTACAAAACAAAAAAGCATGTTTTAGTGTCTATATATGTATTTGTGTATATATAAATATGAGAGAGATATATATACACACACACATTTTATATCCTTACAACTCCCAGTACCTAAAGGCTTCAAGTCTGAAGGGCCATGTGTATATAGGCAGTATAAAGAGAGATGCCAATCAACTGAGACAAGACTTTCCTTACTGGCTGAATGATAAATAAGTGGGCAAGACAACTTTAACTGAAATCTCACATGTATACAGGGAAAAGGGGTCAGCCACGCACTGAATGGCAGCCCCTGTGTTGCCCTGTCCCTGGTTGTTCCCTGAAGGGGTGGCATCTGGCTGACCCTACTGTCCTAGGGATTTGGAGAGCTTACCCCTGCGGGGCTTGGAGGGGCAGATTGGAACACTTTTGTTTCTGTTTGCTGTGGGTCAGGCATCCCGCATGTCAGGGCTCCTATTTCCCCATAGGGCTTCCAGTAGACTGTTTTGGTTTCTTTACCATGAAGGAGGAGGTTCGGTGGGCAAGAAGGAAAGGAGTCAGGGAGGGGAAAGACAGTCAAAATTCACCATACGATAGTTAGACAAATCTTCATAGAGGTCCATCTGCCTGCTTGCCGCTTGTGCGCGCGCTCTCTCTCGCTCTCTTGTGATCACTCTCATTCTCTGCAGGATGTACGCTGTTGTAGGGCTAAAGGTCTCCTTTTGTCAGGCTAAGGTCAAGTTCCTGGTTGGCGGAGGGCAGCCCTTCATACAGGCCTGTCCACGGCATATTGGCAAGGGCTCAGATTGGAAGCTGCCGTCTGCACCGTCGGGTAGGTGAAGTTAGCGTGCTGCTTGGCCTTCAGCCGCAGGCTGGCCAGGCTGGAGTTGCATGTGTCCCTGTACATGTAGGGGCTGGCTGTGGAGGCGTAAGGACAGGCACTGGATGAGACAGCAGAGTTGAGGCTTGGGCTGTTCAGGTTGTTGATGTTTCCCAGGTTGTTGAGGCTGGAGGCCGGTACTCCGGTCACTGCGGAAGGGACCATGGATGAAGGCATGGTCATTGAGGCAATGGAGCTGGGTGGGGAGAACATGGGCTGGGAGGAGAGGGGACTGACGTTCATGGAGTTGAAAAATGGGAAGCTCTTGGCTGAGAGTGGGCTGGTGGCAAGCCCCTTGGTGGCCCAGTTGTTGTAAGAATAACTGGAATACATGTCATCGTAAGGCTGCATCAGTCCGTTGAACTGGGCTCCGAAGCTGTTCTTGCACAGTTCGGCCTGTTGGTTCCTCTCCCGTTTCCTCCACTTAGCTCTGCGGTTTTTGAACCAGACCTGCAAGAGAGAGGGGGAGGGGATGGGAATCGCTCTGGGCTGTCCCTGGAAGGGGCCTTGCCCCCATCTCTTTGGCCAGCAAGGTGGGAGCTGTTGAAGGGCTGGGGATGCTTCCAGGGAGCTGTGAGGCCAAGCGTCAGGAAAGGGTTGCAGCAAGACATCTGGGCTAAAGAGTCATCTCCCAGTCAGAATCCCCACCTAGATCAAAACCTAACTACTGCCATTTTATAATGCACAGAATAACCCACCTCACTCAACAAATGCATGCCCTTTACACAGGGAAGGGGAGGAAAATACTTGCTGTATTTCCAAGTGACCACAGCCCAGGAGGAAGGGTTGGGGTTGTGTGACTTGGGAGCAAAGTATTTGGGGGATGTGGCTTGAGAGCTGCTGAGTGGAGGAAATAACCTCTCTTGTTTTGACTTCACCTCAGGACCAGCTTGGGGTGGGGTCTTAGAAGTCTGTCTTCTAACAGTAAAATCTGTTAGTGTTGGAGGGACTCAAACAATATAACTTCCTAGAGCATGGAAGCTGCTGGAAGGCTATTCATGGGGCTGCTAACTCATATTTCTAGTAGCAGAGAGAAGCTCTCGTTCCAGCTGGAGCCCTGCCATGCTATGCCTGTGACTGCACAGTGGTTTGGGAACCCCAAAGAGTGCTCTCCAGCAAGGCTGAGGCTGAGGGACAATGGCACTGCAACAAAGGGGTCTGCCAGGTCAGGGCAGACAGCTGGTGGGGCTCTGTTAGGCAGAGCCTGGGCTTTGCATCTCCCTGTGTTACTGCAAGGTGGCACTGGAAGGGGAAGGCACCACCAGCATGGGGTGTGTGTGTGGCTGGATGTGTCAAATCTTGGGTGTAGAGCCTGGTGAGGTGTTTTCAAGACAGGGAAATTTTCTAGTGCCCCTAATTCCTTCCTTGGTTAGGGGACAGCTTGGTGACTTGTATCACGGCTGGCTTTCTCCCCACAAGCTCAGGCCCAGGAAGGTGGGAGGGCTGCAGTCCTACCCGGACTCGTGCCTCTGTCAGGTTGGTCCAGACTGCAATCTCCTCCCTGGTGCTCATGTCTGGGTAACGGTTTCTCTGAAAAGTGGCTTCCAACTCCTGGAGCTGCTGGCTGGTGAAGTGTGTCCTCTGTCTCCGCTGCTTCTTCTTGAGCGAGCCGTCTTCAGGGTTGGAGTCGTCTGTCTGGTTTTGCTGGGACTTCTCAGTGTCTGTGAGAAACAGAAAGATGGGAGAGATCCACTGAGTTAACTCTTGAGCTTGGAAGCATTCAGGGAGCCCATCCTTGGGGCAAACAGTGCATGTTCACTGGGGTCCCCCTCCCCTGTGGTCACCAGCAGCTCCAGCTGCAGTGGTCCCATCTCCTTCCCTCACCCTTGCAAGCAGGCACCTACCCTGCACCAAAACCAATTGCCCTTCGATGCATCACAGTTTGCCCTTGTTTAACTGCTGTAATGGATGGCAGCTTCCAAGTGACTGGATTTGAATTTTCTAAACTTCCAATCTCTGGTTTTCATTTGTCACCGTTAAGATTGGTGATAGTGGCAGAACTTACCCAGGCCAGCGGTTTCCTACTGCGCTTAAAACTCCCTGCCTTAGTGCCCTTTAGAAAAACGGAACAGAAATTGCTACTTACGACACAGTCAAAGATCCAGTAGTGTTTTTATGGACAAATGAAGGGAAAGGGCAAACTGTCAATGATATAGCAAGCTGAGGCTCTTAATTTAACTAAATCTGAGGAGCACAAATTTTTATCCTTCCTCTCTTCATATTCTTCTAACTTAAGTGCACATATTTTTATTTTTAAAAAATAGGAAAAGGCCTATCTTAAACCTTACCATGAAGTACTCCAGCATCTCCCCGTCCTTCCGCCCCTGTCCTCCTCCTCCCTCAGAGATCCCTCTCCTAGAGGCAGCATCTTTCATTTTGTTGCCCCTTAAATGAACATCTTAAACACTCTCCAGTGTTCACACTGGTATCTAACTGAAAAGTACAGCTAAGCCTCCTCCTAGGTGTTAAGTCCAGGCCTTAATGCTGAGCTTTGAGCTGCCATGGCTAGAGGTGGACAACCTCCTGGGGCTGTTGGTACTCTGCAAACAGGGGCAGAATGCAAATATAAATAAATATCATCATCAAAAGAATATTTCACGTTTGACCACTTGTACACTCTATGGAGGACAACTACGGGGAAGAAAGCTACAGGTCCTATTTAATTCTGTTGGGAGTCAAGACCAGTCACCATGGAAGAAAATTATTCCTGTGAAAATAATTTCTGATGTTCACTACCTCCTTCCTCTGATCTAGAAGCAAGGTGAAGCAGTTCCAACTGAAAATCAGGTTTTCAGCAGGGAGGAGAGGTGTTCTTTTACAGTGGAAAATACTTAGCTAAACTAAGTAGAAATTCTTGCAAACAGTTGCTAAAGTGTTGCATCTGGGAGAATAACCTTTAAAAAAATCCAAGCACCACTGAGATTCAGATTAAAAGGACTTTTTGCTTGGTTGTGTTTAAGTGGCAGCTAGCTTAGAAGGCTTCAAAGTCCAGAAAAAATCCTAACATGGAAGGTGTCTTGTACAGCCCCTTTAAAAAGGAGGGAGGCAAGAAAACGGTAACCTGGAATACAGCTGGGTGAGGAAAAAAGGGTTCCTCAAGTCAGATGGATGTCTTCTAGAAAAATTCCCCAAAAAAGCTAAATGGAAAAGAGAGAACCTAAGAGAGGGGCTGAAAAGCGTCAGAGCCCTGACAGAGAAACAACTCTGCTGCTGGGCAGTGCTGTACCCAACAGCAGGTGCTTTAATGGAGCCTGGCCCTGGGAGACACTCCTGTCCCAGGAGCCTGGTGCCACTACCCTGTTCCTGAGATGGTGTGCTAATTCAGAAACCTCTCCCTGCTGTTCCTAGGAAAACCCTCCTTTCACCTGCCTTCCTCCAAAGGGAGTAATGCGGGAGAGGCACTCTTTCTTCATGGAAGAAAGCCTGGGTGTGTTCAGAAAAGGCTTGTCTCTATGGGTATGCGCTGCATTGACTGAAGCAACATGGGCTCCCCACCAACTGCCTCCATTTGTGGCATGTTTAATGTGATCCACCAGCAGGAAAGCTAATGCAAGGAGAGCGAGCTGGCTATTGCTCACAACAGCAGAGTGCAAGCTGGTTCTGCTGAGCAGGAAGTTGTTGTCTCCTGTTCCCAGTGCCAGGACCAGCTCATGTTTCCATCCATGGTGTACTCGCGTGAGAACTTTCCCGGTGTACTCCTGAAAGGAAGGAAGCTATAAGATCTGAAAAGTGGAACAGTAGGATCCAGCTGTGGTTTCATGCTCTCCTTGTTCCCATGAGCATCTTCATGTGGGGATCCCACATTCAGTAGAACTCTTGGAAGCATGCTTTTAATGTGGTTCTTGACAAGGAGATAAATCTGATTCCTCTAGCTCAGTGCTCTCAGTATTGGAAGCGGGAGATTCCCACATTATTCATCACTAAAACAGATTGCAAGGGGAGTGATGCCACCATGTCATAGCTAGTTATTAGGAATGGCTCAGTACAGACGAAGGGACAACATTTGGTTTGTTTGTTCATCTGCTGAGTCTGGGTTAATTAAGAGTCTGATGCATACAGGGGATATGTTCCCACAGGAGCCCCTGACAAATGTGGATTTCTGAAGGGGCTGCTGCCAAACAGGAGACTGTGCCCTAATCAGGAAGTCCTGCTCAAAACTGCTCTTCATGCAGAAAGAAACTATACCAAGACAGGAGGAGAATGAAGGAGCGGTACCACTGGCTTATAGGCTGCATCTGGGTGGAAGAGCTCAGCAAGTATCTTGCTTTGGTATTTGTCTTCTTTACGCCTTCTGCTGTAGAATTTGCCATAAATTTTGTGGAGTCCAAGGAGATGTAGGAATCTTGACTTTGAGCCTGAAAAAAATCTCTGCAGCTACATGTTCCTCTTATTGTCCTTTCCATTTCCATACCTGCTACCTGTGGCTTTTCCTGAACATGGCTTATAAGAAGCGTCATCCCCATTTCTGCTTCTTTCTAGGCAGGGGAAAAGTGCCCTCTGCAAATGGTGCAGAGCTTGGGCGTTGCAGTGGGAACCAAAAGCATGGCTACACAGGGAAACAAGGGACTCGACATCATCTTCATCTTTGCTCTCCCCCTGACCTGTGCTGCCTGATGAAACCTAACAGAAGGGAGTGTCACAAACTATGCCATGCTATCAGAGGACATGGCATCTCTGAGAACTGAGCCCGGACAATCAAGGTTTGTGTTCCCTTCCTCAGGATCTCTTACTCTGCGGATGAAGGAAGTAGCGCTCAGGAGGAGTAGGGAGGCTGCTTTCTTGAAGAGAGGCAAGAAGTGCCAGAAGATCAGCCCTGCCCCATCCCAGGCAGCCCTTGGTGGCACACTCTGCTCTGCCTGACACGGTGATGTTTGGCTGACATCTGCCTCTCTAGTGCAAATGCACAAGCTGTCAGCCTCTGCGTGCAGGTAGCGCTGGCAAACGCTCACCTCCCAGAGCCATTTTATTTGTAGACCATTTAAGACAGTGGGGAGTGACGTAGCCAGGCACCCAGCGTTTATTGTCAACCCAAAATAGGTTGTGGAATACATCTCGTGCACGTTTGCCCACTCAATGAAACGACTGTGGTCATAGCTGGAATTAGCTGCTCAAGCCTAACGGAAAAAAAAGTCAGCTCCTAAATTGGCAGTTCTGCGGCGTGCCAGGGTGGGCTTGATCGGGAAGGCCACTTGAATGGAGACGACTGCCGTGCATCCAAAGCAGCTGACGAGAAGCCACTGAGCTTGGGGATGTGCCCAACTAAGGTACGTGTGCAGTGGGGAATTCAGCGGGTGGATTCTCTGACCATAGTTATCCCACCATAACTCCCTTCACAATACTTACTCTGAGGAATTTTAATCCGCATCATTATGCTTATTAGCTTTTGCACGTGAGTGAGCCTGGAGGCTCTACGTGGGGAGCAGCAGGTTGTCCCCAGCCCTTGTCTGCCCTCACTGGCAGGGGCAGCTTTGCATTGTCCTGCCATATCCAGAGCAACAAGGGATGGAGCAGTCACAAGACAGAGCCAAAATCCAGGAGAAGACATGGCATTTGGTAGCTGATTTCTGAGCAAGTGTGAATGGCGATGTTTCTTCTTCAGAGCCTGATAAAGAATGTGGTAGGCTTGGGGTTTCTTCAGCCCTTGGGAGTGGTCAGATGCACCTCCTTGGGACAGGAGGAGCCCATGTGGAGCCTTGCACCAAGGCACAGGCTTTTTCAATTAAAACAGGGGCAAGACAGTATTTCTTTTCCTCCTTACTGCCTGAACCTGCAAAGTTCAACCTAAGGCTAACCTGTAGCATGGGAAATTTCAACCTAAGCAATTTAAACAGAATTAAAAAAAGGGGGCAGTTTAGAGCTAGGTGTAGTCTTCTGTGCCTTGGATGAGACTTCCTGTGTTGTGTGGAGAGCTTTCCTGTTTTGGGGACCTGGCTTATGCAAATACAATAAAATCTTGGTTGGGCAGTGACCCAGCTTGCCTGGCTCCTGCTTGCCATGGGTTGTGCCCCCTCTCAGTGGTGGCTTCCTGCAGCTGGGGCCAGGCAACCCCATCACCAGGATGGTGCTCTCACCTTCCTGATGGCTGTCATTGTGATATGCACCCCTATGCCCTCTTGCTGGGGTGGCCGTGCTGCCACAGCACTGTGCTGGCTCATGGTACAAGAGGAAGCTCAGCACTTCCCCGGGAGCACTGCAGCCAGTTCCTGCAAGCCACTGGTCACTTGGATCCACCTGCAAGGACAGGTCAGGGCCTCTCTTGCATCTTGAGCCTTGCACTCACCACTGTGGTCCTGCCCTTTGCAGCTGTGCTCGTGTTGAGGGGTTCCAGAGTCCGAGAGAGACAAGGCTGGGCTGCGAGCCTCCGCGTCTGCCAGCAGGTTGAAATCCATGAGGCAGGGATGGGTGGCAGAGGAGGAGGTATCTGAAAAAGCAGCAGACACAGGGTGATTAGGGAGATGAATCTGTGTGACCTCACTCCACCCCCTCTGGGAAGGACTTGCCAACCCTTGAGGAAAGGTCTAGGAAAAGCAAAGGATCCCTGTGTGATCCTTGGACTCCTCTGAGTTTCCTGGCTGGAAAATGGACATGCCAGGCTTTCTGCTGAGCTTCCCTATAAATCAAAGATCATCTAGTGACACTTCTATTTGCAGCCTTCAGAGAAAGAGCCTCCAATTTATAGGTGACATTCAGACCGAAATAGCAACACCAGGAGCATGCTGTGTAACTGAGATCTGAGGAAGTGGTTCTGGGCCAGCCAAGGGCTGTTAGCACCTTTCCCAGACATCCCGCCTCTCTCATCCTCCTTGTCCAGCTTCCCTCCTCTTTCTCCCTCGCTTCTCCATAAGCCAGTCAAGCCCAAGTAAAACTGAACAGAGAGCACTAACACAGATGCACACGCACACATCCCAAAACAAAAGCACTCCTGTGCATGGCACTGATGGGAAGGCATGTCTGCCTACACAGCCGATGCTGCAAGCAGGGACCTGGATAGTGCAAGTGGACGTCTTTGGGGTACATAAGGACCCCTGGAGCCTGAATTAACATAGGAATTGCATTACACACCCTTGGGTTGCCTGGGTGTGAGTGATCCTGGCTGCAGCAACAGCTCACTTGCAGCTTTAGGTCATCCTGGCTGAAGACTCCCCATGTCCCCTCAAATGACTGTCCTGTGCCTGTGAGCCACCTCCTCTGACTAAAAGCATCCCATCTGGTAAACTGGCAATGCTGCTTCCTGCAACTGCAGGCACTGCTGGGACTCCTCTACCACCTCTTTCCATACCTCTCTGTCCCAGGATCAATTATTTTCACGATGCTCTTCCTCGGGGCACCACATCTTCCACCTGTATTGCCCAGAAGAGCTTGGCTAAGAGCACCACTTTATTCTGTACCACACTGGGTGCTCATGAAGAGGCAGTCATGAAGCAGTAAATGCACCAAACCCAGCCACATCACTTGGAAAGGTGAGCTGACCCTGTGTTAGCTCTTAATCTGAGTTTCGGATCGTAACCCTGTTTGTATGCAGGATGATGCATTGCCACCAATGCGGGGGTAATGGTTTCTGAAGGCTGGACTGCTTTGAGGGGACCATAGCAGTTCATGAAACTCTGGTTGGTCAAGCGAATACCTCACCTTCACAGCTAGGGAGCCTCTTGCTCTAAAACATAACAGCAGCTGATGCACCGTGCCAGGATCTAGAGCCCCTAGGTTTAAGGGCATTTGGGGCTTCCAAACTGCAGGTAGAGGTCAGTTGTGAAGACTGGATTCTAGTTGGTGAAGGATTGCCTGGCCATTCAAATCCATGCGTGTCAGGGAGGGAGCCTGCTGAAGGCAGTATTTCAACAGGACTGCACCAGCGTTTAGACATGTAAACAAGAGATTAATCGCATAGCTGTTGCACCTCCTTTGGAGGTGGATGACAGTGACTAAGAATGTATTTTCAGAGCTGTCTAAAACCTCCTGTCAGTCTGAGTAGGGCTGCCGCCAGGGCCCTTGGCAAGGCTGACCTGCATACCTGCAGTGTGCTTCCCAGGCTGTGGTGAGAAGGCAGAGAGCCATTTCTAATAGTTATCCACCTGGTTTCTGCAGCAGATCTCACTCGCAAAACCCCCAGCAGTTTCCCTCACTCTCCCCTTCACTTGACCTCCATCCCCTGCCTTTCCTGGGTGCTGACGAATCTGTCTCGACACCAACCTCAATCAGCACTCTCTGAAAACAGCATCTAATGAAGGGACCTGGTGCTTGTTTCCCAGACCTTTGCCTCGCTCTGGGTTTCTCCTTGCCTGTTGGAGAGAAGTGGCAGCGGTTCCATCTTTGCTGTGAGGCTGGTTTCCATTTCCACCTCTCAGTGAGCCTGACCTTTGATGTCTGCTGGCTGTGCAAGCTCCTGGCAGCAGCAGGGCACAGCCCTGTTGCTTTTTGCCATGTGTACATACACGAAGTGATGTGACAGGGGCTGTGTTTTCTTTAATACCTTTGCATGGAGTAGGGGGAGTCCATCTGCTGCTGATATTGCCATGGCTTTTAGCATTACTCTCGGAATTATGCAGAAACGCGCAGTGAATTAATTCCATGGATTAAGTCTTGATTAAGATGTGTGTCACTTTGCTGTCTCAGAATTTATTAAGAGCCCTTCTTGAGGCGGCGGCAGATGGAATTTCTGCCCAATGTTTGTAGATGATAATTTCCCCTCTTCTACAGCCATTTGCATATGATTGCATCTGTCAAGCACAATTTCCTCTCTTCTAGGGCTTGACTCTGTACTGGACCAGATTTAAGGAGGAATTCAGATTCCTGCCTTGCTGTAACTGAAGGACAGTGTCCTCTTGCACAGGGTCCTGTTTGCTTTGAGAATCTTTTTGCACATCTTTCATTGCTTTCATCTGTGCAAACTAGAGTGGAGATGGGAAAACCACAGGGAAGTATTTTACAGCTGGTTCCATGGGTGTAAGTTGCAATACAAGGTACAAGGCTCAGGGGAACCCAGTCCCAGTATTGAAAATTTATGCCCCATCCCAAACTGTACCAGTGCAGTAGTTACGGGGCTGATCCAAGCCACCAGGTGCAACATAGCATGCTTGGCCTGCCTCAGATATGCAGTGGGCACCTAGATTAAAGCTGGTTTTAAAGTGTGGCCCATATTCAAGTTGAAACTGGGACTTGTGGCTCAGAACAAGTTTGCTTTTCGAACCGCTATAGGTATTATTCTAGATTATAAAGCCCTTTTGGATTTAATTAAAGGAGCTTTCTTCCACATTGGCTAGATTTCACTGTAAGCAGAGACATTAAGAAAGTCAACGCTAAACCTTCATGGCATTTCTACTAAGTTGTTTGCCTGCTGGGGAGTTACTGAAATTGGCACCTCAAAAATGTCTTTAGACAAAATTTATGATATTCTTCTCACTCTCTTTTAGCATAAAAGAATGGTTTTTTTTTTTTTTTTAGGGACAGCCTCTGTACTAGCAACATGCAGCAGGGCTTGTTCGGAGGTCTCAGTTTTGTAAAACACCTTCCATTGATGTACGTAATTGCTCCCAAGATAAAGGTTCATAAATGTGTAACAAGCACACCTTTTCTTCCAGTAGCTACTCATGTGCATCCTCTCTCTGGCTCCTGTGGAACACTGCTGGCAGCTGCCTGAGCAGGGCCCCTCCAGCCGGATTTGGAGCTGTTGTCCCTGCTCCATGGGCATGGTGGAGGGAGGGCAGGGGAAGAGAGCATGCATCAGTCCCAGGCTGCCCAAGCCAGGGTCATTGGGGCAGGAGGAGGAGGGCAACCTTGTTTACCCAAAAAGAGCATGTGAGGGTCCCTGTGACCTCTCTCCTGGTTCTCAGTAACATGCTGCTCCATCACCCGGGAGCAAAGATGCCTTTGCTTTGTTGTTTGGGGTTTTTTTTGTTTTTGGTTGGTTGGTTGGTTGGTTGGTGGTTTTTTTTTTTTTTGGCGGGGGGGGGAGGTAGGGGCGAGAAGGAAACATAAAGGGTGACTGTGAGCCAAGGAAGGTTAATTATAGTGGTGCCTTTTGCGATGTGGATGTTGCCTGCTAAGAGCTGCCTTCAGATTGACAAGTGTGTGCTGCTCAACTCCCTGCACTACCATTAGGGAGCAGGCTACCTCCTGAACCTGCTTTGGCAGGTTGATCTGGAGGGGAAAAGCTGCCTCTTGGGTGGTTTTGATGTTTGACTTCCCATGGGGATGAAGGGGTGCTTCAGCAGGGACCTGATGCTTGGGGTCCCTAGGCAGCAGCACATGCACCACTGGGGACGCGCAGGCAGGAGGGAAGCCCAGCTGGCTGGCATCCCTCTAGCAGATTGGTAGAGCCACATGGACCTGTGAGCTTCCCCCACTGCCTCTGGGCAGGGCCACAGTAACTGCAGCCTCTCCTTGGGATTGCTGATCTCCACAAAGGATTCAGGGTTGTTCCTTAGGCTGAAAGGTGCTCTGCAAACAGTTGGGAGGGCAGTGTCTTGTCTTTCTTCCATCCCCTGAGGTGAAGGTATGATGTTATGCTAGATGTCTTAGGGTCAGAGCTGTCTCTTCCTGTCTCATCAATCCCAGAAGTCAGACTGCTGGGAGTAACTAGATTCCCGATGGAGTCTGGCTGATTGCTTCACTCCTCTCACATTCATGTTCCCCGTGTGCTGGCTTACTTTTAGCAGAGAAAAACATCTGGGACTCTAACTATATTTTCAGGAAGATGATCTGCCTCTCTACTTTGGTCTCTAGGAGGGGCTGAGCTAAGGTGGAACAGCCCGACTCCTCCTCTGCCCCATGTCAAAGGGGAAGGGGCTGAGGCTGCACCTGTGCCCTCCTGTAAAGGCATTTTGTTCTCCGGATACATGCGTTTGTTCGGGGGATGGTGCCATCAGAGAGCCTGCGGGATGGGATTTCAAGTACCACAGCCTGCACAGCACATGAATCGCACAGCAACCCGAGAGCCAGGCTCTCTTTGCCAGCCAACATGAGTACTGCCTGCAAGGGGCTCTTTCCCTGAATCTAGAAAGCAAAAATGATGGTACGTAAGACAAGAGTTAATCTTTGTTTCCTCAAGACTATAGAAATACAACTATGGGGAGACCAGGGTCACTCACTGCTAAACGTCTCAGTGTAGCTTTAAGTCTCTAATCTTAATGGAATTGCAGCAGGAACCAAGAGTGACCATTAATCACTGGAAGATAAACAGCAGCAGCCAGCCGGTGACCCAGAGCACAGAGCCATTACAGGACAGGAGAGCAAGCTGCCTGCCTCCAAAAACTTCGTGCTGTACACAACCCCAGGCTGGCTGAGCTGTGCTTTTGGGCGCACATTCAGAAGTGGATCATCGACCTCCAGCAAGGGCTGAGTCACAGGTTATAATAAACTTTATTTCTCCATTTAGTCCTTGCAGATAGGCATTAACACCTGAGCTCCAGCGCTGCGTGGTTTCATAGCGATGTGTGCTGCTTTGAAGCCTGGAACGTGGTTTGGGTTTGTTGTTTTTTTTTTTTTTTTTTTTTTTTTCTCCCATCAGTAGGAATTGCCAAAGCTCCCTGAGGTGCTTAGTATCTTATCGCTGTGAGAGCAAGTTGCCCGAGTTGGCTGGCACTGCCCCCTCCGTGTGGTGTGGGCTGCAAGAGCATCTCTGGCAGTGCGTGGTGCCATGCTAACTGCAGCAACTGAGGCGCTTGCTGCTGGCCTTCCCACCCGCAGCCAGTGGCACAGGCTGGCTTTCTAAGGAAGGCGTCCAGGCTGTTTTCACTCTCTTCTCTTTTTGTGCATGGCTCCACAGAGAAGTTCCTGATAACACGAGGCAGGGAGAGGATGGGGAGATAAGGTGCTGTTGCTGACTTGGCTTATGATGTAGGTATAACCACTTGACTGCTCTGGGATTTCATCCTTCATCTCAGAAATGATGTTAATGAGCCAATCTGAGATGGTAGAGGCAATGAAGAAAAATTCCTTTAAGTGCTTCCAGATCCTCAGATAAGAGGTGATAGGGAAATGCCCAGCCTTGCTGGACACTGCCTAATGCATTCCTTGGGGGCTGGCGGCAGCCTCCAAGGTGAGAGCAAGCCCCTCGCTTCTTCTACTTTGACAGGAGCCTCCAGCTGCCACGGAGGGTGATGGCTGAAACCTCGGCTCTGGGCAGCAGAGAGTTAATAAATCGCCTGTATTCCGGAGGATTATCACAATGGAAAAGTCCCAAGGATTGACAGCTCCATACCCATGTCCACAGCAAAAAAAGCCCACAATGGAATGTGTCCTGTTCGCTTATTTGATGGGCCGCACCATGCCCCTGCGCCGGGGAAGCATCCTGATGTAACCATGCCCTGTACATAACGGATCATCCTCCCCAGTGGGTGCAGCTGCACCCCCAAACCAGACTGGTGCAGACCCAGCTGAGCTAAAGCATGCGGGTCTGCAGAGACGGGGCAATGTGCTTGGGCTTGGCTTAAAACAAGCTATTTGCATCAGTACCTTTAAAACCCAGTGCGGTCCTTAGCCTGCCCGGATAATTTTGGAAATATTGTCCAAAATCTGGAAATGAAGAGCTAATTCTAACACAGAAGGAAAGTCCTGGCAGACTTTCTGCGAAGTTCTTTTTTCCTAAACTGAATGTTCATACTTCTTCCATTCTCATAAGCACTGCACTGCAGGTCTTGCCATGTCCAGCCAGGTTTGTGGTATCCCTTGGATGCTCTGCCTCAGTGAGGCTTTCAGCACCTTGGCTCCATCGGCCAGGGCTGGGACTTTCTTTCTGACAGACTATGCAGTTATATTAATAAATCCATGCTTTTTATGGCTTATTTTGTTTGTTAGGCATCTGGAACAAAATAAATCAGCAAAAGCTCAGTTTTGCCCAAACAAAGCGTGATTGCACAGAGGTGATGGTGAGGTGAGGCTCCACAGTGTAGGAGTGCAGGGAGTGAGAGCCTGGTCTGCAATTACAGGGAAAGAAAAGTCCTTCAGGGAAATTAATCCCTGTGTTTTGGGGAAGGAATAAAAGAGACTGATTTCAGTAAGAAATTCTGCCTGTGAGAATCTCACAACTGAAACAAAGGACCTGACAACACAGAGAGCCAGCATTGGCCTGGCCCGGCCATACTGACCTGGCTCATCTTTGTTTGGTCCCACAGCCCCGGCGGGCTGGCTTCAAAGTGACCCGTGCCAGCACTGTGGGATCTGCCTGCATCTGCACAGGAGAAGTAGCTGCACAGCCACAGCATATGAGGGACCATGACCTCCCCTTGCACCCCCAAACTGAGCAGAGGCGGAGCTGGGAGCAAGACAAGACAGTTGTAAACCAGTGTCTGTGGGGGGAGAGGCACAGGCAGCCTGCCTGCAGCTCGGGGGCCAGACACGCGCTGCTCGCACAGCAGCAAAGGGCAGCAGGGCCTGGCATCAGCAGATCAGTATGTGTTGCTGTATTTATTTGGGTGATTGTATGAATTTGACTAATTATTCCGGCAGTCAAAGGAAACTGGCCCGATTCCCATGGGGGCTGTGCTCGCAGCAGCATGGTAGGGTCATTTCTGTATCTCTGTGGCCGTAAAGTTGGCCCATTTTAGGGAGGCTCAGATAGTGAGATCAAGGACAGGAGCTCTATGACTCCAGCTGCTGTTAGGAGTTTTGTATGCAGATAGAGAGCTGCAGATGACTCAAGATGTTAGTGAAGATGTAAATGATTCTCACAATTAGTAAACAAGCTCAAGAAAGCCCCTAATCAAGTGGGTGATGCAGAGGGTTGAAGGTCAGGAATGATCCCGCCATGCCGTCGGCACGTCACACCCTTACAGCTGGCTGACCTCGGTGCACTGTAGAGCTGCCCACATCCACCATGCATCAGCATTTCTGCTAGAAATCCTTTCTGGAGAAGTTTGACTTGATCATAAACATTTGTTCTGTGACAAAACTTGGCAAAACTGGCACCTAGAAAGAAGCTTTTTTTTGGAGGGGTGGTGCTGGATCATTGTATTGAAACAACCTGGTGGAGCCCAGAGGGTTGCAGGGCTGCAATGGGAAAAGTAGCAACTGCTAAGGGTGCTGTGACAGCCACACCAGCCACCACGGCCAACCAGCTGCTCTGCTGGTTAAGACCACGAGAGCCCAGAAGCGGCTGGCTCGCTCCGAGGGATGCGTTGTCTCACAGTGCAAACCCACAGCGCTGGAGGGAGCTGATGTCTGCTGTGCCTGGCTGTAAGGTTTCCTGATGATTTATCTTTCCCCCCCCAATAATTTATATTTAAATTTTTTTTAAAAGCTCTCTGGCAGGAAAACCCTTGCAGGATGCAGGCTGCCATGAATAAAACAAACGGATGATCTCAGCCCACAGTATCCCTCCCCTCTTCGTTGGGATACTGCGGCTGGTAGGGCTGGGGCAGGGGGAGGGTGGCTCTGGGAGGGATGCTGGAGCTTGCTCCCCCCGTTCCGGCTTTATGGACCTTGCAACAAGCCCTGAAGGTCAGCCTGTTTACCCAGACATTGTTTGAAGGGGGCTGACAGAGGCAATCAGCCCTCCCCACTGCAAACACTGCTGGGTCTGATCCTGCAGCATTTTGCAAGCAGCCTGTGCTGTCAGGATCGGGCCCACAGCTCGCCTGGTTTTCATGCCATGTGCGAAGGGTTAAATTGTGCATATTGGGGGCAACGAGGAGGAGCGGTGGGTGGGCAAGCAGGGAGGGCTGGCAGCCCTCTGTCCCCACAGCTTCTTGCCCAGGTGCCCTGTTGGGGGCCGTGGCAAACTGCCCCATGTCCCTAAAGTTGGGGGCACAATAGACATCAGAAACAGCAAAGCAAGAGGTTTGAATTTCAGGATCCTGAAATGCACTGTGCTGCCCAAGGACTGTGTATAAAGTCTTTTTTTTTTTTTCTTTCTTTTCTTCTTTTTTCCTCCCCCCCCCCCCCCCCAATCCTTACTTTTTCCATCTGCTAGAGGCTGCATCCCATGCGGAGCCTTGGGAGGTAGGCAGTTTGGGTGGGTAGGAAAGCAAGCTGCAGAGTCCTAATTACTCATCCAGTCTGGCCCTCCGGCAATCCCATCAAAGCAGTCCAGAGAGAAAAGGAATGGGGCAGAGGGAAGTGAGTAGTCTCAAAACACTGCCGCTTGGGGTCACATCACCTCCCTTCAACCTCCCTGCCAGCCTGCCTGCTCTGGGGACGGGGACCTTACACCCAGAAATAGCAGCAAACCCCACCTGCAGCTCCAGGGCAGTGGGAATGACCTCCTCAGCCTCCCACCATGGCCTGGAACTAGAGGCATATCTGAGCTCAACCACTCAGTTTTTTTAAACACCATTATTAAAACACACCCAGCACAAATTAAGCTGCAAAACCCTTTTAAACAGGACACAAAAGTGCATATTGTTTGTCACTTTGGAATTTCTCCCTGGTTAGGTATGGATCCATACCCAGACTGACCTTTATGGCTCCATTAATTTAGCTTAGAGATGTAGATTTTATTTCTTTAATCATTCTGGTATATCCAGTCCTCTCAAAAGTCTTTCTTATTTTATTCTGGAGAAAAACTTCCATTAATTTACTTTAAAAAAAATAACCTTGCAATAAATGCATACAAAAAAACCCCAAACACCCCACCACCAAACCAACCCCAACTTGTAGAACTGGAAGCTGGGATATTGTGGCACCAAAAATAAAACTGATGGAACAAAAAGGGAATTTCATGTGGTTTTCATTGTCAAGTCTAAGCTCAGAAACAAACAGGAAATAAAAATGGCTAAAACAAAAGAGATTGCTTTTAAAGTGTGTTCAAATCTAAGTGGGGAGCTGCTTTATTTGGGAGGGATTCTCTGTTTATTTGTTTTTCAGAAAGGGGAGTAAATAAGAATGTCCGCACACAGGTCAACTTGATTTACAGTTAAATCCTCATGCTTTTCAATGGTCATTCATAATAAGCTTTTTAAAGAAAATTAGACTTGCATAAGTGGCAGCAGTAGAAGGGAGAGAAAAGGCAATGGGGGGGTGTGCTTCTGCTTGAAATGAGGTTGGGGCGGCAGAAGCAATTAAGAGTAAGACAGGCGAAAGTAACTGCAAACTCTCCTGTCGTTCTTTTTATTTCATCTTTGTCCTATTTCAGTTTTTGCAGGCAGCTCTGCAGGTGCTGAGCCTTCCAGCCCACACCATCCCACTGAAGCTTCCCAAGTAGCAAATAAATGCGTTTATTTAATAAGAGCAGTCTGCAGGATCAGAGCTATGTGAAGAGCAGCATACATGCTCAGTTCTGCAGACCGAAGCATTTCTTAAGCTCTCAAATTTGGGATTGTGGAATTTGTTTGATAGGGGTTTACAAACTGGTCTCTCAGTAACAGTAGCTCTGATGGTGATTTTGAAGGGTTAATTTAATGCAGGCAGGACCCAGCTCCCCACATCAGCCAAGATCCCCAGCAGCTACAGCCCTGTTAATGCATCTCTGAACACTCTGAACAGTTGAAAAATCTGATGGACAAAATTAATAACAGCTTCTGCAAAATTAGCTCTCGTTTCCCTCCTCTTTTGCACTAGATAACAGAGTGTAAATGTTTATTTCCTGGTGGAGCTGCAGTTTGGAAGAGAGCGAAGAGCATCAGATTGAGGGTCAAGAAACAGAAGTGGCATTTCTGGCTGAGATCAGATCAGGTAATTCTACCAGCAATCAGTTTCTCCCCTACACAACAGGGATATTTCCCTTCATGCCAAAGCATCCATAGATCCACCTATGGAAAGGCTAGGTAGCTCCTGAGGAGAGACATTGTAAGGTGCAGCTCTTCAGAAATAAGGGTTCTGAGCCTGAACTTGTACCCTGCAAATCAGCAGGAAATCTCCTGCTCAGTGCGCAGAGGATTGGCCCTCTTCCCGAATCTGCTGGGCAATACTCTGACACCAGTGGGGAGGGAAGCCGGGGAATTTCCTTGCTTGCTCCCCATCTCTTGTTAAAGCCTAATAATAACAAACATTTCTCAGCTTCTGCTCAGCTAGATCTCCTAGTCCCTTCCTGAAAACAACTTTTAGTATTTAATTGTTGCTGAAAAACAGCAGATCCATTGCTGACCATCCCACGGGAATTTGTGGCTTTGGCCAGGCTGTTGTACCTGTCCTCCTCCAGGGTCAGAGGGAGACAAGGTTTTGAAGCAAATCCTCTCCCACAGAAGCAACCCCCTCGGCAGAGAGTCCTGCCCCAGTCCCTTATGTTGCCAAGCCTCCAGGAACAGCCTGTGGACTCCCTTAAATGCCCCAAGGAAGCCCAGAGCTAATAACCAGCTTCATTCAATTCCTAGTCACATTATTATCCAATCTGCCAGAGGCATTAATATTCAGAGGTGAGGCGGGAGGAGGGCAGGGGTGCTGGTGAGGGGGAGCGGCACACAAAGGGGAGGAAGGGAAGCGTGGCGGGCTGGCCTCAGAAATCATCTTTCTCCAGCCGTCTGAAACCCCAGCCCATTTCAGCCGGGTGTTGACTAGAAAGGGTTTTTCCTGCGGCCTCAGCACTAACTTCAATGCCAGTTGGTGAAGGCTGTCTCCTTGCCAACAGCAAATGCCCGGGCTTGGCACGGCTCAGTGCCCTCAGCCCCAACAGCCCACAGCAAGAGGGAGAGCTTTGCCCCCTCTGCCATCAGGCCCTAAGTAAATAGCAATCTCCCCTTTTCAAACTGCCAGATAATCACTCAGCCTGCTTGGAGGTGCCACAGCCTCTCATTTCTGACCCTGCTCCCTCCATGGCTGGCCCCGCAGTCTCATCCCGCTGCCTTCCCAACGCAGGGCACACAGCATGAAACCACTGGTTCTCCCCATGTGGGATTTCGTTCCTAGCCCAGGTACCTCCCCTGTCCCCAGAGCGGTGACACATGTGCCAGGTCACGAGACAGATCTTATGTCCCCAGCTCATCTCATCTTCCTTTTGGAGCGGTCTCCTAGATCGGGTTTCTGGCTTTTTCTTTTTGGCAGTCTCCAAAGTCAGCCTCACCTCTCAATCTCAAGGTTTTGGGTAGCATCTGACAGAGAGCGAAGGTGCCACTCTTTTTTGCCAACTCTCCATAGGGTACGTTACGTTAACAAATACTTTTGCAATCCAGTCACAATTTACAGATCTATTAATTGCCTGAATTAAGCCCTTGTAGAAATGTAATAGATATTAAGTGAGGCTTGCAACGGTTTGTCTGCCAGAGAGAGATACTGTGTTTTTTAAACCAGTGCCTTGGACAGGAGACAACTCAGGAATATAGGTGGGCTTTCATGGAGAGAGCCTGGGCTGCAGGTCACACAAACCCAGTAACAGCAGGAAAAACACCACCCTCGCCCAGACCCCTCTCCAGGCTGTTGGTGAAAGACATCTCCCTGTGAGGACTCCCAGTAAGGAATACCAGACATGGTGCGACTGTTTGCTAATGAAAAAAAATCAAACCTTGCTCTGTTTCTGTGGACATGTGTGGAGACTGAAAGCAGCTACCATGCTATGCTGGCCCCTCAGGAGCCAGCAGGCAGCTCTTTGTCCCTCACAGCAAGGGCACCATTGAAGCCCACGCAAACACCCATCCCTCCAGCTCACCAAGGGGCTGGGAGGGAGTGCAGGAAGCCAGGGTGCCCCTGATCCCACTGCCAAGAAGGTGTTTCTTTCCCTGCCTTTGGAAGGTGGGACGGGAACAGGCGTGATGCTCCTGAAAGGCACCTTCCCAAGCTGTGGCATTTAGCATCTCCTGAAATTGCAGAGGGGATAGAGCCATTTCTTCTCTAGCATCCTCCAGGCCACGGGCCAGGCGTGGAGGACCCAAAAGCTTGTCTGGGTGATGCCAAATTCCCCTCTTTGCCTTAAGCACTAGCCTCCACTTAGAAAGTGCATGGATCACGGGCCCATCGGTCAGGGGGCTGCCTCCCTCTAAAGCGAGGGAACGGGGAGGCAGCTGAGGGGTTGGTTTTGAGTCCTGCACCACCAATGTGAAGCCCCAGCCGGGTGCGGTGACTGGGGACACCGCGTCCCGGGGTTCTGCGGCATCGCGCCCGCCTGCGGCCACCCCCGCGAAGCCGAGCTCTGCATCTCA
The DNA here is from genome assembly GCF_018691265.1 of Tyto alba. NCBI lineage: Eukaryota > Metazoa > Chordata > Aves > Strigiformes > Tytonidae > Tyto > Tyto alba. The sequence continues at coordinate 22,829,544 of NW_024881261.1, read as the reverse complement.
CAACCCGCCGCGCCGACTGGGAAAGGCGTGCGGAGCTCCGGGAGCTCCGGCCGGGGCACTGCTACCCCGAGCTGCCCGGCCCCGGCGGTGGGGGGGCTCCACCGACCCCCGTCAGCGCCTCTGCAGGGCTCTGGCGCTGACGGCGGAGGGGGGGGGGGGGGGGGGGGGAAGCCAGCCCCCTCCCAGCCCGTCCCCTCAGCTGTCCAGCCGCGGGGGCGCCGGGAGAGGGGCCGACAGGTGTGCCCCGTTCGGCGGCACCGGGCCCGCCGTCTCCCCCCCGCCCCGGGCCCCGCCGCCGTCCGTCCCGTCCCCCCACCCCGAGCGGAGCGCGGGCGTCGGCCCCCGCCAGAGCTCCAGCCAGCCGGGGCGAAGTTGTCCCTCTCTCCTGCTCCGAGGAGGAGAACGAGGGGAAGGACGCGGGGGTGCCGCGCTGGCGGGCTAGCCCTTCCCCCGGGGCCATACTCGTTGAGCGGGGAATAGCCGGGGGAGCGGCCAGTACCGGGCTCCGTCGGCCGTCCGGGCTTCCCGGGCACCCGGCGGGATGGAGGGGCGCTGGTTTGCACCCGTACCCCCGGCGCCGGGGAGGCGCTGGAGCCCGTACAAGCGCCCGGAGGTTTGATAGCCGGCTCTGCCCGCAGCCTGCCGGCGCCGGGCGGCCCCTCTCCGCCGGGGAGGTTCGGAGCTCCCGGCGGAGCCGCCGCGGGGGTCGGCGCTCCCCCCGCTCCTTCACCCGCACCCTGGCCAGGTCTGTTATTCCCGGTCGGGTGCCCGGGGGCCCCGGCCGCCGGGGCGCAGCAGCCAGCGACGTCCCGGGGCAGGTTCGCCCCGTCCGCGGGGGCCGGCTCGCCCTCTCCCTGGCGCTGCAGGGAGGTCGGCTCTGCTGTAAACAGGAGCCAGCCCGTTACATAAATATCATTTATCCAACTGTCCAAAAGCCGTCGGGCTGCTTTCCTTTTCCCCGGCGAAGTCTCCCCGCCTCTGCTCCCCGGGCCCTTCTCCCCCGGACGCTGCAGACAGCTGAGCCGCAGCCCGCAGCGCCGTTATTTACAGCGAGCCCCGGCTAATTTAAACAGCCCCTGCCCCACTCGCCTGAGTGGAAAATGACTAAGTTTAGCAACGGCGAGAGGCTCCGGCAGCGCCGGCCGGGAGGGGCCCACGGCGGCCCCGAGGGGGCGGCCGGTCTGCGGCACCCCGGCGGCGGCGGGCACGGGGCCGCCGGCCCTGCAAGGGCAGAGCGGGGAGTCGCCGTGACCCGCCGCCGGGCGGGCAGCGGTCCCGGCAGCGCCGGGCGGGCTTCTCCGCCGCACACGGCCCCGGGGCCCCTTCGGGATGGCTGGGCAGGGCCCGATCCGTCCGTTCTCCCCCTGCATCTGGCTGCAGCCCCTTGCCCCGCGGGAGCGGCGGAAAGCGGGCCCCGGGTGGGAGCGGGGCTGCCCCCACGCTGCCAGGCAGACAACAGAGCCGCTCCGCCGGGGATGCTCTTACCCTGGACCAGCGCCGGAAGGGTTGCGGCCGGCCGGCACCGCAAGCCCGGGCTGGCACCGAGGGGCTCATGGGGAAAGAAGGGGGGAACCCCGCCCAGAACGCCGGGGACGGAGGGGCACTTACAGCGGCTCCAGATGCGGGCTCGGCTGGGCGGCCTTAATCCTGAGAGAGGGGCGAAGCTGGCCCCCGCCCCGCGTCCCGGGCTGCTCTGCCGCTGTCAGAAAGTAAATTCCCCCGGCTCCCCGAGCACTCTGTGCCTCGCTGCCGGCCCGCGGCTCACGGGGAGGGCGAAGGCGGAGGGCGCCGGCCGACTGCCTCCCATTCACCCTGGCCATTCACTTTATGGCGGGCGGCCGGCGCCCCCCGCCAGCTGCACCGGGCGCCCCGCTCCCGCCCGCCCCATTCCAGCTGCGCGCCCGCCGCTGCCCGCCCCGTCCAGCACCGCCCGCCCCTGCCCCGCCCCCCTCCCCGCCCCTCGCCCCGCCCCTCGCCCCCACTGTCCAATCGCTCCGCGCCTCATTTACATCCCGCCGCACCCCGGTCCCCGGACTCGCCGAGGAGGGCGGTAGGCCCCGCCCCCGCCGTGCTGGCCCCGCCCCCGTCCCACCGCCCCCGGGCCGCCGGCTCCGCCGCGCCGGGGCAGGGGGAGCGGCGGGCGGGGGCATCTCCCGGGCGCGGGGGGTCCCTGCTCTGCCAGCCCTGAGCGCACAGAGGGGGTGTCCGTGTATATCTCTACATAGGTGTACGTACACTCACATATTGTTGTTACCGCTGCCGTTACCGCCGCCTGCGCGCGTTGCTCAACCGCTTGGCGATCCGGTGCCCCGGAGCCCGTGCTCTGGGCATCCGCTCCGCTCAGCACCGGCGCGGCGAGCCTGTTCGGGCTTTACAGTTAGAACCACCAGCCAGGCAGAGTTTTCTGGGGGGGATCCAAGCCCGCAGTCGGCTGACGGAAGCTTTCCCCTGCAGGATGGGGCAATAGTTGCAAGAGATGCTAATTGCGGCTAATTACTGCACGTGCTGTTGCGGCTCACGGCCGTACCGAGAAGCGCTTCTCTGGCAACACCGTGCCGCTTTTCCCGGGACACGGGGGCTGTGCGGGAACACCGCGCTCCCGCCCGCTGACGGCTCTCCGGGAGCTCGCACGCTGCCTGCAGTTTAGGCTCCACGCTGGCTCCTGCCGAAGTTCATGGCAAAATCCTGGTGCAGCCGTGCAGGGTGCGACCCCTCCCTGAAACGCCCCGATGGTGGTCCCGGCTACAGCAAGCCTTGGACGTGTTTGCACACACATTTCGCTCCAAGCAGACACGTCCCCTCTCGCCCAGTGCCCACAGGGAGAGAGGTTTGCAGAACTCGGGCTTAGCCTCTCCATCCTGCCCTGGGATGCCTCAGCCCAGGGGAGAGGTTTATCCCTGCCGGGCTCTTACAGAGTTGGATGTGTGATTCTACAGTCTGATTTTCTTGAGGTCATTTTCATGTCAACCTGCTCTCCGATTTATGATGCCAAAGGTCACCCTCAAGCTCTTCCACTGACATGTTTTAGAGATTAGGAAATAATGTTGTGAGAGTAGGAGTGAATTTTAACCCTGGGTGATTTACGAATCATATTTAGGGAGCCTGCTAAATGCATAACGTGGCATATAGATATGTAGGGGAAGATAAATGCACGTGAAGAAGCACGGGATGTAAAGAGAGGTTAAGTAGACCCAGGCATTATGGATTACAGTTCAAAACCATGTTAATTCAGTAGAAACATGGAGAGTTTAAAAGGAGTCAGAATGTTGACACACTTATGAGAAATTACTGTATTTTTTTAATGGTAGTAAACTGAGGTTTGTGTTTGCCTTACTGCTTTTTTGCCTGCCAAAAAATGACAGCAAGCTAGACCACATCTTTTTCCAGCCCATATTTTAATCCATCCCAGCATAGGCTTGTCTCCATTAAGAGAAGCAGACACAGTAGAGCAGCACTAGCACTTTCCACGGGGCAGTCTGTCTCTATCACTACATGCTGCAGCGAGGCTGAAAACCCCACTCAAGGTCTGCAGCAGTGAAGGGACCATATTTTGGATCACCTCCCTCTCCCTCCAAACCTTTCACCATCAGTAGACTGCAGCAAATACAGTTAGTGCTTATGCTTTCAAGTAATAATGAAACAATGGTATTTTTAGCTATTTCTCTTGGGCAACTGGAAATACAAACCAGCATTATGTCACAAGCTTGTTCTCTGTGGAGTGCAGTGTGAAGACTTTTGGATTAGACCATCCAAAGATCTGCACTAGGAGTCTTTCATTAGGACAACCTTGGTGCAACTACCGGACTGACCCCTGAAGGGTCTTTCCAAGAGGGAGTGCTCTGGTGTTTGTTGTTGAAATGTAGTAGCAGATCTTGCTGGTTAGTGCCAAGACTTCCTAGCTGTGCTACATCTTGTCATGCCAGCTGGAGAAATCACTGCTGGGGAAGAGACCAAGAACTTTACCTGGGTCCAGGAGACAGATGTTACTGTTTTATATCAAGTAAAAATGAAAAAAAAAAAATGCAAAAGCAAACTAATCTCAGAGTGAACCTGACTCACATCTTGGCAGAGAGATGGAATATGCAAAAGGAGGGAATTACTCAGCATCTTAGACATACTTCATTTTTCACCAGCCGGGAAGAGCATGTTCTCAGAGAAAACCCTGTCTCTGTCCCAGGCAAACCTGGTCCTCACACTGGATGAGTCCACTGCTCTTGGAGAGCGGCAGAGTTGTTGATTGTTGATCATGGTTTCCATCTTTTTGTCTTTGATCTTTTAGCTATGCTGGGTCCATGCCATCAAATGCCTTGAAGATCAGGACTCAGGCTTGAATTTGGCTTGGCTTTCAAGCCAAAAGGTGGCCTAGGAAGTGGAGGGTAAGTTTGATGTGATTGTGGTAGCCAGGGCTCCCACTGCAGCATGCTCTTCTGGTTGGCATTTGCCAAGTGCTGTGGGCTTCATGCCCAGGTGTATCACGTAGCTGTAGTCTAGCCAAGAGATGACGAAGATATGACTAACTGAGCCCAGGTTGCTCCTGCCAAAAAGGCATGGCTTGCCTCAGCCAAGAAGAGACAATGGAAAACATTACATCGGGAGAGTTTCACGTCACTGGGAAGCGCAGGAGTGTTCCTGAGGCTTGGGCTAAGTAGAACAGCTGGCAGGGTATTTTAGCCTAAGGAGGCTGCTCTGCAGCTTCAATATTGTACTTTGTATAGTTTCCAGAGAAGGGTTTTAATGTTTTTGAGTATCTCAGTTTAGCTCTGTTGCTTCAGTTGCAGGTCCTGGCCCAAGTGCAGATTGCACCAGATGCAGCACATCAGTTTTCCTTTGGAGAGCCTTCAGCTGGCTTTGGGCTAGCCTCTACCTGAGCCCGCCCTGGAAAGGAGCAGCTGCTCAGAACCACTGTGTTCAGCATTCAGTAGCAGTTTTGGGATGCTCAGCTCTGAGGAGAGTGGCTGCAAATAGTTTCTAGCTGTGACAACTGCTTGTAACTTCTGAGCCAACTCCTTCCTTCTGCCCCTTTTCTGGAGACCTTACTAAGCCTCTGAGAAGTAGCAAAAGTCTCCAAGAGGAGGGGATAGAAGTTCAGCCTCTCTCAGACTATTTAACTTGCTGGAAAATTTCTGTGTTGCATGTGCCCATGGGTCTGATATCTGGGCTCTGTGGATAACCATGAACTGGCAGGGGCTGAGCAAGAGTAACAGACCGTGCAAAGTTGGTCCTGTCCATTGGAGCAGACTGCAGAGGTGGAGGTGGTTGGCAACATGGGTTTGTGATAGTCTCATCAAAGTCTTGTGGGGAGCTGGCTATTACACTGGCAATCTGGACCCAAATGAAAGCAGCTGGAGTGCCCCATGGAGACACTGCTATTTGCAAGGAGCTGGCTGCTCAGGTGTCTCAGATGAAAGCAGGTGAGCTGACCAGGTACCTGGGCAAGACCTGAGGGGATGACTATGAGTGAATTTGCAGCCCCTCCATATGCTCTTTGTGGGCTGAGGAGGAATATTCAAGACAGAAATTCTGCTGAAAAGCTGCATCTTTGCAGTGAGGATAAAGCCCAGATTTCCTGACCAGAAAGCAGGAACCTGAGGGATTTGCACAGACTGTGCTTGCCTGATTTTTGGTTTAATTTTACCACAATGTGTGTAAGAACTAGTGCATTATTTTGGGAATAAAGGGACAAGGGACTGTCCTGTGTCCTGGTCCTACACCTGGATCCTTTGGTGCAAACAGGGTGCTCCAACTTGCCCACATATGGTCTGTACACAGCTGTGCACCGCTCTGGCAAAGGGCTGCTGGATCAGGCAGTCCAGGCAATCCAGGTTTCCCTGCTGCTGCCGAGCTGGGGGCGTTGGTGCCGCACTGTCACATCAGCAGGATTTTCTGTGTGGCCAGGGCGGTGCTGGGCTGTCTGAGGGCTGACTAACGCAGTGCTGTAGTGCATGTGAGTGAACTCTCTCCAGGCAGTGCGGGGCTGTACCGTATTGTTTTTCTCTCCAGACAATGCAGTGCTGTATTGTAAGTAAAAATGCAAAGCACATTGCAATGTTTGCTCTTTATTAATGCACTAAGACGCATTTGGGTGAAGCAGAAGGCTCCTGGCTGGCTCGGTTTCAAGCTTCGTGACAGGCTTCCATAAATAACACCATAGCAGGGTCCGATTCACCAGATCAGACTGGGTGGGAGCCTGAGCTGTGCAGCTGGCATTGGAAGGGTCAAGAAGGCATGGAGAGGGCTCCAGCCCCTTCCCTGGCAGAGCAGACAGGCTTGGCTGACCTGGGCTGAGCTGCGCTGTGTGCAATGGCCAAGCCAGCACCCAAACCCCGCTTCGCTGAGCAGTGAGCAAATGGACTCAGTGGCAATGACGAACTCCTGTGAATTTCCAAATGGCTGGCAGATACCAAAGGGGCTTTAGCAGCTGCTGGAGCAGGGAAGAAGGGAAGGAGAAAGCACTAGCAACTAATCCACTTGTTCTGCAAACCTTCACTCATCGCTTAAGTGACCTTTGCAATCTCTCTGCACTAGGTAAGTATTTGACCACCTGTTTTATAGCTGAGGAACTCAAACTAAAAACTGCATGTATCATGGCTGCAGAAGAGGCTGGCGTGATATGTTTTGCTTCTGAGCCCATGGTCAGGCCACTGGAACATGCTGTTTCTTGTTCCATTTTAGGGCTGCATATGTGCAGCTTATGTGGCTGCCTAATGTAATTACAGCTTAAACTTCCAACTCCGAAGACTTCCTACAAGTTACCAGGTAAAGTCCAGCTGAAGCAGGTCCCCTGGCCTCCAGCTGTCTGAGCTGGGAGATAACAGCAGTTTCAGTCTAAGAAACATTAATTCTTGATGAGGCAATACTCGGGCAGCTATTTACGTGGAGAGGGAAGGATACGGTGACCACCATTTCCAGAGCGTCCCATCCCACAACACCCTCTCTGAAGGTCGTGCCCTCAAGAGAGGGACATCTTTTAAGGTGGTGTTGGAAGTCAGCCTCAGATTTGGGTTTGGCTGGTCAGAGAAGAGTTCTGTTGCACATTCCCTTGGGCCTTTGTTGGAGAATGTCACTCCTTTAGTCACGCTACAGCAGATGAAGTTGTTATTAGGGCAGCGAATGAGTATTTTTTGACCCTTTCACTCTTCCTTCACCTTTATTTGTTTTCCCTACAGAGCGAGCGTAACATTTTGGGGTAGTTGCTGCTTTGGCCACTCTAACACCTGTCAGAACAGATCCTCAGGCTGTCCTGGCTGCAGATGCTAGTGCTATAGAACTGTTAGGTAGCTGCAGGGACCTTCTGTCCTCTGCCTCAAATTCAATGGGCAGAGGCTTAAACAAGCAGAGCAAAGCCTGAAAATTACTGCCATTAAAGTACACTGCATTGATACTGGGGCATAGATGGGCAAAGTGGCTAAGAAGGTTAAACTGGCACCAAGAATTCACTGTGCTAGATGCTGTACGTTTGCAATGCTGTGATTGCTCTTGCTGCAAACTGATCAATAAACTGGCTTCAAACAGCAGTTAAACAGAATCATGGTCCCTGGCTGCCAGGCTGGCTGAACTGAGGCTGTAGCACACGGCTTGTAGCCCAACTCGAGCAAAGCACCAGTTGTGTTCAGGTTTGAGGAAAAGCTACCCCGTGAGCTGGACTGCGGAAGAAGCAAAAGCAGCGCGTGCCCCGCTAAGTGCTGTCGCGTGTACTCTCCTAACAGCTGCACGCCCCGTTTCGTCCATGTGAATTTTCCTGCCTGCCTGCCCACCCACCCAGGGCCTGCTCCCGGGGAGCTGTTCCCAACACGAACAGCGGAACTGGGGCTCGGGAGGAAACGAGCTGCTTTCCGGGCACAACCTCCCGCAGAACCAGGGAGGGGCCGTAAGAGCAAGCAGGCAGATCCTTGCCGAGCACGGAGGGGCGGCCCTGCGGCAGCCACCGCCTCACCTTGCCAACGAGAGGTGGCTGGCGCAAGCCTTGCTTTACGGGCCCCGCGCCACTGGCAACCCTTCGCTCGCCCCGTTTCCCCTCCAGGAAGACCCTCAGGCACGCGTCTAAAGGTCCCTTTCGCGGTCACCCACCCGGGAGCCGCCCTCCCCCCACCCGGCACGCTGCCAGGGCGGCCCGGGGGCGCTGGGCCGGCCCCATCCCGGGCGGCGGCCGGGGCACCCCCCAGCCCCCGGGGAGCGCCGTGGGCGGGCGGCCCGACCCACAATGCCTTGCGAGGGCAGCCCTTCCTCCGACTTCTCCGCTCAACCACCCTTGCTGCGCCCCGCACTGCAGGGCTCCTCCGTGATTGGCCATCGGCTACGCTAGTTCTACCCTCTCCCCTCTCATTGGCTTTCTTCCGCTTGTCACCGGGGGGTCCGCCTCCTCCGGTTTCAGACCGTGATTCCATTGGGTACCTTAGGGAGCTGCCCGCCGCATCGCGCAAGGGTTGGCTCTCTGGGCTGTCCGTCGACGCAGTAACCAGGCAGCGGGTTACGGTGCGCCTGTTTCCACGTCAGTGAGAGTGCTGCGGAGCCGGTTTCGCTTGCCCGTGCCCGGGAGGACCCCGCGCTCGGCGGCCTCGCCGGGACTGCCGCCGCCCCCCGCCGCCGCCGGGAGCGAGGGAGGGGCGGACAGAGGGGGGGCCGAGCCCTCCCGCTCGCGGCGCCGCCCGCCTGACCGATATGTGAAGCGGCCGCCGCCGCGGGGAGCAGGCGCCGCCATTTTGGATGCGGGGGTCAGTGCCGGGCGGCGAATGCCTGTCGCGATACTGTCGCGACGCGGGGGCGGGTGGGAGGCAGGCTGCGGCGGGAGAACCGTGCGGTGCCGGTGGGGGGCGGGGACGGATCCGAGGCAGCTCCGGGGGCGGGCGGGGGGGGATGGGGGATTATCAGCCGCCCGCGGCCGTGACGTGACACGCGTGACGTGCTGCCCGGGGTGCCCCACGGGCCGGGGGCGCTGCCCGGCTCTGGGCACCGGGCGGCCGCGGGCAGGGCTCGCAGCGGGGCCGGGCGCGAAGCGGGCTCGCGGGGAAATCGGTGGGAACAGACTTCGCCCAGCGCGTAGTCGGCTGCTGAGCCGCGGCAGGAGGAGGCTCCGAGCTGACTCGCGGGGCGCGTTACGAGTTCAGCTGGTACCGCGGTTCTTAGTTTCAACAGTATGAAGTAATTGGAAGAAATAAAATCTCCCTCTCCATACTTACCTTAGGTTTCATTTCTGCACTGCAGTTTTGACAGATAAATGTGAGTTGCCTTCTCTTCGTGTTTTCCAGGCTCTGATTGCACTGTTGCAACTAAGTGCAGAGACTTGCAGAGAAGCCTGTCCCACCTTCCTTTTTGATGTGCCACCACTGTCATGTTACTGCTGCTTCTCTTTTAAAGGGCATTCTTAATCGACCAGAATTTTGGCGTTCACTGGACTGCACAGTTCCTTGCCATACTTATGAATTAATACTTTTTTTTTTTTTTTTTTTTTGTCCAGGCATTAAGAGCTAGCCTTTGGAAAAATATCCTGAGTTCTCTGAACTCTTACTGCCTGTGATGTTTATTGCAGAGTAGTTATTACATGAAAAACTCAAGCAAGTTAAATTCCCTGATAAGAGATTCATGGACCTTCCATGTGTGGTTTAGAAAGAAGAAAATTAGCTTTTTCCTTGTCAGCTGGTCTTCTGGGTAACCTAGCTAGCTTTGAGTTAGGTGGGAATTGTTTGTGATTCAGAGACTGCAGGTGGTTGTGTATTCTGTTTTGGTAGCAGTGTATTGTATCAAGACTCAAGTGGCCAAATTTAGGTCAGAGTCTATATAGATTATTAATGCATTATCATAAATGGTGCAAATTTAGGTCAACAGAAGCTTACTTTGAAATACTACCTTGCTTGCATATGTAGTGATTACATTGGTTTTTTATTATTGCTGTTTACTGGAGTAGTTTCACTGAGTTTGAGTCAGTTACTGTAGCTGAAGGCTGAAGTTAGTGATAGGAGGTGACTTGATGGAAGACTGCCAGACTTTGTTAGTTCTGATGTTAACTCTTGCTTGTTTCCAGAACAGTTGCAGACATTTCCCTGTAGGGCAGGGAGTGTTTCCTAAAAGTGTACCTGAGACTTATTGTGGTAAGACCCAGGAAAAATTTGGGTTCCTATCCACTGTTTTGGGGTAGTGTGTTTCAGGGTTGAGCAGTGGAGTGTTCAGTGCACATGTGAGTTAATGTTTGCAGATGTAAACCTTGTCAGTGTTTTTATATGAAGATTTCACATCCGATACCATTTCAGGTGTCTCAGAGTAGTGGTAATTACTGACCATGAAACATTGCTGAAGACTTTGAGAAGCATATGAATGTTAGATTTTGTTCTTTCATAATATGGTCAGGCATTTACGTTTTTCCACTCATAGCGCTTCTAACCTTGTTAGCAGTGAGGCTGTGCATTGCTAACAGCTTCCATGTGGACAGCTGTGTTGCCTTGGTTTGGAGCTGTCATTTTTCACTGTGCTGCCTGTCAGTTCTGTGCAGAAGCGATATCTGAGTCCCGGACTGCAGATTTAAGCAGATGTATGAACCTATCATGAGAAAGAAACAGGAGTTTATGTAGGACTAACTGAAAGGGAGCTAAAAAGCATTTGAAATTTAATAGGTACCTTTCCTGTTTTCTGCATAACTCAAGACCATAAAACTGAACCCATTTGTGTCTGTACTGAGTCCACTATCTTGTGTTTGATTAAAGATTGCTTTCAAGAAAGGCATCCAGTCTTGATCCGAAGACATCAAGAGGTGTCAGTACCACGACTTTGCTAGGGAGATTGTTTCAACTTTAAATGATCTTCAGCATTAGTAGTTCTGTTAACCTGTCCAACCAATAGTTATACAGGACCCCACTCGTCAGGCCATACCTTTGTAACATTAAGTTTGAATTCATGTTAGCAGTTTTTTTGTATGTTGACTAAACATTTAGTGGTTTTACTTGATTACCACCATGCTCTCCTAAACCCAACTGATAATTCAGTGCTGGTCTGCTAAATCTTGTAACTTTCTCTCTGCAGCTTCAGAGTATTAATTTCAATCTTAAACTTCTTTCAATGTATTACATCTCTACTGAGTTCTGAAGTGTGAGCAGTTGTTGCTGGTGATGAAAATATAGCTGAAGGAATGCATCCTGAAATTATCTGATGGTTTAAAAGGAGTAGGCTTTGGGAAGTGCAGAGTTTAGAGAAGCTATTTCCATTGCTTGAAATAAACTCTTAAACTTTTACAGGGATGGATGGTGCTTTTGGTGGGTTTGGTTTACAAGGTGCATCTCTGAAAATAGTTGTTTGGCTTTCTTCCCCACACTATAATTATCTTCTGTTTTCCTTCTTCAGCACACAGTTGCAAAGGTCCTTTGCGTGAATGAAGATAGTTGGCCATGGCTTACTTTGGAATATGTATGTGCTATTGCTTGGTTAACTGCAGGCTTAAATGTAAAGCAGGGTTTCCCCCTCTCTTTACCCAGTGTTTTTGGTGAAGTGGGCTGTATGTGTGATGTACAGAGATGTGAGAGTAAATTTGTGTCTCCAGCATGAGAGGTTATTTCAGTTGCATTGGACCACTAAGTTTTTTGGCATGTGTAAACTGAATTTTTGTACCTTTGAATAAAGCTACATTTAATGGAATCTGCAGTGAGGAAAGGAGTGCATTCTCATCAAGTCTTCTCAAATAGTTAGCAATGAAAGAATATAATTGCAAAAAAGCCCCTTAAGTTTTGCAGGATTTTAGTATGTCAGGAGAGCCCTGCCAAGCAACATGGATTTTTTGCACCCTTGCTTGAAAGGATCAGTGCATTCAGTTTCCTTGCAGGTTAAAAGGAGAAGGCGTGTGTTGGAGGTTTGTGTCTATCTTCTTCATATTTTGCTGCTTGGAGATAGCACCAGGTTTGGGAACAGCTGAGCATTGTAAGGCTCCTACATTCAGGAAGGACTGAGTTAAACAAACTTTTCCATCTTGATTCTTTTAGGTTAAAAGTAGAAGAGAAAGAAATAGGAGTCTCATAAGCTGATTCAGTAGTATGCAGAATAGGATTTAAGTTTTGGCATCACTTTAAATATTGGCAGAACTATTTGGTATCTGTGTCTGTGCAGGGCATGTGATATATATCTCTGGTATTTCTTTACATGCTTTTCCAAATCAGGTTGGGGGAGCCTTTGTTTCCATGTCAGTTTGCTAAATGGCTGGAGTGGTACTACAAAGTTTACATGCTCAGTATTGTTTTGTAACAGTGAAGGCAGGAAAAACTTGAGATTTGATGAATTTGAATTTATAAAGTATTTCCCAAAAAATACTTCAGTGGACCAGAGTTCTGATCCCTGAAACTGCCGATGTAAAAATATGGAAAATACTGTAATTACTGAAAGAAGAAATAAATGAGGAATTTTACATGGAAGAGAAAATCTCCCCTTAATGCATTGTGCTAAAACAAAGACAACATACTGAAGTAGAAAAAATGGTGATCAAGGGTGTTTTTGTACAATATTTTAATGCAGTCATATAAATAATAAATGGAATAAGTCACTATTGAGGATGAGAATATCTCTCAAGCATTAGACACACGAGTAGGAAGAATATCTGTTGTTACACAGCTGTGGAGGGAAGATATAAACCTTTGTTCTTCAGGGCACAAGCAAACTGCTTGGCAGAACTATTTGTTTATTTTTCTGAATTATCTAGTAGTGAATGAGATAAACTATTGATCTGTCATGGCAGTTCCTATATTATAAAACGCTTTTGTCTTTGCCCTTACTTTATTGTGTAACACTTAGGAATGCCATTACATATAATTAATCTAATGAAGTAAGAAACAGTTTTTCCATCAGATTATTCATCCTATTGCAAACATATAAAAAAACGGAACAACAAAACCGATGCTCTCTCGTGATAAGGTATCTTTTTATAACATTTTTCTTTCTTTTCATTATTTACAGAATCCTGAAGCAAATTAGTCTCACTCAGAGGATGTTTGTATATTTAAAGTGTTACTGATAATTCAGACATGTTAATTAACGTGAAGCCTGACAGATCCAGGATGTGTGCTCTGAAATTTCTGTGGTGATGTTTCTGAGGTCTGGAGTAATACACCAAACCTGTTTCCTTCCAGCTTTGCTTTTGCTACACAGGCAAAAATCCTTCTCATATTTTCTGTGTTTTATTACCTTCCACCTCCCCCCTTCCCCCTTCTGCCAATTGAGTCTTTTAAATGAGCCTGTCTGATTTGAACAGTTATGATCAATATTTCATCTGTTTTCAGTCCTTTTCTGCCCTTGGATGGCCTGTTGTGATTTCAAGCTGGATTCCTTATTTTCATTTCATATCTTCTGAAAAAGTCTCATTACTTAGCTACCATTTCACTAATTCCTTCTCATGTGTAGACATGGTATCGTCTGACTCTGGCATCTTTAGAAGTCCTGTTTATTCTTTATAAACAGTCGTGTCTGTTCATTCCTTTCCATCTTATTTCTTTATGCTTGACTGTATCTGGGCTACAGCTAGTATAGTGAGAACAATCCTATAGTAATCCACTGTTTCTTTTTCTCAGACTGTTACAAATATTTCCTGCTTGTAAAATTTTTCCCCCTCTTCTGGCTCTCTGGGTACAGCAGTTTAAGTTTTTTCCTGTAAGACCTCAGGCTACATGAGAGTAAATATCTGCCTTTAGCTTTCTCACTTTTTCTCCCAGTATTCTATTCAATTTTGTCTATAGTTTTACTCATTTCTTTGTGCGGTCTTCCCCGTGACTTTTTTACTTGTCCGCTTTCTTGAAAGCTTTTTTTGTGAAGCAAGTGTGAAATCAACATCTGTTACAAGTTACTTTATTTTGTCAAAGTTTGAAGTCCCAAAGAGTTTTGCTCTGGCCAGCTTCTTCAAGCCACTGATGCTTATTTAACAGAGTACAAGATTGGCTTTGTGTTCTGTGTAGAGTTGTGGGACTTTGCATAAGTGCTGGAGATGCGTGTGTTATTGCATTGTCATGGGTGTCTGTCCTGGTACCCTAACACTTTATCTTTCTGTGAACTTACATAGGCTGGAAAAAGAATGAGGAATGTGCCTTGGCAAGTTGTCACTTGCTTCACAGATACCCTATTATAACTAACTGTTCTCATAGTCTTGAAAATGCACTCTGTGGAAAAACGTTTTTCTTTTGACAAAATAACTGTATTTGTATGCATGTACAAAACAGCGATCTGAAAGAGTTTCTTGTGTCTCTGCAGGCCTCCTGCTTGACTAGGGCCAATGTGATGTTTTATGTGAGGAAGGGCATGATTCTGAGGGGCTGGAGATTAATTTGAATTACCTTTTTTTCAGGATTGTCAGGATGGTGGATAAGAATATTTACATTGTACAAGGTGAAATCAACGCGGTGGTGGGAGCCATAAAGCGTAATGCCCGATGGAGCACTCACACACATCTGGTAAGTTACCTTGAATTGTTGCTACCTGTTCATGCTATGGCAGAAACCACCTGGTTTTAGAAAAGTACTTCATTTTTTTTTAGCGTTTGTTCTAGTACTTTTGTTAGCAAAGTTGGAATAACTTTCTACATTGTTCCATGCTGAGCAGCTTTGGCTTCTTGTGTGCCGGAGGTGTGTGAGAGGTACAAAGCTAGAAATCTACCGATACACCCCTAAACAAACAAAAAACCCCCACATTGTATTCCACATGGGAATCATCTTAGTTAGAATTTTATCGCCTGGTATATCAGGGATTTTGAATATATGGCCTTCTTTTATTTAGCACAATGTTTTTATATATCTTTTGTGCCCTCTTACAGAATACAGTCTTCATCATGAAAGCCATGAAGTAAAAATTGGGGAGGTCATTATATATAGGGTATTTTTAAAATTTTTCACATGAAATAGTATCTTGGTTTAGCTCTGTTTTATGACTGCTATCTATATTCCTGACTGAAACCTGTTAAAAAGCTTCCAACCTGTTTTGTTAAGAGCCATTAATACAATGTTTCCAAGTCTAATGATGCATTGGTCAGTTCATGGCTTCCACAGTGTAAATGTGTACATGTGGCATACTGTATCTGTGGTGCACTTCAGAATGTCACATGAATAGCAGATGGCTGTCATCCAACACAAGTGCTTTCAGTTTGTCAAAGGGCAGGGCGATTTTTCTTTCTAAGAGACATTTCTTCAGTAGAGCTCACTGCTACGCAGTAGGAGGTACGCAGCTTGGAGAAAGTGCTGCACCTCCTTATTTTAGTATTATAAAGATAGACTAAGGCTAAAGGATGAAGCTATTCATACAAATTTTGCACTGTGATTCTTTCTTCAAGTTATTTTAATGTCACCAAATGCCATTGTATTTCTGTTCCCATTACAATCTGCATAGATTAACATTACAGCAAATCCAGATGAGCTATTTCAGTATGGTATGAGGTAGATTTGCTCTGAAATTTATTGAACAGCGGAAGGCTAATCAGAAATACTTCTAAGGACAATAAAACCAAACCAGAATGCTCAGTTTTGAACCTATGCTTTGACATTTGAGCTGTATGACATTGGGGAGCGCTAACAGGAATATAAAAATGCTTCTCTTTATTTTGATGGAATAAATGTGCTGACAGTGATAAACTTGACTCACAGTACTTCTGTGAATATGAAGTTGAGGTCTTTACAGACCCATTATTAAGATTTGTCTTCAGGAATGTGTTTGCCTCATTAATGACTTCCTTCCTATATATAACTATAGGATGAAGAAAGGGATCCCCTGCTGCATAGCTTTAGCCTCTTAAAAGAAGTGCTGAATAATATAACAGGTAAGCTTATACAGAAATCAGCAGGTATGTGTACCTGCTAGGTACAGGTATTTATGCAAGTAAATGTATAGGTGTACTTGTTTGTCTTACTATCCAGAGGTCATACAATGAATAACAAGAAAAGAGCAAATATCTATATAATTTTAGGCAAATAATACCAGTATAAACTAGTACACAAATACCACTGCTGCCACTGTCTGGAGAGATATATATTTGTGTGTGCATGTGTATGTATGTGTGTATATCTATATTTATTATATATAAATATGCGTATTTCTTCAAAATACTGAAGCTCGAAGTAATGTGAAATCTGGTGTTTTATTATGCATAGTCTTCCTGTGTTTTGTTTATGCTTTCTGATCTGTGAATGATGGGAAAATGTTTAGAAAGTAGCCTCTCATTATATAGTTTCTTCTTACATTCTTTGGCTTGTTGGTTTTCATCATCTGTTACCAGTAATAAGTGAAACACAGACTTCACTTTCCATTTGGGTCTCTTGAATCTTGAAGTGAAAGACTTACTTTGTGACCAGTTGCACTGAAAGGAACTGGAAATTGATACTGATTACAGAATACAAGGCAGTGATGTGTATTGTGACGAGATTTTTTTTCTCTGAAACTGTCTTTCTCCTCTTGCCCCCCACATTTCTATTTTTGTAGTTTCAGGAGTGATTGTTTAAGTGTAACCTAAGTATATGTTGAGAGTCTGAAGTGAAGCTAATCCTGAGTTGCATGTGGCATTCTGCTGCTTCTTCCCAGAATTTGTTTTACTGACTGTAATCTTTGAAAGTAAGCTTTATTTCTGGTCCCTTTATTACAGTGAGTGTTCAAAAGTACACTCAACGTAAGCTTGAGATGGACTCCTTGCTTTTCTAGTTGTGAAGCGTGCACATTCTTGTGTTAGTGCTGAGCCTGGAATCCCATAAAAGGTATGTTCCCTAGAAGTACAGTAGTGTCGCTTCCAGGTGCTGAGGACACGTGCCAGTTCTGAGCTCTTATTCCTTCCTCTTCTGTGGCTGCCTGTAGGTGTAATGCTTTACTTTTCTTTGTCAGGTGAACTTTGCTTTCTTGTGAGTAGGACTCTTCTGTCAGGTCATGACATCTTAGGGAACTCCTGCACAGCTTGCATTTCTGGACAGTGTCGTTCTAGATGTTATGCTATACACAGACTATGTGACAGTTGGGATTTGTGGGCTTTTTTGTAAGTTCACTCCTCTTCTGTAAGATAGGTATACAGTCACCAAAAGTGTTCTGGGAGGAAATTTTCCTTCTCTCCCTTCTATGAGATAACATTTTCTTTAAAATAAGATTCCTGAAGTTCTTAGCCATTATTGCAGATATCTATTCTCAGCAGCAAGAGCAGGGAATGTCAGGATGCTCAAATAAGTGCAGTATGAGTAAATGTCAGGAACTGGCCATTTATCTGGAATAGCTAGATGCAATGTGCTGTTGACTTGTTGGGGGAAAAAATATAAGCCTACTATCTGCTTGTGTTTGAGAAAGCAAAGTTTAATGTACTGAGAGATTCGGAGACTCTCTGTGAGTATTAGTCATCATGTAAGTGTGGTTCATGCTGAGATAATAACTGTTTATATATAGTGATGATAGTATGTTGATTTGACTACATGGGGCTCTTTTAACCAGGTAGTTTCAGCTTCAGTGACTGCTATTTACTGACTAGTGTCTTGAGATAGGACATCATTGCTATGCTCCATTTTTTTTATAGTTTTAAACATGGCCTGGTTCCCAAGCAGTACTTTGAATGATACAGTCTCCTGCCTCATCTTCCAGGCAATGAAAAGTCCAAGCTTAGTTTTTTTTGTGGGTGGCTTTTTGTGTGCATTTTTTTTTTTCCCTAAACCTTCCTTTCATGTCTCTTTCATTAGCTCATGGAAACGCATTGCTTTTATATTTAAATTTATTCAAGCTGTAATCTTTGACATTTGAGTTAGCTTTTAGTACAATTTTGCATTTATAGTAATATATATTATGTATTTTCTCAATCCCCCAAGAACCCATTTTAATCTGTTCCGGATGCAAATTTCAGGCTGCCTTGTCCCATCTCCCCTCTTGCTCTCGCCCTCCCTTCCCCTCCCCCATGGAGCATGTTTGATCAGGTGTGGCAGGCATATCCACTGTCAAGCTGCGCCCTTTATATTAGTCAATATTATCCTTCCTTCCCTCCCACTCCCTTCATTCTCCTCTGGGCTTTACCAGTTGATTTATAATTTTGGAATTCTCATCGGAGTCTGTAATACAGTTTGTTCATTATTTAACCAAAACCTGTTTAATGAGCAAAGAGAGGCAATGTAAATGTTAGGCATGTTGCAGTGGAGTACCTTTTGTTCTCCTCTGAGCTAGTGGGTATTAACTCTGTCATGACTGTGATGCAGAAGTACCCTGGTCAAGGGTATAAAGATGCACTGTATGCCTCCAGCAGCTAAAGATTCCCATTTCAAAGTATTGTTCCTCAAGAGTAACTAAATTATGTAATGTATTTTATTTGATTACCAAAATAGTAAAAGCTTGTCTGCAACTAAGTACTGGTATCCCATCCCATTGTAATGTCTAAATGGGTTCTTGGAGGAAGCATCTAGAGAAGATGCTGTTGCTCAGGACAAATGATCCCATAATTATGGCAAGAGTAACCTCACTCATACAGTTCAGCATACCTAGCTAAGGGCCTTGGACCTGAATTATGTGGAATCATGTTCCTCTTTAAAATTCTGACAGAGAAACTTAATTTCTGTGGCAATTTCATGTAGATTTGTAAAAACAGTTTAATAATTCGAAAATGAAGAGCGTATCTGCTCTGATCCTCTATCATTTGGTTTATTATATGCCATTTTTACACTTCTGTGGGCTGCATATATGTTAATTATTATTGATAGTAGTTGCCTGAAAAACAGAAAGGAGAAGTGGAGGTTCTGTCATCTTGGGTGATGCATAAGTTACTCCAAGATCAATGTAAAAGCTGAATGCTTGTTGTACTAAGATAAGCACCATAAACCTAAGTTTGATGTGGTGTCTCATGTTTCCAGTGTTTAGAAAAAGCAAAAATTGGTGTCCTGAGTTATGACCATATGAAAGCAGCGACTGTCGCTTTGTCCATGCGTGTGAAATTGAAATACAACTACATCTTCAAAGGTTATTTTGGAACTGATGGAAACGTTAGAGTTGATACAAGTTTCGATCTAGGGTCACTGTCACCACAGCTTCCATTTGACTGCTTTTTAAAATAAGCTATCTAGAAAATGTGTCTGGATGTTGAAATACATGTCCATTTCATCAGTTTTGTTATGAATTTAGGTCAATAAAAGGAAGTTTCTTTTTGACATCCAGTGATAACGGAGCATCTTTTCTTTCATGAGTATTTCCAATTTAGGATGTTCTTGAGCTCATTAGGGAGAGGTTTTATAACCACAGATGGCTGAGAATATGAATTAATTATAAGCCTGCATTTCCATAGCTGGATGAGGGTTGGGTTTTCTTAAATCTTGCTGTGACAGTTGAAGTCTTCAGACCATTCCAGTATGATGTAGAGGTAAGAGCAGGTACTTCTGTAGTTGTTCTCCTCATTGTAGAATTTGTGCTTTGCTCTGACTGGGAGAATGAGTCAGTAACCAGGATTACCAGGATTTTCATGACTGAAGTACTACTTACTTGTGTGTAGGATGGCTTTAGGGCAGAAAATGACTGAATACAACTGCCTTGTACAAGTCAGCACTGCAATGGGAGAAGCAGGTGTTTGTGGAAAGTGTGTGCATCGAGAGTCTATTTAAATAAGGTTTAAACTAGGTAAACACACCTGTGAAGAGGTGCTTGTGTATATTTTAGGTCCATGAGTGCCAGACTGGAAGGTTTGAGTCCTTTTATCCTCTGGTGGTTCAGAGTTAGTGCATTTAAACAGAAGCTGCAAAGTAAGCTGTTAGAAGCACTCTGATTTCATGCACATTCATGACATTTTAAATGAATGCTTGTACAGTGGGTTCAGAAGAATCTTTTCATGGCTTATTTCAGACAAGAAGCTGCTGCAAATCTCCATCTTTAGAGGGTTGGCTGGGGCATTAAGAGCTGGCTAAAGGTCAAATGACTGTAACCATAAGAGAACCTTTGCCCAGTGTACTTACTTAATATACTTGTTACTGTAGCCATCAGTTTTCTGGTATGTAGATTTGATTGCACACTCATTTTCTTATGTCTGAGCTCTGGAAACTCAGTTTTTAGGGAAAATCGGACATTTGTATAAAATGGTGCAGGAATTTTATCCTGATTTGGGATTAATATCTGAACTTTTCCTGAAAGATATAGTTTTAAGAAGTGGTGAATTGGTAGTAGGTATAAATGTGTGGCCTGTTCTCCATGCTATTGCAGTGCTATTGAATAGAATATGGGATATTCACTGTGGTCTATTCAAGTTAAGAAATCAGAAAAAAGTAATATTTTTTTTTCTTTTCTTTTAAAGAAGTGTAGGAATTAGATTATATGGATGTGTGACGTATAGTGCTGCAATGCTTGTTACTTTGCACTTGACAGATAAGAGCAATACTGTATTTTATTTATATATTGAGTTTCTGCAGGAAGTGTCTGGATTTATTAGCAAATAACAAATACTGATGAATTGTAAGCTGGCTGTGTTACTTCTTCTATTGTTTGCATGGAAGGACTGCAGTGTTATCTAGAGCAGACATTTAACAAAAAAATCACCTAAGCTTTTTTATGTTGCATATCAACTTCATATAAAAGAGCTAGAAGACTCACTGGTCTCCTAGATTATGTCTATTCCTGTGATAACTTTTTAAAAATAAAACATGTTTTTTTTAATCTTTTTTTTAAATAACAGGTATCCATATGTGTTAACTTGGTATTTTGGAAGACCAAGCAACTCAGGCTAACATTTAGATTTTGCTGTATTCTCCATAAAATTTTTAAGAATGGAAAGGGTGTCAGAAAGGTTAGGAAATTGATAGAGTAAGGTTTCTTTCATAACTTTATCTCAGCCTTACTCTAGTTATTGGATGACAATATAATTTTAGTCCATATTGAGTGACCTGACATAGCATAGAGAAGTGGTAATTAATTTCTCTTAATATTTTCTGTCACCTTCTTATTATAAGGAATATGAAGATTAAGGTGACAACCTTAATTTGATGCTTTGCTTGCAGGCTGAATCCAGACTTGATTTTTGCAAATTGTGTTCAGATAATGCAGTGAAAGTTGTCATTTTCAAAGCAAGTTCCTAGTCTTCATGAATGCAGGCATTCTTCCAAGTACATAGAGAATGTAAACCAATGCAGTATTTTTGCTTTGAAGCTGCAAGTAGTTCCAAATGCTCTCTTTGAGAGAGATTAATCATCTTTTTAATTTCATTGTACCATCAAATGAATCAAATGACTGTTTTATGGCTGAGGTCTTTGAATTTTCCTTAGATAATAAGTTTCTATTGATATCTTTGGCATGGATTTTCTCGGTGTTGCTGGAGAAATAATAAACTAGATTTTTCCTAGGTCATTGCTAATTTTGTGCTTTACTTTGTAAGTGATTTTCCTGGAGTGACACTAATGTGCCCTAAGAATGGTAGCTGCATTGGGAGACCTGGGATGTGAATTTAAGCCCAAAGCTAACACCAAAATTGTCATAATTTCACTTAAGATTTAGTTTATTTTCTGTATAAAGGAAGAAAGAGGAGGAATGTGCTTGACAAAGGATAACTGTTAGTATTTGTGAATCTTATAGATGCACCAAAACAAGCACCATAACCTTTTCCAAGGCTTTTCAGTTGTGTGTGGGACAGCATTTATGCAGTGTGTGAGATATCAGGTATGGATGAGGTCACTCTGAACTCTAATTGATTCTGTTGAATTGTACACTGAGCCCTTCAACATAGGTTACTGAATGAAATTGGGACTCCTGAGAAGGGGAATCTTGTAATTGAGAGGTTTCATAACTAAGACTGAACAGGCAGAAAGGGCTAAACTGTGGTTGTGTAACATCCTTAATTTGATAACTTTTTAGCTCTTGTGTTCATCTTCTGTTCTGTGTTTCTGAGTAATAAGAAACTTACTCAATAAATTCAAAAGAAGTGGAGTGACTTGGGGAATATCTAGAGCAAAGAAAACAAACAACCCAGCAAGATGGTGTTCACACAACATTTTTCTGCATTTCTCTTAGTCAGGACATCTGAACTGTCCCTTCTGCAGTTCAGCACTACCACCCTTGCGATACCACCTAAATAACCTTTTAATACAGTTTTTTGGGTGCAATTTCAGACTAGAGCTTGGAGCTTAACAGTCTTCCATATGTGCATGGCTAATGACTGGCAGGTACAGGCAGGAGGTGGTGCTGTTGGAAGGAATTGTTTCCTGACTCCTAATCCTTAAGGACCCAAGGATTTAGATGGACAAGCACTCCTGGCTGTTGCTTGGCAGAGTTCCTGCAGTGGGCTGGTTCTGTCACACCAGCCTTCTGTTGCAAACTGCAGGGCTGGGCTCTGAAGAGCTGCCACATGTGCACGGTGTGCAACTGACTCTCTCTTGTTCCACGCTTGTTGAGCAATTACTTTCCCACTTGTTGGGCACTCCATTATTTCCTTCAGTTACTGCTTCTGTGTGAAGTGCAGCCATAAAGGAAATGGCTTAATGTACATACATTAGAGGGCAATAAATTGCAGTTTGATTTGGTAGAAAGGCAGTACCAGATGCTCTGTTGAAGTTAAGGTTCCTCTTAAGTCATCCATGGAGGTTTTATTCCAGGTTTTTTTTGATGATGATTTCTTTTTGTTTTGGTCAAGAGTAGTTGAACTGTGGCCAATTAAGAGAAGTTAAGGCTATCTGCATTATTCTAAAAATCCTCTGAAAGTACGAGTGTACATGAAATTGCTGGATTCCAGTAGAAGTTTATTAAATACACAGCTCCTCTGTTCTGTCACATTTCCTTCTTTTAACTGTCTTGTCTCCTTGCTAACTGCTGCCATCTAACCTGTTAAAAAACAGTGTCTCAAAGGTGATTTACTTCAAAGAAGCAATAACTTGTGTCAGAAAGTGCAGGTGCATATTTATATAGTTGCATAATATGTAACAGGACTGCAAAGATGCATTGGTCATACATACGCAACAAGCATAGTGAAGCATTCCTCACCTCATAGAGTTTGTAGTTTAAGAGGGTAGAAGCAGAGAGAATTCACTAGGCATACAAGTTGTTAAACACTTAAGGGTTTTTCTTAATGACTACTGCCATTCGTCCTTCAAACATGCTGTTGTTGGCTGATCCCTAATACAGTTTATAGGAAGATGTGAGTTTGAAGGAGAGGTTTGAAAGATCCAGCTGGGTAAAATGTCCTTCTTTCATAAATAGTGTGGGGATGTGTGATTTGCAGTTGGTGGCTTGCCCATTTGAGGTAAACTTGCAAGAGCTTTTTCTTTTTAAGGTAACTGTACCTAGTTTGTGTGCTGTCTGAGTGTTGTGGAATAGATTATTGCTGAGGGGTTGGGGTCTTTTTGCAATCAGGAAAAAAAATAAATTTCTTCCAACATGTTATAGACTTCCTCAGTGTAAGTTCTTAAAAAAAATTTCAGATGGATAGTCAAGATCTTGTTGTTGTAATTTGCCTTTAGAAAATGATTCAAGGCAGCAAATTTGTCCAGGAAAGAGCTATGAAACTTAGATGCATGCAGTTCTATGAAAAATCTGTTATCTTTTAGATGACATGATTTTAACTTGCTTTACAGCATCCATAAAAACTACAAAGACAAGGAAGTTTGGTACATATTGCATATAATACAGTGGCTTAAAGGTAGGGTCTGAGGTCTTGTGATATGATGGATTCTGAGGTGAAAGAGATGGAAATGTCATGCCATGGATGAGTTTATAGTGCATTCATTCCAGTGTTGGTAGTATCAACAGACAGTTTCTGGGTTAAAACTTTGGGAGTGAACGGAAATCTGTGAATTCATTAATAGAGTGAGGAAGGCTAAATTGTGAGTTCAACAGGGACAGTGAATCAGTACCTGTCAGCACAAAATTGTAGGAAATAAAACCCATCTTGAGAAGGAACATTTATCAACTAGTCATAGTTACTGTAGATAATTGATAGATCTACATTAGTGGTGTATGATGTGCTGTACTCACATGAGTTAGAAATGCCATTGGAAGTGTTAAAGCAACCTGCTTTTGCTTTGAACTAATTTTATTTGGACATTTGTTGTTTAGTTTAAGGGCATGGATAGACACAGACTCCTCTTCACTAGAACTTCATTAAATTAATGTGTTAATGCTCTTTGCACAGTGCAGTTGTGGAGTTAAAACTTGTCAGTTGTAACTACTTTTGTATTCAAGCACATTGTGAAAGAAAGAGGTGTATAGTTATGTGACAACTGAGGGACAGGGCAGGACATTATGACCAAAAAAAAAAAGGCAGTGTGAGATGGGTAGAAATGAAAAAGGAAAACATGTTAGCTTGCATGTATATGCACTAGAACTAAAGTCTGGGGTGATACTGGTTTTAGCTATCCTGTTAAAATGAATAGATTGATAAACTGTTTCCATGACAGCTTATGCTAATGTAGTTTGCACTGCAATCACAATTACACAGTTGTAATACTCAAGGGGTGCACTTGATTAATGCTTGTTAGCTGAATATGTTAAATTCTTCAGTAATGGTGGTGCTTTGATTGTTTGATCCTCTATCTATACCCTAATATAAGCACTTCAGAAGTTCTAATTTTCAGTTCTGTCCTTGTAGCAGTAAGCTGAAACTTATTCCTAGACATATTGAAACAGTAAGTTATAAACAGAGCAGTCTTTCAGAAAGTGCATGTTGCCTTTGCTTGGTGCAGAAGTCTGAATTACTTACATGACTGTAAATAATTCTCGACATGTGTGCTACTTAAATGAGATGAGAGACTTCAAAACAATGCTGTTCACTTTTGATTGTGTTTAACTTAATTCTGGGAGGAAGTCTTTTATTAAAATGTGTCTTTGTGCCCCATTATTTTTCAGGAAATTGTAATTTTTCTTGATATAGTGATGAAGTCTGCCAAGTGGCTGTTGAAATTGATTCCATTTACCTCTTGATCAACTGCTTAAATAATTTAGGTGGAAAAATGTAAATATGAATTAGTGTTGAAATAAATCAAGAAGTGGTTGTTATCTTGATCGTGGCATGTTGAAGGAGATTGGTCTATTAGATCTGGGATAGCTTAGGGGAGGGGCTCTATTCTAGAAATAAAACGAGTGGCAGTAGTAAAATATGGTTACTTATGTAAGCATCTTTAGTAACTGCACTTAGGAACTTGGACGTTCTTCAAAGCGGGATTAGACAGTTTATAGTGGCCTGTAATAGTTCTGTAATAACTAAGATGGCTGTCATGGCAGCATGGGAGGAGACATCATTAGTTGGTTTTCACTTCAGTCTAAGGTTTTCACATTTGTCATTCAGAAATAATACGTTTTTCTTTGCATACTCAGCTCTTAGTTAAAACATTTTGGTTTTCAGTATCTGAAGTGCAAATATATTCAGTCAGACTTAAACTTTGTAGTGCTTGTTAGATTGTTAGATCTTTACTTCTGTGCTTTCCCTATCTTAAATACATTCAGCCTCAGTATGAAATTAGCACTTCAGATGTGATCAGGCTGGTACAGGGAGTGGGAAGAGCACAGTCCTGGGAATATTGACTTTGGTGGTGGTGATGATATTCACAAAGGTGTAGGAAATACATTTCCTCAGATATTTACCAGTCTGTTAAAATATGGTCAATGGGAAGAGATTTTTTTCTAGATTTTGGTTTGACAAAAAGATAAGTTCTAAACAACAAATTTTTCTGAATGCGTATGACTTCTTTGCATGATACAGGAGCCTGAACCCTTTCATCATGAAGGCTTCTACTTCATTAAGAACAGAAGGGAAGAAATAACTGTGTTTGATAAATAAAAAACTATAACATTTTTTTGGGAAAAGGCTTTGCCAAGAGTGGAAACATAGTAGAGGAAGAAATGGAAAGATTCAGACATTGTAGAAAGCAATAGAACACCTCTAACAGAGTAGCTGAATGGTAGTTCAATAATTGAAAAAATAAAATGTTTTCTTCAGAGAAAAATAAATTGCTGAAGAAATATATTATTAATTAATGGAGGGGGGAACACTGTCATAGTTATCCTGGAATGCTTAACTTTCAGATGCTTAACTTTGTAACTTTTCTTTTGGTTATTTGGTAATTAAAGCTATTAAAGTTTTTTGTCATGGGCAACATCAGCTTAAGTTTTGCAAGCTGTCTTCTCCCTTCCACTTTTACTAACAATCCATTAAAAATCTGAAACCACAGTTCATTCTCATTCAGCTGCCTTTAAATTGTAGTTTCTTTTTGGATGGCAGTTCTTAATGCTATTGAGTTTCGCAACTCATACTGGTACTTGTTCACATGCACAAGACCCATGTGCTGCAGCGGAAGGTCACACACTCCCTTTCAGTCTTCAGGAACAGCAGGTGATGGTACCAGCTGTTCACATCCCCGTATTAGATGCCTGAATTTGAGCAGCTGTATGAGGCTGCTAATAAACTCTAACATGTAATGCAGTTCATATTTTGCCCACATTTCACTTGATCCTACCAGCACCAGCCAGTATTTTTTTTTTAACATCGTTCAGTGCCACCCATAAGATGCTAATTTTCTTTCTTGTCATGCTGGTCTCCACTCCTTTTGTATAATGTGCCAATCAGATGCTTGAAAAGTGTTACAGATTTGAAAAGGAAAAGGTACCAGAAAACATGCAAATGTACAGGGTTTAAGGAAGCGGGAATAATCTCCCTAGCAAAAACATTTTTAAATTTTAAAGTTTTAATGATGTAGTGAAAATAATCTAGACTGTTCTAAAGGGTATACTTGTCCTTAAGCAATACTAGTTTTGGATGCAAACCTAGGTGTTTTTTCATTTGTTTGTTTTAGAAGAATGGATCAAAAGTGCTTTTATTCTGAGGAACCTCTACTTGCATTCATCTAGCTGAAGAGGTCTTATTATGTGAATCTGCTATTAAAAGAAGGCTGCAGTGGTTTTTAATTCCACCTTGAGTAATAAAATTGGCGTGGCCATGAGTTTTGTTATATCCACAGTTGATTTCAACTTATACTTTTTATTTAAAAGGATTATTTGTGACCTGTTAGGACCCTCGGTTAAGCCAGTTAAATAAACTGTGGAAAGGTTGAAACTGCCTGTCTGCGCTTTCCAGAAAAGGGGAGGAGGGAGCCAGAGGAAGGATATTTACAATTTTAAACCCTTTCAGCTCCTCTGTTCACCTTTTTCTCTTACATCACTGATTTAGCTCCCATCTGCTTCTCTGGAAGACTCATAGTACCTAGAATTGAGAAATAACCTTGGTTCCACTGACTGGCCACCAGTGTGATGACAAAGTCTTTTTCCCAGTAAGATCCTGAGAGGTGACTTTGGTATTATGTAGTTTTCGGAGGTTATGTTTTGTTTTGTTTTTTTGCCGTTGCTGTAGTCTCAAAAAATGCACTTTGGAATTAAAGCCCTATTGAGGTAGGAGCTATGAAGAGCATCTTTTAAAAATGTGGAGGTGGGGAAGAGAGTTTGTCTGGTCCTTTGCTCAAAGGCTCTCAGGGAACTAAGACGTTCAGCGAGAGCCAAGATAATTATCAGAAGTCAGGCGTTAAATATTTTATAAAATGGTGAAAATAAAAGAACCTAGCTGTGCAATTAGGATTGGAAGAGATAGGATGAGATCAGAAGTATATAGAATAATGTAACTGTTAAAATAGTAAAGTGGCTTAGCTCAGAGGAAATAAAGCTAGCTTTTCATTAGATCCTATTCTTACTATTCCACAACTCAACTCATTTTAGCTGGTCAGAATTCTTAAATTGAACTATATGAAATCTAGAACCATTTTTTCTGTATTATCTATGTGTTGCTTTTCTCCAGCAAAGGTGTCACAATTATTTTATTTTTCTGAATGAAGAATTGGCTCTCCCATGGCAGATTAGAACTGTAAGCTCCTTGCTTAGCATCTAGCCTTTTTTCAGAAACCCTTACAGTTTCTTTCTAGACACACAATATTAATTGCTTGAAACAGCCAGTTATTTTTAACTGCGTGTTTCAGAGGGGTTTTTTTTGTTGTTTTTTATTTTTTTTAACGTTCAGGTGTCTCTGTCAGACATAAAGAAAACAGTTGAAGTAAATAGCTGTATCAAATGAAGTCTCTCTTGTCCCCACAACTGCTTCCAAAATAAACCGAGAATAATGCTTTGCACATTTTGTCTCCTTTAACTCTAAAGGCAAGCAAGAGAGGAAGCATGGATTAACGTGTAGTGATTTCTAGGAGCTGTTCTCTGCTCGGATTCCTCTGTGCTTGGGCTGACTGACAGGGACATGTGGCTCAAGTGCATCTGGAAATATATCACTGGCAAAATTTGGTTGGGTAAATATAGCAGGAACGGGTTGTCAGGGTGGGAGACAGATTGTTCTGGGAAAGGAAGTGCTGTCTGTCTGTTGTCTAAATAACAATATGCTATATTTCTGAGACTTACCTATTTCTTTCAGTGTAGCTAAGGTAACAGCAGGATCTGACATTTGCTGTATTCTGCTGTATGTTCTTCTGATGGGAGTGTTATCAGAAATGGTAAAATCGGTAGGAGTAGCTATAGAGAACTGATACCAATATATCCTATGGTGTTTAAATAGTAGTGGCATATACTTTGTTCTAGTGAAAGATCTTTTTGAAATTAGGGAGGGTCATCAAATATGAAGAGTAACTCCCAGAGTTTCAGGACGTTGTCATACAGAAGAATCCTGACTTTTGCTTAGGTGCGAAATTGTTTCTAATCCACATGGTTCCAGAAAACAAACAACAAACAAAACCCAAACAAAATCACCAAAAGCTCGTATTCTAAAATTCTCTTCATTGTTGGCAGTTGATCTATAGAAGGTAAGCAGGGATAGAAAAAGCCAATTACAAAGCAAAAGCTGATTGGCAAAGGCGTAAACTTCTTGAACCATTGTGATATTGATTCAAGTCTCAACACAAATTATATTGTTTGGAGAAAACTGAACCAACGGCATTAGAATGGCCTACAAAAATCTATGCAAGCATAGGAGGGTGTAGGCTGTGTTTCATACAGAAAGGCACAATCATGGGCAACGACAATTAAAATCTTAACAGAAGTAAGCAATAGAAAACAGAGCAGTAAATTACAGAGTTTCTGAAGTTTATCAAGGGATGTTGGAGGTCACAACAGATTGGAGGAATAAAAACACCCCAATCCCTACTTAAACATCAGTAATAACCGATTATGCCTTCTTCCTCTCCATAAAGCATTGAATAATGACAACAATACTATTTGCAGTATATTCTTGATTCAGTGAGTTGTTTTTTTCATCTGTTTGCTCAAGAATTTATGGAAGATGGAACCCCTGACAATTTTCTGCGTAGTGGCTGCCTGTGGTTAGTTACTGACTGTGTCGCTTGTCCCGAGAGGTTTTACACTGCTTCACACCGTAGTGAGTTCTCGGTCTGCTGCCCTGTGATGTGGCTGTGTCTGGGGTGGGGTTACCAACCAACAGGTGCACAGCATACCATACAAATGTGGAGGCAGAGAATTTGTGTTCAAGGGCATTGGGGGTAAATAACTGTAGTTGTAAGAAGTGTTACATGAATGCTAACATTTTCACTGAGTAATGAGTCTGTTCTAAAATGTGCTCCACAAACTTCTATATAATAAGCTTCAATTTTTATCCAAAAAACTCTGAAGAGCTGAACTAATGTTGGAATTTCCTTTGGTTTATAGGAAAAAATTAGTAGTTTGCTGGAGGATGCAAATGATTCAGACTAGAGGCTGTCCAAAAACTTCCTGTAGTTACAAGCAGTAGGATAAGATATGGGATTCTGTGGTTTTTGAGTAAAACCTGCATGACTAAGTAGAAAAAACTGTTTTGTCAATGTACATTGTTCTTCAAAAATACTGGTAAGCCCTCAGGATTACTTCATTATTTCTTCTGATTGCACAAGGTCCAAATATTGTGCTGCTTGTCATGACTTACTCAGGGATAAAACCTCACCATTTCTCATTCACAGGGCCAACTCAAGACTTGTTACTGCATTTACTAGCTGTGTTGCATAGCACACCTGACTTGCCTAGGCCTTTTGCAATGTAAACCTCAGCAGAAGAAACACTACATAAAAAAGAAAAAGTCTGTGAGTCTGTGCTCATTTTATTGTTGCACTATTGCCTGCATTCATGCTTCTTAACCCAGGTGTTCCAGTTTCCAGCAATTGAGATTTGAAGTCTAGCCTTTAGAAGTCTTTCTTTTCAGACTGCACAGATGCTATTCCTCAAAACCCATTTAATCTAGTTATTCATTGCATTTTATTTTTCCTTTGCCTGTCTGTCCCTGGCATAAAACTGAAAGAGCTGAGCTTCATGTTGCAGGTGAAATTTCACATCAAAAGGCACCCATGTTGTCTGATCATCTGTTATTGGTAAACTGTTGTTTGTTTTTCTGCGCATCAACTGTCAGTATGTATGGCAACAAACTACTTTTTAATCTGGTATCTAGCAACAGAAATTAAATCAAGCATAACATATATCCAGAATATATTCTTTGCTTACGTGTCTCTACCAGCATTTAATGAAAGGATGTTTCTGCTTTCCCCAACATTTATATTTTGTTTTAAAATGGCAGAGTTCTGCTGTTAACTAAAGTCGAGAAGGTAGAGTAGTCTGTGGTGCATTAAAAGTGTATTAAAAGAATCAGACCGTGATATTAAAATGAATTGAAGTTACTTAAATTTGAAAGAAATCTAGAAGGACCAAAGCACAAGGAGATTATTTGTAAAGGGCTTTGAAATTGTAAAGTATTATGTGCAGTGAAATATGGAGTAGTATTTGGAGGCATACAAGAGGGGTGGTAGTTTGAATAAGCATAAGAAATGGGGTATTAGTGCATTAGCAAAGTTTAAATTTCCCACAAACACTTAATGTTTCTGAACGGGAAGAGAGATGAACAGAAAGCCCAAGTAAAAGTAATCTGTTTTCTTTGACTTGTTAATGAACAAGGTAACTAAATGTCTTTAAAGCAGTAGAGAGTGTACACATTTTTGTTGCTTATTTTTAGTCATAACATACTTTTTGCATGGAGTGCTGTGCAACACTGTAAGGGAACCAAATGTGGATTAGAAGCTGAAGCAGGAAGAGTAGTAGTAGATAATTTGTGCTAGATGGAACTAGAAAGGGAGAAAGATACAGTAATAAGTAAAAGCCAGAAAAATGCTTGGAGGCTGCAACTTTGGAACAATTATAGAAGTTTTTGGAGCTGCTGCTATGAGGAAAGTGACTAGAATAGTTTAAACTCTTCTACAGGAGCTTTTTCTGCAGGGATTTCTTCTGGGACCACTGCTCCACGACAAGAATGGCTTTGCTCTGGATGTGTCTGCATGATGATTTATTCAGGATGGCTGTAGAATTACATGTAACTCTGATCTAGCTGTGTTGATAGGTGTTGTCATGTAAATAGGAAGCATTTAATCTCTGTAAGTATAACTATGTTGCATTCTACAACAGTCAGTCACAACTGTCTAGGTAATACTGAAAGCTTATGGTATTTAAGCCTTATTTACTGGCAGTAAATGCTGAATTGTTAACCTGTTCTGATAATCTCAGCTGTTTAATTGTATGAAGATGATGGTTATTTAATTTGAAACCTTTAACTTGTTTTACTGTTTTAGCTACTAATTCTGGGACAAGAATGCACATAATAAAATTATGAAAGGAGCAAACAGGAACATGTAGGTATATAGAATCTAAGTGGGAGCATAGTTACTTTGTTCTTGACCTCCTCTTGAACACCTTCTAGGTGGTAAACTGTATGGGAATGGAGATGATAATTGCCTTTGTGAGATGCCTTAGTGACTGGTATTTTCTGAACTGAAATTCCACAGTATGAAAATCACCTGAAGTGTTAGCTTAATTTAATCTTTCAGTCTGAGCCCACAAACTGCACAGAACATTAATAGCTATAAGAGGCTGTTGTAAAATAATTATTTTTGGTTTTGAGAGAAGAATCTCTTAGATTTTTTTTTTTCTGATAGAAAAAGCAGTGAAAGCAAGGCAAAACTTGGGACCAGGACCTAGACCTTTTACCCTGTGTATGCACAGCTGAAGTTTTATACCTGCAGAAGCTGCCTGAGTTTCTTGTAGTGCACAAACAGCGCTTAGGGCCAAATGTAAATGACACAGAAGCTGCTTTGCAAAAAGAACATGCTTTTTCCAAAAATTGATTTTAGCTTGGTCTCCCATGACTCATGTTTCCTTTTTTTTCCTTTGGCTGTTACCTTCTGTTTATGCTTTTTTTTTTTTTTTTTTTTTCCTCTGTCTGTTCTCGTGTAAACCCAGTAAGACTCTAATCTTTCTGTGTCAAACTTACAACTAATGTAACTTTTCAATAGGAAATCCTCTGTATTTGTCTGACACGGTTCTTCTCACTTCCTGTTCTTTATGTCCCTTTGCACAGTCAGCACTGAGTTTTTGTTGGGCTTAATATAAAGGGGCTTAGAAAGGCAGGTGCTTCTGGATTTGAATTTATGAGACTTCCAGACATAGAGTGTCATATGTGCTTTTTTCTTCCCCCCCTGTCTTCTGTAATGCTCTGTAGTCTGTAATAGGTTGAGTTGTAACATTCATTAAACCATTCCTCGCATTCCCTGCTTTGAAAGCTTATCAGGACTGCTTTGATTTAGTTATCTGGAACAAAAAAAGCCATTTGTGAAGGTTGGAATGGAGCTCTGGAGCAATAATATATCGAAGATCAGATTCAGGTCCCAGTTGTATTATTCCTAGGGATTTATTTGCCTGTGTACACACAGGAGCAGAGTGGTGTGTATGGAAAGCTTGCAGGAATGCAAATTGGACACATTTTGTTGGGACCTGTAGGGGATTTTCACTGCTTCATAATTTTTCAAAGGTTTGTTATACATCAGGCAGCCACTGCCTCTTCTTTAAACCTTTAAATCCTCCCTCTTTTTCCTGTTCTAAAGGTCAGATTTTTTGACAACTGTGTGCAGGAACAAGATTTGTTAAATCCCTTCATTTTTATTCATACAAATATCAGTGTTTAGTGAGCAAGAGTCACCCCAGGATTCAGAGGCACATAAAGCTCAGTACAAGCCTTCTGAACCTAAATTCAATTCAGAGGTGATCTCTTTGGAACTGAACCTGCCATCTGAATATTAACCCTTGGCACTGCACAGGGAGTGCATGGTAGAAATTGCATCTCTGTGTCATTGAGTGGGCTGGCTTCACAAGGTGGCTGGTGTCCTCACAGCTGCAGAGCTGTGTCTTGAATCTTGTCCTGAGTGCTTCCTGCATGTAGGGCTCAGGGACAAAGAGCTGTTATATCTGGACATACTACTTTTACTCATCTAGCACTAGTCCTTTCTGGTGAGCGAGCAAAATACTTCATTTTGAGCCTTTCCTGTTCTGATCTAGTCAATGAAATAATGGAATCCCCAGTGTTAAATCTTCTTGAAGTTAATTTGAGTTTGGTTTTATACAGTTATATGCAACTCACCTTTGAAAAAGTGATGTGATGTGTTGTTGATCTTTGGGATGTGAATGAAGACTAGGTATCCCCTTTCTTTAGAGATGACTGGCAATGATTTGCTCCCTGAAGAGCTAGTCATAGGCATTGTTCAGTATCTGTGAAGTCTTCATCCTTGCCTTTCTTCAGTATGGGTGAAAGAAAAGGTTTTAAGAGAGGGAAGTTCCATTTCTTACCCAGAATAGACTCTGTTCGCTACGATAGTTGACAGATGAGATCTGGAAAGTCATAACATTGTGTTTTTTACAATATTGTAAACCATTCCATTGAGTAAAATGCTATGCTGCCAGGGTGGAGTTTTTGTTGTGTCATTATCCATAAAAAAAAATTGCCAACATAGGGATAATGGTCAGGGGTTGTGCCTTTTTTGTGTCCTGTATGGGCTTCATACTGAGGTGGCTGTGGAGTGGCCATATGTTTCTTTTGTTTAAGTCTGCTATTGGGGTTGATAATTTTGGGGGGAGGTGGAGCAGACAGCTGCAAAGGCTGGGCAAAATCTCGAATGCTGATTTCATCACAGCAGGATTCTCCACAGCTAGTCTATCTGCTCCTCAAGCTTACCTGTGCTGTTTATGTCTGTCAGCACATCTGTGCTAGTTATGGATAAGAACTGTTTATATAAATTTGATATGATGGTTAGATGTGCAGAAGTCACTCTGCTTATGTATCATGTTTTGTGTAGAGTTATGTACAAAGCAGATTTGTTAACTTTCATCACGCTA
This sequence comes from Tyto alba, assembly GCF_018691265.1. Classification (NCBI taxonomy): domain Eukaryota; kingdom Metazoa; phylum Chordata; class Aves; order Strigiformes; family Tytonidae; genus Tyto; species Tyto alba. The sequence goes on along the minus strand of NW_024881261.1, from coordinate 22,795,458 downwards.
AATTTTGCCAGTATAATATACATCCTCAGACAGTGCAGATATGCAGTATATTCAGAACCTGGGTCTTACAATTCCTTTCTATCACAGCTAGCAAAACAGTGTAGGTATTGTGAAGGATGCTTTTCCTGTGCTTTTTTGGGTATTGATGCAAAAGTACAGGATTGGGAGGAGGGTTGTCAGAGCTTTTCAAGGCTTAGCATGTTTACTGGATTTAATGTACCTGAGATACCCGAAATTGTTAGATTGTGATCTGGTGTTAGGAAAAAAAAAAAGTTAAACATTTTAGCACAGATCACTGTCAGCTTGCTTTAATACTTACGTCATTTATTATTTTTTTTTAGCTGTTGCAAAGGTACTTCTCTGGAGATTTTCTGCAGCTAGCCAAGAGTATGCCTTAGATGTAAATTGGTTAACTGGATACAGACTTAGCTGATTGCTTCTTGCAAAGTTCTCAGCCTCATGATGAGAGTGGCAGACAGTTGTTTTGGAGCCGTAGGGACTGAGCTCTGAGGCTGTGCCTGCTTGCTCCTGTTTAGAAAAAGGTCTTGATTCTGACTGGCCTCAATGCTAGACTACTATTTCATTCCTGAGCTTGGTGTTCTGAAGCAGAAAGGTGATGGTCCAGAGTATTTCAGTATGCTGTCTGCTAGCCAAGTGAGGCCCACTAATAGGTTGGCTAATAAAGAACTATTTTGGCAACCAGTTACAATAATGTGTTAACTCATCACCTCTCCTGTGCAAATGGCTTTTGGCTGCTATGTGAAAAAATGTGGTGGGCAAGGGTGACTTATGCTTGACATCAGCACAAGGAAGCCTGCTTGTCACTGTACTTAGTGACTGCACTGCTGTCTTTATACCCCTCATTCCTGGAGTGGGTAAAGCCTGTGTGTTGGGTTCCATATTGTCCAGGATGAGAAGGGTTGGGTATGGGGACTGAAGAAAAGGACATAGTCTGCTTTCTCAAAATAACAAGACAGCTAACACCACCTTGGAACAAGACCTGCTCTGTGGAGGAAGCGTGTTCAAACAGCATTGCTAGAATAGCTGAATGGACTGTAATGGAATCCGTTGAAGATTAACCTTGGTGCTTTATAGATGAGCCAGGCCTTCAGAAGGCTTTGACCCAAGTAGCAATTTTAAACATAAGGTCGTGGTTAATCAGTCAGAACCAGAGGGAAGGGAAGTGTCTAAAGTTTGTCCTTCTTGGTGATTTCATTAAGAGACTTTGGTATCTCAGAGGCTTTTTTTTTTTTTTTTTTTTTTTTTCTTTCCAATTACCAATTTCAATGTGTTCCACCCAACTTTCTAGAGTCTTAGAAAACTGGTGGGGAAGGCCATTTGGCAGGCATTAAGGTAACTGTTAACTAAAAAGGCATGAATAAAATTAAAAGAAAACAAGAGGTAATTGCCTTTTTTGTAGATAACCTGGCCTGCAGAATCTCGATTGTGCTGATAATATAGGCCAGATGTGACTTGAAGTAAGCCATGAGAGAGAGAAGGAGAATTCTACATGGATAATGAGCTGTCTGAAAGCATAAAGGATTAATCTGTTAATTTGTTAGAAAGTGGGATGCAATTTATTTCAATGAGATGCATACTTAATTTATCTCTTTTGATTAACTTTTTCCTGTTGTCTTTGTTGGAAATTGTTTGAGATGACACCCCCCACCCATTGCCCTTTGAAAGACAGATGGGAAGGTTTCCTTGGTGTTTAAGTAGGAATGGAGGCTGATGACAGCTTCCTGACCTGACTCATCTCCAGCTTCATCCAAATCACTTCTCTTAGCTGTTTGGAGATAACTTACATTGATTGAAGGACTGTTAAGGACATCTTGTAATTTTCTTTTCCTTTTTGAAATTTCAATCACATTGATGGATCCCTTCTATTGTTAGTAATACACATCTGTAAAGAAGAATGTAGTGTGCAGTCACTGTGTAAATTGCTGCTTAAAGGATGATGTTCCAGGATTCTTGGACTGGTAAATGACCAGGTGTAGAAAGGATAGTAGTGAATTTTCTTTCAAGCTACCCATGTAACACTGAAGGTCACATTTTTAAAGGTTTGATGTTTGTTTTTTGGTTTGTTTCTGGTTTTTTTTGTGTGGGTTTTTTTTTAATTTATTTTTTAACTTAAGGTTTTTAATATCTGAAAACTTGATTTCTATACATAAATCAAATGATTGGAATGTTAGCATAATTCCTGCTTCTGCTTATGTTACCAGAAACAGAGACAAATCAGCAATTCTGGTGCCTGTGTGAGCTTTGAAGTGACTTGTGGCTGAGAGCAGAGAGGTGGTTTTGGGGATGAAATGTTGCTATCTGTGTAACCCGGACTTAAAGGAGCAAAAGGCTGCAAGTTTCTACATGACTTGGGCCAAATTGTAGTGATTAATAGAAGTCATTACAATGAACTTCCTTGGAGTGGCTAGTTAGGAGCTGTAAATCTGGCCAGCTAATGGCACTTTAAACAGGGAATGACAAGTTTGGCTTACGCCTGGTGTGAAGGAGGGTGCAACTGTTCTCCCGCTTCAACAGCTTTCAGCAATATGCTGGGTGGATGGAGGGTCCCAGACAAATGTAATTAATCAGGTTTGGGGTCTCTGAAGTGTTGACAGAAGCATTGTGTAGGATACAAAACCAGCTTCTGAACTGGCAGCTGTTGTATTGCTGGATTAACTTTGACCAGTAGGGTTTGCAGGAGGCTGAATGGCAATTGCTGGGCAATTGGCCTGCTGCATGGGTTTTTGGTGGTAATATAAATCAGAATGGTAGTAATTCTGACTGTGGCTGATGCAGTGGTGAAACAGGGTCTCTGTTCTTCTGTAGCACATTTTACCTTAGCTGGCTACTTCCCTGTATTATAAAGGAGATGTGGCTGTTCCCTGTGTTGTGTGCCCCATGGTTCTGGATGGTACTTGTATTTTATCTGCTGTTAGTTATAGCAAACAAAAATTCCAGCATTTGTGGAAGCTAATAATTTCTAAGGTAACCAAATCTGGCTTCATCTGGCTTTGTCTTTGTTCATGTTGACAGTCTTCTCTCACAATTTTTAGCTTAATCCCTTGGTTTTAGAATGGTTTCTGGTATCTGTTTGAGCTGTCAGTATTTGGAATAGCAACCATGGAATCTATCAGGCAGATTACTTGGTGATGGGTTTTGTTTTTCACCTTGATATGATGGAGTTAAACTTGGTGGTAACAAGAAGCACTCAACTGGCTACGTGGAGAATTGTCCTTTTTACAGAATGGGGCAGTTTCCTGTTTAGAATTTGGCATTTAAATTTTTTGAAGCTTGTATATGAACCACTTCGGGATGAGGGAGTGTGGGGAGGGTCGGTCTTTTCTTTATAGGGAAATACAGTTTAGAGACTGAAATATAGGAACAGTTTATGTCAGAAAAGTATTTATGTTACTACCTTACCATTGCAAGTAAGAATTTGTCTGATCTACTAGTGCTGCCTTCCCCTTCAGCCCCAAATGATTATAGTATGTCAGCTTTGTCTGGACAAGTACTAGTTTTGGTTTTCTACTTAAAACTAAGTTTTAAGCAGAAAGCTAGGATTTAGTTGGTTTCCTCTGTGACAAGAAATTCAATCCTCTGTGAATGTGTAGGGTATCGAGTGTAGAATGGATTTCTGAGAATTTGTCAGTAAGCTGATTTACACTGAAATTAATTAAAAATGGAGTTGTAGAGGTTTTGTCTTGAGCTGAGTTGGGTTTTAATGAAAGATTGCCTTTTCAGACTTGAGAATAGGAAACCTAGCTAGCCTAGGCACAAATGGCAAAAGTAGATTTTAATAAAGAAGTTGTCCTTTAGTGACCTGAAACTTCTGCAGTCTGAGATGTGGATGATTGCAACAGTGGAGGCAACCTGTTGACAACACTGGAGGTAACCATCACTCTTCCTGTGCAGCTGACTTCTATGCAGAAATTTCAAGTTGCTGTAAAGGACTTTGGATATACCCACCAACAAGATATTTAGGTGAACTGATATTTAGATGAATGGGAACTGGAAAAATCATTTTGGCAGCCTGTGTCTTAAATTTCACATCTGAGAAAATTAGGTTGTAAACACCAACATGTAATGCATTGCGAGATACAGCGTTGAAAAATACAGTGGTATTGTGTAACTGGTTGTAACTCCTGAGATTTTTGTGAACAGTAAAAATGTCATAACATTGTAATATAGCAAATTGTTCTGCTCTTAGCTCTGCCTCCAATTAACCTTTTCTAATCCAGGAAATTATTGCAGTATACAAAAGTTGATTAAACTAACCTTCAGGAACTGCCAATAACGCAGTCATGTGATGTGGTGAATGGAATGTAGCAAATAGCTGATGGGTTGCTGTGAGGGGCATTGGATATGGGCCCTGTGCCTCCAAACATTAGACAGCCCTATTAAAACAGTCATGCGTTAAATAACACATCACCAGGTCCTTTTGTGTTTCTTTATTCTCATCAGGTGTCGGAAGCCATTAGGATCAAAGTTTTCCTTTTTCAGTTAGATAATAGGCATTATGAAGTGGAGAAGAGAGAGGAGAGGCTGAGGCTAGCAGCCCTGGTACTGATTAAGGATACCATCCTAATTTTTTTTTTTTTTTTTGCTAGACATAGTTTGCCTATGTGCAGCCAGCAGGCAATAGAATTAAGTTTTCATTCTAGCCTTGTAGTGTCGATAAGTTACTTTCTAGCACTGAACATGTATTGGTAGGCAGACTAAGTAAATGAAGGGTAAAGTATGAGATGAAGGACAATATGTAAAAGTAAAGATGTATGTACTTTTGCCCCCAAATTAGAATTCTACAGGTGTTGTTTTTTCCACTCTTGAGTTTTTAAAGATTATTGGTAAATTAGATGTTCAAATGCAAGTCATGCAGAGGATACTACAATAATGTGTTTATTTATGCATGAAAATACCCAGTTTTCTGTTATCTTTGCACTATTGTTGTATTGTGTGCAAGTAATTCTCCCCACCCAAGTCCCTTCTGTAAGCAATCCCTTTACTCCCTGGTAAAAATTTATCTATACTTTAAATGTTAATTTGTTTTAAGGAAGAAGGTGAATTTAAAGTACAGCAGCTTTTCTGCATAATACCATGTATAGATTACCTTTCTCCTGTTTATCATAGTCCATTTTGAAAGTTAGTATTGAATAATAATGTGTAAACAAAACCCTAATGAACGTCTCATTCTTATTCATTAGGTTGTATTCCTTCCTCTCCCTTAGAGAAGACATGACAGAATAGGTATTGGTGGGGCATCAAATTGTACACTAATGCTTTCCTCTGATGTCCACTTTGTTTGAGAAGAGGACTGAACACCTCTTCTTGAATACATAGAGGGATTTAACTGCAACTGGGAAATGGATGATGTTCTTCTACTTCCACACACATCCAAGCAGTTCTGCTTCTGAATCATGAAGTATTATTGCTCTCATATCTCTTGACTAGTTATTGCTTATACCATAGTTCAGCTGCAGATTTTCCTAGGGTAATGGGAGCAGAGTAATTGGGGAGCAATTTGACATCCCTGTTTTCTGTTATTGGAGGTTATACTTGGATAAAAGTAATACACATGGAGTGGGCATGGGATTTTAAAAATGATTTTCTTTTGCTAGATTTTTTTTGTTTTAAGTAATTACTTAAACTGTGAGGCAGTTGTTTTCCTTATGAAAGCAGTTATTCCTTCATATATGCTCTTAGAGGGAGGGACTGTACAGTAAAGGAGTTAATCTCCTGGGAAAAAGTCCTCATGCTATTCATGTTACATAATTGCAATCAGCTTCCAATGTAGTGGAGTCCATTTGTTCTCATAGTGTTGATTATAGTACATAGGGAGTCTGCAAAGCCACAGCTACTGGTTTGCAGCAGATGCAGAGCAGTATTCAACAGTGATTTCAATGAAAATAGTTCACAGGAATATGGTGACTAATTGAACTTTTGATTACATCAAAGTGTGAGCTACTGCTTTAATATATTTATTTTTAAATATTATTTGAACTTTGGTAGTTCTCAGAAGCTCCAAGTATGGTTAGGTCAGTTGTTTTTAAGCGTTGAGCATGCATAAATGTTTCTGTTAAAGGTGGCACAGAGCAGGAGAGGGAGGAAGCATTGCTGCCCCTTTACAGATGGGGAATATCGAAGCATGAATTAACCTTCCCTGGTTCCTTAGGAACTCTGAGGAATTTATCCGTGTTTTTTCATGGATCTAATCTGGTGTCAAACTGAAAAGTTAGTTTTTTGTATGTGGCAGGTTGAGGTAAATTTAAATGAGAAAGGATTTCTTTACTGGCAGTTTTTGCTTTTCACTGTCATTTTATGCTTTAATTTAGACAAATAGAGAACAGAGAATAGGAGATTGAAACAAAATTCAGACACGTGCTTCTCCACTCCCCTCTTTCCCTGAGATTGTAATATGCTTCTTGTAGAGAAAGGAACTGGAAGACAGTTGTGGACAGAGGAATTTAGTAACTTTTTTTGAGTATTGTCTAAAAAGCCTTTAATAATCTTACTACTCCCAGTGGCCTCAAGTCTTCGTGGCAGTATGGATTTGCAGTCAGTCACTTCTAACCTAAAATATTTCTGTTGCAAAGAACAGTTATTATTTTGTATTATATTGTGATGGACTGTACTGATTCTTTCTGAGCCTTTTGGACTGTTGAATGTGATTTGTTGGTACAGCTCTCTGAATTCAAGATCCTGAAGAAGCAAGTCTCTAAGGTCTGGAGCTCCTAAGCTGATGAATAGAGAAGTAACAGTTCTTTCATAGACTTTTTCTCCCTTTGAAGTGGAGATGTGAATGGTGGAAACTTATTTATTAGCAGGTTTGGGGCACCATCCTTTTTTAGTCACTAGGCATGTTGATCAAAGAAGGAAATGAAGTAGTTCTCGTGGCTGGAAGATGAAGACTGGACTCTGCAACAGCTGTGGCTTCTGGAGTCATTTCCTGCTCTCCGCCTCGTGCTCTGTATTAGAAGATGACAGCACTGGGCAAACTTGACTCATGAGCTAAAAAAAATCTAAGGTCATCCTGGCATAGGCTTTTTGCACTTGTGGTGGGAAGAAAAGTTTTGTGGAGCTTTGACATTATTACCGATAAACTTAGTACTGGAATGGCTGGACTTGTTTTACTGGGGCCATGTTGCTTGTTTTGAAGTGATTGGTGTGAGCTAGAAATAGCACGGTATAATACTTCCTCGCCTGCATTTGCTCAGTGCTGCCTTGGGGCTGCAGTCTCACCGAGGGAACAGTGTCTTGACAAGATGGCTGTCTTCCTCCCGCTAGATGAGCATGCTACATGACTTGTATGGAGCCTTACCTGGCAAAGACAAAAACAGCACCCAGCACAAGATGCTGGAAGCATCTAAAATTTTAGATACAATTCTAAATGACTTTTCATTGATTCATATGCAGCCAAGGTCAGGTAAGAGGTGGCTGGAAAAAAAAAAAAAAAAAAGTACATGCAAGATTTAAATTTCAGGACTACCTTCTGAACCTCCAAAATCGCAGGTATAAATAAAAATTATTTCTCAGCTACTCAGCCTGTATAAGGTGAATGATACCGTTTTGTTTCTGCTATCATTTTTCAGTCGATATATTGCACTTGGTATAAAAATTAAAGTGCATTTGGAGAGACCAGTCTTATTTTAAGAATGACTCCTTTCTTCATCTCTGGATCTACACTTCGTCGTAGGAATTCAGGCTTAAGGTGGTCATTCCTTCTCCTTGTTTTCTTACTTCCTTTGTGAGTCTGCAGAGTACTTTTGATCCTTGGACTGGTCATTTAGCATTTTTGACCTTAATCACTTACACACAGGAAAGGAGGAGGGAGTGGTTTTTTGCAGCTATTGCTGTTCTCACTGGCCTGTTCTTACCAAGTGTTTGCAAAGATGATAGCAGTTTTGTCATAAACAGTAAAGCTGCCTTCTGCTAACACAGGCATGCATTTGTTAGTCATCAGAGACTGATGCGTAGCTTGGACTCTAATCATATCTGGTTGTCAAGAGAAAGCTCTATCTGATTTCTATGCCTGATCAGTCACTGACTGATATGACAGCCCATGTGTCCAAAGTGTTGAGCAGCAGGTAAGTGCTGACACTTTGATTGGACAGGCCACAGTTTGGGGATTGACAGCAATGTCTGCAATGACGTTGGAAGAGCAGCCAAGAATTTACTTTCGGTGGACAAATGGGATTAGTTACTATGTTTAGCTGACATTAAGCTATAAATTATCTGAAAGGTGGAAAGAGATTCCGCTCAGAGTTCATGTAGAATTTCCATTTACTAATCTGGTTGCACTGGGTCTGAATGTTTACAAGGGTCTTCCTGTACCATGTTGTATATGTTTGTGATGGATGTTCTTAGTACTTAATTTGTTATACTGTTCAAAAAACCCGGTTAGAAATTAGGCCTGGTTATCCCAGGTGCTGTGTAAACAAACCAGCTCGAGCCCTGAGGAGCTTACATTATATCACCCTTGTTCTGAAAGCTGTCGGTATTTGCATAAAATTAGGCTGATGAGTATTTGTGTTGAGGGTGGTGGAGTTTCCCTTTATTGATAATTTAATGTTTAATGGCTGTTTCATCTAATTCTTCTGTCTTTGAGGTACTTGCACCCACACATTTATCACAGTAATTCTTAGGTTCTCTTCAGAAGTGGAAAACAGTCTGCCTTCTCAACTCTGAGATGGGTGCCCATGGGTGCTGTGTAGGCCTCTCTGGTGTTGAGACCTGCTTGTAAGAAATCCTCAGCACTGAGTTACTCTCTTATCTGTTAGTGCAATTACCAGCCTCATCTTGAGATTTAGTGGGTTTTTATTCCTAATATTCACCTTCCTTCCTCGGCAAAAGTCATTATCTATTCCTTTAAGATAAAGTATGTAAAGCAAGTATAGCAGAGCTAACATCTTGTAGGTGTCACAAGAGTTGGCCTTCAGGGAGATGTTTATCACAATCCCTAGATGTCAAAAACTTTTTTTCATGTCATAAATAGACTTTTGCTTTTTAATTTACCCTTTATGCAATTCACAAGTGTAGGTTTTGATTTTTTTCTTGTCTAGTAGGTTATATTTTATTAATTTAAGTGACCTCAGTCGATTAAGTTTGCTGGTATTGGTTTTAAAATTTTGTTTATTTGCCCATAACTAGCTCTGACAGAAAATAGAGGGAAGATATTCTAGTCTTTGAGCAATGGGCCGTAAATATAAAGTAAATGTGTTATCTGTAATAAAAAAAGGTGTTTTGTTAATTTATTTCTAATTATTGCTGTTTGTGGCAGGAAGTTTCTGAGTGATTTGGTACATTAACATGTCATACAAATTTTACTCTAAGCTGTTGTATATGGCTACTTTGTCAATTGTCTTGTAATTGTGCAGCTACAGTTCCTGCTTGAAGTGAAATTTAGGAAAAGGAATTCATTATGCTGCCCTACAAGTTTTGCTGGCTGGTCTTTTCTGTTGCAAAGGTTTTACAGCTGAAAAGGGACAGGTTTAAATGCTTGCTGTCTTACAGCTGCCAATAACTTTGTACAAATTATGTGTTTGGTGTATCTGGACAGTTGGCTTTATCTTAGTGTTCTCTTTTGTTGCAGCTTTTTCTCTGTTGCACTTCTACCTGTTTGTCACATAGATTTAATTTTTGTGTATGCATTGTGAAGGATACCCCTTGGTTTGAGTGAGGATCCTTGATGAGAAGTTTGATGGAACAGGGGAGAAAGGAAAAGAGGCTGTTTGTGCTTACAGTGCACAAGTGGCACTTCCTTGCTGTACGATTTCTGATGTATCTATACTCACAGTGATGGTGAAAGTTTATTTCAGGTAGTGTATGTTAATGAACTAATTTAAAAATTGATACGTTTCAGGATGCAACAGTTGTAATTCTGGTGTTGGTGTACCAAATTTTATAGAGGTTTTTGATACATTGTCTGACTAATGTGATATTCAAAGTACTCGAAATTGTTAAGAAAGATTAGAATTTTTCATTCCGTTCTTTTCAGTTATTGGTTACCTAAACCTTTAGTTATTCAAACAAATTTGAAATTAGAAATGACCAGCATATGTATTCCATTTTATATTTTTCCTCTGCAGAACCTAGTCATTGCATCTACAGAGAGGTAAAACCTCAAATCCAAGAGCTTGGCTTTACACATCTCCACAGGTTTGAAGCAGTATATGCTTTCAAGCCTCAAGTGAGGATTGCCATAAATAGAAGAATGAAAGTCTAGACTAATTGTTCACACTCTAGAGTTAGTTGTGTGCAGATGCAAGCTGTACCAAGGGTTTTTAATACTTTGACTTGATGACTTTCTGATTTCTTGGAGCAGACATCCTTTTCCATATGAAATGCTTTGAATTACTGTTGTTTTTCTTAGTTCTGCATGTAATTTGCCCTTTATCATAATGGGTGCTAACAATATACTGCAGTCCATTAGCTGTTTGAGTTTTGTATCTATGTTCCTTTCCCAGTAGGCGATGTCTGCTTATTTTGAGAAGCTGATATTGCTAAATTTCTTTTGCAAAAACAGGAGTGAGAACCCTTCTCTGTGAGGTAATGTTTCAGTAAGGAGGTGAACCAGAAGTTCCACCATAATAGTTTCTTTTTCTTTTTTTTTAAACTCTAGTGTTTGAGTAGTACTGCATGAGAATAATAGTTTATGCAAATACGGTTATTTCATGCATGACCATTTAAAAGGACTCTGAAATTTAGACAGTTGCAGGTGTAAGAGGCAAGTATTTTCACTGAGTCAGCTTCCCTTTGCAAACATTTTTCACTTAGACTAAGAGCCTTGTGAATATCAGCTCAAGGCAGTAGATGAGACTTAATGTGTAAGTGGTAAATTAATGTTCCCCTTTGTCTCTCTCCTTAGGGATCACTTCTTTTTTTTTTTTTTTTTTAATGGATGAAGGCTTCCCCATGCACTTCCAGTTTCACCCACTACCTTGTGCTGGCAGTAAATAGCCTGCAAAAAATGTCATTTGCTGGGGGATTGTTTTTCTGTTTATTGGAGGTGACATGAGCACTGGGGCAGCGGCAAAGAGGCCGTGTTGCCATTGCTAAATATACATCCCTGACAGTCTGATAATAGGTTCCAGGAAGTTCAGTGGAAAATTAAAACAAAGCAACATTTATAGCTGATTGAACTTGAAAAGCAGTTTTCATGTTGAATGGCAAATATGTGGACTTCAGCATTCCAGGAGACTGATGCAGCTCCACTGGATGGGCCTGACCTTGTGTGCAGAATGGACTGTGGACACAGCAGCGGGCAGAATGGCTTCATCTATAGAGAACTTCATGGGGAGGAAAAATTTGCTATCGTGCACAGAAATAGTTCTCACATACGCCTATATTTATACAGTGTCCACAGGTCTGAATAGCATCTTTCGTATGAGAGTTTTGCAGCCTGTTAGCACTACAGGAATGTCTGGTACTGGGACTGTCTTTGTCCCTGCCTAAGTGCTAAAAATACGCTGCTATCTACCCCCCTTGTGAAGCTGTAAGCAGAGTTTGCTTTTATTGGTTTTGTAAAATTAGCCAAAAGTTACGGACTATGTTCTTGGCAGTGGTAGGGGAGTTTGAGTGTAGAGGGCTCTAATTGCAATGTCTTGCTTTCTGCATTTAAAATACACCCACCCCCCTCCAAACCATAAAAGCACAAAACCCAAACTCTTATGTGTATAATGATTAGTAGCATTTTGTTATTTTTGGTTTATAACCAAACTCTTCTAGAAATTAAACTTAGTAGGTAGAAGAAAACTAGTTTCTTGGTCACAACATTGTATCAACCACTGTTACAGCTTTCCTAGCTCAAAAAGCAAACTGCAAGCTGGATGGCTATCTTTTACTGAAATCCATCTTGTAAAAGTAGATTTGATGAAGACTGCCTTTTTTAAAAGAACCCATAAATCGAGTTTTTAAGTGAGCTACTACAGTTTTTGAGTATGTATTTCAGATTGGCCTAGAGTAAATATGAAAAGACAACTAATGACTAATGACTCCCATTTGGTCACAGGAGTATAAGGTTTACTATGTTGTTTCTTTTGGCTGGTACTCTGCCTTAGAGTCTGCACATTCAGTATTAAGGGCGTGCGTTGATGAAAAGATGTCAAGTGCTCTAGCCTTTGGCAGTTTGGCGGATGTTACTTTGCTGTTGGACTAACCATAATCACAGAGTGGTTTGGGTTGAAGGGACCTTAAAGATCACCTAGTTCCAACCCCCCTGCCACGGGCAGGGACACCTTCCACTAGACCAGGTTGCTCGAAGCCCCATCCAACCTGGCCTTGAAACCTTCCAGGGAGGGTGGCAGCCACAACTGCTCTGGGTAACCTGTACCAGGGTCTCACCACTCTCACAGTAAAGAATTTGTCCTTATATCTAATCTAAATGTACCCTCTTTCAGTTTAAAACCATTACCCCTCGTCCTGTCACTACACTCCCTGATAAAGAGTCTCATGCCATCTTTCCTGTAGCCCCCTTTAAGTACTGAAAGGCTGCTATGAGGTCTCTCTGGAGCCTTCTCTTCTCTAAGCTGAACAACCCCAAATCTCTCAGCCTGTCCTTACAAGGAAGGTACTTCAGCCCCCTGATCATCTTTGTGGCCTCCTCTGGACTCACTCAAGCAGGTCCATGTCCTTATACTGGGGGCTCCAGAGCTGCACACAGCACTGCAGGTGGGGTCTCACAAGAGCAGAGTAGAGGGGGAGAATCACCTCCCTCGACCTGCTGGCCACACTGCTCTTGATGCAGCCCAGGATATGGTTGGCTTTCTGGACTGCAAGTGCACATTGCTGGCTCACAGTCAGTTTTCCATCCACTAACATCCCCAAGTCCTTCTCCATAGGTCTGCTCTCAATCCACTCATTGTCCAGCCTGTACTTGTGCTTGGGATTGCACCAACCCATGTGTAGGACCTTGCACTTGGCCTGGAGGATAGCTTAATATGAGCTTAAAACCTTCAAACCTGGGGCCATATACTTAATATTTCTTGTTAAGTACTAATTTCGAATCATGAGATTGATAGTTTTGTGGGGATCTAAGTATCAAACTCAATATATTTCATATATTTTGTTTGATAGCCATTTTAGAGGTAAAAAGTAATTAGCCAACACAGCCACATAAATGTTTATCTGGTTACTTGTCCTGAAAAATATAGTCAAGAGTCTGCCTATATCTGAGTGTGTGTTTGGAATGTAAAATGTTGCATCCATCCCAAACTAGCATGGCCCACTACACAAAATCCTTCCTTGAGCATCTGAAGTGGTTTTAGCTGCATGGCCTGTAGCATACCGTTACCTTTTAAAAGGTGCATTGGGAGTTGAGTTCTTTAATGACTGAGGGCTATTGGGGTATAAAACCTGTGCACATTGCATATTGTTGAATCTTGAATTTTCATTCTTTGTCCTTTCCTTACAAACAAACAAGCAAACAACTCCCAAAACCAAACCAAACAAACAGGTGTGAGAGTGTGAGCTGTGCACTTCTTTGCTGCCAGATATTTCTCATGTGAAAGAACAGCAGATTGTTTACAAATACAGAAAATGTCAACTCCATCTTTGCTCCATTCTGCCTCTGGAAGGGTTGGACAGTGCACTCAATGGATCCCTTCCCATCTGCTCAGCTGCATGTAATGCAGTTCCACTTTAAGTCTGTCTGCTGGCATTTAGTTTATAAACTTGGATAAACTGGCACCATTCCCTCACATCACTTACATGTTAGTGTAACGCAAGTTCAAGACTTTGTCATATTTAATGCAGTGGTCCTTTTCTGCTCTGTCGATTGTGAGCCACTTGCATTCAGGCGGGTGTGCCGTATTCAGCTCTGCGCCGTATCCACACTGAGTTTTTGAGGCCGCTGTTGTGCCTGAAGGAAATGCTGAGCTGTTAATAGCTTGTGACAGGCCTATACTCCAGTTTAACCTGATCTCTGACTTTTTTTTGAGGGTCTAGAGCTTTTCACTGAAGGCAGAGAATAATGCTGACTCAACTCCCCCTTTTCATCTAGTGTTTTTCCCAGCTAGTCTCTAGGATGCAGCAGTTTGACTCTTGTAGCTTCTGTGGTGCTCTGAATTAACTGTGAGCTGTAAAAGACTACTCCTTTTTCAGCACTCAACTACATCTAAATTTGCAGTAGACCAAGATTGACTTCTGGAATTTCTGTGCTAATGATTATAGTTGATATTCTTACGTGTCAATGAAGGTGAGGCCAGGACCCTCACTTTAGGATCTTTGCTGATGCTATGTTGAAATGCAGCACTCTGTCAGAAAATCAGTTTATTTAGTTGTATCAATCCATTTTTATGTTTTAGTTTAACATGAACACTGTAGAAAGGGCCTCCTCTCCATTTTTAAGAACTCCTTCTGCTTGTAATGATTATTCTTGCCAAGAATACAGCAGGTCAAATCTGTCAGAGTCTGACATCTTTTTTAAACTCAGTGCAATGAGTTACTCTTTCAGATTCTCCTGCTTTTCTCATCCTCTCTGAGCACAGCTCATTTAGCTGTTAGTTCCACAAACTCATTTAAAATGAGTAATTTATTATGAGTAATGAGGTGTGTGCTTTTATGTGAAAGAAAACAAATCGGCCGCTGTGCAAGCCTTTCAAATTCCTGAGTGTGTTTGGAGGTGTGGGTTACAGGAGAAGCAGATAGCGAGTGAAAACAAGTCTATGCCGGGCTCAGCTGCTCAAAGTATTTGTGGTGGTGTGTGTTTATTTATGAGCCTCTCTTTGCTGGGGATTCGCTGCTCTGTATCCTGGTAGAGAAGACTCACAGGCAGAATAAGGAAGCCCTCATTAATCTTCATGCTCTTGTTTAGAATTTCTTGCACTGCCTGCTGCGGCTCCTGTTGGAGCAGGGACTGGCCTCTCGCAGTGAATTGAAATGGCTAAGATTAATATTAATCCCTTTAATACTGCAGCTCATGATATAGTCATTAGGTGACTTGGAACTAATCCTGCCCACCTAACTAGTGTGATTTATTAAATACACATGGAGGATTTAGTGTGAATACAGCTTGGTAGAATAGGCATCAAATAAATACCTCTGTGTATCTGTGTTAATGCTGGCAGATTGGGACACAATTGCAGGACAGGCTAGGAAGAAACAGGGGTGCAAGGGATACTTATCATACGGTTCAGTGAAGTTACCTTTTTTGGATTAGTAGTAATGATTTTTCTAGCTGGACGCAGCATGTGCCAAGAAGTAACTGCAACCTAAATGAGGTTTAAAAAATAGAATTAAGAGACTGGGGGAAGCATGGATACATTTATAAACTGCACCCAACAGCAGAAATTGCTTGGTTTTCTTGCTGTACTGTGAGGAGTCCTCATAGTTGACTGCTCTGATCCTCCCAGTGGGGTGTGCCAATTAACATCCCATCTGCAAACATTCAAGGTATAGAATGGGAAGACAGTTAATTAGTACTAAATTAATGAGCATTAACCTGCTATTTCCAAACAAGAGTGTCGTGTTACAACAGTTTGGAAAAATAACTAGCTTTTTTCCTTATGTGCATGATAGAGGTTTCCACAGAATTGTTTCTGATGGGTTATTGAAAAGGTTGTTTAAAGAAACTGAGCAGAAAACACTGGATTGGGCAAGGAGTATCTGTGCATACAGCTCTGAAGAGATGACTTCCTGACCTCAGCCCTGGTGACGTGCCCATTTTGACATGGTAGGGAAGAGACATCAAAGGTAAAGTTGATTGATTTCTAGATGCTGGAGGTAGAAGATAGTGAGAGTTTAGGAAGTGATCTAAACTCAGACTGATCAATGCCTATTAAAGCTGACAGGCTGCAAGATGCTGCATTGTGAGCAGTACAGGTTTCCTTGCTTATCCTAGAAGAAATCTTAGTGTGAGCTGAAGAGGCCATGCAAAAGCTGTCAAGGAAAGATTAAGATCTGTATGCAAAGATTTTAGGCTCTTTATGTCTATCGTTTGCTTTTTGCACTTTGAATCTTTTTAAACACAAAAAGTTAAGCTTTTCTTGAGACTACTTCTTTTGAGATGCTTTCAGTAGCTCATTTGTAGAGAAAGGATGAAAATACAGACCCAATGTGGCTGGACCAGTAGCATTTAACAGGGTGGAAACTAAACTGGGTTGTGGCCAGATTAATCCTTCCCAGAATGTGGTGCAGATGGACAAATTTGTTAAACCTGAGATGTGGGCTGGAGAGGCAGAGCTGGGTGTGTGGGACAGAGCTTGCTGAGCTGTACCTGACATGAATTCAGAAATTATTTATTAGTAGATTTTATTTTTCACTTAAATTTTTCAGAAAAAGAAATGGAGTCCCATATCTAAAGAGTACTTGAATGAAGTATTAAATGAAGTATTGAATGAAGAATTAAAGAGGACTTGCAGTTTGTCCTACTGAGTTCTTTAATAAGAACCAAAAGTTGCATTTCAACTTGAAATGCTTATCTAGGCAGACATTTGGAAGATGTCTGTTTAGTATCATACTAGTGTTTAACAGACTAGACTTTCTGTGCAATGGGATAGATAATATTGACCACTTGCTAACTCTAGGCCAGTCTGTTGCTCATTAACCGTAAGTTCTTCCAACAAGGTGTTACTTGTTTGTTGTTTTTTTTTTTTTTCCTTCCTGCTTTCTTGCTTCTCCCAAGCTTTATTAACCATACCTTTTCTAACCAACTATTCTGCTTCCACAACTCCTGTATCATCTTACCTTCATTAATTTCTGTACCTGACATTTCTTCCCAACTTCAATGACTTCTGGTTTTGGACGGAATCTTCTTTGAGACCTAACCCGATTATCACCATACTAAGATCTGTGTTGCTGGGACATTAGCCTTCAAAAGGGAATGTGTGAGACCTCATGATATTTTTCTTAATTTTTGTCATTTGGGATCAGAGTATGAAGTTGTCTGGCATTTTAAGTGTGATCTGGTTTGAGATTTTTTTTGCTGTTGTTTTTTGGGTGTTTTTTGTTGTTGTTGTTGTTTTTGAACCATGTAATAGAAAGCCAGAAATGCTTAATTATGATCGCAGAAAATCATTTTTCAGTGTGATGAGTTAAAATGTCTGGCCTTTTTCAAAGAGGGGATGGGATTCTGCTTGCCTGTTCAGTTGTCTTTATCAGTCAATGTGGGAATACAGCTGTGACTTCTCATAAGAGATGCAAGGTCATGCACTAGTTCTTCAGAGACCATATACAATTTCTGATAGAATAAATCTGGTTGTAGCTAAGGAAATTCAAAGTATGCTAAATATGAAGCTTGCTGAAATGTATGTTTTGGTCTTATACATTTGGGCTTTTTTGCTTGTTGTCATTGCTTCTGAAATAAGATTGCCTGATACAAAAGTATAAGTTTGTAAAAATCATTGCTGATCTGTTAATGATTTATCAAATCAATTTATGTTGGTTTATTTTATCTAGATTTTGGATTTTACCGAGTAATAGTAATAGATCCCTGACATTTGTTTTTGTCTCTCTGAAGTACCTTCTCCCCAGGTTCACCCCAAGTCCCCTCCCTAATGCTGCTACAGCTCTTCAGTGGCTAACAGGACAGTGGAGAAGATTTGTTTAGAAGTCAGTGAACTTTCAGTATGTTTAGGAGGATCCACGTATCCTCTGAAGTCTCATGTCTTCTGGATTGCCGAGTTGATTGTTACTCTGAAAACATACTAGAAAGCTAAGAAACTGCTAGGACTTATTCTAGGAAATTAAAATTTTAATGTAGAGAAAAACAAGATATATAATTGTTTCTTCTAAAAAGTCTAATAAGGTGGGGAGGTTTTTTTGTTAGCTTACTTGGCTGTTCATACATTAGCCAAATTATTTCTGAGATAGTTGCTTAACTCAAAAATTTGTTTTAAATAGGTTGCAGTTGTGATTTCTGTTAGTCTGTGAAAAGTGTTTTGTTTTGTCCTAGTTGCTTGCTGTCCAAATAATGCACATTTGTATATGCTGATGTTTATTCGGTGGTTGTAGGAGCTGTTTAGAATATAGTGAAGCAGAAATATGGTTGTGCGTTGTTTTGTTTTCTTTGTGAAATGCGGCATTGACTATGCAATGGGTGACAGCATGGCTTAGTGATGATCACTTACTAGTACAGTTAGGGCAGATGTAATGCTCAGCTGAATTCCGTTAGAATGTCAACATACATTAATTTGTATAGTAACAAGTAAAATGTGAGGATTTGATTTTTCTTAAATGCTCCCCACCAATAACTTTCTAAAGTAAATAAATGCCTGTAAAATCAGCTAATAAATGATGTATGGCATTTCGAATAAAAGGATTTAGAATAAAGCAAAGTGGAAAACTACAGTTTTTGTTTTGTTTTAATAGTCTGAAGAACTTGGCTTCTTTATAAGCAAGGCTGCTGTTTATAGTTTCAAGAAGAACTGGGAAATATAAGTGACTGCTTCCCATGAGATAATAGTTACTGAAGGAGGAAAATGTTGAAGTGGTACAAAAGCTAATTTCAAAGTTAAGATAATTTCCATCTTTTTCCCTTCTAAGAGTTACCCCTAAGAGGGCCTGAAATTAAAAAGAACCACACCCCAAATCAAACACACTTTAGGAACTTTCCCAGGTGGCATAGTTATATATAGAAATGTCGGTATCTTGAATTATAGGTCAGTTTCTAAGCTCTTCTGAAGTCTGTCTCACTAGGCAGTCACACCAATCATCATTCGTGAATATAAGTGAAAGAATAAAGACTGTAGAATCTGAAACACTATTAGGTAATTTGCCCCCTTCCCTTGCATATTATATGAGGTACCTTAAAAAGGACAGCTGAGTAAGTTCTCCAGTCTGTTTCTGATTTTGATGGCCTCAAGCATCGTAAGCCATGAATAAGACCTTTAAGTCATGAGATATTTGATAATTAATTTTAGAGTTATTTAAAATAGTTTCAGTTTTGCATCGTTGAAGATTCATTTTTTCAAGTGGTCCTCCATAAATCTAAAGGATAGAAATCCTTAGCAGAAAACTAAGCTCTTGGTAATCACAGGATTCTTTATGGAGCTGAGCCCTTATGAAACATTTTCAGTAGCATGGCTGTCAAGGAGAGTTGTAAGAATCATAGAATGGCTGAGGTTGGAAGGGAGCTCTGGAGGTCATCTGGTCCAACTCCCCTATTTAATCAGGGCCACCCAGAGCTGGTTGCTCAGGACCATGCTCCAGCAGCTGTTTAATACCTCCAGGGATGGGGACTGCACAACAAGATATTGTGAATTATTGGAGGTTACCCACCCACGCCCCTGAATCTAAACTTCTGCTGTGCCCTGGTTATAATCAATTTTGTGATTGGCACTTAGAGGTCTTTTAAGGTGTTCATTTTTCATGGTGTGTGGAAACCAATTTTAATTTCTTAGTTTTTTTTTAAAGAAATCGTTTTATCAGTTCCTTAGCCAATATCTAACAATAGTCAATACAGAACAATACCAGATTCTAGGTGGCCCTTCTCTCTGAGACAGAGACAAATGTCTCCTTAGCGTCTGTAGCTAACTACAGTTCTGTAATCTTTGAAATTCAGAGATCAGCTGCAAGTATATATTGTTTGTGTGAGCACTGTGGTAGCTAGCTGGGACAGGAAGTACAAGTCACTGTCAGTGGATGTAGAAGAATATAAATGAACACCTGATTGCAATGCGGATAAAGAAAATAAACTCACAGGGTGCTTTTACTTTCATGTGATGTGATTTAGGGATGAATCATGTCTATTTCACTTGCAGTCTTGGTTAGTTTCATTGGATGAGGACACTGGGGAAAGAGGGATCTTCCTTTTGTTTTTGTTTTGTTTTGTTTTTATTGTGTTTGGTTTTGTTTTTCTGGGGGTTTTTTGTGGGGCTTTTTTTTTTTAAGTTGGTATGTCCATTAATGAGAATTCGGAGTGTGAGAGTAGGACCTTAAGGTCAGCTGGAAAGTCTGTTAGGTAGCCATGGTGAGAGCAAATGATTAATACTTGGCTTTGAGGGTCTTTTGTAACCTTTTAAGTTAGTTTATGTGGTGAAATGGATAGTGAAAACTGAAGCAGTGATTTACTGTAATCTACTCACCTGCATTTACTAGCTCCTGTCAAAGAAGCATGGCTAGAAAACAGTCCTTATGTACTTGAGCAGAACTTTGTGGGCATTTGAGAAATAGAGGAAGTAAAACAGATAGACTGGTATAGTTAATCAAGGTCTTCCCCACCTGTATTCTTTTTAAATATGGACACATAATAATCCCCTTTTGAGAAGGGCAGAGCAGAAGTTCTCTGTCCCTACCTGGCACAGTGTTGGACATCTTGGAGGTGACAGTAATCATATGTCTACTTCTGCTTTAGATATTTTGTCTGCCAGCTTTCTGCTTCTCCCTGTGTAGTTTGGTAAAAAAATGTTTTGAGTAGAAGGAAGTGTTATTGTATATTTAACCTACTGTTAATTACTAATTATCTAGGGAGGATAAGTATAAATGCCAACCTCTCTGTACCTGTCTTTTAGCATTGATAACCTCTCTTGAGATTTCTCCTTTCAGTGAAATAAATCTTTTAATTTTTCCCTTTTTTCTTTTTAAAATGCTTTTTCTGTCATTCTCTATCAGAACAGTCTATGGTTAGAATAAGACCCCCTATTACAGGTACAAATATTGTTGATTTTGTCCATGCGGTCTGCCAGACTTTCTCCAGATGTGGAAGTATTCCCCAAAACACTGATCTGACTCTCCAGTACAATAGTTCTCAGTTTGCTAGTCTTCATACCAATGTGGATGAAAGCAGTATGCCATTTTTCCCCACTCACAATTTTCTTTATGAACAAACAGAATAATCGTAGCCTATCATTTCTGAAGCTTAAGAAGTGGTTTTCTGGCTGTAGTGTGCTTAACCAATTAAAACTTCTGTGACAATCATCCACATCATGAAATACTGTATTTTTTCCACTGTTGACTCCAGAGGATTGCAGTCTGCTTTGCTTGTTCCTTTTTCAATCCCCTGCTTTCAAACACAGCCCCATAGCTGTAGTCTTCTATAAATATGTATGTTTATTTAGTCTGGAAAAGGCTGAGGAGGACCTAATTGCAATCTTCCACTACCTGCAGGAGGATCACAGAAAAGACAGATCCATGTCTTCTCAGAGTGGCCAAGAGATCCCTAGTCATGAATTTCGAACAGGAGAAATTCCAGTTGGGCACAGGGAGAAGTTCTTTCTAGACAGAGTTAAATACTGGGACATGGGAAGAGAGAGTGAAATCTCCATCCATGGAGACTTTTAAAGTTTGACCAAACAAGGCCTTGAGCAACCTGATATAACTCCAGAGCAATCCTTTGCATGAACAGGAGGTTGGAGTAGGTGACTTCCAAAGACCCCTTCCAATCCCAACCTTTCTGTGGTTCCGTGCTGCTTGATCTTGGCAGTTCTTAATCTCCGCTGTGTAGTTATCTCTGACCAGCTGTGTGCTGCCTGTTTATTTAAAACATAATTGGTTGATCTTTAAAATCCATGTGCATGTGTGTGCACACACACACTCTTCACTATTCACTCTGTACAATTCCTCTTCTAATGTACTCGGATAGCACAGATGTCTTCAGTGTCAGCTCAGGTGACTTCTGTGCTGACACGTCTAGTCTTAAACAGCGGAATCAACTCTGCCAAACCATAGGCTTGGCTTTCCAGTATGTTCCAAAAAATGTGGGAGCGGGGAAGGTAAGGAAAGGACTACTTCCTTCCATTTTTATCCCCACACACACACACGCATTGGCATTTCTTCTCTGCTTGAAATGTGAAGTGAATCTGAAGGATTCTGCTGTTCCCTAGAGCATGTCATTATCCATTTGAAGGAACCTAGCAGGTGAAGCTAATATATAAGGAGCATTTCTTTTTCTCCAACTCTCTCAAATGCACACAGTTGTGGATGTTTGTACTCAACAGAACCAGTGTGAAATTTAGTAACAGCCACAGCATGTGTTCCAATTTTCCAGGGAAACTTTCACCCAGCTGTGGGTTAACCCTTTCTCCACTATTCTTTCTTCCTCTGCAGCATTTTGGGAAATTTGGGAAAAAAGTAAGCAGTTTCTGTGGCCAAGGAAGGCTTGGAAGCTGGAAGAATTAGATCTTAATGGTCATATTGGGAAAGGGAATAAGATTAAATAAGGTTGGGTGTTGCTGGGATATATGCAAGAGATTTTTTTTTTTTGTTAAGTTACTTTAAAACAGACACTTGCATTTTTGCAAACTTGTTATACAATCCCTGCACCCCTCCAGTTTTGCCCTATAAGAGTGACATATCTAAACTGAAGTTGAACTGCTGACAGTAGTCTGTAGGTGCAGTTTACGTACCATACTTCTGCAAAGGTTCTTACCCCAATAAAGCTACATTCATCTTAGGAGTTTTGCCATCCTAACTCCTAGGCTTAAATTAACATTCTTAAGGGAGATGGTACAGATGCTGTACTGACCAGGGCCAAAGGGTGTGTGCTTTTTCGCCTTTTTTTTTTTTTTTTTTTTTTTTTTTAGAAAAAAAAAAAAAGTCTGACTTGTGCTAAAAGTGAGGGTTTCTTTCCTGTCTATGGAAGTAATATGCTTGTAGGTAGGTATATTCTTGTTTCAGTTTTGCAACTACTTGCTAAGAGACCTATTATAATGAGGAATAAATATGTTTATTTCTCTGCATGAGAAAAGCATGTCTTGAATTATATTTTTGAGTTATCAGTATGTTCTTATGTAAAAGAAGGAAGCTTCCTATCAGCATGTTGATATAAAATGAACCTGCTGAGTTTCCTTTCAAGAGAGAATGTATTTTATGTTTCTAGATTATAATGTCTAGTAATAAAGTGATTTGAAATCATACAACAGTGTTGCGGCATATTTTACACCGTTCTTTGAAAGAGCGTTATCACAAATGTAGAAAATAATGCATACTCAGCACTGCCCATAGTATTTCTCATGAGGCAGAGGGTGAATTAGATACTCAGTTGCAGAGGGGGACATGGTACTTTGTAGCGCACTGTCTTCAGCTGCTCTTTCTCTTTCGCTGTATTAAGTTATATTGTGGCTTCCTTTGCCTGCTGCTGCTCTTTTCACTCATTTCTGTATTTGGATTCTTTTTGTGCTGTGATTCAGTCCTTCACAGAGCAGGAAAATGACGTCTTCAGACTGCCTGCTGCCAGATCACAGCAGTTTCAACTGGAAACTTAAAAGCTGAAGCAGGTGCTGGAAACTCTATTCTCCCTTTGGTCTGATTCATTGAGTACCAGCCTTCAGCTGAGCAATGGAGAGGAGAATTGATTTTGTGACTAAAATCTTGGACTCATTAGTATTTGCAGTGCTTCAAACAGTAGTGTGAAGGCTCCGTAAATTAACTCTGAACTTGGTGGAGCTTGAGGTAGCTGCTGTGTGACTGGGGGAATTGTTCTAGATCTGAAGTTGTGACTCAGGACCAAGGTACTGCTTGTTTGATGACCTTAATATCTGCAGCAGATGCCGTATCTTTTTAAGAGAAGACAGGAGCAACATGCTCTATTTCTTCTAGTTTTCTGGAAGTCCAGAAATTTGGTAAACTGTGGGGTTTTTTGTTGGTTTTGTTCTTGTTCTTTTTTCAGTTCAGTCACAGCATGAGTCTGCAGCTTCTGTTTAGAAGACTGATTTAGAAAATCATTAATGTTTTCTAGGGATTGTTCTGGAATGAGCTCCTGCTTTGTATTTAATTATTGCTGCTACTAGCCACTAGAAGATCTGGGAAGGGAAACTCTTCACTTCGTGAATGTTAGAGTGGCTACATTCATAATGTACAATGACAGAGGATTTTTTCTATTTTTGGTAAGCACAAGTCACAATTGAAATAATTTAGCTAGGAAGAGACCTCTGGAGATCATCTGCTCCAATCCCCTGCTGAAAGCAGGACCATCTTGGGAGTGAGATTGTGTTCAGGGTTACAGCCAGCTGAATTCTAAATATCTCCAGGGATGGAGCTCCCACAGCTTCTCTGGGCAAACTGTTCCAGTGTTTGACCACTCTTCCATAGAAAATGTCTTTCACAATATCTTAAGTGTGCATTTCCCTTGTTGCAGCTTGGGTCCACTGCATCTCATACTCTTCTGCATTCTTCCATTGATTTATTCCTATTAGAAGAGACTCTTTTCCTAAAAGTATATGGTAATATGAGAATGAAGAGACATTATGGTATGTTTGGACTATATTAGAGACTTTTTCATATGCTATTTGGGAGAAAAGGCACAGTGAGTGCTTCTCCTGTAGACTTTTTCAAGGGCTAGTGTTGATTCAAATATGGCCCTGTAAGCTCTGGGGTTTCTTGACCTGTAGTGTGTAACAACAGTAACAGTTATGGTATAACAGCAAGCACTGAGTCTTGAATAAGATTATCAGTTGAATTTGGATGTTTGACTCTAAAACTTGATCTAGAAATTGCAATAGTCTGAGTGCAGGGCATTTACTTCTCTGCTTTATCATTCAGCATTGACAGGTGGAATCAGTTCTTGGAGGAGAAAACCCCACAGCTGATTAAGAAATGTCTGAGGAATGATTTTTGTAATGCTGAATGGGCATGAGAGATTAAAGTATTTTGAAGGACTTATCTTCAGACAGTGCCTAGTTAGTAGCCTTAGCTTTTAGGAAACCTAATTGAGATGTTAAGGACCAAAACCTTTTCGTAGAAGCCTTATATTCTCATGTATCAATAGTCTGGACCAGGATTTACGTGTAGGTGTTTTCAGAACAAATACTAGCATGTGCATCATTTCCACTTGTTCTTGGAGAGCAGTGAAAGAGTTAATCATCAGTTGGATTTTTTTTTTTCTAAACACTCTTAACAGGAATGACTTTTGCTTCTGCTCATCACTGATCTTCTTGTCTGCCTTTTTTTTTTTTCTTTTAAAAACCCACATTCTTTTTAATTCAGTGTGATAAAACATCCGTTATTTGTAAGTTGATTGAGCATAAAGTATTTCATTATAAAATGGTCATCCATCACTAGAGGCTGGGGGCTGCAAAAAACATTAACTGTGCACTTTTGGCTGGAATGTAGCTTCTCCAGAATAATACAGCTTCTGTGTAAAGTATGCAGCATAAAAAAAAAAAAAAAATCAACTGTTCAGGAAAACAGGTGCTCGCCTTGCTCTCCCAGAGCTTTGGAATTTCATCCCAAGTTTTTGGAAGGGCACTCGAAGTCCTTCTGTTACCTAGAGTTACTTTCTGGTTTTAAGCACTGGCCTCAAAGCTGAACAAAATGCTGCTCTGTGTCAAGTTGTTTCATTCTGACAAGGCCGTGAGAATTTACTAGCTGTTTAACTGCTGCTTTTCAGAAAATTATATATGTTTTCTTCCCCTCATTCATTAACTCCTCTGAAAATTAGGTTGCTTTTTTTTTTATTAAAGTTCCTTAACACTGACACTCCAAAAGTGATTGGCCAAGCACTGTCAAGTTGTTTCTAGATGTGCCTCCAGTATGTATGTTCACAAACTGAACTACTGGTATTCTGTGTGATTAGATTATAAAGATTATTTTGATCTTAACTTGTATTATACAGTGCTTGTCATTTTTTCCTAACGTAAATATGAACTTGAAAAATAGCTTTCTTCACCAAGAGTCTTAGTTAACTTTTGGGTTTGGGGAGACATGGGATGAGAAGGCAGGAAGTCTTTATTGGTTTGCTATTACTGTGAGCTCCTTTTTTAAGATTATCTCCAGGTAATCTAATGGTACAGCACTTAAAAATGCCAAATGTGTTCCCTTCTCATATGAGGAATTGAAGCAGAGATGAAGTGACTTGTCCGTAAGCATGAAGAGGAGACGAGTGGCAGAGGCTGAGAGTGTAGATGTATTATTTACCTATCTGTGATCAAGGACCTTGCTACAATCTGATGCTCAGTTTATTTGCATATGTGCTTGTATCCTGTCAGAGCAAATTCTATAGCTCTAGGCTTGAAAATGAAAGGGAAATTCTTCTGTCTCTGCTTTTTTACCAGGTCTTGGGAACAAATGCTGTTGGAATATAATGATTTGATTCCAGAGGTCATGGTAGCAGAAATGCTAGGGTTGAGAGGTTAAAGCAGAGTTGTGTCCACTGACCTGTTCAGTGTGTGTTATGTATTCCAGTTGGAGCACTGGGCTGCATTGTGCCCTAAGGGAAGGAGAGAGGGGTTGAAGAAGCCTACATAAGTGTGTGAACGGGGGGCTGACTTGAACAAACAGCCCTGTTTATCTCTGTGAGTTGAAGTTTTGTGCTGTGCTGTCACTTTTAGGTAGCTCTTGCTGGACAGCATGCAGTCAGTGATGGCCTTTAAAAAGTTAGGACAGGATCACTCAGTTGAGCTTCTGAAGCACTCTAGTGTTCTGTCATGGGCATGTACTAGATCAAAAGCATTAGCAATAGACTAAAACAGATCTATTTGGCACTTTCTTAGAGACGGTAATGAGTATTTTCTTTCTAAGGTATAGTGCTAGTGGCTGTATACCAGTTACTCATACTCCTTATGCAAGCCTGCTGTTTGGATACCAGTTATCTGTCATCTGTTAAATGACCACTTCAGAGAAGCTGATGCCATAGGGAACAGGACCACGGGGTTGCTAATGTCAAGCCATACTGTACCTGAATCTTTATTTGGTATTTTCAGTCTTCTCAGGTGAGATATGAACTGTCAGTATACACATGGACTCTTCTTGTCCTGAAAACCTTTGTCTAAAATTGGAATGTTAAGGATGTGAGCAGAAAAATTTTGTCCCAGATTGCAACTGATCATTGGCCTAAGGTGTTGCCAAGGGAGCTTTGACTCGTCTGGTGCTTCAGAGTGTTATGTTGCCTCATGGAAATAATTGCATTTATAGACTGCTTGTGTTTGTGTGCATTCTGAAGTAGTAGGATTTGTAGCATTGTTTAGACCTCTTGATGGAAATCGCATTAACATCCCAGATAAGTTTATAGAACTGGGTATAGCATGATGTGAAATCTGAAAATACTAAAATTCTTTAATTTCTGTTACATCAGCATCTTCAGACAGTGCAAGTGGAACAAAATCAACAGTATTTAATCTTCTAGGCTGTAAGAAAAACATGTTCTTGGAAAGTTTTCATGATTAAAACAATCCTAGTTTTGGTTTAAGAAAGCCAGTTATGGACCTCACCAACAAAAGGTCATCTCTTGCTGGGGGAATACCTAGTTCAGGTTAAACCCCAAATGGCTCCAAAGTCTTGCTATTTGGAGGAGGAATCATTCTGAACTACCTGTATCTTTTTTCTGCTGAATGCATGTAATTTCTGTTTAAGTATATGGATCCTCTGAGTGCAGAGAAGCAGGCAGAATAGGAATCAGAAAATACTTTTCTCTCTCTTATTAACCCTCACCTGTTAATAAACTTTTCTCTTTTCTTTGGGATGGTGCTTTGTCCTTAGTAATTAATGGGGTTTGTTAATGGAGGCTGAATTACTATCTTCCTATTCAGATATAGTTAAGTATGCTTAGGCTCTCAACTAGTAGATAAAGTAACTGCTTATGTATTCCTCTTTCTTGGCTGCAATAAGGGCAGCTAACATTTTATGAAAATGTGGGATCTATTCATTTCTTCACATAGATTTTTAGGTCATTTTGACTCTTCACAGACATTTTATTGTTTTACAACTGATGCATGATTCTAGGACGTGCAAAATAATGTATTTAATGGGATTGGAGACTGATGTAATATTGTTTCCATGATGCCCATCTTAAAATACATCCTAACTGGTGATCACTGAAGTTGAATTGCATTTACAGATCTCTTCAGTTGCAAAAACTGTAAGTAAGTGTTAAATCTCAGACTTCTGCTTCCCTTCATGTACCATCAGATTGCTCTAGCACATAGCAGTATGCAGAAATCAATTTCCCCAGTTCATTCTGAATAACATAATATACACTTGTTTTCATCATTTTAGGAATCGATTTGCCTTTAATGGGGGCAGTCTGAGTTTCTGCTTGTATGTGTGTGTACATGGAATACTGATTGCTTCTATTATTGCTGTGGGGGAAAAAAAAAGTTGCTTAATGTTTTTTGCTGTTGCAGTGTCTTAAGGCAACAGTTGGATGGACTGCCATCAGGCCAGTCTCTTGTCCCTTTTGTTTCTGTTCTCTTTACATTCCTGTATGTTTGAAACTAATATTCCCATGATGTTTCACACCCTGCTTTCCCTGAGACTCCCATTTTGCATCTGTGTAACTTAGTGTGTTTGTTCTTGAGCTCTGAGCCATTGTGTTTTGCCATTAGTGCTTGGGAATTTTACTTTCGGGTAATAACATGGTGAAGCACAATGTCTCCCAGATTAGTTCAGGTTGGATAGAAGAATTTGTTTAAATCATAACAGCAAGGTACATTAAGCTTTTGAGAGATTTTTTTTGTCATTAAAAGATTCTCTTTCCTCTTGGGCCATCAGGCTTTTCTTCATTTCATTCTTCGAATTTTGTCTGTCTCACTGATGCTTTTTAGATTCTCTGGCAGCACAAGAAATGTCTTGGCTTGTTTGGGATTTGTTGTTCTTCAATTTTCTTTTAATTTTTCCCCTTGGCACTTATGGGCTTCCCTTGAGGAAGGGGTAAACAGAACAGGCTAACATCCAGGTAGCTAATTGATGATAAAACTGTAATCTTTTTCTCCAGCCTCTTAGAAATTGTGAAGCTTTCCTCTTCACAACATACTGAATTTGCAATGAGAGCTCTGTTCATAGTGTGGTAGTCACACAAAGCTGTGGAGAATTACTGTGCTTTAAAATACCAGGGAAGAAGTTTTAATTTCTCCTGGGCTTTTAAATTGCCTGCTTAGTTTGGGCCTGGTACCATGCAAGACATATAAAATATAGTGAAGCAAGTCCAGTGACTGAATAGAGTTCTGTAGAGTGTCACAACCTAATTGCTCTTCCTTCGACACGTGCCAATTTCTTTTAGGGAAGAAAAAGAGTGCTTAAACTTGACATACATCAAACTTGTGCTGTCAGTAAGATGGATGGATCAGTCCATCCTCTGGACTTGGCAGTGTGCAATGCAATTCCCCATAGGTTTCATTTAGCCTAGTTGGCCTTGTTAGAGTGGCCATGCTCTCTTTCTTGTATTAGGAGGGAACCTTGGGAAACCTGGCCCTAATTCACAACAGCAGCAAGATCAATAACTATCAGCATTTGGTCAAGGGCAGATGAATTTGTCATGGGATGACTGCTTTTTGCTTTGTTTAGTTTGGTTTAGTAATTTCATTTAGAGTTGAATGTCACTGGATCAGAGGAGTGCCCGTGGGTTCTGAAGTTCAGAGCTGGTGCAGGTTCATCACAAGAACTGGCTGTTATGTACGTGCTGATTTTGTGTAAGAAATCTTTTGAAACAATTTCAGCTGGCTCTAAATGGAGACAAAAGATGAAGCTTACCTGCATTTCACTCACCTCATTATTATGGGATTTTTGTTTTTGTTTTGTTTAATATTTTTAAAGAATAGACGTTAATTTTCCAGTTACCTATGAAACTCATTTTGATTTAGCTTACAGAGGGACTTCTTCCTTGTAGGTATATGGGAAGGTTGATTTCCCTGGAAGTTGTTCAGAGGTTTGGGTTAAGTAACTTCCACTCATGTGGAAAAAAAAAAAAAAAACACCAACCTTCAGAAAGGGGTAGGATCTCAAATCAGTTTTTGTAGAGCTACTGAGCGGTTTGGTTTTCTGGAGTAGGATTAAGTGCGATTACAATTGGCTCTAACAGTTTAGAGCTTGCATCTGTCTAGAAAAGACACAAAAGTAGTTGTATATTCCAGAATATTTCAGAGGCTCAGGTCAGCTGTATTCCCCCATCTCCTTTCCCTGAGAGCAATTAGCCTCTCTGTAATGGAGATCAAAATTTATTTAAGTAATTCTGAACTTGTGTATGTAGTTTTACAATCCATGGGTCTTAATCTAATCTTTCTCTTAAATATGCTAGTATAATCAGGTGTTGCTCTAGTGGTCATCCTCTAGTATGACATAGGAAGAAGAGTTTCTAAAAAGAAGGATGAATTAGTACTGAAATTACACTTAAAGGTACATGGGTATTACTGTTCACACTGGCAATAAACACACTCATGAGAGACCAGCTTGTATACAGTAGGCTTTTACTGTATAGATTTAATTGATTTGTTGCATTTCATCAGAATAGTCATGTCCTTTCAGAGGTATTCAGGTCACAGGGTGGCAGGAAATACTCTAAGATTCATAGCAAGGTCTTCTGGTGATCTTCAACCTTGCTATGCCAAATTATCCCTCAATTCACTGTAAGAGCTTTTCTTGTTTTGAAGCAGAGCCTTTTGAATATAACCTTTGACTAATACATGTCAACCATAGCTCAGAAAAAAGTTTGTCAAGATGCAATTATTCCCATCTCTGCTGTCTCCTCAGTGCTAAGAAATAAGGGCAGATTTAAACAACTTTTGAATAAGCTGCTATCCCAACAACTTAATTTTTTTTTTTGCACTCAGCAATCTGTATGACTGGCATTAAAAAATCAAGGGGTAGTTGTGTCTGTACTTTAAGTCTATCTGGATGAAAACCATGAAAGCTTGCACTTTGTGTAGCTCCATACATCCGGTAGATGGCTTTTGTTTTTCTTGTAAATGAAGTGAGTATCTTCTACTTCCCATAATATCACTCCCTTTGGAACAGAATACTACAGCTAGCTGAGAAGCGCTCGGAATAACAGTGGATACATAGCTGGAGTTTTCAGTGTAATTTTGGCTGAAGATACTCTAGCAAGTACCTGCTTATGAAAAAATGCTCAGGGGTTTTTAGTGGGCAGTCAGAACAGCTGAATTTGAAGCATGGTGTCAGATGAAACCCCTGATAAGTCATGGCTAACACTGATGGGACTGCCAGTGCTCCTGCTTTGCTGGTAGATGTAAATATTTCCTACAGGAGACAATTTTTCAGTTGAATTTATGCCTCTCTGACCAGAGGATATCAAGAGTCAAATGCTCAGTATGCATTCTGTCATCCTTCCCCAAAATAAAAATCTCAATTCTGAGGGGCACTGGAGATCTTGGCACTGTGGAACAATCATTTGTTAAAGTCATGTTTAATGAAAGGGAGATAAACACATGAAGCTGGAGTGTGACAAATGAAAGCATTTGTGCCATTGTAATGAAATTAGGCAAACAGAACAGGCTTGACAGCTCTGGGTTCCCCCTGTCAAACTGCATTTGTAATTCTAGCCTTGCATTCATGTGCGGCTGTGAATGGCACTGTTTCTCTCTTGATATGGTGGGCCTGGGCCCCTGAATGACCACTTTAATTCACAGGGAATTAGCTTTGAAGAGTATATTTTACAGGCATGTTGAAAAGGATTGCAGTTAATTCTCACTTCTCCTTTGTTGGCTTGAATATCCTTAATTTTGAGCCTGTGTTTACTTCTATCATATATAAAGCTTTTGGTAACACTTATTATAGTGAAGTAGTGATTTCAGAGATATACAAAGCTTGCTTCCACACATCCCCACATACAAGTGAGCTTGTATGCTGTGTTGTGCAATCCCAGCAGGCTTTTAAAATAGTTTGAAGTATTTATGCTTTCTGGAAACTAGGATGTAGGCTCCTGGCTCCTCAGCTTCTCCCTAGCTGTCAGAATCCAGTTCTCTTCATCTATTAAGAGCTTAGATTGGGATAAGACAGTGATATTTTGTGGAACCTGTAGGGAATATCCGGTGGCTACTCTTTTTTGATGACTTCCTATTTATCAAGTTTCGTGGACATTGCCATTATTATTTTCAGGAAGTAGGACTAAAGATTTCTCTGATCACATTAGCTGCTAAGTCAGACTATGCAAATAGCAATCTGTTCTCATTTCAGATAAGAAAATCTCTAGAAATGTGCTACACATCACACCATGTTGCAAGCACTGGTCTAGACCATGCAAGAAAAACAAGACCAAAACAACAACAAAGACCCCTTAGGGGGAGATAGCAGAGAGTTCTTTTCACTTGAAAACTTGAATGTACCAGGACTGTGCAGTGGGGAACATACATTCAGGAACAAATGAATGTGGATCATCTAGCTTAGCATTTTTACACTTGTTACCCTACGTTAATTGGCTGCTAGTGAACTGGAGTTAAATGTTGGACTACACTTCCTAGCTAGAAGAAGTCAGAGGATGACTTTCATTGCAGGTGCAGAGTGGCATGTGTTCCAGTCAGTCTGGAGAATTTGTTTTTGGAGTGATGAAACATGCACCTCCTCCACTTATCAGCTGTAGAGCTGCTGAAATTGTAGTTTTGCCAAGGGAACTAGAACCAATATGCACAATATGTACAATTTTGTCCTTCTTCCATGTAATTTTTCTCTAACTATCTGAGAGAGACTGCAGGGACTTCTCGCCCTTGGGTGAAAAGACAAAATGTTTTGGTATTTGGTGCGTTAACTGAGAATAAAGCACATATAAAGCCACAGAGGCCGGAAAGGCAGTGTTTTTGAGGATAAGCCAGGAAGCACTTGCTGGTGCCTCAATTTGCTGTGGTATAAACTCATTGAGCTCCTAAGCAGGAGTCCTGAAGAGCTGAATTTCTTCTTTGTTACAATCTTATCTCTGTCTTTTTCTCACCTTAAGAAGAAAAGAGAATGCCTGTTCATTGTACAGTTCAGACTATAAGCAGGGAAGGTAATAGCACATGTTTGAAGCATTGCTCTTGTCTAAGCTCGTCTGCATTGGAGAGGTGCGTGGGATACAACTGAGACAGCCTTGCTGAAGGCTGGGCGTCAAAGGCCAACAGCTGCTGCAGAAGAGGAGTCCAGGTCATGTGGTTTGGGTTGCAGTTGCCTGTCCTAGGGACAAATGATGTTGAAATAACTTGTCATAAACAATTTTTTCTTGTTCATTTACTCTGATTCGGAACGCATAGCCGATCCTGATAAGAGTCATTCAGGAGTGAAGAGTTGAACTGCCAGAGAAAGCAGCTTATGTGAGCATTTTAGATCAGGAATGTGCCAACAGTGTGCTAACAATAAGAAAGCTCTTCCGAGGGGGACCTGCTCCCGTACTTCAGGAGAAAAGGGACGCCGGAGGTCTGATGCAGCTTGTTTGCTGAAGTGCCAGAACGGCTGGATGGGATTGGAGAAAGGGGAGTTAGGTGCTTAAACATGAATTAGTTGTTTAAATATCTTTATAGACATGTGTGTCTAAGCGCAAATAATCCATAGGATGAATGAAGGAAAGCACTGTGGTCTCAAAGGAATTCCATCCTCATATTAAAACTGCCAGCCTGAAGAGTTGGCTTTCTGATATTCTGCTTAAGATATTTTTTCTTTTCTCAATCTCTGTGCACCGCTTTGGGCTAGCTGAGCATTTTTGGGTGTAGTGCTGGTGCTGGTCTGCTTCCCTGAAATTTTGTTGAAGGAATCTGTGTGAAAAGAATGGGAAATGCTTTCCAGCTGTTCCCGAAAGCAGCCCACGTTCTTCATGTAAGACTATATAATGTTTTAATATAATATTTCCTAGCTTTGAGTAGATTGAAAAGGAAGACTGCTTGTAGGAATCCATAGTAAAATTTTGATCTGCTTGTGGACACTTGCTCAGTTTTCCCTCTTGTAATACCCTAGGCTGAGGTCATGCTTGCAGGCCTGGTGGGTTTTTTGTTTGTTTTTTCCCCAGAGTTGAAAGTAGTTACTTAAGCAGAGAACCATCCCATGTTTTCTAGTTCAGACACTGAGAAATGTCACTTGCTATGAAATATATTTGGAAAAACATCTCTCAGCAATTCTCAAGTCTCTCACTGGTTATGGTTTCCTCACTTATAATGCCCAAACCTGAATCTGGAAGAGCAAGAACCTGAAAGTTGAAAAATCAGAGCTGCTTGTTTTAGAAAGCTTTTATAAAAGTTCAAGTATGTACTTCCAAACATTCAATGTTTACTTTATATAGCCTTCGTTTTGGCAAAGGAAGTATTGACGTTATAATTGATTTTTACTGCATTTTCTGAGGTTCAGGAGAGCATAGCATTGCTTTTACAGTTAGGTGCCAAAAATTATAAAGATTTTATGTAGTGTCTCTTTCATGAAGTTTTAACTTCCTGAGCTGAACAATTTCCTTTAAAGACTATGGTTCTACCTTACCAAAGTATTGTGAAAAGAGCATTATTCAGTTGCTACTGTTCTGTGCTCTAGATTAAACTTGATCTTTGGTAGTAAAAGATAGCACAGACTGCAGTTGTAGTTATTGATCTGAAAGGGCTGGACACTGCTGCATTCAGTATATAAGACTATGAAAACCTTTTGAGGAGAGAGATTCTGAACCAACTTCATTGAGCTGAACAGGACTGAGTTAAAAGGATTGATATTTGGACTTACTGTGTGCAAAATTTTTACTTGATTAAAAATTTCGAGGTAGCCTTAGTCCCACTTTAATATGCTGAACTGATCAGTCAGTGAGAGTAATCTGCCTCAAGATACAACATAGCAAGAATAGTTACAATATGAGTGTTTTTTCTGTGCTCCCGATCTTCCTATTGAAGCAAGCATCACTAGCAAGATTTGAGTTCTGCTTTGAAAAGGGAGCTGGTGACCTCTGTAAGTCCTCAATGCTGGCAAATGCTGCTGGTAAGAACTCATTGTAGTAATCAAGTGAATACCCCTCAGATGCAAACAGTTAGCAGTGTGATTGATGTTTTACTGAAATTTAGATCTTTCAGAAAGTAGTCCTCTAGTGAGTAAGTCTTGCACTAAAAATAGTCTCTTCTTGTTTAGTATATTTTAAATTTTATTTTCAATAACAACACCAACTATCCGGTCTGAAACAGTTTTACAGTGTACACAGTCAGTTTCAGAGAGCTTAATGTAAAATGCTGTGTTACCATAAAAGCTAGAGTCTCTGAATATCAGGGAAGCTGGCCAGAGTTGCTGTATAATCAACAGTATGTGCCTAAATTAAATCCTAATTATGACAAGCCATTTTGTGATCTTCATGTAAGTTGGGAATTTCAATTAGACTGCAGGGGAATCTAATCTTTAACCACATCAAGATTCACAACTTTAATTGAAAGAAAAAAAATGAAACTCCCTCCACTCTTGTAAAGAAAATGCCTATTTGTTGTCCTGAAAATGGATTAATGGAGAGTGTGGTAACCTATGTATCCTCTGCTAGCAAGTTTGTCTTCATCTCATTCCACCTGTGCAGCTGTGTATGTGTGCTGAAGTCCCATTTTTCTTACTAATCAAGGTGCAGCTTTTCCATCCTGGGGCTCACTGGATTGAAGGAGGCTGGAGGAATGGACAGGATTATGATGGATTTATTAGGTGCTGACTGTTCCATAGAAAGGATCAGTTTTGGGGAAGAAGAGTTTGAGTGTTGATCCCTTGTAGTCTTATTATATTTATTGTTGTTCAAGTGCTTGTAACCAGACAAGTGTTCTATAAAGCACACTTAAATAAGCATTGATGAAAGCATGTCTTATGATCCTCTGCATTTCCATGAGCTATTGAGAGGTGACACAATTGTAATGTCACACCAGGATATTATTTGACAAATTGAGGGAGTTGTTCTTAAGCCAAAAAGATTGAATCATCACGTTCCTTTTAACCTCTCACAAGTTAGTGGTGTTGGCCTGATTTGAACTGGTGGCTGAAAGGTAAGACATGATCCCCAAAGTTTCTTTTTTATAATTTGCTGTTAACTAAAGCAAAACTGCAAACTTGCCCTTTGATACTGTTCTCAGGGGTCTTAATTATTTAAAACAAAAACCCCTGCGTTATTTTTCCTCCTTTGATTCCTCACCATAATTTGTCACAGTTATGTTAACATGAATTCTGATAGGCTTTTTACTTTAAGGTTTTTCAATAGAAACGATAATGAAATGGAATTTCACTTATCTTAGAATCAGGAGGGTTTGGATTTTTTTTTTTTTTTTAAGTAAAATAATTGAGCTATGTTGGTAGATAGAAAAGCAGCAGCTTGTCTAAGGATTCAGGAATTACGGTCTTTTTTCTCCCTTGCTTCAAAGAAGGCATGTGACAGATAAGTGCAATACTGGATTATCAAGAATATAAATGGCAGTGTTGCTGTGACACTATTAGCCATTTGACTTGTTAACTTTTTATTAGGAATAAAATGTAGGTTTCAGCAAGTTGATCCAAGTGTTCATACTAAAATACTTCTGGTCTCAGGGTTATCTAAGTTACTTCTAATACGCTCTTCTTTGCCTGTGTACTGGCTGTATTGTGGTTGCCTTCACCTGCTTTTTAATGCTTTTTTTCCTAAATCCTCCTCAGGACTCCTCTTATCTTGATTCCTTATGGGTTTGACTGTTTGGTTGTTTTTTTTGTTCTGGTTTGTTTTTTTTTTTTTTTCCCCAGTTCTGTCTATTCTTTTCTGTATTTTTTTTCTCATTCCCAAAGCTTCCATTGATCATCTTGAAAAGTTTAGGAAGCTGGTTAGTTGTTCTTTCTCCAGATCAGCAGCTCAGTGCATTTTCTACTTTGTATTGCAGCTTTAGAGAGGATACTTGCTGTCCAAAGCAGCGAGTGCCCTTTTTTATTTCTTTGGTTGAGAGGCTTATACAGGTGTTCTGAGAACAAGACAAAAGATTTTTTATATTTATTTATATTGTGGGTTTTCCCTGTCTTTGTCAAGCAAGCTTCTAGTGTTGCAGAAAGGCAATTTGTATTCAGACAAAGAGCTGTGAGAGATCCAACTTAACCTGGTTGTATATTTGTACTATACATGTAATTAACATGAGGCTACATGTGTAGTAGGATGTTACAGAAGTGATGAATGGTGGGGCAGGGTCTATATAGTTCATGTGATCACACAATTCCAGCAGTACTAGGAAAATGCAACCATATCTGCCAATTAATTAAAGCATGAATTTAGGCAGCAGTGACTGTTGTGTTTATAGTGTTCTTACAATAGGATTTGTTTTAGAAGGCTCCAGAAGGCTGTTTTGAAGATCATAAAGTGAACTTCACAAATCATTGCTTTTAAAAATATATAAATATACGTGTGTGTATATATATGTAAAAGCAACCCTGACCTTCCCACCAGCCTTCTGAAACTAAGCTATTGCAGGCCTCTTTCCTCTGAGATTAATCTTACTGTAGATTCTTAAAGAGAAAATGAATTCTAATGAATCAAGTCTAATTTAATGTCTGTTTAAAACTGTTTTTATTTTAACAGAACTATCTGAAATTGAACCCAATGTCTTTCTTCGGCCTTTCCTGGAAGTAATCCGTTCTGAAGACACTACAGGCCCCATAACTGGATTGGCTCTCACCTCTGTGAATAAGTTTCTGTCATACGCATTAATAGGTATGTTATGTGGCTTCCTGGGATTTACCAAAATGCCAGCCAAATGTATCTCCTAGAGAAGTGTCTTTGGCCAGGATACATGCTTGCAATCTTAATGAGGAGATTGGGGAAATAAGAAAATTGTTTTTAACGCTGGGGAAATAGGCATCTGGAGTTTCTTAATGTCATACCTGCTGGCTTTTCATGCCACTACAGCAATGGCTGGAAATCGAGCCAAAGCCTCTAGTCTGCTGTGCGTGCTTATGGCCCGCTGCCGGCCAGTGGTGGCCACCAACTGCTTTTTAATGCAATCTGAGCAAAAGGGCCATAGAGGGGAGAATATCAACTTGGATTACAGTGTTGTACTATACATAAACACAGTAGACTTTATTTTGTTTTGTGGACTAGTATTTCTGCTCTAGAGTGAGGTTGGTTTTTTGTCCAGTCCCAGACGCTGTCCAGTGATGTACCAGTACTCTTCACTTGTCACAGTTGTCACGACAGAGACAGTTTTGCCACTGCCCAGACTTTCAAATGTGTGCATTCTCCTTTATATTTGTGAAAGACTAATAATGTGCATGTGGTCAGTTCCCATGGCTCAGCTGGCTTGTAGTAACTCATTAGCTGGCTTTCTGTCTGCCTTCAGTGCGTCAGCGTGTTGTTAGAGGTGCTTGATTTTTCTGTGTAAATTCTGTTAGTACTTTCCAATCATACCAGTGTGAATTACTTAACTTGTTATCTATGTTTATTTATATGTAGTGTCACATGGTGAAAACTATTTTACCTGTCTTCCAGCCCCCTGAGTTCAGATTTCTTAGTTCTTTTCCTCCCTTACATTTTAAGTGAACACTGTTGAATTTTTGCACTGTTGTTATAAATATTTTGTTCTTTCGTGTTAGCATGAGGGAAGATAAAGAAAGAGCTTGATGCAGATACAGACTACTTTCATGGGAAAGACACAAAATTAAAATGAGCAAAAATAGGGACTTGCAGGAAAAAAAAAAATTTAGGAGTTTGGTGGGATTTTACTGTCTCAAGACATCAATTAGTGGGCAATATTGCAGATAAGTGGCAAAAATAACTAAAATGATGCAATATTGATGTCACTTCATAGGACAATAAAGAAATCTTAATAAATAAGCCTGTAAAATACATCCCCCTGAAGGACTAGGCAATAATGCAAAATACGTTCATTTCAACATAGAAGGAGGGATAGACTCTTCTTCTGGGCTTTTGTGGTCTTGTGGGATCAGAACATCAGGCAGGTATCACATGTCTAGGCAAATGTCTGCACAGGCATCTGACGACAAATACTTGATTTGAGGCAGAAACATGAAAAAATGTCGTTAAGAATTTGTGGCCTTTCTCTAGCTACTTGTTATTTAGAATATCAGTTAGGTCACCTCAGCAAGGGTGCATCCCTGTAACTGTTAGTGAGCATGTGTCTTTGTAGCAGACAGTGGAAAAGACCTTCTGCCTGGCTTTTGTTGTGGAGCAAAACCTGTAATTTGAGACTTCCATTGCTGCTTCAGGTGACATTCACAGCAGCCTTGTCCTTTGTGCTGCTCCAGATACCAGTGAGGCTGGGATTAGTGGTGCTGGTTGAACATCTGGCTAGGGTTGTGTTGTTAAATTAAAGCTTTTTGGTCTTATGTTTCTCTTTGTAATAGAAGAATAAAGGTAGTCTAAAGACTCTTTGCCTAAAGATAGGAAAAGCTTAAAACTGTCCTTAATATACAAATCTCTTTCAAACTGTATGGAACAAGGAAGGAAGGACTCTAGCATAACCACAGTGGGAAAATCTCAGTGTGGTTGATATCTGTGGTGCATTTTGGGCCTGCATAATTGACAGGTGAAACCAGCACTTCTCAGAAGTGTTGTTAGCTGTGTGTGTTCTGTGAGTGGATGCCTTTTGCTGTCTGTGCTGGGTCAAAAACCAATAGTTGTCTTTGTTTGAAACAGCTTTCTTTTCCAGTTTCCAAAGCATTTCACTGCTAATCCTCATGCTGTCCCACTGTTTTTCTTATGCTGTCCCATGTCAGCAGGTGGTTATCTGTCTACTTTTCAGGCCACTATTGCTGAGGGGTATGTTTTAGAACCAGTTAGAAAAGAATAATTCTTGAGTAGCCTTAGAGATTCTGATTTCTGGTAGTTTGAGTTGCAAAGATCTGTTCTGAGACTGTTGGATGCAGTAGTTCACTAATAGTGTAGCATGCAATCCCAGCTCAGATAGATAAATGACTTGATATCTACCCTGTGTGAGTTTTAGTTGGAAGAGTTAGCCTTACAGAGATTATCCCCTGCTCTGAAATGAGTACTACTGTTTCAAGAGTTAGAGTTGATAAATTACATAGTAATTTTTAAAGTACAAGAAAACTGTGTGACAATACTAAACTCCCATTGATTTTTATCCCTCTGATTAGTTATTTACTTACTGAGCAGTTTTGTGCTAGCTAGCTGTAAGCCTTTTTGATGAGCTCAACCTTAGCTATAGGAAGACTAGTGGCTGCATTTCAGAATTGTCATTTTTTGAATTTTCCTCAGAAAAGGTATGTGCTCTGCTTATTATAACATGTCCACAGCAGCTTCTGGCTCCATTTCTGAAGTTCTCTGTTGCTCAGCTTCCAGTGAGAGGGTTTTCTGTTTGGGGAGCTTAAAGCTTGTTCTCTCCATTACCTTCTCTGTCTCTTTGGTGATTTGTTTTAGTTCTATTAAAGGTGTTACTGAGCAGGCTTCTGGATTTCCCTGATGGTTGAGAGCCTGGGTTTTCTGCTTTCTGTTTGTTCTTTTGTGCCCCTGTTGTGAGAGTATGTCCCATATGAAATGTATACATTTAGATGGTGTCTCCAGATCTTTGAGTTGTAGGTGGCAATTTTTAAACTGATGTTTTGCTTCACACAAACTTACTTCTGTTAGTGATTCTGAGCAGGCATTGACACATCTTTCTGTACTGTTTTCTCACAAGGGAAGAAAGAAGCAGGTTGATCTTTTCTGTGTCTTGTTTCTGCAAAGTAGAAATATCTGTGCTTTTAATTGAACTCAAGAGGCTTTATAAATTGACCCGAATTTGTAGAGCTGTTCCATGGAGCCAGGGCTGAAGTAGTCAGGCATGATGTGTGTTGGGAGAGAGATATGTTTATTAGTGTTGAAGGTAGGGGCTAGAAGAGCAAAGCAGTAGTCGTAGATCTGTTAAAGAAGCATATGTACAACTTGCTTATGTTTTCTTTTTGCACAGACTATGACTAAATGTATCCCAAAGCCTAGAGCAACTCACACATACAGGAAGAGGTGACAGTGAAGGAAATTTCAGTGTTCTGCTTGTGGGAGCCTTTTCTGCAGCAAGTAGCTTTTTACTCTTGATGCCCACTTAGCTGCTTTCCACTGTAGTTGTTGAGGTTGGTTAACAGTAATGCTAACGTAAGTGCTGGCATTGTAACACCACTGGTATTTTCTTGGTTTAATTGAGGCAATTTAGAATGATCCTACATCACCATTGATGGTTTGAGCTATTATTTCCATTTGTGAATAAGAGTTCATGGGGCACCAACATATGGCTGATTTTATTGCCTCTGGTAGAAGAGTGGTAGCTTCTAACTGGATTATAAGCCATTATCGAAGGCACACAGAGAACTGCTTTTGACAGCCAGGCCTCTTACCTAATGCTTCCCAGTATCAGAGTTTGTTATCCTGATGAGTGCTGCTGCTGAAGCAGGTAAAAATGACCAGCTGGTCTTAGAACAGACTCCTTGATAGCTCAGTAAGGTTTGACTAGCAACCTGGGACAGGAACTCATTCTCAACTATGCAAGATTTGTGTGTGTGTGTGCGTGCTGTTCCTGTGCAGATTTATGGGATTCCGGAGTATGCTGATGCCATTACTCTTTTGTACAACTATGAGAAGTTTCTTATCCTACAGCCCCTCAGAATCCCCACAGCGTAGTGGAGGCTGCTCTCTTCGGGTCACAATAAGGGCAGCTTGCTTTAATGCCTAGGGCTTAGCCCCTCCTAGGTGTGAACACAACTGGAGTCAAAAAGGCAGTCTGCATAGCTTCTCTGCAAAGTATACAAGGTCTTGCTTGGTTCCTCTGTCAGCTTGGTTTTTGCTGGAGTTCAAGAGGCTCCATTGCCAATTAATGAGGTATTAAGTAGTGTTTAGGTTGTCTCCTTTCTTTCCTAATGACTGTTTAGGTAGGAAGGTAACAAGATTCTTGCCCAGTGATGTATTGTTTAAGTGAGAATGAAATCAAAGCCAGAAGCAGCTTTTCTGAAGCCACTGTAATGTGGCACAAGATACAGTTACTAGCAACAATCTCTTGTCCTAAACATTCTCTCAACTGCACCAATGTTTGTAGCTACAAAAGACTGAAACAGAGAGGAGCCTTGATGAATGATTGAAGTGGGAGGCCTGCAACTCCAATATCTAAACTGTGATTGTGTCTGTCTACTGTTTTCTCTGGGGAAAGCTACTGCTCCATTCCTTCCCCAGCTCCTATTCCTTGGGAGGGATGTAGAACAAGAGACAATTTTTCCTTCTCAATCTAGTGGAACCTGTTTGGCATTTTCTCCTCATGGGGGTAAATTTGAGGTTCCTTGTGTTTAAGAGCAGTTTTCTCTTCATTCCCAAGGAGCAACTGAATGCCTTTAACAGTTGATTGTGCTGTATTGTAGGGAAGAGAACTCAGTCTTACAGATTAACATCTAAAAACATACAGAGCCAGTAACAACTGAATTTAAACTCTTTTTTTTGTTAAGTTACAACTTTTCAAAAATGTAAATAGACTCTTAATAAAAGCTCCCAATTTTAAAAACTCTGTTACTGGGAGGTGAGTTTCATTTTTGCAGTCACACAAATTAATGAAGCAGATGGCAGCAAAGTATCTCTGTGTAGATGTCTCCCCACAGAGGTGGTAGGCTGTAGGTGGCCTGTCACTGTCATATATTTTTATTCTGTTACTCAGATCCCAGCCATGAGGGCACAGCGGAGGGAATGGAGAACATGGCAGATGCTGTCACTCATGCCCGATTTGTGGGCACAGATCATGCAAGCGATGAGGTTGTCTTGATGAAAATCCTACAGGTAAGTGGAGAGAAATGGTAATTACCATAATGGTTGTTGCCTGTTGTAGAACATATCCTGTTACATGGAGATGAAGAGAAGGGAGCAATGTTTTGACTCTGTAGGAGCTTAGTGGCAGACTTTATTTTTAAACAGATGGCTCATATACCTGTGGTAAAAGCTTTTCCAAATGAAAATAATTAGAAGCTTAAATGAAATGATTTTTAAATTAAGGGCTTGATAATGTGGTAGTATTGATAATCCTACCTTGTGTATGGTCTGTGTTAGTGAGAGGTAAATTAAGCATATGGAGCTCTCAAGCTTCTTTTTGAGAAAAATTACTTGTAGAGACAAACCTATGAACTATATACCTCTTCAGTCTATGTACTTCTGAGCAGATGGCTAGTTACTGGATTTAAATATTGGGTAGCATGCAGCATATCAGGCCTCTCTTAGAAGTGGATTGGGAGATCATTCTTGTCTCCTAACCTGTCTGCTTCTTGA
Source organism: Tyto alba (assembly GCF_018691265.1). NCBI lineage: Eukaryota > Metazoa > Chordata > Aves > Strigiformes > Tytonidae > Tyto > Tyto alba. The sequence continues at coordinate 22,752,707 of NW_024881261.1, read as the reverse complement.
GCACAGCGTTCAGTTTGAAACGACTTCTGGAAAACCACTAGGTTTTCTGCTCATGGCAGTCCTCCTGGAGGAAGCCAACTTTCTCTTGGAAATGCATGCAAATGTCATTGTACTATGGGACATATGTGCAATGTTCTTTGCAGGTTTTGAGGACCTTGCTGCTCACTCCAGTGGGAGCCCACCTCACTAATGAATCTGTGTGTGAGATCATGCAGTCCTGTTTCCGCATATGCTTTGAAATGAGACTCAGCGGTAGGTTTGTTCATACTTCTGCAGTTAAGAAATTATCGTATTTCCTCAGCATTAACTAGTTCTGTTGTAGAACATACAGCCGTGGAAAGCTGCTGAGCTTTATATTATTGTGTCTTTTGTACAACTATTTGGAAGATTTGTTAGGAGTTCACTGTGCAACTTTTGACTGCTCTTTCCCCAGCTTTGTGGCGCCACCTTGTGATTATATGTCCATTTGCAGTAACGCGGTGTTGGAGCTGGTTTTAATAAATTTGCTGTAATCTCTGTAAACAAGGCTCGGAGGGGAGTCTGCTTGAAGAAGCCTCTTGATAATATCACACTGAGTAATGACACCTGTGTTATTTGTTTTTGTCTTCGCAGAGTTATTGAGAAAATCTGCAGAGCACACTCTGGTCGACATGGTGCAGCTGCTCTTCACAAGGTAAACCTGCTTGTGTTTGCCTCAGCATTGCCGAGATGGCCCTCTAAGGACAGAAAGATTCCACACTTCCACTTAAGGGCCTTCAGAAAAATCATCCAAAATGGTCATTATTTAGAGGTGGAAGGGGATGGAGGATTTGGCACGTTTCTCTTGGGCTGACCCTGTCAGACTGCAGAGAGACAGAGGTAGGGAAGGTTGCCTGGTTTAAGGTGTCATTTGAGGAGAGATGGACAGCCAAGTAATGAAGAGCTTTAGGATAGGGAACCAGTTTGAGGACAGAGAATGCAAACTTCACTCCAAAAAGGGGCGGGGAGGGGGCAGGGGAAAGTGCTCTAAAAAATATGGCTCTCTTCAGGAGAGAGAATAGACAATGTGTTAAATAGCCACATGTTGATTTCAAGCTGAGGACTTTGGCCTCGCATATCAAAGAGAATTTTAAACTCTCGAGATCATATGTCTTAGACAAATGTTCTGCCCTTTTCAGCACTCTTCAGGTAATTGAGATTACTTCTTTTAAAAGCAAGTAAGTTATTTAACTTCAAAACTGTTTCTCCAGATAGTGAAGTAATCATAGACTTTCTCTGGGTATTATAAAAAGGAAATGTGCAGATACACAAATACTTTTAGTTGGAAAGGATTGTAGTAAAACTAACAGCTTGTGAAACAGTTCTCATAATATTTTTTTTTCCTCATTGTCACACTCAGTTCCAGTGGGATCTCAGTTCTTTTTTTCTGTGCACCCTGTGTCATGCAGTGCACTGTATGAATGTGGGGCAGAGTCAAAATCAATCTCTCCAAAGAGGAGAGACTACATTACTTTTTCTCCAAATGCATACATGAATTTTACTTGGTGCTTATTCATACATTTATTGTGTATCCTCTTCTCTGTCCTTCTTGATAAAGCTTGGTTACACCACCACCATCTGTGCCTGTGGACATTGGGATAGAGAAGCAAGGCAAAGACAGCAACTGCCAGGGTGGTTTGGCCATCTTGCTTTCCAGAAGAAGAAATGGCCAAAGCTGTGCTGCAAGGATTTTATCCCTTCAGCAAGCAAAGATAGAACTGTACTAAAGGGACATAAGGGAGAGCAGTGTGTGTGGAGTTGTAGAGCCGTACGCATTTGTCATTTGGTAGCACAGGCAAGAGCAGTCTACCTCCTTGACTTCTGAAACAGGGACCACTTAGCTCAAAGCATTCAGCTTAAACTTAGATCCACTGAGCACCACAATTGTGTTTATATGATGCAGAATAGAGGATAACTATTGGGGTTTCTACAAAGTTAGTGAAAAGGGTTGCCATGACTAGTAATAACAGGTAAACTGCAAGAGTTCTGGTGCGGATGACACTCTGGCTCAGCAGCTGTTTTTAGCAGCATCAATCTGTTTTGAACCAATCTAATTAGTCCACTGCTGAAAACATACATTGAAGGAAAAAACCCTGTACTTACATGACCATTAACAATGAAAATCAATGTAGCAAAATTGCCATTAGCAGTAATAGCATGCAGAGCATCTCTCATCTGTGCTTAGGTTTTTTCCCAGAGCAGATTTGGGCAGGAAAAGAAACTGAAAGTGTCTCTCTTTTTTGGGGAAAATCTAATTTTTGTTTTCTAGTACCTGCAGCATGACTGGAAGGACCAGTCTGTTTTTTTCCCCTTCTTGTTAACCCAAGAAAGCTTATGTATTTTGGCTTGTTCTTTGTTTTTCAGGTTGCCTCAGTTCAAAGAAGAGCCTAAAAGCTACATGGGAACAAACATGAAGAAGGTAAGACTCAGCACTGTGTTGGCTGTTCTGCTCTTGTCTCAGGCTTGCGCTCATCTCTATATTGTTTGTTTTCACACTTGTGTTTCTTCATTCCTGCAAGTCCCTAGTTCACTGAAAGAGCATGTTTAACTACATAAGTGGACATAGCTTCATTATTTCTGTGGCATTAAGCCCACATAGTCCACTAGTGGATCTTGTTAATGATTCTGCTACCTAGGTGAGTCAGTCTGGATTCTGGGAACAGCCATCAGCTGCTGTGGGCTAGAAAACCCCAGCAAGTTATGGGACCTGATGGTGATGATGTCTGATCATTTGCTGTCTTCTGCTCTCTCTCCAGCTTCTTTCTCATCCTTCTTCATTCACTACAGGTCTAATACTGAGTTCTCAGGATGTATTTGTCCAGTTTTCCGTATGTAGAGCAGAAACACTTTGAGGCTGGTGAAACAGCATGAAAGCATTAGGAAATTGGGCTACTGTAGAAAAAGCTTTGGTGGCTTCTAGAAGGGGCAGCATTCTGTAGCAAAAACCTTAGTTCACATGGGCAATGCCATCTCTATTAGCAGCCAAATCATATTAGGCTGTTCTCCCTTTCCCTAAACGCACAATTTTCTGAGGGTGGAAGGTTGGGATTTGTTCAACACCACCATCTCCCTCTATACAGTGGGGTTTTTAGCTGCTGGATTCAGTATGACAAATACCATGATTGTGACCTTTACATGATTATTAATGTGATAATTTCTTAAGTGGATGGAGGTCCACTTGAGGAACTCCATATATACTTCTATACATATATATTCTTTATACTCCGTATAAACAATGTCAATAAAGATACAGGATTCTACTGTTGAGAGCAACAGGATGGGAAGAAGAGTGCTAGAGAAGAAATAAGCACCTTTGAACTTACACTAAATATTCTATTTATAACACTAAGGCTTCCACTCTTTATTTTTAATGATTTGAGAAAAGTGGCAATATCAGGTAAATATACATTTCAGAGCCAGTGTAGCAGTGTTTTGAGAGACTGAATGCTTACTTGTAGGAATCTGAAACTAGCTTGAGGCTTTACTTCTTGTGTAGTAACCTAATGGCTGCTTGTTTCTCTTGTTGTGGGAGAAGAGGCAAGATTTATCATGATAGTCTAAGGAAAGCTATAAGATACCAGACTAATGTACTTGCAGGTATCAGAATTTGTCATGGTCTCTGTAAAGAAGGCGTAAAGTGAAGGTGAATTTGAATTTAGGAAGGCTACCCTTATCAAGTGATGGCTGCTCCCAGCTCGGTTAAGTGATGCTCTGTCTTGTGTCTGATCTGTGCAGTTACCTTGTACTGTCTCTTCGCTGTGCATGCCAGGAGTCTGCCCTGCAGCCTTGCATTCTGCCAGGTTATTCTTCTCTTTGGGTTTACTTTGCTTTGTTTAAACCATGCATTTGCCTATCTTTCACAGATCTCTTCATGTCTCCTCAACAAACTGGAGCTAAGTAGTGGGGAACAGCCCAAAGCCCTGAACCAATTAGAGAGGGTATTGCTCTTTAAGAACCTGAAGGTCTCTCTCTCCCTTCTCCCTTCTTTCCTTATTCCCCTCTTCCTTCTCTTGTAAACACTACCTGAGAGATAGTTATGTTGTGTGCAGCAAATCTCCCTCCACTCATTTGACACAGCATGGCTTTTGGGGACAGTGCATGCAGTGGTTGCTTTGCAGTGTTGTGGCTGCAGCTGGAGCAGGCTTGGGAGGGAGAGACCCTTGTTTTACTGCAGCATTCAGTGTCTTGGTGAGTGCCACCTAAGACACCATCACAGCATCCTCTGAAGGAAGGGAGTTGGGAGAGTGTAGGCAAGATTCGGGGCCTCTATGACAGTGAAAAACTGAAGAAAATAAACATAACAAATGTAGATTGCTCTCTGAAGGCTCAAGTGTTTTGTATCCTAGTTGTTGATCTTGGTTATAGATGTATCAGCATACCTGAGGAGTCTCTTGACCCAGCATGCCTTAAACAGTTTTACTCAAGGTGAATCTCTGAGCTTTGTTACTTGATACAGGGCCACGGAGTTCAGTGTTCTTTAAAGTTTTTTTGAAGGAGACTGCTGTACATTTTCAACATATTTGGCCATGTTTCTACTGAAATTAAATATGGTTCCCAGCACAGTATTTGCTAATGGAGGATGAGTGGGGCTGAACTGAATTACAAAATGTGTTAGTCCCTGCTAGTTCCTCTAGAAAATACTTAGAAAGAAATACTGCAGGCCTGCAGATTGTTGGGTTTGAACCCATCATAGAAACCCTGAGAAACTAGTTTAGATGGGACCCTTCTCAGTTTTCCATGTTGGTTCATAAACTTAATGTAGCTTTAGTTCTTGTCTGCCAATAATGCTATTTGGTCTAAAAGGAGCTGAACAGAACATTGAGATGTGTTTGCCATTCTTTTGTCCTGTGTCTAAGGTCAGGAGAGTTTGGAAAGATAGCGGCTGGAGACTCACAGATTTATGCAGAGTTACACAGAAGAAAAGACCAAGAAATGTTTCCCTTTGCAGTAGAAAGTGTTGTAGCTAAACATTGGGTTCTGCGGTGGGAGTCAGGAGAAACCAAAATCTTAGTTTTCACAGATTTTGGGGGTGAATTATGTTCATAGTTGCCTAAGATGTATAAATACATTTCACCAGATAAAATTCATTAGTTGTTGCAGTACAGGCAGGTAGGTGAGATGACTGAACTGCCTCGGTGTCTCCAGGATTTGGATCGTGGACTGCGTTCCCTCTGCATGCTTTTGTGTCTTGAACGCTACTTGGTGTGCTGACCAGTTCCATGCTGCATCTAGAATGAGCTCATGTTTTAGTATAATCGCATTAGTTACTAATCATTGGCCCCTGCCCTTTTCTCTTGAGGCTTACAGTATCTTATGGAAAAACAAACGAGTGCAGGTAAGGTGGCTTGTAGAAAAATGAGATCTCATGGATCCTTTAAAAAGAATCTTGTAGTATTACGTTTTTCTTCACCTTCCAAGACCTTAGTTGGAGTTTTATTGTTAAAACCTCATCTATCAAAGGAAGCATTTGGAGTCTTGTAATTTTTTTTTTTTTCTTTTAGAATTTTGTGTACATGTTTCTTTATGCAAAGGTAACTCAAATAAATGTACTGGAATCTGTACAGAGTTCCAAGATTAACGAACAGTATCTCTGAGCTCCTTCTTTACTGTGATTTCTAAGAATGTTTTTTAAATACTAACTTCAGTCATTTTTACTGTGGAAATACAAGCTTAATTTAATCTGAAGGATCTTGGTAATTAGAAAACTAATGCAACTATAATATCACTGACCATGGGAGAGGGAAAGAGTTTTAGATGATGTTTAAAATTCAGGAGATTCTAATGATCTATTAAATTAAACGTACCTGGAACATTTAGTCAAGATGGCAACCGTAGGTTTAAAATCTCAGTCTGTTAACATGCAATGAAGCTTTCTAGTGAAATCAGGAAATGCCTTGGTATTGAAGGTAAAAAAAACCATTATAAATAGTTCCTTTAGTCAAAGACAAACTGTACAAGTTTTTTTTTTTTAATTTTTATGCTAACATAAAAAGCAAGATGTCATGGAATTGTTGCCTTTTAATGCAATACAAAATGCAGAATGAAAGATGTTTCTTTGCTGTCCTTTGATACATGTATTGTTTTAGAATTCCCAAACTCCGAGTTTGTTTGTTGAAACAACATATAGCCCCATGACGCTGATGAAACATTTCTATTAAGCATTTCTGTTTGCTTCTGCAATTTTTTTAAAGCTATGCAATTGTCATTGTAGTTCACTATCTCTTATTTGTAGGCAATAGCAAAAGAAATAAAAAGGGGGAGGGAGGAATTATATGGGAAGTAGTCCTATGTAATCCTAGTAGGTAATTCTAAAAGTATACCTGTTTGTGTAGAATGTGGAATAGTGGATGGTATGAGATGGAAACAACCTACTAGCTAATCTCACTTGTCTGTTAAATTGTCAAAAAAACCTAAACCAAAGCAAAAAAAAACAACAAAACCCCCACATAAACTTAGATTCTTGTCTGAATGCTTTATACTTTGGTTAAATGGGATTCTACAGAAATCAAAGGAGTATTTTTTTTGCTTGCCTGACTAAATTGTTTCCCATCTATGTGAAGCTGGTTTGACTCTGAAAGGTGGCACAGGTTCATCAAATTGATGAAAGATGGGCATATGTATTACGAACCTCAAGAGGAGGAATCTTGTAGTTAATGCAAAGTACAGGACAATCACTAAAATGGATATTGTGTCTGAAGTGCTTTTTTGAAAGGGCTACTGTTGAAGTGAGATGGTATTTGGTGTTGTGTGAGAGGGGAGATCAGAAATAGTAATTTAATTGTCAGCTTGAACCTTCTGATAGAATGGTTCAGAAGTTTGCTGTTTCTCATGAGCATGACTGAAGGTGAAAAAAGGGAGTTGACATGGTTAGCTCATAGCAGTAACTTGGTTTCATTTTGCTGATTCAATTCTGCACCCTGCTGCCACGACACCATCCCCCCACTCCCCCATTTTTATTAGTAAGTAACTTTTTACCTGGAAAATCATGGCAACAGGATATAGTAGTTAGAAGCAAAGTCAGTTATTTGAAATTATATGAAACAGACTTTCATGGATTTAACACAAAGTGCTTCCAAGTTTCCTTCCTACTCAAAGTAATTTGGTACAATGAACCTGTACTGGGTTTGCATAGCAAGGTTTTGGTAGAGGAGGTGCTACAGGGGTGGCTTCTGTGAGTAGCTGCCAGAAGCTTCCCCAGTGTCTGATAGAGCCAATGTCAGTCAGCTCCAAGACCTGCTGCTGGCCAAGGCCAAGCCCATCAGCAATGGTGGTAGCACCTCTGTGATAACATATTTAAGAAGGGGGAAAAAAAAACCCTGCACAACTGCAGCCAAAGAGAGGATTGAGAATATGTGAGAGCAACAACTCTGCAGACACCAAGGTCAGTGAAGGGGGAAGGGGAGGAGGTGCTCCAGATGCCAGAGCAGAGATTCGTCTGCAGTCTGTGCTGAAGACAGTGGTGAGGCAGGCTGTGCCCCTCCAGCCCACGGAGGTTAACAGTGGAGTAGATAACCAGCTGCAGTCCATGGAGGACCCCATGCCAGAGCAGGTGGATGCCTGAAGGAGGCTCTGATGGCATGGGAGGCCCATGCTGGGTCAGGCTTCTGGCAGAACCTGGGGACCTGTGGAGCAAGGAGCCCACGCTGGAGCAGGCTGGCTGGCAGGACTTGTGACCCAGTGGGGGACCCACTTCTGTTCCGGAAGGACTGCACCCCATGGAAGGGACCCACGCTGGAACAGTTAATGAAGAACTGTAGCCTGTGGGAAGGACTCATGTTGGAGAAGTTTGTAAAGCACCTTCTTCCATGGGAGGGACCCCATGCTGGAGGACGATGTGAGGAGTCCTTCCCCTGAGAAGGAAGTGGCAGCAACAACGTGTGATAACTGACCACAATCCCCATTCCCCATCCCTGTGCCGCTGCAGGGGAGAAGGTAGAGAACTCGGCAGTAAAGTTAAGCCCAGGAAGAAGGAAGGGGTGAGGGGAAGATGTTTCAAGATTTAGTTTTTATTTTCTCATTATTCTACTCTGTTTTGATTGGTAATAACTCGAACTAATTTCACCAAGTTGAGTCTGTGTTGCCCGTTGTGGTAATTGCTGAGTGATCTCTCCCTGTCTTTATCTCAACCCATGAGCCTTTCATTTTATTTTCTCTACCTTGTCCAGCTGAGGAAGGAGAGTGATAGAGCAGCTTTAGTGGGCACCTGGCATCCAGCCAGGGTCAACCCACTACAGAACCCTAAGTCTTCAGATTTTATTTTATAACTTACTGAAAAGGGGAAAAAAAATAAATATAACTATTTCTAGAATAGTTGGTAGGTAAAGTAAAACTGCCTGGTCCAATCAGCAGCTTAAGCCTTTAATGCAATAGAAAGGGAAGTTAATTAGAGGTGAAACATTAGAAATTGGCAAGAATGAAAGATAACATACATCAGTCTTACTTCAGTCACTGGGAAAGTTCTGGACCAGATCCTCCTGGGGCCTGTCACAAGTCAAATGAAGCATGTGATTGGGAAAAGCCAGCACAGATTCACCAAGGGCAAATTGTGCTTGACAAACCTGATTGCCTTCTATGACAGAGTAAACTGCTAGGTTTATGTGGGGCAAGTGGTGGACATTGTCTACCTGGATTTCTCCAAGGCTTTTGCTATGGCTCCCCACAGCCTACTCCTGGAGAAACTGATGCGTTATGCTCTAGACAAGTGGTCCCTGCGGTGGATGGGGAACTGATAGACAGGCTGCACCCAGAGGGTGGTGGTAAATAGCTCCTCTTCAAACTGGCAACCTGTCACAAATGGGGTCCCTCAGGGATTGATATTGGGCCCACCGCTGTTTAATATCCTAAGTGATCTGGATGATGGTATCAAGTGTACCCTGATGAAGTTTGCTGATAATAACCAACTAAGTGGGGAAGTGGACACTTTGGAAGGGAGAGCCACCCTCCAGGAAGACCTGGATAGGCTGGAAGAGTAGGTGAACAAAACCTTATGAAGTTCAACAAGGATGAGTGTAAGGTCTTGCACCTGGGAAAACATAATCCAGGAGTGCAGCATAGACTGGGATCTACCTGGCTGGGGAAAGGGACCTGGGGGTCCTGATGGACAAGCTCAATGTTAGGAAACAGTGTGCTGCACCAGCAAAGAAAGCCTATAGGGTGCTGGGTTGCATCAACAAGGGTACCACAAGCAGAGATAAAATGTCATTATCTCACTCTACTTGGCACTTGTCAGGCCACACCTGGAATACTGTGTTAAGTTTTGGTCCCCACTATACAAGAAAGATGTGGACAGTCTGGAGAGGGTCTAGAGAAGGGCCACAAAGATGATCAAGGGACTGGCAAGCCTGCCATAGGAGGAGAGGCTGAGAGAATTGGGTTTGTTCAGCCTTGAGAAGGTTTAGGGGAGACCTTATCACCATGCTCCAGTATTTAAAGGGTGGCCACAAAGAAGATGGGGACTCTGTTTTACAAGGAGTCACATGGAAAAGGTGAGGGGTAACGGCTACAAGTTACTCCTGGGAAGATTCCTATTGGACACAAGAGGAAAATTTTTCACAGTGAGAACAATCAGTCACTAGAATAATCTCCCCAGGGAAGGGATGGATTCCCCAACATTGGACACTTTTAAGGTTCAGCTGGACAGAGTGCTGGGCCACCTTGTCTTGACTGTACTTTTGCCAAGAAAAGTTGGATCAGATGATCCTTGAGGTCCCTTCCAACCTGGTATTCTATGATTTTTATATAGCACTATGAAGTGGTAAATAGGAAAGATGAGAGCACTGACAATTTTTACATGAAATGATCGTGATCCATAAGCATTTTGAAATCTACAGAATTTTATTTTTAGCTGTATGCTTGTCACACAAGTGTTTGTCAGAAGCTGTGATTTAGAAAGAGATTCTTGCTGCAAAATCTGGAAGAAATAATGAGCAAAGTAGTTCTGAATCTGTTGTTAATTAACAAGCTTAAAGAAACTGTAGCATAGCTAAAACTTGGGAATTAGTCATCAAACAAATAGAACTTGTGGTGTAAAGAAAAGTTACACAAATGGTTTACTGCACTGGGACATAACATTTTCACAAGCTTTGTTTAAATGAGAAGAATTATAGGCTGTGTACAGCAAGTTAGAATTCTAGCTGGAAAAGAGAAAGGCATGGAAAAAACAGTAGCAGGACCCAGGAGGTTTATTGGCATTTAAGAATAGTAGTAGCTGGAAGAAGGCAAGTTGCAGAAAAGGGAAGAGACCAAAGAATATAGGTGTCTTCTAGAGAATTTAAATCTGATACAAGGGATATAAGAAATAAGGAATATTATAGTCTAAAATATAATTTAACTGGGATAAATTTACAAAGAAGAATACCAAATAGGGACAAGTACTGAAACTTGCTGAGTGGTTTCCACTACATGCAAGGTATCTGTTCAGCGGTTAAATTTTTCACCCCAAATTGAAGAGGTCTGACAGCATCAGAAAAGCTGACTGCAACTACCAAACCCAAGAGTGAGTGCAATCCTGCGCTTAGAGGAACTTATTTTAGAAGGAAGCTGTTTTCAGGCCTGCTGTTGCCATTGTCCATGTGACTAAATACTGTATTGTTTTTAGGAAGTTTTGGAGTATCTGTGTGTGCCTGTAATGATAGCCCTCTGCAGCAAATGCCACACAGTCTGCATTGCTCCTGCTGTGATTCTTGTTTGCTTGATCAAAAATATAAGAACTAGAAATAGGATACTGGTCAAGAAGGATGTCAAAGGTTAGCTTGGATTTATATCTGAAGATCAGTAATGACAGAACACGGGTGAAAGTAGAACATGGTTTGTTTCTAAACCACTAGGGTGATATTTACAATGTGTCATGTACCAGGCGTGAGTGAAGTGTTAGTGAAACTGTTGTTAAAAGTGAAAGATAGCTGGAGGAAAATGAACATGGCATTGCTATGAAGATGAAAACTGAATTGGGGCAAGAGATAAGTGTTAGAGCTGCAGGTTGCAGCACGAGTCTGGGTGTTCAGGCTTCATTCTCAGCCTTCATGTATAGATGATGAAATTTTAATTGAAAGTCAAACCTAACTAATAATTGCTTATATACTTTAATTGATGACCTTTAGAAGTCTGGAAAAAAGCTTGGAAAAAAGAAGTTGGCAAAAGCTGTGATATTTCAGATGTTCTTTGAAAATCCATTTGAGATGTTAGGTCTAAAAGAATTATTTATCCTAATGCAAATCTAGGAGGTATTGATAGGGAAGAGGGAGTGCAGTGGTAATTGAACTCTTAATTATATATTATAACAGAGTAACTGCAGTAAATTGTCCCTTGATTGAGGCGTGGAGTGTTGGCTAATAAGTGGGTAGTGGGGAGTCAGGGGCTGGTTTGCATGATTTTGAGGTGCTGGTTAATTTGTGTGAAATATTTAAGTGCTGTTGCCTGACTTTGAGGGTTTTGAGACAGCCTTTGTGTGTTGGCTTGTGTAATCCACTGTGCTACATGGTTTTGCTATACTGATATTCTTAATGATTATTGGTTTTCAGTTGAAAATGAGAGCTGGAGGAATGAGTGAATCATCAAAATGGAAGAAGCAAAAGAGATCACCAAGGCCTCCTCGCCACGTAACGAAGGTCTCTCCTGGGACAGAACAGCCAGCAGCCAATGTTAGTAACACCACAGGTAAGTTGAAATCTGTTTCCAGAGACCAGACAGCATCCGTTCTAGAGCTGTTTTGGAATCAGTCTTTATTTCATTTATCTTAGCATGTTGTTTTGCATTAGGTTTTTTTATATTACTTCTCAGTGACTATACCAATAAAACATATCATAGCTTTTCAGGTCCAGGCTAATGAGTTTGAAGGAGATGAAGTATGTATTGAAGGAGCAAAGCATAGCCCTGTGGTTGACTTGACAGCATTTCTCTGCCTTCAGTGTGCTACAGGGGTGGTTTGTACAAAAGGGAAGTTGGAGGGTGCAGCAGGTACATGAAAGAGGTTGAGAACAAGAACGATGGTAAGAGGAGAGCTAAGGGGAATGGAGCTGGGGAGAAGGTTTCCTGCAACAGGAGATTGCTGACTTAAGTAATATATTCTTTCCTGTGTTCCTGAAGGGTGTACTAAAGGGTGTGGTTGTAGTGGTAATGAGAGAGGAGCAAAGTGTGACTGGTGAAAATGTACAGGTAGAACTGAGGGGTGTGCAGAAATCAAGGATTTAAAAATGAAGAGGTCTCTCACTACAGATGTAAAGACTGAAGGTCTGCACCCACAGTCCATGAAATTTGAATAAAGGGATACACTCTGTGGGAGAGGGAAATATGGGGTGTGCTTATGACTGTTATGGGAAGAGTAAAGACCTTGATATGGTAAGGAAGCATCAAGAGTCATGTAGGGAAAAAGGTAGAGGCAACAGCAAAACTACCAGAAGGGGGGATTGTGCGCAGGAAACTAGTGGGTATCTGCATGAATCCTTTTTCACATGCTTTGATTCAATCTGCAGAAGTGACACAGTATGTGACTAGTGCTACAAGCTCAAGAGTTTAATGTTGGGGGCTTCCATATTCTGTTGTTGTATAGGAGTAGACTAAATAGTTACAACTGGTTTTAACCTCTCCTCTGGTTAAATGAGTTCCTCTGGATGCAAAGTACCCTGTTGTGCACTCTACATTTTGATGGTTCAGACATAAGCATTAACAGTGAAAGGAAACACACAGAAAAATAGAAACAATAACTATGTAAAATACCTAGTTCTTACACTTATTATGTCACAGGAAACTATTCAGTGTAGTGTGAACGATCCCAAGTGTGTTTCTACAAAACAGCATGATTGAGGAAAACCAAGGAAATAATAAATATGATCAAATTACATGTAACTCAAAACATACATCCAGATGAGAACTTCTCTACATAGGTCATCATTATATTTAAGCTTTCAAATAGGTATTAAATTCCATTAAACAGCATTATAACTCCTGTAACATTTTAGAGAGAACGTTGATTTGTGTTACAAAGCATGTCATTAACTCTGACCTTGTAGTGCTAGGGAGTGTATTAATGGTGCTTTTTAGGCCAGAATCCTGTCTTAACAGCTGAAGAAGAAAAGATTGCAAAATTGATCATGTATTCCATTACATTTCTTAAAAATCTGGTAATATCCTGCTACTTGTTTAAGACATTTCCAACAATCAGGTCAATAAAACACCAGCATGCAAAACCATACACATTTCACGTGTAAATTCGTAACATAACTCTGATTTGTGCCATTATTACTGTGCCCTGCAGTATATCTTCTTTTTTAAATATTTGTTTTACATTTTTTTAAGTTCTCCTCAGAACCCTAAGTGCTGCAAATATGTGGGTTCTTTCTAAAGGAAAACTTAGATTCTTGGAGCACTGTCTCTTATTTAGAAATAGTAAAAATCTTTCACTACTCCATTTCAGACTCATTTGAATTCTATTGCAATTCCATTTGTTTAGGGAGAATTAAAGAAATAGGTCTTGCCTTCCAATCAAGTTAAAATTTTCACTTTGAAAGAATGACTAATTCTTGATGCAAATCTTTAAAGTGGTTGTGCTGTATCAAAGAGTAAAGTACACCTTTTGGACTATCATCAGATTTTATAGAAACCATCTACACCCTTTAACTATGTGAATTATCTTATTTGCCGAGTCTGTCAGATTCCAACTATTGTGTTTAACTTGGAAAGCTGATAGTATCTTACCTGTTCACCTATTTAATTCATTAATACCTACCAAAAGAGAGCTTAGTTTATCTGTGTTCTCTCCATTAATGCATAACTAACTGAGATCATTTATAATGTGAAGTAGTGATCAAAGTAATTCTTAGTTGCTGTATTCAATGTATGAATTTGCGGTTGAGGGACAGAATAATACTGATCTTTTTGCTTCTGTTTCTCATCAGCAAGCGGAGTTACTTTCATAGATGCTCCTTCTCCCAGCTCCTCTGGGAGCTCAGAAAACGTTTCATCTGTTGTCAGCCCTGCTACAGACAGTGGTTTGGAGTTGTCCTCACAGACTACCTCCAAGGAAGACCTGACAGACTTGGACCAAGTCGCTTCTTTGGGACTTAATGCAGGAATGCCTTCCAGTGAGGCCAAAGTCACTGAAAATCAAAATCAGCCTGAACTCCAGGTACATGGATATAACTTATAAAGGAAAGTTCCAACTCCAAGCATAATTAGTTGAGGGTTTAGCACACTCACTCTCTTTCTGTCTCTCTTTTTGGTCATAGGGTATATATTCTATTTCACAGTTTAGGGTCAGAATAAAACATTCCTCACTGTAAGCGATTTGTAAATTCATGAACATTCATTCTTTGTTTTCTCTTGAGACCATCCCCACTGGCTCGGAAATTATAACTGTGCAGCCCAACAATGCACCTACATAGCTAGTTGTACTCTTGCTGATACATTAACCTTAATTAAAGCAGAAATTGTTAGAGGGAAAGACAGAGGAAATCTGCAGAAGTAATTTTATTATATTCAGTGAACAATTTGCATGAGTTTGTAGAAATTCAGCTGTTGGTGTTTGTGCACATGCATTGCTGTTGCTAGGAAATATAACAAAACTGAACCAAGGCATTTGTCAGTAAGTTTTCCTCTGTGTTGTCTCTGCTTCCCCTTCAACATTATTACCATTGAGAGGATGGATTAAAGCTCCATCCTTCCCTCTGAGAGGGAACCTCTCAGAGCTGAGAGTCAGAGATATTTTGAGTGCTAAAAATGCTAAGAAGGCATAGATAAGAATAGTGTGCTGCAATTATGTAGCATTTAAAACCAAAAAATGAGCCAAAACCTAACGTCAGGTGCAGTAAGAACTGATAGGTTATAGGAGTATTTTCAAAGTGAAGTCCTTATTCATGCAACCTAGAGTTATGTAAAATAGATAAGAACTAGATGGAAAGCGCAGAGAGGGCTGCAGGTTATCTAGAGGCATTCTTTACTCTTAAATTTTGTTTTTCTTCTCCTCTTCCATTAGTGACCTGTGTAGTTTTAATAGTTCTGAATGAACAGTGAACAGATAAGTCTTTCTTTTAGTTTGTCTAATGCTTGTTAACTCTTGTTTTGCTTCTTTTTTTCTCAAATGACTGATATCAATGAAGAATGAAAGTCTGAGGGAGGAGAAGACCCAGTCAGCTTCTGTCGAGTCTATTCCTGAGGTCCTGGAGGAGTGCACATCTGTAGCAGAACATTCTGACTCTGCCTCAGTTCATGATATGGACTATGTAAATCCCCGAGGTGTACGTTTTACTCAATCTTCCCAAAAAGAAGGTGAGAGTTTGGAAATATTGCTAAAGTCCTTTCTCCCTTCCACCATTCTATTTCACTTTCTGCTAAGAGAGTGATAAGCTGCTGTCCCTCAGCAGGTCTGTAACAATTTAATTTGTAACACTTGTTAGGCACCTGCTAAAAGCAAAAGCAAAGTTAAGAGTGCTAATCTCTCTTTTTCCTTTAGGAGCAGCACTGGTCCCATATGGGCTACCATGTATTAGAGAACTGTTCCGTTTTCTTATCTCGCTCACCAACCCTCATGACCGCCACAACTCTGAGGTGATGATCCACATGGGGCTGCAGCTGCTAACTGTTGCCCTGGAGTCAGCACCCATTGCAAACTGCCAGTCCCTCTTGGGACTTGTGAAGGAGGAGTTGTGTCGGCACCTATTTCAAGTGAGTCTGGCTTATGCTAGCATGGCATATGGCACTAGGCAGTCAGATATTAATTTACATCAAAGAGTCTATTGGAATTTAGTATTCTGAGGTTTGGCAGGTCACAGTCTTCAAATAAGCTCTCTGCTGCATTGCAATGAGAGCACAATTGCACCAGTGAAGCAGTGCTGTTGCAAAGCCAGAGAGGTGGTCATGTGCTATTTCCTTCAATCCAGGGCCAAGAAGGGTGAAGCTGATTTGAATCAACTATTACTGTGGGATAACACTGTATTTTGATATAATTGGTTTTGAGGTAATTATGGATGCAAGTTACCAGCTTAGAAGTAGGCAGGACCTTTGGAGTACCAAGCTATTAACTGCACAAGGGCCATCTCTGAGGCAGGTCTTCTCCCAAGATCCTTCTCCACTAAGGATCTATGGGCTTGGCAAAAGAACAAAATGGTAGTAGGAAAAGTGTTACCACAAGCAGAAGGGGATTAAGTATATTCATTATCAGTAGCAAAAAGTGAGACTAGGAGGTTGAATAAGGGATTGGGGTTTTTAAATAGCATTGCTATAGGAGGCAATGTGTGGATCTCAGGGCTGTTGCAGGTGATGCCTGCAGTGTCATGGTGCTGGTGCTTATAACACATAATGACTAGCCTTTGTAATTCTTAAAAGTATTTTTTGATTTTTGGTTCAGCTGCTGAGTGTTGAACGGCTCAATCTGTATGCAACCTCCCTCAGGGTGTGCTTTCTTCTCTTTGAGAGCATGAGAGAGCATCTGAAATTCCAGCTGGAGGTGAGTTTTTTGAGTATCACTGGGTGCCTAGTAAAAGTTTATTGGGCATCAGTTACATGCATATAGCTAGGCAAAATATCAATTTACCTTTGTATAAATGACTCGGGGTTATTGGTAGGCTATGTAGGCCTTTTCTTGCGGAATAATGAAATGTCTTTGAGATTGGTGTACTGCACTGCCTGCCTTCATGCTGATTTTTTTAAAATGGTAGATCCAGGTGCACTGAATGGCAGAACTATTTGAAACCTTTTTACAACCTCCTTCAGAATCAGCCACCATCAAAGATGGAGTGTCATGTGGGAAGATGAAGATTAAATCCATTTCTGTAGTCCTCAAAGCTATTCACTGTCCTGCTTTCTTTTTTCTTTCCTTAAACTGAGCTGCCCTGTGTTTCTGCCAGATGTATGTCAAGAAGCTGATGGAAATAATCACTGTGGAAAACCCAAAGATGCCCTATGAAATGAAGGAGATGGCTTTGGAAGCCATTGTTCAGCTGTGGAGGATTCCCAGTTTCGTGACCGAGCTCTACATTAACTATGACTGTGACTACTACTGCGCCAACCTCTTCGAGGAGCTCACCAAGCTGCTCTCCAAGGTGCTGAACCACTGGCTGGGGCCGCAGCGGGCTGGGGGGAGGGAGGGGACAGGGGGATGCCACTCAAAACAAGGGTAGGCACAGATGCAGAACTTGAGAATAGGAGTGGTTGAAAGATTCAGCCTGAGTAGTCTGTAGGGATGAAGAAGGCCATTTAGCATTTGGAAGCTGAAGAAGAAAGAATAGCCATGATGCCTTAATAATGTCAGAGCAAATAAACCATGAAGTATATGCTAGAAAGCTGTGTATGAAAAGTTAGGGTGTTCTGTTGCATGCTTTAGGCTTCCCCAAGCTGTGGGGGAAACTTTCTTCCCTCATTATGGTGAGAGCGGCATGAAAGTTGACTAATACTTATATTTTATTTCCCAGAATGCCTTCCCGGTTTCTGGACAGCTGTATACTGTCCATCTGCTGTCTTTGGAGGCATTGCTGACAGTGATAGATAGCACTGAGGCACATTGCCAAGCCAAAGTGCTGAGTAACATACATCAACAAGAGAAGGAAGTTGTCAAATCCAGACCAGAAACCATGAACAGCACCAAAGAAACAAGCAATAGTAAGACCCCTTTCTTTGATATATTGGTATTAAGCTTAGTCTCATGCTAAACTTGCAGATTTCATTTTGGTAACTGACATAGTAAGCTCCTTAAATATATGTTTTCAGTCTTCCTTTGCATGTTTTATAACTGAACACTGAAGTTTAATAACCTTGCTGTTTATAAAATTTACAGATATTAAAATGTGCCCCTCATGTGAAGCTTTATATAAAAGCCATGTCAACACTGGCAGTCATAACAGAAGGACCCTATGGCATGGAATTCATGTAGACAAAATACTGAGGATACTGAGGAATCACAGTTACCAGGGGGAACTCCTTTGAATAAGCACATGTTCAGTTTAGAGTGATCAGTTCATTATTTCTCTGTTGCTAGATTTTTCCTTCCTTGGCTTATGGATTTCTTTGTGTGGCTTTTTTGTGCGATTTTTTTTTTTTTTTTTAAAAAAAAAAAACTTCTACAGATAATGAGAGAGTACTTAGTGAAGGAAGATCTTCCACTGCAGCCTCAGAGCCAGCTGGGGCACGTCCTCCCACCAGTGGGTGCCTTATGGCTGACCAGATGAAGGAGGGCTGCATGGAATTGGAAGGAGGAAGTGAGGCAGGTAATAGTCTCCGTGGTGCCCTGACAATTGTGAGTGTGTATATGCTGAGAATGGTCCTGACATTTGTTGCACTGGTCCTGCTATTCTGTAGACCACTGTAGCTATTGTGTTTTCAAAATTAGAGGGAGGTATGTAGTGAATATTTGTTTATTATATGTCTGCTATATATGCCCACTAACTGTTGCATTTCTTCTGGGAGGAGGTTAGACCTGGTGGGTCACTTGGGGGAAAAAGTGTGTGAAATTAGTGCTTAGTATTTTTAAGGTAGTCGGGGGCTTATCAGAGAATCAGTAATGTAGGTAGTCAAAATAGCCAGAAAATTAAATCCTGTGGTTGTGTGAAATTGTCCAGGACAGGAAGCTACTATGCAATTATGCTGAAGAAAATGTGGGTGAGAGAAATGTAGTAATTGAATAGTAGGAGTGTGAAGGCCATTTGCAGGGCAGCACACTGCAGCAAGACTCCATGACTGAAAGTTATGTTAGGACACTATAGTGAGCTGAGTGCTGCTCTGGGGATAGGTTTGACTCTAATGATGCTTTGTCCTTCTAGCTGAGAAGAGTATGCCCAAGAAGCCTACTCGATTTTCTTGTATCTTTCCAAGCCCTCAGGAACTTATGCAGATTAAGAACAAAAAGAAGGTATGATCTGGAATATACTACAAGTGGATCTTTAAGTGTTCTCCTGGTTTCCCATCCCATGTGGGCTTTGCATGACTGGTCATATCTCAGAAATTTTAAGTTCTAGTCCCTGCTGATGTGAATTAAATAGTCACTGAAAATCCTGTTACACTGCTGAGAGCGCAGTAATTATTATCTGTTCTGATTTGGTTGTGCTAGAAGTTGCAAGAGGTGTTGGGGAAATTTTGTGACACAATTTGTAAGCTAGGTCCATCTGATTTCTGGGTGGCAAAGTTGCTGGATCTAGTTTGCATTATACGGAGATAATCATGTACTTTCAAAAAGGGCAGGTTCCCTACTCTTATCAAAGCTGTAAATGAGGAGTGTACCAAGAGGCCCATAGTAGAAATTAAGAGTCTAGCCTGCTATTCAAATTTGTTCATTCCCATGGTTGCTTTATCATAAGGGTGACTGAAAAGATGGTCTTGATTGTGGCAAAGCCATTCTTTGTCTAGATGCCTGTTTCTTTGAACCTCATTAATCCAAATTATAGTCTAAACTTTGTACAGCTTTTCCATTCCCTGAGTGGTTCTAGTCTAGGTCTAGTGTTGACAAAGGTGCTTCATGCTGATGGCTTTGTATTTGTCTGCTGTCTTGTGTCAAACATCAAGTACTGGCCTGCTTGTTCACCTCCAGAGACAGTGGATGAATATGATATCTAAGGTCCCTGTGGGTTACACAGGAACGTGGGTTTTTTGATTGGGTTTTTGGGTTTTGTTTCTTTGTTTGTTTTTCATTCACAGATGTTCTTTGTGCAGATTATGTTCTCTTTGTATAACATATACATGAGGTAGTTTATTTAGGAAGTAAGAGATTACTAAATTTTAATATGGAAATGATACATATTCTGGATGAAACATGAGTGGCCATAGTAGTTGTGGGGTAAGGAGCCACATGATGTAGTGGAAAAATAAATTAATATATTTGAATGATTCGTTGGTGGTACAGAGAAAGGGTTTTGATATGTACCTAACTAAAAGGCTTCTGACTTTTCTCTCCAGCATAAGTGGGTTTATTTTACATTATTATAAGGGACTGGCGGTTGTATTTGTTTAAACTTAGTTAAAAAAATACTGAAGGAAGTACAACAGATCTCATGTTGATCTGTGCTTTGTGATCCACTCTGGCAGTCTCTGGATCTGAATGTAATTTAAGGCATTGCTTTCTCTAGGAAGTCTAGGCTGTACTTAGGAATGTGGTTCTTTACCTACAACACAGTGCTGCAGTGGGATAATGCTAACCAGCCTCTTGAGCCACAGGGACAGTGGGGGGAAGTGATTGTCAGCACGGTCTTCAAAGGAACCACTGAGTTTTGACATTAACTAATTTCTAAGACATGAATATTGATTTAGTTACCGTTTCATTTGTAATCCTTTGCTTTTTATTATATCTAGCTTTCATGGAAGCTTTGCTGATGGACTTTGTGTGGAAGTCCATTGTTGAGAAGGGAGCTTGCATAGTGCTTCCACTGTTTTAACTGAAAACCGCTGATAATACTCCCATTTTTACTATGATGGAAAACAAGGTTTGAAGAAATCAAGAGCATTGCCAGTGACTGAGAGTTCCTTAAAGAAAGTTCCAGGTGGTCCTAGAAAAAGGGCAGTGCCTTACGCTACAGCAGAGGGCAGAAGGGTGTTCATAAATCTGTTAGTTTGCCCAGGGAAAATCCTTTCCTTACCCTAAATCTGCTAATGGTTTCATCCTGAACATGTAAACGGGGCACACAAAACATTCAGCATAAGTAATGTTGATACTGACATGACACCAGTATGTTCTGCTTCCTTTAACCTCTGAAGTACTAAACATTATCAGAGCTGGAAGGAGGAAAAAAGCAAAATAAAAGCAGAAAACAAATTATGCATCAAATGGCAATTTGGAAATCAATTTCTTTGATGTTTCCAAAGGCAATGGCCAGAAGCTCTGAACCATGGGACTGACATGATCATAAATGCAGTGCAAACTGCCAGCAGTCTGATCTCCTTTCAGATGGTCTTAAGAAGTATAATCAGTCCATAGAATACCCTGAGGCTTGAGTTGCAGGATTTACAGTTAAACAGAAATGCTGCTAGCATCATACAGTCCCTTCAGACCTGCTACACCAGGACAGCACATGGTTATTATTTTGTTACGCCCTCACTGGATCTTTCTGTGCTCCATGCTGTTTCAGGGTCTGTGTTTTCACTGCAGTTTGAAGATGTTCATACAGGCAGGGAAAGCAGAGAACAGAGGGCTGGTGGCTTCTGAGGTACTGAGAAGCCCAGGGGAGCTAGTAATCATGATGGTCACGAATTTAGTTCACTAGGTCATTGCTAGCAGTTTGATCGTGATAGGAGCTAACAGGGAACTGACATTTATTCTGGTGCCTTAGTAAAGTTCAAACAGTTGTTTGTGCTTTTGGTTTTTCTGAACACCACCAAGAACATTCAGTTAACCCTTTCTTGGTAAGGTGTTTTATTACACTGTGGCTGTGGTACAGTCTAGTTTCCTAAAATAAGACTCAAGCAGGGCAGAGTAGTTGACTTCCCTTCAAAAACACTCTTGCTCTTCCCAGCCTACAGATAGCTTTGTCATGCTGGAATACCAGATGTTCCTGGGACCACGTCTCACTAGCAGAATGTCTTCTTGTTCTTAGTTTAAGCTTTTGTAGCACTTATTCCTTGCACCTGCTGAATAAGTACCAACGATTCCTGCTTCATGTCTTCTGGCAGTGAGGTAGAGTATGAGAGCCTAGAGCCAAAGGGGACAGAAGAGGGCATGGAGCAGTGCTGCTTTTGTAACTGGGTAAGGTTGATCTTGCCACATGTCTGGGGTTCATTAGAGACCTTCCTCTGCTCTGTTTACATATCAGAGCAGGTGAGGCATTTGGGGTAGCAGAGCTAATTGGTCAGTGAAATGTCAAAGCTTTTCAAAGACGGCAGCTCATGCTTGCTCCTTCCAATATTATTTGATAGCAAATCCTTATGCTGAATGCAGGGTTTCTGGCCTTGGTTAGCCTTCTTGCTGGATTACACAGTACAATAAACTCGATCATGGTGAGGTTGATCTATTTTCTACTTTGCTTTTTGTTCAAATGCCAAGAACAATCTAAAGTAAGAAATGCACTTCAAGCTTGTAATTATCAGACTCTCCTTCAGCTCCTGATAACTGGCACAGAGCAGTTCAACCAGAAGCCAAAGAAAGGGATACAGTTTCTGCAGGAGAAGAACCTTCTTGCCACCCCCATCGACAACAATGAGGTGGCCAGGTGGTTACGGGAAAATCCTCGCCTGGACAAAAAGATGATTGGGGAATTTGTGAGTGACCGTAAGAACATAGACTTGCTGGAAAGCTTTGTTGGGTGAGTATCTTTCTGTATCTCTTTAATCAGAAAGGGGTGAAATTTAAGAGTTCAGTGATTAAAAAAAAAAAGCAGTAGAACAGTAATTCCTGGAGGCATTGGATTTGTATCTCTTAGTTCTTTGTGTACCACCATGCCTTAATTTATGCATTTCTTGATTGTGGTAACACCTTAGATACATACTATGGTATGATATTCAAGCTCCTTTCAGTAGGGCCAGTCTTCATGAAGACTGGAGAGATGATTACATACATAATCACCTGTAGGATTGCTGACTCTCTTTTATTGTTTTTTGCCTGTTCACGTTATATTTCTTCTTTCTTCACCCTCCCCTCTTTACTGTCTGTTCTCTGTGAAATCTGTTATTCTGATGCTGAAACAATCAAGATTATAGGCAGTAAGTGTATCCTACCTTTCCCATCCTGTTTCAGTTTCTCACTGCATTTTACTCTTCTTGCAGGACTTTCAGCTTCCAAGGTTTAAGGCTGGATGAAGCTTTACGACTTTATTTAGAGGCCTTCAGATTACCAGGAGAGGCACCTGTAATCCAGAGACTGTTGGAAGCCTTCACAGAACACTGGAGGGTGTGTACTTGGTGGGCGGAAAGCTCAAAACTGCATTCTTTCTTGTGCATCTGCTTGACGTGTTGGATATGTCAGATGAAACTGCCTATATAAGCTTACTGTGCCCTGTGGGCAGCAGCTCTTGCTTTGTAGTAGATGGCAGTGACACATAGATACCCAGGGTGCTTTTTAGAAGCTGGAGCCACAGCCTGGGGTTTTTGTTTGTCCTGGAGATGGTTCAGTACCGTGGGAAAAAAAATGGCTGTCTTTGGTCACTGATATCACTGTTCTTGTATGACTAATTTGTGCATTCATTTGCCTTTCAGAGATCAAATGGGTCCCCATTTGCTAATAGTGATGCCTGCTTTGCCCTGGCCTATGCAGTTATTATGCTGAACACCGACCAGCACAACCATAATGTCCGCAAGCAGAATGTCCCAATGACTCTGGAGGTGGGTGCTACCATTGTAGGCACCTGTCTTCCCAGGTTTTGACAGCAACGTAGTACCTGTTTTTATCTCAATGACATTAACTTTTTTCCCTGGCATTCATCACTCATGTACACAATAAGTTGATGTGCAGCACTGAAGTTGAGTACAATTGGGGGGGGGCTGTGGGCAAGGGGCAATCTGAAGAAATACTAGCTTAGCAGAACAACTTGCCAAGTTTGTCAAGAGGCTTGTGTGTGTGTGTGAGCAAACTGTATCCTAAGGCATAGTAGGAATGAGAAGGGTGTTGAACCGCTGTGGACTTACAGAGAGTTCAAGTCCTGTCTGTGAGTGTCGGTGCAGTGGTACGGACCTGTCCTTCTGATGTCTAGCCTCAGCTAAGCATGTTGTGTCGTGTCTCTGTTATTCCTTGTGAGCAGAGACAGGGGTTACTGCACACTACTGCCACTAAGAATAGCATTTAATTTTTGAACTTTGAGGCTGCATGTTGAAGAACGCAGGAAAATGTCTTTCTGGTCCCATGAAAAACAAGTGGAGCACTGATCCTAACCAAGCAGTTAAAGCTGGAGATGTTGGGAATTAATGTTGGTGTAACTTTTTTCAGGAGTTTCGGAAGAACCTGAAAGGTGTGAATGGAGGCAAAGACTTTGAACAGGACATATTGGAAGACATGTACCATGCTATCAAGTAAGAATCAACCTGTCATCTCCTTGTACGCAGAGAGCAAACTAGAGTTGATTGGTCTATGAGACCTCTAGAGAGTACAGAGACTCATGGATCATGTGCCAGTTTGCCACAGACCAACTTCCAGCTCCACGTGGGGCTGTAGTTACAAGTGATTGCACTGGATTTTGTATCTTTGGATTCTTGCCATGGTATTTTAATCCACAGAGCTTAAGCTACAGTTAAAAAATACATTACTTCTGTCAACATGCGAAAGAATGTCTGAGCAAGACCAGCACATATGAAATGCTGTATCTCTGTTCTCCAAGCCAGGCCTCTAGATTTCTTTAGAACTTTTTATGCAGTGCTAGAGATAGTATCTCATCCCCAGGACAGCACTGGTGCTCTGACATAACATGTTTAGGTCTGCTTCATACGTTCTCCTTTCGAGCTCTTCATATGAGGCTGCTATCTGCACCAATCTCTTCTGCCACCCTTGAAGCTCTTGGCACACTGACCAATATTTGAGGAGAATTCCTGGTGGCTGAAGCCCTTTTGTGCACACACTAGCTCTGGGCAGGGATCTTTAATAATAGCTCAGAAATCTAGTTTATCAGTAAATCCAGGCCCAGCCAATTTGAAACTGAGGGGATTACATCTCTGAGGAGACAGGATGTGACTGATTCGCAGCTGGTTTCAATCTGCAGTAGCTCAGGCTGGAAGCAGGGCAATGTGATTAGACTGACCTTACCTTTTGATCCTTCTCTGGAAAGGTGGGGATTCTGCCTGTACTGAATATCTAGAAATTCTTCAAGAGGTAGCTCTAGCTTTCAAATAGAGCTCTAGTTTTGATTGGCCTCTCTCCCCTCAGGGTGTTCTTAATGTTTTGAATAGTACCCTGAGAATATCCTCATATCTTTCAGTTATATTTCTGGTGCTTCTGTCCTCATCTATTTCCCTTTACTCTCCCTTCACCAGATACTTCAGCTTTTTCAGTGTGTTCTGTGGCTAAAACAATTGGTGTATCATTTCAGCATTGCTCCATCTTAGATTGCCTCAGTGTTATAGTTGAGATTGAAGAACTGTTTGTTTTCTTTGTATTATTGGGGGGGGGGGGAAATCAGACTGTAATCTGTACAGAGTAGTGCATGATCTCTTCAGGATCTCAGCATTTCACTTTTGAGCACAATTTCATTTCCTGAGACTTTCTAAGGAAACCCATTCACTTCTGTTAGTATTAATCAAATATGGGTTCTTAGATAACATAAGCTATTGACTGCAAACATGTTTTCCTATATAATCTCTGTAATGATTGTTCTTGTTAAAATATACAGGCACCTGAAACAGAAGAGCTTACTTCTTATGCATAAATCAAGAGAGGTTTTTATAGTTGTTGTTGTTGTTAGCATATGAAAATTGCTTCTTTGGCAACTGAAGCACATTTTTTTTTACTTGTTGCAGAAAGAGCTCTACTTTTGAGATTGGCTGAAATCTACTATTCTTAGTAGATTTGAAACCATTGTTCAATTAGTTGGTCATTTGCAGAGAGTTATATCTTGTGCAGTGTTACCAAAGTCTAGGGAGTATGTATTTAGGCTTGATATATTTTAACTGGGTACTGCAAGTACTACTTGGCATTAATCATAATTGATTTATTACTGCATAGCCTTGATCCAGTTAGAGTAAGGAGCTGTGATACCCTGAGTATGAATCACCCATCATACATTTGGTTTATTGCTTTATCTTTAATTTTCCAATACTTGGCTTTCTCATATTTGTTTTTGGCATAACAGGCATATTTGCATTATTCTTATACAAAGGTACTCATGCCTACTGTTGCCTGCAGTGGTATAACAATTTAATTTTTTTTATCTGGGAGTAATGAGATATGTAGAGCACTCTAACAGGGTGAGAGTTGGGGTGAGGGGGTGACGCTATACCAGTGTGCTGTCCAAAATTTCTTATCCTTCAACTGCAGTATGTGTTGCACTTTGCACTTTTAGTGTTAGATAGCTGCTTCTTCAATACTATTCTTACATGGTTGCTGCTGGGTGCTGCTGAGAGCCACCACACTTTATATCCAGGATATCAAAGAGGGGCGGGAGAAGCAGGCAAGCCTAGGAAAATAGAATGTTTCAGGAGCTGGCAAAATCACTCCAGAGTGGGTATCGCTTAGCTTTGGGACCATGTAATGAAAGGCACTGTGTAAATGTTAGGTTTGGCTCAGAATGAAAAATTCAACCTTTCTGCCTTCCTCCCTTGTAGAAATGATGAGATAGTGATGCCAGAAGAACAGACGGGCCTGGTGAAGGAAAACTATATCTGGAATGTCCTGCTACATCGTGGTGCCACCGATGAGGGCATATTTCTCCATGTGCCTCCTGGAAGCTATGACCATGATCTCTTCACCATGACATGGGGCCCAACCATTGCTGCACTTTCTTATGTTTTTGACAAGAGCTTAGAAGAAACAATCATCCAGAAAGCTATCTCTGGTTTCAGGTAGCTCTTTCATTCATGAAGACCCAGAGAGTTAAAGTGTGGCCATTTTCTCCTGTTCACCTGCTAGAGACATCACAGTGAATATCAACTGTTACTTTTCCTAGCAATTGAAGGGCATTTTATTGTGACCTATGGTCCTCTAGCTTTGTTCTGTCATTTGTATTGATTCATTCCATCTTGGCCTCTCTTGGTTGCTGCTCACTGTTTGACTTGACTGCTGTGTTGTAATAAATCAGAGTGCCTGGGGTATGCATTTTTAAACTCCAACCTGGTTACATTTAAGAGACCTGCTGACACAGCTGTGCTGCTTGGAAGTAAGGGGAAAGAGTAACTCTTAACTTCCACAGTGATGCTGGCAAAATCCCTGTATATGAACAAAACCTCCCGTGTGCATGAGGCCATTGCTGTGGCTGAATGGGATGGGGGATTTTTTTTTTCCTTTTTTCTTTCCCAGATGACCAGTATTCAAAAAGCCTGCTATCTGTGAGAAACTGTATTGAAACAATCTATGGTCGTGCTTAGATCCAGACCAAATGATGCCTTAAGCATAGTTTTAAAGCTCTGTTAATATACTGTTGTAGCTGTAATCTCTAGACCTTCAACAGTGGTTGGTGAGGTATATTGGCTCAGATGCAAGTGGTCTGTCTGTTTAGACTGACTTCTTGAAAGCAATCCTTGCATCAGCACAGACAAATATTAGGATCTGTGGATGAGGATTGAGGTTATTTGTGGGATAATTGTAGACTTCATCAGCATTCATTATAAGTGGATGGAGAGAAAGGTCTAAGATGTCAACAGAGAGGCTCTCTGATTTGCTGTCCTGTAGGCAGAATCCTCTGTATTGACTTACTACATTATTTTCTGTTTTATTCTTTCCCCAGGAAATGTGCAATGATTTCTGCTCACTATGGCCTTAGTGATGTGTTTGACAATCTCATAATTTCTCTCTGCAAGTTTACTGCCCTCAGCAATGAGGTAAGTTTGCAAGGAGGGGAAAGAAGCGTGGCTTTTAGTGTATCGGAGCTCTCTTCCTCTGTTAAGCAGTAATGCTTGCTTATTTTAGTTATCACAGTATCTGTAGTTATCTATCAGACCCTGCTCAGAGTTTTCTGGAGGAGGCAATGGAAAATGTGTACTGGAGTAGGACTTCCATAGGACAGGCTCAAATATGCAAATTTCCTTTTACTCACTCACAAGTGGCAGTTTGTGCAGGCAGAATGCCATGACGTGAAAGTGTTTATTCCACCTACTTGATCAGAGCAGACTTAGATCTCCCTGTGATCAAGACAGTGATCATCCATGATCCCAAGCAAGTTTATGCATTTCAGCTATTGAATATTTAGTTATAGGGCTTATTCAGTGCCAAGAGGGACTGTTTTGTGAGCTGTTCTTCCGAAGTGTAGGAACTGTGCATCCACCCAGCATAAAGGGGTTAGGAAAACAAATGCTTTGAATTCTTGGTTGGTGTGTGGAGTCTGGTAATAAGACCAGCTGTTAGCCCTGCTTTTGGCAAGCCCTAGAGACCGTTTCCGTGAATTGTACTGTGAGAATAAACTCAAGGTATAGTGGTTGGTGTAAGCTTTTATTCTTATTCCCAAATCTGCTTGTGTGTTACAGCATCAGCCTGTTATTCCCCAAGGTGTTTGATAGTGGCAGACCATGCTTTGTGCTAAGGAGGAGACAACAGCAACTCCTTTAAAGGGTCAGAACTCACAAAGAAACTCACAGCATTGCTCTGAGAACCAGTGCAAGACCCACAGTGAATAGAATTGCCACACATACAAAAAAGGGAAACAAGATCATTCAAGACTGAAAGCATAGGAGTAAAAAGGCAAAGACAGGTGAATTTTTTAAAATCCCTTGAAGGGATAGCAGAAAGGGAACAGTCCTGCAAATTAATCCAATTAATGGAAATAGGCTGCGAGGAAATGGAATTTTTTGGACTGGGTGTTTTGTATCACTTGCATTTTGGTGTTGGTAGCAGTGAAAAAGTACCAGGTTGACTATTTAAAAGACAAGGAAATCCCAAGTGGTGGGGTTGCTTTAGATTCCCTCTTCTTCCACAGCTCACAACAGTAAAGATTAAATACTTGATCCTCTCCAGACATACCAGACCTCGAGACTACCAATAGGTAACACAAGCAGAGGAATGTCTGCCACGGAACAACTGTTTGACACAGATTTACACAGTAGAAGCAACTAGACTAAGCCCCCAGAGGCACCAGCTATTGCCAGCTGCACACCCATCTAGTTGTGAGACTGGAATCTGGAGCAGTCCGAGGTCTGTGTAAATTAAGCAAGCATGTCTTGGTGATGACATAGGATCAGGGACTTCTGGATTTAAAGAAGGCTGTGAGTTTTTATCTTTGGCCAGATTACAAGTACACCAATTACTTTCTGCTGTCCTAAATTCCTGTAAGGGTAGGAGACAGTAGTGGAATATGACAACTGAACAAATATTTGAGACACATTCTGGTGGAAGGGAAGAAGGAGAAGCTGCCTTCCGGGGCTGTTGAGACAAAACAAAGAGCAACTGTTAAAAAGCCAGGGAAGAACATCGAAGTGTCACTTAGCTGCCAGTCACTTCCCAGGTCAGATCAGCCTGGTGATCAGGCACCTTCTCCAAGCACTACAACTGCTATGTGTGGCCACTTTGGTTGAAAGAAGAGGAATGGAAAGGAACATGGAAGGGGATTAAGTGATTTAAGAAAAGTGAGTGCCACACTTCTTGATACACGGTTAAGACTCATACTGACTCAGTGTATAAGTAGTAGCAAAACCCCTCTGTGTTTTAATTCAGTTGTTGTGGCTTGTTGCCACAGTGAAAAGCCAGACATATTGCTGTTTGCACTCTTGAGACTTCAATAATGTATGTATTTGTGTGGTTTCCCCATAGCAAGAGCAGAAAAAACAAAGTGGTTGTCACATTTCTGCCAGACTTGCAGATTGGCACTTCTAATGGAGTTCACCTCTAGATCTAAGAGGTTTTTGATCATAGTTTTGCAGGCAGTCTGGCTGAAGCAAGAGCTTGTTTTCTGAACTTCAGGTCTTGAGATTGGAAGAGCCACGTTTGCAATCCATCCTATCTCCTGTCTTCTCTCTCCTTTCTTGATGAAGGAATAAGTATGTTTTTTGTTTGCATGAGCAAGAGAACGGCAAAACCCATCTCTTGTCAAAAGGAATATTGCAATGAACTTAAGTGACTGCAGAAACTTGGAGCATGTTACAGTGTCTGATACTAACTCACATGGTTGATGGGGGTTTTTCTTGTTTTGGCAGCATATGCTTGGTTGGTTTAAATGACTTAGCACATTTTTTGTATTTTGAAAAGCCGTTTGTGCTTTGAACAGATTATGAGGAACGGTTATTCAGCAATTATTGGCAGAGACTGTATGTTAGGGTTCATCACTCTTACTTTGAATCTTCCTGTTAAGTAATGGTAGGAGTAGCTTTGCAAGTCAGTAATGCTTTTGGCCATAGTTTCCTTCTCTAACAGTAGAGCACGGTAATTGCTGCTTCCAGAGGAGATGTGGTACTTTTCATAGAAGGCTTTGATCCTGAAACGAGTTCCCACAGCAGAATAAATTAGTGTGTTTTCAGCAAGCACTTTCAAAATGGTTCTGTACTGTTGTCATTCTTGGAGAGCTTATGTCTAGGTGGTTCAGTGGTTCAGCTTGTATCAGGTAAGCTATCTTGTCCTTGTTTTTGTGCAAAGTGTGTATGAGCTGAGGAGTTATCCAGCATTGTACACAGAATTGTTGTCTTTCCCATAACCAGTTCTGAACAGTCTGCCCTAATTTGTCTTGAAAAGAAAACATCTCTCGCTGACTGATTGCCACGCCCTCTTCTTTCCTGCAGTCTATTGAGAACCTGCCCACTGTTTTTGGAAGTAATCCCAAGGCCCATATTGCAGCAAAGACTGTGTTTCACTTGGCCCATCACCATGGTGACATTCTGCGGGAAGGCTGGAAAAACATCATGGAGGCCATGCTACAGCTTTTCCGAGCAGAGCTGCTGCCCAAGGCCATGGTAGAGGTAATAATAGCCAGCCCATGGGTACCTGAAGACTAGTGGAGTGGGAAGCTGGCTTTTCATAGAACCAGTTCAAAGAGGAGGAGGGCTCTCTTGCAGAGGCCTGGCTTTGGTAAAGCATGTACAGAACTAGAAAGCCTGCAAAGGGTGTAATTCTTGAGTTATGTGCAGGCTCCAGCTTTTTTTGCAGGGTTTCATTTTTTCTCATTTTACATTTTGTGGATTTGAGAAATTCCAGCGTTCGTCTTACTTGAACAGATTTTGAATATTGTGCAGAAGAGGGACTTGCTTATAGGAGTGAAGTATTAGAGTACAGCATTGGTATTATCAGATGGGGGTGACCTTTTGCTGAAGGGGTGAGGGGGTGAAGAGCTGGGGTTGACTGCCTACACATGGGTGGTTGGGTGTAGTATTTCATCATGAAGTGAAACATTATGGGGGGGAAGAGAGGAGGGATGATCAAATGGGGGGGGGGACGGAAATCAGGCTACATGGTAGTAGGCAACTGAGCATATACATGTTCTGGTTTGTCTTCCAGGTTGAAGACTTTGTGGATCCTAATGGTAAAATCTATCTACAACGTGAGGAGACACCATCTAACCGGTCAGTGGTTCACATGGCCCAGACAGTTGTTTGTTTTGTTTTGTTTT
This sequence comes from Tyto alba, assembly GCF_018691265.1. Classification (NCBI taxonomy): domain Eukaryota; kingdom Metazoa; phylum Chordata; class Aves; order Strigiformes; family Tytonidae; genus Tyto; species Tyto alba. The sequence continues at coordinate 22,721,619 of NW_024881261.1, read as the reverse complement.
GTTTTGTTTTACCAATGGTAGAGAATAATATATTATGTTTTCTTGTTTTCTTGCTGATGGTGGTGTCTTCTGATTTGCAGTGGTGAATCTACAGTGCTGAGTTTTGTTAGTTGGCTCACCCTCAGTGGGACGGAGCAATCTGGTATGAGAGGGCCATCTACAGAGACACAGGAGGCAAAGCGAACAGCTCTGGAATGCATAAAGGTAACATACAGTCTATAAAAGGACTTGGTTTTGTTCATGGTGACAGTACTATGTAGATAACAGGCAACAGAAACATAAATATGCGTGCTTCTAGGCAGTTTTGCAGGTTCCAGAGGACTTGAGAATTGTAAGAAACTACAGTGGAGCTTATCTACAGTGCCAGTTGAAGGGCCTTATGCACTGTTATGCACCAATAGAAAATTAAAACAGAAATGATTACACACAAGAAGCTGGGATCTGCCCTTTATGTCACAGTCCTATAATTGAAGACAAATAAATACATTCTGAAATGACTTTTCTTTTCCAAGACAGTCTTAAGGTGTATGGTGCCCACGAAATCTGAACCTGGGGTTTGAGCAGTATGCGGACAGAGGCCCCTTTTTAAGGGGCAAGGAGCTATCTGTTAAAATCTGTCTAGCACAGATCAAGTCTTTTGGGGGTAATTGATATTAAGAGAGTGAACTAGCTGGCAGGAGTTTTCATCCTCGTAATTGTGTTGCAGCCATTCTCTGTGTCTTCCCTAGGAACAAGCTATGTTCCTGGGGGATCTGTTCGTCTACCTTCATCCCCCAGATGCACAGTCCTCTTTTCTGTCTTTTGCAGCAATGTGATCCTGAGAAGTTGATCACAGAAAGCAAATTCCTCCAACTCGAATCCCTCCAGGAGCTCATGAAGGTGAGAGAGATGCTGGGCTGGGGACTGGACTGGGAGTGGAATAAGTGCACGATCATGGACATGTGCTGTGTACTTGCCTAGCTCCTCTGTCCCCAGAGGAGGGCTTGGACCTATTTGGGATGTGAAACCAGTCAGAAGTTCAGCTGTTACATGTATCTTCTGTGCAAGCAGCCACAATTGCTTTAGTAATAGAGGAAGATGTTAAATTGTGGAATGTGTTCTAAAAGCCTTGAGGAGGTCACAGTAAGTGTTTGAAGTAGCTCTGTGTAGGAGCTTATGTTGTAGGTTGTGCTTTTTCAACTTTTCTAGTGTGCCATGTGCGTAATGATAACATTCTAAAAGGCCACTTTAGAAGCAAGAGGTATGCAGAAATATTTTACTGTGTGCCCCTAGGTGGTGTGGTACCTGGCTGCTGTGCGAGACAATAAGGCTGGATGCACCAGCCTTTGGGCCAGAGGAGCTTATCTCTCTGGGGGAGGGTGATTACTTGTTTCTGGTAGTGGCTTCTCAGGCTAGCGTGAATCTTGAGACCACTCCAGGGCATGGAACGAATCTAGCTGCTGCTCACCATTTCCAAAAGCAAACAGTGCAGTGCAGCCCTTGCAGGGATGTTGTTTGGGCTGGCAGTGGGTGTTGCCCAATTCCATGGCCCCTTAAAGTGCAAATGTCTTTCCCTTCAGGCTGCTGTAATTGCAATTCACTGGCTTAATCAGTAGGGCCTGTGACACTACTGAGACTTCTGCTAAAACAAAGGAAGCGTTTACTTATTAAGGCTTGCTACAGAGGTTCAGAAGAATAGCTATTGAGTTTCAGAATGAAGATAAGTGAGTAAACCCCAAAGAACAATGTTTAAAACAGGTGAAGCAGAACTTGCTGCTTGGCTTACACAAAGACCACTATGTTGCTGGCCCACGTGGAGAAGTGGTGACTCAGTTTTTGTGTGCCATCTCAGTGCTGGGGGAACATTTTACTCTTACCTCTATTATGTCAGGAATTCTCCCTTCATATACAAGCAGATGGCTTGAGAGGATAGTTCCAATATTTGTAGTTATTCCTAGGCATGTCTGCCTTTTCTGTGCTGCACATGTTCTTAGCTGGAAGCTGCTGGCTCTCAGAATTCCTCTTCATCTGAGAGACTTTGTCAGAGTTTAACATATTTTAAGTTTATATTGCACCTTGTATAATAAAAAAAAAAATACAGTTTTCCATATATTTAGTGTGACCTCTATCCAATGCATTTTTGATAGGCTATGCATGACCTCACCGGATGGTAGAGTGCAGTTTTGCCCAGACTCAAAGCATTCTGCTGGTCCTCACTTGTTCATCCCCCAGTTCTGGAGGCTTGTGATTTACAAACATTTCCTGGCTTTTCTAGGCTTTAATCTCTGTGACTCCTGATGAGGAGACATATGATGAAGAGGATGCTGCCTTCTGCTTAGAGATGCTTCTAAGGATTGTGCTAGAGAATAGGTATGACTTTGAAATACATGCAGATTCATTGTAAATGTCCCTGCTTTACTGCAGCTGCTGCCTAGGTCCAGGGAATGAGTTCCTTATGTGCTTGATTTGCCAGCTGAAGCAGCATGTGGCTGTAATTTCAGGGCTTAGCAATTCCACTCTAGCATGTACAAACATAGGGGGTATTGGCCTGTGAATTGTTGCTTGATATCATGAGATTTGGAGAACAGAAACTAAACTCTGGAGGGATAATTCTCCCATCTGATTGCTTTGGAAGTAATGAAGTAAATAAGAAATTTGGCGGCTTTGATGTTTCTATGTGTCTGTTCTTATATCTCCTGGCTGGAGTTTTTCATTGAAATTAAGAAATACTAGGTTGTTTGGAGTTCTGGGAGAGGTAGCTGGATTCCTCTTGTCTCATCTTCTTTCATCTCACCCCCTCCTTCTTCCTTGTTGTGGCTAGGGACCGTGTGACCTGTGTCTGGCAAACCGTCCGAGACCACCTCTATCATCTCTGTGTCCATGCGATGGAGTTCTGCTTCTTGGTGGAGAGGGCAGTGGTGGGGCTGCTGAGGCTGGCAATTCGGCTCCTTCGTCGGGAAGAAATCAGCGCACAGGTAAGGGATTTTTGAAAGTTAGTTACTGCAGTTTTGTGGCTACACCTGGCAACACAGGAAACTAATTGCTGTTGGATGGACCCACATTTAACCTGTGTGTTCTGCGGGTAATGGCAAACATCAGTTGTAAGTAGTTCTAAATAAATCACCAGGCACTTTGCTGGATAATGGAGCGTAAATAATAAGGTCTGTTATTCTTGTCTCCTTCCCTGGCCAGGTTCTCCTCTCATTACGAATCCTGCTCATGATGAAGCCAACTGTGCTGTCCAGAGTTAGCCATGAGGTTGCCTATGGCCTCCATGAACTCCTGAAGACCAATGCTGCCAACATTCACTCTGGGGATGACTGGTACACACTTTTCACCCTCCTGGAGTGTATTGGGTCTGGGGTGAAGCCGCCTGCAGCCCTGCAGGTTACAGCGAGGGCAGATAACGACACAGGTAAGACAGACCAGCTTTTGCTAGGAAATCTGATGCCTGCCTGCCAGATAAGCAGCTGCTTCCTCAGGCTTTTCAATTAGCAAAGGGGACCGCAAGAAAACAAAGCTGATATTAAACTACATTAGCAAGATTAAAGACCAGCACCTGCTGTTCACTCCTACCCCATGGTCTGTCCCTGTCTCTACTCTGCCATCTCTTCCTGCTCTGTGAGCAGCAGTCCAGGTGCTAGTCCCTGGGGGAGCAGTGGGAGGAAAACTGATATCGGTTGTAGCAGCTGTAGAAGGTCTTTGCTCTACCCAAGGAGCATTTTCCACTGGTTGTGTTCTGGTGCCTTGGGTAATATAGCCTTAATCTTTCATCTGGGTGTGTAATGTAAACCCAGCTGTTGTTCCTGTCATACTTGCTTCTTCTGTGGGACTGACTCCTTCCTGTCCCCATTTTAAGGATCTCGTAAAGGGAGTTGTTCTCTAAAATTCTATTTCCAAATCCATTTATGTTCAGGGCGCCTGAACCATTCCCACAAGACCAACCCACTTTTTCCCACTTCTCTTGACTATGTTAGAAAGACTGTCTTTTCAACAAACTGTTCCTGTTTTGCTTTAGCCAGCTGGCAGTGTATTTGAGGCTGACAGCTTCAGACTTTTAAAGCAAACAACAAGAAAAGACTTTTCCAGAAGCCTTCATTACCTTCTTTGCTTTTCTAGAACTTCCGTGCTAGGTCCTGATGCTTTGTGCTAGGCAGATGGGAGAAACCTGATTTTGCAGAACCCCAGTGGCTTTTACCTTCTGGGCTGATGCTGGGGCTGTCTTCTGGTTTGGTTTGGTTTGGTTGGTTGTTTTTTTTACTGCTACTGTTTTTGATTGAGCAAACTATTTGACTGTGGCACCTTGCACATCAAAACATTAGTTCTCTTTACCTCATTCTGAAAATGTTTGGTGCAGTGTGTCACAGCAAGTCTGTCTCTCTTCTGGTGAGTTTCTAGATAATGTTGAATGATGGAGAGAATGAATTTTTGCTTCTAAATAACATTATATCAGTAGCTTAAATTTGGCCCTTGCAAAGATTTCTGTGCTTGGGACATGGGAAATTTAAGGTTATCCTAAAGGTCAGAGAAGGTAGATCTGACAGTTGTGGAACATGCTAATGTAGATTGCTGTTCATGAGAAAGACTTTATCAGTATTAGTGTGGAGCTGAGTGACTCCAGAGGCCCTATGTGAGTCGTGTCATTCCATATTGTGCCTTTGGAGTTGTCTTGGCTGAACCTAGCACCATCGGTAGTTCTTAAAGTGTATGATACGTCTGATTCTTCCCCCAGGGTCAAAGCATTGGACTTCCTGCCCTTCTTAAATCCACGCTTAGGCTGACAAGTGACATAGCAGAGGGTGGAAAGCCCCTTCCCTCTAAAGGGGAAAGCCAAACATACCTACAGGGGAAAAACTGTGTCAGAGATCTGTGTTCCCTGCTGTCTCCTGTGCATGCTCCTGTCATAGTTGTTCTTCCTCTCAGAGCAGGAGAGTCCTGGCCCAGTGTATTCTAGGGCCCACTGGTTATTCCTAGCTGATGCTGATCTGACTAATCTGGATTGCTTCTCCTTTATCCATAGCTACTCTTTCTAGTTCTTAATTTGTCTTTGATCTAAAACTCATGCCTTTTGTCTTGAAGGTGCTCAGTCAGACAGCGAGGTCTCCTCCTCCTGTCATCCCAGCGACGTGAGCCTGGACCGTGGCTACACCTCTGATTCAGAGGTGTACACAGACCATGGGAAGCCAGGCAAGATGCATCGCTCGGTGACAGATATGGATGTCATGAACAGTGGCTGGCTAGTGGTGAGTAGACAATGGGTGCCTGAAGAAGACTACTGGCATGGTTGTAGGCAGAGGGTGTGGTAGGGAGAGAAAGAATAAAACAGTAGAAAAGAAAGCTAAGATGAGCTGACATTGTAATGGGAGGATGGGGAGGAGGTGCAGATGGAGAGGAGGAGAAAGCTTAAGAGGCAAATGAGGAAGAAAGGGAAACGGATCCTGCAGAAACACTACCTGTTGACTTCAGAAAAAAGGCCCGTTCAGCATGTGCATGAGGTGCTGCTTGTTATGCTACCCTCTCCTGCTACCCCGTTGCTGTGCCCTGCAGGTGGGGAAAGATGACATCGACACCTCCAGATCCACTGCTGGGCTCAACAGGCTGGGCCCATCTCCTCTTGTCAACCAGTACAGCCTGACTGTGGGGCTGGATTTGGGACCACACGACACAAAGTCTCTCATGAAGTGCGTAGAGTCCCTGTCCTTCATCGTGCGAGATGCTGCCCACGTTACACCTGAGAACTTCGAGCTCTGTGTCAAAACCATCCGCATCTTTGTGGAGGCGAGCTTGAATGGGGGTAAGATGGCCCGTGGTTTGACAGTCAGGATTGGGCTTGGGGTGGCCAGTCAGCAAGAAGTGTCAAGTATTCTGTCAGGGGATGAGTCCCCAACCCCCAGAAGATGATCTGCTGTGAGAAAAGTGTCCTGGCTGCTGCTGGTAGCAGGGACCTTATTCTCTCTCTCTCTCTGGGATATGGGGGAGGTCTGGAGCTGATGTGGAGGTAGCAGTATCGGGTGTTGCTGAAGGCTGTTCCTGAGGGGTGCTGGGTACCTCTTCAAGCAAGTAGTTGTAATTTCACAGGACAGGGCCCTCGGCTGGAAATATCAAAAGGTGGCTGCTGTGTGTGTTGAAGGGCAGAAAATTTGGTGGTGGAGCATGTATGTGTTATGTTGCTGCCTTTCACTTTCTAGGCTACAAGTCCCAAGAGAAGAGGGGGAAGAGCCACAGGTATGACAGTAAATCCAGTCGGGTAAAAAAAAAGCCAAAGGAAAGCTCCACACGGCGATCACGGGTCTTGAGCCAGCACCAGGCCCACACACACAGTGATGAGGACGATGATGAGAGCATCCCTGCCAGCTACCACACTGTGTCTTTACAGGTTAGTCAGGACGTAAGTATAGCAAGGATTTCCTCCTCTCCTTTCCCATACTCAGGGCTTTTCTAGGGAGTCACTGGGATTCTTCATGGGGCAAGGTGGGGCTGCATCCTGCGTTAGTGGACGCTGGATGGCAGAGAGTGGCTCTGGTGGCAGTGTGTGGATCTGCAGTGAAAAAGGAAGATGAAATTTGGACAGGCAAAATCAGAATAGCAGTAGAAAGAGAAGTCCTCTGAAAAGCAAGGAGGGGGAGGGATCAAGCTGTGAGTCGCTGTAGTAGGTAAGATGGATGTGGATCAAGGGCATTTGGAGGCATGAGGGTCATGTAGGATTAGTGGGGAGTCTGACAGGGCATCTGAGCTTGAGGAGAGGGGAAGGCTTTGTGGGGTGAGGCACGAGGGTTTCAAGTACAGAGGACTGGGATGAGAGAGTCATTTCTCTCTCCAGCTGGTACTTCAATGGTATAAAGGCACAGGCCTGCTGACTGCCAGGCTCTTGGGCCTCAGTTTAGTAGTGGAATGACTAGAATGCTGTCATTTGCCAACATGGAGTTGTTCTGAAGGACCTTTACATGTGCTTCATGCTTTTTGTTTGTTTTTGTTTTGATTTGGTTTGGGTTTTTTTTTAAAGGAAAAAAAAATAAAAGAAGTTGCAGAGTTGTTCCTGGATAGTGGAGCTGAATCATTGGTGTTTTCCCTCTGCCTGGGGTAGTCAGTGCTCTGTACCAGGAAAGGCTCTATTCTTCTGGCAAGATTGAGGTGCTATTCCTCAAAGATGGGATTGACATGGCTACTGAACTGACACAAATCTTGCTGAAGTTGCCTGGCACTTGACCACTTTAGGGAGGGCACAGACAGCAGGGCCTGATACCATCTCCATAGCTACATATGATTATGTACATACAAGAAGCAGACTTGAGTATCTGTGAGCCTTTTAGCATTGGTTTGGGGAAGTGCAGAGACCAGGGTTGCTGCAAAAATGTAAGTCCTGTGTGTTGCTTAATGTGATGCTTGACTTGCAGCTCCTGGACCTCATGCACACCTTGCACACGCGAGCAGCCACCATCTACAGCTCCTGGGCAGAGGAGCAACGCCATCTAGAGACAGGAGGGAGGAAAATCCAAGCAGATTCCCGAACGCTGTGGTCCAACTGCTGGTGTCCTTTGCTACAGGGTAAAGCCATCCCCTTGTGGTGAGAGTGAGCAGACACACTTCCAAAATAATGGCAGCACTCAGGAAAGTTGAGGAGCCATGAACTAACTGCAGAAAGCAGGCAGAGGTTGTTTTTAGGGTCTGCTGTAATTGAAAAAGAACTTGGATCAGATCTAGAAAGGTATCTTTAGCATGTGTTAGCTGCCAGCTTGCTCTGGACCTGACAGTAGATTCCCATTCTGTGGCCTGGAACAAGTATAATCCTTTTTCTTGTTTTTTTCCCCATAGAGTGTTAGATCTTCATTTGAATTTTCACCCTAGACTGGGGAAGTAGGAATGTGACACTTTCCCTGTGGACTTTGCCCTGAATCCTTCTCTTGCAGGTATTGCCTGGCTGTGCTGTGACGCTCGGCGCCAGGTACGAATGCAGGCACTCACTTACTTGCAGCGGGCCCTCCTGGTCCATGATCTGCAGGCCCTGGATGCCCTGGAATGGGAGTCCTGCTTTAACAAGGTAACCTTCTGGCTGGGCTGGGCGTGTAGGCAGGACAGCATTGTCAGGAGGAGCAAAGCTGTGTGTGGGAGTGGCAGAATGGTGTCCTACTTCAGCACTGTCTTCTTGAGCAGCTTGTTCACCACAACAGACAAGATGTTCCCTACTCTGATTCTGTGAAAAGTTCCTCTCTGCTTAGGCTTCTGACAGAGCCTCTTGGACTATTGAACTGAATCCACTCATTTTCACTCCCCATTGCTTCTCCCATGCTCTCTGCCTAGAAGCCACCAGTCCCAAAAGCCAGCTCCTTCCTGTAAGGCTGTCTATGCAAATCTTATTAGTCATTTTTCAGCTCTGAAATATCAGTGTGTCTGATCCAACAGGTGCTGTTCCCTCTGCTAACCAAGCTGCTCGAGAACATCAGCCCAGCTGATGTTGGTGGAATGGAAGAAACTAGGATGAGAGCCTCAACACTACTCTCAAAGGTGAGCATGCTTCTGATGCCTGAAAGCTCAAGGGAAACCATGTGCCTCAAGAAAACCAAACTGTTTGCTGTGTTAGCTTCTCAAAATCTTTGATCTGGATAGGTGTCAGTTTGCTAATTTGACTGTCTTCACTGCTTGGCTTCTCTACCACCTTCTGCTGTTGGGACGTTTCTTCGTTCCAGAACTGTCTCCATGATCCTGGCCTTTGAAAAGGTTGTCAGGAAGGAGTTTGTGAGTTTATGAAGGGTGGAGAGAGAAGTATTTCACCCAACATCAGTTGAAGACAGTCTGTTCTAGTGGTGAAATGATGCATGTCACAAGCTGATAGTACTGACCTAAGGCAGAGAGTCTGGAAGGGCTGGAAGACATCGTGATGCAGACTGCAGCAGCCTCGTGCAAAGGAGACAAGATCAACTCCCCTACATATGCAGCTCAGAAGAGTGGAGGCCTCTGGTGTCCTCAGGCTGGGCCTGTGCACGCTCCTCGCCTGCCACAAGGAGGGGGAATTCCTCATTTGCAGGACTGGCTTGTCAAGCTCTGAGCAGCAGCCCTGATACTACTTGTTGACAGTAGTTGTGGGGGTTTTTTTTCTAGGTGTTCCTACAGCATCTCTCCCCGCTGCTCTCACTGACTACCTTTGCTGCCCTGTGGCTGACAATCCTGGACTTTATGGACAAATACATGCATGCTGGCTCCAGTGACTTGCTGGTAAGGTGCTGAAAGTGATGCTGCAGTGCTTTGAACAACCATTCATTGGTTTATAACCTTCTAAACTTAAAAAGTGGTTTGTTTTTTGGGTTTTGGGTTGTTTTGGGTTTTTTTTAACTTCTTAATCCTTCCAAAACAATTTTGTTCTGTGGTCTCTCCCCTTGGCCTCTGTTTCCAAGGCAGCTCATCAGCTGTTTCCAGCTTTTGTTCATTGCTATATATCCATTCGCTGTGTCCTGAGGAGTGTCTCTGATTACAGCTGGAGGCCATCCCAGAGTCTCTGAAAAATATGCTGCTTGTAATGGATACGGCTGGGATATTCCACAGTGCTGACTCACGGACAGGATACTCAGATCTGTGGGAGATCACCTGGGAGCGGATTGACTGTTTCTTACCTAGGCTGCGGGATGAGCTCTTCAAACAGACAGTCATCCAAGGTACAAGAGGCTGAGAAACCTCACAAAAACAGGTCTTGGACTCAGTGCTTGCGCCTTGTCCAGTAGCCAGCTGCCATAGTGCCTGGATGCTGATGAAATTATAGGTGCAGGAAACTGTGGGAGCTTGGCATGAGGAGGGCAAACTGAAGGTGGGCAAAAGGAGTGAGCAGACTGGTGTGTGGGTTCACTGTTTGTTTTGTTTTCCTAGATCCTGTCCCCAGCATGCCAATGGAGCAGCAGCATCAGAAATCAATAGTGTCTGCTCTGCCCCCTTCCGTGGGAGATGTGAGGCCAGCCACCCACCTGGCTCCTTTGGAGAAGCCCTGTGAACTGGGTGCCACTGGTGAGTTCCGTTTTCTTCTTTTTGGAATCAGCTTCCCAGCACGGGTGGCGTGGACCTGCTTTTCCTTGGTTTACTGTGATCTACAGTGACCAGGCCCCTGGTGTTGTGGAACTGTTTGGCTTCCAAATGGAAAGGTTGTGGCCTTCTTGCTGAGGATATTGGGGTGGGAAGAGGTTGGGGCAGAATGCCTGTGATCGGCGCCTGTTCCTCAGGGCCTCAGGGGAAGGCATGTGGAAGGGGAAAGTCTGAAAAGGCCCCTGAGTTGATCTTCAGCCCTGCTTAGCTTTGAACTGACAGGTGACTTTGTCAGAGCCTGTGTAAGGATGTAATTTGTCTCTTCCTTCTTCCAGAGTCTGAGAGAGTCACTGCACCCGCCTCACCCACCGTCAGCACCTCTGCCTCTCCTTCTTTCCCAGCATCAGCTCCAACAAAGACAAGCCCCGTTACAGACATACCTCCTACAACAGCACAGCCGCCACTCATCCTGCAGCCTCTTGCCTCCCCCTTGCAGGTTGGGGTGCCACCTATGACTCTGCCAATCATTCTCAACCCAGCCCTAATTGAGGCCACCTCTCCTGTTCCCCTCTTAGCTACTCCACGGCCCACTGACCCTATGACAACCTCTGAAGTCAATTAGTTTGAGCGGGACTGAGAACTGTCTGCTGAGGAAGCTCTATGGGTGGAGGATGCTGGCCAGATGTTCTCTGGTAGTGGGCATGTTTGTTTTAGAAGATGATGAGCTTAGCTTAGCTGAGCAGAAGGGCTGCTGCCATAGTCCCCCTGGAGCACATCACATTCTACTCCCTTCTTGGGGCAACCACCTAGAAATCCACCTAGAAATCCCTGTCTTCTTGGAGGGGTGCCCAGTTCCACTGACCAGTCTTGTCCTGCCTTCACAATCTCGAGGGCCAGGCAACACCCTTAACCAGCAGCCTGGGACCAAGCTGCCACCAGTTCATCTGGTGAAGAGGGAAAACTCTTTGATGTCTCACCAGAGAGGGGCTGCAGTACAAGGCTGCCTGTACTGCCTGATTATTCAATCCAATTCCTGGACAATTCCCCAGCCATTCCCTAGCTTTCCTGCCCATGCTTCTGGTCGCACTGCTTTGTTTGGGCTCTGGGCATGCTTGGGTTCAGCAGGTTGAGAATTTTGTGTGGAAATGTGGATTGCTTATAGTACAGGTCCCAGCTTGCTACATAGGGCTTCTTGTCTGCTGTGGCCACGTGCTTTCCTTCTCCAACACGGATCACAGTAATCCCCATGCCAGATAGGGAGCAGGGGAGCCTGGTAGGGGCAGCACTGCTTTCCCCCCTCCTCCTGTAAATATAATCAGGCTTTTTGGTTGGAGGCAGCAGATTCAGAAGGCTCTGTCTAGTTGAGCAGGTGAGAAGGAAATGCAGAGTCCTGTGAGCTGAGAGCAGGGCACCATCGCCATCTCTCAGACAGCGCTCGGGGAGCCACTCCCCTGGGGTGCACAGCAGCGCTGTGTTGTCCACCACTCGCTACATTGGCCTCATAGTGTCCATCCCCATTCCTTAGGAGAACATCCTCTTCAGATAGAGAAGGTGTGGGGATATGTGGCACCTGCTGACAGATGCCCAGCAAGTCTACTGTGCTTTCTCTTGGAAGCTCTGCAGAGATTGCACTCTTCTGCATTTTCTAGTTGTTGTGAGCCCGCCTCCTTCTCCTAGAACGCCCCTGCAGCTGAGGCCCTCGCAGTCATTCTTGTGCTTCTGCCTTGCAGCAAGGATGTCCCGCCCTTCTACCCCCTCATGCCCCGAACAGAGCTGGCTGCCTGGCAAGTGCTGCATCTCCGTTCTTCCTCCTCTCTTAATTAGTTGGCTAAATTCTCAATAAATACCAATCCCCGAAATCCCACTGGTGACTGGGAGGGGCATGGGCGGGACTCCAAGCCAGTGTATACTGTTCTGAGATGAAGCTACAGTTGGGGTGGGAGTACAGCCAGTGTACATATAGAGTAAATGGCTACAAATCCAATGGACTTTTTACAGTGTAATAAATACATCCTGTAAATGAATGCTCCAGCGTTGCACTGCTTTTCTGTTGTGGTTCTGCGGCTCACAGCTTTGGGAGGAGATAAGTTTAGTTGTCAAGGTGCTGTGTCTGGCTGCCAGCCCCCTGGCTTGATAAGGAGCACAGGGGAGCTTGCCCTAACAAATGGTCAGCTCGTGGCAGGGCTGCAGCGGGGGTTGACCATCGAGGGACTAAGCACAAATGGTTCCCATCATGGGCAAAGCAGAGGAGTGACAGCTAGATTGCCCTTGCTTCTGGCAACGGTTTAGTGTTAGCTGTAACATCTCTGGTGTTAAGTTGGTGTGTACTCATGCACTGCCAGGACTGAGGGCAGAGACTAGGGCCAAGGAGCAGGTGCCCTGTGGCATCTCAGCATGCAGCCAGAACACAGACCTCAGTGGCAACCTGGCTGACTTTGGAGAAGGGAGCATTTTCTGCCCGATGAGGAAGAAATCCTTGTTTTCACTGTCAGGACTTGGGACTTGCAGAGGGCATGAGAGATCCTGGGCTCTTACAGGGCTAACGCTTGCCATGGATGTGGATAACCAGACATACTTCCCTCCTGATATTTTCTACTTTGTCTTGTGGCAAGATCCAGGCCGTGCCACAGTGTCCTTAGATCCGTGTAAGGCATCAGTGCCTTCCCTATCTTAAGGATTCCTAAAGACTCCTGTGGGCTTGATAAGGAGTTTGAAAACTTGGAGTTTGTTTGAATTGCATGAGCAAAGGTCTAAATATTGCGTAATGGAAGAGCAATGCACATACTAGGAAAGTCCTGTTAATAAATCCTGGTTCCCTTACCCCATTCTCACCATTCCTGGAATATTTTCACTGCTGCACCCTTCTCTTCCTCACCCTCCACAGCTTTGAGATTGTGTCCTTCCAGCCCTCAGATGTTTTCATTCATGTATTTGAATCCTTGCACTGCCCATGGCCCTTCCGTATCCAGCCTGCCTCTCTGTCTTGTATTTCCAAGCCTTCGCTTCTATTTACAGCTCTGTTTTTCTGAGCTGTCTCCAAAAAGCTCACTGAAACCTTTAGATTATTAACTCTTTGTAAACCATGTCTCAATTGTCAAGTGCCTTGATGTCAGTACTACTGCCCTCTGATCCCCAGACAGTCCTTGGACTTCTTGGAATGGTGTCAGCTAATGGCAAAGCCCAGTTTTTCCTGCTGCCTTCAGATAATTGTTTGGGAGATGCTGTTTTAAACTGTGTTTCCAAACCCAAATTCTACCGGGAGCATTACGTCTTAATTCAGACAATTGCGGTGCAGAGAAAAAGCCACCCAAGGAAACTGCAGGAAATGGGACTGGAATGGAAAGAATGTCAGCTGGAAATACAGACAGAATTGCACTTTAAACAGTTTTCACTAGACTGTAAATAGGAATGGACTGGAAGACCAAAAAAAATTTCTTTGAATGTTGTTTGGATTTTTCAATAACAAGGTTTCATGTGTTACAGAGGAAAAAGTAACAGGGAAAGTAAACCAAAAGGAGATCAGAATAAACTGACAGGTAGCATGTGCTGTGACACATATTTTTATTGGTAAGTCTCTCGAACTCTTTGTAACTTCAGTTACATAAGAGACAGTCATACTACCTGTGACTGTTGGTGAGGAGCAGTGTTCACAACACTAGCCTTCAGGTTTGCCCCAACCTATACTCTTTCTAGTCTTGGACTTCTCATTTTTACAGGCCTGACTCACTGTTTTCCAGAGGAGGCTGGACAGACATCACTGTAGTTTGGATTTACGTACTTCTGTTCCCATTTACAGCAAGAATTTACACTGCCGAAACAGAATAAGTATTGGGATTTAGTGTGCGTCAGTAGGATGCGTTACTGTAGATCTGGTGTTTTCCTCAGTGGCGTGAAGCTTCCTTAGTGGGAGAAAGCCCTGTTTGAAAGACAAGCCCTGGCTGTAAAACAGAAATTTGGCACTGGAACTTGTGAAACTGAAGCAATGTTGCTTTTAGATCTGAGCATACTCAGAAGACCTGGTCTGTAGGAAAGGTTTCCATGAAGTATCTTCAAACAGTGAGATGGCTTTTTGAGAAGTTACCCTCACTCCTAGAAATGCCAGCTGTCGGGCTCCTCTGAAACCGTCTGTGCTGGTTACGAAGCCTAAAGTATCCTGAAGCCACAGGGTCCCGCTCCGCGGCCCCACCTGTGCGGAAGGCAGCCCGGCAGGGTTTGTACCGCTCGCTCTGTGGCCTGGGAGCAACCTGAGCCCGGCCCAGGCTGCGGGAGGTGGCGGCGGCGGCGGCGGCGGGCCTGGCCCGGTGCCCGCCGCCCTGGGCCGCAGTGCTCCCACCCGTCTGTCCGGGCGGCCGCGGGGGCTGCCGGGAGAGGGAGGGCCAGGCCTGCTCTCCCCCCGGCGGACAGAAGTGCGGGGGGGGCAGCTGTTGGAAGCGCAACCACCTCGGGAGCAAAGTTCTGGAGTGCAGCTCCTGCAGTGAAAGGTCAGGGAACTGATGGGGTGAACGGCAAGGAGAGAGACCATGCGCTTGAGAGGCGGCTGCCTGCAGGGCAGTTCAACATGTAGGGAGAGGAGATCCCCTGAGACTACAAGTCCCAGTGTGCACTACTCCCCCGGTTGCATAACCTGCACCTCGGGTGAGGAGATGGGCAGCCGCAGCTCCCCTCCCATGCAGGCCAGGGCAGGTGCTGCTCCCGGGCACCGCCTCTCTGCAGAAGGCAGCAGGAGGGTGCAGGTTTCATGAGCAGCAGCCGCTCCAGGGCCCTAGGGGTGCATGCACCCTTTGGCTACGCCGCACGTTTTGGGACGTGCGAACACACAGCCGCAAGCAGCCATGGAGTGGGAGGGTGGGTTATGGCTGAGTTACCAGTAGGGAAATGGGGCTGCCGCGGCCTTGGCACAGCTCAGCTGTTCTGCCAGGGGAAGTTGTGCTTCCTCTATTCAAGTTTTCCATGTAAGAAAAATGCAAGTTTCTCAGGGCAGCAGAGTTGGTGGGTGGCTGCTAAACTTAATCCCTAGTTGAGCCATTTGTAGAAATTGTTTGGGCGAGGAGAGGTCAGACTAACCTGGTTGGGACAGTGGGTGCGGGCCGTGGCTTCCAGTGCCTGAGGCAGCCGAGATGTCGCTAGCCATTTAGTGAGAGTGTGAGATCGGTGGGCGTGGGCTCAAACAGAGCCTTGTCCTCGGGAGGAAAGGCTGAGCCCAGTTTAACTGTCTCCCCCTGAGGAAGAAGAGGAGAGTGAGCAAGGTCTTTTGTGCTTGGCTGTCACCTGGCGCTGTACCTCCTGCCTCACCTCTGCGCTGAGACAGTGCCCTCTGGGCCACGTTTGCTGGAGGAGCCCGCACAGCCACAGGGATGGTGGTTGGAGCTGAGAGAGCATCATCTGGGTCTGGGGGGCAAGTCCTCAGCTCGCTGCCGCTGTCCGATTCAGCCCCGGCAAAGGCTGCAGCTCCAGGGAGGGGGTGTTTGCTGCTGGGCGATGCCCCGCCGTCCCCTCCGCGCTGTTCTGGCCGAGCAGGATCGCGTCCCTCCGGCCGGGCTGCGTCCTGCAGAGCACAAGCCGCAGCAGACCCCGAGCCTCCAGCGGCTCCCTGCAAGCCCCGCTCCCCGGCCGCCTCCCCAGCTCTGCCCCCCCGGCCGGGGGTGCCGGCGCGTCCCCCCCCGGGCCGGCAGCGCGGCCGCCACGTGGCGCCCGGGGCCGCGCCGGGCCCCCCCCCCCCCCCCCCCCCGCCGCTCCCCGCTCCCCGCCGGACGGGGCGGGCCCTGCCCGCCGAGCGGGACCCGCGCTGCCCGCGGGGCGGGGCCGGCCTGGGCTGTCCCGGCTCGGCTCGGCTCCGCACCGCACCGCCGGACCTCGCTCCGCCCGCCCGGCCCCGGCCCCGGCCCCGGCCCCGGCCCCGGCCCCGGCCCCGGCCCCGGCCCCGGCCGCCCATGGGGCGCGCAGCCCGGCGGCGGCCCGGCAGCAGGAGGCAGCGGGGAGGCTCCCCCGGCGGCCCCGCTCGCCCGTAGCCCGGCGGGGCATGCCCGGCCCCAGGATGCCGGCCTGGGGGATCCTGCCCGTCACGCTGCCTGCCTTCACCATCACCGGCATGTGGATCGTGTGAGTGCCGCGGGACGGCCCGGAGCCCCCGCCAGCCCCGCACCCCTCTGGCGGCGGGGCCGGGGTCGCCCGGGCTGTGGGGCGGGATATTGGGGGGGTGGGATGCTGCAGGCCGCGGGGCTGGAGGATGCTGCGGGATGCTGCAGCGTGGGATGGTGCGGGCCGGGGGGGGGTTGCGGAGCACCCTTGGCCCCGTGTCATGCTGGAATGCTTCTGCACACTCAGGGGCTCCCACACCTCCCCGTCCCCCCGCAGCCACCTTGCGTGATCACTGCGCCCACTGCAGCGGCGCTGGCATGTGCCTCCCTGGCCAGGCACCCCTGACAACCCCTGGGATCGCGTGCCCCTGTCCAGGAGTGAGTGTGGCTGGTGCATAGGTGGCACAGGAACGGCCTTGGGAGCGATGCCTCCAGCCCGGGTCCCGCAGCGCCGGGGCAGTAGCCAGCACATGGGCACCTATTGCCTGTGATGGAAGGGTGGGAGGGCCAGGGGACATTTCGCCCTTGTGCTGGGGGCAGAGGCACTAGCCCACCCTGCTGGTCCCTTCCCTGGGCCTTGGACCTCAGCTGGTCACATAGGGTTGTCCTTCCCTGGCCCATCAACCCCCCTGTGCCACTGCCACAGGGGTGGTGGGCACTGGATCACAGGGAGCCCCAGCATAGGCAATGGTACTTTCTGGGGTGTGGGATGGAGCCAGCACACCCCATATCGTGTAGGTCCCTCTGAGAGCTTCCCCCCTGTGGTATCTCCTGTCCTCCTTCATGACAAAGCCAAATGCTGACCCTGGTGCAAGGAATTCATCCTCCAAGTTTTTTCCATGGACGCCTTGTGAAGCCATGGCTGTCTTTCATGGGTGACCGTGGGGAGCAGATGCCCCTTCAGCCTGGAACAGCACAGGTGGGAGGTGCTGCTCATGGTCCTCACAGCCAGAGCTGCCCTGGGAGGGGGGGGCTCTCAGTCCCTTTTTCTGGCCCCAAACATGTCCCGTAGCTGCCTGGGGGATGCTGTGCCCCTCATCAGTATAGTGGCAGGGTGAGGCTGGGCAGTTGCATGTGGGAGTGCGTGGCCCATGTGGGGCCCCGCTGGCCAAGCCTGGGGTGCAGAGCTGTGAGGGGGGACCAGGTGGGTCAGGGCACATCCCACTGGGGGAGGGCAGTGCTGTCTGTGCCCCTTTTGGCTTAGTGCTCCCTCCCAGGAGGGCAAGGAGGGCTGGGTTAGGAACTGGGTGCTTGGGGGAGAACTGTGCTGGGAGGTGGCTGGGTGAGGGGTCTGCAGGGTGTGTGGGGGCTCATGCTCTTGGTGGGCAGCCCTTGGGGTGGGCAGTGCTGACTCTTGATCACCCCTAGCTGACCCGCTCTCTGCCCTGGCACTCCCCTGCTGGGATCATCCTTTTCGCAGCCTGGCTGTTATGTGGCCAGCTCAGGCAGAAGAGGGGTTTTCTTACCGGTGTTAGTGCCTGTTTTTAACCTGAGCTGTTTATGGCCGCTGGTGGCAGCAATTTGAACAGTACAGTGCTGCCTGCTGCTGTGGCTGCCAGGTGGGAGGGCTCCTCACTGGCTGGGGGGGCCACGGGGCTGAGACCCACCTGTAGCTGAGCAGGATGCATGTCATGAACCCCTTGTTACACTGACTGAGGTTCAGGGAGGACTTCACAGCGAAATGCTCGATGGAGCTGATCTGACCAAAACACCCTGCTAAGACACCGGCTGCTTTTCCAGACTTCTTTTAGCTCGGGCACTGTCAGGAAGCAGCGCAGAGCCTGGTGGCCATCGGGTGACACCCGGCACAGCTGTAGGCTGGTGGAGAGCCCTGATGCCGGGGTGGGGGGCTCTGCAGCAGAGCCCCCCAGAGCCCAGGGAGCACGGCAGCACGAGGCCACTCTCAGCAGGGATGGGGCTACTGGGCAGGGGGACCTGGTCCCGGCGGCAGGAGCTCCCCAGAGCGCGGGCTGGGCTCATGCACTTGTTTTTCTTTTTGCTTCTTTGTAAAGCCAGGAGGTGCCACAGGGTGAGCACTGGCCCCTGGCAGGCAGCGAGGGCTTGTACCCCCTGCTCCCGACGGTCCCTGGGGCTGGCTCTGGGTGCTGGCCGAGAGTGGGGATGCAGGGAGGCGGGTGGCTGCGATAACCCCTGCTGTTGTCTCGCCCCCAGGTATGCCATGGCGCTTTCCAACAACCACATCTGCCCTGTCCACAACTGGTAAGGCCTGGGGAGGCAGCAGGGGCCCTTTGCCAGAGACTGGCTCAGTCAAGACCCCACACGACCTGTTTGAACCGTGCCATGCTGTGCCGGACCACCGGGTAGCTGAGACCCTGCCTGCACTATCACTGTGCTGAAAGGGGCATCGGGGAACAGGCTGTCCGTGGGAGGGGGCTGGGGATAACAGGAGAGATGGGAGCATTACGGGGGACACAGAGCCACCTTCTCCCCCAGCAGACATGGTGGTGACAGCGATCGGGCACGGTCGCCCCAGGGTATGTCTCCTGTCCCACCCACGAGTGGCTTTTGGGAGCAGAGCCACTTGGAGACTAGCTGCTGCCAGGGTTGGGCCCCGAGTTTGCAAAGCAGAGAGGATGCCAGGGCTGAGCAGGGCTATCAAAAGCTGCCCTCCCTCCCCCGCCCAGGCTCGCCTGCGGTTACGGCTGCTCCGGTGAATGGTCCGGCCCTGCTGCAAACCAAACCAGGCGAGGAGAAGGAGGCCATTGAAAAAACACAGCATGGAGAAAGTATGAAAATAAGTAGTCAGGGAATTACAGAGGGCCGTGTGTCTCCATGGAAAAGGTTGAGGCTTGCTTGTTGGAGGCTAAATCTGGCAGCGCCAGGGGGATGGGACAGCCCCACGGTGCCCAGCCACCCCACAGGGAGAGCTGCCTGCAGCACCCCGGGATGGGGGACAAGGCACAGGAGAGGCAAGGGCTGGGGAAAAAAACGTGTTTGTTTTCTTGGCAACTTTTTCTGCAGGGTTTTTGGCTTGTTGTGTCTCCTTAAATATCTGCCCAGAAAAATCCATGTTAGTTTAATTCTTGCTGGAGTGTTTGAAGAAGAAGGGATAAAAAAAAAAACAACCACTGCCATTTCCTGCCTGATGGCTGATTCTGCCCTGGGAAGAATGTGTGTGTCGGTTGTCTCCACCACACAGCCAGCCCTTAATGATGAATAATGCTTCCCGGCCTCGGGCTGCTCACTTTAAACAAAATACTAATAAAAAAACCCCTCCCAAACCAAACATGGCCCCAAGAGCAGCCCTTGAGGAGGCCGTGGGGCTCCACGCTTCGCGGTTGGAAAACAAAGCCACCAGTAAACGAAGAGACTGAAAAAACACCAGAGCCCAGCCAGGCCCTTTCCAAAAAGACCTTTTTAACTGTGCACTTGCTGAAAGGTTGGAGGCAGCTGATGGGCAGTCTGGGCCAGGGACAGGGCAGCACAGGCCCCCCCACAGCTCCTGTCCCCCCCGTAGGGCTGGGGGTATCTGAGTGGGCTCTTTGGGGCACAGGGCTTTGGGCTCGCTGCCTGCAGGGGTGGGGTGGGGAGGGGGCCCCACTCAGGTGTGCCAGCCAGAGATGCCAGGTGCATGGGTGATGCTGCAGCAAAGGGGTGCCCAAAAACCTGCTGCGAGTGTGTGCCAGCTCCCAGCAGAGCCAGGAGGGTGAGGGGGCATGTACCCTCGTGGGGGGGAATTTGGTTACTTTTGCAGGCAGAAGCCGTGGTACAGGAAGGTGTCTCAGGCTGATAAGAGCTCTGGGTCCCGGGGCTTGCAGGGTCTGTGGCTGCAAGAGGCACTTCCAGGGCCCCGTGGTGGTTGCAGGCAGCAAAGCCCTGCCCCAGCCCAGCGGCACTGGGGGCTGCTGACAGGCCCCCGGGGGGATGCCCTGACCCTGTGCCAGGTTCCCCAGGGCAGCCTGGGGGCTTGCTCCCGTCGTGTCCCCCCTCAGGCAGCTCCCTCCCTCCCAGGCTGGGTGGCACTGCCCCAGGGTGCTTAGTTTCCCGCTCAGCGTTCCCGCCCTGCCCGTGCAAGCCGGGAGCTGTCAGCAGCTGCCTGCCCAGCTGCACCCATGCTCCCACCCCGGGGATATGTGTGGCAAGGCTGGAGCATGGGTGCTCCTGCTCCCGCCTGGGGCGTGGGGCTGCCAGAACCCCCTGAGCGCAGCCCCCCAGCCCATGCACCCAGCGGGTGCCTGCAGCCCCCCCGCTCTGCCATGGCTCCTGCCTTGCAGGCAGGGGCTCCGGGTGGGCAGCAGAGCCAGCAGGCAGGGGAAAGGCTGTGGAAACCCAGGCATGATGCTCCCAGAGGACCATGTTGGGTGGTGGGTCACACCCTGGAGGGGGCTTCTCACCAGGGTGCAGGCACATCCCTGGGGTCGAGCTGCGCTCGCTGGGGAGCAGCTCTGCTGCCTTTGCAGGGCCTGTGGGCAGGAGGCAGGAGGGTCCGGGGCAGCAGCTCTGTTCTCCTAGCCTGTCACTTTGCTCCCGGCAGGAATTACAACCAGTCATGCGGCGTGGATGGCCCTGGCTCCTGCTGCACTCTGGACCACATCCCCCTCGTCAGGTGAGCAGCCACAGGGTGGGGAGCAGGGGGCTGGCCAGGCATCAGAGCCACTCCGAGAGCCCCCCCCCCAGGCAACCCAGGAGCGTGTCCTGGGGAGGGTGGCAAGCGCTGCACCCCAGTGCCTCCCAGCTGAGGGGTCCCCGGGCCTTGCCTTATCCCTGCAGCAAGTGTGGCACCCTGCCTCCCGAGAGCTGCTTCTTCAGCCTCATCTGCAGCCTGGGCTCCTTCATGGGTAAGTGCCTGCTGCCGGGGCAGCAGGGCACCCTGTGGCGCTCACCCCCCGGTGGGGGCCAGGGACGGGTGGTAGGGGGCCGCAGGTGGCGATGGCGTGCGATGGGGCTGTGTCTCCCTCCCCCAGTCATCCTGGTGGGGCTGCTGCGATACGCCCACCTCCTGGAGCGCCTCGGGCCATCCCTCCTCAACACCCTGGGGCTGGCCACTGGCTGGGTCTGCGCTGCCGGCCTCACCATGGTCGGCAACTTCCAGGTAAGGCACCTCCTCAAGGGGTCCTGGAGGCGGGGGGGGGGGCGAGAGGGGGCCTTGGCTGGAACGGGGCAGTGGCAGCACTCAGCAGTGTAGGATTTGGGGTGGTTGTTTTGATCCAGTCCCCCCATCCATGCACTCCTTCACCTCCACCAGGCGCAGTGCTTCCCCAGTCACTGGCAGTCCTCTGTGCTTATGCACTCATAGTTTTAGGTGCAGATTAAGCTGCCGGGTTTGGTTTAACCCTTATGTGAGACCCTCTGCACGGTCCGTCCCCTCCGTGGACGCGTGTCCCCGCGCAGGCAGGGACATGCCAGCCAGGCAGAGGAGCCCTGGCCAAGCAGCCGATGCTGCCGCTGCCCGGCCATCCCACTGTGGATGTTTGCTGCTCGGGGGGTGATGCCAGGAAACTGGGCAGAGCCTGCTCTCACGGGGTCTGGAGCAGCCCGGGGCTTGGCGGCGCTCACCCCCCGGCCTGCGCTGCCAGGCACCGGCCTCCCGGCAGCTGCCGGCCCTCTGCCCGCCGCAGCCGCAGCCGCAGCCGGTCCCTTCCGCTTGGCAGGAGGCTGCTGCTGCCGCCACCCCCCCGGGAGAAACTTCACTGGCCCTGATCCCCCCGCCTTGTGCCCCAGCCGTGGCTCAGTGGCTCTGTTGAAGGGAGGGCTGTGGCCCTCAGGAGGGGGTGCGGGCAGCCCCAGGTGCGGCTCAGGGCAGAGGGCAGCTCCTGCCCCGTGTCCCCAGGCACGGCAGGGCTGTCGGCACGAGGGGCTCAGGAGCTGTCACCACACAGACAAAAGAAACAAGCACCTTGAGATCCCAGCAGCAGACAGTGGGTCCACATCTGCTCTTCAGCCAGGAATTGGGCACAGGGTGAGCTGCCTGGACCCACTCCTGGCACTGCCTGCACCCCTGCGTGGGCACAAGCCCACCCCCTGGAGCTGAACTGTGCCAGGGGAGCATCCCAGGGTGCCGGCACGGATGGTCTCTCCCCCGCAGGTGGATCATGCCAAGGTGCTGCACTACATTGGGGCGGGGGTGGCCTTTCCCACCAGCATGCTGTTCCTGCTCCTGCAGTCCATCCTCACCTACCGCATGGCCAAAACCCGCGGACAGTACTGGACCGGCCACTTGCGTAGCATCCTCACAGCTGTGGCCTTCCTCACCCTTGTCTTCAGTATCCTTCTAAAGGGTGTGGGGAGGAGATCTGGGATGGGCTGGTGAAAGGTGGTCCTTGCTGGGGGTACGCACCACACATCCTCCATCCTTTGGTCTGGCAGCGAGGCACGGTGCCAGGAGAGGGGCTGGGCTGGGAGCTGAGGACAGGCAGCTCGCTGCAGGGGTAGGCTGGAGGAGCAGTGGTATCAGGACCGTGCAGGGGCTGAGGAGGGAAAGGGATGTGGCTGGGCATCTCTCAAGGCGCTGGGGTGCCCCAAACCAGCCCTGCCCTGGCTGGTGCAACCCGGCCCAGCCACCACTGCAGGCTCCAGCCCCACACCGTGCAGAGTGGAAGGGCTGGTTAATTGTTTTTTGTAATAAGACAGAGGTATGTTGAGCCCTCGGCAATGCAAAGTCCATCTGAGTTACCTATATGACAGAAGCTGAGTACAAAGGTGCTCTATGAGGATGCCAGGCAGGCACATGGCAGCACCTCTGCCAGCTGGGGCTCACTGGCAGCTGCTGGCCGACGTGCCCATGGGACCAGGGAGGGCTCGGTGAGCAGGCACTGGGGTCTGCAAACACCATGCCAGAGAGGGAGAGTACGGTGGCAGGCAGAGCAGGACTGGAAAAATGATCCTGCGTGTGTGGTCAGGGAGCCAGGGGCTTATTTGGGACTAAGGTTAGGGATAAATTGTGAAATAAGGTGGTGGTTACTGGGCAGGAAGGAGAAAACGCATATGGTGTCCACAGGTCCCAAAGAGGCTGGCTGGGGTGTGTAGCATAAGAGGAGCCTCGGGGGGGGTGGTTCTGGTGGGCCTGGGGCATGCCAGAGGGTCCCGCTCTGTCACCACAGCAGGCAGGCAGGGCAGAAAGCAGGCAGGGAGCTGGGAAGGGCAGGAGTGCCATGGGGCCATTGTGGCTGGGAGGGACAGGTAGGACGTGTAAGGACAAGGGAGATGGGACTGGTGCCCATCTGCCTTGGCCATGCTACTCTGTAAGCACTGGAAGTGGAAAAGCAGCGAGTTTTGGTGGGGACAGTGTGGAGAAAGGGCTGGGACCTCTCCTGGTGGGATGGGGAGAGTGAGCAGAGGGCCTTACCCAGCGTGGGTCAGGTCCCTGCCTCTTTGGCTTTCTCAGGTCTTGCTGTCACTGGCAGAAGGCAGGGTACTGCCACAGCCTTCACCTGGAGGGCTGGGGGAGGTACCTGCCTTCTCCCTTCACCTGTGGTGGCTCTGGCAGTAGTTTTCCCAGAGATCCCCAGTGGGGATGAGAGAAGCATAAACAAGCTCTGGAAGCAGTAGGACCTGGAGGAGAGGGAGCAGGCCCCCTCTCTGGGGTGAGCCAGCCAGCAGTGCAGAAGGCTGGGGGGTGCTGTGGGGCTGGGACACAGCAGCCCAAACCCCCTCACCCGGTTTGAGGAAGAGGCAAGGGGTGTGGAGAGGGTGAGGCACCTGGGCACCCGTCTTGGCCTGAGGGCTGCAGCCTGTGTTTCCCCTGCCCTGGCCTCTTCAGAAAATCCCCTCCTGGCATCAGTCCCATGATTTATGGAGGCTGGTTTGGGCATGTGTGCCACTGCCTCACCTGTGCCAGGGCTCTCCCGGTGCTGGGGGAAGCATGTGGGGTTTCTTAGGTTTTAGAGGTTGTGGTGTGTTTCCTGCAGAAGGGGGCTGCTTATGGCCACTCCAGCACGCAGTGGCTGTGGGATGTGGGCACTCCATGGGGCGTTTGGGGTCCACCTGTGCTTTCCTTGATGGGAATGCCCTCAGGTGGTGTGTTCTTCATCCAGGAGAGCTTCGTACTGCAGCATGTGGCCGCCCTGTGCGAGTGGATGTTCATCATCGATGTCCTGGTCTTCTATGGCACCTTCACCTTTGAGTTTGGGGCCATCTCCACAGACACCTTTCTGGTCCTGCTGAAAGCCAGCCGGGCCCCCAAAAGTTACAAAGGCGAGAGCAGCGTATCCAGCACGGTGCACATCCACAGCCACGCAGAGGGCCTGGCTATGGCCTGACCCCCACAAGAAGCAGGCTCATGGCGGGGACCCCCAAACTTGGCTCTGTCAGTGACTCCCCTGCCTTGAATGTCTCCAAAACCCCGGAAGCCTCGGGGTGCGTGTGTGCATGTGTGTGCACGTGTGGGCATGCAGTGCCCTCCCCTCCTGGTGGGAGCTGTAACCCGGGCTCCTCCGACAGGCAGTGTTCCCTGCAGGGGCTGCCCCCTCCCTGCCCGTGGGATTTGGGGTCACTGCTGCGGTTCAAGGATGCCAGCCAGATGCTGCTATCGGCGGAGTCGGGATCTGCCCCTGAGCCTCCAGTGTTCCCTGTCTGAGTTGGGGGCTGTCAGAGGCAATCATACAGAGGCCCCCTTCTGTAAGGGATGTGGGGGAAAAGGGCTCACCCTCCCCTCACCACTCAAGCCTGGTGTGCTGGTGAAGGAGGATCACCATGCCTCCCTCCTCCATGGCCACAGGAATAGGGTTCAGCAGAACAAGCCGTCCAGCTGGCCACTGTGACTGCCAGAGGAGCCAAAAACCCAAAGTGCCTTTTCCCTTCCTTGGGAGGTGGTGACAGTGCCGGTCTGCCTGCAGCCCCAGTGAGGATGGCAGCAGGGGGTCTCTCCCTGCCCACCTGCCCAGGTAGGGATAGTGCCTTGTGCTGCTGCAGGGTGACACCAGCAGCCCCAGTTGGTGTGCGCTGGCCCTTCCAGCCAGAGCTCTCACTGCTTGGGGCCTTCCATGCCTTCAGCTGATGACTTTCCCACATTTTTTCAGCTTGGAGGAGAATTGCTGAGGCAGGTTAGGAAATGGGTCTTTGCATTTGCTGTCCCGCTGAGGATGTCCTGCAAGCACAGCGCCTGCAGAGAAGCAGATTTCCCCTCTGTAGCTCTGCCAACCTAAGCTGTCCCACCCGGGAGCCTGCACGCCCCAGCCCCAGCCTCCCAGCCCCGGGGGTGGGCTGCTGCCAGCCCTCCCACCCGGACAGCACAGGCACAAAGAGAGGAAGCGCTCTTGTAGGAACAGAAGAAACCCACACCCCATTCTGCTGGGACTCCCAAATCCGTCCTCCGGTGCCTTTCCCAGCACTCAGCCCGGTCAGCGCCTGCCTGGTGAGAGCCCATCCCGCTCAGCCCCAGCTTCCTCAGGCTGAGACCCGGCCTGGGCAGGGGGCTGGGTGGAGGAGTGGGGTGTAGAGGGGGATGAATGCATCTATATGCGTGCGTGTGTATATAGATCTACATATCTATATATATATATACACATAGATAAATTTCCCTCATCCCTGGACAGGGGCATTTGCTGCTGCTGTGCGCATTGATCAGGTTGGGCTTCCTGGTTTGTCAACCTTTTCAAAATCGGCCTATAAATTCACCAGTATATGTAGTTTGAAGAGGAGCATTTCTGACTTTTATATCTAATATATGTTTAAATATCTATATTTAAAGAGGGAACAGTGAATTTACAATAATAAAAGTGAAAATCAGCCAAGGGGCGAGGCGGACTGTCCTTCCCCGCAGCAGGACTGGAGCAGTGACCGGCTTTGGGGCCAGGCCCCAAAGGGGTGCGGGACAAGGGGTGCTGCGGCTCTGGGGGCAGGGTGGTGAGCCCGGGGCTCAGTTCCCTGCCCCCAGTGTCAGGCCGGTAAAAAACAAGCGCTTTCACCCGGGACGCGGCAGCCTGGAGTTGCACGTCCCGTCCTGCCGGGGGGTCTCCCGGTCCTCCCTGCCGTTGTCCCCGCCGGGGCGGAGCCGGGCCCGGGAAGCCCCGGGAGGCGGAGCCGGGACGGGACTTTCCCGGAGCCGCGACCGGGGGGCGGCGGCGGCGGCGGGGCCGGGGCTGAAGGTGAGCGGCCGGGGCGGGCAGGGCTCCGCGGGGTCGGGCCCGGGGGCGGGGGGCGACCCCGGGGGGGGTGTTGGGGGCGGGGGGGGCCGCTGCCCGGGGGTGCCGGTCCCCCGGGGCCGGGGTGAGCGCGGCTGTGCCCGGCCCGTGGGGACGCACCCGGGGGGATGCTGAGCCTGCCGTCCTCCGCCCGAGCGGAGCCCCTCGGCCCTCGCCGTGGGCGCGCTGGGGTCGCGGGTGCAGGTGTATCCGGATTCCCAGTGGAAAGGGAGCTGAACTGGTCGAGGGGTTTAAAGTTTCGGTGCCGGGGCTGCCCGTCCCTGCCGAGGTCGGCAGCTCCTCGCCTCTCCCTCGCCACGGCAGCCACGCCAGTCCCTGGCTGCCTCCCGGCCGGCTCTGGGGCCAGCTGGGAGAGGTGGTGGGAAGGTACAGGCTGGAGAGACATCTGTTGTCTTAGCGTGGGGAGGGAAAAGCAAGTCCCAGTGCTGGTGCCAACATCCATTTCCCTGCCAGCGGGGAAGTTGCTTATTGTCCTGTTTCCATGTTGCCAGTGAGCACTGCCCTGTCCTGTGGCTCTCCCTCAGCACGCTGAGCCCTGGCTGCGGGGTGAGCAGGGCTGGCTTGCTGCCGGCCCTGATGGAAAGAGATCCACACCCGCAGGCTCAGCTAGCTCTACCCCAAAAGGAGCCGTGAACGCCGACGCAGTAGTGATACCGCAGGCAGAGCGGAAACCGGGGAGAGTGAGAGACAGCAAACACCCGGCTGGCACTGAGAGGGGTTTTCTGAGGGCACGCAGATACACAACTGGAGCCGATGGTTCATAACACAACAGCACAGCAGCTAATTCACAGGCCCTAGAGGAGAAAACCAGAAGATCAGTGGGTGGCTGGGGTTTGCCAAAACCAACTTGATAGCCACGATGGGAGTAAAGGCATTTTATGCACAGATACGAATGGCTTCGGTGCTCAAGGGCAGACTGCTGGGGAGGGGAAGGCTTGGACAGCTTTCAGGGAGAGGGGATTTCTCTCTGCCACAGTTACAGGTCAAGGACTCAGTTTCCAGGAAGGGCCTCAGAACAAAGTCCCAGTGAATGCTGTGCAAGAGGGACTCAGCAGCCTCTTGCCAGGCTCTTGCGAGTAGCTGTTGGGACTCCTGGGATGGAGCAGAGCACAGGATTTGTGCAGAAACCAAGGACCATCATTTGCAGGCATTAGCAGAGACAAAACGTGCAGGGAATAGTATGTTAGAGGAGCAGCCAGCTAGGTGGCTGGAACACGACTGCTGTACATCAGGGTGGCTCAGAACAGAGTTGCGCTCATGCCACCTTGGTTTCTGGAGTGTCTTTTCCCATGGCTGCTAAACACTCCCACTGCAGACAGACAGACAGACCTTTCCCTCCCAGCCACAGGGCATTGGCTCTGCAAGTCAGCCGGCTGTCACGGGAGGAAAGAAAATAGCACCTGTGTTACTAGGTCACGTTCAAGGTGCTGTAGGCATGGAAGAATGGCTTTAACTCACACCACTTGCCAGCAGCTGGCCCTTAATTGAAGCAGTCTGGCTGGTATGGGGAAGCTGTGCCACCCGGCAAGGGTGCCGTGGCTGTGCTGCGCTCCGAGGCAGGGAGCCGGTGCCGCTCCAGGCAGTGAATCACAGTTAGGGTGCTGCTCTTTCCCCCCATTCCCAGTAATGCCCAGAGAATCCTTCCTGAGCTCCAGGAAAGTCTGAAGATAGGGAGGAATTAGCCCAGCAAAACAGGGCTGCAGTGTGTATGCGAGCCCAGGGTCCAGGCCAGATTCACTGGGTACCACAGATCAGGGGATGCTCCTGATGGCAGGAGGGGGAGATGGGTCCTCCACTGGGATGTCTGGGGGATAAAAGTCGAGTGTGTTACACTCCTAGGGGAAATCTAGAGGCCTGAAGGGCACAGCTGCTCAGCACACGAGGCAGGACTTACCTTGAGAGCAGGTCTAAGGTTGCCTGAGGTTGCTATTCCAGGAACAAGGAAGCAGGCAACAGTGCTTGAGCTCTGTTCGACGAGAGAGGTGGGCTCCCTCTAATGCACACTGCACATGTGTGCAGTCATACAGCCAGCAACCTCCCGAGTAAGCCAGAGCGGCACAGGCTGGGGAGAGGCAAGTGCAACCCCATGATGTTCCTTAGTCACGCTGTTTGCTGCAACAAGTGGAAGTGTCCGGGGCAGCGATGAGTGAGCTGTGAAAACCCCTCCAGAGGGGATGGGGCTGCCTGGCACTGGAGAAGGGGAGCTGTACTGTTCATGGGGAACAGTCTGGTCTTCTCCAGCATCTTCTGACATGTGCTGCTCCAGCCAGGCTCAGTGAGTAGGGTTCGAGGTGGCTGTTTCCATCACACTGAGGAAGGATGTTTGTCCCCTCCTTTACCTCTCTGGGAAATCTGTGCCGGCTGGCTGGTGGTGGCAGGCTGAGGCTGCCCAGACGGGATGTCCGGTGGGATCCCGAGAGCAGGCAGTGTGTGCTGCTTCCCACAGGCCAGAGGGGGTTGTGTCTGTGCTCCCAGGCTTTCAGAAGCCCCTGCAGAATGACAGGAGGAAGGTCAGACCTCATTTCGTAGTGCTGGATCTCCACCTTCAACCTCCTTGCCCCCCGTGCTGCACCTGCAGGTCCCTCGGACCCCACGTCCCGGGCTGCACCGCTGTCTGGGCTGCATCCCGCAGGCAGGCTGGGCAGGGGCTGCTGGAGCTCGGATGGGCTCAGGTGGCAGCCCAGCTGGGGAAAACCTCAGGCCTGGGGCCGCAGGGCAGCCCCTTTGGAGGACTTGAGTGGCTGGAAAATCTCCTTGAAAAGGCTCTTCTCAGCTTCTGAAGAATATGAGTCACGCACGGGTTGAACAATCCCCTTCCTTCCCCTCTTCTCCCACACACACAAAATCCCCCGAGCGGGACCTGCAGCAACCACTGATTCAGAAATTCATGCTATGAGGGCACTGTGGAGTCAAATACAGTTTTTTGCCTTTTTTTTTTTTTTTTTTTTTTTTTTTTTTTTTTTTTTCTCTTTCCATTGCTTAGCGAGAAGAAATGCGGAGCAAGAGAATGTGCCTGGAGGCTCTGCTCTGATTCTGCCTCTTTGTTAGAAGTCTCCAGTCATTTCCTGTGGTCAGTCAGACCTTGACCCCAGCGGGACCCCCATCAGTGGTAGCCAGCAGTCCCAGCAGCAATGCTGGGCCTGGACGGGTTGCTGAGACCAGCCTCTTCCTCCCCGGTGAGTAGGAGGGTGCAAGCGCTGTGGGTGGTGGGGAAGGGGCCCTGCTGCTTGCGGTGCCTTGCTGGGGTTGTTGGCAGGGAGCGTGCGGCGCTGGGTGCCGAGGCAGCAGGAGATGCTCCCCTGGGGGGCTCTGGGGCTGCTGCTCCCGCTTTGAAACCAGGTGCTTCCTAGTGGGAAGGAAGGAACGGGAACACGGATGGCAAATGCCTCTCTCAGGCCACCTCCGCGGGAAGGGTACAGGGCCTGCTGTGTAAGTGGAAACTGGGGGAATGGGAAAGCACCCCTTTTGGGTGCCTGGCAAGGGGCTGCCATACGCTGGCTTTGGTTTGCAGAGTCCTGGAGAGCTTCCCCCAGTTAGGGGAGAGACAAGGGGGATTTGGAGCAGCGCTTTGGTGCAGCTGCTCCTGTTTGGGTCCAGGGGGGCCCTGAGGCTGTGTGAGAGTGCATCATCAAGGTGACATGATTTGGGGTAGGGACTGGGGAGGCCCCAGGGGCTGCCGCTGGGTTTTACGGCACGGTCCGGGTGGTTTCAGTCATGCCGGTCTTGTTGGGAAAGGGTACGACGACTGGTGCCCGAAGTGAGGCAGATAGCTGGGGCCGGCGCGGAGCAAACCCCTCCGTGCTCCCGGAGGGAAACTCGGGACCGTGGGGCGCTCCGGGGGTGACAGGCAGCGCCCAAACGAGCGCGGGCGGCCGCCGGGATTTCCAGCCCGCCCGAAGCCCGGAGCCCCGAACTGCCCGGCGGGGAGGAGACGGCCGGGCCGGGGGGCGCAGGAGCGGCCGGGCCGTGCCGAGCCGAGCCAGGCTCCGAGCCGCGCCGAGCCCCGGGCCGAGCCGAGCCAGGCTCCGAGCCGCGCCGAGCCCCGGGCCGAGCCGAGCCCCGGGCCGAGCCGAGCCCCGGGCCGAGCCGTGCCGAGCCCCGGGCCGTGCCGAGCCGAGCCCCGGGCCGAGCCGAGCCGAGCCCCGGGCCGAGCCGAGCCCCGGGCCGAGCCGAGCCCCGGGCCGAGCCGAGCCCCGGGCCGAGCCGAGCCGAGCCCCGGGCCGCGGCGGTGCGGGGCGGGGCGGTGACGCGCGGTCCCGTCATTTCCCGGCTCGGCGGGGTTTCTAGGGACTTTCCGGAGCGGCGGTGCCTTCCTGCCGCCGCCGGTCCCCGCTCACCCCCGCGCTCTCCCCGCAGGCCGGCGGCCGGCCCCGCGCAGACATGGACGAGCAGTTCCAGCCCGTGAGTGCGGGGGGGCTCGGCTCGGCCCCGGGAGGGGAGGCTCGGGGCTGGGAGCGGTGCCTGACCCCACGGGTGGGGTGGGAGATGGGGGTCTGCGCCTGCCGCTGGGGTGGGAGATAGGGGTCTGCGGGTGCCCCCGGGGCGGGAGGTGGGGGGGTCTGTGCCCACCCGCAGGGTGGGCAGTGGGGGGTCTGCAGGTGCCGCGGGGGTGGGAGGTGAGGGGAGTCTGTGTCTGCCCCCAGGGTGGCCAATGGGGGGATCTGCAGGTGCCACTGCGGTGGGAGGTGGGGGAGTCTATGCATGCCTCTGGGCTGGGAGTCGGGGGCTCTGTGTCTGCCCCCAGGGTGGGTGAAGTGAGTCCGCTGGTGCCCCCAGGGGTGGGCAATGAGGGGTCTGCACCAGCCCACCCCTCTTCCCCAGGAGGGATGGGGCATCTGTGCCTGAACCCCCTGCCCCAAGGTGGGCAGTGGGGGTCTGTGCCAGACTGTCCCCCCCGAGGGTGGGAGATGGGTGTCTGTGCCTGCCCTCCAGGGCAGTTGGGGGTTTCAGCCCCAACACACTCATCACACTCATCATCTCTTCCATCACCCAGTGCCTGGATGGGATTGACTACGATGACTTCAATTTCGGCTCCCACATGGTGGAGCAGAAGGAGCCCGTGATGCAGACAGGTAAGGGCCCCTCTGGCTGTGCCCTCCCGGGGGTCCCCAACTGCGGCGGGGTTTCCCAGCAGGCTGACTCACACCTCATAGTTCCCAGCAGCACCACGGGCTGTGTCCCCGCTGGCCCCACTGTGGGCTGGCTGGGAATCCCTGCCCCGTGGCACCGGGATGGGGACTGTTCAGTCTGGGCCTGCTGCTCAGTCTACCAGGGACTTGAGGTTGGACTGTGATGGGTCCCCAGGGGCTCCCTGCTCCCCAAGTGCCAGAGCATCCTCTGGTCCTTCCCTTCTCTCCCTGTCCTGCTGCTCCTGGCTGGGCTCCTGACAGCACAGGGGATGAGTCCAGAGGATCCCCATGGGTCAGATAGGGGTCACCTCACCTTCAACACCATCCCCATACCTCCAGTATCCTTACTGGGAGTGTATACTTTGGTTACCCCATGTTTCTCACCGGTGCCTTTCCTCTCTGTCCTCCAGTGGAAGGTCCCTACCTTGTAATCATTGAGCAGCCGAAGCAGGTAAGGATGTTACCTGAGGAAGGGCAGGTGTAGCTGTCACCCCTGCTCTCCTGGCATCAGCTTTGGGTCACCCTTGGCTGACCCCCTCTTTGCCTCTGCAGCGGGGGTTCCGGTTTCGGTATGGCTGCGAGGGCCCTTCACATGGGGGGCTGCCAGGAGCATCCAGTGAGAAGGGGCGCAAGACCTATCCCACTGTCAAGGTGAGTGCTGCCCTGGGGAGGGGATGGGGCATCATCTTCAGCTGGTGTGCACAGGCACCAGGAGGGTGCCTTGTAAGAGAGATGGGAAATGTATATTAAGCTCTGTGTGTCTCCTGGTGCTGGAGGGATGGGAGGGCTGTGGCAGGAGGGGTGGTGGCCACGGGGAGGGATAGCAGGGGTTTACAGAGAGTCCTGCAGGCTCCCAGGTATGTTGTACCTGACTGCCATCTCTTTTCTTCCCCACAGATCTGCAACTACACAGGGATGGCCCGGATTGAGGTGGACCTGGTGACGCACAGCGACCCTCCCCGCGTGCATGCCCACAGCCTGGTGGGCAAGCAGTGCAACGAGGCCGGCAACTGCGTCGCGATCGTGGGACCCAAGGACATGACAGCTCAGTATGTGTGAGGGAGACCTGGGGTGGCTTCTTGCCTAAGCGAGGTGGGTGGGGGGCTGGCTGCAGCTTACAGGTTGCAGAGAAAAGGGGGGTCAGTGCATCCAGGAGCTGGGTTTGCTGGATGGTGCCAGGATTGGGTTTAGACAAGCTCATCAGTATGTCTAAACTCTGTCCCCTGAGCATTTTGCCCAGCTCTGGATCCAGCACATGCAGCTTGCTTTGGGCTTCTGTCCTCAGTGTTGCAGCTCCCCAGCTTTGCAGATGACTTCTGAAGCCAGTCTGTTTTGCAGGGTTATTCAGCAACTGCTGCAGTTACTCTTACAAATCCAGCCCTGGCAGCTGGTTCAGCCTGGTCCCATTTGCATCCCTCTGGCCTCCAGCCCTCCTAGTCCTCACCTTTGGACTTCTCACCTCTGGGATCCCAGAGTTTCCCAGCCACCTCTTTTCTGGGCTCCTTTACTCTCTTCTGTGGTTGCTCCTCTTGCGTTGACTCCCTGCTTCCTGAGCGGCACCGCTCTGTGCTTTGCTCACCTCCTTCCCGGCCACGGGAGCCCATGTGGCCCCCGAGCCAGCTGCTCCCAGCCTTGGCGCTCCCAGATCCCAGCAGGATCCCTCTTCTGCTCCAGGTTCAGCAACCTGGGTGTGCTCCACGTCACCAAGAAGAATATGATGGAGATCATGAAGGAAAAGCTGAAGCAGCAGAAGATGCGCAACAGGAGCCACCTGCTAACGGGTGAGGGCAGCCTGGGGGCTCAGTGGGACTTGGCACCCCGGGGTGACAGCTGGAGGGCTGGGGTTATCATGGGGCTGGGGGGCAGACGGGGGGACCTGGAGCCCCATCCCCTTGCCTAGCCTAACAGTATCTCCCCCTGCCCCGGCAGAAGCGGAGCTGCGTGAGATCGAGCTGGAGGCGAAGGAGCTGAAGAAGGTGATGGACCTGAGCATTGTGCGGTTGCGCTTCACTGCCTACCTCCGTGACAGCAGCGGGAACTTCACACTGGCCCTCCAGCCCGTCATCTCGGACCCCATCCATGATAGCAGTGAGTGTGGGGCCAGGCCAGGGAGGGGACAGGGCAGAATGGGGTAAGATGAGCGGTGCTGTCTACCACAGCAGCTCCCAACGCTTCCTCTCACTCTGCAGAGTCCCCAGGAGCTTCCAACCTGAAGATCTCACGTATGGATAAGACAGCAGGTTCTGTGCGGGGAGGGGACGAGGTCTACTTGCTGTGTGATAAAGTTCAGAAAGGTAAATGCTGTTCCCTCCAGCCGAAACCTTCCAGAGGGGCTGTGGCAGGAGAGATCGAGGGCCCGTAGGGGGCCAGGGGTCTGTGTCCCTGGAGCCTGGCTGGGGCAGGGAGACAGGCGGTGCCAGCGCCCCTTCTCTCCCCAGATGACATCGAGGTGCGTTTCTACGAGGATGATGAGAACGGCTGGCAGGCCTTTGGGGACTTCTCCCCCACTGACGTGCACAAGCAGGTATGGGGGAGGCAGGGGGGTGTCCTGCCATGCCCCATGGCAAGTGGGTGCCCTGCAGGTTGGGGGAGCCCTGTCTCCGACTCCGGGGAGGAGCAGGACCCCATGTCTGTCTGTCCTGCCCACAGTACGCCATCGTCTTCCGCACACCCCCATACCACAAGCCCAAGATCGACCGTCCCGTCACCGTCTTCCTGCAGCTGAAGCGGAAGCGGGGGGGCGACGTGAGCGACTCCAAGCAGTTCACCTACTACCCCGTGGTGGAAGGTGAGCACCCCTCGGGCAGGCTGGTGTGCACCCTGCCACCAGAGCTGCCCGTCACCCTGCTGCCGCTCTTTCCCTGCAGATAAGGAAGAAGTGGAGAGGAAGCGCAAGAAAGTCCTGCCTCAGTTTCCCCAGCACTTTGGCGGGGGTTCACACATGGGGGGCGCTGGCGGGGGGGCCGGGGGCTTCGGCTCTGGAGGAGGTGAGTGAGGGTGCCTCTTCGCTCTCCCTGCTCAGGTGACCACAGCCCAGCCCTGGGGGCTCCCCAGTCCTCTCCGGCCTCACCTGTCCTCCCCCTTGCTCTGCAGGCGGGAACCTCAGCTTCCCCTACTCCCCTGGGCTGGCCTACAACAGCATCTACTCGCCCGGCCCTCACCCCGTGGGGGGCTACCAGGGAGGTGTGCAGATGAAGGGCCCCGAGGCAGGAGGGCCTGGGAGTGACAGACAGGCGCCTGCGGAGAGCACGTACTGCAAGGAGCTGCAGAAGCACGGTAGGAGGAGGCTGGGCTGGAGAAAAGGCTGGGAGACATTGCTTAGTAGAGGTGACATGGGTTGGGGGACCTTTTGGGGGGCTGGGTGCCATTCTCCTCCGTGCCGGGGGGATGCAGGAGGGTGGATGGGGCTGCTGCTCCTGGTGGTGATGTCCTGCTTCACCCCCAGCCCAGCTCTGCCAGCTGTGGATGCTGGCGGTGGCCCATCGCAATGCCCATGCCCTGCTCGACTACTCAGTCACTGCTGACCCCCGCATGCTGCTGGCAGTCCAGAGGCACCTGGCCGCATCACAGGACGAGAATGGAGACACGTGAGCATATGAGGGGTTTGGGGGGAGAGTGTGAGAGGCCTGTGGGCTGTCAGAGCCATTATGGGGGCTCTGGGGGGTGGGAGGTGGCAGGAAGGATGTGGAGAAGCATGGAGCTGAGCCACAGGCCATCCCTCTCTCTCCCCAGACCTTTGCACCTTGCTATTATCCATGAGCAGACGGCTGTGATCAAGCAGCTGATCGAAATCATTGTTAGCATCCCCAGCCAGCAGATCGTCAACATCTCCAACAACCTGCAGCAGGTATGTGTTTCCCAGAGCAGCCGGTTCTCCTCTACCTGGGGCTGGCTCCTGTTTCTCAACCCCAGGGGCTCCTGTTGCTGCTCCTGCTGAGGGAAGGCTGCAGGGCTGAGCACGGTGCAGCCATGCTGGCAAGGACAGTGGTGCAGGACTCAGCTCCTCTTGCGAGCACTGCTGAGAGGGTGCTGCTGTCCCACAGACACCACTGCATCTGGCAGTCATCACCAAGCAGCCCCAGGTGGTCCAGCTCCTGCTGCAAGCTCGGGCCGACCCCACCTTGCTGGACCGCTATGGCAATTCTCTGCTGCACCTGGCGCTCCAGGCTGGCGATGAAGAGATGCTGAGGACACTGCTAGCTCACCTGGGCTCGGCTGCCCCTTACCTGCTCCGCCTGCCCAATTTCCATGGTGAGTGGGGCTGGGAGACAATGGGCAGAACCCAGCAGTGCCACCATGGGCTTGGCTAGCGGGCTGCTGAGCTTCTACCCCTGTTGCAGGCCTCCTGCCTGTGCACTTGGCCGTGAAGGCAAAGAGTTTGGCTTGCCTGGACCTGCTGGTCAGGAAGGGAGCAGATGTGAATGCAGTGGAGAGGCAGGGCGGGAGGACCCCACTGCATCTGGCAGTGGAGATGGAGAACCTGAACATGGCCACCCACCTGGTGAAGAAGGTACGGCGGGGGCTTGTGGGTTTGTGGCTCTAGGATGGGGCACAGCCTCCTACAGGGCCCTGGCAGAAGTGGGATGTCCCCTATGGTCTTGGGGTGACAGGAGGTGGGGGGTCAGCACCCAGATAGCCCACCCTCACAGCCTTGCACCTTTCTCCATAGCTGGGAGCAGATGTCAACAGCCGGACTTTCGCCGGGAATACCCCACTGCACCTGGCTGCTGGTCTGGGCTCCCCAACCCTCACCAAACTGCTCCTCAAAGCTGGTAAGGTGCTGCCCTCCCTCCTCTCCCTTCCCCTCCCCACAGACCTGGCTGCCTGCACCAGGGGTTGCCCAGGCACAGGGCATCCCCGTGGGCCACCTTCCCTTTTGGGGTCTCAGTCCGCCCTTCCCTGACAGGGGCGGACGTGCTGTGCGAGAACGATGAGCCTGTGAGCCCATCCTCATCGGAGGCCAGCAGCGACACAGATGCCGACCCCGAGGAGCAGGAGCTGGCCATGGAGCTGGGGGAGCCAGCGCCGGCCATGGAGTGCAGCACCAACCCCCAGCCACCCACGGAGGGGCACGGGCAGGCAGGGCACAGGCAGCGCCACTGCCACACGCCCCTGGACCTGACTCGGAGCCAGAAGGTGCGTGGTATGGCAGGAGAAACCCACTGAGAGCGTTTCTGTGGGGGCTACAGCATGAATCAGGCAGAGCTCCGGGAGCTGCTCCTGCGAGGATGCCTGTACCCTTCCATGCCCTGGGGAGAGCTGAGGCATGGGAAGGTGAGGAGAGCTTGGCTGGTACTTTGAGGGATGCTGACATCTGTGCATCTGTCTGCAGGTGAGGGAGATCCTGCTGCAGGCCTCCCAGCAGGGCCCTGAGGCAGAGCTGCCCGCTGCCCCCCGGCCAGGTGAGGAGCCCCTCTCCCCCCGAAAGCACTGCGCCCAGGCAGGGCAGCACCCTCGTGGCAGCGAGGACGGGCAGCGTGTGATGGAGGCACCTCTCCTGCACAGGAAAGGTCCTGTCGCTGGACAGTGAGGCGCTGCAGGGGCTGGAGCAGCTGCTGAACCAGGACTGCAGCGGGTCCGACTGGATCGAGCTGGCCAAGCGTCTGGGGCTCTGCAGCCTGGTGGAGACCTACAAGGACACCCCCTCGCCCAGCGTCAGCCTCCTGCGCAGTTACGAGGTCAGTGCCTGGCCAGGGTGCCCCCATCCCCCCTGCCCGTCCAGCCACCAGCCCCGCTCAGTGCTCTCTCTCCACAGCTGGCAGGGGGCAGCCTGGGGGGGCTGCTGGAGGCACTGGACTCCATGGGGCTCCACAAGGCTGTGAGGGTGCTCCACAAAACTGAGGCGCTGGAGAAGCTGCAAAGCACAGGTATGAGGAGTGAGGGGCTGAGGGTGTATGTTCCTGCTGCCCCCCTGGCCCCCCATTGCTGACCACCCAGGGCTTGCTTTGCAGAGCTGAAGGAAGACAGTGCCTATGGCAGCGAGTCAGTGGAGGAGGAGCAGGGGCCCGCGCTGGCCCTGAAGCCGGGGCCGGGGGGCGAGTTGCCCCACAGCCAGCAGCCGCAGGTGCACTGAGGGGTCAGCAGCCCCCACAGCCGCCCGGGGGGGCCTCACTGCCCCATACCTTGCCCTGCCCACACAAGTGCCTTCTGGACTTGGGGTCCGGCTGCCTGGACTCAGGGGAATGGGATGCAGCCAGCTCCTGCCCCCTCTCTGCTCTTATTTAATGGTCCCTCTTCTGAATAAAGGGACAATTTCCATCACCCTTTGCCCTCCCTCTCTCCAGCCCCAGCCCTGAGCCGGTGGGCACTAACTCCCCTGAGCCCTGCCGGGGGCTGGGAGTCCAGCAGCAAGGAGGCAGCTGCCGGCCCCTCCTCAGCATCCCTCCCTGCCAGGGCTGTCCCCAACTGTAGGGGAGAAACCACAGTGCACACAAGAAGTGAAGAGCGAGTTTTACTTCAGTAACTGAGAGAAGCTGTACAAAGGTTTTTCTCCCCACCGAGCCACCTGGGGCAAGGGTGGATATACTTTTTTTTTTTTTTTTTTTTTTTTTTTTTGCAATAGACTCAAAAGAGCAGAATAAAAAGTTTGACACATTCGCAAAGTCAGTGCTGAAACCAGCCGGGTCCTGGGCGGCCGAGAACACCGTGTGTGCCAGTCCCCTGCCCACAGCCCTTCCAGTCCCTGGACCCCTCCTGGTGCACCCCAGGCACTCAGGCAGCCATGCTCCACCACTGGCACCTTGCTTTGGACGAGCATCCTCCAGCCCACCCTGGGGTGGTGAGGGCTGCCCCAGCCAGCCCCTCACCTTGGCAAGGAGGGAGCTCGTGGCCGAGGAAGGTGCTGCACCACCACTGCTGCAGCACAAGGACCTCACAGCGCTGCGGACCAGGCTTTGCCGACAGCCTCCGAGGCCCCAGCCATACCTTGGAAAAGTGGCATGGGGAGGAAAGCAGGCTCCAGCCCCTGCCAGCCTCAGAGGGCAGTGGGGAGCCCCAAGTCAACCCTGGCTTCAGGGGTCACCTCCCCCCTCGGAGTACTTACATGCTGCTGCCCAACATGCCCCGGGTACGACGCTCGCACCCAGGCAGTGCAAACAGGGATGGTCCAGGCTGCTGGGGCAGGTGGGTCACAAAGCACCGAAGCATCAGCCTCCCATGCA
The DNA here is from genome assembly GCF_018691265.1 of Tyto alba. Classification (NCBI taxonomy): domain Eukaryota; kingdom Metazoa; phylum Chordata; class Aves; order Strigiformes; family Tytonidae; genus Tyto; species Tyto alba. The sequence goes on along the minus strand of NW_024881261.1, from coordinate 22,683,166 downwards.
GCTGCAGGCGCAGCGATGGGTGCTGCCGCTCCCAAGGCTGCCTCGGTACCAGCAGCAGCAGGGCTGTCTCTCTGAGGGGTTGCTGGTGCCAGAATGGGGCTGGGGAGCTGGCAGCAGCACAGGCAGGAGCCCATGCTCAGCTTGCTGCAGGGGGCTGCTGGGTCACGCCCCAAGTCCATGTAAAAACCTCCTCACAGAGTGCAGTGCCTACAGGACAGGGCTGGGTTTCTGGTTTTGCTTATTTTTTTTTTAAACAGTTCCCAAAAAGCATCAAAAGTAGCCCCAAAAACCCCTCCCTGATGGTCAGCTCGATCTGGTACTAAAAAGTGCAAAACTGTATCACAAAAACCGTTCAAAAGTTGTAAGAAAGCAGGGAGGGTGCAAAGGTATCTGTGGTGGCAGGGAGGGGGCCAGGTGCCATTGCCCTGGCTCCCCTGACCACCAGCCCCAGGGGAGGGGACAGGCCAGGGCTGGCCCCCTCCTGTCTTCCCCCCCATGGCACAAGGGAGCTGTAGGAGAAGCGGCCACTGGCTTTGTTTTGCTGCATTATTGTCTTTTTTTTTTTTCTTTTAACCACTGAAGAATTGAGCCCAGTGGGTGGGTTTCAGTTATCCCCCTCCCCAGGGCTGGGGAATGGGGTCCTGCAGCCAAGCACAGGATAAGGAGGGGCAGGAATGAGTCTGATGGGGCTGACGGTGCGGGCAGCTCCCGTGAGCAAGGACCGGGGACTGTCCTGCTCTGCCACCACCTCTGGCGGAGGGGCCACGGCCCTGCACGGCTGGTGCTGGCAGCCGGAGAAGGGCTGTCACCTCCCCAGCTCGTGCCGCAGATGGACGGACTCATGCAGGGTCTCGGCGGGCATGTGGCCTCCACCCCGGCGCCAGCGGGGCAGGAACGGAGCTGCAGCACGGGCGGCTGATGCCCCTTCGCTTACGACTTCTGGGGGTGGCCAGGGGGCTGGCGGCCGGTGCGCTCCGAGATGTTGCGCTTCACCTTGGTGGCCGTGCTGGAGGGCTCCGCGTTGAGCGAGGGGCTGGAGTGGGATTTTTTCAGGCCATCGTCCTCCCCACCTGCTGCGTCAAAGAGGGTGGACTCGAACGCTGCCAGGTCCTCAGAGCCGGCCTTCAGCTTGGCCCGCAGCAGCATGGCGTACGTGCCGTAGCGGGATTTCTGGGGGGCACAGTGCAGCAGAGAGCAGGGTTGGCAAGCTGGGCAATACTCCTCAGCCAGCATCCTGGGGTGAGGGGATGCGTGTGGTTCTGGACCACAGCAGTGGCACAGTGTGATTCAGCTGACAGGATCGGGGGGGATCCCATCACTCTGGATGACCAAGCAGTCAGGGGAAGGCAGGGCTGGGGGCCAAGGTGGGGGGGGGACGGGACTCCCAGCTCACCTCAAACTCCAGGTACTCTTCCTTCTGCTTCAATTCCTCGTACTCCTTGCCCTTCACCTTCTTCTCAGGCAGCGAGGAGCGATGCTCCAGCAGCTCCGCTGACATCGTCTTGAACTTGGTCTCATGGCTCTTCACCTGCTCCTCCTGGGGAAGGGTGGCACCACATCAGTGCCCTGCTCTGCCCTCTGCTCTGCCCCGCCCCCCGGCAGTGTGAGCTGGCTGGGGCAAGAACAGGTTTTTCCCCTCCTGGGTCCAACCAGAATCTCAGATTTTGCTCCTGGATTTGCCTCTTTTTTTTTTTTGAGTGTCAGGTAAAACACAGGCCCCTGGGGGCAATCTGCTCCTGCCTTGCATGGGGCTGGCTGCAGTCTTAAAGCAGAAGAATTTAATCCCCTCTGAAACTAGGCTGGTGGGTTTTTTTAATCCTTTCTTCTCTATGAATAACTGCCCTGGCATGCACAAGCACCAGCTAATCCCCCCAGTCCGGTTGACTTTCAAGGTCCCGGCCCTGGCAGGACCCTGCAAGCTGCGGTGTGGGACCATGTTCTCCTCCATGGTCTGACTCTATTGCCTGTCTCCCGTCCCTGTTGCCAGAAACAAGTCCTCGCTGTCCACCCACAACCTCAGTAACCCCTTGCTTCGTGTCTCCCCGGCCATGCTTCATCAGCCCTGCACCCCACTGGGAGGCAGCTGGGCCTGTGGGACCACACAGCTCCCTCTCCAGGGGACAGTGCCACCAGCAGATCTGGAGGGTCTGTCCCATGCTCCTGGCTGTCCCCACAACATGGCCTACCTGGGACAGCCTGGTGCAGGAGCTGGGCAGCAGCGGACGGCTGAACTTCTTCTGGGAGCCGATAGCTGCAGGGAAGGGGGGTGCAGAGAACATGGCTGCTACCACATTGATGCGCGTGATCCACGAGTGCATCTGTTCGGGGTTCCTGGGGAGAAAATCCAAACCACGGATGGGCTCTAAGTAGCACTGTCTTTGTCACAGGCAGAGGGACCTGTCCTGCAGACAAATCTGGGTCCCCCAGGACTGGTCCTGGCCAGCCATGGCACCTGGGGCTCCGGCCCCAGCAACATGGGTCATCGTGAGCTCATTGGGGTGGGAAGAAGAGGAGATGGACAAAGCACAGTGCTGACACCATGTCCCTTTTCTTCCAGAAAGGACCACGACAAGAGATAGCAATGTGGCCCTAAGCCCCATGCCACCCTCCACCCCAGTCAGATGAGCCCCTGCACCCCAGCATGGGGCCCAGCCGGTGATCCTGAGGGACTCACTGTGCTTGGAAGAGGAAAACTCTCCAGTCAGCTGTCCTGAGGTAGAAGACATTGGGTCGCTTGCTGTAGTCAGATGCCCGTGTGGCAAGTGAATGGTGGATGCTAATAGCGTTCTTCAGCTCCTCTTCTGCCAGTGCCTTCCCTGGCTTGTACTCCTCCTGCGAATCACGGGGTGTTTCAGAGCCAGCTTAAGGATGCACCCCACCATGAGTCAGCCCTGTGAGGCCATGAAAACTGCAGGCAAGCGCTGGCAGTAGTGGGGCTTGCAGATCACCCTTCACCAGGCTGCTGTGGGCTCTGCCTCCAGCTCATGCTACACCCTTGGGGAGAGGTTGCACAACCCGGGTGCATGGGCTTGGCAACAGCGTGGTGGCTGCTCCTCACTGCCCCGCAGCTGGACAGCGTGGGTGCCTGCAGGAAACTGGATGTGTAGCACAACCCGCCCCCCCTCCCCGACCAGAGCAAAGACCCCAGTGTCTCCTCTCTCCCCAGCCAAGCTCCCGCACACAGGGCCCTCAGTCGGCAGCTGCTTTCACTGCCCAGGCTCAGCCTGAGCACTTCAGGAAAAGGGATGCCACCAGATACTCAAGCAAAGGCTCAAGCAGGCATGGTGCCGAGTCTGCTAAGGCCAGGCTTTACAATGCTGCACACTGGAGCACCTCTCTGCTCTGCGGACTGCTGTGACCTCCCCACTGTGTTGGAGATGACCCCTCTCCCTGGCATGGATGCGGGCGGCCCCGCTGCTGCCTACCTTCTGCAGGTACAGAATCATCCCCTTCAGGATGGCGTGGAAGGGCTTCCAGCTACGCTTCCCTCGGGGTGCTGCCAGGGTGGAGAGAGCAGCCCAGATATCAACCCCAGTGCCAAGCAGGGGTAAGGCATCCCCCCCGCCCAATCCTCCTTCAGTCAGCCCCGCCACGACGCACGTCACCCCACCCCAGGGATGGGCGGCACGCCAGGACTGTCCCCGTGCACCTGAGCCCGTGCCAGCCGCGTGGCTGGCAGATGGTGCTGCTGGCAGGGGGGCTGCCTGCTGCCCCCCGGGGCCAGTGCCGCTGTGCTCCCCGCCTTCCTCCCCTCCTTGTCGCCCGCGCTCAGCTTCACCTCTGCCTCCCCACGCAGCGACGGGGACAGGGACGAGGCTGCGCTGCCTGCCAGGTAATGCTGGCTTTGGAAGGCAGCTGCATCTAATCAGATCAAGGCGGCATTAGATGGCCAGGGCTTAGAGGGGATTTTACAGTGGAAACGGTGAACGTGCCTGGCAGTGCCCAACCAGCGGCAGCCTGCTGTGCAGCTCGTTTGCTGCACCACAGGACACATTCCCTTGTCCCTGCCATAGCGTAGCAAGGGTGCATCCCCTGGGGAGCCCAGCCCACGTCCCTGCCTGTCCCCTCCCAGCACTTCGGGCAGGGGCTGCACTGCCTGCTGCCATCTCGGCCTTTGCCTAACCCTGATGGTGGAGGTGGATGGTCAGGGAGAGGCTTTCAGGCTCCCCAGCCTGGGGGCTCAATTATGCCCAGCACAACCAGCCAGTCAGGGCACAGGGAGCTGATGCTGGAAGCTGTCATGATGCTACAGTCAGATGTCACGTAGTGACTCCTGCCCTGCTCCCTGTTGGGTTTCTGGAGCTCACTGGTGCTCTCTCGTAGCCAAGTCCCTCCCCTGGGCTCCCCAGGCACCTACTTTTCTTGCAGTCAGGATCAGCATGGATCTTGCGCACTAACAGTCCATGCTTGTAGGTGGCGATGCTGGAGTCTTGAGAGAAGTCCAGAAAGGGGTTACTGCAGCTGCTGATGCGCTTGATGGACTTCGGGTTGGGGTCTGCCAGCTCCGAGAGGGACTTTCTCAGCTCCTCCTCATCTCTGGCAGGCACAAATTTGGGTGGGGAAAGGGTTTGTTACCTTGCTGGGGACAGCAAATACCAAGCTTCCCACTTGCTGGTGCCATTTCTAGGCCTGGCTTCTGTAAGGGAGGCCAGGAGCAGCAGACCAGGCTGAGCAGTCCCCCATCACCACTGGCAAGCATCCCAAACCCAGCCATGCCTCTGTGCCCCTGGCTGTCTAGGCAGCTGTGGTGCTGCCTGGCCCCTCAAAAGACAAGGCATGGAGGTGTCTGCTACCAGTTCAGGGTGGGGCCCCTGCCTGCCCCAGGGAGCAAGGAGCCTTTTTGAACAGGGCTGGGACTGATGCCAGCCAGGCTGACAAGCCAGGGGCCACGGAGGAACAGCACTGCAGGGCTTGGCACTACCACAGCCCCCTCGCCCATGGTGTATGAGCTCACAGATCCCCAGCTGGCAGCAGAAAGGGCCTAGAAGGAACCTTCCCCAAAGAAATACCCAGGTTGTAGTCCCCACGGCTCCAGGGCAGCAGCCGGACTGTGAGGCTCAGAGCCACCAGCAAAGGGGTGCGGGTAGCCTGTAGTGGGGAGGCATTGGGCAGCACCAGCCTGGGGCAGGAGCACATGGGGGCAGGACGTAGGCAGCCCTGGCAGCAGAAGGTGGCAGGCCTCTGCTCGCACTCTCTCTCCAGGTCATGGCTCCTCGCACTGCAGGCAGGCTGCTGCGGGCAGGCTGCATCGGTGCTGCTCCCCTCACCCGGCAGGAAGATGTGGGAGCCCAGAGAGGCTGCCTCCCCCCTCCCTCAGACCTGCTCGCTGCTAATTAAACCCCTCAGCATCTGCTAGCGTCTCCATGGCAGCAGCCCGAGCGCAGTGGCTCAGTGCTGGCGGTACCGCCGGGCTGATTAATCCCCGCAGCGCGGGTGCTGCCACTCCTGCTGCTGGAGATGGCAGCTGTGGGCGAGGGTGCAGGCACCCTGCAGGGCCCTGGCACAGCCACGGCCCCCCCCAGAGCCTGCCCACTCCCACCCCAGGCACAGCCGCCAAAGCACAAAGAAATGCCAAAGCCACGGGGAGCTGGTCTCCGGCAGCTTTCCCCCAGCATGTCGGGAAAGCGTCCCCATGGAGGTGCTGGGGGCAGCTGGGGGGACGTTGCCTGCACTGCCACCCTATCCCAGCCCATCCTGAGCTCCCTCTCCGTCCCACATCCTCGCAGGAGCACCCGCCCCGCAGCATCACGGCTCATGCGGTGTATGGGGCAGGGCGATGCTCCAGTGGGAAGGCAGCATCCCCTGGGAGGAATACTCACATGGCCCACTGCAGCTTCTCATTCTTGATGGAGCCGTACAGTGCCTGAAGAGAGAAGAGCAAGGGGGGGGGTCAGCAGGAGAGTGGTGGTGGGTCAGTGGGGGCTGCTCCAGAGGACAGAGGGGGCATGCCAGGCTGGCTCAGGGACACTGGAGGTTAAGGCAACCCCAGATCAGTTCATCCTGGTCCAGCTCCGTCCTGGCTGGGCCAGCAAGATGACCTTGTTTCAGGGCTATAGACACCTTCTGGGCACCACAGGACCTGCAACCCCACACATACCCCAGGTGCATATACACAGTGCTGGGGATGGTTCTGGCTGTCTTCCCTCTCTACCTGCCTGTGATGGTGGCACAGCATCAGCAGCATGATGTTGAGGTGCATCAAACATTTCCAAGTCCATGGGAGAGCTGCCTCTCCTTACTCCAAGGTGTCCCAGGCTGGCCAAAGGGACAACTTTCCCGAGGCTTGGGCCTCGGGAGGACAACAAGCCTTCAGGCTGGACTTCAGTGGTGCATGCCTGCGCCCTGCGCAGTGGGACCTCAGCCTGCTCCAGGGCCTCCAGGAGCTCTGTACCACAACACACCACAGCCAGCGACCTAGCTGCCGTGGAGCGCATGTCCTGGGATGGCAGAGACGGGCCGATGGCAGCAAATGGCACTCTGCAGCAGCGATGCTCCCACAGGAGCACACTTAGGCTTCGGGAAAGATTTCAGCATGGCACTGGCCCTGGACTTGCAGAGACACCAACATACTGTCATTCACGAGGCCCTCAGAGGACCTCGTGGCTGGTCGAGGCAAGATGGGTGTTTGCCTACTGCTGGGCTGCTGCTGCTTGGGGTGGCTGTGGCCTGTCCCTACACCCTCCCCAGCACCCCACAAGCATCCTGCCCTCCCTGGGGACCTGAACACCATCAAGCAGGACCCACCGCCTGCATCTCTACACAGGAAGAAGCTAAGCCTGCCTGCAGCAGGATGCTCCAGGGCCCCATTCCCAAGCGTTTGTCCAGTCCAAGCTGGGTGCAAGCCAGAAGCTGGGAGGCTCCAAAGAGGGTTTCAACACAGTGCTCACAGAGGACTTCAACGCAAGGTCTGGAAGGCATCATCCTCAGAGGAAAATAATCGAGTTTTGCACAGGCTGTTCAGGCAGCTGTCAACATCCATCACTAGGCTGGAGACTGCTGCCGAGAGATCTTGCTGGTGGCTGAGAAAGTACAACTGGAGGCATGCAGGGGCCCAGGAAATCCAGCCAGCAGACAGGCCCCAGCGATGTCTGGGGAAGGGACATCCATCACTCCCCCGAGAGGCGCAGCGGCCAGGACAGAGCGGGGACCCGGCTCCTCCCGCACTTCCCCAGCAGGGAAACGCTGGCAGAGCACCAGCTCGTTTCTCAGAGGAGGAACGGGATCACCCCAGCCTAGCAGGCAGAAAGCAGGGTTGAATTGTCTCCTGGGAAGACAGGAGGCTCGTGGCAGGGGTACAGCCTCAGCGCCTGAGAGGAGATTACACCCCAGCACCATTCATGCAGCCCCGGCGCCAGAGGGGCAGGATGCTGAGGTGTGAGCAGGGGCTACCTGCAGGCTGGCAGCAAGGCAGCCAGTGGAGTATGGGCTGCAAAAAGTCCTAGAGAAGAGCCCGGGGGGAAAAAACTAATCCAAAGACCTGCAGAACATAACCTGGGAGCAGAGAAGGGAGAGAAGCAGGTGTGCCCAACCGATGTAGATGATAAGGAGTCACTATGGGAAACAGAAGGCATCTTACTCACTTCCGGGGATGCAGTTGAAAGATGCTGAGAACCAACAGGCACAAAGAGGAGACTTAAAAACTAGCACAGAGAAGTGAGGACTGGAAACTACAGAAAAGCTCCTCAGAAAGAGCGGGCAGAATGGGACGTGTGGCTTGGCTTCCACCTGACTCAGTGGCAATAGAGAGAGGGGTCACCTCTCTGTCCCCAAGGAAGGGAGACGTGAGCCAGCTGAGCAGGGATTTTGGAGGGCAGGGCAAGGCACCATACCAGAGGGGACTGTGGCCCCCAGCCCCACGCAGGGCTTGCCGGAGGATTGCTGCAAAATGCGGAGTGAAAGAGCTGATGTCAGAAGATGCTCGGGGAGTAATTCTGGATGGCACAGGAGAACAGCCTGGCAGAGCACTCTGCTACAAAAACCTGGACTCTGGGACTGTCGGCGAACACTTCAAAGACTGAACTGCCTTGTGGCTTCAAAAGGCTCCAGCAGCGCTGCTACAAGCCCCAACAGCATTCCACAAGCCTGTTGTGGGCAGGAGCTGCTACGTACCCCCACCTCAGAGACAGGGAGCAGGGGCTGCTCAGCACTCCTGTGGGGAGGACAGAGTGAGAGGCAGACGGGGGTGCTGAGGGGATTGAGAGGGCAATGCAAAGCTTTACATCTACATTTAAATCCTGCCAAGACTCTGCTTGGCTAAATGCCACCCCCAGCTGACACCGGTCTCAGGAACAAAGCTGATGCACTCAGCCCAAGTCTTAGCTGAGAAGATGCATTGCCCCCACAGAGTCCATCCCTCTTTTCTGGTCCCATGGCAGTACCCACTGCCCATCAGACTGGGCTCGTTGGTGCACGGACCATTTCTGCTGGGGAAGCACAGGCGGTGCAGGGCTCCTGAAGCCTAACTCACAACCACATCGGCAGGGATCAGAGTCACCAGTTTCACTGCTCAGCAGGTCCCTCTCTCCAGGCTATCTTTGCTCCGTGGATTCTTACCCCCTGGGCTGAAACGACGGCACCTCTTGGCACCTCTGAACTTGCAAGCACTACCAAGACAAAGCAGGGTGCTGGCCACATGCCACTGCAGCCAGCCCCAAGCGTGGTTGGGGGTTTTTGTCATCACCGAGTTATGAGCTCACTGCTGCAGCACGTCGGGCCAGCCAGCCAGCTCTGCCCTAGACATGCGCAACATCAAAGAGACCTAGGAATATACTGTCCCAGTGGGATTTCTAACTGAATCAACAACATCTTTCTTTGTGCCCTCACTCCCGAGAGCAGGCTCAGAGGACATCCCTGAGTCCTGCTCTAGCAGACGTCTCCAGGTTTGGGGGGCTGTGCTAGGCAAGAGGCAGGTGGCTCTGATGCTCCAGCCCAGCCTTCACACCAGCACTGCTGAGGGTGACCCTATGCAAACAGGGCAGGGGGAAGGCACTCCCCTTCAGCTCCAGTGCTGGTTTGGGGAGCTGGGCAGCAAGCTGGCCTGGGCACAGCTTTGACACAGATGAGACTGTATGGAGGACTGTAGCCCAGCACTCAAGTAACAGAGGAGGGTTAAGGAAGGAATTTAGGCATCCAGCAGAGGGTTTTAACCCTTTCTGGGGTGCCTCTTTTACAGATCATAACTCTTACGGACACATCCCCTTTCCAGTCTGCTGGTTCCTGTGCTAAGCAACAGTGCTCAGCTTTCAGTGCTGCAAGATGTCCTGTGCAGATCACAGCTCCCCTTCCTCCTGCTGGCCCTGTGACCAGCCATGGATGTGTGACATTCCGCAAGACAGACTTCACAACCACCAAGCACCCTCCCTGCAGTCATTCTCCCTCTCTCTGTGCCTGGCAGCATTTCAATATGAGAGCTCAAGTGCTGTCTTTCCCCAACTTTTCCTTAGCAAAAGATCTTTCTCTACACACAGGCACAAAGCTCTGTCAGGTCCCTCAGGCACCCAGACCCCCCCAGCTGCACAGATACAAACGGCACAGTCAGATCAGGGCTGTATGTCAGATGGAACCGCACCCTATGTCAGGTCCCTAATTCACCTTGGCAGCCCCCCCTCCACATCTCCACTGCCTGCCCAGCACGCACAACCCATGCTCAAGAACAACTTGTCACCTGGCATGCACCAACCCTGCCGTGCATACCCTGTGTCCCCCCTCCCCTCCACTGCAGAGGGGCTCATTTGTGCACACAGAGCAGAGCGATGTGGGGACAGATTTTTTTCCCCGTAGGATGTGCTGCCACGGGGACAGTGTCCTGTGCATCACCTTCCACCCTGCTGCAGGCAGCAATAGCAGGCAGTGGGGGATGGCTACCCATCCCTGCCTCACCCTTTCAACTCAGCAACACCATAAGCTGCACCAACCTCTTTTAAAACATTCCTTGCCCAGCCAGCTACCACCCCAGGACAGCAGACCCCCTCTATCCCTCCCAGCACAGCCCCACAACGCGGGAAGCAGCGACCCAGCATCTCGCTTCCAACTGCATGTTTCCATCCGAGTGCGTCACAACTTAATGCTGCCCCCAGACCGTACTGCGCTATGACAGCACCGTCGCTTGGCATGGCCCCGATGTCCTCACCGGGCTGGCTTTGACCACAGGGCAACCCAGGCGGCTCTGGGGTCCTGCCTGCTTCACCCCATCCTGCCCACAACGTGGGGACCGGTGAGGACTCCTCTCTTGCTGCTACGCCGGAGGCAGGCACCCGACCGAGGTAGGACGCACCCAGAGACTGCCTGTTTGCTTCTCCCCACCTAGGAGCGATGCACACCAGCCTAACACCTCCAAAACGAATGCTGGCTCACAGCGACCAAGCTCTCGGCGGTAAAAAGCCCTTTTTTGTCCAGGCAGCCACTCCTTCCTCTCCAGCTCCGCTCGGCTGGGAGCCGGGGCTGCGGCGCTGCCCCTCCGCGCTGCCTTGTGGCTCTCCCCGCCACCCCAGCCCGGTGCCAGCCTGCCCTGGCCGGGCTGGCAGGGCTTAGCGCAGCCCTTGGCGGGGAGCCCGCAGAGCTTGTCACTTATGCTAAGCTGGGAGGGCTGGTCCCAGCGGTACGACTCTGTCCTGGATTCTTCTCGCAGCGATGTTTTCGTGAAAGCGTTGCTGTCAAGCCATCGCGAGCGGCGCAATGTCACCCAGGTCTTGGCGTACTCCCGCTACGCCCGTGCTCGGGGTGGGTTGTGGGGAGGATGGCAGGGCGGGAGACGGGGACCCTGGGGCGGAGGGGGGGGCTGATGGGGGCTCGGCTCCGCAAAAAGCAGGCAGGGGAGGGAGATGGGGCCGGCGGCTCGCTACATCCGTGCCAGCGCTCAGGCTCTCGCAGCGGGCGGGCCGGGCGGCTGTCCGGGCGTGTCTGACTGTCCGCCCGCCCGCCCGTGTCCCCGCCGGGGCGCAGGGCACTGCGCACCCCCCCCCCCGCGGCGCCCCCCCCCCGCTCCCCCGGCCCGCCGCTTACCGGCTTCTTCTTGCGGCGGCTCTGGAGGCGGCTGACCACCAGGTCGGTGTAGAGCACCGGCTTAAGGGTGCGGGACCGCTGGGGCCAGCCGTAGCAGAAGGTCTCCACGCCGCGGTAGTTGCGCCCGTAGCGCACCGAGCACATGGAGCGGGACCGCATGCGCCCCGCGCTGCTGTTGATGCTGTTCACGCCGATCATCCTGCCGGCGGGGGGGGGGGGGGGGGGGTAGGGGGGGTTTGGGGGCGGCGGGGTGCCCGGCGGCCCTGCCTGCCCTGCCTGCCGCGGCCCGCGCCGCCGCCGCCGCCGCCTGTTGAAGCCGGGCCGGGCCGGGCCGGGCTCGGCGGCTGCTGCCCGAGAGGCGGGGCCCCGCCCCGCCCCGCCCGCCGCAGCCAATGGCGACCCGCGGCGCCCGGCCGGGCCGGGCCGATCCCGCGGAGACACGGGCGAGCACCCCGCCCGGTGTGGGACACCGCACCATCCCCCGGCGCGGAGGCCGCACGAGTTGCCGGGGCTGCCCCCCGGTGCACCAGCACCCGTCCCTTCCGCCCCGGCAGGGAGAGCGGGAGCAGGTGCCCGCGCCCGCCTGGGCTCATGGGGCTGGGGGGCAGCGGTGGGGACGTCTCCAGCGGCCGGGAGGCACCACCGCTCCGCGCCAGCTGGGCAGGCTTCAGGGCTGCCGCCGCCCACCCCAGGGACCTCCAAAAAGCCGAGCTGGTAGGAGATGGGCCCGGGGGAGATGTGCTCAGAGCTTCCGTCTTCAGTGCCCACCCCGCGCTTAGCCCTCCTGCCCATCCCTTCGAGGTCAGGCCAGAAATCGGTAGCTGGAGCCACCCAAGTGGTTAGGGGCAGGACATAGATGCTCCAGGCATCCTGTGAAGAAGTAATGCGCTGGGCATCCTTGCAGAAGGCATGGGGATTGATGTGTAATTTAGTTAGGCTTGACTGAGTAGGAGATGCAGAGAGTGGAGAAGGGGAAATTTTCCACTCTGTCCTAACTAACTGCTTGGCATAGTGCTCACTGGGCAAAACTTGAGAGGGAGGGGGCATGGGTGCCTGGCACATCAGAAATGCTGGGCTGCCCCTGAGGCTGGGGGGAGCCACAGGAGACAAGGGCAGGGCAGTGTACAGATCCCAGGGGAAACAGGCCAAAAAAAATAGCCCGTGGGATTAGACTGAGCAAGTGTTTCTGTGATTATAGCTCAGAGGTGGGAGCCAGGGCTTTCTTCCCACATTGCTAATCACTTACCCATCACTCTGAGCGTCTGAGCCCTGCTGTTGTGCCTCCAAGCTGGAAGGTGGGGGCCCATCCTACCTTCCTCCCCCAGGGACCCAACTGCATTGTCAGGCTTAATTCATTAACATCTGTGAAGTGCTCTGGGCTCCTAGGCTGAAAGGCGGCACAGATTTGGCTCACTCCTGCAATCACTCAGCAGCATCAGGGAGAAATGAGGTCTGATTTGGCCATACTGTGTTGCTGCCAGCCAGCGAAGCACAAGGTTAAACTAAAAGAGTAAGGAAGATGGGGAGGAGCTAAGGCTCCACAAAGTGATCAATCATGTAAAGGTCAAATCCACATCTGAAATGTAACAGACAACCAGCAACAGTGAGTGAAATCCCAGGGGGCCTGAGCTAAAATGACACTGACAAGAGAAGAGCAACATCTCAAGAGCTAACCAAAATGCTACCAGCTCCAGGACATCCCACTTTGCTTCCTTCCTTGCTGCACTGGCAGGTGCCTTCATTTGGCCACAGGAGTTTGGGTCCAAGACTGCAGACGTAGGCATCCTCAGGCACAGCATTATACAGGTTCCTATTTCCCCAGCATGGCTCCCTGCCCTGGTGGGGAGGACACCCAAATTGCAGCCCTGCCTGTGGAGTATGACTCTCCAGGGGAGCTTTCAGAGCCAGAGGAAAGGATTTTCAGCATCAGTGCCGGTAAGGCATCGCTGCCTTAGCTCCAGCAGCAGTGCCGTGCAGGGCACAGCAAGGCACTGCCAGTGAGGGGGACGTGATGCTCAGCTGTGAAAGCACACGCTTTCAAGTGTTTTCGTTTCTTCTGCATAAAACTGGGATTGTTTACATGTATTATCTAGTAGCAGATAAAGTTCTCCTCTGACTCAAGCTGCCACCTGCTCTCAGGCATCGTGCTGCATTTGTCTTGGGACTCCCTGCAGCCAGAGATGAGGGGAGTGCCCACCCAGGCTCCCCACAGATCTATTCCTGATGCTGTCCCCTGTCACATGACATGGTGGCCTCGTGTCCCCTGCAGCCACCTAGGTCCTGCCCTGCTGTCCCCATTCCCCAGTGGCAAATTCTGTGGGTGAGGGTCACCACCACCCATACAGCTCTAAAGCCTGTGGGGTAGCAGCCCTCGCTATCTCCCCAGACCGGCTTAGAAGAGCCCTCAGGACCCTTCTTCTGCACTTCTGGAGCTGCCCATGACCCAGCTCTGAGCTTTGGGAAGCTCATGTGAAGCTCGTCAGCCCTTCCCCTCCCCTGCTGCCCTTAGGAAACACGTGTGCTCCTGGAGCGCTAAAATTAGCCAGCCAGCTGTGCAGCACACTTGCACAGGAGCCTCGGTCCCCAGGCACAGCCTGCCAGCCTGATCTGCCGAGAAGGCAGCATCCTACCTGGGGTAATAGGGTTAGCGCTGGCTGACACAGGGAGAGCAGTGGGAAAGCCTTTTCCCATTTCTCTGCCCCCCGAGCTTGTGCAGGAACCAAAGCACCAAGTAGTCAAAAGCAGTGGGCAGAAGGGAGAGGGTGTCTTCTCTGGCTGAGCCTGGAAAAAGCTGCCCAGGAGGGGCACAGCCCCTTCAGGTGCTGTTCCTTGCCAGCCCCCCTCCCCAGCACAGGCAGACAGTGCTTTTCCCATCTTACCTGCCCAGGGACCCCATTCCCCCTTGCATGGGCAGGTGCTCCCCAAAGCAGAGCAGTGCTTCAGGCGAGGAGCTGCAGCCTGCCCCGCGTGTGGTTCCTCACACTGCCTTTTGCTCCCCCTCCCCAGCACGGTTCCTGTACAGAGGCGGCTGAAAAGCGGCGGTGGGAAGCACCGCAGCTGCAGAGGGAACAGGCCATTTTTAGCAAAGAAGCCTCCCCACTGCTGGGCTGCAGGCAGAGCTGTGCAGGGCTGTGCTGCAGCGCTGCAGCCTCCCCCTGCTCCCTTATACCCAGCAAAGGCCTTGGCCCATACCCATGAGGGAAAGCTTGTAGCTTCGTGGCACTTCCTTGCTGCCCTATTTCCCAGTGGCTGGGATCTAATGGGATAACTTGATCTCACTTATTTAAACTGCTGGAACTTTTGGGGGTGAAGTTTAACAGGGATGGGGCAGTGCCCAAAGTGTGGGTAGCCAACTGTGGAGCGCCGAGGGCTGCAAAGGGAGCACACCAAGGAGCCTGTGGAGCTTGGATGCTCCAGTGTGCAGCAGCACTGGAGGGCAGGGGTTCAGGGTCCTGATTTTGGATGTTTCTATTCCATTTCGGGTGTTTAAAGCCTTTTCTGAAGCTAGGTTTAAAATTAGAGAATTTTTCCTGAGTAACTCCTTTTACTGGCGAAGCGTGGGCTGAGAGGGAGGACAGCCCTATTGAGAGCTGCTGGTAACCCCATAATGATGGGGTGAGCGATGCAACCAGGAATAGACCCACAGAGGCTGAAAAGGGAGCTCAGCTTTTCACCCTCTGTTGCCTTTTTTCATCGGCCATCTCCCCCCATCATTGCTCCAGCACCCTGTGGGAACCCATCTTCCACATCACAAGTATTTGCCAACTGTAGCACTTCACCAACAGCAATGGTTTCTGCCCAGCAGATTCCACAGGAGCTAAGCCTATTCCCAACACCTGAGATGGGGAGATGGCAGCTCAGAAAACCCTCCCGAGAACGGGAGATGCCAGAGAAGTGCAGCAGTACAAGGCCAGAGGTGCTCGCTGATCACTGCCCTCCCTGGCCAAGCCCTGCTGGGAACAGTGTCAGGCAGGGAGAAGACAGGAGTCCCCCAGTCACACCAGTGTGGTGAGTTCACAGATCTGGGTCTTAACCACCAGCCCACCCTCCCCATTGCCATGCCTTGCCCATGTCACCAGAAACGTTCCCTCTACCACCGGAGATGGCTCCAGTCCCAGGACCTTGCTCCAGCTTTAGGATCCAGTGCTCCAGGGAGCCAGGAAGGGCTGAGTACCACAGGGTTGACACCATGAGGCCTCTGGCTGCAGCTGGGCAAACAGACCTAGGAAGCTGCCACCACAGATGCCCCCTTGCCTGCGATGCAGGCACAGCAAAAGCAGAAAGGGAATCAGGACCCCAGCTGGAGCTCCAGCATCCTCCTAGGGCAATGGGGAAGCCTATGTCCCCCTCAGCAAGGCAGGAGGAAAACTGCAGGCCAAGGGACCATCACCATTCCTGCATGAGGATGGACCCGTTCATTGCATCCCACATAGCCATCCATGTGATCCTGCCCAAAGCTCTCACTTTTGCTCCTGCCACTTGGCTGGCCAGGGAGACCGACCGAATTTACCTTGAGCAGCTCCTTGGGGAAGTCAGTGCCTCCATTGAGTCCCTCCAAGTTTCCAATGAAGTCGGAGCAGGACATTCTCTTCCCAATGTTCTGGGGGAGCCAGGGGGAGAGAAATGTGGGGGTTACCTTTGAGCCAGGGGCTGGTGCTGGCTGGAGCAGGTCCCACAGCCCAGGAACAGACACCCCATCTCTGCAGCAGGGTGAGGGATGAGCCACGTCTCAGGGAGGCTGCTTGCAGGTGTAGGGAAGCTGACAGCTTTGCCTGGACTCTGGTAGTTTTAAATAGCCTTTTTCTAAGTTGGGAGCTACCTGCTCCTGATGGCAGCTGGTTTTGGAGTCTCACTCCCACCTTCTCTTCCTGTCCACTTTTCTGTCCTCATCCCACCTCCACATCTTCCAGCTCAGCACATCTCCTCCAAAGCCCCACTCTCTCCTTCACCAGCTCCTCCTCTCATTCAACCTTTCTCCTTTCTCCTCCCCACATGTTATGGGTGACGAGCCCTCGTGGGCCTGGAGTCTTGTTCCTCCTGCTCACATGGCTCTGTCCTTGCAAGTCCTCACTCTTCCCCCAGCACCTGTGGTTCAGGATGGTGGGGTCAGACAGTGCAGGGACAGATGGAGCCGATGGCAATGGGAACTTACGTGTCCATGCAGATCTGTGTTTAGCAGCATCAGGGCGCAGGTGAGGGTGTGGGCTCCGTCTGCAGCACAAGCACAGGACAGGAATTAGAGCCTTCGGCTCAGCCCCACAGCTGGTGCTACATCCCCTCAGCATTTCAGGCAGGGCAAGGGGACTCTGAGCCCCCAAACAGCCCCGAGACCACCCCTCCCACCCTGGGCACATGGGGCACACAGCAATCAGCATGGTGCTGGCAGCACACAGGCGAGTAGGTAGGAGGCAACTGAATTAAAGCTGGTCCCAAACTTGAATGTACAAACCCCCTTCCAAGCCTGCAGCCCTTTCAGCCAGGCAGCGATGCTGCAGCTAATTCTGCAGAGCTCCTAGCACAGCAAGGTGGGACCAGCACAGCCCTCTGCCAGCCAGGCAGCTCAGACCTCACCTGCCCCAGAGCCAGCCCAGAGCAGACCCAGCATGTGAATGCACATTGGAGAGGCGCAAAGACGTGAAACAGTACAAAGTGGGTGTCTGTGCCACCCCAAGTGCCGGGCACCCAAGTTTTCTCACCTGGCTGTTCCCTGAGCCGAGGGTCTGAGAGTTGGGGTCTATTTGGTGAGGAGGGTGTTCTCTTGCCTCTTGTGCTAATCTGCTCAAGGTCAGAATTAAGGATGGGTTGAGCCCTAATTATGCATCATCCAACCAGAGCAGGTTTGGGTTTTTTGTTTTTAAATATATAAAGCATCTGTCATTTGAGGGAAATGACATCTCCATAACCAGGGCTGTCTCCTAAGGCGTCAGTACAGGCTCTCAGCCTGCTCTCTGATTTCAGTTTAAGCACTTTCACCGAGTTGACGGATGCATGGGCTCACTTGAAACACACACACATACACAGTTTCTTACCTTCTGAAGAGATGGCGTTGGGATTACACTCGTAATAGCGCTGGGAAAAATGAGCCAGCACTCGCTCTCGCTCTTGTGTTTCTCCCATCAAGGCCAGCTCCTTTAGAAAGGACCTGAAGAAGCAGCAGCAGTGTTGGTCACACGTGAAACCCACCAGCAGCTTCTCCAACACACCTTGCACAGTAGTGGAGCTGTGCTTTCTGGTTTGGAGACCCCACTGTGTGCTGGATGAAGTCCTGCTGTTGCACATCCCTCCCATCCCACTGCAGGATTCCCCTCCAAGCCCACAGCACTATACCCTGCCAGCACACTGCAGAGACCTGCAGCCAGCCCCAGGAACTACACCAGGAAAGGAGGTGGGGGTAACACCAGGAGTGTCCAGGCTCAAGGCCTAGAATGCCAGTCCTGAGTGAACCTGACTGTCACCAAACTGCACTGAGCTTTGAGTTAAGACCAGGGATGCTCTTTCTTGGTTGTGTGGCTGAGAGACCACTTTGGGAATCACCGTCCACTATTCAAGACATAAGAGGATCTCCAGGTGGCAGCCATGGGGTCTGCCTGCTCCTGCAGATCTCTGTGTGGGTGTGGAGCTACAGAGGGCATGGTCTGCAGTGACCCCACTCGGGTGGCCACCACACACGTGCACATGTACATGCATGCACTCAACTCTGACCTGAGAGCCTGGTCCAGGCTCATCCCTGTGAACACGAAGAACTTCAGATATTCCCCTGCCACCATCCTGCTGAACTCATTGCTGAAATAGAAAAGGGGGGGAAAGAATGGGATCGACCAGACCGTGAGGACAGGCAAAGGCACACAATGGTGGGGTGGATGCTAGGAGGCTGGAAGTTCCCCAGGGGTGTGGCAAGTGTGCTGAGGTCAGAGACACACCACACTCCCATGAAACTCAGAGAAGTCACCCACAGATCCAGTGGGAATACTGGAGAAGCTAGAGTTGGCAGGGCCCACAAGTGGTCAACTAGCTGTCCCCCAGCCCCAACACCTTTCTGAAGCATCAGAGATGTAGTCATGGTAGGAAGGTACCAAAACCTGGATGTCTCTTAAGTTTTAAGACCTTTAGGGGGAACACCTGGTACAGATGTACCAGTCACTGGGAGTGGGCTTAGGGGTCCTGCCAGCTATTCCCTGCCAGTGGGGTGCCCTGCAAGGGCAGCAGCTGTGGGTGCACCACATGTGCAGGTGGGTCCCTTGCAGAGTGGAACGTTCCTTGTGAATACCCACACGTACTTCTTCCCCAAGTGACGGGCCACATCTGCTTTTTTAAAGCCATCCAGGTTGTAGAGCCTCTTGGCCAGGCGTTTAGCAGCCTCCAGGTCAGCCTTGTGCCCATTGGAGAGAGTGTCTGTGCTGCCCAGGGCCAGCTGCTCCATGCTGTCCATCTCCGAGTCTGAGTCCAAAATCAGCTGGCTCAGGGGGTGGTCGCTGCAATGGGAAGGGACACTCCAGGTTAGCCTGCCTACAGATCTTCTCCTCATTCAGCTTCTTGGGAAACGCACATTCCTCATCCTGCTTTGGAAAGCAGCTACTGGGACCCAGGATGAACAACACTGGTTAGAGACACTCCGAGGTCAGGTCTGAGAGCTAAGGGAAGGCTTGGGGATGCAGCTAGAGGAGAGGTGAGGTGACAGGACAGCTCCAGTGATTGATGACAGGACCAAGGCACCCAAACCCATGTCTAAACTGGAGAGACAGGGCAACGGCTCCAAAGTCCCCCACCCTACGCCTGTGAAACTGCATGTGTGGGCTCAGGCTCTGCCAAGCTCAGCCATAGCAGACTTGGAGCAGAAACATGTGCACATCACGTGCTGTCCTACAGATCCACACTGATTTTTTTAAACCTGGACAAACTCCTTGTGAAGCTCTCAAGTGCAGTTTCTATCCGAGACAAAGTGACTATAATACTTTTGCTCGCCTTTTCCCACCCACCAACTTCAAAGCACTTCACAGAAGGGAAAACTGAGGCAGAGAGGGCAAAGATGAAGGAAACCACCCCCCGGCCTCCCAGCTCACAGTGGGGTGTACTGTCTTCTCCAGGCTGCCCATCAGTTCTCAGCCCACCATGCCTTAAATGGCCATGTTAGGAGTCACTCTTGGCTTAGCCCCTGAAGCAGTCTGACTCAGCAGTGCAGAAGTTATCCCAACCAAAAAGCTGGTTGAATCTAATCAACAACGAACGTTAAGCAACTCTGACCTCGCCCAAATTTTCTGGCAGCTCTCTCAATGTTCCAGTCCGATTTATTTTTAAAAGTCTCTAATTGACTTTTAAGAGGACTGCTCTCCTGAGCCAATTACCCAGGCCAATCTCCTTGAGGCTCTGCTTCTTCCACGAAGGATGAGCATTCTTGCTGCTCAGCGCTACCCGTCCCAAGGGATCCCTGAGCAGCACTGACAGGCTGCCCTGTGCCTTGGGGAGCTCTCAGGCACCTTCCTCCCCGCCTCCTGGCAGCCCCAGCCGTCATGCGGCGAGGGAAGCTGCTCTGTGCTCAAACCTGTGGGCCAGACGCTTCCCTGGTGAAAGCAGCTCTGACACCCTGCAATTCCCTGGGGAGATGCACTTGGCTCAGACCACTGCTGAACTTGGTGGTGCTGGGCAGTTGATTATAGTAAGACCTGGATGGGTGTCCCAGGGCAGATCCATGCCCATTTGGCCCCAGCCTTTCCCAGGGGGCCTGTCCATCACCCCATGCTACCCTGGTGGGAGCAGCCACGAGCGTGGCCACAAGGTCACTAGGAGCTCACCAGCTCTGAGTCTGCCTGCTCTGGGGCGCTGCACTGGGCAGGAGACTTCCAACATCACCGTCCGCAGCACCAGCACACCCCATTCTGTGGGCACCCCTCCCACCTGACTAAAAACCTCTCCTCCTAAAATAGGGTGTCTGCATCCAAAGGTGCCGTTGGCATGGGCCCTGGTTCCTGCTGCTCTCCAGCTGTGCCTCCACTGGCTGGCAGGGCCAAAGCTGCCCCAAGGAGCGCTTGCCAGCAGAACAGGCTGGGTGCTGCTGGGTCAGTGCTGGGCACCCACCTTGGCCCCACTTCAGCTCCTTGTGTGGCTGTAGCCGCTGTGCCCTCAGCCAAGGACAGGGTTCACGGGCTCATTGCTTCCCAGCAGCAGAGGAGATGAATCCAACCCAGCAACTGGCACCTAACAGCCATGGGTTGTGGTGACTGTATTTTTCGCTAAAATTCTATCTGTTATCACAAGGGTACAGGCACTGTCCCCTTCCCAGCCCAGCAGTTCCAAGGCTGCTTTTCCAGCCACAGGCTGAGCTACAAAACTCAAAGCCTCCCCTCCACCACTCCCCATGCTCCACCTGCACCTCCAGAACAAGTGGCTGCTCAGTCACCCTCTGAAGATATTTTCATTCTTTTCAACCGCCATCACTAAAAACTCCTGATTACCTTTCTGGACCTTGCCTGTCCTGCCTGAGAGGATGTCCTTCTCACATGGCCAGTTTCTGGAGCCTCTGGGGGCAAACCCAGAGCTCTGAGTTTCTCCCTGTGACCTCTCTTTTCAATCCGTGGTCCTCAGCTTTCCTACCTATTGATGAACATCTAGGCATGGGGCCATTTACAGAACCTCTCTTGTCCTTCAGCATTTTTATCTCCCTACAGGTTCCCAACTCATAGCTGCAATTCTTGCCTTGCTTCTTGCAATGAGCATGCAGGGATCACGGCCTGGGTCTCAAAGCAACTCTACCATCGGGATCTGCTCTCTCCTCCCTCACCAAGTCCCCATACTGATTTGGGGTTTTACACAAGCAAAGCATAACTTTGCTCTCAGGATGAGGCACTACTCAGCCATGCCATGCAACTGGTTTTCTTCCAACATTCAAGCCACTCTCATCCTGTTAAATAGGGACCATCAGCCTATATAGGCTGGGAGTACCCCATTCGTGGCACCTGTCTGTCACCACTCAAAGCCCCAGCTGGCTTGGAGAATGTGCAGTTTAAAGAGAGAAAACTAAGAGCCCAATCCTCAAGCAAGTGGAGAACAGAGATGTGTCCATGTCTGAGACAACTGAGGTGATGCTAATTTTCTTGCCAATGAGCTAATGTCTCAGGGTGGGTTTTTATTTTTTTTTTTAGTATACTTTCTAAAGTGACATTTCAGTTTGGCTTGAAGAAACACTGAGATAATATTTTTTAGATTAGATATATTTTCAACCCGAGAACTGGCCCACACTTAAGGAATAAAGAGCAAATTTGGTATTGTGCGAGTATCCTCAGCATGCCTGAAATGAGTCATCCCCAAGCGGACCCAGAGCTAGCTTATCCCTCCCCCCGCTGCCTGCTTAGGACAGCCACTGCTACCCCCCACGTTGCTGGGAACACAGGTCCCCCTGCCACCTCAGTGGTGTTCCCTAGAGAGCTGAGTCCCCACTGCCTGTGTCGGTGTGCCGAGGCACTGCTGGGGGTCTCTGTGAGGAAGGCACATGATCCAGCTCTGGGCTCACCCTGCGACAGGGCTCTTCACCGATCACCTCTCGCCCCAGCTCAGCACAAGGACCATGTTGTGCTCCCAGCCCTGGGAAGCTGCTGCTGGACCACGGTCCTGTGCAGGGTCACCACACCACAGACGCTCCATCTCCAGGGCCAGATGCTTTTCCAGGGCCCAGATGTTCCTTCTTGGGGCCAAACACTCCTTTTCTGGCACCAGATCCTTGTCTCACCCCACTATTCCTCCTCTCGTCAACTGCCTGGCACCTGGCAGGAGAGACCACAGCACCTTCCCTGGCTGCAATGCAGCATGTCACTGGAGGAGCCCTAAAGTCCTCTCCACCTTGCCACCACAAACTGGGCTCACTCAGCACCATGTTCTCTCCATGGTTGCCAGTGACCAGGAGCAAATCTTCTCCCCTGGATAGGGGGGCAACAATAAGGCACTAGCTCAGCAAAGCCTGTCCTGGAGGCCTGACTTCCAGCTCCTGGCTGCCAGTAGGGATGTATCAGCATGCACCTTCCTGCACCAATGCCCTGCTCCCCAGGAGTGGGGAAGGAGAGACAACCCTGAGGACAGGCTAGGCCAGGAGGCCATTGGTTTCAGCTGGGGCTGTGCGGTTGAGCTCCTGGGTTGTCCAGGTCCTGCCTGACACATTTTTAGGTGAGACATCTGCTGTAGAAAACTCAAAACCTCCAGCTACAGTCCAAGTGCCATTTGTTCCCCATGGGATGCTGGTTTTCACCCTGTACCACAAAGGGACAGGGAAAAGAGACTTGTCTGAGTCTGTGAGGGACACGTGCATGAGGCAGAGCAGTACTCTGCCCTCGATGTGCAATGCCCCGCACACATGGCTAGATGCCTGACGCTTCTGCCAAGAGAGCCCAGGCTGCCTAATATTGCTGCTAAGAATGTACCAGACCGGATCTTTGGCTGAGCTAAGTAAACGCAGCTCCCTCCATCGGTCTCAGCGGAGCGACTTTGATTTATGACAGCCAAGATCTGGGCTGGTTCATTCCTTGCAGAATTGAAGTTAGGGCTGGGAGGACACTTGAAGGTCAGCCAGGCCAGCCTCCAACCACAGGCAGGGCTGGTCCTGCTCTGGCAGCTCTGGAGTCCAACCTGGTCCTTAAATCAGCCAGCCACAGCAACACCCACCAGTGTTACTGCTGTCAGATCCATGTAGGACTGAACTTTGGACAGCTGTGCCCCTCCTCACTCCTGTTTTTCTGCAGACTTCCAGAGCCTCCCCTGCAGCACCAGCCCTCTCTAGACATTCCTGCCTATCCTCCATCACCCCATCCTGTCAGCCCCTCTTTTTGGGGGCACAACCACTCCTGCAGAGGACAGGGGCAGACTCTGAAATTCCACCAAAAAATTTCTGCAGTCAGCTGAGAGCCTTAAAATCGGGTTACTCACCTGCTGGGTTGAGGATTGTCTTCTCCTTCAGACACAGATGCCATGCGAGCAGCGCAGGGAAACACAGGTTTCTCGGACTCTTGGGCAAAGCCCAGCCTAGGGGCTCCAGGTCAGACCCGGGGGCTGGAATTAACACCTGACACAAAGGGCTGCATCCCACAGGGATGTGCCCGCTGCCTGTACCTCTGTGGGCACCCCTGCCAGCCCTGGGACCCCGCCTGCTGCCCCCATCCTCCATGCCATGGAGGGATGATACGTCCTGTGTCCTAGCTCCCGCTGCCCTTCATGGCTCTACATGGGAATGCTTGGGGGAAAATCCCTCCCAGGCTTGTGCCCCATTTCTTGCCATGCCAGTGCTTGTGGGGAGATCTCTTCTTCATCCTGTGCTCTAGACTTGTCCCCCTCCTGTGCTCCCACCCCTCACCATCCCTCCCTTCCCCTGTCTCCATCCCTTCCTCGTTTCCCTCCTTCCTCTGTTCAGCCCTCACCCCCAGCCTCCCACATCACACCCCACGGAGCCCCAAACTGGGCACAGTCCTCAGGGCATCATCTCACCAGTTTGCCCAGTGCCAACTGGGAGCTCAGGCTAGCTCAGAGACCTGTGGTGGCCTCAGGGAGGAGAGGGGCATCGGCTCACGGATTGCTGCAGTAACAAAAGGGACCTTATAAAGAAACACAGTGGAGCTTATTGGCAGGGCCCCGGTGCTCCAGCACAAGCTAGCAGCCGCGATCTGGCAGGAAAGAAGGTTTGACTCCCAGCACATCCTCCGCCTGGGGTGGCTGCCAGCCCTAAGGGCTCCTCGATCCTCCCACACAGCCACAGTTCCAGGGCCGAGCTCTCCCTCTAGCGAGGGTCCAGGTGTGCAGCCCCCCACTGTGGTATTTAGTCCTTTTCACCAGGTGGTTTTCAGCCCCCCCTCCCCTCTTTCCTCCTGCTTCTCCTGCCTGCCCTTCTTTCTATCCCATCTTAGGGGATTGCCCCATCTTAGGCAATGCCCCCAATTCAGGTCTCAGCAGAGCCTGCCTCGCTCACCTCTCGCATGAGGGGGGCAAGTCACATCCCCTCCCTCTGCTGCTACTCCTCAGGGACCGGCATGGCTCTGCCCGGGGCCAAGGCTGGCTATGGAGGAGTAGGATGGGCAAGGGAAGTTGAGCGACTGGATTTCAGGAGGCATGCACCCCCAGGGAGATGCAATTTGCCCATTTACATCCTTCTGGGGTTAGCACCCCACAAACCGCAGTGCTTGCTTGCGGGGCTGGCAACCCCGGGCTGCCTGTGTATGGGACTGCAGCAAGCAAGGTGGCACTCTGGGCGCCTGCATGCACCCGGCAGCGCAGCAAAGTCTGGCAATTTGCACCAGCAGTTGCAAAAGTCTGGCTGCCACAGCAGGAGCGACCTCCCTGCAGTCCCCAGGGCTGCCCCAGCTCCCGCTCCATCTCATCAGCACCCCATCTGCTCCCGGCTAGCCCTGGCAGCCCCGGAGGGACCCCCCCAGCTCTGGAGGGATCTTCCCCCACGTATGCTCTGCGGATCACTGTCACAGCCCCACGGACAGACTGCTTTAACTGCAGCCCTCTGCCCAGCGAGAGTGGGGTACCTGCACACCTTCACCTCCCACCCAAATGAGGCAATAACCTACACATGGAGTCTCTGCCCCACACTGGGGGTGCCACCATGGTGTGTCCTGCTATGGAGGGACAGGGAGAGGGTCCCACACTGCGACCCTTGCTGTTCAGCCGCTACTCCCTCCCTTTCAACCAAGGTCACCAGAGGAGGCACAGGCATCCCAGTACCCGGGGAGGCCTTGCTGGGTCTGCACTTTGGCACATTTCCCACATACAAGGTCAAGATAAAAGCATGGTCTCAGACTATCGCGTGCTGAGGGACACCAGAGCCTTGGAGTGAGCCATGAAGCTGCATGAACCAAGGCCACCGGCTGCGGGGGACACTGCATCTCCCCAGCAATGCAATGGCATCACAGGCTTGTCCATTCCTGTCACCAAGAGAGACTGAGATGCAGGGTCATCCCCAACCCAGGCCCCAACCCCAACCATTGCAACAATTAACACCAAAAGTTTTGGGTGCATAAGGGGGATGACTGCAGGGAAGCACACACAGGCCTAGTCCTACTGGCATTCATCACCAGCCAAAGTCCTGCAGCCTGAGGTCACCTCTGACAACCCTGAGACTGACAGGCAGTGTAAAGCACAGCCTCCACCACAGAGCTCCCCTGTCTGGTGCCACTGAGCTGGTGGCAACCAGTCTGTACTGCATGTCTGTGGGTAGCGGTGAATGCCCTGCTCTGGCCCCACTGGCATGGGTGATGTTGTGTTACAGCAGCTGCAGAGGTTCCTTAGCTCCTTTCTCCAGCAATTCCCATGAAATGCCCCTTAGTGGGAGCATTGATGCTCCCTGCTTGAGCAGATCAATCCTGCCAGGCTCCAGGAGACGTTGGTTCCAGCTCATGGGAATCTTTGAGCAATCAGCTCAGCCACTTCTTCCTCAGACTACTTGGGAAGCTTCAGTTTCATGGTCAGCTCCACTCAGAGTCTAAACAGTTGGTAGCACCGGTGATGGGGAAAGAGGAAACTTCTTGCACCTCTCCCTTGCCAGAAAGCCATGCCTCCTGACTGACCCTGCAGATGATGGGCTGTCTCAGCTCCTGGTACCCCATGCCTTCCCCACTTCCCAGCCTAGTTCCTGCTCCAAGTCCCAGTCTTCGCTCCTCTCCACTGCACAGGACAGCAGAACCCAACCACACCTGTCTCCCTGTCTGCCATCATCCACAGGGGCTGCAAGGGGAGACTCACTCCATTCTAGGGAGCAGAGAGCTGGGGTGCTGCCTGCCGGGGGCCTGCAGCAGAGCCTTGCTCCCCCACACCTCATTTCTCACCATCTTTCCTGCAACCTTCACTTCAAGTCACTGATGGAGCCAAGACACCTGCTCACCTACTGCAGGGCAGCATGGTGGGTCTGAACATCACATGCAGCCCAGGAGATGGGCAAGAAACGGGGCCCGTATGGGACTAAGAGCTGTGCAGGGACTTACCTATAACCTGGGGAATCATTTCTAAATGGGTAAAGATAGTTGCTTAGGAGTCTGTGTGCATGTGTGACAGAAGGCGAGGTTGGTGCTTATGATGCTACGGAAAGCCCAAGCCTCAGGGTCCCCAGGCCGGGGAGCGCAGTGAGGGCTGTGGCTGGGTTTTCCCTGCGCTCCCCCGCCACCAAAGCAGAGGTACTCCTGATTGTGAGGGCTGGAAAATGAGAAGAGAAGACAAGAGGCTCAGCAAACATGGGCTCAGCAAAGATCGATGGCAGTTTGGGCAGCAACACAACACCTGTCCATGGCCTGTGCCACAGCCCAGTGCTGCTCTGGGAGCACAATGCCACAGCATCTTTGGCACTGGCAGCATGCTCTGTACCCCACTGATTATAAACCAGTGAGGAAAAACCTCTGTTAAGCCACCTGATTGTCCTTCCTGGTACTAGCTTTGTCTCTACACCCTCACACCCTCCCCATGCCCCTGCAGCAGTGTTGCTGTGGGCACCCTGTGGACAGTACCCTGTGAACGATGGCAGCCTGTGGACAGTAAGACAGACACTGTGCTCAGTTTCTCCAGGGTGCTCTGTTTCAGTCTCTTGCCTTGGCAGAGGAATAGGAAGCCAATTCTTCCTGCAGAGAGCACTGATCATGGATGGATACTGCCACCCTTCGCTGCCTCGTGCCTCTCGGACATCGCCAGTTTTACTGCACAAACCTTGCCTGTCCTCTGTGCCACCAAGTCCCTGGCTTCAGTGTCCCAAAGAAAGGGAAGGCCTAATCCCGTGCCTCTGTGCCCCAAAATGCCCTTGGAGTGATACAAGAAACACAGAGCAGATGCGATACCCCACTCTCCTCTCTTAACTGCAGACACCAGAGAGGATACAGAGCTCAGATCCTCACCTTGCCACCCCAAGCGGAGCCTATGAGAATGACAGAGGTAGCAACCAGAAGCGACATAGGTTTGGTCCAGAAAAGGCCAAACTCAAAAAAGTTTGGTGTGGAAAGATCAAAGCCTAGAAAGTGGATGAGGGATTCAGGAGGCTCTGGCATTGCACAGAAGGTCACCAGGCAGAGAGACCTTGCAGGGAAGCAATGCAAACAGGAAGGTCAGCATTGGTGTGACTGAGACACCAAGCTCTCTGAGAGCCACCACCTCTGCAGCTGAACCACTGGACTAGACCTGACATCCAGATTGGACCTGAAAAGACATGGCCTGCCAACCTGCCATATCACAGGTGCCTCAACCTAAGACCTTGCTGGAAGGGGGAGGAGCACAGGTAGGTAGTGTCTCAGCCTGGACACGGTCTCACATAGGAACAGGTTGGAAGTGGTGGGTCTGAGCTCCCCCAGACTGCTTCACCAGAGATCTCCAAGGCATAGGTCAGCCATCCTGAGCCCGGGGGCAGGCAGGCTCGGAGCAAAGTACAGGGAGCCTCTGGTGGGCTGTGCTTATCTCTGCTCTCCATCTCCCAGCATACACAAGGCTGAGGAAGTTCAGGAGGCCAGGACAATAGGAACAAGACCATGGGACTCTCACCCTCAATAAACAGGAGGCTGCTACTCGGATGGTAAGGGACACAGAAGTATCAGGAAGTCTTGGCCTCCGGGAGGGAAAGGCTGTTGAATTTCTACTGGTACTTGACTTCTGACTGGCCTCTTCCCACAGCCACCACAGATGCTGGACTGTTCTGCAATGGGAACCATGATGGGATTGAAGTCTTGGGACTCCCTGCTTGCTAGGCTGGAGGAAATCTGACAGCCCTGCAGTACCAACAAAGCTGGCAAAGATGAAAAAGGAGATGTGCTCCCATCGACATGCCTACCACAACACCACAGTGATCACTGGCCTGATCAGCCACTTCACAGAAAATCCAGCACAGCCAGTCCCGACCTTTCCCCTCTGCCCCAGCAACATAGGTTAGGCTCTGTCTGCAAAACATGCCGCACAGGGTTAGACTCCACACTGAGTCTTGGTGGCCCAGCTGGACAGCAAACAACTTTGGTCACTCACCTCGTGTTGGAGGCCAAGGGTGTACCAAGGCTGTCCTCTGAGCGGCAAGGGCTTTGCCGAGTACCCTTCCTTCTTCTCCCCTGCTCCTCCTCCCTCTCTGTCCAGGGAGCATCTGTGGCCGAACTGGTCCCAGAGTCTGGCTCCAAATGAGCCAGAGGAGCAAAGTTCTCCTTGGTCAGCTTGGTGCTGCCTCGGATCTGTCCCTGTATTTCTGGGGTGAGGGTTGGGAGGTCAAAAGTGAAAAAGGTCCCATGGGTGTGGGCTGGGGAGGAGAGGATGTCAATGGAGTCCAGGCTGGTGTAAGATGTGCCTTTGGCTCGATGGGACTCCATGATGCTCTCAAAATGCTTGCTGAAAGAGTCCATGCCATCTTTGGAGAGGCTGTGCCCTAGGAGGAAGGGCACTGGAGACTTGAGCATACCCTGTGTGTCTTGGTCCATGATCCTATAGGGAAAGAAAGTGAGAAGAACTGGTCACAGAGGAGAAAAGGATCAAAGCCCTGAAACAAAAGCCCACACATTGCTCCAGAAGGAAACTGGAGAGGGCAGAAATCTCCTCTAAACATCTGTAGACTTCCAAGGAAATGCCTCATCTGCCCAAGACATCATGGAAAGAGGGACTGGGCTGGCCTTCCTCTAGGCATATGCTTCTCCTTTAATGTCCCACAGACTTTTGTTCCTTTGGTGGCTCATCCTCATAAGGAGCTTATGAGATGGCTACTGCTCCCAGACACTCGACTTGAGCTTAGATCCAATAAAGGGCTCAAGCACCAGAGGCAGGATGTGGTTCAGCTCCATTTCCAACTAAATCTGGAAATGGCTGAATTTTCCACAAGCCTTCAGAGCTCCTGGCACCCAGAAGGCTCCTCCTGAAGCTGCTCAGGACAACACGACACCTTCTTCCATGAACGCAGCACCGTGGCTGCTGAGCACCATGCTGAGATCATGACCAATACCCACCTGCAAGGTCTGCTGGCTGGTCCCAGGAGACATCTGAGACCCAGCACAAGGTGATGCTGACCCCCGGGTTTCCCCAGGCAGTACAGAGGAAGCCTCATACCCAGCTCTGGGCCGGGGGACCTGAACCGGCCTATATTCTAGAGGTCAGGCTTGGTCCTGGCTCATCATCTTGTCAGAGATCAGCCCCGCAGGGTGGCCCAGCCTGTCTCCAATGCAAGTCTGGGTCCAGCCCAACACAGGAGTTTCTAAACCCTGAAGGGTGAGCATTTTGTCCTGTAAATGAGGTGAAGTGCAGCCTGCCCATCCATCTAAACACATGACAACAGGGACATTTCCAACCCAGGGAACATCAGTGCTCCAGCTGTACAAGCATAAACACAGCCCTGAGAGCCTACTTTACTCATAAACCACTATCCTTTCATTAAAGCAGCAGAAAAGCACTTGTTATGCCACTCTCTGCTCTGATTAAAGGAGAGGAACTGCTCCAGCTTGTCATAACATCTGTATGAACAAACAGCTTCACACAGAGGGCTCAGAAGATGCATTGCTGTTACAAGCACCAAATGATTTTCATTCATGAGCCTTCACATACTGCTCAAAAATCTCACCCTGATTACTTCAGCAGGCCAAGAACTGGCAGCTTGACTCCCCCAGAGTGCCGGCTGGCTTCAAGGGGAGCGCAGCAAAGCCAGGCACAGGTAAGCAAGGCAGGGTGGAGGCTGCTCTCACCCATCCACCAGCGTTTCCCTGGCTGTGCAGCACCGCTTGACGCTCTTACCATTCCTGCAGGAGCCCCAGGAGCAGCCACCTCTGGGGTGGCTTTCTGGCAAGGACAAGGCAGAAGAGACCTCCTTAACATATGCAGATGAGCTTCACAGATGCGAATATGCATTCACTGTCCTTACCACCCAGCTGCGTGTTACTAAACCGAGCTAATGCTGCTGACTTCGTTTTGCGCCTCGAATCCATAAAGAGGGCGACGGGCTCTGCCGGGGAGGACAACGCCAGCGGACGGAAGGGACCTTGTTCCCAGGAGAGGGAGCTGAGCTCATTCTTGTGATGAAGTATACTGCCATCAAGCCACAGAAAAAACACAGCTGGTTTTATCCACACCATCCGAGCTCTGGAAGCAATATCTCCACCCCGAAATATCAAGCTCAAAGCCGTTCAGCTCCAGAAGGATCTAGTTGCAGCAGCACGGCTGCAATGCTGCCTGCACACACCGCTCCTGCTCGGACCTGCATCAGCCCCCGCTGCGCTACCCAGTTTCCCCCCCCCGTTCCCCCCCCTCCTCCGCGCCCGCTCCGGCCCCCCAGGAAGGGGTCACAGCACTGTCACCAAGCCAGACAAACGCAGCTGGGAGGAGCAGAGGAGGGGAGGAGACGCAGAGGCTGTAATCGAGCATCTGCGCAAAGGCGACGGGCAGCGGGAAAGCAAATAGGTCTCCAGCCTTGAGCTGGGGCGGGAGAGGCAGTGAGCCTGCCTTGGGAGAGAGCCAGGCTGGTACAGGGGAGAAGCTGATCCCGGGAGCCCATGGCCACGCTGCATTGCGTGGTAGCACCGAAGCCAGCAGCACTTCAGAAGAAGGTCTGCCCACAGGGACCGTGGGGCTCTGAGCAATCGAGCTCCAGCAGCTGCATGTGATGGCGGGAAAGGGGCTCACCCCGTTCTCCCCGCCTGGTGCTGCAGAGCCGTGACATCCCTGGCGGGGGGCAGAAGAGAGGAAGATCTCTCCTCAGGCCCTCAACGTTTTTTTCTCTCTGTCAAACGCTCTTGTGACCCTCCATACCCCTGACTGCCCCAGCCATGCCCCACTCCTCCTGCCTGCACAGGCACAGCAGACAGTGTGAAGATCCCAGCTCGGCTCAAAGGTGAGGCCGTACAGCACCAAGCAGCAGCCCTTCACTTTATTCCTCTCCGAACAAAGCTCTTGTACAGACCAACCCCAGCAGCTCCTTGCACTCCCCCCAGGCTCCTTCTCACATCTCCAGCCTGGCAGCTGCCTGTTCTTAGGGCTCAGTGTCCTAACTCCAACCCATACTCAGCCACAGGTACTAAACACAGGTGCTGGAGTCCCCCCATGGATGCCCACGCTCCCCTGCCACATCCACACCACCATGCCGGGGTCACGCTGCCCATAGTGCTCCGCCACGAGCTGCAGGCACCTCCCCCAGCTCATTGTCAGGTGCCTACCAGCATCAACCCGAGCATCCCTTCTCCATCCCAAGCTTGTGGGACATGGGAGCATCACCCCGAGCTGCAGCTTTGTGGCCACACTGGGCTCTGGGACAGAGCCTCAACCTCAGCACAAAACATCAGAGGCTTGTGGTTGCTGAGGCAGGTTAAGCACATTCTTAAGTGTTTAATGAAATCAGGGCCATAACCATGTTTTTAATCCCCAACAAGGCCTGCCCTGAAGCTATTTTGTCACTGCCAAGCAGTGAGCACAAGGGCTCTGGAAAGGCTCCCCAGGTAGCAAATCCAAGGGCTTTCCTGCTCAAGGGTGCTCTGCTTGCAGGGACAAAAGGTGTCTCTGCCTCCTGCCAGCCCTCCATGCTCTCAGGGGAGCAGGGAACCCCCAGCAAAGCCTCTTCTCTCTTATCAGCTGCAGGCCAAGACAGGATCTGCCTCCAGCTTAGCCAGCATGTCTGCTGATGCTTGGGGAGGAAGGGAATTGAGCCTGCTCTTGCTGACAGGTCTTGTCTCTCTGGGACTAATGGGAATAAAGACAGTAAAGGTTTAGACTTGTCATTAGAGTCCATAGATCTGACTCTAAATATATTCACAGACCGGATTGGAAGAAGATACCAGTTCTTCTATCATTTTCCATGTCTCATTTGATTTGGTGTTGGATTTTTTAGCTGTTAGTACATGGCCATTTTGGGAGGGTAAATCACCAAAGATGCCCTTTGGCCAGAATACGAAGGACAACACGATAGTACCAACCCAAAATTCCCCTCAAAAAGTGTGCTAAATCCTTAAGGCTAGATTTTCAAAGGGATGTACATGTCTAAATGCTGCAAATCAGCATCCAAAGGTGTTTCAGTAATTTTGTAGGGCTTGTCCTTCCCAGCTACCAAGACAAACCTGGGGTACAGCAGCTCCTGCAGCAGCAGAATGGTGCTGGCTCTGGGGAGCCCAGGGGACTTCTTAATCTCCCCAGCATCACCCCTCCTGTGAGCAAGCAAAGCAGAAGGCTTGAAGTAGAAAATATCAATACTGGTGACTGGTAAACAGGGAGGAGGTCTGCAGCTGCAGAGCTCAGAAACAGTGCGTAAGCAAAAACCAGGGCTGTAATGCAGGGACTAAACAAGCTCGCAGTTTGAGGCTCATGATTTTCAAGACTCTGCCCGCAGTCTGCACCTATCTAGGGAATATTCAGGGGACTGCAAAGTAAAAAAAACACTAGTCTACTAGGAAGCCGTGTAAAATGAACATGCGCCCCTATATATACATCAGTAATCATATCAGGAGCACCATCTTTAGGGGCAACAATGCATTTAAGGACACATCCAAGCTTTCAGCGCTGTCTGGGGAGCTACAGTAAGGTGTCTCAGTGGGCACAAAGCAGGTCTAGGTTTACAGATTGTAGGATTTGTAGTGGTCTAGTACATATTTGGAAATAAAATATCACTATGCAAGGTAATTGTTACAGTAATTTGAAGAACTTGCTTGAAGTAATAACAACTTTACACCTTACTCAAAACTTCCATCGCTATTCATTTGGGGAAAAAAAAAAAAAAAAAAAAGGCTTATTTTCAGCTTTTCTCTAAAACCCAAAGTTTTTCAGGACAAGGCAGGCAGCAGGGATGGAGGTATCTGTCCCCTCCACTAGAGATGCAAGGGCTGGACAAACTGGCAGAAGCCCAGCTCCCCTCAGGATGCACACCTTCCTCCCAGTCAGCCCAGCACCTTTGTGCTTCTCCTTCCCAGCGCAGGGGTACCACTGGGGGTTATATTTTCATTATCTTTTCCCATCACCGAGGTCAAAACCCCCCTTTTCCTTTTCTTCCACCTAAACACTCCCTGTGCCTTTTGCACAGCTAGGTGAGTGCATGCTGCCACATGACATCCCAGGCATCGCCCTGGCTTTGTGCTTCCCAGACAAAACCTCTCCCAAATCCTGCAGAGCACCTGCTGATTACGCTGAGCTCCCTCATCTCACCCAAGACTCTTTGCCAATATACATATCAGGAGATGCCCTTGGCTACCACTGCCTGCACAGGCATCTCCTGCTCCCTGCCACGGCCCTTCCCCTCCAGGCAGCTGTCCCACACAGTGCTTGGGAGCTCCTTCCCATCCTGATGCCTCCTGGGGCAGGCGGATGATGCCCGTCATGCCTCATGGTCAAACCACCTCTCCAGAGGACACTCCACAAGCAGTGTCTCGTTCTGCCAGGCCAAAATGCCATCTTCTGTAAGTCTTAATTGCCAGTTCCTGGCACGGGGCAGACAGCAGCTCAGACAGCATTAACTGCCCATGGGTAGGCAACTGAATGA
Organism: Tyto alba; assembly: GCF_018691265.1. Classification (NCBI taxonomy): domain Eukaryota; kingdom Metazoa; phylum Chordata; class Aves; order Strigiformes; family Tytonidae; genus Tyto; species Tyto alba. Next base: position 22,649,742 of record NW_024881261.1, on the reverse strand, counting down.
TAACCTTGGTGTCACCCACGCCATCAGCCTCCCAGCACGGGGTGTTTTGCCACACAAGTGAAAAATGATACGAAAGACAACAAAAGGTTTTTTCCAGCCTAACACATCCTCTACTCTTTCCCAAACATGGCAAATACCTACTGAGGCCAAGCAAAAGGGACTGCTCCGGTCGCTGAAGCAGAGCTGTCTGCAGAGGGGAGAGCAGCCTGGCAGCACCTGCCAGCACACAGCAGCTACAGGACATGGCCTGGGCTCAGGTGCCCCAACACTGTCACCCGAATATCTGGCAGCACTGGGACAGGATGTAATTTACTTGGCAGGAGTTGTGCCGTGAAGCCTCGGCTCAGCCAGGCAATCTGAGTTGCAGGGTTCACCCCAGGGGAGTGAGGCCCACGGCACAGCACCCAGGGCTGCATCACCTGTGCTGCCCTACTCTTTCCATAGGGCAGTGACGGCCCTCTCCCAGTTTCACTCCCAGTCCCAGTCCCAATCCCAGCCCCAGCAGGGTGATCCAAGACCCTGTCTGACCCCCACACACAGCTTGCTTGGAGCTACTGGGATTTTTGGCTCAAACACTCTTTTGGCAGAGCCTGTTTTGCCACGCAGGGGACAATAAGGAGGGCAAGAGGAGCTTCCTGCCCTCACACACAGAGCCTCACCTTTCCCTGTTCTCCTTCCTCATTGCCTCAAACACCTCATCGTCCTCGTCCATGTCCCCATCCTGCAGTCCATCCTTTGGGCAGATGGCACCCAGGGTGGGGGGATCCTCTGGTGTGCTGTTCCTCCTGCCTGGTGTGCCCCCAAAGCTTGGGTTGCTCTCGCTGTCCTTCTGGCTCTCAATCGCTGAATCCACCTCCTCCTTCTCGGCCAGGATATCGTCAATGTTGGTTTCACGATAGCACCTCAGTGGCACGGTGTCCAGGTCTGTCTCAGAGTACTTTACCGTCCTCCTTATAATCCCAGTCTCGCAGAAGCCAGGCTTCTGGCCGCCCAGAGGAGACATCTCTATCTCCACCTCCACGTGGCTCAGGCTGTGCTCGGGCACCGACCCCGGTGGCTCGGCAGGTAGTGGGCAGATGGGCTTCTGGAGGGGCTCAGCCAGGGGAGCAGAGTCGGGGGCAGAAGAGCCTGCAAGGGAGCCCCAGGCACTCAGAGCTGTGGGGAGATGCACCAGGGACCTGCTCCCGTGGCATCTCACACACACACCAAGAGGGGGGGTCACGCGTGTGACAGACACCAGGGAATGGAGAGGGGAAGCCAGAAGGAAAATGGGTGTGTGAGGCAGAGGCAGGGTGCTGTCAGTTCTAGCGCACCCGCAGCCAGTGCTGAGCCCCTGAAGCTCTTCTTCAGAGGCAGCGGGGGGCTCCCAGGGTTCAGGGCTCTGCATCACCCCCTTTGTATGATGCTTTGCACGGCCACAGGGGACTCTTTGGGGAGGCTGATGCATGCAGGATCTGGCCCCAGGAGGACACAACCTTGAGGGGGATCTCGGCTGCCTGGCAGGCCTGCCGACAAGTCCCGAGGGATGGGCAGGGGGAGTCCCAGCAGCAATTCAGACTTGTAAAGGAGAGGCTGGTCCAGCTGAGGGCATCCCCGTGACTTCTTACCTGTCTTTGGGGCATCTGAGGAGCCGTAGAAGAATTCCCACTTGGCCCTGGCGATGCGCTGGGCATGGGCTGAGCTCTGCCGGGGGTACATCCAGGTGCTGCCCTGCAAAGGGGAGAGCGGTGAGTGGGCAACGGACCCCAGGGCAGAGCACGCTCCTGGTACAGGGTACCCTGGCACCTACCTGGGGTCGGGGCTCTGGCTTCAGGGGGCTCCTGGCAAAGGCAGGGAAGTCCTCCGGCAGCCCATTGGCGAGGGAACGACAGAGGCAGTCGGCATTGAGGGCACAGGGCTCCTTCCCACAGGGACGTGTCCATCCTGGGGTCCTGCCCCCGGCCAGAAGTGGGTCAGACGCAGAGGCCTCCAGCTTCAGTGTGTGCAGGAGCCGCTCCTGGGGCAGGGGCTGGGGCCGGGGGGACCCCATGTCCCTGCCGAGCTCCAGGCTGCGGCTCAGGCTGTGGGGGCTGTTCTCCCAGCGGGGCTGAGAGGGCGGCAGGCTGCCCAGAGTCTGCACACTGGCCTTCTCGATGAAGCGGAAGGTGACAACAGAGCTGTGTCCCTCTGGGGCAGCTGCCACCAGCGGGTGATGGCTCCCCAGGGAGGAGAGCACTGGGCTGGGCTGGCCCCGTTGCGGGGTGCATGGGGCCGTCAGGCGCCCTGTGCCCAGGCAGCTCCCGTTGCTGAAGGGAGCCACCTCAACCGGCTTGCGGGCCAAGGAGCCGGTGCTGTTGTAGAGGCCAAGGGGGCAGCGGCGGGCATCGGGGGCCAGGCCCTTGCGCAGGAGGTGGAGACGGCCGGCGTTGAGGTTGGGGGTGAGGCAACGCGGGGGGCTGCGCCTCCCGGCCTCGGGGCTCCCCTCCAGCAGCCAGGGCCTCCGGTCCACCCCATGGTTGAATGGTGGGGGCGAGGTGGTGCAGCCCTCCTCAGGGTGGAAGCGGACTGGTCCCCCTGCCTGGGCCATCCTGCCAGAGGAAGGCACGGAGGAGTCAGGTCTGGAGCACAGCAGGGTGGCACAGGGATGGTGAGGAGGGTTCCCAGCACCCCTGAGATGATGGCTGGGTCGAGAGGTGACGCATCCTCAGGCAGCCCTGAAACAAGGGCGAGGAGAGGTGGTTAGGGGAGGGAGGACACAAGGAACCTGGGGCCACGGGGAGGACAGGCAAAAGGTGCCCTGCCCTTATGGCAGGAGAAAGAGATGATTCAGGTGAGACATCCCCCCTTCAAATCTCTTTCTGCTGCAAGAAACAGGTGAGGATTGTTGTGGGCATCACACCAGCACTACCGCGGGGACACGGGCAGCCCTTTGTTCGATCCCCAGGCACCCGGAGTGTTTCCTTTCTTCCCAGGGTGTCAGGATGCTCAGGCACTTCCCCCACAGATCATCACCCCAGACACAGCAAGAGAGCACACTATGCACTTTAAAATGGGTTTCATTCATCCTGCATTGGGTTGAATATATTTACTACCCACAGCCTACTAAAATCACTTCAATATGGGGGAAAAAAACGATACACTGGATCACTGAGACATCCTCCAATTACACTTGCTCAAGGAGTTTAACATGAGCAGCACAGGCAAGGAGCCTCTCTTTGGAGGTCAGCCTGGGTTTAAAGTGTGTCACCCTGGCACATGCCACAGCTGCTGGTGGTGGCACAGGCAGAGCCGTCAACATCGGCAGATCCAAAAAGCAGTGCTTACAGACAATCCTGCCCTGGGGGAATGGAGCACACCTGCCCTGCACACAGCTCACCTGCCTGCCTGCCTCTGCCCAGAGACCTCATGCAGAGGTAAGACCAGCCAGCCCACCGCAGCAGGCAGGCGGGTGGCTGCAGGGGAAAGCAGGACCCAGATCCCCCATCGGTGCCACTGGCAGGGCTGATGGCATTTTTCTTCCAGTGGAGCTAAAAGTTGTACTCATCATTTCCTGAGTTTCTCTGAATTCCTGGTATGCAGACAAGACTCTGCCTGGCTGCTTTTGCCTTATGACAGATGCTGAGATACTAAGTCCTTCACTGGGATCTCATCATTTGAAAGTGAGAAACCAAATGCCAGTTGGGAACAGAGGAAAGCATGATTTCTTCTCCCTGAGTACAGACCAGACAGAATTAAATTCCTGGAGGATACAGGGCTGGATTTTCAATGGTGTTTAGGCTCCAGAGATGCAGAGACATAACTTAATAAAATAGCCCAAATCACACCCGTGGGGCAGGCGCCCATCTCTCTGCATTATCACACTGCTAAAAAATCTGTCTCCTCCTGAGCAGCAGCAATCTGTAGTTCACTCACCACAAAAATATACTCTGCAGTTTAATATATCAGTTACTGTTTCTACGGTTTTTTTCTCCTGTTGGAGATCGTTATGGTTTTGTTCACATTCAAGGTTGTTGAAGTTAACTGATAAATAATAAAATGCGGGGTTTATAAATTTCAAATGAAATTCCACTTTTTATCTCAACGCAGACTGACACACACACCAAGGAAAAAAAAGTTATCACTAGAAATAGTTGGCATTCACTGTAACATAACAAATCTACAAAAGACAGTCTATGGCAATACATGCGAGTTATTGCTAAAATAAATGAGATATGCACAGCATGTCCTCCTGGTTATCAAAGGAGAAGTATCAAATTCAGAGTAAAGGCCGTGCCTGCCTCCGAGTCACCAAAGCTGGATGGCTACACCACCCAGCAGAGTGAGCTTTTCTTGAATAACGAAAGGTAAAAAGCACAAATGCAACAGAGATGAGAAATCAGTGATGGAGCTAAGGCTTCCTGCTTGCTGATTTAAATTGTGAATAAAATTGATGTTCTTTAAATCACTGTGATGAATGGATTGGTCTGTAAGGCACTGGTGGGCTGAAGGGAGCCTTGCTGGGCCCACTGCCTGAGGGCAGAAATCCTGCAAATGCAAGTTTACAGGGAGGCTGCCCAGGCAGCCCAGGACATGCGTTCAAAGCAAAGAACTCAGGAGCTGCAGTGTGATAGCTGGGATCTGTACATCAGTGGGGGATTTCATTTGTTCAATAAAACATCTATGCGTACAAGAAACTTGCTCCTCCTGACTGTCCCTTCTTAGCAGCCAAAGGGATGTCCAGGGATTTTTCCCGGCCCTTGCTTTGAGCTGTACCCAGTGCAACAGGGGACGGTTACTGCCCGTGCTTGCCTGGCTGAGCGGGGCGATGCGGGGTGAAGGCAGCAGACAGCAGGAGCTGCTTGTGCTGCGGGGGAAGAGCACACCCACACCAGGGTGTGTGGGGACAGCGCACAGGAGCCGGGGGAGGGTGCAAGGGGAACAGGCAAGGGACAGGACAGGGATGAGAGGGAAACAAGAGGTGCGGGGCTGGGGGCTGAATTCACACTACGGGCCGTATTTGTGTGCTGGACCCGGTGCTGACTGACATCAGTGGTGGCAGGGGAATGGGGGAAATCAGGCTGTGGGTGCTTGGCCATCTGACAGAGCTGGGGCAGGATGGGCCCCAGGAGGTGCCTCTGCGCTCTGGAGGGACATAGAATTTCGGGGCATGCAGTGACGATCGAGGAGGGGTGCCTGGCAGCCCTGGGGCTGTGGGACAACCAGGGGACCCGTTCCTACGGGGATGTCGAGGCACAGGATGTGCCCCCGACTCCAAGCTAGGGTTGAGCCTGCCCTTCCATCCCCGGCCCCCCCAGCCCGGCCCCCTCGCCCGGCACCTCCCGTCCCGGCGGGATCAGCCCTGAGTGGATGTGACATCCATCCGGATGAGGAGGGAGCCCGCCCCAGCCAGGGGGGCTGGTGGAGCCACCCAGCCGCCCCCGCTCCCCTCCCGCCGCGCCCCGGCCGCGCTCCCCGCGCCCGGGCAGGGGCCCCGCGCCCGTCCCGCCGCCCCGTCCCGCCGGAACGGCTCCGCGGCAGCGGCGGGCGGGCGTCGGCCCCGCCGGGCACCCACCGGTGCCACCGCAGCCCGGTGCCGCCACCCGCCGATCACCGCTGCCGGGAGGGCGCAGAGCCGCCCCGGCTCCCGCACCAACTGCTGCAACTTTCCCCGCTCCCCCGCCACGGCCGCCGGCCCCTGCCGCGCCCCGCTCCGCTCCCCGCGCCTTACCGGCAGTGCCGCCGCCGCATCCTCCGCGGCGCTGCTCCGCGCTGCCGCCGGCACGGCACGGCACGGCACGGCACGGCACGGCACGGCACGGCACGGCCCGCGCCGTCGGGCACGGCGTGGCGTGGCGTGGCGTGGCGTGGCGCGGCGCGGCGCGGCGCGGTTCGGTGCCACCAGCCCCAGCCCGCCGCTCCCCGCCGCGCTAATCCCGGCCCGGGACTGTCACTCCGCCCCACTGACAGCCCCGGCAGCCAATGGGAGACCCCACCGGGCACCGCGCCCCGCCCCACCTGGTGGCACCGGCACACGCGGGGCGAGACGCAGCCGGCCCCACGCCGGCCCCGGGGAAACACCGCGCACGTCCCGTGTCCCGCTGCGGCACTGTGCGGGTCCTGGTGTCCCGGTGCGCACATCCCCCTGGGCCAGTGTGAACCTGGCACCCACTGGCAGGCGCGGCCCCGTGTGCTGGTGTGCGTGTCCCACTGGAACACCACATACGCCCGCGTGTCCTGGTGCTCACATCTCCGTTCATCAGCGTGCACATCGCTGTGCGTGGCGTGTCCCTGCACAGCACCACGCAAGTTCCAGCATGACGGTGGGCACATGTCCTCATGCACGAGCACACACAGCTGCACCCGCGCTCACCACTGCTGGGGGACCACAAGGATGAGAAGACAAAAGCTGTGGTGTGGCCTGGGCCACTGGCCACCCCCAGCGGGCTGCTGGCCCTTGCCCTAGGACACAGGTCCTGTGTCAGAGACTCACCTCTCCACGGGCCCTCACCCTAAACACACTGTGACCACAAGTGCCAAAATGTCCCAGGCCACCAGGGACTTGACAGCACTGTGTCACCAGCCACCCCAAGGGTGGGAAATGCCATCCCAGTTGCAGGAAACCACTCTGTGCTACAAGGGGAAAAAAACAACCAACCAACCAACCAAAACAACATCCTTTGAGTCCTGCCCAGGAGTCGGGGCTCTGCTGGCACCAGAGGTGTGTGTGAGCAGAGCTCGTGTGGGGCAGCTGGGTGCCAAGGCGAGGGGTGCTGTGGCAGGGTCCCCAGCCACCGTGCTGCCCCTGCCCTGGGTCTGCAGGCAGCAGCTGCTGGGGCTGGCAGCCAGCGCTCCCTGCCCGCCCAGGCTGCCAGATCGATTTGCTATTAAACTGCACTTTATTACCCAGCCCAGCAATCGTTATTAAATGTGTGTAAGGAGAGGCCCAGGGGAGCTGGGGCCTCACATGCACATTGTGTCTGTAAGAGGAATGTGGGGAGTGCTGCCCCTTCTTGCTGCTTTTCCTGCCTGCAGCAAGCCCAACTCCATGCCTGCCTGCCCTTGTTGTCACCCAGAAAGTGTGTCCCCTTCTCCCCTTCCATGCACAGGGACAGGGGGACAAAGCAGCAGGCTGGGCAGGCTCTCCTCATATTTAATGCATTGAAGTACTGCCATTTTCTCCCTCCTTCTCCAGGATCCTGCCTGCACAGGGCCCCTCTCCCCCACTCCGGGGACCACGGGTCCCTGAGCTGCCTTGCACACAGCCGGCTTTCCCAGCAGACTGAGAAGCTGGGTTAATTAAGGGCCTCACTGCTGTGGGATCAACGACCTGATTCCTTCAGCAGCTTCTTGATGGCAGGAGGGCAGGGAGGGGGAAGGCTCTTCTCTAAGCTGCAGATGGAGTGACAAATTTAACCAAGTGGAAGAGCTCAGAGCTTTCCCAGTGTGTCTGTACCAGGACAAGGTATGCCTGCGGCTCCCCAGCACCTGCAGGCAGCCCTGAAGAGGCTAAAGGAGAAGTCCTCTCCTGCCAGCCTGGCTGGAGATCCAGGCAATCCACAGAAAACACATTTCTTTCCAAACCATGCATTTCCCCTACAGTAGTTGTTCTCTCCCTTAACCGCACCCTGCTCTGTATCTCCCTCACCTTCCCACAGCTCAATAACTCCTGAAGGATGTGCCCACATATGCGGATCACAGCCAGCACTGACATAAGCCCCTCTGGATCAGGATTTCGCTGTGGCTCCCCTGGTCCCTCTTCAACTGATGCAAGGCAGGAGGGAGCAGGGAACCTCTCTGTCAGATGACAGAAGGGGACAAGGAGTCTCCCATGCTCTAGCCCACAGCCCCAACCCAGTGGGCTTAGCTAGAGAGCCAGTCATACTGCGCACTGGGAACCCTCTCTGCTGTCACCTGGGCACTTCAGCACCTCCCATCCCTCCCTGCAGGTACCACATCCTTCCTGCATGAGAGTCCACCTACCTCCATGTCATCCCTTTCAACCTCCTGAGCTCTGAAAATTCTTCAAGCCCAGCCACAAGCATCTTCCAGAAGTTTTCTAACTATTGCCAGCACTGCCCTTGCTCATCTTCACAAGCCTGCAACATAGCTCTCCCTCCCAAGGCTAGAAAGGGTGTGGATGTCATCAGGGCAGAACAATGATGAACTTCTTGCTTGGAAGAGACCAACCCAGGATGTCGTGGTGTCCTGGCAACTGTACAGATTTAGATGATATCTGTGTGGGGAAGGGGTAGGCAAGAACTCCTTCCCCCAGCTGGCTCCAGGAGGGGCTGATCCTCAGCCTGTCCTGTGGCACACAGATCAGTCTCTAGAAAGGCACTTCTGCAGAGGCATCTCCACTTGGAGTTAACACCCTGGTGCACCTCAGGGCTGCTCCCCTGAGCATAGCAGGGCTGTCAGAGTTGTTTCATTTGGCATAGCTTTTTCATTCGGGCACCTCAAAGGGCATAAGGGCCATGTTCTGCCTCACTGCTGCCAAAGTTGGCGGGGATGTGCCTCAGGGCACTGCATAGTCCTGCAAGTGGGGACAGTCACTCCAACAACAGATGGGTGGTCCTCACCCAGCTCCCTGGAAGCACCATGGAAATAGGAACTCCAGCCCCACAGGAGATGGGTCCTAGTGAGGGCAAGGGAAGCTGAACTCCCCTCATCTTTTCATTAAGGGTTCCAGGGCAACCAGTTAGGTTGCCTATGTTCCCTCAGGGGCTAGACTTAACTACGTGGCTCTAATTAATGCCTTCTGCCTCCAGTGCCAACACGCAACCACATCCTGGCTGTATATTTAAAAAGCCACTGCAGTATAAGCCAAGTCTTTAACAGGCTGATACACTTATCTGTTATTTCACCAGGTTGGTGGTTAAGGATAAATGGTGAAAATACCCTTCCCTGACAGTCTGTTATACAAATTCTGCTTTACAGCTTACTTAAGGCAAAAAGGCAGTACTGGAGATCCTGCCTGCCCTTCCCTGCCCAAACCTCAGGCTTCTGCCCAGACCGTGATTAGGAAGAGCACACCTGCACCATCCTGTGCCACTTGCAGCTCCCTTGCATGGGGCTGGCACGTGGGACCACAGCAGGATTTTTCGGGGTGAAAGGCACTCTGGCAAAGGACACAGACTGCAAAATGTCTTACCAGAGAGAAGAGCCAGTGCAGATTACAGTCTGTGTAAGGGATAGCTGCTGCTTGCCCGACTGCCAGTGCCCTCCCCAGTGTCCCAATTCCCTACCTTGAGCTGTTCCCTCCCACAGGAGGGACACAGGCTTGGAAGAACAGAGGCATAGAGAGGAGGTAGCAAAAGCTGTGTGCTAGGCCTTCAGAATGAGCTGTAACAAAATATTTCCGTAACACCCCAGGAACACCTGCTGTTACAGAAATCCCCTCAGACTGTCCCAGCCCCAGGCAGCACTGGAGCAGCAAGTGGGCTTCCCCGTGCACCAGCACTGCTCAGTCAAGATGAAGGCAGAAATGCCAGTGTGGTAAAGCCTGTCCTGAGAACGTGGGAGGTGGGGCCTCAGCACAGCTTGAGCCATAAATAATCTCCCTACACAGCAGTTAGGGGAACAATTGTGTGGGAGTATCTCTTGGTAAAAAGATGCTCAGGGAAAAAATGGTCTTGAAGGAAAGCAGGAGATTTTTGGCTGGTAGGGTGCACTCTCCACTGAGGACTGAGCTTCCTGGGTGCCAGCAGGTTGCTCTGACCCACCTCACCATGGTGAGTCACTGCACCAAAGAGAAGAATTTAGTATGAAATCACCGGTCCTCTGGTGTAGCCTCCCAGGACTGGGCTTGTGCTGCAGCGCAGATCTCTCGAGCAGCTCTCTAGCTCATCTCTGCAACAGTAAAAGGTGATCCCTTCCCCCTACCTTCAGCCTCAAGATTCACACGGGGAAAGGCGAAAGGGTGTAAGGGGGAGTAAAAGCAGTGAATACAGGGAGTATCTTATGCAGAAAAGAGACAGCAAACCCCAGACATACAGCCTGATCCAGCACTGGGAGAACATGGTCATATACAGAATTGTATAAAAGGTGCGGAAATCCTAAAAGGTCAGTTAAAGAAGAGTAATTGCAAGCATAGTGAGGAAACTGAGCAAGACCTGCTACCATGGAGATGTGTGGAGACACATGCAAAGAACATTCTGAAAGCTTGGAAGCAGTGGATTCATGAGGAGGATGATGCAGAACAGCCCTGCATTGGTGTGTAGCTAGGAGCTCCTTGTGCGTGTTACTCTTCCAATTCTGACTTGCACAACTTGGCCTTGCTTTACTTCTATTTTTTTTTTTTTTTTAGTCCTGACTGTATAGTCAGATTCTCTTCTCAATATGAGAAAGGGGAAGGTGGCATGTACAGGGAAGAACTGGGCAGAAGGCATCATGGGTTCCTGTTTCAGTGTAAATGTGACTCCTGATGGCACCATGTAATCTCAGCACTCACTGAGAGTAGAGTTTACCCTGTGAGCTCAACACCTTTTCCCATGCAACCAAGAAGGCCAGCTGTTGTCTTCTCCAACCCTGAGAGTGATGGAGGGTGTCAGACATATCCTACAGCCAGAAAGAATACGGAGCCAGATCATTTGAAAGAACCTGGTGAGAGTCCAAGGAAAAACAGTGTTGAGAAACTTTACTCAACTTCTGGGGTGCTGCATGCACCCAGTTGTCACACCTTAAGGAGTGAACCTTGCAGGACTACTGGTGTCCTTGAAAAGGCCTTGTGTCTTGCCCCACTTAAGACTAGTGGAAAACTGTAAAGGAAATGCCCCCAAAGTCTTTGCAAGGGTAAAGGTGTTTAGCCAGCAAGGTGCCAAGCCATCATACAAAGTGATAGATCTTAAGACAGCAGATTAGTGTTGGCTTGGCACCATATCAATCTCCTAAAAATAAGTTGTACCCTCCCACAGCACGAGATTCTGGGAACCCCAGCAGGCTTGAGGAAACCCAGCCAACCTCTTAATACACCTTTGACATGGAAATAACCGCATTTTCAATGCAAGGGAACAGTCAAGGGGCATGGGTGGGAAAGACTTGCCCAACATCAGCCAGCAAATAAGGAGCACCTTGAAAACCAACGCCTAGGATTGCTGACTTGAGGTCAGTTCTTCTAACCACAAGACTCCCCTCTCTCAGGCCACAGTTCCCTAAACCTCACCCCCACTTCCCAAAGGATGAGATCAAGACCAAACTGCTCCTCTAGACTCTTCAAAAGTACAGCTTGGCACCAGCCCTGCCTCACAGCAGTAGAGCTGGCTGAAGCCTCTGTTCACTTCAGGGGGGTGTTCATGAGGATGAGGATGCCAACAGGATCAGACCCGAGGCCATGCCCTGGCTCTGAGAGCAGCTAGCACCATATGTTTCCAAGGAAGATACAAGAAAGCTGCAGCAGCAGTTGTTGTGAGCTAATTGGCTTCCTCCCCTCCCCAGGCTTAGCTTGGTCTCTTGTCACTACAGATCAGCTCAAGGCCTGACACAGGAGCCCTACTTTCCCTCACAGGATATCAGTGGTCACTGGATAAGGAGACCCACAGGGCTGACCAGTGTTCCCTGCTTGTTGAAGGTACCAGTGCAATGCACTTCCCCAGCTGCTCTGCAAACACCGTGAGTGTCACAGCACAGCACTGTTTCTGGGAACAGGCAGCTTCGGATGCACTTTGTCCAAAACAATGTCTTACAAGGGGACAAAACAGAAGTGATGGGCATGTGCCTGGTAAGTCATGACAGATGCAGTTCCCCCTTGAGAGGGAAGCACCTTCAAGCTCACCTCATTGATCTTGCCAGGAACTGGGGCTGCTTGAATGACACCAGGCACACACCATGCCATGGAGTTAATGGAATATATGCTGAAACCATGCCAGTGGGGTTAACTTAAGTGCTTGTCAGCTCCATTTCCCTGTCTCTCATGTCCTGTCTTGACCACTGAACTCATAGCACTTGCAGACACCAGTAAACTTGCACACGAACAGGACCACAGCTGTTTACATCCCTTCTTAGAAGACAAATTAAGCAAATTGGTTGGTCTTACAGGAGCAGTTGTGACAATCTTTCCCACATCCTCTTTAAAATCTAGAAGCTGGTAGTTATCTAAGCTTCTAGCAACAAATTTTTAGCCCGAGGTCTGCCCTAATGCTTGACTAGCAAGGTGAATTCTCCTGGTCTTAAAGGATTTCCCTGAAATCAGAGTCAACTCAGGAAGCTGTTTTGACAGACCAGTTTGCAGTATCAGGGCTTAAATAGAAACATGCATGTAGCTGAAGCTTAAGAAGAAGACTTAACAGACACCTTTCAAGAAAAATGCAGACCCACCTTAGGCAAAGCATATCCCACCACAAAGGCAAAAGCTCAACTCCTAACAATTCTTAACTGAGCAGAGAACAAAGCTCTGGTCCTTCAAGCTTGCCTGATTTGAGTTGTCCATTCAGTGCTAAGCTACAGTGGATAACACTACCCCCAAGCCCTTCACTGCAGTGCTGTACAGCCACACCACAGCCACTCTGCATATAGGAAAACTTTACAGATGTGAACACAAAAATAGTACTGCTTTGGTATCCTTACCATTGGCATAATCCTAGGTTGCTAGCTCCACTAGACATCCTGATGGTGTAAAGCTGTGTCTCAGCATATAAACCTACAATACAGTAACAGGCTCTGATGCTCTTTCTGCATCTGCAGCAACCTGTGGAAAAGAAAAAGAACAGTCTGAACATTTCACATCTGGAAACTATTCATAACTGCTAGTACATAGCACATACAGCCCAGTGGCTATAGCCTCAGACAAACTTACCCACCACCACAGAACCAATAGTTGCCAGGGCCCTGGGGGCACTAATAAACCTTAGTGGCTCTAACCTGTCTCACCCGGAACCTCCACTACTCCTGCCTATAGGCTTGGGGCTCTATTTAAGCTCAGCCTGAGGCTCTTAATTCTTCTTAAGAAATATAGGAGTGCTGGTTTCCAGCTTAGTTTAGCTAAGCTATTCTCATGTTGGGCTATGGGCACTGGTCATCTGGATCCTCCTCTGTAGGTTGATGTCCTAGGTGGACCTCAGCCCCGTCCCATCACCATGGCTCTGCCTGTTGATCACAGGGCTGTGCCTGACCCTGTTTGCCCCCACTGGGCACTGGCTAAGTATTGAGTGGCTGGTTGCTGGCTGGGGAGGCCCCTTCCCTTTCAGGGACAGACGCCCTTGCTGTGCCCTAACACAGCTGGCATGTTCACCCTTCTATTTGCCATCTTGCTTGCATTCCCCTAAATGCTGAGACGGCAAATTCAGGGCTGCGCTGGGCTCAGGGACTAAAAAAGTTTGTGAGAGCAAGCACCCCACTGCACTTGTTGTGGTGTTGTGTTAGGGAACCTGTTTTCAGGCTGCAGGATTCAAAAGCTGTTCATTGTTTCCCAAGGCAATGCTGACCCTGAGAGCTGTATCTGGAAAAGAGCCAGCACTGCCTGAGAGGCTGCAGTGCCTCAGCCCTGGCGCAGTGACTGCTGTCCTGCAAGCAGGCTGAAGTGGGCTGGATTAGGTGTGATTCCTGAATGGTGCCACGAGTGGCTCAGTGGGGACAGCCCTGCACTAACCAACTCTTGAGGGTCTGCCTTCGCACCACATCTTAAAGGTAGGAGAATCTTCACATTCTCCATATGCAGTGCAAGCCAGGAAAAGGTTGGGATGCAACATGGGCCAAACAAACATAGATGCCTCTGTTATAGCAGTGCCTCCCAATCTCCTTGTGGTACTCAGAATCTGTCTGATCTGACTCTCAGCCCTCCTCTGAGCCTGGCTACCACTGGGCTCCTGGAGAAGGGACTCAATCAGGCTGGCTGGATCAGATGAAATGAAAAACATAAACAGAGGTTGGTGGGGGAGCAGAGCAGGTCCCTCTTGCCAGCCCAACACACATGTTGCTCAGGAAGGATAACAAGCAATCCACCACACATCTCCTCTGAGCAAGGACTTGACACCAGCTGGGGGATCCCAGCCAGGTCTGTTTTGGCACAGAGAGTCTTCAGCAAAGGCCAGATGTAATTGAGCACTGCACTCCCTTGCTCACTGGTTCTCCCTCACTTCCTATTCAGACCAAGACCACTATTTCAAAAAGGCTCCTTGTAGCCAACTACATTCACAGTCATTCACTTACAGGGGCAATATCAAGGGACTCCCTGCCAGATATCGCACTTCTGTTTCACAGAAAGATCTCAAGAACAGAGTGAGCATAGGGCTGAAACCTCCTGGTCTAGAAGCAGAATCAGGACTCCCAGAGCTTTCTGTGCCCCCACTGCAGGGGAAGGAAGAGCCGTCCCAGGGCATGGCTGGGGGCATTCTCAGATCCTTTAGAAAATTTAAAATCCCTGCCTCACTTGTCCTTCTGTAAATGAGAAAAGCACTGTGCCAAATCAGGTAGTCACTGGGACTCTCAAGGGGCAGGTGCTACATGTCCAGGGGCAGATGGGTAGCATGAGTAGCTACTCCCAGAGGACAAGCGCTGGGGTAAGAAGATCTTTTCCCCAAACCAGCCTCCACATTGGGATGAAATGAGCAGATCAGGGTGCATAGACAGGTCGTTGCTTTCCAGGGAACTGGGGACTTGTTCCAGGGAATTCAGGACCAAGGGTCTGGGACTTGTTCACTGCATGTGAGCCCTGCTCTTTTGCCAGGTGGATCTTTTTACAGCGCCTGTTGCCAGCAGTGAGCAGCAGCTTGATGCTGCACAAGGTGGCAGGGGTCAGATCCAAGCCGGGTATGGGGTCACCCGTCAGGGCCAGCTCTGGGATGTGGTGTGTGTGCATCGGTACGATTGCCGTACCGACGGTGGGGCCTGCCCCACAAACCAGCGGTGGGGGAGGAGAGCAGCAGGGAAATAGCAGCGTCTGTTTCTGCGGGAGCTCTGCATGGAGTCGTTATGGCAACTGCGCCGGCAGGAGCCCCGGCCGCTTCTCCGCGGGGGCTGCCGGCAAGGAGATGGACCCCGCTCACTCCCCGGGGCTACGGGGGCAGGCAGGGCACTGTCGGGGGAGCGAAGCGCGAGGGGCCGGTTGGCAGGGTCGGGGGATGCAGGCTGGGGGTGGCGGGCCGCAGGCGAGTAGTGCCGTCTCGTCCCAGGCCTGGGGTGGGGGGGGGGGGGGAGGGGGGGGCAGCCCGGTACCGGCGGAGGAGCGTGGCCCAGCGGCTGCCGGTCGGGGGTGCTGCGAGAACTGTGAGCCCTGGGGACCGGCCTTTCCCGGGGGTCCCTCCGCTCCTGCGGCCGGAGAGAGGGGGGCAGAGCCCGCTGGGAGAGCGGCGGGGCCGGGCAGTGGGGGGTCTGGCGGGACCGGGGGGGGCGGCGCCGTCTCTCACCGGCAGCGGCGGGTCCCGGCGGGTCCCGGCTCCGCGTGGTGCTGAACGGACAGCGCCGCCGCGCTGCGCATGCGCGGGGCCGCCCGCCGGGGGCAGGGCCAGGCGCTGGGGACCGGGAAACTGGGGCAGCCGGTGTGCGCCGGGGAACCGGGGTAGTCGCGGGGCTGGAGCAACCGGTGTGCGCTGGGGAGCGGGGATAACTGGGGATCTGGGACAGGTGGTGTGCCCGGGGGAGCTGGCGCACAGGGGCCGGTGTCAGCGCCGCACCGCGCCGCTGGGAGCAGCCTGCGGGAACCGCGGGGGCACCAGCGGGGCCTGTGGCCGCCGGGCCCCGCCTGCAGCGCCAGAGCAGATTTCCTCCGCCCGGCGCCCCGGCCCGGCCCGGCAGGGCCTGAGGGCTGCCGTTGTCCGGGGGCCGCTGGCGCCTCCCGGCCGGGCCCCGGCAACCCGCGCGCTGCCGCCGGGGCGAGGTAAGGGGGCGTGGCCGAGGGGGCGCGCGCACTTCCGCCCGCCGGCGTGACGTCGCCCCTGGACGCCGGCGTCGGGGGCGGGGCGAGGCGCAGCCGTATGGAGCGGCGGGGAGATCCCCGGTGGGACCGCAGGTACCGGGCAGGGCTGCCGCCTCGCCACGGGGCCCTGCGACCGGGCGGGGGCGCGTGTGCAGGCCCCGGCGGGGCTCCCACGGCCCCCTCGCCGCGGCGGCGGGACAGCCCGGGAGCCGGGCCCGGGGGCGGCTCTGGGGCCGAGCGGGATCCCGTGGGGTGGCGGGGGAGGGATGAGCGCGGGCGAGGCCCACCCCCGGGTGCGGGTTTCTGCTGGGACCGAGTCTAACCGTAGCCTATGGCCGCAGCTCGGGAGGCTCCGGGCTGCCGGGACCTTTCGGCTCCTGCCCTTCCCCTCGGCGCCCTCGATCGCGGCCTCGATGCCGTGTCCCGCTCCTCAGAGGGAGCCCTCTCTGGGGGGACCCCGGGAGCCTTCTTGCTCCCTATGGGAAGGAGCAAGTGCCTGCCCTCTCCCCCTCACAAGGTGCCTGAGTGGCTCGGCACTGAATGCAGGGGGCTAGTTGCCAGGTGAAGCGATGCTTAGACGTGAAGGCTAGGCACAGCTACTGTGTGGGCGGAGTAGTAACGCTGCAGCAGTCGCTGCTTCCCCGAGGGACAGGGACTCCTTAAGCGCTTGGTGGAAAGCCCCACCCGAGCTCTCCTGGAGGGCAGTGCGGGCAGGTGGACTCGGATGCCTAAGCAGTGAACGTCCCGGGCTGGGGAGGAGGTGACGCAGGTGGCAGGTGTGTGCCCTGCTGATGGCTGGCCGAGGGGATTTACCCTGTGGGCTGACTGTGGAAGACATCGCTGAATCTTTCTTTCTGGCTGTTCTTCCTAGAGCCACCCGGCAGTAGGTGTGAGGTGGTCTTGCCTGGCTCCCACCGTAGCCTGGCTCCCTGGCATCTGATGATGAGTTTGACCCCCTCCAGGGGATGCCTCCTGGACCTGCCCTGGGAAGACATCTTGGTTCCACATATCCTCTGTCATCTGCCACTGCAGCAGCTCCTGAGCCTACAGAGGGTCAGCAAGTCGTTCCAGTCTCTCATCCAGCTGTACCTGGCCAACATGCGCTGCTTTGACTCAAGCCAGGTATTGGATGACCCTGAGGCTGGGGGAGACACAGATGTCCTACTGTTCTGGAGCCAAGAGGGGAGCATCTGACTGTGTGGGGAGAAGAAACCTCTGGCAAGGAAGCTGGTTTCTGCTCAGGAGCTTGGATTAATGGCATGGGTGTCAGACTGGACAGATGGGCTCAGGAAGGAGAGGCAGTGATTCAGGGCCCAACAATGCCAGTGTCTTTAGCAAGAGGCCCTGGGAGGAGTGAGCCTGGAAGCTCCACCCAGGTCATTATGGGACACTGGCTGGCAGAAACAAGCTGGCTTCAGATTGGCATGGCCTGTCAGACTTCGCAGAGATTGTGCAATAGGGTGGGTCTGACAGGAGATAACACTTGTGCCTGGTCTTCAGGGAAAGCCTATGCTGGCCCTGGGAGACACTGCCTAAGACTTGGAAAGACAGGAGTAGCTGCTGTTCTATGAGGACATGGGGTGGTCTAGCAAAGAGTTTTTGGAGAGCAGAGATGTGGAGCTCATCGTGAAGATATAAATGCAGGAGTGATGATGGGGGATGGAGGAGCCAAAGCATCTTCTAGCTTATGGCAGTAGCCTTGGCATGAGGGGAGGAGAAGCTGACAGCAGGCTTTGCCCTGGGGTGAAGTGAGGGGGTGGATTTGGTCACCACTGTCACAGCGTAAGAGAGGAGGGGGAGAGTGTTTGGTGAGGATCAGGCTGATCTGAAACCCTGGGAGGATGCCTCATTCTTCCTGGGTTCCCCACGCAGATCGGACCTGCCATCCCTCGAGCTGCTTTTGTTAACCTGCTGAAGGACAACGAAGTGCTGCAGCAACTGGCGCTCCAGAACTGCTCCGACTGGCTGACAGACAGGGAACTGCTCCCGGTCATCGGGCAGAACCACCACCTGCACCAGATCCAGCTGAAGGGCTGTGCCCAGCTCAGCCGCCACGCGCTGGTGGCCATCTCGCTGAGCTGCCCCAACCTGCGCCGGCTCTCCCTGGCTCACTGCGAGTGGGTGGACAGCCTGTCCCTGCGCAGCCTGGCTGACCACTGCAAGGGGCTGGAGGCTGTGGACCTGACAGCCTGTCGCCAGCTGAAGGATGAGGCCATCTGCTACCTGGTGCAGAAGTGCAGCAGGCTCAAGTCTCTGTCGCTGGCTGTCAATGCCAACGTGGGTGACGTGGCAGTCGAGGAGATTGCTAAGTGCTGCCCCGAGCTGGAGCACCTGGACCTCACAGGGTGTCTGCGAGTCAAGAATGACTCCATCAGGTACTGAGCAATGTGGGGAGCCGGGGTGGGGATGGCGGGTGTCTGGGGTGGGGAGAGGAAGAGAAGCAGAGAAAAGTCCGATTTCTTCACGCTGAAAGCAGCAAGAGCTCAGTCTGGGGAAGAAGCCACTAGCAGGCCCTTCAGGAGAGGCACTGTGTGCTACTAACAGCAAATTTTCCAGCACGTCATGGAGGTTAGGTCTAGTATCTGATCATGTCCCTCGAGTTTCTCTCAGACCACCAAGGTGCTGCTTCCAAAGGATGGTGCACGTGCAGCACAGCTGTGAGTGCCGGGCTGCTGGGAGTAGAGAAGAGGATGAGTGGTGCACTTAGGAGTCCTGGCTTGCAACCTGCATGTGCTCTCTTTCTTGGCAGGGTCCTGGCTGAGTATTGTCCCAAGCTGCGCTCGCTGAAGGTGAAGCATTGCCACAATGTGGCCGAGTCCAGCCTGAGCATCCTCCGAAGCCGTGGGGTGGAGTTGGATGTGGAGCCTCCGCTGCAGAGGGCTCTTGTTCTTCTGCAGGATGTGGTTGGCTTTGCCCCTTTCATCAACCTCCAGATCTAGAACTGCTGCTGCTGGGGAGGGGGGGACTGACATGACACTGGGATCCCGGGAGGATGCCGGAACCGGCTGCTGTGGAGACGTGCGGAGGGAGAGGTTGATCCTGTTGGTGAGGCTGGCCTGAGTGGGACTCACTCTTTCCTCTGGGGCTGTTTAGCAGCCACTGGGTGTTTGTGAGTGGGTTTCACTGGTGCCTCTGGGGAAAGTAACTCCCTCTGCAGTGGTGTGGAGAGAGCGAGTGACTTGCAGGAACACCATGGTGCTGAACAGGCCTTGGCCAGGCCAGCTAATAGATAAGATTTATTATTTGTTGTATTTTAAATCTCTAAGCAGCAGCTGTCCAGAGAGCAGGAGAGTTTGATGGGGACTGTCCCCTGGGGTGGGTATGCAGGGCATGCCAGCAGAATTGTGGAACAAACCAGGCCAGCTGGAGCAGAAACAAAAGCTGCCAGCCCTCCTCTTAGGAGAGGGCAGGCCCCTCTGTGCTCTGAGAGGAGGGCAGTGAGCCCAGCTCCAGCCTGCAGACACTGGCCAGCCTGGCACCATAGGGCTGGCATGGCCCTGGTGCGGGCAGTGTTTATGTCCAGTCCTTGGGTGCTGGTTTAGGCTGTTGCAAGGTGGGAGTTGTTTTCAGGAGGAGCACACTTCTAACTGCAGTTTCACTGACAGAGGACCACCAAACCTAGTTGTGCTGTCACTGAAAGCAGTTGGTTGTTGTCATTTGTTTCTTCCACCTTCTGACATAACATTTCAGTAGTGTCCAGGCCTGCTACTACATCCTGCTGTGTGTTGTGTGGCTGGAGCTTTGGCACTCAACAGTGGTGAGAAATGGCAGGAGCCCTGGCCATGCTGTCAGCTGGCGTTTGTGGAGGTTGTGTTGGCAGAAAGAGCCTAGCTCAGTGTCAGCCCTTGTTTCTGCTAGGTGGTTAACCAAACAGCAGCCACATCTTGTGGTGAATGTGATGAAGAGAGTAATTAGGGGAAGAGACAATGACCCTGCTCCTATCTTTGGCCCCAGGATGGACTGGAGGTGGTGTCTGTAAAGCATATGCATGCTCTGGCTGAACTGCACACCAACTCGTATCATCTTTATTAACACTGGCACTCAATTTAAAGCAACAGTGCACACAGACTTGTAAAAAGCTTGCTGCAAAAGCACAAGCCACATCTTTGATCTAAAAATGTCCCATGCAAGGAATAGCAGAGAATGCCCAGGCCCTGGAGAGCCACTATGGTGTGCCCCTGGGCGCAGAGGGACAGCTACACAAGGGGAGAAGTATCCTCCTTGTCAGCTGGGTTAGTCAAGGAAGCTGAAAGCAGTGTCCTGGCTCCCATGTTAGTTCCAGTTAGTGGCAGGTGGAGGAGTCCCCTCATCTCTAGTTGCCACATGTCCATCCTGCCATGCCTGGCCAGCAAGGTGGTGGCTGAAGAACAGGAGGACCTGGCTGTCAGTGGAACTTATACTTCCTGGCTGGTTTGAGGCTGATGTAGGTTCTCTTCATCTCCTCGCTCTCAGGCTTCTTGATGTCTTTGTACCTCTCTCCCTTTGTACTCACCACCTGGTTATCGATATAGCGGATCAACTTCTTGGGAGCCTGGAGAGGAAATATATTAACACCAAGTGGATGGACAGCCACACTGCTAGGGAGAGGCAACAAGCCGAAGCAGAGCTGTGCTCTGGGGGGTGGGTACAGGAAGACTAGGGTGGGCTGCTTTACCCATCCTTTGTGTTGGAAATCTTGGCCAAAACTGGGAAGGAAGCTGTCTGATGGGGTGAAGCAGGATCCAGGCTAGTCAGGAACGGTAGGAACTGGAAGACCCTGAAGTACCTTAGCTAAGCTGATCTTCCCTCTTTGCTGACTAGCAGGCTCTGTGACTGGTCCTGCCTTAGGCCTGCCCCATTGCTTTTTGGACTTGCAGCCTGATTTTTAAACCTTGTAGCCAAAGGAGCTGGGACTGCTTCTCTTACCTCTTTGGGTGGAGCTGGCCGATGTGTTTTCTGATCCTCTGCACTATCCACCATCATGTATCTGAAATACAAGAAGCACTTAGTAACGCTGTAACATGCATTGCCTGAGGCTATTCACAGCCTATGTCCTCTCTCCCCTGGCTGGTTTGTAGCTGTGCACTGTGTCCTACTTGCCTAGACTGCAGCTAGGAGCACTTAATGTTCCCCTCTGGATGAAACGGGCAAGAAGTGTGTCATCCTTCTGGAGAGAATCCACCAGGATTCTCCTGGAGTAGCATCCTTGGCCATATGTGAAGGGTATTGAGAACTCAGGCTGTTGGGAATGCCAGTAGCCCCTGCAGAACGGAAAGAGGTGCTGAGGTCTGGTGTGCTGTACCTTTGGGGCAGTTGCGTTCCTCCTCAGCCCAAGCAATAGCAGCCAAAGGAGGCAGAGGTGAGATTACAGGACCAAGTTGGCTGCTTCTGCCCTGAAGAGATGGTATTCCTTTCACACTCCACCTAGTACTTGACTATGAAACAGGTCTGTGCTGGCAGCAAGTTTGTAAAAGCATCACCTCATTCCTTACGTGACTGAAACATCAGGGCCCAAGCATTTGCTTGCTGTATTGCTGAGTTACTACTCTTGAGACTTTGGTGCTAGTTTAGCAGGTAGACAGTACAGCTGACCATGACTTCTCCCTCAGTAGTTAGTATAGTTGCTCCTGTGTATCTTCAGCTATGGTGATTTGCTCTTGTTACCTGTGCTTGAGTGATGTTTAAAGTACAGGATGTTGCCAAAATGTCATTAAAGTGAAGTTCCCAGAAACGTAACTAGCAGCTGGTCCTTCTTTGTTTGCTTACATGTCACTCTGAAACAAGCCTGCACAGGAGACTGGCAACAACAGGGATTGCTAATTCTACCTGGATGCCATTCTGCCTTGCTTTATCTTCCCTAGCCCATCAACTGTTTATTCTGTCACTGGGGAGGATGTAAAGTGGTGGAAAGATGTGGCTGGATAGAAATGCAGAATCTGCATGCTTGCAGGAGGATACTCGTGAAAGCTGAGACCTTAAAGCAGATCGATGAAACCACAGTGTGGGTCCTACTGAGAATTAAATGCTTTTGGAAATGAGTAAAGGTAAACCAATCTAAAGGTACTTTAATTCCCAAGAAGTCCATAAGGGGAGTTCAGAGAGGTTTCTTTAAATGCACTGAATTCATACCTTCAACTGAGATTCAGTCTTCCCTGTGTGGTTGTACAGGCAGTCTCTTAAAGATACCTTTAGGCTTGTTTGGACTGTCTCCAAGGATGGAGGTATGAATGAGCCGCTGTAGTTCTACAAGTCACCATGTGTTTGTTACCTGAGCTTCAGCATGATGTTTGTGCCTTGAACCTTTAACCAGGGCCTCAGCTGACAGTACTGTGATTTATACTATACCTGTAGGAGGCTGAAACTTTACATGCAGCTAGTGCTGTGACCCAGCTGGTACAGGTAACCTGTTTATGTGCCAGAGCTCTAAAACAAACCCAAACCTGTTTTTTTTTTCCCACCTGATTATTGTATTTGTGCTTAGATGTATTCAGCCATACCCCAATCAGTTTCATGGCATCCTTACTAAGCATACCACACCCCAAATTCTTTATAGACCACAATGTAGTTCTGACCTTCCCCAGACTGCCACCTCTTCCTTTACTGGGAGCAGAATAAGGGGTGTTTTGCTGCTGGGTACTTACTTCTGTAGGATAACTTGTTTTAGTTCCTCGTGGTTGGGTGCCCTGCGGGGCCGTGCCAGTTCCTGGGAGGAGACAAGGCATGATTACATGAGCAGCACAACACCTGGGGTGTACAGCTACCCCCTCTGCTAGCTCGGTGGGCCCAGCAGCTGGTGGAGCACTCCAGCCCCTATGAAAAGTGGGGTACCAGCCACAGCTCTGCTGTGGTGCTGGCTTGGCTGTGGGCACAGCCTGTATGCAGAGAGCCAAGGGAGGGAGAGGGGCTGTTGCTCTGGGTCATCCTCCTGACTCATTGGGCAGAAAGTTCCTGCAGTCAAAGCTTCTGCTTGCAGCAGACAGCTGGGACACCTGTGTATCCCTGAGATCTGCCCTGTTGCCACCCAGCTCAGAGTGCAGTACCTTCACACTCACACCTGCTGGGCCAATTTCCACCTTCTCCTCCACAATTAATTGCACTGCCTCCTCCAAGTTCCCCAAGGCCATGGCAAGTGCCTTCTCTGCCTGGCTCATGGTACAGGCTGGGAACATCTCCAGTAGCAGCTCCACCCCATCCTTCAGGTCATCGCCTTCCTAGTTGAAGCAAGAGACAAGAGGTAAGTTGGGGATACGGCAAGGAGAGGGCTATTGAAAAAGGCCTCTCTGGTTTTGCATTGTCAGGAAATTCAGCTTGCTCTTAGCTGAAAGCTCTCCTCCCTTACAAGCATGACTAAATCCCATTCCTGAAGCTAACAGGGGATTGTATCTGCAAGGGCAAAGCATCACTCTTCCTTAATCTCCCTCTGTATTTCAACTTTTTTTTAAAGTAGGGCTGCTGTGAACTGTCTTACCTGTGTGGCCATGCCATGTGTCTCTTTAGGAGTGAGCTTTCTGGACACTGGTGTGAATGCTTGAGCTCCCACTCACCTTGTGAAGTTACATGTGCTTCGATCAGAAAGGGAAGGGACTGCTAAACAGCAGCCTGCGGCTACATCAGAAAGAAGCACAGCAGCACCATTTGCTAGAAGGCTGTTGACAGAACGACTGTGCTGCAGAGCAGGAAGAGATCAGTACTGGAGAAGCAGCAAGCAGAGCATGGGGGAAGGAAGTGGGGGAGATCTGCCGGGTGCTGCAATGCATGTAGCATGGGTCATGCTGAACGGTGCTGCAGGATCAGGACCGCTGGACCAATGACTCGGTGCTGTATGGCTCAGTGTGCAGCACAGGTCACCGAGGCTGGGACTGACACCCAGATGTGACTGCTTCCTGTGCAGACACTGCACGATAGCTGGGGAGAGAAATGGTGATCCAGCTCAAACTGTGGAGTGAGGCTAGGGGAACGGGATGGAGTCTGGCTAGTGCTGCAGAGGCATCCCCACAGTGCTGCTGTGGGATCTCTGAGGGCACTGGGACAGGCTCAACCATGGCTCTGGCTCATCCTGTGGCTGGAAAGGATGAGCCAGCACCATGGCTCACGCTCTTCTGTCAGCACATAATTTTCTTTTTCCACTTCTTACTGACACAGTCTTGCTCAGGCCATACAATGGAGGAGATGACAGATGCCAGTGATGCTGTGTCACAGCCTATGCTGTGGTTCCTTCCAGAGCCATAAAATGCCCTCAGGTGGTTCCGGTAGCCTAGTGCTGGGTGACTGTCCCCAGTGCTCCTGCTCTCCTGCAGGGTGCTCATACCTGGGCCCTGGCTCCGTCTGTTGGAGTGTACAGCCTTTCCCCATTGCAGGCTCCAGCTCCAGGCTCCCGGCCCTTGGTCAGGTCTGCAGAGGGTGCTTCACTCCCACTTTCCACAGTCTTTTGGGTAGGTTTTTCTTAAAGACATAGTGATATCTCCTGAGGAACAGTCCCACTAAGGCTAGATCTCTGTGCTTTCTGTTGGCATTATATTGCTAGTGCATTGTGTGCCAAAGCAAATCCCTTCTTAAGTGACAAAACTGGGAAGAACTACTGTTCCTCTTGCCCTCAGCAGGGACAGCAGCAGCTCTGCTCACACTGACCTGCAGGGAAGTAGTGCTAGCGCACGCTACAGTGCCCAAGCACAGCATTTCCAGTCCTTACTGGTGTGGGCCGCTTGCAAATTCAATTCTACCTGCCAATTTTCAGTCCTCTAGCACTTTGGCTGTGGATACTTACGGTATTTCTGTTGCAATTCTAAGAATTCCCTGGTGTTTGCTCTAACTCTGAACAAAGGTGTGGTTTTGATTTTAAATTTGGGAATACACTTGGCTAGTCCCCAAGATGTATGTGAGCCAGCACATCCTGTGCTCAGGTTACTCTGATGCATCTCTCTTTACAGGCTCTTTCTGTGTCACTAAGAATTATCATTTCACCTCTGTTCTGTCCTTTCTAAAACTGGGATGGTGTTGTCCTTCCACACTCTGGCTGTATCAGGATCCTCAAAGAGTAGGATGCAGGTGACCAGAGCAGATTTTGTCAAGGTCAAGAAAACAGCACGATAAGACAGGACTGTCTGTTCCACTCTGTGTAGCCTTCTGGCAAGACACCAGTGATGCTGCTGGATAAGCAAAACCCAGACTGGTGTGTCCTGAAAGGTTTAATATACAGGCACTTAACCTGTCTTTTCTTTAGAGGGAAATACCTTTGGGGCTGATTAATACAACAGTCCAGCTGATCTGTGAATACTGAGGTTAGAAAGGGCCATTGAGATAGACTAGTCTTCTGCAGTCCTGCACAGTGCAGTCCAGAGCACTCATTGCTGATTTTGCATCCATGCCAGGGTTCATGGGTGAACAGAAAGTGAGGTTTGAGAACGCTCAAAGTTGAGAAGTGATACACTTAATCAGCTGAATTCTCTATTTGATGATGCACCTGACACGGGCTGCCCAGTGGTAGTGTTGCTTAGGCAGATGGCTATCAGAGGCAGGCAGAAATTCTCATGTTCAGAATTAATTTACAGTAGAATTTCAACAAACAGCCCTGTATCTGCTATTTCTTCCTTATTACTCTGGATCTGATCTCAACAGAGGTGTTTGGAGACCTGATCAAGTGTTTTTCATCCCAGTATGTCTTGGACAGTATTCCATATGACTCAAACCTCCCACCTGTTGATATCAAAAACCTGACTGAACATTAAAAAGAAAAATAAGTCAATCAATTTGGGCTACCTTATGAGATCCTAACTGTGGCAAACAAGATTGTATTTTATCCTGTGACATTGCTCAACTCCAAACGCTAAGGCTAAAAACATGTGCAGAATATACCTTCTTGTGCTGAATTTGTCTGTGTAACTCACCTTTGTTACGAGCCTCACCAAGCCTTTCTGAGAGGGAGAACATCATTTCACAAACATCCTCACTGCGAAAGATAGAAGCTGCATAATTAGTGTGAGGAATAAAAGCAGTAGCCTATCTTACTTGGCTACCTCTTTATAGAAATACAAAGCTTGATAGAAAGCCCAATAAAATAAACTGGTATTTCAGACAGGCAAGGACCTACTTGCAAGCTATACTGGGATTAGCATCTGTGTATTCAGGCAAACACTGAATTAATCACAGTGGCACAGGTTTGGTGCTAACACATCTTCAACTGGGTGTAACAAAAGAATTTATGCTACTGAGGGGCTTGGGTCCACGCCCCCAGTGCATGGCATGCACATACAAAGAAGTAACATTCACATACCTGTGGATTTCTGCAAAACCAGGGATATACGCCTCCATCATTTCCACAAAGGTGTCCATGTCAAAAGTCTCCTCAGAGGACTCTGGTGAGCCCAGCTCTTCCAGGACACCAGTGATATAAGAGAAGAAAACATCATCCATCCCACTGGAGACAGAGAGAACACAGGACATGGCAGCAGGGTCAACAGGCCCATTTTTTCTCTCTCTTTCTCTCCATCCCCTTTCCCCCTAACCTCGTGTCTTTCTAACAGACCTGCAGAAGGACGTATGTGGACTGCATCTTACAGCCAGATCCCACCAGTAAAGCCAGGTAGCAGGCGGTCAGTACCTAAGTGGGAAGCATTTACAGATGAAATGCTGCATGCCTTCCTGCTTCCTGGGGAGCACTGAATGAAAGCCCCAGCGTGGGCCCAGAGGCTGTGCTCCTGTAGGTGCTTCAGCTGAGCTAACCAAAATATTCCAAGTGCTCAAACCCTGACTTTTCTATGCTGACTGGTGTTTCAGATGAGGGCATCATATTCTGTCAAGTTGCAATTTCTATGGGATGCAGTGTTCTCTGCTTACTGCTCTCTACATCTGTGTCGCTGCTGCCACCGGCTACAAAACAGCTGCTGTGTTCCAACCTCAAGGTGGCTGTATTTCCGCATGCAGACAGAGTTCAAAATAGGGAGAGCTCAGACATAGTATTATATGGCTCAGAAAGCCCTTTGGGGGCAATGTGGAATAAAGGGAATCCCATATTCTAATGTGTATTACCGGACAGGAAATTAATCATCTTGGTCGTCAAAGAAATGACATTGCTAGATTGCAATGCTAAACAATAGTCGTTCAAGCATTCCCATCAGAGCCTGTGCAAATTACCTGCATCTGACTTAAGGAAAAGCAAAGCAAAGTACAGGAAAGCTACAGACTTCAGTATAATGTGCAGAGGGGCAATTAATGCAGAGCTCAAGCTAGAATGGTGATATTGGATGTTCCTATCTGAACATACCTGAGGTCTGCTGTAGGCATGTGGGACTGGATGAAGCGTGTCAGTGTGTCTTGAATGATTCTTTCAAGCTCCATGTCTCTCTAAACCTTTTTCACTAAAAAAAGAGGAGGAAACAGAAAACTCCATGTAATTTCAAACCCAAGAAGTAGATCAAAATATCAACAAGATCAAAAGCATGGAATAGGCAAGTGACTCTTCCCATGAGAACAATTCACAAACTCCTCCAATATGTCTTGTCATCGCTGGGTAACAGTAGACAAAGACACCAACAAAAAGCAGCAGCATGAGGATCCACTGGAGAAAACAGCTCTGAGCAGCCTAGTATCTTGGGCCTCTCCTGCTCATGTTGATGCTGGCAGTAGGCAAGGTGTACTGTACATTTAAAATGTCCCCTCCCAGAAGCAAAGCTGGGAATGCAGATGCGTCCAGCTGCAGGACCTCAGAGGTACCTCCTGAGCTGGAATGATGTGCTGTCCAGCAAGGAAGCAGCGGGCAGTGAGTCTGCATGCTCAGTGCAGAAAGGGGTGGACCTTCCAGCTAAGAGCATTCACAGTGATGCTTGGACTCAGGAACGAGTGGGAGAAAGGGTAATGTCTCCTAAATAAAGGGTGACCTAGAGCGTATTTTACAGGGAAATACCACACAGGGCACAGACAACTAGTCTGCCAGCCAAAATATCAAAAGGTCTCCAGGTCAGGCATGGACTGCCAGTGGAATCCTGCCCAAACAGGAGCCTGTTGTTGTGCTCGGTAAATGAGCCATTCTGCAGTTGATGCAGCTGCAACAAGGGGCGCTTGATAACCCAAAACTCAGGGGAGTTCTAAGAATCACAGAGCTCCTACAGAAGCAATGGCAGATTGGGCCTGCCCACAGCCCTCCCTCAGCTCTCCCTCAGCTGTCAGTACTGGTCCTGGACTGAATTGGGCAGAGAAAAACCATTCCTTAACCCTTCCTTCCCCCTGGGGTCTACAAAGGTGCTGGGTGAGCAAGCTCCTACTGTAAGCACAGAGTTATTCCAAGGAAGGAAACTAACCCTGCATATAGAGAAACTAATGTGGTCATTGGCCAGAGAGCTTCCAAAGGTCATCACGCTCCCACCACTGCAGCTCCCCCACTCCAACCACAGCAGGACCTGACCAGGTCTGTTTGACACAGAACTCGTGGAGCAGTCGCGTGGGTTGCTGAGAGACAATTCCCATGTTCCCATGGGAATCAAAAAGGTTTGCATTTCCTGAGGTGAGACTTCCAGAGCTAGCAGGATATAAACAGAACCACCCCACAGTACTCAGTACTGGTCCTGCAAGACTTAGACAGAACCAAAGTCCAGGAGCCTGCAGGTGGGTCCATCTGCAGCCTCGGGGCCCATTCAAGCTCTGCACTGTGCTTGGCCACCACTGCAGGTGCCAAGAGCACACATGCACTCCTCTATGTCCGGCCAGAGGAGCACACCCAAGTCAGCCAGACCTGCCCCTGGATATGGTCACTCTATAGGCTGTAGGGATTTGACTCTCGATATTGAGGGAGAAAGCTGTGACACAGGTTTGTGCAAAAGTGCTCTGCTGGATACACGGCATCCCACATTGCATCTCCCTGCAGTGATTCCCCACCAAATATTCTGTGCTCTTCTGCTCTTCAGGGCTTTGACCCAATACAGGTTTTGATATCTGAAGGACCATCTCTTCCTGAATCCCTGTGTCTGTGCCATTCCCTTGCAGCAGTAGGGAGACAAGTATGGAAAGAACAGCAGAGGGACATGAACAGTGAGACATACTCATATAGCAGAACTGCCCCAATTTTCACTGTGTTCAAAGCTAAACACAAAAGCCATCTAATCATCTACACTTTCCTGCAGCTACTATTAGTATCAACCCTCCCACTGATCTAGAGCCAGTAACTAAAAAAGAAAACAAACCTTCTTTACATGTACCTCTCACCTGGGAGGAAATGAGCAATGAGTTAAAAATGCCGTACCACTATATGTACCAACATACATGTATTCCAACACAGCACATACAGAAACAGCCAGAGGAAGGCAACATACACGCATAAAGGATTATTTGCTGTTGCTGTCTTAAGCTAAAAAATTTCTATGACTCCTGTAATTTAAATTAGAAAAAACCCATTTCACAGCATTAAAGGAAAACAAGAGTCCAAACTTTTTCAGGTAGGAGCTCTACACACAAGCATCCAAGTGAGCTCCTGAGCTGCTTTTATTTTTCAGCCTCACAAGGATCCTTGGTTTGCATTTTTCTCACTTTTGCAGATGTCACAGCCTGCAAGTATGGAAGCTGGCTGTAAAAACAACCATGTGCAAAACTGCCTTCCCGCTGCCCATTTGTTGTTTCTGTGTTTTGTGTGTTCTCTAGTGGTGTGACAGAACCTAGTTTATCTTTGTCATCTTTGCAATATACCCAGAAAAAGGGGTGAGCTTTGTTCTATCCTTCTCAAACGTCAAAAAGCCAATTAAAAGATTGTGAATCTCACAGTTGGCAAGAATACTGTCCTAAGCAGCACGTTTTCCCCCCATTTTAAGCTGAATCTGCAAATTCTAGCAACCAGAAAGCCCCCTGAACTTGTAAGTACAAGAAAAGCAATTTTTTTTTACAGAAATCAGTGGTGGGAAATCAACATATAGCAGTCAGAATGTTCTGATAACAGTCATTACTATCAAGAAGAATGTTTATTTCCTTCTTACTCAGTCTTTGTGACATCTTGGGAACTGGAAGTCTAAAAAGATTTTGTTTGTTTCCATGAAACAGGTCAAAATTCTGTAAGAGATAACAGTATAGTAACCAAAAGCTTTTCCTGACAACCCAATTACCTGAACAACAGAGCACAATTCACCATGTCAAAAGCACTTTTGTGAGGTCCATAAATTAGCTGCTGGTAATTTATTCTGATCAATACACCAGGCAAAGTCACTCATCTCCTTAATCAATGGCACTTGCAGGCAAGTGTCAGACTAGGACAAGAGGAACACAATAAAAAATAATTCAGCAACAGGAGTATTGTAGCTACGGCCAGTCACTAACTGGTCTTGAATCCATACCCCAACCTCTGCCAACTACAAGAAATGCTGGTGTGAAGTGCTTGAAAATACTCAGGTATTTTCCCATGGAATTACCATGCTGTGTATCTGAACAAAAGCTATTTCATTGTGTCTATGAGAGGAAAGAAAGCAGCAGGTTTTAACCACTGGATATAAATTCTGTCATCTCAGACAATCCATCCACCAGCACACTTGGATTTAAGGTTTACATCCAGAGAAAGCAAGTTGCCACCTTTAGCCTGCCTTTGAAGAAAGGAAACCCTTTAAATGACAAAAGCAGTCTTACATTGAAGGACAGAAAATAGGTATGTGATCAAGTATTATTTCAAGGGTGAGCCATTGCCCTTTCACCTGAAGAACCCATCTCTGCTCCTATAAAACCAGAGGCACCCAGAGAGACAAATGCACTTGCATTTGGTCATTTAGTGCCATGGGGGAAAGGTTTTATTCCCCAGTAAACAGTCCTTACAAAACTTAACATCCAGGGGATCTGTAGTGCACAAGGGTCTTGATTGAACGAGGCTTGTGGAAGACAAGTCCTGAAGGTCTCTGGCCTTTCAGATTTGACAGGTATTTTCTTGAAATAGAGGGAGCTGATTAAAAGCCTATGTGCAAACATTTTAAAATGGATTCTTCAAGCAATAAACTGATATTGCTGCATATTCCTCCCCACACAGCCAAGTTTAGAATTATATAACCCAGGATACCAAAACACCTTATGCATTATACTTTCAAATGCCACATTTTTTTCTAGTGATGACCTGCAATAGTTAAGGGGGAGATTTACTAGAAGAGCTTATCCTATACGCAGTTTTGTGGAGGAGTGATTTATAATGCATAGAATGATCTAAAACCCAAAGGCAGGTGAAATCACTCTCCTGAGAGTTCAATTTTATTGAAGAGGTGTTAGCATCATTTTAAACTTCCAGCCATAATTGCAACGTGGATTTTAAGATCACTTCAGTAGTTGTCAGCTGATTCAAACATATCTATGAAAGTCCTTCCGCATTTCTTGTCATTATAATGTAGGCTCTGTTTAACATGTTACACAGTAGCTATTTTTTAAAACATATGGTCAAGAAATGGTATTCCTATTGCTCTGCCCTCAGCTACAGCCTCACAGTTTTGTGCTGTCAGCACAAGAGACCTTCAACCCTTGGAAATCCCTGCCACTTTTCAGACTGTCTTTGAACACCGGAGTTTATTACTAAAGAGCGAGCAGTGGAGCTCTGCATGGCATCTCGTTAAGACAGGTTTGGTTTGAAATACCAGGAGTGCTTACTTGACCCACATAATATCGCGTGGTATACATATTTCCTCACCTCAGGCAGAGAAAAGTGGTATCAGTTCTCAAAATGTGAATGTGAGAATTATTCACTTTCTGTACTAGATACTTTGGCCAGCACTTCAACAGTTTGCCACCCTACTGCCTGTCTTGAGAACCTAGTAATCTTCACCTTGCATTTTCCTTCCTAACATGTTAATGTCAAATTTGTTGTGGTTTTTTTTTTTTTGTGTGGGTTTTTTTTTTTTTGCAAAACAGCTGCAGAAATAATACCCCTCTAAAAGTACCATTATCCTGGTGGTGTCTGAAATATCTACTTAAGCTACATTTGCTACATTCAAGAAAATATGGCTTCCTTTTGTACAATTCATATGAATCTTCCTTCTGTAAAAAAAAAAAAAAAAAAGGTGAAAATCTGAAATGTTTGCATACAGCTAGATCATTTCTGAAGGCTCTTTCAACTCAAATTTCAGTAATCATTCTCAAATGGTCAATGTGATGGGACAGGAAAGATTGATTGTGTCTTGGACTTTATATTAACAAGACAGACTTGAGAGCAATTTAGGAAAATGTTTCTGAGCTAAGAGAAACTGCCATTCAGATGTATATCAACTTTTATGAGATCATAAATTTGCCTACCAATGACTTGAGGTTTCTGCAAGTGGAAGGAGATGGGTGTTGTATGCCTTGGATGTTTCTCAGAACAGGTTAGAGAAAGTTTAGCTAAATCTGATCTAGCCGAGGGATTGACTAAAACACCTGGAGAAGGTTCCTTTAGCTCAAGTTTCAGTAATTATTCTTAAGTAAGTGATGGGACAGGGATGGTTCACTGTGCTCTCTGAAAACTTGTTATGAGAAAGCACAGAGCATGTTTCATGCAGCTCTGTGTGCATGTGCCTGTGTGTGGGGAAGTGTGGATCCCTGGAATAAGGAGCTCTCAGTGTAGCCTGTGACATACAGTCTCAGAGGAAATGTCTCAAAGACAGATCTGCAGGACAGAGAGCAAGATGTGGCTATATTCCACTGAACTTTGCCTCCTGCAACTTTGCTGGCTGAAAATAAAACTTTCCAGGCTGAGTAGCACCTTACAGACGTAGTTTCAGTGCTCTCATTTTTTGTTTTCTTGTTAAAGAAGTCCCTGAAAGGACTTTCACGCTGTGGTTGCTATGGGAAAGCAGGCTGAGGTCACTGTGCACATTAACACTATTAACTGCTTAATGCTCTAACATTAAAAGAAGGCTTTTGTTAATAACTTAATTCCCTTAAATTACAATAATAGAAGATAGTAATGCCAGTTGCCACACTCCTTCCCTCCCCCGCCATCTACGCTGGACGGCTGCACTTGGGTGGTGCTGGGCTGATGCAGTGCCCTTACCTGAGCAGTAGTGCCTGTGCGAGGACCTCGGCTCACGGCCGGTGTTCACGAAATCACGTCTGTGCCTGCCGAAGTCGACGGTTCACCCTATGACTGCTTGGGCCAAGCCATGAACGAGGGAGTCCTTTATGGGGAAGGAAAGATGAGTTAGCTGGAGTGGGAGCACAACAGAATGTTTCTCTGTACGTGGGTGTCTTTATGCTTTATGTCACTTGTGACTGTTTCCCCTAATGCAAACGGTACAGCTTTACCCCTTAGAATAAAAAGTACTATGTGAAGGGCTGACTTGGATGTGAGAATAGCGTACCTGTCAGCCTTCAAATTCAGTGTCGCCTTGGGATGGTTTTCAACATTTACAGTTTCTGTAGCAAGGCCTCTGAACATCACCAAAGTATTCCAAAAGCACCGGTGGCCTCATCGCCCCCGCTTGCTTCTGGTGGCTTTAAGGAGAGGCCGGAAGGTGCCCGTGGGGTTTCCCTGCTGCGGGCTCGTGGCACATCGCCAGGGCCAACGCACCGCCGAGCCCCACGCCGGGTCAGCGCCCGGTGTTTATCCCGAGCTGTAATACCGCACCCAACCACTGGCCGAGCAACTTCGGCGCGTTACTTATTTTCGCCGCGTCCGCTCCCCTGCGCTAGCAGACAAGGATTATCCCGGGGGTGGACTTGACAGGATTTGGCAACAGAGTGCCCGAAGCAGACCACGCGCGGCCTGAGCCCCACGCCACCGCCACGCCCCTCGCTGGGGCTGAATTCCCACGACGCTTGCAACAACGCGTCTCCGCACGCTGCAGACGGCTGCGCGGTCACATCGCCCTGCCCTCGGCCTGCGGGCGCCTCCGACCCCCCGGTCCTTCTCCCCGGGCGCCTGCCGGCGCCCCCGCGCGTTGCCGGCCGCGGAATTAAGCCAAACACCCGGATTTCTGAGGCTCCCGCGGGGACGCCGGCCGCGGCGGTGACCGGGGGGTGCGGGCGGGCTCCTCGCAGCCCGCTGGCAGCGGTGCCCCCGAGGCGGCCGCCGGTGCCCCGGTCCCTGCCCGCCGGGGGGGGGGGGGAGAGAGGGGGGGGCAGGGGGTCACCTGATCGCCCGCGCGCCCCCGCCGCGGCCTCGCTCCCTCCCGGCGCAGGTCCCGCGCGGCGCGGTTGAAAGCGTCACGTGGCCGCGCCCGCAGCCAGTCATAGAGGCGGGCGCGGGAGGGTAGAGCGGCTTCGTGCGGGCACGCTCCCCGCGCCGCCATCTTGGTTGTGGGCAGGTGCAGCAAGGCGCCCCCGGGCGGCCCGAGGCGGGGGCCCGGGAGCCCCGGCCAGGGCCCCATGGCAAACGGGGTACGGGGCAGCAGCTGGGGCGAAGACAGGGGAAGGAAAACGCTTACACAGGGTGGCAGCCGTGAGCACGCCCAAGCCTTGGTGGTACAGAAGTGTCTTTGTGAGGCCCGGCAACATGGTGGCGCCTTGCGGAGTCACCTTGAAAAACACTTAAGTGGAATTCTCCTCCCTGCCAAGTACAAGAGGCACGTTCCCTGATGAAAATAGCGCATTTTCAAGTGTTTGGGTAAAGCTGCCCTGTTCTTTGGGGTGATTCTCCCGAGATTTGTCAGGTGGAAGCACCGCCTGGGGGATGTTCCCCAAGCTGCTGTCTCTGCAGAAGCCGGGACCTGTATGCAGAGTCTCCTGACTCCCTTTCCTCTTCTGCCCTTAGCCTCCCGGCTCCACCCAGCGCATGACAAGCTGCTGCATATTTTTTTTTTCTAGCAATCTGGAGGACTGCTGTACATTAGGGTGGCCTCGGGCTCTTTAGAGAAGAGCCAGGCCGCGGGGCAGGACTGCAGCTTTTGCCCTGCTCGTTGGCTGCAGCCCCCCGGTCAGGTGAGCTGCTTGTTGATTTACTTGGTTCTGACAACGACAGTAGGCGCTTCCTGGAGCGGTTTTGGAGGAGCAATTCTGTGCTGCCAGGTGCTTCTCCTTCACAGAAGTCTTAAAGCAGCAAGGCATAGTTATTCTCCAACTCATGCTCTTCAGTAATGTGTTGCTAAATACCAAACAAATGAGCCTGATCCTGCCTTTGGCGGTACCAGGAAAAATCCGGAGTAATGCCAGCTGGTTAGAGAACATCACTCCACACTCACTCTAGTGTCATTAAGAGCAGCGTCTGTTTCCATTGTTTATTTCCATTTAAATGTATATACACTCCTCCTTTGACGTTATATGAATGGACTTTATTGTAGGGGTATTCACTATCTTTGAATTCTTCTGCTTTCGACTGTTCTTTGCTGTGCTTAGCCATACATTAACTGAAACTAATCAACTATGCTACATTATCCGTCCACTGATTTATTGTTTTACCTTAGTTTGGGAAACAGTTTGAAAATCCCCCAAGAAACCTCCTGTTTCTAGGATGG
Organism: Tyto alba; assembly: GCF_018691265.1. Classification (NCBI taxonomy): domain Eukaryota; kingdom Metazoa; phylum Chordata; class Aves; order Strigiformes; family Tytonidae; genus Tyto; species Tyto alba. The sequence continues at coordinate 22,614,591 of NW_024881261.1, read as the reverse complement.
GTTTCAACTTGTGTGACCCCACTTTATAAAGGACATGATGAAAATGCAGCTCCTTCTGGAACAGGTGTGGGGTAGAAATTGCATTACATCACAGTGAAATGGAAGAAGGGAATTTTTGAGGAAAATAAAGCAGCACATGTAAAGCCCCTAGAAATGATCAGTCATTAAAGCTAAGAGAAACAATTGCAGTTACCTTTTCTGACCTAACTTTCATTGATTCTTGACTGAACTAGAACAGAACTTCCCAAACTAATTTATGTTATGAGAGCATATGAGGTTCTACCAGCTTTTTCCACAGGTGGTTCATGGCACCCTATTTGTCAGCAGAATTTAAGGATTTATTTATTTTCCCTCAGTCTGCTTTGTAGTTTCCTTGACTTGCTTGGAAACCTCCCATGAGAAATTTTGAGAGTTCTCAGATGTCATCAGTTCAGACAATTTGTGAATCCTTACAAATCCTATGATTTGTAAATCATAGGTTTCAGAACAACAACAGACAGGACCTCTGGTTTTTTTTCTATACTACAAATACTTTGCAGTTGACCATCAACCTGGCTGATGTCAGGCAGTCTGTCTGTCCTGGGGGTAATGAAGGGAGGAAAAAACTACATTGGGATTTGAAGGAAAGGTCTGACAAAATGTGAGTTAAAATGCCATTAAGATTCTCTTACAACTACTTAGACTTCTCCCTTTTAGCATGTTTTGCTGCAATTTGATATTTCACTTTCTCACCTTACTCTAATCCAAAATGATATGAGGGCAGTTCCTTTTTTTTTTTTTTTTTTTTTCTCTCCACTGTGTACACTAATGGAAGCTGGCCAGTATTGTAGTACTGGTTATAGATACTGTAACAAATATGGCATCTAATAGCTCCCCAATTTAAAGTTAAATTCAAAGCATTTTAACCTAAAGCTCAACAAAAACTCCACAGGGATTCCCTATACACACACACAAAACACACCCTTTACAGAGGGTCTAGGCGGAAGGGAGCAACAGCACAGGAAATTGTTCTGTGAGAGCACTTTGACTTGTCAGTCACAGGCTGCTGCAAACCAGGGAGGTTAACACACCATCTAATTATTTGATGGGATTCATATTCTGTCACAAGCATGATGAATAATGCAAGTGTGTTGAATCAAGCCAGAGGAAAATTGTTCCTTCTCCAGCTTATTATTAACTCCTTGTTGTATAATGTACTTGAAATAACTTTGTTCTGTGGCATTTTAATATGTGGGTGGATGATATTTGTATGTGAGTAATTCTAACTGTTACACGTGCTCCTTTTTCATATTTTAATTGAAATTAGAGAACAAAAAAGTATATTTTCCACCTGTTTTTTTCCCCATTTAATGCAGTCATGTTTCCTGCAATGGGCATTCTGCAGTTTTTTCTACTCTAGCTTTGAAAAGCTCCAGCAATGGAGCTTAATCTGAAGAAAGGAGCTCATTAGTGGGATGTGTTTCTTGATATTCTGGTTTTATTTCTTATTTTTTTTAGTTAATCATATCACATGTTCATATATGTCCCTGACACTGTTCAAAATATTTTCTCTTCCTTGTTAAATGTAGATGTCTGCTTTTTTTTCTTACTAAACTAAACTGCATTTTAGTTGTAATTTATCTTCAGTCCTCTACAGAGGATTTAGAATAAGTGTATAGAGATTTAGAATAAGTCCATTTTGAGAATGGTCTTTTTTGTCTTTTTTTTTTTTTTTTTTTTTAATAGCAATGCGTGTTCAATCTCAAAGCTGTACAGAAATTTAATGAATTTCTGTACAGCTTTGAGATTGAACACGTACTGTACACCCCTTTGAAAGCACACACCGCTCCCAGAATTTCTGCTCCAGCCAAAGGAGATTACAACTTTCAAAGTCCAATTTTGCGGCAACTTCGGAGGACTGCTGCTTTTCAGGACAACGAGCAAGACTGGGGTCCTGGAGCCCTCTGCTGGGTGTGCTATAGAAGGCAGATAACTGAAAGCTTAAGTCATTAAACTCTGGAAATGCTATTGCCATGCTCCCATATTTCTTTCGCAGTTGATTACAAATGTGCTTAATTTGAAATCCACAAGATGTTTCTTTCTGTTGCTTCTGGGAAAACGCACATTACAGTTTTAGAGTCTTACAGGTAAATTAATTTGCATCTTGAGGTTACAATTAGATTTATTAGAGACTTTTTGTCTTTACTCTTCTTTGGTAACAGGAAGGTTCTATGTGAATATTTCCTTGGTTCTTTTTGTTATTCTTTGCCTCCTCTTATTTAGTGCTACATGTACATCTTATCACAGCTCAAAAGTCTTGTAGTCAAATAACAGACAATTCTGAGGTTGTCTGTGGTAAACGAATCTGTTTTGAACCTGTATTGTGATTTATTTAGCTTTTTAGTGTTCACAGGTATAAAAGCTTTTTTTGTGTGTGTGTGACAGAAAAATGAGCACTTTATCTAAAAATAAATAGCAAAGTACGTGAATAATAAGTAAATGAATAGTTTGTCTGTCCTCTTTCTGTCAGGGAACTCACTATGCTTTACATTCATGTCTTATAATTTTATATACAGTAGGCTGGAGCCTACTGAAAGATGACATGTAAGATGACATGTATTTCCAAAAGTCTCAGTATGAGTCTGTGGAAGAACCAGAAAAAGGAATCCAGAATTTGTGTTCCCTGACTCATCCTACAGTTAGAAGTATGCTACTTAAGAGCATTTTTGAGAATGTGAAATAAACAAAGTAATTGGGGAACAAAGGGTTTTTTCATTCTCTGATTACAACATGTTGAGCAAATCTAATCTATCAGGGACCAGGGTGTCTTGAGCTGCTCATTCGATTTGGCCAACTGTAAAGGAGCAGTAAGAAGATGATGCTGAAGAGCCTCGAGGAGGCTTTTGTTCTGCAAAAGGCCCTTGATGCTGTTACATAGGATGATGATGTACTTAAGCTAGTGGAAAAAGTAATTCTGAAGTTGGTGGTAGTTATAGCAAAAAGAACTTCCCAGCCAATAATGTCAGATGATCCCACAGCTAGGAGGAGTTTTTAGACTGCAGAATATTTGGACATGGTGTCCTGGGTGCAGGTCTTGTAAATGCTGCGTGCTCTACATTGGACAGCTTTTCTGAGTTTCTTGTAGGTGTAGCTAGTTAGAGTTCAGTAATACGCTGAGTCTTAGTCATTGCATATGACTCTCACAATGCACACTTTTCATTTTATTTTTTGACAAGTGTGATACAAGTCTTTCTCAGTACTCTTTCTAGCCTTGGACAACAGTCTGCTACCAATGGATGTTGTGTTGTTCTGAAGCAACTCATGTTTGCAGCATCAAGACTGTTGTGATTTCTTGCATGTTGCCTGTGAATGCAGACCCTACTGTCAAAAAGAACTTCCTGACCCTAGAATACATCTTCTCAGCCATGTGCCAATGTAGATATTGAACAGTTTGCCAGGCCAAGGTCAAACTGTCTTAAATTCAATTTATTGGAAGCTTGTTAGTTTGTCATGTATATTACAGATAAAATATTTACAGGATCTGCTCTTTTATTACATTCATATGTGAAAATAATTTTTGTCTTCTATTTTTTGTATCAGCTACCTCAGCCAGAATTCAAGTGTGAAGGCTTTCCCTAATTTAGAGGAATTTTAAGAACTGGAAAATTATGCTACATATCTAGCTATATTTGAACATGTCTCTGAATTTGCATAATAAATGCCTGACTTTTGCAGTTGGCAGAACTAAAATATGGAGAAGATCAGAACATAATTTAAGCACTCTGTCTTATTGCTATCTTTAATTTCTTTTGTTCCGATGTATTTCTTTTCTTTGGATGTAATGGGAAAAATCTAACTACTTCTGTGCTGGAAGGAGCTCAGGACACTTGGGTTCTGATCATCACCTCCCTCTGTCTTTAGGTATTAATGTCACTTCACAGATGAACAAAGTAAGGCAAGCAGCATTTGACCTTTTTTCTTACAACACTTTGAGACCTGCTACTAAAAAGTGTATTAAAAAGCTACACACTTCTTATATAATTATGTAGCTTTCCTTTAACATATCCAATGGTTTCATTTCAGGAAGACTGAAAAGAGGAAACATACTCAGCTGGGATAATGTACCTGCCTGCAGAGCATCCTGATTAAATTATACACCATAAAATTATACCTGAGTAAATCATGTACTAAAAAAAAAAAAAAAAAGAAAGAAAAAAAAAAAGAAAGAAAGAAAGAAAGATGCTGCTTTCAGGAGTTCCCTAAAGAGCTCCAGGCAATTTGTGTCTTTTGGACTCTGATGGCTGTTATTTCTGAAATCTGGAAACTACTCCCTGGATGTGCATCCTGTTCCTTTTGATGCCCTGGTCTTGGGGTGTTCTGCTTTTTAGATTTGACTGGCACACAAAGAAGAGGAGAAAGGGGTTTGAAAAATTAGGGTTAGGAGACAATTCCATTCTGTGCAGCAGTGAACAGAAGTTGCAGTATCTGAGAACAGACGGCTTTTGAAGAAATGCTTACTAATTTCAATCAGATATCCATAGGTACATATTAGTAAAATCACTGTAACAAGTGCACAGTGGAGGATGACTGTTGTTAAATAAAACTTGCCATCTTCTAGTTTGGTCTGCCTGCACAGAAATTATCCTCTTCATCTAGCACGGCCTGGTTAACCAGAGGATAAGTTTACTACTCCCTTTTTTATTTTACAGCACTACTGGTTGCTTCCCCTGGAGTCAGTTAATCCTGCAGTTTGTGAGAGAAGTGCACTCGTTTCCTTGCGGTAGCCCAGTTATTCTGCTTGTTGTCCAAGAGCGAGTCCTTGACCCTGCTTTCTGGGCAGCGGGGGACCGGCGGCGGCCCCACGCACGGCCGCGGGGTGCTGAGTGGGAGCACTGCGGCAGCTGAGCGCTAGGTGCCACTCTGAGGCCGCAGTAGGAGCTTCGCAAGTTTTGCAGCATGCCGGTGCAGGAGGCTGGGAGCGGCAGCTCCCGGAGAGCCCCGGGTGGGAGGGAGACGGGCCGCGCTCCTTGCATACCCCTCCAGTGACGCCGACAGAGCAAACAGCGAAAAGGTGAACCAGGGGCCACCGGTAGTGGAGTCAGCCCCCATGTGAGTCAGGGCCAGCAGCAGGTGCTTCAAATGAGAACTAAACTCCAGAGTTAGCAAATAATCTCCCAGCTTCAGTGGCTTTGTGCACAGGTGTCCTCACTTCTGACCTATTAGCCACATGGGCTCAGGAGGAAGAGCAAGGTGAAAGGGCAGTTACAGCTCACTGGATGGGATTTCATGAGAGTTTGAGGATGATCTGAAGACTTGTGGCTCTTACAGCATTTCTGCTGGTACAGTTGCTCTGCAGGTAGGTCTATAGAAGTCTGTGATCAATAGAAACGTGGTTAACAACCCCACCGGCTTCACCATTCCCATACATGTCCTGAACGTTGCAGCGTTGTACCGAGAACCAGACGTCAAAGCTGCCTATAATCTGACTAAACTAACGATGGGCATGAGTCACAAAGCTCAGCATGGGTTTTGTGCAGTTCAGAAAATGCAGGAGTAGCTGAATAAAGGTTTGGCTTGTTGTCAAGATAAAGGCTAGTTGTGGAGTTTGGACTCAGATCAAGGCTGAAATGCAAACTGGAGTTTTGATGGGGCAGCATCTTTTCTGGGAAATGAGTTGGCTTTACTAAGCAGTTTGAAAGTGAACACTTTCTGTGAATGACCCAGACTATGCATCTTTTAAAAACCACTCTGTTCGTACAATGTAATGTTAACAACATGAACAAGTTGCTTCAAAGTACTGAAGAAGCTTCCTGAATACGGGTACTGAAATCTCCTTTTGTATGGAAGGATTTGCCACTGCAACATCAGAGTTTTGAGTTAACTGTGTGGTTTGTAGTCCTCCACCTTGAAGATGAATACATGTCGTTCTGGAGGAAATGGGAAGGGATAAATCCTGGTAAAAATCCTAGTAATTGATGCATTTTATTTCTCTTCAATTACTTGGTATTCCTACATAATCAGGAATAGTGTGCACTGCATTGCTAAGTGAGTTATGTTGGTCTCAAGTAGCAGGCTTATAGAAAAAATAAGATCTTCACTGCTATTAGCAACAGGCTTTTTTTTAGGCAGGAATGGTAGAGGTACATTCCACGGCTCAGTTTTTTGGAGTGCTAACTTCTTGGGGACAGTAGAATTGCTCTGGTGGCCTGTAGTCTTGTGCAACCTTCCCATGTGAACTGTGATTGGATCCAACCTTGTTATGGTAGCGGTATGTGTGGGAAATTTGACCCTAACAGAGTTAAGTACTCAAAAAGAATTGTTCTTGTCAAAGTGCAAGTGTAATGCCTTGTCTGGCTGTTTTACTCCCTGTACCAATTGGTCTGTACAAAGAATATCTGTTACAGTAAATACCTGTTTGAGTTAAATGGTAGAGGACTGTATTTTTGGTGCTGAAGTTCCCGTGTTTGGTCCTTGCTGACCAGTTTAAACATCTGTTACGTGGGGGTCATAAACCTTACTAGTGAAATCTAGCCAGCATGAGCTAGAAATTTTGTGGCACTTCAGGATCTTGGCAAAATGGCTTCTACTAATAAGTAACAAAAAAAAATACTCTCTCTCCCACCACCACCTACCCTCTGGAAAAATTAACTTATAGCAGAGTGGTTGTTCAGTAATGTATAGAAGGCTCATATGTATTTTTCTTTGTATCTATGAATATGTGAAAGTGTCATATAGTTGTCTAACCCCACAAAGTAATCCATCTGGGGTCCTCTAGGTGTGTGAACTAAGCCTGTGTACTTATCTAAGACAGGATGTTGGGGCAGTTTCTGTTTTCCCTAACTTGAATTTAAATGCAGAAGTGACTACTTTGAAGTAGAGCATTCTCGGATATTAAGGAAGGGGTTTGGTCCTTTGTATTTAAATTACTCTGCTATTGCGCACACACTCTTTTATCCATGGAGCCACCCAAGGCCTAACCTGGAATTTCAAGGTTTTCTGTCGGCAACATCCATCTTCTGTGTCCCTCCTCATATTAGCATTGATCTACGGGGGAAATAGAGAACATGGCTGTGTTATTATATACCCGGCTGCAATTTCTGTTCTAGTGATTGAGTGTACATACAGAATTTTTGAAACATGGCCATTCTAACTTATTTTGTCTTCCTGTCAATAGCGTGGCACTTGTCCAAATTATGGATCGATATCAGCTGATCTTTTTATGTTAAACTGTAATGAAGTTGCCTTTCTTATTGGAGATGTGATGTTGCTTCAGGCAATGCTTTTAACTGAGAACTTTTGGAATGGAAATGGGGGAGCGGGGAAAGAGAATTGGAGGAAGGACATGGGGAGGAATGAGCAAAAGCCAGTGGGGAGAAAAGCAGCAGAAAAAGAAAGAGGTAGGAACAGAAGAGGACTGTGTTATGAAGAGAGCTGGATTGTTCAGACTTGTACTAGCATGTGTAAGAACTGTTAGCTTCTAATGTGTTGTTCAAAGTACTGTGAAAAAGCCAGTGGTGGACACTGGGAGTGAAAGCCTGGCTCTCTTGAAATTCCAGGCAATGTTACCTTTAAATTCCATTTGTGGTTGCCGCATTCTGTTTCACAGAGTTTGTGGAATCAAACAATTTAAAGAACAGAGACAAAATGAGATGGGGCAAGGAGCAGGGAATGAGAGATGTAAAATGGGATATTAGATAAGCCATTCTTTTTCTTGCAGGGAAGCAGTACAGGATCATCTCTGCAGTGACTTCTCTGGGACTTTATCTAGCTCTGAAGAGTTTAAGGATATCAGTGTTGTGCACTAGCTGTAGCGCAGAGTACGTGTCTACCTATCGTTTCATAGTGCTGCCCCCACTTTTACTTGAATCTTATTTCACTTAGACAAAATGTAGAGGGGAACTTGTGTAATCCCATTTATAGGGTAAAAGGTGTGTGGAAGAAAGAGATGGTGTGTCAGGCTTTTTTAGCTGTGGGAGACTATATTAATGTTATTTTGTAGAGAAAAACAAGAAGGAGAACGTGGTGGGTTTGGAACTGATAGTCAGTGGCTGAAGTTAAGACACTTTACTTTCTAGGAGCAAAGTGATGCTGATATATCGGTGGGGTTTTTTGTGAGCCATTTAAGAATAAGTTATTTCTTTGTCGCCTCTCCCACAACTGTCTCTGAGCCATTCTCTGTTACATCTCAGTTTTGGTTGCTATGGATATGTGCAAGCTGGAGAACCCAGAAATGCTTCAGAGTCCAAGTAGGTCTCATTTGTGTCTTTCTCCCATATGGGAAGGGAGGGGTGAAGCCTGAGCATATACCAGTTCCCCCTAGTTTCTCTGCAGAGGCAGGTAGGCACGCCAGTAGGGTGGGAGCTGTGGGACACACCAGCCTGATCCCGGAGCAGGCTGACAGCAGGATGGGGAGCCTAGGAGGCATTGCAGCAGGGACCCCTTGCTCAGAGTAAATGCAACCAATCTTGCATTCTAGTTCTCCTCTCCAGAGTATATAGAGTTCCCTGGAGGTATTCTTCCACTGGATCTCCCTTGGTCTGCAGTCCCAACCAGCAGAGCTTTACTTCTACATAATTGTATGTAAGAAATTGTTAGTTTCTTAGGCAGTTTCTACCTTTTCTTCCTCTTATCTTAAACTTTTTCAGTCTTACAGAGCAAGGTAGGAAGGGTCTTCTCTAATACTTTTTCATTATCTCACCCTCCTCAGTTAGAAAAATATTTCACTGCTGTTTTGTCTTGGCACTTCCACAAATTGGTGAACTATATGAAAACACTATTAGAAAAAACAATCTCAACCATCTTACTTACTCCACAGTGCATAGATGTGGACAGAGTTTGCAATAAAAAGTGAGGGAATCTTTGCATGAAAATAATTCTCAAACTGGAGTTATCCAAGAGCTTTGCTTAATGAGGGGTATTTTGTAGGGCGTGTAAACTTTTTGCTCTTATGAGGCACTCACATTCAGCCTGTTCTTTGTTCTCTTCCTCTTTTTTTTCACATTATGCTTTACCATCATTTCTCCTTTCTTTCTTCCTTCCTTCGCCATTTTTTTTTTTTTTTTTTTGCCACCTCCACCAGACTATACCAGTTTATATCTCTTTCCGATTCAGGAAGCTGTGTGTGTACATCTTTCTAAATGTTATTATTACTCTTAGTTACTTTATAGGAGCATCTGGAATGACCTATACAAACAGAGTATTGGATTTGAGAAGCATATGACAAGATCTTCATAAGAATTGAAGATGATTGGGTAGGGCTGATTAAAAAAAACTGAGATAAGTAAGGGAAATTGAGGAATAAAGCAAATGGTTTGTTTACTGTTGGAGAACTGTAGGTGAGTTTGGAATTGAATTTGTATTGCACAGTCTTATATAGATACCTTTTAATTCCAAGGATGTGTCTTTCCTTGTCAGAGCCTAAAGCAAAGAATACCTAAGTAAGACCTCTCCATTTCAGGATAATGCTAGAGTGAACAAAGAAAAAGTTAAGACTGTGTGACTGTGTTAGTCAAGGTGCTTTCGAAGTTTCAGTTAGTCTCTGGTATTCAAATCAGTTTTAGTCTATTACACTACTGGGTCCCTATGATTTAATTAGTGAATTTGTACACTTTTTTTTTCTTTTTTTTTTTTTAAATCTCTAAATGCTGACGATTGGCTAGCTATAACTTTGGGGTCAACTTTACAGTAGTTCCATGCCTCCAAGCCTATAATAGCTAAATATCTCAAGAAACTTTCCTGGTTTTTAGGGCCTTTGTAAGTGAGGTCAGTGTTATTCTAGCTCTGCAGATGAAGAACTGAGGCACAAGGGCAATAATGAAATTTGTGGAGTGGTACAACAAAATTATGGTATATCTGGATGGGAAATGCTTTTCTTGTTCTATGGAAAAACAACTAGATTCTGAGAAATTGTTCCTCCTTGAGGAAGGATGAGAAATTAAAATTGTGAGAAGTTTTTATGAACTACAATGAGAGAAAACCTCAAGCACTGGAGAGAATTTAAGATTTTGATTAACTTAAACTGTCAAATGGAAATTAAGAACTTATTCCCAATAATAAGTTTTCAAAAATAATTTTCAATTTAAATTAAAAACATTTTTTCATCAAATATTTTGTGTAGTTTGTCAAAAGTGGTTGCTCTCTGCAAAAAGTTTTGTTGTGCTGAATCTACATTTTTAGTCTGAAAAACATGTCAAAAAATCCAAGTAGCTATAGTTCCTGGCAAAGAAGGCATGGGGAAGCCACAGCTTTTGCAGGTAGGTCTTTTGCAACCTATATTACTGCTTTAATCACTTTAGTAATGTAGGGGGGAAAAAAAATAAGACTTGTATTTGGCTTCTCAAAGAGTCTGATAATCTGTTGGTGTAAATCAGCATAGCTGCGCTGAGGTCAGTGAGCTCTGGCTGACAATCTGCTCCTAAGTGTGCCACCAAGCTGCATTTTTTTTTTTTAAACAAGAAAAGCACAGAAATTATGTGTAAATTAATAGATTTTACTGAGAGGAGACAGTGTTTTCCTCAAGCCTGGGAAGGAGGAAGAGGAAAGAAGCAAAGCTGAAAGTCATGCAAAAAACCCCCAAACCTCCCTCCCAAACTCAACAAAGAAGTGACTTGCCCTTGCCACTAAAATCTTGTTTTAGGAGACCCAACATCAGTCATGAAGCAGATGCTGGCAATGTTCCTGCTCAGCAGGAGACTATAAACATATGTCCCAAGTCCCACACTTTATGTGACTATTTACACAAGCGCAAAGTAAATGGAAGTGGTTATCCCTGTTAACTGGTACTCATTGGTACACAGGCTCCGCTTGTTTTGCTTCGGTGTCAGGGGCATCAGGGTAGGAGCAAGTAAAGCTTAGAAAATTCAGCCCAAGGAAAACCAGGCAGATTATTGGATGTTGAAGTAGAATATTTCCAATAACTGATCTGTTGGTTTGCTTGCAGCACCAAAAAATTGGAGGATATGGAGCAAGTGGGAGGATAATTCTTTTAGTTTAAAACAGTAATTTTTTTCTTAGGCCTGAAATGTTTACATTTAGTGTGGTTGGGTTTTTTATTAAAAAATAAACAAAAAGAAAAATTGAACTAAATTTTAAGAAAGCATTACAGATTTGAGTTAAAAGGGGTATACATTTAATAATCAGTATATCAAACTGCATGATTTGGATTTTCAGAAGATTAGTCTATGCTGAAATAGACAATTCTGAAAGAAATTTGCAGTCAATGTAAATCTGCATTTTCAGTGCTTGCTCAATCATTGTGTCTTAAACAAACAAATCTTATTTTTACATCTTCTATGTTCTTATTTCTGAACTGTTCCATATACAGAATACTTGTCAGCTTGGACTGTTATGCACAGACTGTTGAATAAAGACAGATTATGAAACTGGAAAGGGATAAACTCAATTGTAGTCTAACTTTACCAATAGCAAGAAAGTTACACCACCAATGAATTTGCCCCACTACTTTGGAAATTAGAAGTCAGACTTAATAGCAGGTGTAAAAAGAAGAGGGGCAGTCATGACTGTGGAAACATTAGGTGGGAGAATTGTGTGCAGTACAAGGGAATAAAAATAATAGAATTGTAGTTCAGGGTCTTGTCCATCTTCTATTAGCAAACAGGTTACCATAACTGGTTTAAACATATTCTGGGCAAAATTAAATTGATTCCAGTGGATTTATACCAGGTATTAATTTAGTCTTCGGTTTTCATAGTTTTCAAATGCAGAAGACTATTAGCTTGTATACTGTGGCCTGCTGCATACCACATGCTGCAGAATTTCACCCAGTTATTCAGGATTAAACCTAGTAACTGGTATGTTTTGAAGAAAGGCATCTTTCTGTGGTGAAAGGTCTCAAGAGCTGGAGGAAGAGCTGTTGAAAGTTTGGAGTGATCTGTTGTTCTTTTTCTTAGACAAGGCTGAGACTTTGGTTCTGTTCTAATTCTGTGGCAGTCAAACTTCCTCTCTGTGCCTTAATTTCCTTGCGTATAGCTTGGAGATAGCATATTTAACGTCATGTGGAAATAAAATCCACAGCAGAAGACTGATAAATGTAAAATGTCACTCTGTGATTGTAGCTGGCTCTCTCCTCTATCCTTTTTGTTCTGCGTTTCTCATTTTGCTTTTCCCATCCATAGATCTCTGATATTTTCACTGAATGCAGTAAGTTATGTGCTGACTTTCTACTGTCTGATTGTATTTACTAATTTTTTACATATATTTTCTTAAAAATATAAATTAAAGCCATTTTAGAGAAAATTGCGTGCATAAAAATAGAGAAAATACCAAGTTAACCCTTCATCTGTTCGTAATATAGCACTTAAAGAACATGATTTATTGCTGTTATTTACATAGCTATGTAATGAGACGGGAGGTTCACAATCGTTTTTGTTCCATGTTACATTTCAACTTTCTTTTAGTAACTTCTGTAGCAAATCTGTCTGCTGAGAATCTTACAGCTGTGTCATTTCAACTTTTGGGATAGTTGTGGCAATGCTGAAGTTAGAATTCGGATCTTGTGTTTTGAAACACGTGGTTTCAAGTGCCAGAGACAGTGGTGTAAAGGGCTTGAGTTATGTTTCTACCCAGGAGAGACTGGCCTGCAGCCCAGGGACTTGGTTCTGGATTGTCTTCTGTTTCAAGTTGAACATTTGTAGCTCTCAGTGCCAGTATAAAAGACAACTGACTGATGTTTTCCTTGTTGATAAGTTTTAGGGACAGGGGCTGACAGCTGGAGGCTCTGTAAAGAAAGGACCCATGGGATATAGGCACTTCATTAGAGTTCAATGTTATAATGACAGGTACCTTAGAAGTGAGATCTAAAGATCAGATTATACAGCAAATGGAAGCCTCAGTTTCCAAGTGTGATTTGCTGTCAGTAATGGTGTCACGGGCATAAATGTCTTGAGCAATATATACATCACTGACAGGCAAGGCTCGGGAAGAGGGTGCAACCTCTCTGCTTCTTATCTTGGTCTGGTATTTTATTAGATGCTAGGATCAGTTTAGTCCCTATTGTTTCCACAGACAATATGAGGCTCTTGCCTGCAGACCGCTTTATGAAGGGTTGGCCCCTCAGGCCCTACCAACAAGGGCTCTGCAGTTGCTCTTGCTCCCCTATTATTTGCCAAGTGAGAGATGCCATATGATCACGGTCATCTTTGCCTCTCTAGGTCTCGGAGATTGGTAATGGTTGCTGTTTTCCCCATACCTTCTTGGTGCTTTTCCTGTTCCCTCATCAGCTGATACTCCCAGTTCCCCCTCTCCTGTTCCTGATGGTTTGGAAGGCTTGGTCCTGCCTCTCCAGCGTTCCCCTTGCCTGGTGCTGCCCTGTTGCAGCCTTGGTCCCTTGGGGCCCGTGTGTCCTGCCTCCCCAGCGTTTGCCTTGCCTGGTGCAGCATTTAAGCAACACCTTAATAAAAAGCTTTTTTCCCTTATCTCCTCTCTGCTGCTGTGCCACTGGGCTGGGGATCGGGTTCCCATCTCTTTCACACGCACACCTGGTCATAAAACACTGCGTTTGTTTTTAACCTCAAACCAGGGAGCTTTAATTAAAGAGACAGTGACCTCTTTTATGAGTTTGCTCGCATAGGGTTTCAGGGCTATTGTCACATACAGCTCACATAACAGAGCACCATTGCACAAAGCTCCATTTACACATCCTTCCCCAGCTTTTTTCCTCTCCTCTTTTTGTTTTCCAACTGCAGAAGGAGGTTGTTTTCTTGTTTACCCCTAGGCAAAGTTGTCTCTCATGTTAGTAGCCTATGGCTAACAGTCTCTTTGAAGAGAATCTACCTTTCTTACTAACAACACATACATGTCATTAGACTTAGAGAAATGTTATTCTTTAATCTATGCAGGAAATCATCTTCCTCTCCCTAAATATGCTGGATATGAATGACTAGCTGAAACAGATCTCATCCTCTGCTCCATTCTCCTTAGCTAGTTCTCATGCCTGTATGATGGAATTTGTTTGTTTCTTATGACAAATACTTCTCAGGATTCACTGTTGTATTTACTGGTATTTATTAAATTTCAGGTGCGATAAGTAGTCAATAGTGACAAATAGAATTTTTAATATATACTCAAGAATGATGTGCACAGGGACAGGCAGCAAAACTTGTCTACAGTTTTACACAGAATAGTTTACATGTAATTTACAGAGAAATTTTCACACAGACACGTTTTCCCATGCACATATACTCAAAGATACACAAACAAAAAGACACACAGGAACACGTAAGCAGACCAGAACTTATTTGAGGTATGCAGACTTCTGAAAAAGGCACTCATGCACAGAAGAGGCACAGTTGGGACACAGAGACAAGGAACCATATAATTGTGGAATACAGAAGCACACATGGAGGTTATGTACACAGAAGAAAAAAAGAAAATACATGCGGAAGAGTGTAGGTTCCCCCAGACACCGCCCTGTACGTAGACCTTCAGAAGCAGGTACAAGGATAAGTCTGCAGGAAAAAAATATATGTAGAAACTTATATATGCCTGGTAACTCTGTAAGTCATATATAAGTTATTGTGGACACACATAGCATATTCAGGTGCTGGAACTTTCACTGAATTGTGCAAGGTCTTGCTTTCAATGGCTTTGCTTTCAGTAAAAGCTCACTAATATAAAAAAAAAGAATTATGTGGTTTAGCTGCAAATATTGTAGATATGGAAACACATGCCCTTATATATACAGATATGTAGATATATATTGATGCAAATAGAGATATATTTATTTTTACTTAATATATTAATACAGATTCACCTAGACACAAATATACCACACACACAGACCCTTAGACACACACAGATACACTCACGTCTATGTTCATTGAGAGAGACTCACTCAATATCTGTGTATGTGTGTGTTGGGAGAGGGTCATAACCTCCTCCATTCTTTTCCTGAAGGGGTTTGGATAATGAAGGGAAAAGAAATGAGGCCTGGGGCTAATTTGTAGTGGCATTTCCTGGCCTCTCTTCTGCCAATGAAGCTCCGTTTCATCTTTAGCCTTATCAATTCTGCAGTCATGTGTCTTTCCGCTTGGACGCCTCTGTCTCTTCACCCTCCTCCCCAATCTCCGATGCTAATGGAAACTTCGTTAATGCCATTAATCTGCTGACCGGGACAAGTCAAAAACATATCCACACAATCCGAGCCAGGGCTGCAAGTGTCCTGGGGCTTCCAAACAGAGGCACCCCCTGTGTTCATTGCATTCCTAAAAGAACTTCATACTGATTTATTTCTTTATTTCCTTCTCTGCTTTCTTCCTTGACAACATTGCATCCTTCAGAACAGGCACAAAGTAGATGGCCTTTTCTTCCTCATCCCTCATAATGGTACTTGCAGTAAGAATCCTCTCCCTACCCTTTCCCTAGTTGCAGTGCTAGTGCCTTCTTCCAGTGCCCCCTCATGGCAGCTTTTTTTTTCCTCATGCTGTCTTTGGTGACAGACTTGTTACTGATATTTTTTCCTCTGGTGTAGCGGAATTTCATAACTAACCAAATATTGTGAGAAGCTGCCTGAACTGGGCTAAAATAAAAAGCATTCCACTCTACCTTGATATTAGCTGATGGGATACATGAAAGCATTTCATTATCCAGCCACTGTTGTTTATTGATTGTGCAGTTGCCATCAGTTCTGTACTTGAAGGACTGTGCTGTTGGGATGCCATGTCCTCTGAAAAGTTCTGAGGTCCCCTAAATCGCTTTTGGGGAGTGAGGATATATCATTGCTTTGCATTTTCCAGGTTTTATAGTGCTTCACCATTGCCTTCTATCACAATTGAGTATCATTTTTGGTAATGTACCATTCTCTTAGCTATGATTTTAACTTTCCCAGCCAGTGCAGCACACCTGCAGAAACTTGCAGCTCTGAGCGGTGACTCACCGTCTCCTTATGCCATAGTATTGTCCAGTGGCTGAGTGTGTGGAAGTTCCACATGTCTGGATTATGTTGGCTGAGATCTCACTGAGAAGAGAAAATAGACTCTGTTTGATACTTGTTTTAGGAGAAATTTTCTGTGATAATCAGAGTTCATAGCCAGCTCTTGAGAATGTCAGGATGTTGAGTGATTTGTATTTGATCTAGGAATCTTTGTATACATAAATGAAATAGTGACAGTGGAGGAGGAAAAGACAGCTAGGAAAGGCATGCCGTCAGAGTTGTGACATACGAATATGTTTAGAAAAAAAAGCATCAAATTGATGAAAACAAGGAGAGAAGTTGGCAGTTCAGCATGAACTTTGATGATGTCAGGCTAAATCTGGAATGATATGGGCCATGACAGAAGTCTGAGCCTTAGTTGCCACCTTCACAGAGACATCACAGTAAAAAGGGATTGTTTTATGAGAAGAGTAGACAAAGAAGTTTCAAGTTCTTCAGTCCTAGCAGGGGTTGAAGTCAAAAGTTCATCCTTGTGTAGTTCTGGGTGCAGAGAATGCATGTCACTTCCCACCAGCCAGGAGATGCTCCACTGAACAGAGCAGCCTCCTCCATCCAGTTTTGGGACGAGACATACTTTTTCATCTTCAGAGAAGACGAATGCATAGCACTGTCTGATATAGAAGGATTCACACTGGTTGGTATCATACTTGTTTTTTGGACATCGCTGAATGAGAAGGAAGGGTGTAAAAAAGGAAAAAGAGTGTGTTACATATTGATATAAAAGAAAAAAAGGCAGTTGGGATACTCAGTGCCCCAAAATTCCTAATTAGATGAGTATCTAAACCTAAGACCAGCACCTACTGGGGCACTTTCAGAGCCCCTGTGAAAGCAGAGAACTAAAATCAAATACTTGTAGCCTTAGTGAGTGTCAGGGCAGTTAACAGCTCATACAAGAACACTCACTTTGGTTCAGCTGTTAAATTTGCTTTCTCTTCTTCATATCCTGTGACTGGGGATTTGAAATGGAAAAGTGCTTTGGGGGGGAAGTGCTTATGGTGAAGAGAAGTCTAGTGCCCTGGGAGATTCTGGTAGGAGATTTTTATCTTCTTTTTACTGAGCATACTTTAAGGAAGCTACCAGTACCTAAGTGAATTTCTTCTCTGACATAGCACAGCAATAATACACTGCTTGTGATGCTGCAGTGGTTGTTATGTGCTAATCCAGGACTCTGCCTCATGCATGGAAAGAATAATTGTGCCATGCTGTCCTGTAGTAGTTCCATTACTAGGAAAAAGATCTTAAAGGGGGTGAGTAGTCTGTGTGCACGAAGCTGCTCCATTCCGGGGAGCACCTTAATATAGAAGCAGAAACACCAGGCATCTAAATCCTATCCTAGATATAACATGTCCTGACCAGTGACCTCAGCAAGTCATTTCATTTCTTTCATTCTTCTAGCATTTTCCTGTTTAGTCCACTCATATCACAAAATTCTTGAGTAAGAAGTGTTTCTTCTTATGTGTGCATACACCAAGGGAGATGGTCCTCATCTTGGCTAAAGTCTCTCGATGCTACAGTAATATAACAACCTATCCCTCCATATGGCAGGAATTGTGCATTAGACTGAGAAGTAAAAGACGCTTTGGGCTTCTGACTGGTGCCAAGAAATAAATCAATTCAGCAAAGCCTGCATTAGCTACCTTGGGTACTGGGAGCATCCCAGCTGTAGCAGCATAGAGCCTATTGAGGTTAAATTTGGATCATGTCATGTTGCAGCCTTCATGCTGGGAAAGAAGTTTAAAATGTCAGTGCTGTATGTCTTTGGAAAATTCCTATTTGAATGCCACTGCTATGCACAAAACTTCTGCTGCCCGCTGGTTGGTATGCTCTGACCCATCTTTTGCTCAGTCTTTTCTAACTGCTAGCCTCATGGGAGCTGTCATACTGCTTTGCAGATTCTGCCCAGCTTCCATTTTGCCATGGAAAATGTTCCAAATAAGCTGGTGAATGCAGTTTTTCAGTGAAACAGTATTTTTTTGCAGTCATGGTGCTCCAAAGATATGGAGTAGATAAAGTTTGTAGGTTGAAATATTGTCAATATATTCATTGGTCCAAAACCCAGGCTGTTTTCTACCTTGTCATGTTTTCTTCATTACAATATTTAATTTATTTATTAAATAAAATCTGTGGGGTGGTAGTCAGGCCATGTAGCTCTTCTGTTTCTGTTACAAATGTGAATTTTAATTGTAAGAAGACATACTCTGCCTTTGCATTACCCAAATGTAAAATGAGGAAGGCAACAATTCCTTCTCATGTTCTTTTCTGTCTTGTCTAACACAGACTTGTGCAGCGCAGTGTCCCTTTCTAGTCAGTGAGCCACAGCCTGGGTTGATGAGCTGCTCTTGTCTCAAGCTTTTTTGTGCAGGCTGTGTGGGCTTCTGGGTTTAGAGCTAAAGGCTGGAAACATACCCATGTTCAAACAGTTTTTCAACTTATCTTTTAACTGCATGTGTGTAGTACTTCATGCCTTGTGATGTTGGTATGCTTCTGCATCACTGAGGGATAAACAAAATGTAGTATTGTATCACTGCTCCATCTACCTTCATAGTACTACTATCTTTGCTTTCATTTTGTTATAAATTTTATTTCATTCTACTGGTAAGTGTCCTGTGAGTAATCCCAGGATTTACCCTGTGAGTAAACTTTCTTGGGGGGAAAAAACAATATTTTGATGAGTACAGCTGTTTCTGATGGTAACTGCAGCAAATAGCTGAAAGCCGTGTTGCTCTAAATTCAACAGTGATATAACAAAATACGGGGAGTGGCCTTGCCTGGAAACATTTGAGCCTACCAGTTCATGGCAAGTGAAAACTGATGTGACTCAGCACAAAATGTGCTGCATTTTTTTGATGTGGGAGGCAGAGAATTAGAAATTCTCAAACACACAAATGGATCTATGTTTTAAAATCTTTGCAGTCAACAAGGGAAGAAACTTCTTTGATTTAATGAAAGCACAATAAAAAATAATACTTGCAAAGTTTATTTAATTCAAAGATGCCATGCTCATTAGACAACCAATGATAAAACATGGTTCCACTTCTGATTAGTATGTACAAATCATGTTTACTACTTTCAAAATGCAGTAATTTCTAGGATGGGATGTTGGAGATGTTTAACTTAAAAAATCTCCACAAATCATGAAGGGCAAATTAGGACAGGAAAAATAGAGGAGAAGGGATGCAAAAGAGGGAAGACGTCATCATTCTTACAACTTTTGCTGAAAAGAACAGTTTTGTAAAGTCTTGCAACAAAAATATTGCAAGAACATCTGGTTTATGGTCTTAGTGGAATGTCATTAGGTCCTGCGGCATGGTGCTTTCTACCACCAACTGGAGATACCATCTCACTGCTTTAGCAGCACTGCTGTATATGGCACAGCTCTTTGGAGGACTACAAAGCATTGAGCCAGCCAGTCTTACTTCGCTCATAAGAACTGATGGGATCACAGCACAAATGACTCCACACCACTCTGCTTGGCCTGTGGGTGTTTAAATGGGGGTAAAATCCTACCCTCCGTTTCCCCAGAAAGGTAATAGGTGAATGCCATTGACTTAAAAAGGGAACAGGTTTATGCTCTGTTTTTGCAGTGGGTGCAGGGGAGTGGTGGTCCTTGTTTCTAAATAACTTTTGCAAGTTCTTAGTTTTGTGTAAGAAAGCAGACTAAATTGGGTACTGCATGCTTACAAGCGCAGTAGAAATATTCACCTGAAAAGCCTATAGTCCAAACTCTTGGTTTTGAATCTGATTCATGAAGTCATGGTTGGCAATCTGCACCTACTCCTTGGTTTCCCCTTCAACTGCAACATTCACCAACTCATCAGTTCTGTGTTTATGATTGAATGTAAGAATAAAGTTTGAGAGCTATCAGTCTATTAGTCCATATTCTTAGGAACTTCTAATTTAAACAGGCAAAGGAAGTGGTGTTAAATGTGTTTTGCAGAGTGTATAGACATCCTGGTTAGATCACAATTCATGGTTGATTTTTCTGCCTCACACATGAACTCGTTTACTCACTGAAACTTCAGCTGATATCTGCTTCAAAGGCACATCTCTTGTGGATGAGCCTGAAGAGAATTTACGGAAAGATATATTTCTTTGTGGTACTGAAAGAAGAGCTATAAGAGAAGCTGGAGGTTGGTACTGTAGCAGCTGCTGCTCTGCGGTAGTGTTCTTGGGCTTTGGTGCTAACAAAGAATAAATACACCTTTTTTTTTTGTTGTTGGTTGGTTGGTTTTTGTTGTTCCTTATACCACATCTGAGAGGTTGACACCTTCTGTATTCTGTTAAACTCCATTTAGCCTGAGTTGCCGAAAGCTACTGTGGTTTATAGTTTGGTTGCCTATATGAAATAAATGTGCTGGTCTCAGCCAATTTCCTCAGACAGGCCTATGGATGACAATAATGGTAATTTAGTTGTTTATTTCAGGTTCTTCTGAAGTGGGGTCATGAAGGAGGGTTTGTCCTATTGCTGCTCTTATTTTATGAGCTCTTTAAAGGACAGAGGAGGATCAGGACTTGGGATAAAGTCCTAAGACTGACCTCAATGTCCAGAGCTCCAGCCTGACCTTAAATCCACACAGAGAACAGTTACCAGACACTTTGTGATGTGAGTCTGGGCTCCACTTTTCATCTGACAGAGCAGTAGTTTAAGAGCCAGCACTCTGTTTGCCCTACTTACTCCGGTAGTAGCTTCTAACACAGGAAAGCTGTTGGCACAGGCACCAGACTGTCACTTTTGTGCCCAAGGGAGGAAAGAGAGGAGTCCTCACCCCATCTTCCTTTTCAGACAGTCTCCAGGAGTTTTGGAAGGAGCTTTTTACAAGCCCTCTTCTATTGTTGGCCAGGAGACAAAGGACGGAGGAGCTGGATTTAAGCATAATGACGTGAGCTCCTCCATGCAGAAAAACCCAGCTGAGAGACCCCCCCTGCTCCACACACACACAAAAAAAGGAAGAAAGGGGGAGAAAATCTTTGAAAATAACTAATTAAAGTTGTTTTAGCCTCTCTCTCCCCCCTCCAAGGGCGCCTAATCTCGCAGGGGGCAGAGGGGGAGAGAGGCAAAAGGAACAATGAGAACCATCCCCCCCCCTTGTCTACACCCCACCTCCTGGTCTCTGAGGTTTTAAAACAAGAGGCCACTTTAAGTTAATGAGCTATCAGCTGACTGGAAGAAGTCTCTAATGAAGCCTGATGTTCACACATTCCCTGGCTTGCTGAATAAGCCTCTGCCAACCCCATAACTGTCAGAAAGTCTCATTCATAAAATACACATGCTGGGGGTGGCGGTGATGGGGGCAGGGAGGGAGCTGGGTGGAGGTGGAAGCGGGGAGGGGGCTGTGGGGTGGAGGTCTCCATATGGAGCAGTCAGCCCCAGAGGCCAAATAGGAACATGCGTGGCTGGGGCTGGCAGGCTGGAGGATCCCAGGGACCCAGCTTCACTCTCCATTGTCTGGCTAGTAATTAGGAAGATCCTCCAAATGATTCTGGAGGACATTGAAGTCTGTGGGGATAATTAGTAAAGATTTGGGGGATGTTCCAGCTGTTATGTCACCAGCTTTGCTAGGGCCATAGGGGCAGTTGACGGTGGGATGAAGTTTAGGAGTCATTCTGGGGCTTTGCTGTGTGGGCCATGCTTTGCTGAGCCTCTTGTCTCCTGGCAGGACTTTAGGAGCCATTTTTGTGGGGGTTATTGGGGGAAGGAGAGCAGGAACACAGGGAAAATTCTGGAGGAAAATTATAATGCTGAGAGAGGAAGGAAAAATCATGTTTAACAGAAATAAACTTAGTGGTGGTGATGTGTGCTGAAGTTAATTCTGCTTGGATAGTGCACATACATACTTTTGGCAAGAGCAAATAGGAAAGATGCAGATATGGGGTGAAAAACTGTTTTCCTCCAGGGGCTGGACTATGGTTTGAGCAATGAATCGGCATTGTAGTCAACAGTAATCAAAGACCACCGTATTCTTGTGGACTGCACGTTTTGACATAATACACCTGCAGGTGTTTCCTGAAGTTCTGAGCAGCAATGTCAAGCCTACATTTTTTTCGAGAGTTGTTGGATCTAATGGCCTGAGCACAGGAATAAGATCTGAGAGCACTGGGCTTCTATCTCTGTCTTTGAAACTTGCTTCTCTGGTGTATATGCTTAATCAGTTACCAAAAAATAAGGCTGTACATCTCAAGGCAGGAAATACACTGAAGATGATGGGCTTCCTTTTTGTCCCTTCCCAATCCTCAAGTCAGTATGCTGCAGCAAGACCAGGGCATAATTGCTAAGTGTCACTTAAATTTCAGTTGTGCCAAAAGGCACAGTTAAATGAGACAGTCTCTGCCTTGGGGAGCTTACAGTGTAAACACACAATTCAGATTGAGTGGAAAAAAACACTTAAGAGTCTCATTCAAAACCACTGAAATAATAGTAGGATGTCTGTTAACTCTGATGAGCTTTGAAACATGATCATCTGCCTGCTATTACACAGTGTCTGAATCTAGGGCTCTGAAGTCAAATCCTATCCAGGATATAATTACAAGGTCAATTTTGTTCATACATTTCTTGTATATACTATAAAGAGAAAGGGATGGTATTTTGCGAACTATATTGAGAAATTAGGGATGAATATTTTTGATACACAGGACAGCATGTGCAGAGGTGGCTTTAAAAGCATTAGATTCTGTGAAAAGATGAATATGTTGAGAAAGCAGCTGCTCTTACAAGTTTCTATGGACTAGAGTACTAAAATGAGTCAGAGGTCAATGCCGTAATATTTAATTCAATAGAACCTATGGCTTTCCATCTATTTTGTCCTATCATTGAAATTTCACCAGAGTGGTGCAGGAGACTGTGTGGTTCTTTGCATATGGCAGAGACAGTGCTGGAGAGGATACAACTGGATTTTGACAGCTAACTGCAAAGGTTGTGGAATGGTTGAAGAATCAGGAAATATCTTTGCTGTAACTGCTTCTATAGAGATTTTAATTTTCCCTTCCTTAAACTTGGTAGCTCAGTTACTGAGTTTCATTGTATTATAACAGTACCTGAACACCATCTTTATTTGCTGCTATTCCCATTTCAGAGATGGAGAAACAAATCACAAAGTTTAGGGGCAGGATCCTCAAAAGAGCTTAGACCTGCTTGGTTTCCAGGCAGCTTGTTTGCAGTGAAATTCAGACATCTGAATTAAATGTGGGCACATGTAGATGTAAGGAAGCAGTAAGGAGCTGTGTAAGCTAGTGGGTGAGAAGCACTGAGAAGCAGAGTGGGATATGTAGTCTGGCAGTTAGGCATTTGCCTCTTGCCCAGAGGGAGACATATGTTTCTTTAGGTGAGGTTCATAGCTGTGAATATCTCCTTGTTTAGGTCTGTTCTCCTTGTATGAATACAGGACTTGAAATTGGATGCAACCCATGAATGCTAGGCTGTTGAATTTATCCGTGGTGAGGCTTCTTAGGATGTTTCTGGTGAAGATCTTCCATTTTTTATAAGTAATCAAATATTCAAGATGAGAAAGCAGTAGATTTGCACTCTAGGCCAAAGGCTATAGAAGTTGCTGGGCTGAAGGGAGGGCAAACTTATAGAAGAGGAGAAAGCTCTGACAAATAGCTAGCTATTTATACACTAACAGATAATGAACTCTACGTTTGGTCATCTTTCCTCTTCCATGTGCTGAGAAAGGAGCATCTTGGGCACAAAGGCGTGTTCGGTTCTACGTATATCTTACTGAACACCAGTTCACATGTGTTTTGAGTTGGGCCTGAAGCTGTCTATTTTTGTTGTTGTGGTGCCATTCCTTGGATTAAATGCTAACTATTTCTCCAGCTTGGCTTTTCTTGCTCTGGTTCAGGAATGTAGCACTAACCAGATCTACCTCAGGTGAGGTCAGGATGGTCTCTACTTGTGTTGGCTTTGATTATTTTGTTTGGTTTTTAGCTCACTGTCACTATGTCCTATCCTCAGTATTTCTCTGGTGGCCGGTGTACTAATTGCCTACAGAGAAGAGGCAAATTCAGTATTATTAGATCTCTGCTCATGCCAACTTTTGCCCTTTCAGCACTGGCTTGCTTATTGGTAGTACCATTGTTCACCCCCTGCATTCTCTTGGCCTTTATTAATAGTCTCTTCCCCGCCTCAGCACTATGTTGCTCTTGCTGGTATTAAGTTTTTCTGGCAAATCCCATAACAATTTTGTGGAGTGTTGGTTTTCTGTCACTGCTGCTCATATTTATTTAGCAGTTGGAGGATGGCTGGGCTCTCTGTGGTTGAAGGGCCCTCCTACATGCTTTAGTTTCACTTGGATGCTCTCAGCCTGATCTAAGGGCTCTCCAACAAGGAGCCACCAACATGCCTCTCAGGAAGTTAGGGAAGTATCTGCTGAAGGGTTTGTTCCAATCAGGTCAGAGACTTGCTCCCAAACTGGTAAAGGAGGAGGAGAGCAAGCAGACAGTGAGCAGGTCCAGATACAGGATAAGCTCCACATCTTGTGCTGCATCATGGGTTCTGTTTCCTCTGTACATAAGCCAAGAGGGACCACTTGCTTTACCAGCCTCTCATGTGAGCACTCAACCGACACAAGAGGCTCTGCTCCTTTCCCCACTGGGGGGATGCTGGAGGCAAGAGCTCTCGAGGGCTAAAGAAAACAAAACAATGTTTGCTTAGCTGGAGAGCAGAGTGTGCCCTACGTAAATTGTACCAGGGCCTAAAAGTGCTTCAGAAATGAAGTGCCTCTGAAATTGGCTCCACAAGATAAATGCAAGGCAGGATGATGCCATTTCCCCAGCTGATTGACTCAGTCCCATTGACTCATTTAAGGGTCAGATTTTGGCTACTCTGGGCCTCAGCTCTGGGAAAAATTACGAAGGGCAAAGTTTTCCCAAGGAAGAAGAATTTTTCCCATGGTTCTGCCAGTCCTGCACCTTGTGGACAGCTAATGAAAGGTTAACCTGTGAGTCCCACTCACAGGAGAAGGTGTCTACTTATGGCAAGGAGAAAAAGAAGGGTGTTCTGAGAGCTCTCTATTGGCATGATACAGCAACCCATGGATGAGGGAAGGGGTCAGATACATTCTTTGCTCTTTGCAGTGGCCCGATTCAAAGGTTTGGAGGAGTGGAAGGTACTTGTCAAATTCTGGGATGTGTTTCAGGTGAGACACAGAATAATCCATGTTTCTGTGGCTCCTTGGTGTGTTACAGATTTTATTTTTATTTTTTTTTTCTCTCTCTGGACTCAACCCATGAAGAATACAAGTCCTGTTTTCTAAGTATCCTTGGTTCAGTCACAGGTGTGCAGGCCAAGCTGGCATATTTCCAATGTAGTTATTGAAGATGTAGTACCCAGCCTTGCATGTATTTTGTGCTCTGTAGAAATCAAAATGATGAAAATATAACATTCCTAGTACCGTAGGATCAAAAGACTGTTTCCTGCCACATACAGACTTCCTGTAGCTTTTGTTTCTGTGACTGGATGACTGACTGCAGTTTATCATCTATGTACACAGAAATGCCTCATCGTATACAGGTGGATTTCACTTTTAGCATACAGTTCATTGCAGCAGTCAGCTTCTAGACTTCTTTCCCCTCTATAGGCATCTTGGCGATGTTCTGGACTTCTAGAAGTACCTTATTTCTCATCATATATGTTTTTTCAAGTAAACTTTAAATGTATACATGCTGACTGTTGGTCATTGACATCCTGAGTTATTAGCGATCCTTACAGAAATGGGAATATCAGACTAAGCAGGTCTCTCTTCATGGTCTTCTTCCTCCATGATAGTAGGCCTGATACTACAGTGTAAGCTCAGTTATGTCATGTAGGAAAGCACATTATAGCACCTCAGTGTTAAATCAATTATCTGATGTTTCCAGCAATTTAATTTGTCATAAAAATGATTAGGCTGAAAAAACCCCAAACCTCTTTTCTATCCAAACCTCTCTTTTTTTGTGTAGTTTTGAAGCCTGCAGTAGATATTCTGAACTCATGACATGTGTTTTTATTATGCAGTGCATTAGAGCCCTTGTGAAAAATAAAACATGTGATGTGGAAAGTCTCTAGTAAAGAGTGACTGAGGAAGAGGAAAACAAACCCCCTCAGTCTAACGAAAGAACAGTCTGTGTGAAAGTAGCTTGGTATTTAATTGGAAATTGCAGTCAGTCTGCAGATGAACAGCCTTGCTGGCATCTGCAGGTGGGTGTTTTGCTTATGCTTTACAGTTCTTCCTGCTTGTGCTTGTGAATGTGTTCTGCCTGTCAGCTCAGAGATGCGGAGATGGCTGCAATTTGTGGCTGTTCTTATTCCAGAAGTATCAGCAGTTCCCAATATCACATAAATGAGTGCTGTAAAAGTGCGTTAGTAAGAAACGGACCCTGCAAAAATAGCTTACAGTCCAAATGGGTGTGACAGCCCTTGTTTTAGAGATGGAGAGCACATTTAGAGGTCATTAGAGATCAAGTGATGTGACCAAGATCACGCAGGGCATTTTGCACTCTATATCTGGGACTTCTACCTCATAGGTTCACAGCTCGTGAGGGCATTTTAATAGAGAATTTTTAGGAGATGCACTGACATACATTCATTCAAGGTAAACGTGATCTGCCATCTTGGGCCCAACCCCAGATTTGCTTTCATCAAGTCTAATTATGATAATGTTTCATTTAACCTCTCTGCCTCCCCCTAACTTCTGCTTTAAAGCAAAAGCACTGGCTGAGAAACCTTGGACTGTACAGTTCCATTTTTAGCTCTGTCTGACTCATTAAATGATTTGGTCAGGTTAGTTTGTCCTTGACTCAGTTTCCCCACTGTCAAAATGGGACTAATAACACTGTCTTGCTTTTTGAGGAAGGGTTATGAAGATAAATTAGTTTTGGCCGGAGAAGAGTCCTGCAGGGCTAGCAGAATTAGGAGACAAGTGCGCTCTCTGTTGTAAGTATTATCTATCACTTATGTTTCTCATAGCCTTCCTTGACTTCCACTGACTATATATTCTTTCTTCTCTTGCAAATCACCAACGTGTATATTGATCAGCAATATCACTTGAAAAGACTACAGGGCCATCTCTCCATCATCTTCTTTGTCCTCTCACAGGCAGATGGTTTTACAGTTGTGAGAGCGAAATCCTGGCCCCACCAATGTCAACAAATCCAGGATCCCATCCCTGGTTTTCCACCACATGAGTCCTTCCTCTTCTGTACAGAGGCTGGCTATGGGTGGCTTCTGCTGTCTTTTTCTAGGGTTCCTTTAAGGAAGAATAATCCCCTCCAAAAAATGCTGAGATGGTTTCAGTGGCAGACAAACTGATGGGGAGTGAAGGGATGGTTGGAGAGGGAAAAGCCAGCCCCACAGCAATCTGACGACTTCTAGAGAGGGTTAAGTACTAAATGCCTCTTACTGGGTCACTTAATGATGGATGGTAGTTAGTGGGGGTGGGGTAAAGCTGACTTCCAGCCCTGCATCACTAAACCGTTCATTAGGAAAAACACACACAATGGAAAATGGCAGAGGGGCTCAAGTGTCCAATTTCTCTCTTGAACTCTCTGAACAGGAGGCTCCAGTCAGGGGAATCCCTGCCACCCTTTATCCCCCTCCTTCTCCTGCAGTTTCTTTATTAATTAACGGAGTTGGCTGGGGACGGAAATGGAGGACAATAATCAACATAGATGGGTCTGCAGACCTATTTTTAATAATGTGCTTTGCATCTGTCCTAATTGGTATGGAAACAGTGACCTGATTGGAACGACCGGGAGCCTCTTGGGGCCTTTCTTTCTTCCTTTCTCTCCCTCTGTTTTCTTTTTTGTTTGGTTGAAGTTTGACTTGGTGGGAGTGGAGGGGCCAGTGGGTAAGAAATATAAAACCTAACCTTTGGGGCTGTTCACAGGCTGGGGAGCGGAGAGGGGTGACATACTGGGGAGCACATGGAATGTGGGGGCAGGGAGGCCTGGAGGCCTGGATTGGAAAGTCGGGTGTAAACGCCTTCAAGGCACAGAGTCTGACTGCCCCGAGGAGCTGAGGCTGAGCATGGGAAGGAAGGGGCAGCAGCTCTCCTGGTTTGGTTTGATGATGAGGAATGTGGTGGCTTTTCAGGGTGAGCCAAGAAAAGCTCAGGGGCATAAGAAGCACCCCAAGAGCTAGCTGATGGCCAGTCCCTACCCTGCTGTGTGACAAACGTGTGCAGTGAGAGACAGCTCCTGTCTGCAAGAGATTATAACCTGAAATAGGCAGTGGGGGGAATGGACGATCTGAGATCAGAAGGTAGCTTAGGAACAAATCATGGCCCAGAACCCTGGCTCCCCCCGTGCTTCATGAGCTACCCACCAGACCACAGATGCAGCTGCCATAATGGCTTAGAGACTGTACTGGGGAACCCAGAACAAATGCTGTGTGCTAACACATGCAAAGGGACCGTGCCTGGGTCTGACAGAGAGGGAAGAAAACTTTGAATATAGTTGTGGTATGTTCTGTAATGCTGTAATATTTACCTGTTGCACCTGGGGATATTCTTAGCATTTGCATGTTCATGCCGGGTGCCTGTTGGGATGGGATCACAGAGGCCAAGCACTACTGAGCTTAAGTGACAATGTGTCTGCATGTTCTCTCAGTATAGATGTGCTGTCTGTCTTGTGGCTGCCTGGGCAAGTAGCTGAAGGATTGCTTTCTTCTTTCTCCCACCCATTTAAATAGCAAGCAGGAGGCTCCTGTAGGCTGTGCTGTGTTTGTCCAGGCTGCCTTCCAGTGTCTTTACATTCTTTGCAAAGTTGCTCATGAGCCTTGAGCGTTTGGAAGAACACCTTTCTCCATACAGCCGTAGTCTCCAGCAGAGCAGTATTGCATGGGAACTGGGAACCAATCATCACGGGGAGGACTGAACTTGTGTGTCCAAGTTGAGGGACTTGTCACCCAGGCAGGGACAGTGCTGGGTGTTTTTGCATAACCGTGTCAGTGCCAAATTACTGCCTTGTAGCTTCACTTTCTGTCAAAAGCTTTTGTGTACACACACCATCAAGCAATGAGGTGAAAAAACAAGCCCAAAACTGGAAATTACAATGAAATAAAAGTGATTTGCATATAGGCTAAGAAAGAAATTGGACATTATTTAAAATAAAGCAAAACACTTGGATGGATGGATGGACAGAAGGATTGGTTCAAACAGCTGTTTTCATACCTTTCCCGGAAGTGGCTCGACATTTCCAAGTCTGGCCATTTTATTTTGAGTACCACAGCAATTATTTTTTTTTGCTGTAAGCTTCAGTTCCTAGAATAAAGCATTATACATAAAAATCTTTGCTTTCTTTTGAGGAAGCTTACAGTTGTTATGCTTGCTGTGTAAAACTTGAAGAAATGGTGTTATTGCCCTCAAAAGAGTCAGAAACATAGAATAAACAAGATCTCCCAAACATAATATTGTGTTTAATAATAATACATCTCTGGTGCTTTTCTCCAATCTCTGTTTTCTGGGACCTTGCTCATTAATTTGGGCTACTTCAGCAGCCATGGAGACATTGCTGAATTCAGGCTCTGTTTATGGATGGCAACTCTGGGCATCTGTAGTATATATAACCCTGCTTAGAAAGAGGAAGGAAATAAAGAAAGAATGGAAATGTAGAGGGAGCAGGCAGTGAGCTCCTGCCGCTGTGATGTGTGAGAAGTTGGCCAGGTCCCATGTAAATCAAGGACAAAGTTGACTAATTTCCTGGGTCGGTCATGGTGAAAATATCACATTTCATGGTTTGTTGCCGATTCATAGAAAAATCCTATTAAAACTGGGCAGATTACTTATACAATTTAAACAAATGATGATCAAAGATTATAACATGTTCTGTGAAGAATGAAAAGGAATAGAAATGAATGTGCATCTGGTGAAATGGGGCCAGGTGGGTTTTTGCATGCAAACTTGCTATTTTCGCACTGCGAGAAGAGCGGGGGGAGGCAGGAGGGTGCAATTTGGGGGGATCCTGGCCCTTTTTGACGAGGGCATCTCTGCGGAGGCCATGGGTCTCTCCTAGGAAGGCAGGGGCTGGGGTGGAAGGAGCTGCGCTCGGGGTGGGGTGGGGGGGCGCCGGGGGTGCCGAGGGGCGCGGGGGGGCGGAGCGGCCAGCAGGGGGCGCCGCAGGCCGCGTTTTGCGGCGGGGGCCCCGCGGCGGGTGGTGGTGGGGGGGGGGGGGGGGGAGCTCCCGCCCCACGGGCGCGAGGGGAGGGGAGGCGGGCGGTGCCGCCGGGCCGTGGCCGTGGGGAGAGGGGCTCGGTGCGAGGCCGGTGTGCACGCTGTCCGCTCGAAGGAAGGCAGCCCGGTGCCGAGAGGGGGGGTTCCCGAGCGCAGACAGGTATGGTGAGCTTGGCGCCGTCCCAGCCGGACGAGCGCGTGCTCTCTGCTTCGGCCCTAAACCCCCCGCTAACTTGTAATCCCCTGCTACATACTACATCGCGTCCAGCTTGCTCAGGGAGCGACGCCTAACCCCAAACCCAGCAAAGCTTAGGATGCAAGATAAAAATGAGATATATGTCTCAACAAGACAACAAGGTCTAAACTAGCAGTAAGCCAGACTGCTATTGATCCCTGCATAGATCTGTCCTCTAATGCCTCATCACAGTGAAATGTGCGAAACCTTCACAAGACCTTCGTGAAGTGTGAAATGCGACAACTGTAGACTGAAGAAGAGAATAGAGAGGCACGGATGTGTGTTTTTGTTGTAAGGAGAAATAATTTTGCGATTGCTAAAATGGAGATGAAATGGGTAAACAGAAATGCATCTCCAAAGAAAATGGTAGAAATTTTGGCAAATACAACCAAATGATTGGCAAGGGGCAGGAAAAGGCAGATTTGGGGTTGTTTAGGTTTTTTTAAGGCTGGTTTCCATATTTCACTGTGAAATGGCCTCAGCAGACAAGGCAGAATTTAGTTATTTCGTGTGTGCTGCTGAGCATCCTATCCCAAATAGTAATCACCATGATCCCTGCTGTGGTGGTGTTCATAGCCCTCATGGCTTGGAAATTAAGATAGTCAAATCTGCAGACTTCACCACTAGTTTTTACTGCTTCAGGCTAAACATACTGAAGCAGTAGCTCCTGTCACAAGGCTTGTTTTGCGTACCTGCCTGTCCAAAGTCCTCTGGTGATGCTTTCCCAAACAATGGTATCTGATAGAGTAGGCAGGACTTGATGATCTTAAAGGTCTTTTCCAACCTAAACGATTCTATGATTCTGTGATAGTGTGGGAATTCAGTTGCATCTGAAATCTAGGGATGAGGTATATGAATTTACTGATACTGGCTCTTCTCTTTTATCTATGGATCTAGGAAAATGTAGCAATGCACCTGTCTCTGCATGGCCTTCAACTCTAGACCCAAACTCTAATGCCATCTCTAACTCTAGGGTTGTTCAGAGCCTACGTATCCATGGCTTGCTAATAATCAGCATAACATATTTAAATGTTCTGGCAGCTGCCCTTAATTTCTCTTCAAGGACCAGACAAAACTAAGCATCAAAACCTCCCATCATGAATCCTGAGACCAAGCCAAGTCATAACCTTACTGGTCATTGTAACACAGGGACACAGTGCTGCCCAGAAAGTAAACACAAAGTGTTTAAGACTATTAGCCTTTCATCTTATCATTGAGGGCCTCTGAGAGTTATGTGGTGGCGATATGATGCTGCAGACCCTCCTATCTCAAGCCCTAAATGTGAGCTACTCACAGCATCATTTATGGCTAAAGAACCTGTTATCTCTTAATATAAACTATGAAAAATTCAAATCCACTGAGGCAGGCTGTAATCCTACCACATGCTGGACAGAATTCATCAGTAAACCTGTCTGCATAGAACTGTATGCTAAATCTTAGTTTTAGTCCTCACTTTATTCCTGACACAAGTGATGGCCTAGAAATTCAGTTATGCCCAAGAGTTAATCAGAAGATGTTTAAATATGCTGATACTGATTTTACCATTTATCTTACCTCAAGCAATGATGCCATTCCGGCTCCAGTGTTGATCATGGCTCAGTAACCCCATTCTGTCTGACAATTAAAAATGATACATTTTAATCTACTCATCCCTGAGCAGGTTTGGCAGAATTGAGCAACAAAAATTGTTCAACAGACCATCATTTCTAGAATGCTAAAATAGAACCTAGTTGTAATCCTAACCCTGCCTTGACCTCTGCCCAGACACTTGCCATCAGTGGAAAATTAAGAATAAATATTTGACGGTAGTGACACCAACTTTCATCCAGTTTTGTGAGTCTTTAAGATTTAGACAACTAATTTGCCTCTCTAATCTATCTTGTCCCAGACTATCTCCACCTCTAATCCTACTTTTGACCACATCTTAGAAACCCAGAATTTGTCATTCACATCTAGTGGTATCTGACTTTGGCTTTCTTCTACAGGTCTGACTGGTCTACAGGTCAGTAGTAAATTTGGCTCTTCAGATCCTGCTGTCTCTAATTTTAACCCAAATCCCAAACATACCAGCATTATACACTATACACTCATTGCCACCAGACAATGTGAATCTACTTGGGCTAGCCTTGCCTTATCTTGCAGAATTCAGCAAATATCCAGCGCTCTGTCCACATCTCTTTAATCCCGTTCCTAACAAAAATGCCTGTCTTTACTACAGACCAAACATTTTTCCCTTGCTTCAAAATTAGGAATAAGACATTTGAGTCTACAGACACCAGAGTGCTGTGTTTGCATGGTCAAGGGAGCGCCTTTCACCTGAGATATGACCCTAGTTAACCCGAGCTGTCTGAGTGACTCTGGTACAGATAATCTGTGTATTCAGTGATTTGGATAAAGAGAACTGAAAATTCTGTTTTCCAGAAATAGGTGATCTCAGCCCTTGAATGGTGAATAAATAACATAACTTCTTTGTATTCAAGGGGAGTGATGATGATTTATGCCAGCTAATAGGTGTGGTCTGATACGTATAGATCTTTGTGATAGAAAGTGTCCAATGCTGCTTTTCTATGAGGGCTAAAGGATCCTTGTGCTTTTATACCAGAGTGTGTGTAGAGCCTTGCAGAGTAAAAATTGAGACTGATCTATAAACAATACATGCTGTTGGCTGTATCCCTCTGCCTCTGCTAGGCTTGTATATGCTTTATTCTGGCCAGGGGGTGTGAGTGAGCATGTGGGAGTAGCATCTGGAGAACATGGTGGGAGTCATAGTGCTTGGAGAAGTTGAAGGAACTGAAAGTCTCTCTATTTTTAATTCAGTATCAGATATAGTGGCATTGGGATGTCTGATCATGTCCAGTTCCAGTGCTGCTAATTACATTTGTGACATGAATGGCCATAGCAAGAAACTTGGGACACTGGAGTTAGAATTTACAGAGGGCTCCTACTGTCAATTTTTGTGATTAAATGTAATTTTTCTTGATAAAATGCCAGGTAAAGTGCATGAAATTTGTAATTAATTTAGACCAAAATGCTGAACTAAGAAACTGAACTGGACATTAATTAACTTGTTTCCTTTTGGGGAGTGAAATGCCTTCAACTTTGTTTTTAAGTAGGCTGTCTGGCTTGAGTGGGGGAGGCTGCTGGTCACCAACGTGTTCTGGATAGGGCAACCTGGTTAGCAGCTGGTGTTACTGGAAGATAAAATAAAGGGAAATGCATGCTAAGTTGGAAAGCAAGTGAAAGCCGCAGATAACTCTTTTCCTGCATGATGCTATGAATAAACATCTTCCACCAGTGATGCCTTAGTGTAACAAACCAGTCTTTGAAGACTTGTACTTACACAGTGCTTAGAGACGTGATAAGGACCTCTCACTTGGTGTAGCCAACTCGCCACCATGGCTGTTTTGATCCAACATTTTGTAGTCTTAGCATCGTGTTCATTTCACGTTAATGGTGAGTAAAGCTGATTAGCTGCTGTTTTAACCGCAGGTAACTTGTCGTTATTGGCAGGAAACATGTTTCATCTGCATAACAGTTTCATGTGAGCAGTGGGGAACATTTTCTATTAGCGTTTGTTGATGTGAAACGTGTTTCTTAGTGGAATTATGTTGGGGACTGGAGGAGAACTTGATTTTCATCCCTAACTCCAACTAGAAAAACTAAATCATAAAAAGGAACTTTCTTATTCTTTCCCAGCAATGGTATTTTTGATATTATAATGTATCCAAGATCAGTCTCTATCCTGCTATCTGCTATATTAGAATCAACCTTCTTAGTGCTGCCTAAAATATATAAATGTCAACTGCATACATAGACTGAGGTGAGGTTCCAGAGGGCTAGTTCCAGAGAGGCCATGTTATACAGCGGTCCCTGACTGCTGTGTTCAGGTGGGAACTTGAGCTCTGTAGGGCTCCAGTGGGGTGCTGAGGCAGGTACAGGTAAGCAGAGTGTGTGCTTTTCTAATCCTGGCAGCGTAACATTCCTCCTCTTATATACCAAGCAGTCTTGTTCATACTCTTTTTTTTTTTTTGTAATATACCCTAATGACACCTACCAAAGCTCTATGCAGCCGGGAGCATGTTTTGAAAGTGATAGAACAGGCAACAGTTGCTTTATTTAGAAATGTTTGGCTTCTTTTCTTTGTTTGTGCTTTCCAGATAGTGAAGACTTGTACAGGGCTGTGTGTGTTTTATAAGAAGCTATGTTTGGGTCACTATTTTTCCTAAATGCTGTCTGTCATATAATAACTGATAACATTACCTTTGTAATGCCTGTCATTCTGAAGGATCTCAAAGTTCACAGTCATCCTTAGTTCTGAGAATAAATGCGATTATATGACTCTATCATCAGTAAATACTGAGAAACTCTTCCTAAAAAATGTAGCCTCTGCTGGCCTAGAAGGTGGAAGTTGCTTAAGAGTTTGCATCAGAATTACACAAACGTTTTAGTGAGGAAGCAGAAAAGATTTCCCTATTTATTATAAATCAGAAAGGAATTTAGGAAGATAGTTGCCTTGCAACTTAGTCATTATAAAGAAAAATTATTTGCTTTCCCCAAGCTATAAAAATTGTGTAAGGGCATGGCTTTATTACTTATTTGGTAGAGGTGGCCTCTTGATTCTTGGCAATCCAGAAGCTGAATTCTTTCCAAGTATTGATTTATACTGGGGGACCTCCTTGTGCTTAAAGGTCTTGCAGTTACAAAACACAGTTCCAGAGAGCTTTGAGTCCACCTGTGACCTGGGCACAAATAATCTGTTTCTGATTTTGCTGACTTAAATCAGGGAAGCCACCCACTACAGTCCCTGCTGCAAGCTGTATGTAAATAAGAATACTTACTAGTATTTATTATTTGTATTTCTGGAATGCCAAGAATCCATATTACCTACAAAGGCATCACTCTCCTAGGCAATGTACAAATGCAGAACAAAAAGATGATTCCTTGCTTCAAAGCTCTAGTAGTCTAAGACAGAAGATTACAACCTGATCAGATGATTATAATTGACACCAAAGAAACCAGTGCTTTTGCTTATGATTGAACTAGGTTAAAAAAAATAAACAACAAACAAACAAAAAACCCAGGCCAAAGCACTGTTCCACTCGACTTATTTGGAGAGAGGGAAGAGTTAAAGAACAAAAGCACATGGAAAAACCTAAAATCATCTTCCTTTCAAATGGTCCCAAGTGTATGGGGAGGAAAGAGGAGAGGAGAGGCAAAACAAAGCAAAGAGAACCTGAAGCTCAGCCTGTCTTGTTTTTCAGTCATTTTTCCAAGATATGTTGGAGACTTTTACGCATTAGCACAGTGTTTGGGAATGAATATTTGTTCAGTGAGATATGACGCTCTCGTGGCAGAGCAGTGAAATATAGGATATTTTGCTTGTTGGCAGCAGATTTCTGGCTGTCTACATTTTTATTAGTGCAGGTTTTTCTATATGAGTATAGCTATTTATCTAGCAAGCAGGGCCAGCAGATAGAAAGTTGAAGAGAGAGCCAGCACAGTCCTAAACTATGTCAG
Source organism: Tyto alba (assembly GCF_018691265.1). NCBI lineage: Eukaryota > Metazoa > Chordata > Aves > Strigiformes > Tytonidae > Tyto > Tyto alba. The sequence continues at coordinate 22,578,767 of NW_024881261.1, read as the reverse complement.
TAGAAAAAAACCCTTAAGGCAAAATATCTACAGGATTAGGCCATGTGCCTGAATTAGGGGAAATGCTGTTACATTTTCCCAGTCACTTTAATATGCTGCAGTTCTTGCACTTCCACAAATGCAATTTAATGCATCTGATACAATGCCATACTGAGGATGTGTTGTCTGCTGCTAGTGTTCAGCCTTGGATCTTTTAATTCATGAGATAGAAGATGGAGCTTTTTAGTAGAAGTTGTAACAGTCTAATGAGCTTTAGTGTTTTGCCCAGTTACCACCAGAGATGGCCAAACAGTTACCCCAAGGGGCTTTGAATTACACCAGTGTCTGAAGTTTGCTGGTTTGATCGCATGGTGACAGTGGAGGTATAAGAATCCAAATATGCAGCTTGATTCTCTGGAGTAATAATTTGGGTGTGGTTGTTGGGATTAAATCACACTCTGGAGTGTTCTCTGATGATAGGGGGAATTTGGCTTGAATATAAACTGGATCAGACCTGTGGGACCTAATCTTTAATTCATAATACTTTGCACTGGTGGCAAATGCTCTTGGAGGTAAGCAGACCCTTTACTAGGGAGGTAAGCAAGGACAGAGGTTACGAAGTGAAACAGCAGTCAGAAACCAACGGTAGGACCCGCATTTCCAAGTTCACTCCCTTAACTCTTGATGTTTTGCTTGAACAGCTGCTGAGAACAGAGAAGAAAAGGCAGTCTTTGCTCTAGAGATTCATAAAGAAACTGTAAGATAACAGACAACCAGTGATGAGAATAAGCCACGGATTGGGGAATGTATAGAGATTGTGTGAAGTAGTTTTAGCAGCATAACCTGAAGGTGGCTTTTCTTGTATTTTGGTACAGTATTTTAAGGTTGATTTTTGGAATAAGAGTTGTATTGTTTAGAAACGCAGACTTGGATTCTTTAAGAAACAGACCTTTTTTGAAACATCAGGTCCCTGGTACATATTTATTGGCTCCAATCCTGATTTTTTTTTTTTAATGTGTTTAGTTTGATTTCAGAATAATTGCCTGTATTTATAAAATAAAATGCAGAAATAAATCTGTGAAGATCCAGAGCCCTTACTAATCAATGTAACTGTTCTTTTGGACTTGTTTTCTTTGTATCTATCTCCAGAGTTGTAAATATAGACTATTTTGGTTTGAAATATCCTATGTGAATTCTGCAGTAAAATGATTTATCTTATGAGATTAAAGATGAAGCAATAATGGCAATTACAGTATTAATGGACAATTTTTTAAATGACGACTTTCATTCACATCTAAAGCATTTCTGACATCACCTGATCTTTGAAATTCACCTTTCTTTGGGTAGAATAAAACTGCTATATACCAGTGCATACCAATACAGAAACAACACAGAAATTTAACAGCAGGCAATAAAAAATATACCAAAGCTAGTGAATCATTCAGAGCTACTTAAGTGGCTGGATAACATGGTTTGTGCTGGAGTGTGAAGAATCCAACGCTCCAATATCACAATCCTTGTGCAGTGCCCAAGGTCCATAAAGCCCACAGATGGTCAAGTTTGCCATTGCAGATCAGAGCCCACAAGTTTTGTCATGGATATGTGGAATTGAAGCTTGTGTAGAATGGTTGCTGGTTTTGTGCTTAAGTCACTCGAAGAGGACTTAGAAGGACTGTTCTGTGACCTGGACAAAAAATGTATTTATCTCATGGTCATTTCATAGTATGGAAGAATTATACTACCTTATATCACAGGAGCCTTATGCAGGGAATCATGGACTTGATTCTCATTGAAGTTAGTTTGCAATTAATGTTAAGCATATGTATGAGCTCTTTTTTAATAGAAATGAGAATAAGCATGGGCTTATATGACTTTTCTGACTTGACATAGCACATGTATGCATGATGGTTATTTCATTGCTGTTACTGAAGAGACTCTTGAACAGAAACTGCTGGTGAGACACCATGTCCAATCCAATATAGATCTCTGTGGAAGGATTCCCACTGACAACCCAGGATGTCCAAGTCAGTCCTTCTCTGTTAATCATATCATTTGCATTCTTGTTCTCGATCTAGTGTTGCATTTTTTTGTTTGTTTTCATTTTTACTCTTTATGTAAGATCTTTTCCTGACTGCTTCTGTCCTGGTTTTCTCCATCCTTATTCTAGCAGTTTTGAGTAGTCTTGATGACCAGTTTCTTGATTTCTCCTGTAGATGTCTGATTCAGGGGGACAGACTTTGTGCACTGCAGCAGGGCTGGTGGCAAGCCTCCTGCTTTCTAGATTAAGGTTAGAAAGAGAACCCTTTGGTGGAGGGGAAGAACTGTGGCATTGAAAGGTAATTTCATGTCAGAAGGAAGTGAGGATTCTGCACTCAGTAACCCTAGCATTTAGTAAAGTCAGAGGAATTGCCCTTCATTTATGTAGAGGTCAGAGCCTGAGCCTTTTACAGTAAGATTTGCCTTGGAAACAGTCTTTAAATTCAGCTGAGTATCTGAAATGGGAATTTTGTTCTACTTGAAGGAATTGTAAGTAAATGTATGTGAGTGCCTCAGTGGACATTCTCATCTGGGTGTGCCAGTGACTGTGCAGGTACACTACTGCCCACTGAGTCTGTGAAAATATATACATCAGTGTGAGACTACAATCCGTGAGCTGTGTATGGCTGAGTGTGAGAATGTGGTGGTGAGTGCTGTGTGATGCTGAGGACTGTAAGTACCTGTGTGGAGCCTTGTTGACATGACTGTGTGTGGTGTGCAGTGTGCCAGTGTTAGGCCCATCTGTGTATCTGTGTCAGTGCACAAGCATGCATGTGCAAACACGTCAGTGAGCATGTATGCGAATGTGTATATTACTATGGGGGAGAACATAGCCATGAATGTATACGTGAGCATGAGTGTGAATATTAGTGTATCTGTAAGTGCAAGAGATACGAATAAATTAATGTGAATGAATGTGTATGTTACCAGGTGGTCTTGGAGGGAGAGATCCTGTTGCAGACATGGCCTCTGCTCTGTCCTGTCCATTTCTGTACATATATTAGTTTTAAAGATGAAAAGCGCCCTAGCTTGTCTTTAGCCTGGGCATCACCCCTGAGTGCACTGTTGCTATGCCAGCTCAGTGTGTTTGTGTGCTCTTGTGAGAGAGTTGGTAATTGTGAATGCTCCCTAAGAGAATCTCTGGGGCCAGGGGATACAATAGGCAAGGGTCTAGGGTCTGAAACTGTAGACTTTAATAAAGCCACTGACAGCAAATAAGAGCCTGACATGTGAGTCACATTACTGACAACAAGGGCTGCTTTGTAGTCCCATCTGCACCCCGATCGGGTCCCGTACAGTAACTGAAAGGACAGAACAAACTGCTGCTGCCTTCAATAAATACAACAGTGCCGCAAAGGCAGCCGAACAGACCAACTTTGTGTGGCTTTGCAGCAGCTGAGCTACTCTCCTAGCTCTCTTCCTCACCTCCCCCACCAGTGGAATGACTGACGGTACCCTTTAAGGGTTGCTTCAGAGCCCTGGCTGTGTGCTTGGCTCCATGGCAGTCATTACATGCAGCCCTGGAACATCTCTCTTCCCTGCCACCCTGTGTGCTCCCATCCTTCACAGCCTTTCCCCTTCTCTGACCCCAGGGACTGGGAGAGCCCCAGAGCCTCTGCCTCATGAGCCATGTTCCTTGGACCTCCTGTCATCACCTGGCCTAGTCAGCACTGGGAGCTTAGCAAAGCCTGACATCAGGCTATGAGCACAGTTACTTGAAATGTCTGTGATCAGACTCCCACTGGGGTGGTCATGATAAAAACACTGGATTTCCCAGAACAGTAACTTGAAGGCCTTCCAGACCCTTAGTGGTTGGTCACCTTCCTAGCCCGGGTCGCATCAGGGGATGACGGTGTTTGCTATTTATCCAGATGTCACCTACCAGAGTCAGAAGCATCTTTGCCTGGTTGCCCTTGGGGCCTCTTGTTCTTCCCTCCCTCTGGGCCTCTTCTCTTTGTCTTGGAGACTTTCCCAGTGAAGTGCTTTCACATCGGGGGGAAAAAAGCCTTGCAGATTGATCCTGCTTGAATGGGAATTTGTGCTACTGTTGTGTCTTTCTTGGTGCTCTTCTGACTACTCTTTTTTTAGTTTGTCCCAATAGCCTTAGAGAAAGGGTCCTTGCTGGACCTGACATCATGTGCTGTCAGGTATTGAAAGAGTAGTATGAGCCCTGGGAAAGATCACTGGGTTATAAATGAAAATATAAGCCTGTTGTTGCCAAAGGGGTGATGTTAAGTATCAGGATAATGTTGTCTATGACAGTGCAGGTGTACCTGTGTTGTGTCCTAGCATGTAGCATGTCAGCCCACCTAGCAAAAGTCTGAATTCTTGTCTTCCTGAAAAAAAGGAACAGACTCAGCAGTTTATGCCCAGCAGAAGCTCTGCTTCCTTTTGTGTTATATAGTGCACACAGAGCTGAGTACCTTAGAGGTTGGGGCACATCCCATGTGGGGCCTGTACCATCTGCCCTGTGCTTCTATGGTGTATGATAGAGGCTGTAGCCTACTCTGTTGGTGGACATGTACACAGTCTAATTGACACTGTCTTCAGCCAAGAAGACCTCAACCGTAGTGATTTGTTCCTAAGGTATGGGCCTTACCTACCTTAAAGGTCAGATTTTCATCTAGTATATTGCAATTTATAGGAACAGAACATGACAGAGGTGAGATGCAGCATATCTTTCCTTGGAAAGGAGATCAGACTTCAGGGAGCAGATGAATCCAGTTTTTGAGCATCTATAGGAAATCCTACAAGATAGTCTTCTGCAAAAAAAACCTCCCTGTGACTTCACATCCCCTTCTGTTCAAGCAACCATTCCAGATAACATTAAGCAATGGAAAGTACAGACCAGCATAAACCAAATCAGATAAAGCAAATCAGCAAGCAGTAAGAAGCAATACATCATACAGAGAGGTATGTAGAAGCGAGAGAAGGATTTCACTGGTCTCACATGGAAAATGCTCAGTTGCTATAGTAGTAGATGTTGATAGGTGATATTCATAGTAGAAAATTGTGATGATATTTTGCATAACTGTGATATTTCTGATAGTTTAATGTGTAGACCTTGTGCTAGAAATTTCTCTTCTCTCTGTATCAATAATATATAATTGATTAAACATCACTGTTTTGAAATACCCTATATAGCTGAGAAGCAGCACCACAAACCCTAAGTCCTGTAGCAAATGTGGTCTGTGCTTTTCAGGGAAATGTCTGGAATTTTTGAAAATAAATTTAGAGCATTTTATGTCACTGTTAAAAGGGAATGCAGATTCCCCAAATCCTAGTCCAGTGCTTTGATTACATAACAGGCTTCTCTTTTCCCTTGGTGTCTAGGCTAAGATCTGGATAGGGGAAGGCTAACGAACATGCTGTCATTGTATCTCATGGTGGATGTCAGTCCCCTTAGTCCTCATCTGTTTGTAGAGACTTCAGCAGAGGTGGCACAGCTGGCTAAAGTGGGAAAATACTCTTAAGCATGGAATCTACTGCAACAGTACCTGTGCCTTCCTCTGGAGCACCTCCATCTCTTGTGCAGGCAGGACCTTGAGGATCCCATTTCTAGTAGCTTGATCCTCAAGAGAAGTGTTTCTTTCCCAGTGAACAGATAGGGTAGGACAGTGAGAAGCATTACCATATATTAGAAACACCTTCCCCCACCCTTCCCTTCTTCCTGGGCTCAGCTTTGCTCTTAATCTCTCTGCCTCTTCCCCCCAGAGGCATGGGGACAGGGAATGGGGATGCAGTCAGTCCTGCCACTTCTTCCTCCTCAGGGTGGGGGAAACTCCTGCATTCTTCCCCTGCTCCCTCATGGTTTCACTTCTCACAGGAGACAGTGCTCCACAAATATTCTCCAACATGAGTCCCTCCCATGGGTTGCAGCGTTTCCCTAGCTGCTCCGGTGTGAGTCACCCCCACATGTTGTAGTCTTCCCAGCACCAAACCACAATGGGGGCTGCTTCTCCACACAGAGTCCCAGCCTCCTTCAGGTACAGTCCCCTGCTCTGGTATGGGGTAATCCACAGGCTTCAGGTCAGCATGCTCCATCATAGACCTCCAAGGCTGGTGTAGTGGGGGATGGCCCCTTCTGTCTCACCACAGGATACAGGGAGCTCTGCACTGGCGCACCTCCCCTCCTTTCCTCCTCTGTTCTTCCACTGACCTTGGTGTTCACATAGATGTTGCAACTCCTCCTCATAACTACAACTCCTCCTCCCAGGTTCCCCTTCTCAAAGGGCAGAGGCACAGCCGCCATCGCTAATTGGCTCGACCTTGGTGCAGAGGTGGGTCTGACTTGGAGCTGAGGGAGCTTTGAGAAGCTTCTCACAGGAGGGTCACTGTTGTAGCCCCCTACCCCGCTACCAAAACCCCCACCACTCACACAAACACAGCACACACCCTAGAATGCAAAAGCTTTGTATTTAAGGAAATAAGCTGTTTTAAAAGTCTTTATCAGACAATACAGATAGTTCATAGCATGCATGTTATGGTATACCTGTTAAAGCATAGATATTGCACAAATGAGGAAGAAGCAAGTGAGAGCAACTGATGATAAGAGCAGTGAGTAGGCAGAAATGCCTGGTGGGGACAGTGGCTAACAAGACTGGCTAGGGAAGGAGGAATGGGTGGGAGAAGTGGGCTGGGGTGGCTGTGTGGCATGTCCTATAGGTCAGAAGCAACTTGGTGCCACCTTACTGCCTGGGACAGGAGAGGACAGAGTCCTGAGACATGGCACAGGGCATGCTACATTGTGTGTTACTGCAGGTAGTAGGAAGCCACTCACTGCCCCAGCTGTTCCTGCACCAGGAAATCAGAGAGGAGAGCTTTAAATTCGTCTTGCTGTTCTTTGAGAAAGATGCAGCTGGTAATTATTAGAACTCATGTTTTTCTTTCTGTTTCTTTTCTCCCTTCATGGAAGAACTGGTTGGTTAGGTCATTTGAGTCAGCGTTTGTGAAGAAGCATAGCTCATTGAGTGCCCAAGTAGTTTAGTTTAATTTTCCCAGGTTTCTGAGTGGGTTCTCAAAGTAGTCTTTACTAATGACCTCTAAAAATTGAACCTGGTTCTATATGTTGTTAGGCAAAACCTGGCAGAAGGGCTATAATAAAATGCAATGGAAAGCCAAGTGCAGATGTAAAATAATAATAAAAAAAAAAATCCTAAGGCCAACAAAACTTTGGAAAATAAAAGGCTATGGAAGGCATTGGAAATTACTTTTAAACTTTCCTCTGATAAAGCTGAAGCCTTATTCAGTTTTTGCAGCTGGGATATCTTGAATGCTGGAAAAACTAGGGACTTCATTGGTATCCCATGAAGCATGTGATGTCTTAGCCTGTACAGCCTCATCTAGCATACCAGAAAGTAGAGGAAAAGACAGGATAGTCAGATTCAGGCCAGCAACTTAAAGATGAGCATACCAGTCTCATCACCCGTCCCACCCCCCCTAACCAGGAAATACTCACTTGCACACCAAAGACTTCATAAATAACTGGTGCCATAGATACCTGAGGCTGAAAAGTCTGAGTGGAATTTATGTCCAGCCTCCACTGACTTCTAGGAGAAGGTAGAGACCAACGCCTGCAGGCCTTCTTGAAAGTCACAGCCAAGGCTCTCATGCTGAGACTCTTCATGCACTACAGTCAAGAACTTCCTGTTAGCACTTATCAGCTCTTCTGTTCTTGTTTGTGATTTTAGTTTTTGCAGGCCCTAGCCAAATCTTGTAGATTTGAGAAGTAAAAGAAACTGGGCTCCAGAAAACCTCAGATCTTTAGCAGTTCTGACCAAGTAAAGTTGTTCCTTATGGTTGAGGTCTGGCCCTTTTCAAGATAGCTTATTTAGATCTAAGAGACTTTGGAAATGGGGAAAAGAGGTAACCTTCTGGGAAAGAAAGTTTGGTCCTAAACTGTTAGCCATTAAAATACAAGAGACTTCTGCCAGCTGAACAGGAGAAGCTACTTCCAATAAAGCCAATCAAAAGCAATTTCCCTGCTGAAAGGTGGCCTACCTGAGACAGAGCAGCCCGCACCAGCTGCACGCCACTGCTGTCAGACTTGGCCGGGTCTGTCAATTAAGGGAACACAGAGCAATCTGTGAGCGCTGAAAGGGATCCCTTCAGAGCCCTCAGTGGCTGAGAGACAGGCCCATTGTCTGCATGCATGTCTCACATAGTTTCAGAGTCCTGATAAGCAGGCATGCCATGAAAAACTGCATTATATGGCGAGCTCAGGAATACTTTGGCTGGGGGTAGATGAGGTGGGGGGGTGGGAGAAGAGGTAACACTGCACCTTTGCATTGTGGGAGGTGGGGCAATGAAAGATGTCGCTTTTGGTGGTCCCCCAATATAACCTTCTTTCTCACAAACTCTTGTTGAATGATGAACTCGTCGTTTCCTCTGCTTCCCCTCCTCCCCTCCATCCTTGTCCTTTCTTCTGGAGTTCAGAAATCATCTGGGAAATTACTGCAGCACTAAGAAGACAAACAGCTTAGCCACCTTCAACTGCTGCCTTGCCACATGCTGAAAGTCCTTTTTCCTGGGAATCTGGGACCACCAGGGTCTGTAGTTCTGTGGTTAGGGAAGAAGGAAAGCTTCAGATTTATACACACATGCTGTGGAGACCGTAGAATAGGAAAGTAGGCACAGCAGCTAGGGTAGGGAATGAATGGGATTCCCTCACTGGCTGCTTACCAACGTTTGCTTTAATCTTCCTCACATTATAGCCTGGTGCCTGGATCCCTTGGTACATATGGGGCCTGCATGCATCCTAGTGACAGGCCTAGAAGGGCTTGTGCTCTCAGATAAGCATATCCTAGTATAGAGCAGAAAGCTCTCTTATACTCCACTGCTTGAGCTTGGGAGTATTCATATATGTTAGTACATGCTAAAATGTCAGCATTACAGAGCAAATAATACCAAACTGTATGTTGCTTTCATGTTACTTTTCTAGGCCATTTTGCATAGAAAGAGAAGTTTCAAGCAGAACTCTGTATTTGAAATAAAATATCCACTATGCAAGGTTAGCTTTTCATATGCTTGAAGGATATAAAAGCTGTACACTGTGTGATAGGAAGCAAGGGAATGTATACATGGGAGCAAGGAAGTCTATTACTAATGCTGTAGCATATAGTTGAGAAACACCAATGTTGTGGTAACAGGGAAACAAATGCTTCCATCCAGAACATGAAGGATGAGTTGCAGGTGACCTTTCCTAACACTTTTCCTTTCTCCTCCTGGCTGGGGACTCTTTTTTGCATTCACTGCAGGATGATAATCTTCATGTTCAATTTTAGTTAAAGGCACTTTAGATGATCTTCATTCAGGGTCTGAGACAAAGCTTGTTGCAGACCATATCCACTTTTGACTGTCACAGACATGTTGGACCAAAGCCACTTCTGATAAGTCAGCTAAATTCTGTGGACCTACCAAGGGATGAGTCTGGCCCATACACTTCAACTTTCACATCTATTTTTCTGCAGTGCAGTGGGCTGCTGAAGAGAGGATTGGATTTCTGATCACGCAGTCCTTAGTCTTCAGAAGATAGACCCTTGTCAGGCTTTAGTGATTGCCTGAAGCTCACCCAGTGTACAGTGACACTCCGGGAGATGGCAGCTCCTAGTTTTTCCCAGTTGGGGGATATGTTTTGGCTCAGCACATTTAATATGGAAAATTAATGAATTTGTTATTGGATGGAAGCTCCTCTTTTATCTCTGACTTGCTGAAGCCCACAGAAACCCATCTTTCTTTTCATGTTAAAGTAAGTTCCCATCATGGATGCCAAATTCTACTGTCTATTCTGACACTCTTCCCTGCACACTCACACCATACTTGCCAGTCCTGCCTAAGGTTGTAGTGCTGACATAATACTTGACTTGTTTTCAGAGATTTATTCTTCTTGTCCCGAGCCTTTATTTTATTTCCTCCTGTTTAGGTACACATGCTTCAATTGACCAGAGAGACTAGCTTTGCTTTGTTCTCTATTCCTCAGTTCTCCAAGCCAGAGACCTCGCTAATGTTCACATTAGTCTCCTAAAACTGCTCCTTTCCCCCCTGCATCCTCACTTCAGTACAATTCACGACCTTTCTCACACCCAAATACAGACAGACCCTTCTCTTAAACATACCAGAAGCCCACGGCATCCATTCAATCACACTGTGGGCTCTGGAGGGCATGTTGGAGAACCTTATAGTGTCCTCTTGCTTATTTGTCTTGGTGTCTTTTTGGACCTGTTGAATCTGAGTCATTCTTGATGAGGGAAAGATAAGTTGAGGCATCCCCCAAAACTGCCAGCTCTCTTTTCAACAAAATGAACTGTCTCTTTGAGTAGCTTATATAAAGATAGTCCTAGCATAGTCTTCACATTGCATTCTTACTTGCTTCAAGGAACAGTGAACTAATTAAGTGAAGATATTTAGCAGATTGTCATCAGGAGGCAAGTGAGCCACTCAGGGAGATGAATGGGGCAGCCTGTGCTTCTTGGAATTGTTGTTTCAGTATCTTGTCAGACTCGAGCAGACACCAATGGCTTCAGGAAGGGTACACATTCAATTTTTCCCGTATGCTTGGGATAGATGTCAGCTGCTTATTTGTAAAATAGAAGCTGAAGTTGAAAGAGCAGAAGGGGTGGTGTAAAATGATTCCTGGGGTATTCTGCTGTAATTTGGGTCTTGCTTTTCAAGGTACAGAAGCAAACTTCTCAGCCTTGCTGTTTGTACCCCATTTATAAGCCAGTATTCCACATTGGAGCAGTGTGTTACTATCTCTGTGTAACAGTCGTCACCTGCTTTCCTCAGTTTCTGCTGTGTCTCCCTACAGATGGGTATGAGTGACTGGTTGATTTTGTATACCTCAGATACCAGGGGTATCTAAGGGGAGATGTTTTCCCTTCTACCACATATTGCAGAGACTGTACAGGCCTGCATGTGTGTATTTAGCAGAAAGTGAACTGCCAGATATCTGCTTCTTGCGGCCCCTGGGACCCCTCTGTGGTTTGGAAAGGGGAGGCCTTTGATCTGTGGTTTGTGTGGGAGAGGTAGATGATACAGTGGTTTGCAAACAGCTGATAGTTCCCTTTCCTTCAAAGAAAAAGAATAGTGTTGATCTGTGATAATGCAGGAGATCACATGAGCGATGAGGAGTGGGCAGGATGATGTGGTTTGCTTTACAAGTTGCAGTTCACTTGTTTCACGGTATATGTTTAAGAAAAGGTGACAGCCTTGGTTGTGTCTTTAAGCCACAAGATTCCTTTAGGGGCAGCAGGGAATGGCCCAAAACCAGCAATAAAACCCCATGAGCTGAAGCTTGCCTTCTGCATCTCTCCAGGGCATGCAACAGTTGTTCACCCCAAGCAAAAGTGCTCTCCCTTCTTATATCAACTTGTCTGTGGGATATTTGTCTGTGGGCATCTACTCCACCAGGGGTCCTGTAGCACTGCCTAGTGTAATTTTAGAGTTCAAAGGAGCGTGACTGCCATTATCCCTCATGACCCTGGAGGTTATGTTCAGCAGTTTGGGTGAGGACTGCTGAGAAAATGTTGAGTTTGAGTAGGCACTGCTGTGTGAATGTTTGTGTCCATTTGGGGAGGGTGGCAGTCAGAGTAAGTAGCTCTGAAGAAAAGGAGTGGGGCCGTGCTTGTGCCTCTGCAAATGTGGGAAAACTCTGGTGTGCAAGAGTCCAGTGCTCAGACTATAAAATCTGGTGCACTGGACCAAACCAAAAATCCATCTTCCATGGGATCCTGTCTCCCTACAAAGTGAATATTTAAGGAAGGGAATAAGAACAGGATGGCTTTATAGTGATCTCTCTGATATATCAAGCAATCAGAGTTGAGAGATTTCTTGAAATGGACAATATATTTGGCTTGTTATGACTGGTAGTCACCACTGGATTAATATCAGTCCTTTGGGCTCCCATGACACGATTGCCTTGGGCAGCAGGTCTGTCAGCATTTAAAGGGCTAAGAAGGAGAAGCTGTGTGTTGGCGGAGGAGGCACTAGTGCTGAGACTCGTAACAGTGTAAGTGCTGCCAGACATGGCAAGCTGGGACGTCTCCAGCTGGGAAGGAATAAGAAGTGGAAGCATGTAAATCAACTACATTCAAGATGCTGTAAATACATCAGAGCAAAGCCACACAATTGTGGGACTGGAAAATGGTAATTTATTAGCTATGAAGCAGGTTTTTCTTACAGGTGTCGTTTTGGGTTTTGCCTAAATGCTTAAGAACCTGATCAATTTGCTTCTGACCTCCTGTATCCTGTGGGCTTGTGGGGCTGGCCTGACTCATGGCAACTTGGAACAGCTTTGGGCATATTCTGCCAATCTTCAATAGTGGGATATTGAGCACTGCTGCTATAGCCCTTTCAGCAGTAGCCCATTACCAACATGCTTCAGCACTGAAGACGTACCTGATATGGTCATCTGACATCCATTGCAGATATACAGGTCGTGCAGTCCTGTGTGTGCCCCAGGAACCAGACACTCCAGTAGCCTACTAGAGCCAACTGCTACAGCTCACCTGTAGCTTGTGTGGGAGAAGGCCTGCCTTTTGGGTTTTAGTGCCTAAATTTGATTCCTCCTAGAAACATTGACACAGTTTATGAGAAATGTGATTATTAAAAGAACTTAGTACCACTTTCATACTTCTTCTTTGCAAATCAATGGTGTGCTGTAAAATTCTACCCTTGGGACTTCCATATGTTAGGGGGAGTGGAGCCCTAAAATTTTTGAATGTGGTTTTGTGAAATCCTTAATAGCCCGGTGACTCCTACTTATCATTGCTTCTTCAGAGCTGCTGACATTTCCAAGGAACACTAGCGGGTCAGAAAGTCAGCTTGGAGAAGCTGAGCTGCTTCTTTACCACATTACACTCACCTAGCCTTGTACTTTATAACTCTGTCTTTAATGATTTTCTCAGCTATTTTTCCTGGTCTTGGCGTAAGGCTCACTGAGGTCTATAATTCCCATGATTGCCCTTAGCACCTCCTTTAAAAGAAGTGCAGAGTGTTGGCTTCCCTCCAGCCTGATGGGAGAGTGGCTGTTTTTAATGCTAAAATTAATATTTTTGTTAATAACTTCTTTATACTTGTATTTCTTTAGTGTTTGTATAAATGCCACCTGGCCCTGGAAGTTTCTTACCATTTCACATTTTAGGTTATGCTACTATGTCTTTTTTCTTCCTTTTGAGTTCCTGTCTGTCTGTTTTCAATATATCTGGCTTTGTTTGTCTTATACTGCTATTATTGCTATTTGTGCTTACATGGTTAGTGTAATGTGGTCAAGATGCCCAGACCTCAGACTGGAGACCCTTTACGCTAAATATTTTATGTATATCAAAACCAGTTCTTACCTCAGGGAGCTTGTGGTCAGGCTTTCTAAAACAAATTGAGCCTTTATCTAATTTTCTCCCATGGGGCAAATGGGAAAAGTTTACTTGGATCAGCTAGACCAAGACCTTGTACAAGTATGTCTGAGTTCAAGAACGTTGCCTGCTGGTGGCAGTCCAGATCAGAGAGGCTACAAGCCTATGTTTCCACAGCTTTGATGTTCTCATATTCTAGTCCTGTATTTTAGTTGCAGTGCCACGTTTCCTAGATTCATCCTGTTTTCTGTACACTTTGAAAATTCCTATTCTCGGTGACCTGTAGTAGAACATCCCTGTAAGGGCATACCTCCTTCACAGTCCAGTATTTCTGACTTTGTCAGAGCAATAAGGTATCCAGAACTTCAGCAGTCAATTCAGATTGTTTAACAACCCATTGTCGTTACTTGGGATAAACTCTGCACCCTTTTGCCTTACATAGCTCCTGCCTCTTCTACTCACCTCACTCCTGCTGTCAGCATCTTTCTGAATGGAGTTTGCTAAAAGAGAATGAGCCCTACCCTTTTCTCCTCCCTTCCCCACTCCCAGCAGGCAGGCAATATGGCACAGTGCAGTCTCCAATGTCCCTTTAGTCACTTCTCTGCTGTCGGTGTCATAGGGCTAGTGTTTAAGCATTTTCACGCTGGATTTGAAATGAGATTATAGACTGGTCCACTCAATTGACTTAATGGATTTTAAGAGACTAGATCCTATTAATGCAGTCAGTGCCCCAGGGTGCCTCTCCTACTGCAGACAAGATAATCTGCCATGCAAATTAAATCCTGCCTCAAGATGCAGGGCCTGCTTAATGTGATCCATTACACAGTTTACTTGTTTATATCTAATATTGTAACAGGAATAGGCTTACGAGCAGCAGGACTCAACTGAATAGAAGAGTAAATTACCAGGAAAATGAGGTTTTAGAGCCTCTCTCTCTTCCTTTCTCTCTATCTCTTCTATTTTCTTTTCTCTCTTCTTTTCACTTGTGAAAACGCATTCCTCTTCTGCTTCTTGCATGTGGGGAACAATCAAGGAAAATAATGTGGCTGTGAGTGATGGATTCTGTTTTTGTTTACAGAGGTGTAAATTGGGAACTTATCCTGGAGAAGGAGCTTAAGCATTTCAACAAAACGTTTATGGATAAGTGAATCTTTCTTTAGCTCTTGTTGTCCAGTCTGCATGGGGTTTTGGAATTAGGTATTCTGACTACCCCTTTTTACTGCAGAAACTCTCATGGGTGAGATTTCTTCTCTCTCCAATAAAGTCACAAGAACAGGCATAGGTGGCAATGGTGGACAGGAATACGGAGACTAGTCTAATTGGAGGACCAGGTTTGAATTCGGGAAAGAAAAATCAGGGATATCCAGTTTGGACTGTGTAGAGGAAAAGAGGTCAGAGTCCAAGGAGAAGTTGGTTCAGCAAGGTCACAGGCTTCCAACAAAAGTGACTTGGGTCCATGTAGGAATAGATGCCAAGGAAAATGCTTGTATAAGTGATCCTTTCAAGGGCAGGAGGATGGATTATCTGATCTCTCACTTTTATGATACTGTATCTTATGTTAAGGATCTTGAGATAGGGATCCACAAATTAAGGAACACTGATGTTACATTGGAAGAGATATCTTTTTGCACATGACAAAGTCAGTGGCTTGTCCTAGAGTTCCTGGGATGAGGATGTGAAGTCTCAAAGTGATGGGGCAGGATCCACAGCAGGAATAACAGAGAGGAAGTGGATGGAAAGGGGTCCTCAACTGTTTCAAGTTGTAGATGACTGGTATTAGGAATAGGTGAGAGTCTGGTTTCCCTTTGGTTTCGTCCAGATGCAAGCAAGGTCTCAACTCCTCTCCCATAACTAAAGCAATTTCCGGGTGGGGGAATGAAGATATACTATACCAGCAGACTGCTCTGAGCATATACACCCTTGTATATCTTTGTATCAACACGGTAAGAGTGCCATGCACACACAGTGTAGCTGTGCTCCTTTAGCTGCACGAAGGGCTGTAGGTGCAGTAAGATGGCCCTTCTTCATTCCTGAACAAAACAACTGGCTGAGATGTGGGTATGTAGTCATGCTGTGATTTGCATGATGCCTATGTTGAATCCTGAGATCTACAGGAGTTTCTGAGTGAATGGAGGGTCAAAGTCAAAGGCAGGGGCACATGTGGAGTGATTCCTTAGGACTTGACACAGTCTCTAGCTGTAGAGGGGTGACTATCTACAGAGACACTCCGTGGCCAGACCCAGAGCCTGTCCATTGCAAAGGAAGAAAGTAGGAGCGTTAGGTTACTTCACTTTCACAATATCTTATTGGATCGATCTGTCTTTATTTCTGCAGTAATGGAAGGCATCTCTGACAGGACTCAAACAATAATCTGCAATTCCTGTCATTCACAAAGACTTTCTGATTTATCTCATGTAAACCAGTTATTTCACCAAGCCTCAATTCTCAGTCTGTAGCAGTGTGATCTTTTCAGTCTTGCCTGTGCACATACAGCCCCAGCACAGGAACTGTGCCTTTGGTAATAATCTGAACTATGTATATTACAGCAATAATGCTATGTATATTACAGCTGGGGCCCTGCACTCCCAAGTGGTTACTGGCAGGGGGTTTATTCCCTCTGGTGGCACAAAGAGGTAGACGAGCCCCAGCAGTGGTACCTCATGTTGGATGGTCCAGGCCTTGTAACTGTTGCTGACTTCAGAAAAGGTCTTCATGCCAGGGAACAACATTCCCTTGAACCAACACTTTCACCGTCTCTGCTGATGGCACCTCATGCAGGAAGAGAAGCAGGGGGAGGAGGGAAGGGAACTGTTTTTTTAACTTAATTTAAAGCTTTTTATGAGATTTTCACAGCTGTGATCTTATCAGGGTTTGGCTATAGAAATTAAAGCTGCAATTATATTTTCCCCTTCCTGGAATGTAAAATAAAGTCTAGTGCAAAATGCATTAAAAACTGGAATGTAAAAGTGTAATTAATGTGGAGCAAAAAGCACATTGCGTCATTAACTTTTTTATTAATATTCTCACGCAGTGCAATTTCAAAGCTCAGTGCCACTCCATTTCCCCCAGTGAAATATCTCCCACTCTTTCATTGCTGCTACCTTTAACCTCTTCTTTAATGGCATGACAGCAGACTTCCTCTGGAATTACATCTCTGCTCATCCATCTGTCCCACTAGATCCTTTCTCCTTCTACTTAGGGTTCCTATCATGCTAGGATGCAATTCTGTTCCCATTGGAAAGAGAGGGACAAACACATGAGGAATTCATTTGGCATCTGTAGAACAACTATGGAGATGCTTCCTTATCTGGAGGAAGGCAGAGGTGTAGGATTCTTTCTTTTGCTGAGCTGGACGAGCAAGGCTTCATCTTTGAAAAGCACTGCAAGATGTCTTGCTTGCAACTTGCATCTACAGACTTTGTGTATGTAAGCAATGCTCATTCTGGATCTGTTTGTTAAGGCCTAATCCTGTAAGTAGTAGTTGCTAGGCACCATCTGGGTACTTACTTAATTTTCCTTATTTTGCTGTCTCTGCGTGCAGCAAGTATTTTTCAGTTGCTGCTGTGTAAACAGAGGACCCCTGTTTCCCATGAGATGTCAACCCAGGCTCTTTGCACTATCCCTGTAGCATTGATAAGAAGGCTAATATATAGTCCTTTTCAGCATGGTTCATTTTCCCAATGTCAACCAGTGCCACAGAAGGAAGAACAGGGCCAGAATCAATTTTTGCTGAAATCAGGGGTGGTTTGAGTGACAGAACTGTAGTTCAATATGCAGAAAGCAGACTAAAAGGTATACTGCAGTGAAATCAACTGCTCAGCAGTCTTGGTGTGGTATGTACCCTGCATTGTTTTACAGAAGAGACCAAGGGATAAAAAGGATCTAGACTGACCTCTCAGTTCTTTCTCATTTCCAAGAGAGTCAATTTTTCAGGACTCCAGCTCTGGAATGGTCAGACACCATTCAAACTTGTTTTATGGAGACCTGTAACAGCTTGTCTGTCACAGAGTGGCTCCTAGCTTCCTCTAATTTCATTCTAATTTGATGCCAAATTATGATTCAGGATCTGAGTTTTACTACCTACAATTACTGCTAGGCTTGAAGTAGAAGTAAGACTTTGAAAGCTATTTGCTTAGTTTTGAAATGGAAAAACCTAGACTGTATTGGGAAGGATGGGACATTTTTTCAGATCCCTAATGGATATTGTAGCAGGGGATTATCTGCTCACCCATCCATCTGTGTAGAATACCAGAGCTCACAAGTTGTTTAGATCTTGCCCTGGTCCTAGGAGGTGGTTGACGGTTTGCTTGCATCTCACCCGAAGTATTTACAACATGCTTGTGTCACTTTGATAGTTAGGTCATGACCAGTAGAAGTAGAGGTTTATGAGTTACCTCATGTCAGGAAGAAGAGCAGAAATTTGGAGAAAGGAATTTGGGACTCTACAAGTCAACAGGAGTTATTTGGATGCTGTGTAGAGAAGAGGGAGCTTCGTTGAGTCTTCAAAAGCATTTTCACTTCTACTGCCATGAAAGGCTGATTGACTTGTAAGGCCTTGGTCATGGATTCCCTAGTGCCAGTAATGTATAGAAGCAAAATAAAAGATAGAGCCTTGTCCCAGAGAGCTTATAGTTAAAGTGCTCTATCTGGGGAAAATTCCCTTTAAGTATGTGATCAATTCTTTACTGTTAACTGGGCTTTCTCCAAAGATCTGAAGTAGCTAATAACGAAGAGGAGTTGTCCTTATTTGTCTGCCTAGGGTAGAATCCTAAAACCCATTGAGTATGAGCTGGTATTTGTTATGATCTGCTGTTCATCTGAAGAAGACATCTGATAGTGTCAATCAAACTTCCCATTTATTGATTTTTCAACTGCTTGCTTAACAAAACCAATGCATTTCAAAATGCGTTGCCAATACTATCAGCATTTTTGTGGAAGTTGTTGTTCACATTTTGACTGAAATTATTATTGCAATTGCTTTGAAATTATAAAAATTTTCATTTAATGAAAACCATCTCCCTGGAAATCATACTGGGTTTCAGATTAATTATATATGTATTTCACACATCTGTGATTCTGAGGTCCTGTAGTATAAATTTCATCATTCATTTTCTTAAGGCTTTTTTCTGCCTAAAATGTTGGGAGGTAAAATTAGAGTGTTTACCAGTGCTATCCAGTAACAAAGCCAAGTTAAATACAGGCTGGTGTCTGGCTCTTCACTCTTTTTCAATAGGTACTTTATTAGCTTGATGTTGTTTTCCAGCATCCTGGGATTGGACTTGACTTGAGGAGAACTATGCATTGTGTAACTTGCCTGATACTTTACTGCATAGTGCTTGAATTCTTGTAATCCCTTCTCAGTGAGTGCCAGCTGTCAGATGTTACTATGTCAGGTACACCAGGATTAGAAAAATTACTTAGGACGTGCACATTTAGCTTTAGTACATTCTCATAAAACTCAGCTGGGGAGGTGGAAATGTTTGGCTTCAAACACATAATACTTTCCCAAGACGGTTATGTTATTCTGTATCATCCACATGATCTCTTCTGCTTGTCATATACTTTTTTTTTATTCCTGGAATTCTGCTCACCTGCGGGCAATATAAAATAACTCAGAGACACCTTCAAGATTTCTCAACTCCCAAATGACCAGTACAATCCTGACGTTGTAAAGACAGCATAGCATCTTGGGAATCACCATTTTTAGAGAATCCCCTCTCGTGCTAGTTGTGCTCTACCTTAAACTGTGCTAGTGGTTGGAAGCACGCTTTCCCAAACTCTGC
Organism: Tyto alba; assembly: GCF_018691265.1. Classification (NCBI taxonomy): domain Eukaryota; kingdom Metazoa; phylum Chordata; class Aves; order Strigiformes; family Tytonidae; genus Tyto; species Tyto alba. The sequence goes on along the minus strand of NW_024881261.1, from coordinate 22,559,620 downwards.
GTTAATCATCTCAGTCAAAATGCAGCCCTTCCTCCTGGAAATCATTGTCCAAAATTTGACACAAAGTTATTAATTTTAAAATGAGACTGATATGCAGACATTTAAACTCTGGACTTCCATTAAATGCACTGAAGATTGGGTCAGTGCCCAGCAGAACTCTCCACTGCTTTCATTTGAAGGCGTGTCTTCATTTTTAAAGGCTTGTCTGGGAAATGATAAAATGGAATTATTGGTTACTTCAGAGAACATGTAGTTACATTAAAAAAGAAAAAAAAGAGGAATATGAGCAAAATTTCACCCTGTCCCACTGTCTCCTTCTTGCATCCATGTAGTTTTTGTTAGTGCCAGAGGCATATGCTGCTCCTTTTGATATTTAATGTTGTGCTGTAAAATGACGATATCACTACCCTCTGTGAAATGTCCACTGACATATTAATTCTGTGCTTACTGTCCTAATGCCTACAGGGGAATTTCCTTTAGATTTTTCAATTTCTCATTGGTTGTATTGAGATTTTCATACTATGTTCTTTGGACAGTTTTACAGAGTGGTGCTGTAGGGTCGCTAGTTAATACAGCTAGTTTGGGCATGTATTCCTTGCACAGTTTACCCTTTCAAGGTATGTTGGTGCCCTTTTGTATGTTGAAGGATGGATATTTATGGTGATTTCCACTTTATCATGATCTACCTGCATGCTTTTCTGTTTTTGCTGGAGGGTATGTTATCTCTTTTAAATGGGATTTACATATTTCATGCCCATTCAGCCCAGCAGCTTTTGCTCTCTTCATAATCGCCTTGAGCCTTTGATCATTTTCTTCTGCTGTTTTACCCCAGCTTAAAATGCCATCTGTATCCATACCATCAACAGTTTGTTGTTCTAGTAACAACCCAAATGGCAGTCTGCAGAAACAGCATTTCTCTAAAGGAGTGTGCAGTCTGCACAAATGAGAGCACTGTTTTTTGAATCCTGCTGATGTATCCACTGTAGAAAAAGATTTGGCAATCTTTCTCCAATATTTTTCTTCTTATAGACAATAAAATATGTTTCTTTTTACATTGTTAGTTACCTTTTAGCTCTGTACATTAGTAAAAGACTCTTCATCTTTTTCCCACAGTAGTCAAGGAGTTTCCTCATTTCGATGATTCTTCTGTTTACGTTATGATTCCCAGTTTATTTTAGCTTTTGATTTAGCAGTTGTAGAATCTGAGACAGCTTGGATTTTCCATTTGTATTTCTTATTGTGTTAATTCTGACTCCTTGTAATACATCTTCAACTCTTCTTTGGTAGTTTTGGCCTCCTGGCTTTCCAGTGAATACTTTTGCTTGATGATATCCAGGATATAACATACCTTTTTTTTTTTTTGGTATTGGGTGCTCTTTTTCCCGATATTATTACAATCAGCATTGGAAATGGTATCCCTTCCTATTTGTGATTTTTCTATATGATCCTGCCTTCACTTTTCCCCCCCTCTCTTATTCTGGCTTTTAGAAAGAGTTATTTATGGTGGTTTTGACAACATATTGGCTTAGTCCCAGACATTCAGCTGAAGACTATTAAATGTCTCAATTGTTCTCAAGCTGGTAATGCACTCACCTTAAATGTCATGGTGTCCATACCACCTTGGAGGAATTTGTTGCTCTGGTGGTGCTCTCCTTTCCCTGCCTGTTGCTGGTGGCTGCTTTCTCTGCTGCAAGGACTGATCCAGGACGACACAACAGTTCTGTACTAGAGGTAGCCTGAAATCTAACCAGCTGTTCTGGTTAGTGTGGGATTTGGGTAGAAGGCTGGGCATCTCTTGCAGGAAAGCAGGGCTGATAGAGCTCGTTGCAGGAGCAGACTGATCATGCCTGTCTAAAATGGCATAATGAAACTTGCTGTTTGTACGGGGAAGGAGTGATGACCAGCTATTCTGCCATTCACTCTTCTCTCTCCTGACCCTCACTGGAAGTCAAACTTTTGGGCAGAAAGCAGTGTAGCTGTCTGCATTAACCGACTACTACACCCAACCTGTAAGAAGGGACCCATCTGATGAGGGCAGTAGTTGGGGATGTGCTGGCAGAGAGGTGGCCTCTTAGAAAAAAGTAATCAAATGCTTACTACATCAAAATGACCACCTTCAGATGCACTTGGGAGCAGATGGGAAGCTGGTACAGTACCCAGAGGACAGGTGGGCTGTACTTATGCCAGCTTGCTCTTCTAAGCAGGTGAATTACTGTCTCTGGACTAACTGAGGCTCTCCAGGGGTCTTTGAGGTGTTCCACTGTTCCTCTTCTAGCGGGAAGGAAATGCAGCCATGCACACGCAGTGCAAAGCTGCATTAGAAGCTAGGCAGACAGCTGCCTGGTTTCAGCCTAGAGCTGGCTTGAACATATCAGTCTACTGTGCTTCCAGCTGAGCAGCTGAGCATAGAGGACTTGATGCTGCCAAGTTCTGAGAACCTCCTTGGTAGTGCTGTATATTTGTACTTCCTCTGTTGAGAGGTAAGGCAAGACCAGTGACGGGCTTGGAAAGGAAGGAGCTCCTGTTTATTAGCATGGCCTTGCTGTATAATTATTTGTGAACTGCCAAATTTAGGGCCTTATCCAAAATCCACTAGAACTGTAAGATTCTCTTGAGCATTTTAAAGTAGGTTTTTAGTTTTCCCTGTGCATGTGAAGTTTCCCTGGGGTAAAGCAGCAGTGGTTTTCCATGTTCCAGTGAGTGGCTACAGAGATGACCCTTTCTATATGCCAGGATAGCTTCAGCATGCAGTGGTCAGATGGCCTGGAAGTGTTAAATATAGCGCTGTCAGTGGTGAATTCAACCAAGATAAAGGGATACCTCATGGCCAAATCACTTTTTAGCTAAACCTACCCACTGCCTGGGAAATACATAAACTTTTGAGGCCAAGTGCTGGCTTCCGAACAAAATTTGTGCTCCAGAAGCTTGAAAAATGCCTGGCCACCGTCTTTCATTAGTAATGGAGGCATAATCCCTTCCTGTTTACACCATGCTGAGAGACATATGCTCAGTTCAGTAGCCCTGTGAATGAGGATGGGAGACTTAGAGGGTGAAGAGAGATTTCTGTTTTCTTCTTCTAACACTTCTCCCCCAAAGAACCATCAAACAGATTGAAATTATGTGAGAGAGAAAGAGGGATGGATCCACAGAGATGAGCTGGCTCTCTTTACAGGCTATGCTGTAGACTGGGGTTTGTTCTGGAAGGAGGAAAGCTAAATGTCCCCACCCACCTGTCACATTCAGAACTACAGGGACAATTACTGGCATGCTATTTCCCCCAAAGATTAATGACATCTGGAAATAAAGGACACCCTGTTACATCAGTTCATAAAAAGGTAGCACTAAAGATCTTTAAAACCATTAACCAGACACACTGGTAAGTTGTTGGAGATATTTTCCTTGCTTGGCTGCCAATAATCCTCTTAAACTCACATGGTAGCCCTTGAGAACAGACTTGATATGTTGATCTGTTCTTGGCTCAGGCACAGTTAATACCTTCTCTTCTTGGTGGTCATTGTGAAGGCCCAGTGCATCATCTGCATGACCAGTGATGTGTATGGAAGGAACTTAGGTTCAAAAAGTGGTGCAAATGAGGGAATTCTTTTTCCAGGGACTTAAGATAAACTATCATCCCGGGTCTTCTGTTTTTTCTGGCTGAATCAATAGAGTCAGTAACTTCTCCACTTTCGAAAGAAAGAGTTAAACTTCGCCTACATATAATCTCTTTGATATCTGTCTCTATTTTCCTCAGAACAACCTTAAAACCGAGGAATAAATTCAGTCCATAGCATGGGGAGCTTCTTATGGTTTCACCCTGTGCTACGCTTGCTAAGCATTTGCTAGAGAAGTAAGTAGGAACTTTAATCAGTGCCTTCCCATTCTTACAGAGAGCAGGATGGATAAGGGGTCACTGAGTCTGCAGTCTGTCACAGCCACCACGTCTACCTCACCTTGAAACAGACTGTCATCCACTTGGAGACACAGGAAAAGTAAAATGAAGCAGAGAGAAAGCTCAGCTGGGCAAAGAACTGGCATAGCCCGTTCTTCTCTTGCCCTTCCTCAGTCCCAGCTGAGAGCCAACAGATAATACCCATTTGCTGACCACCACTAGTTTCCCCATCTCCTTCTCTCCTTCCACTCTTCTGGTCCAATACTTTCTTAATTTTCTTGTATAGAAATTAACTTGGACAGTGTCTGAAGACAAGGGAGCACACCTCATTCTCGAAGGCAACCTCCTTCATTATTGTGGGGTGGTTTCCTTTAAATCTGTGCTGGAGTATAGTGGAAGATCTGTCCGTGGCCAGACTCCAAGACCAAGTCCCTGGTGAATGCAGACAGACAGAGAATGAAAGGACAGAATAAGAGAAAGAGAAAAGAAGGAAAAGGGAGGCACTGTGACCCCTGCGCCAAAGCCTTGTGAGCATGGCAGAGACTTCTGTGTGTTTGTGTGGAACGGGGGCTGTTTAGATAAACAGATGGCAACAAATGGCATAAAATTATATACCCATAATGTCAGTTCATAACATTTTGTTCGACATACTTGATTTAATCGCTTAGCTGACGATTTTGCTTTTGGGCCCATATGGTGGCAAATGGCAAATGAACCCTCTTTACACAGCAACTCCAATCTGGCACTTTTATCACCGAGACTTAGGGAAGAATCCGGGAGGAGAGAGATGCAGATGGAAAATGAATGAGCAAGCAGGGTGGGGTGCATGTGTGGGAAGAGGAGGTTTTGAAGGTGCGGCCAGGGGAGTGTGCTTAGGAGATGGAATTGGGGGGGTTGAAGTGGGGAAGGGAAGGCTGAGGCAAAAGGAATCAGAGTGTGCTATTTTTGTGAGCATTTCAGAGGTGAAACAGGGAATTTCCTAGCAAGGAGAATTTGAGCAAAAAAACTGTGGAGAGAAAATACATTAAAAAATAAGGGGAATGGTGCTAAGGGGAAGGGAGAGATGGGATGCCAGTAATAGGCAAGGTGGAGATAGTAGCAGGTTTTTAGGAAGTACATTCAAGTCTAATTTACAAACATAGGGGGAAAAGTATGGAACCAAGAGAACAGGTTGTTTGATGGGATTCTTCAAAGGGCCTGGGAACAAAGTAATGGAAAATGTACCAGATGAATCTGGGTTCTCCTGTGCTATTACCGGTGAGGTTCTCCTGAGAAAAGGGGTACCTTGAGAAGGGCAACGTGAAGATGATGACCAAGTTCGTATGGCAGATGACTTTATTGTCACCTGTCATGACAACAACCCAGCCAGCAACTAAGTACCACACAGCCGCTTGTTCACTCCCCCCACATCGGGATGGGGGAGACAGTCAAAAGAGTAAAAGTGAGAAAACTCCTGGGCTGGGATAAAGACAGTTTAATAGGTAAAACAAAAGCTGCACATGCAAGCAAAGCAAAATAAGGAATTCATTCACCACTTCTCGTTCAGCCACCTCCAGGAAAGCAGGGCTCCATTACGCCTAATGGTTACTTGGACCTTGGGAAGACAAATGCCATCACTGAGAACGTCCCGCCCTTCCTTCTTCCCCCAGGGTTTATATGCTGAGCATGACACCATATGGTATGGAAAATCCCTTTGGTCAGGTGTCCTGGCTGTGTCCCTTTGAAACTTCTTGTGCACCCCCAGCCTCCTCGCTGGTGGGGTGGGGTGAGAGGCAGAAAAGACCTTGACTTTGTGTCAGCACTGCTCAGCAGTAACTAAAATGCCCCTGTGTTATCAACGCTGTTTTCAGCACAAATCCAGAACATAGCCCCATACTACCTACTATGAAGAAAATTAACTATCCCAGCTAAAACTGGTACATCACCAAAATTGTGGTAGCTTCTGGCAGGACAGTCCAGCTGTGAAATTGCTTTTCACAACCTAGCTTTTCCTAAAGTTGGAAGGAGGCTGGACCTTTACTTTAGATGTTTTTTCAGCTAGAGTGTGATCTTTCCACAATGTTGAGGACCCTAAATTTGCCTGGGTGTCAGTAAGCAGGGCAGTTTCCCTAGGCACATCCAGCATACCTCCATGGACCAATTCTGTGGTGGGGATCTTCCTTGGTGTGGGCCAAGGTGAGCATCAAAGAGGCAGCTTCCAGAGGATGCTACCTCAGTGACTTGGACATGGTCTGCAACAGGGTAGAGGTGATATGATATGGTAGTGCCATACTGAGGCCACATCTAAGCCTGGCAAGACTGAGAAGTTAGTAGAAGTCATAAGGAGCTGGACATGTAGTTTTTGACAAGACATTTCTCCTAACACAACATCAGCATCCTCATCACTTATAGTTCAGTAAAAATCCACTCACCAAAATCCTCAGTGAGTCCAAAGAATTGGTCAGTGAGTCTGGGGAAATGTATTTCCTGTGATTCTGAGAAGTATATAGCTAGTGAAATGTTATCATGACAAGACACACTGTCTCAGCATAATGATACTAGGCAAAAGTCAGAATATCACAAAGAAATTTATCATAATTTAGGCAAGCTTTCCCCAACACCTCTTCCTCTTCCGGGTCTGCTTTTATCGTATTCTTTTCTCTGTACTGTTCCACAGGCTCTGCTTTTATTGTATTCTTTTCTCTGTGCTGTTCCATAGGGGAATGTCAGGCTGGTTCCTCTCATCTCACTGTGTTGATCAATCCAACAGTTGATGTGAATCTGATTTGCACCATACTCAGGATGGTGAAGTGCTAGCTACTGGGGAATTTATAGCTCTTTTATGGGGAAGTTGGATCCCTCTAACCTACTGTTGTATACCTCTAATTACTGGAAGATTCAGCTACAGAAACTGAACTAGGTCCAAGTTTCCTCCAGAATGTCCTGTGCATGTCTCTGGGCATACTGTTTCACTGTTTCTCCTGAATATTACTTCATGCAGCTGTGGCTGGGACCTCCCCACTGTGCAACTACTTACTTTGTGTCCAGCAGTGCTTAGTTAAAGACTGTTTGTTTGATTGAAGCTTATTGTAGTTAAGTCTAGATGTCACTCAGGTCTATCAAAAGTTTGGGGTGACTCCAATATTTGTGGTACATACAAACAGTCCCTTTCTGACAGAAAGTACTGCTGCCACTTCTTCCCAGTTTTTCTTCTTTCTTCTCCTGCACAATTTAAGCTGCCTCCCAAATAATGCAGCCCAGTAGGCAACCATGTGGTAACAGCTGACTCTGCACTGTGGTGTTCCCAGCCTTACGATCCCACTGACTGGTGATGAGGGGTTCTAGGTAGGTCCCCGGGTTTGCTGCCAGAATCCACACTGGAGGCTTATGGGCTTCCAGGCTAAATGTTGGGGGTTGGTCCCCCCACCCACCCTCCCTCCCTATCCATAGCTTGTATGAATTCAATTTCAAAGTCTCTGCTTCATGAAACTAGTTTGACACAGCTCCCTCCTCCACCTCCTCCCCCATTCACACCCCTCAGGCTCTTTACAACTAAACAGTTTGTCCTTTTTTCGACGTTTGGGAGAATCTGGGAATGTAAGTGCTCCAATAACTCATGTCTGAGCTCTCATTTACCCCCTGCCGGCATGGGGATGCTGCGCACCAGCCTCTCAGAATGCCAAATGAGTCATGGCTGCCGCCTTGTCCCCCGCGCTCCCTGAGGCCAGCGAGCGGGACCCTCGCTCTCGGCTGGGGCTGCTCGGAAGGAGCCAGCTGGGCATCCTCGCCCGCTCCTGAGCGTTACAGCTGTGGCAATCCACTGGAACTGGGAGGTGCTGTGTGCAGGACAGGTGTCTCCCCTGCTCTGGCTTTTTGGATATAGCGAGCAGAGGGAGAAGGTTAGGCACCAGAGCTTAAGGAAGAAGAGTTCTGTAGCTTGGACCACAAGGGGTGGCTTTGGCTTCATGCAGGGAAATTTGGTTTTTCACTTTGGCTCTGCCACTGGTGTGTCACATTGTCTTGGCTCAGTCACTTAGCTTCTGCCTGTCTCAGTTTCTCACCTTGTCTGAAGGACAGAAAGGCATTTTCCCACCATCCCCACACAGCTGCAAGGTTCACACTGAGAACTGGTGCAAAATGTTTTGAGAATCTTGTTTTGAGCAGCACAGATTGTGATGAAAACTGGGATGAGAAAAGGGATCATCAATTCCAGCCTTCGTAAAAGCAGGGATGTATCTCAAGCTCTGGGCTTTGCAGCTGATGGGCTGGATATCTCCCAAACATCCTTTGAAAACAGCTGAGGATGATTTAGGGTTCAACTCCGGCCATTGTGGGGCCTGTTTCTAAGCTGCAGGAAAAGTCTGGAAAGTTGTGGTGGGTTTTCCCTAACACCCTCTCTCTCCTCTGGCTCTGACTATGTCAGTTTGTTTTAATTTGCAATTCATCTGCTGTCCCTTATCTTTGATTCTGTTTTTCTGCAGTGTAGTTGTCTCCCCTTCATCATTCTCTGAGGACTCTGGTGTGTCCCCCCAGGATGTTTTTTTCAATGTAACTGGCACAGGTTTCGTTACCCACCCAGCTCATGAGGCTCTGTATGTCGGTGTAAGGGGTGCTACTCCCATTTTACAGAAAGGAGCACAGCACAAAGTGGTCTGGAGCATCTGATACACAGTTCTCACTCGAGTGAAGCTAGAAGCTCGTGGTGGTGTTACCAGTAGGTGGGTTATCTGCTGTAAGGTACCTGAATGCCAGGCTGTTTTCCTTAGTCACCCTGTGCTTGGCCTGGCTGCTTGGCTAGGTCGGACACCTAACCCTGACCTGCGATGGAAAGGGATCGTGCAGGCTGTAGGCGCTGACTCTTTACTTTACATTTTTCTATTGCCGTGAGTGGGTGGATCCTGATCTGTCCCGGCCAGGTTGCGCGTCTTGCAGCCGCCCTCCCCGCGGGGCTGGCGCGGCGGCCGCCCGCAGCCCTCGAAGTGCTGTCCGGGATGTCCCGGAGAGCAGCGTGAGGGGAAGCGGGGGCTGCCGGAGCCGCGGTGAAGCCGGCTCTCCCCGCCCTTCTCCCGGGATTACCTCGAGAGCGCGGAGGTGCCCAGCGAGGCGGGCACCAGCCCGGCCCGCAGCGCTGCCGCCCCCGGCGCCTCCCGCCGGCTCCGCCGCGGCGTCGCGCCCCGTCTCCTTCCCCCTTTCCCGCTCCCTGCCTGTGGCCCTGGCAGGCGGCGGGAAGCGCGGAGGATGAGAGCAGGTCCCTGGTGTCTCCTTTAGCTGCCGTTGCAGTTAAATTAGAACAGAGACCTGCAAATAAAGCACCCCCCCTCCCCCGGCCCCCCTCCCCGCTGCCAGAAGCTCTGCATTTCACTCAAGTGCCCACCGGGGAATTTGCCCATTTACTCTTGTTATTTGCATGATAAAGGCTGTTCTGCTGCCTTTTCTGCAGCCTGCCTTAAAAAGGCAGGAAAGTTGGAGCAGGCAGGCGGGCAGGGGAGCCAGAGGGGTCAGGGAATCCAGCAGCGAGCCCTCCTCCCCCGGCCGAGCCGCCGGGGGTGCCGCGCCAGCCGCCCCGCCGCTCGGCTCCCGGCGCGGAGGAGGGAGGAAGGCTCGCCCCAGCTCGGCGTTTCGTTTTCCAGTTTTGTTCTCATTAGCGGCTCTGCATTCCCTTCGCTCCTCACAAAGAGGCTTATTCTGGCACGGAAATGTGCCCTCTGGGATTTACGGAGAAAGAAAGAGAAAGGGAGGGGAAAGAGGGAGAGACAACGAGAGAGAATAGGCGCTGATCCTGGGCTGCATCCAAGCTGCCATAGCTGACACTCAGGATGGGAGTGCAAAGGTATCTATAAACCTTTCTGGTTGCAGCCCCCCACCTCGGTCCTGGATTAATCACCTGGAGCAGCCTCGGGGTTTCTCTGGCTTTGGCCTGGCTTCCTCTGCCTAGAGCTAGTGTGGGCAATTTTGGTTCAGTGTAATTTCCTTGAAATAAGCTGATGTGGAAATATTCTGCAGTGATAGGACACTTTCAGTCCAGTTTTCACTCTGGTTATGATTTAGATTAAGAGCCTCATGTCCCCTCTGCCTAAGGAAAATTTACCTAAATGTAAAAATGACTTTTTTTTTTTTTTTTTTTTTCCAACACCAACTGGATGTTTCCAATATGGTGGGGGAGGGAGGGAAGGAGGGATATGGGGGAACCCTGAAAGTCACATTCAAAAGGTTATGTTTTCATTCCTGTGCAGAAGAAACACGAATTTTGAGACCTAGAAAGCAGTCAGGAATTTATTATTTGACAAGCTCAATTTAATGTCCCCAAGTGGTACTTTGCTAGGCATAGGTGGTTGGTGTTCAGCAGTGTCCTGTTCACATGTTTCCTGGCCTGGTGAGGCTCCTTGTGCTATTGATGAGGAAATAGGTGACCACACAGGAGCTGCAGTAGTGATGCTCTACCTCCTGGGCATTCACATTTGCCATGGGAATCCTCTGTTTGACTGCTAAGCCGGCATTGCATGTACTTTGCAGTTGTGGAGCTATCTGTACCCAGGCCCAGGTTATGTACCACAGTGCAGCTGCGTCTGTAATAGTCTTGTCTCCCTCAAATATCTTGATGCAGCTAACGTGTATAGTAACCTTGCTGTCAGCAAGTAGAACCAAAGCCCCAGCACTCCAGCCTCTGAAACACTCCAGCTGTGTTGGCTAGAGCTGATCTCAGCCTGCTCCCACAGCCTGCAGAGTTTGGGGGCTCAGCCTTTGTAAGCAACAGCAGGATAGAGGGGGTAAGGGAAAAATGCCCTGAGAGAGTGGAAGTTTTTTCTCTTGTCTTGGACATTGAGCTGTGTCACATGGTCTTTTTTTTTTTTTTTCCCCTATTTTTTAAGTGTCTTTGTTGTGTGTGGTGCACACAGTATGTGAGGGTAAAGAACTGGTGAAAGTTTAAGTAGGCACAAGCAGCAGTGGTGGGTACTCTACCAGTGCCCCAGCTGTGGTTTCATGAAGAGCCAGTAACAAAAGCTTGGATGCCATCCCACTTTGTGCTCCCCAAGCCTGGATGGAGTATTACTTGATGAGGGAGAGCGTACGGGATGGGATGTAGGACCTGTTATGACTGCTATTGGACTGGCAGGGTGTGCAAGAGAAGAGGGTATTTGGAGTCCTGACATTCAGATGCAGTAAGACCTCTGCAAAGATGCTAAGCAGTAAATTTTCGCTTCTGTCCTTCTTTTCTCATGATGTTCCTTTTTCCCAGTGCACATATCAGAGAGAAACCAACTGCCCCAGAGTGACAGGCCACAACCCTCTGAGGATTTCTGATCTGTACACAGGCTCTTTTTTTAATAGACTTATACTTCATTTGGACTCAAAAGCCTATTGAAGAGGCCCCAAGGGCTGGCCAGCCAAGTACATCCCAAACCAGTGTTGTCTGCTGTTCTTTTCTTTAAGCAGATTTAAAGAGGCAGGTGCAGAGGCCATGTGTGTGTATATCTGCCCTCTGGACCTCAGCTGGAATTCTCCACTGAAGAAGGAGTCACTGGATCTCTAGGTTTTGCACATTAACAATAACAATGTTGGTGGAAAAAAAAAAAAAAAAAGAATTGTATTGTGGTGCATTGCAGCCTCCTAAAAATTCTTGGAAATGTCTGGAGGTGGGTTCCAAAATAATGCTTTTACTGAATGTGGGTGTCCTTGGTAGATCTGGAGAGATTTAGTAATACAGAACTTCAGGAGCATAATTTGGTCAGTGTTTCTACAGTTCCCAACAGACCACACTCTGCATCCACAGTGGGCTTGAGAACCAGGATGCTGCTGGTGTGTGGTCATGCTAGAACATGGAGTGAGACAATGCTATTACAGAGCCTGGCCCTGCTGCAGTTCCTGGCTGCTGCTCAGGATGGGTTCCAGAAACAAAACTCGACAAGCTTGCATTAAATTAGGGAAGCAGGTTTCTGCAAGCATGTGGCAGGCTGCACAGCCAGGATTCTGGCATCCTAAGTGGGTTCTGGAGCCAGCAGTCTTGGAGCTAGTGGCAGCTACTGGCTAGCACTTGGGAAGGGTTCCAGAATGAGGACTTAGTGGCATCCTATTTTTTTCAGACTCTTGATCAACAAGTTCAGAAGGTCTGTACTCATATCTGAACTCCTCTGTCTCTGAGACACCTTTTGCATTTTCGACATGGGTAATGATACCAATCCCATCCTCTCTTGTCTACAAGGAATCACATCTGCAGCCCTGTTGTTTGTGTCACTGCTTCCCAGCTGCAGAGCTGTGAAGCTCCTGTCAGTCTGGAAACTTCTGTGTTCATTGTCGTTAGCAATATCTCTGGTCCTCAGGTTTGGTTTTCTGGTGTGTTGACACCATTGCTGCATCTGAGAATAAGCATTCCTTCTGAGGTTTGTAACTTATTTTTTGATGGTACTTGCGGCACTGTTGACTTAATGGAGGCATTCAGTTTACCAAACAGTTCTTGACTAGCAGGCTTCTGGGAGTCCTGTCAGTCTCTTCTGATGGCTTTCATCTTGTACTATTTGTAGACTAAAATTCATTTGAGATTGCTAAGCAGGGGCTTTACTCGCTCTGGAGTGGCATGATTTACTTACCTCTCTTGGTGTCAAGAATGAAGAAGACTTGGACATACAGAGAGCTTGGCTGTGACTGCTTGCTGCATCTGAAAGGCACTGGTAAAGATGACAGAGGGAGGGATATGGTGGGCATGTTCAGTAATACCTCTGGACGGACTCGAGCGGTCTGGCTGAGGAAGGCATTGCTGAGCGTATCAAGCAGGTATGTCTGGCTAGTGACATCCAGAAAGATGGAATCAGAATGCAGGGACTAAAACTATGTAACTCCTGCCATCTCCCACTGTGTGTTGGGCATCAACGGCAGGTTAGCTGTGGCCAAGATGCTGTCTTCAGGTAAGGAGAAGCAATTCTCTACTTGAGTACAGACTTCCTGCGTGATTCTGAGAAAACCACTTAAGTCAGGGTTTGTCTCACCTTGCTTTAAATGCCTAGGAGTCATCTAATTCTAGGATACTTACCTACCATAGATAGAGTAAGTTACCATCTAGATGTGTTTATGCTCTTTCCATTGTCTGTAGAGGGGGGGGCTATATAGATGAGACAATGGTTAGTTTTTATATGGCAGAAACCTGATGAGTCCCTTTGAGCCTTAGTTCTTCATATGTAAAGTGGAAATAGCCATGTTGGGTAGTGAGGTAACTGCAGGGTTAAACAGTTGAAGGGTGTAACATGACAATGTTCTGCATTGGTGGAAGAGGCAGGAGAGGAGCAGAGGGAGATATCGATGGAGTAGTTTACCTGCCAGCATGCTGAGGTCTTCTGGCATTTGGCCGTACACAAGTGGAAAGGTGTTTAGATTATTCTGATAAGTTTCACAAAATCTTTTTAATGTTATTTTCTTACAAAGCCAAGTTCATGTTGCTTAAGTTACATTATCCCTGGGTATCTGATAGCTTTTCCTGAATGATGGACAGACAAAGAAGAATAAAGTATTTTTATCATCTCCTTGAGAAACAGCATCATAGATAGCTCAGCTGCTGCTTTATTAGAGGCCTCTGGACTATTCTTTCACTTTTTCAGGTTTCCTCCTCAAGTTTTCACTGCCCAGATATAACCATTCTGAGCTTCTGTTCTCTGTTTTTACCTGTTCAGATGGAAAATGTAAAAAAAGTAGAATGAAACAAGATTGAAAGCACTTCTAAGAGTCTCTTCCTCACTGCATTAAGATGCTGAAGGTTACGCAAGAGGTGTTTACACTGAAGAAATTCTTTGCAAGCCCTCTGAAGCAAGTGTTCTGCTTTTTATTACTGGTTTGAATTGAGATTGATTTTCCTGGGATTCCTGGTCTACCCCTTGGGACCAGCTCCAAAAACCCTGAGGCTCAAATGAAAATGGAAGGTGCTAATTAAAAGCACCATTTATCTCTCTTTGAAAATAGACCCCAAGAGTACGTGGGGATTGGCGAGGGGCACTCCTGGATATAAGCTGCTCTCCTGCTTGATGTTGCAGGTGTTCAATGCCAACAGGGATGTTAAGAGCTGTATCTCAGTTGCAGAGATATGTAAAATATTAGCTGTGAGCTCCAGTTCTGTCCCAGCTCGGCCAGAGATTTGGGGCCTGAAGCACATATGACCTTTGGCCTCTGTTAGACAGGAATTGCAAGTACTGTCTGTGGGTGTATCCAGGAGATGAGTGCATGTGGAGTTACATGTTGCCCACTGTGCCTGATGTATAGAATGTCAAAGTTGAACTGGGTGCTTTTAGCCCTGAAAGTTTTGAATTAATTTTCTAGGGTATTGGCCAAACAGGGCTGTCACACTCTGACACCTTAGAACTGAGACTGGATCTGGCTGTCTGCCTTGTTCTCCCTTTCTGTCCCCCACCCCAACAAACCTTGGAGTAAGTTGGTTTGGCACACAGTGAGAAGAGGAGATGGAGCAGCCAGGGACTGATAATGGAGAAATGATCCAAAATCTTCTCCTCCTTTGAACTGAACTGAGTGCAACCAAAATGGTCAGTTCACTTATTCTCCCATCAAGTAGGCCTGATCCAAACCACTGATCAGGATTATGCTGCTATCACTGCACAAAGAACATAGATCCTGGGCTGTATTAACTCCTCATTAGTAACAGGACTAGGAAGTCTGCTATGTGCTGCAGAAGAAGTGCAGGAAATTGTTACAAATAGGAACAAGAAGCCAATGTTACATTTACTTTGCTTACTCTAATTCACATTCTAGATACCTAATATTAATAGGTAAGGGATTAGTTAAAAGGTTTAAAGCAAGAAAGCCTATTTGTAGCCATTTAATGGGATATTAAAAGTGGACTCTGAAAGATGATATAAGAATCCCCCAGGAAACCAGAAGGGATCTCCATGCTTACACACCTTTAGCTTCATGGATATTCCCAGTCTGACCACAGACGACTGGAGTCGTTTGGATGAAGTGCTTCCATCTCATGGTTATTCTCCAGGCTGTTATCCCTACCATGCCACTTCCAACAGTCAGGATATCCTCATGGTGCTGAGTTTGTTCTTAGTGCTGCCTCTTTGCTCTCTTTACATGGTACCTAGAAAAGATCTGGATCATATTTTTGCATCCAGAACTTAAAAATTCTGTCTTTGTGAGGTTCTCCACCCATTTAAAAGGGTTCAGAGAAAGTATTATACATTAAAGGGGAAATATCATCCCTGATCTCCTGTTGCCTGCTTCTTACTGTGGGTGGCTAAATGCCTTCTGGAACTGGGGATGGTATAGGGAGTCTTTTGCATCTTGTCACTGGAAGCTAATGCCAGTGAACAAAAGTTCCCAATTTCTGCATCCTAACTGGTGAAATGCAAGAACTAGAGAGCTGGAAGCTGAGTGTAGTTTTTGACTTGTAAACACGAGAAAACTAACACTTTTACTAACAGCAATAGAGGACAGACTAGGATGTGGATGAGACAGTGAGACCGAAGGTCACTGTTGCTTTCCAGATCTGGGAGAGACTATATTCTCTGTTCTTAAACTGCAAACTGTTGGCTTTGACCAAAAAAACTCCGTGATGGCTGGCTTTGCTGCCTTTCCATGTATCTGTTGTTAGTGACACGGAGAGAGTGACAGCAGTTTGGTTTTCATGGTGTCTCAGCAGCCAAAAGAAACGAGCATCCTTTTGCCATTGCAGGGAGAACCTTTGCCCTAGACACTTGGCAAGCTGGTCAGAGGGGAAGTGACACAAAGTCCCTGGTATCTATCACGGGATTAATGTTGGTAGTCTCTCTCTCAAATATAAATGGCACCCTGCAAGTGAAACTGCGATGCCATATGCCTGCTGTTGATTTCTGAGCTATACCCACCACTCTGGAATGCTGGTGCCTGTGTTTTCCACGTCTCCGCTGGCAGTGTCTGTGGTGTACCCTCTACTAGCCCCACTGCTGCCAGGTTGATGTTTTCCCAGAATAAGGACGTGTTCTCTAGTAGTTTTAGTAAGAGACACTTGACTTTCTGGCTCACTGTCAGATTTTCATACTAGTCACCTTGTTTTATGCTGTTTATTTTCCCTACTAGAGAAGCCGGGATAAAGTTATTATTACTCTGGTTGCAAAGCTTTTTCTTGTCCTGTGGCAGAAGGGGCCTTCCAAGACCCCCAGGGAGAGACAAACACTGGATGCAGGAAACGTACCACAGGGCCACTAACAGCCCAGATGACGGGGGCAGCATCCAGGAGACTTCCCTGGCTCATCCCAGCCAGGAGACACAGGTGGCACCTCGGTAAACATTTCACAGCAACTTGGCATGGAGCAACACAGGCGAGCGCTTGACTTGGGTGCGCTCCCCACTGCCTGTGTCCGAGTCCCTCGTGCAGCATCTTTGGCTGTCAGAAAGCAGACCTGGGCAGCATCGAGCAGCCAGGCGGGAGGTGGCGAGGGCAGGAGGAGATGGGCGCACGTGGAGCGCCCGTGGGGCTGCCAGGCACCTCTCATTAGAATGCATTTGTTCCACAATATTACAGCCGGCTGGTTCATCTCTCAGTCTCTTTCTTTGCAAGGCTGTTGCTTACAGAAGGTAGAGGCAGGGACTTGGGCTGGGTCCAAACTCTGGTGCAGCTCTGCCTCTCCTCGCCTCGGTCTCTCGCTGTGCGCAGAGCCGGGCCTCCTGCTGTGCCCTCGCCAGCTTTTACAGCCGCCCTGCCTGTCAGAACAAATGGTACGGCTCAGAAAATAAACTCATCTCATTTGTATGACAACACGGCCCCTCCGGTTAGAATGCTGCACCATTGCTTTTAACAAGGCTTTAAGCTGTTCAGTTCAGAGAGTGTTACAGCCCCTGGTTTATTGAAATACAAACCTTCTCCTGCTCAGTCATCCCAGGCGCGTTCCCTAATGCCTAACCAAGACTCTGATGCCCCCGGTGCCCTGGCTAAGGCTGCCCAAGCTGAATGATGTCACTCCTGTTTCTCCGTCACAGTCCTGGGTCCTGCATCCCATGTCCTGCTTCCTACAGTGGAGAAAGAAAGGATGAAAAAAGACCTTTATTGCTAGATAGTGGAAGCAGCTGTGAATTTCTTGCTGTGCTACATTGTGCCTTCGTCAGTCTGTGTGCAGGGCAGTATATGGATATGGCCCTGGATGTGTATGTGTGTGTGAACGCAGGTACTCCCATTTCTGTGTCTCTCCCATTCTGTGAGAGTCTGTACGTGTGCATGAGGGTTGAGTTTGTGTGTTCCTGTTTGCATGTGTATCCATCTGTCTTCAGCTTTGTGTGTTCCTATCTTGTTTCTGTGTGTTTGATTTGTTGGATTTTAAGTATGCTTCTGTCTGTGCCTGTCTTTATGCAGCCAATGATTGTGTGTATTTATGCCTCTCAGTTGTGTATGTGTATTCCAGTGAGCATGCTTTCATATGTCTCTTGCTTACCAGTACTGAAGGGTGTGCAAAGGTCTCATTATGTTGCACATTTCCCCTTAGTGTGACACATTCCAGCAGTTCATAAGCAGGTGATTGACTGTGCCTGTTTCTTCTATGCTGCTTGGAGCAGAGTGGCCCAAGAAGAAGCCCTGGAGTTTTAGGTGAACCTAAAGGGTGCCTTGTTAATAAGGATGGAAAAAATTACAAGGAGAGGGAAAATAAACATTCAGTATACACCTGGTGACATGCAGCTCTTTGTAAAGCACACCATATGTTTCTTCCAATGATAAACAGAGGATCTGATCCTCCACTATCAAAGTCATTAGTTGCTTTTCTAGGGAAAATAGGTGCAGAATCACATACATAGAACACGAGTAACTGTGCGTCAGATAGAGATGCATGAATGTGCTTATAGATGGATCTATTATTCTCCTCTGTCAGCAGACTCACTACAGAATACCTATTTACGATTCTTCTCTGTCATTCCACACCCTATTTAACTTGTGCTGGACCAAATGTGTAACTATTCCATCTTCTTGTTAGTGCAAGTACTTTAGAATCAAGACACCTGAATCCTTACTTTGCCACTGGTTTCTTATGTGACCTTGACAAATTATTTTGTGTTTATGCCTCCCTCATTTGCAGGAAGGGAAGCTGATGGTGGGTTACCTTTCAGAGATGCCAGAGGGCTGGTATTGTTAACGTATTTTGAGATCCCTGGATTAAAGTGGTACTGGCAATCACAAAGTATTGATTCAATATTAACACTGCTGATAACCAAACATTCAATTCATCCTTAAGCATGTGAAGAATTTCCCTTAGAGTGTCTCTGTGAATGTTAAAAGCAAAATACTGGCTGTCAGTAAAGCATGGGTTCTGATAGTAGGACCCGACTGAAAAGGTCTGCTTTCTTGATTGGATAATAGGCAGCGGCTGCAGCTCTGCCTGTTGAGTTGGGCTCTGTGAACCCAAGCCTCTGTCCCCATTTGCTTGGCATAGGGTCAGAGGCTCTCTCTGTGTATCTTCTAATGCCCGCAAGCAGGGATCTGCACGGCGGAGAGCGAGCACTAATGGAGTGCACAGCCATTTGTTAGCTAAGGGCTTGGGGTTTGCAGAGCTGCGTACATTCCTGCTGACGAGTGCATAGACAGAGGAGTAAACAACGGCCGCCAGATTTACTGCTGCAGCAAAAATAAACCATTTGTTAAAGAGAGGATAACACAGGGATGCCAACAGCTTGAGGCCATGCCACCTTGGGATGTGATCAGGTTAGAGCTCACAAACCAAGCAGGATGGGACAGAAGTTCTACTGGGATTTGACTTGGAGTCGGTTCAGAAATGCTACCTCTAGGGCTGCCGAGGAAAGTGCTGAGGAGTCAACAGGGGGTACACAGAATATTTCTTTATACAATGTTAAGAGGTCATGGCAAATACCAGACTAGGTAGAAAAACAGTACTAGTCTAAGCTCTAAAGCATTTCTGTCCTATAAATCAGCAGCTCCCAATTACAATGCCAAAAGAAGGCTCTTTTCAGGATACACTAAAGAAGGTCTCAAGGCTTTGCTGGGCATTCTACACTGTTTTGAGAGTACTGTTCTCTGTGTATGGTGTAGCAGCATTGATCTGAGCATTTGTGGTAATTAAAAACCCCATGGCAAGTTTCATCAGGGACAGGTGACAGGTCAGTTAATTATTTTTAGGAAGCAAAATTTGCTTTTCAGTTCTGAACAGATTTGATATCTCTTCCTCTCCACAGAAAGTGAAGAGTAACAGCAAATTTATATTTTCTCAGGGGTGATATGATATTGCCATTAAAGGAATATATTTTCCTTTATATTTGGCCAACTTTCAGTGAATGGCAATATACAGAATACATTAATTACATGTTTGGTAAAAATTAGCAAGAATTAGTAGCTATTTAACCTGGAAAAAGGAAGCTGATTCTATGACAAAGGGGATGTGAATTGAACCTGAAGCACAGATTTTTAATAGCAGGAATAAGTCTGGAAAGTTGAAACATTGATAGAGATTTGCCTTGTGGGAAGTTAGATGCCAGTGTATAGCGAGGCATATCCTGAACTGAGGAGGCCAGTGCATTAGTTGTCTTGCCCTTACACATCTGTAATATTTTATATATAGTTAAAGTGATACGATACTCGACTCGTATGGGTCCTGGGAGACCCAACTTGAAATACATCACTTGTATGAGATTCATGCCTAGGCTGTATTGCCCATGCTAGGAACAGGGGGAGGATGATCCCACTTGCATGCTGATTTGTGACTGCATGTAGGGTACTTTGGTACCAAGAGGAACATGCTTGGAGGAAAGCAGAAAATAGACTAGTGTGTGCTGACACTTGAAAGAATAAGACAACGGAAAGATACATGCTAAGATCTGAGAGCGTCTTCCAACTCCCAACAGAAGGGAAGTGGTAAGGAGCAAACATCCAAATGCTGAGGGCTAAGTAGAAGTGGATTAAGGAGATGGAGTGCATGTCTGCCTATTTTCTATGGCTGTAACAATTAAGATCAATTAAGTGTCTAATGTGAAGCTGCTGTTTTGTTTGTCATATCAGAAATTTAACAAATTAACCCCAGAGCTAAAAATTGAAATTTCTGTAGCTGAAGCTGTTAGAAATGAATTTGGCTTTGATAGTCTTCATGGGCTGGGCACAGGGTAAACCTGAAAGCTAGTGGCAAGAAAGTTATGCTGAGAGCTTTTGTACAACTGCAGAGCAAACGCCATGGCATATTTTGCTCCGTGTAGCAGAATTTCCTCATGTTAAGCCCTTGGAGAGACTGACATGATGCACATACCCAGCTGTCTGCTATGTCCAAGGAAGCCATGTTTATCACTACAGCATCCCCCTTCTTCTATAGGCAACCTACCACCTCTACCAAAAACAAGAAGGAAAGAAAGCCTAAAAGGGTGAAGAAGGATTTTCATTATGAAGTTAATTAGCTTCTGAGCCAAGCTGCACCTTTTCAAGAGGAGGAATTAGAGGGATTTAATTGCTTTATCAGCCTTCTCTTTGATTTTCAGCAATCAGGCCGATTCCATTTAATTTAACTGCCACAGATGAGAAGAAAATTGATGCACTCACCTGCCTTGGAGCAGAAAGAGAGAGTGAGAAAGAAAAGTTGGAGAAATTGGCAAATATAGTGTCTGCAGATTAATGAAAACCAACAGCATTTGCTCACAATTGGAAATGATGTGCCTGCCCTGAGGTGTTTGGAGCTGTGCGTGTGCTGCTGTGCATGGTGATGTGAGACCCATCTTAATGGCAGAGAGCAGGGAAAAGGGGGTGGACCTGCCTGGGGGAAAGAGGGAAATATATCCGTGAGATGATCAGGGATCAATTAATGAATGGATGTGCGGGAGGGGTAGAGAAGGAAGGGGGAGGGAAGCGGCCAAAGCCTCATGCTAGTGTATAAGCAGGCAGAGGTCAATGTGCTGAGTGGACTTGGTGTGGTATCTATGGGCTGTATCCTGCACTTGCTAGGCAAGAGGATTGGTTCATGTTACTGGTAACTGATGGTCTGTTTGTTTTGCTGAGGTACAGGGGCGAGGTTAGGAACTGCAGCACAGGCTTTTGGTATGTCGCACGCCTTTGCTGAGATGCTTTTCCTTCTGTTAGAATGAGATTTGCTGTTGCTTCCTTCAGTGTTCTTAGAGATACTTAATGCAGAGGTGAAGGAGACACAAAAACAATGTATTGAAGAGGAAGAAGGAAATTAAAGTGGTGGGAATAGCAGATGATGATCCATGCAGATTCACAAGGAGAAAGTGGAGCGGGAGGGAGCTGAGATCCATAGAACTGGGATCCACATGATGAGAGCTGACTTTCTCCAGCTGAGGTGTGCCCTTGCAGAAGGTCTGATGGGTTTTAGTCTGTTAAACAAGTCACTTGCAGCCATCTGTAGCCACAATAGCAGTCTGGGAAAGTTGTGTGGTTCTCACCCCTCACGTTTCGAAAATGAGGACTCCTGAAGGTGTCTAGAGACAATCCTTCAAATTATGGACTTGAGTAATTTTTGAAAATCATGGCCCCAAATTATGTGACTGTATTGGAAAGCCTGATTTTCAATGGGAGGGTACTTGGATTCCACATCCCATTGCTTTGGGAGTACACAAACTAGTTTCTTCATCCTTGCTGGCCCTCTGAAGGAGGCTGTTCCCTCACTTAAACAATGTCACAGAGGTCTTGGTTGGGAAATGTTGTGTCCTTTCAGTCTGTGCAGCAAAGGTGACAGTTCCTACCAGGTCTTCGGCCAAGTCTTCATTTGAGGGAAGATGGTAAGAGTGGGTGAACAAAAAGCATTCAGGAAGATGGCATTGTAATTTAGTTGTATCTCCTCAAAAAATCAGGAGAATTGTTTGGTTTTAATACAGTGTTTTCCACTAGAGAATACTGTTTAACTGAAAACAGAAACTTATCACTGAAACGTAATTTTCACTGAGATTTTGTTTTACAAAAGTTTTTGACAGAAGCCTCTCAGTACCATTGTCACCTTCCATTTCCTTCAAAAGCAAAAGGTTTTTCTCACTTCCAAATACTGTTCAAAAATGTGTTTGATTCTATAATATTCAGAAGGTTCTTTAAACAAGAATGTTAAAATATATATTTATTTTATTTTATTGGAATAAAATATTTGGATTGACCCAAATTTGTTTCTGTCAGGAAATCTATTCTATGCCAGATTTCTTTTTGTGTGGATTATTTTCAGTCCTACATTAAACAAATTTTAAAATTGAAAGTTCAAAAAAATGGGAATTTTCAGTTTCTCCATAGATGCCATAACTGGGGCTCTGTTCTGCCCTGGGATTCTGCTTCAGTTTTCTGCTTCCACCTATTGAATTTAACACATTTCTTATCAAATGGTACTTCTCCCATTGTTTAGATGTCATATTATCTTTGGTGCAACCTGACTGTGAGAATAATCTTTAATTATTTGTAAAAGGCCACATTTAAGGTTCAGTCAGATTAGCTACATTATTTTAGATACTGCTGGAACTGCATGTTAAGAAATGGCTTTTGGTGAGGCGAAAAGAGGAAAGATGGGCAGAAGCAGGGAAAGGGGAGGAAAGTCACAGTGGGTCAAGTGGCTCTGCCAGGGCTGCCCGGCGGTGGGGAGTGGACTTGGGAACATCGCCTGTGCCTATGCAGGGAGGTGCTAAAGCTGATATCCTGCGCTGCCTTGTGTCAGCCCATCTCTGGGCTCCATACCAGTGGTCAGTCCAGAGTAGAAGCTCTGCAGGAACATTTAGAAGCTGTCATCATCCTTACAAGTCAGTCTATAGGTCTTGTGAGGTGGAGATGGTTCTTTGCTAGAATCTAACACCTTTAGGTATAGGCTTAAAAAGGATCAGCTTTGTGTGCTGTAATTAAGACTCTGGAAGAGACCTTTTTCTGGTGATTCTCTCTGCTCACCCACAGCAGGTTAGATGAAGGGGTTAATAAGGTATTATTTCCCCACAAAAGCCCTGACGGTGCATTTCCTCACAGCTTGCCTGCCAGGCTTGGCCTAGCTCTGTGGATCAAAGGCTGGTTATCACTAATATTGAGCTGTTGTAACCTCTGTCCCCTTTGATTAAAGTGGTGCTGCTGTGAATTTCTCAGTTAATCACACCTTAGCTCGCAGGGTCAGCTTGCAACTTGGCAAGTTCAGAAAACTACAGCGGAGGAAAGAAAGGTAAAATGTATTATGCAAATGAAATTATGATTGAGTCTGACTCCACCCAGCCCAGTCCTTGTGGTGCTGGAGAAGCTGGAGGGAGGGAAATCAATAGCCCATCCTTTGACAAGAGCCTCTTGGTGGGGAAGGAGGGAATGGAAAAGGAGACTCTCCTTACTTCTTCCCTGAACTTCCTGCACCACCAAGGAGTGCAGGGATTTGGGGACTTTGAAACCTCAAGCAAGGCACAGTGTGTTCAGAGGAGAATATGACCTCCCATACATTTTCCATCCCTGAAAGCTATGATTTATGTTTTTTCCTTGGAATACATTGAAATGGGAGCTGCGCCAATGGGTTCAGGACCACTAATTCAGCTTTCCACTCCACATCTCTTCCCAGAGCCTCAGGATGAGAGGAATCAGCAGGCATCATGGCAGTGTGGATCCAATTTCAAAGCACACAGTAAGATAGACAGGTGTGTAAGTCACAAGGTGTATGTGTGGGGCTAAAGATGAAGCTTTGAGCCTCAGGAAGGCTGTAGTGTGTAATGTGAAAATCGACACAGTTGGCAGTGAATTAGGTTAGTGAACACAGTAACCTAACCCTGTTTTGAGGATGCTGAAGGATAGGGCTGCTGAGTAGAAAGAAGAGTTCAGGAGAATTGAGTCTCATTATGAAAATCATTCTTTCTTGTTCGGTGTTTTGGTTTCCCTACTTGCACTACAGTGTGCTGGTATTGCCCTGCCATATGGAGGTGAATATGAGAGTTCCTCAGCACTCAGGATTTGGGTTAGTATTTTTTTTTTCTAAGAAGGTAGCGTATCCTTAGTAGCATTTCAGTAGCCCACAGAATTTGTCTGTCAAGAACTAGGCTATCTGCAGGCATATGGTAAAGTCATATGTACATGCAGAGATTTTAATGGTGTAGAAATACCAGTATAATGTACCAGGGAAGTATTTATACTGTGGTTGCAAAACTGAGCTGTGTACTTTCCTACTGAATTCAAGTGGAACAACCTATGGCTGTAACTCAATTTTTGCCATTATTACTGCATCTTCAGGTATGGTTTTGCCAACCATCAATTGGTCAAGGTTTAAGTCCTAGCCATCAGAATTGCTCCATGAGAAGTGTGCAGCCTCAGAAAGGTCTGTGCAGAGACTTAGACCAACAGTAGGTGTGGCAGAATGACTGAGCCACAGTTACAAACAGGTCAGGAGTGCAGCCAGGAGCACAGCTGTGTGCCCAGAGCTCCAGCTCCCTTGTGCCAAAATTTCTGCTTCTCCTGGCCCTGGCTGACTTCAGCAGCAGTTCTCAGATTCAGGAGGTTGCCTGCGGACAAAGGGAATTTGCTGTTTGCACTGGCCTGGCAGAATCTTTCCTTATCAGTTCATGTTCTGTCTGGATCCCAAACTGATTTGCTAAGTCATCACATTCTTACCTTCCTTCTTACTCTGAGGAGAAAGGGGTGTTCTGCCACTGCTGAAACCTGTTGTGCTTCCTGGCTGTGGTGGCAAGAGGAGGAAGGGAAAACAATTAGATGTTTCTAGGTAGACTGGTATTCAGGAGTACTGCTTAAGGTGGCACAGAGGGATGTTTCAGCTCCAGCTGTGCTGCAAAGCAAATCTGAACTGGTGAGCAGAGGGTGAGGGGAGAAGGCAGCGCAGGGGCATGCCTCTGCTGCTGCAGTGCAGGTCTGAGCGGAGCGCCAAGCACAGAGGGGGAGTGGGGAATGCTGGAGGAAGAATGAGCACGGCAGGGCATTCTTGATCAGACCCACTAATTAACTGCTTTCTCTTATTTTATTTACTCCAATCTTTCTATTTTTGCATCATTTGTTTCCCTGTTCAAGCGAAACAGCAAGGAACTTTTTAAAATTTAAATTCAGAAGTGCTGGAACTGAGCTCCTGCTGTGGAGAAAGTCCTGGAGCTCTGCTCCTGATGGCTTTTGGGAACGGATGGCAATGTTTCATTGTCTCTCGCTCCCTTCCAAAGGCAGGTACCATTCTGCTCTGTTGGAGCACGTGGTTCTCGTTATGTTATTGAACCTCAGAAGCATGGGAACAGAACTGCAATGCCTGCTGCTATTTGAAAGACCCCTAAGCTTGAATTTTAGTAGGTAACACATACAGACGTTTTCCCATCATGAGCTTTTCTTCACTTTACATCGACCCTTCCCTTGTGTGCTTCCCAATCCCTTTGCACTGTTTTGTTGTTTCTGATTCCTAACATATAATTATTCTATATTTTTTGGAGATGTTAAAGATACTATCTGGATAGATCAAAGGTGCAACATGGTCCTGGGCAGGATTTAATTAAAAAGTACACTTACACACCTCTTAAAAAAAAAAAAAAAAAAAGGCGAAATTACAGCTCTTTTGTCAAAGTGCTTTGGGAAGATAATGCAGCACTGTTGTCCCCACTGCATGGATAAATCATGGCTGGAGGAAATGGTTCACCCAGGGTCATGGGGAGAAGTCAGTACTAGAGTCAGGAGGTAAGTGTTTGTGGTAGTCCATCTGTTGTATCGTATGCACACCCTTCCTACAGAAAGTGGATTTTCCTTCAGCTTATGTTTTCCCATCTTCTGAATGTCCCGCTGATTTCTTGGTCAAGCCTTCAAGAGAAGAAACTGGTATTGTGCTGCAGTCTGAGTATTAATAGGGTTTGCTCAGGTCCAGAGTGAGTGCCTTCCTTGATTCAGTCTAAGGACTAGTAGCCTCACTGTCAGGAGATAGTCACCACTGTCACTGAGACTGCTCCTCTGCCAGGACTCAGTAGGTCTCTGTAGAACAGGACCTGCAACTTGAACTTCCTCTGTAAACTGTGAACTAATGTAACTGTGAAAGAAATGGTGTGATAGGCCAGAACAAACACTCTTAAGTTTCTGCATCTTACCCCCCACACATTATGTTTCCCCTGGCAAGAGTGAGGAGCTTCAGCCCAGATGAACCTTCCAGCATCCTTTCTGTGGTTTCCTTTTCAGGGCTTGATCACTTGATCTGTAAAGGAGCTAAATGAAATTATGGTCCCCAGTCCCTTTGAAATCCAGTGGAAGCTGGGCATCTCTCACCCTTCATTTAAAAATCTCTACAGTGACATACTGCTCCTCCTTCGTCTTCCTCTTGCCCTTTTCCCTCCTTTTTTCCCCTCAGCCCTCTACTTCCCTGTGTGAGTTTGCTGCCTCTTGATTAAAATGTTGACTTTAACTTGGAATTAACCTGATTAATGTAATTGAAAGTAAAAGTCTGCTGCTCAGCACTTTGGGTGATGAGTGGAGATGGATTGAGAAAGAAAGCTTTCAGATTGAATACGCTTCTCTCCTCTGGCTGTTAATTGCACCGTTTACTGGTACCTGACTCACTGACCGTCAGTGTTTAGTCCAGTTAATGATGATACACAGTCCATACTTTCCAGAGATAATTAAAAAACATTCCAGCAGACACTCTGCTGCAGAGGGCTTTCCTATCTGTCACAGTCAGCAGGCCCCAGGGGTTAGGGGTTGTAGTATGCAGAGACAGAGAAGGCTGTTCTCTGGGTGCAGAGTTGAGCTGGCCTTGGTTATGCAGGTGTTTTGAAGAGAAGAGGTTCAATAACTACTTCACATGTTGGCTTTAGTGTGTCTGTCTCTTGACTGTACAGTATTGTGCGTGGGTGAGCATGAAGGCTCTCTGGGGTTGGGAGCCTATTTTTGTGCTTCTGAAGCACTTTGGCTAAGACATAGGATTTTTAAGTAGAGTTCTCTCCCCGCAAAGTCGTTTAAGTTGTTTTGAGTCATATCCATAAGGGTAACTCAGCACTGAGATCAGTAAGAATTAGGCATTTAAAGGCTTTGTGCATCTGGACATTGGTCTCTTGTGGCATACTTTTACATCTGCAAAATAGAAATGCTCAGACTTCCTTACAGATGGGGAACTCTCAAGTGACTGTGGACAGAGATTTAGAGAAAAAGCATTGGCTGCCATATCCCAGAGACTCCCATACACTGAAGTGGTAGAAAATTTTTTTCTTCAAATATAAGAATCCATTTGGAAACACACTGGCAAGGGATGTGGTAAGAACTCTTACACTGCTGAAAGAACTGTTCAGGCAAAACAGACAATCTGTACCAATGCCAGCAATGGTTAATGCATTTGCTAATGACCTGAAAAAGAAATGAACAAAGGGAAGAGGAACATATAGGTGTGACAAAGGTAAGTATGCTGATCAAGATCAGGAAAGATGACAAAAAACTTGTGAGGGATCTGACAACGGTGGATGAGTAGGTAACAGAAGGAATATATTTACATACAGAAGGAATCCCCAAATCATCTACTCTACCCTCCTGAGTGAGGCATATGTTTTGCAGATGACATTTAGAGAGTAAGAACTCACTATTTCAGCTGGCACTTTGTTCCAGTAACTAATCACTGTAAATTAAAATTGTGGGCTGTATTTTTCATCTGAATTTGTCTGTGTTCTAACTTCCAAGCCACTGGTTCTTGTTAAGTCTTTCTCTGCTAGATTAAAAAAGCCCTTTTATGTCTTACATTTTCTCCCTGTTCCAATACTTCTATGTTAGACTCAGTGCAAGATAATGCATGCCAAAAGCTATGATTTGCATTTCTTGTATGCCTTATGCTGTCAACTCAGGAAAAAAAAGCTAGGTGTCACTGTGACCAGCTCAACAAACATAAGTACTCAGCATGTCCTTATCCACCCTCTCTTGTCCTGCTGCCATTTCCCTTTACACATGGACTATGTGCAGTGACCTGACTATCAGCAGTGTTGAAGCTCTGGGGAAGAGGATGAGATTTTAATGAGAGGAGTGGGGTTAGTGTTTATATTACAGTAGCAATGAAAGGCTCTCATGAGATCAGAGCCCTTGTCATGATAGGTTTTGTGTTTTGTTTAAATAAAAAAAAAAAAAAAAAAAAAAAGCAAGCATATTATATCCCAGAGGCTTTGTAATCCAAATGGTCTGGAATTTGGGAAGACTGTACCTCATGCATGGGGAATCAAGATCTGGGTTTTGAACCCACAGAGAGGAGCAAAATGAGGACTGCAACATTCACCTCTTGCACCTTAGTCCAGCAGTATTATTGTAAGAGACTCCTGGATCTTGGGTAACTCTTTAAATTTTCACTGCTGTGCAGAAAAAGATTGAAACAACGATTTTTTTTTTTTTTTTCTTTCTCCTATAGTGTCTCATATTCCCAAGAGACTGGGAGTCTGCATGTAGCTGTGGCATATTTCCATATATTGTAATAAAATTTAAACAGTGATAATAGTAAATGTTAGGGTCTACAAGGCTCTTTTCCACTGAGCAGGTAACTCCTCTAGGGCGTTTTCAAGCATTTAAATCTGGCCCATTCCAGACAGTATGTGGTCAGGCATTTGGTCAGGATACCAATCAAAAATACTGAGTCCTACTTCTCTGTCTAAAGGTGTGAGTTTTGGCTTTAGTAGAAACTTCCAAAATCTATGGTAAATTCTAGTTTAAAGAAAAAAAAAAAAAAGGCAAAACTTTGGAGTATGAAGAACTGTGTCGCTGTGTTCTGGCTCTGTTCCACAGCTGCTCCCTTTTCATTTTTAAATTTCCCTTCCTATATCCACTTTAGCCTTTGTTTCCATATTCTTTTCCATCGTTATCCCATCTTCTCTGACCCTTCTCTCTGCCCTGCATCACATCTGCTTGTACCCTTCCCCACCAGCCAATAGGTCCTTTATTTTTGTCTGTAGCCCCAGGCTGTCTTTATCAGATTATTCTGCACGGCAGTCCCATGGAGTATAGGAGTTCTTTCATCTCCATTCAGCAGCAAAAAAAACAAGACTCGGAAGAGCAAAGGGACTTTGGTCAGGACCACCTAGCGTGTCTTTGGCACAGTTTGGTTTGACCAGTCCTTAAGACCAGGAGTACTTAGTCACTTAAGAGTTGGGTAACCTTGCCCTAGATTTTCAGTGGGATTTTTTTTTCATGGAAAAATTTTTCCATCATACTAAGAGTGCTAAAATGAAAAGAGGGACCATTTCCTCCTGATGGGCTGGTCCCTGCTCTTGGCTGACCTGTGCCTCTGGAAGTGGGACATAGATGCACCTGGGGGCATAACTAGGGTCCTTGAGACCTGGCCTGCTGGCTGCTGGGTGAGTTCCCAAGGGACATTGGCCTGTCACAGTAGAGAGTGGCCCTGCTGTGGGTTGCCTCGGGCTTGACCTTGATGCTGCAGTGAGTCTTCGACAGTGCCTGAGTGTGGCTGGTGGGTGAGGCTCGCTGAGGCAGAGCGCAGTGGGAAGATGCTGCCGTGGGACCAATTGTGCTGGCACCTGCGAGGAGGCCAGGCTGGCTGTTATTTGCTATTCCCTGCACACACGCAGGGAGCCTCGTGCACTAAGTGACATCAAGGCTCATTATTTTCATCAGATGCCACATTTGTAACCTGTTACCAAGTAAATTGTGATAAAATAGACTGGAGCAGCCCAGAGTGTGACTCTGTGCTGAGATGGCTGATGTGAGCATAGCAGGCATGTACAGAGCCTTACAGGAGTGCGGGCTCCAGCACGTTAAAGGAGCAGGGAGCTCTCACAGGTAGTAGAGGGTCTGGGTCAGAAGGTGCTTATGACACATCTTTTTGGCAGACAATGTGTGCTTGAGATGAGGGTGAACTGCATCCTTCCAGTGGTTCAAGGAGGTAGGTCATTTACCTCCCTCTCTCTCCTTCTTGCTGTTGGGGAAACTGAGACACAGGGAAAGAGAAGTGACTTACCCAATGTCACATACTAAACCTACAGCTTCATCTCCTATGGAGCCAAGAACAGATCCCACACAAGTTACAATCCAAATGGCAGGGTAAACAGCAGTGGACCTGCAGTTTTCACATTTTCTTTCCTCTGTGTTGGACTCCAAATGATGTGTGTGACTTGCAGTGGCAGTTGAGAGCACAGAAAAAAACACAGTTCGTTGCTGGGGTTTAGTTTTCTGTCTTTGAAGATTCTTAAAGTTTTCCTGGGACATTCAGGTTTTTGGAGAGGAACTGTGTTTGTTTCTGTACTAGGAGGTACCAACTCTGTTTCAGTTGTGTTGTGCTTCCCTCCCAAGCCTCTTCCTGCCTCACCGATACAGACAAATATGTTTGCCCTACAGAATATTGTGAAGCTGGGTTAGGTATTATCTTCAGTTTGTATGTGGAGAAACTGAGGTAATGAGAAGCTAGAAATTTCTGCAAGGACTCTTTTGTGTCTTTGAGAGTTAGAAAGCTGAAAGCAGGAGTGTCTCCAGAATTCTCTCCCCTAAGATTTCTAGTCTGTTTCTCATATACATGGAAGTACCTGCTGTGGTTTTAAGGAACAAATGTGACCTTTAGCGGAGATCAGATCTTCCAGTGCTGTGCATGTATGTAACTGAACTGCACCCAGTAGCACACTTTATTTGGCTTTCAAATAAATATGCTTTTAGAGGATTAATAGATGCTGAATGGCAAATACAAAGATGCTTCACATGTGAACAGTGTATGTTACTGGTGGTGCTGCAGTGGAACGTGCTGGAGGTGATTATAATGATGGTTGTAAATACAGAGTTTCTTAGAAATTTTAATGCATCAGAAAGTATGCTGTGATCCAGGATAAGAAGAGTTTTTGAAAAGTCTGACTAAACAGAATGAAGTCATTTTTTTAAGAGCAAAGTAAATATTTCACTTTGGCAAAATCAAGATGGTATGATTTTTAGAGCCTTTCAGTAGTCTGATCTGTTACGAATGGAAGAAAACGTTGAAGTGAAAATGTTTTCAATAAAAGTACAAACATTTATCAAGAAATAAAGTGATAATATTTGCTTCCAGATTTTTAGTTTAAAAATACCTCTGACATAGTGAAATTACAAAATACTTTATTGATATGAAAGGTACATTGTCGAGGGGAGGGAGTGCACGACCATTTTTTCTAACTTTAGCTATATGCATCTGGACCCTGGTTACCAGCTGACTAGCTCTTTACTGCAGCACTTCTTCAATGCTTACTGATCCCTTATAAATATAATAGAAGGTGTGCTCTACTCTCTGCCCCAAAGGTCTTACAATTTAAATTGGCAGTTCAGAAGAAATATCTCCCTATTTCAGGAACTGGAGCATAGCAAGATCAGTGATTTGCTCAAGGTGACATGGGAAGTATAAAAAACCAGCACCAGCTTGTTCTACTATCCGGATGAGATCCAACCTCCAAGTCATCCCTCATTTTGGGAGCACACCATGGTTTCCGAGCTGGGCCACTTTACTGCCCCAATGGCTTGAGGTGGGGAGATGGCCAGTGGCTGGGGACAGGAGTGGCCAGC
The DNA here is from genome assembly GCF_018691265.1 of Tyto alba. Taxonomy (NCBI): domain Eukaryota; kingdom Metazoa; phylum Chordata; class Aves; order Strigiformes; family Tytonidae; genus Tyto; species Tyto alba. Next base: position 22,528,382 of record NW_024881261.1, on the reverse strand, counting down.
CAGCTCTGCTGCAGCTGTCACTGCTCTTTCCTGACAGTTGCTGTAATCCATGGTGCCTGCTTTTATGGTGCTAATTAATCTCTTTTAATTAATTAAATCCTTCTACCTCACGTTCCTCCCCTTCCTTTCCTCTTTGCCTCTCTTCACCTTCCACAGCTGAAACCTACAGTCCTCCTTGAGCAGGGGCTGATAAAATCTCCAGCCTTTAAACATCTCTGTGTACTCGTCTGTGGCAGTGCTGGTGTCTCCATCTGCTTTTCTCCTTTGGTGCGTTAGCAGCTTAATCTTCATGGCCTGTTATCTTTGAAGCACACTTGATTTCTCAAAAGAAAAACAGCTAAGCATTTTAGCACCCGCTGCTTTCCTTCATTGGCTGCTACATGTCATCGCTGTTTAATCATGGCCTGAGTTTGCAGATACTGTGTATGTAATGGTACTCCTTTGAATAGACTTATGGGCTTGATTGGGACAACACATTCAGATAATATTGCTTGCCAGCATTTTTGCACTCTGGGACTGTTTCTCTTCTTTAATTCCATCCCTTAACTCCTACTCATAACCTTTTCTCTCTTCTCCTCGGGGCACAGTCTAATTCTTGTCATTGTGGTATGAAACATGTCATTCCATGATGGCTAAATAGAGGAGCAGAAAAGAGGCTTGGGAATTGCAGGACTGGATGTACCCAACCTGTCCACCCCCACCTCCAAGTTATCACTTCTGGTATTCCTGAAAAAGCAAGGACCCTGCTGCACAAGCAGTGCACAACACAACAAAAATTCAGTCCTGATGCTGAAGGACATTCAGTTCATCTTGGGACAAAGAGCCCATTTCTGGACTCACAGAGACATGTCACTGCTTAGTTGAAAGGTGATAGAAAATTCTAGGGAGCAAAGCCATCAGCATTACAAGGGAAAGTAATCACAGCATATTTTTTCCCTTTGCAAACCCTGCCAGGTATGTTGTTCTTTGTTCTATTTTTTTCAGTAGTTTCTTTCCCTCTCTCAATATCTAAGTTTACAGTGCCTTTCCTCCAGCTCTAGTGTCTGATTTACATACAGAAGGGTGATCAGCTGTGGGAAGAATAGTCTAGCAGATTAAATACTTAAGTGACATTAAGTGGCATCTAAATAATATTACTTTGATTCTCTGATGAGCTATGAGTTGTAGTGTGACCATGCACGCAGTAATTAATTCCTATGCCTTAGCTCCCCAGCTGTAAGATGGGCATGGTTGTGAGTTCCTGGAAAGTCCTGCATTAGTCTGAGGCCAGATGCCTGCACACAGCTGAGAAACTGTGGTGGTGGAATCCATTCAAACACGTCCTTAGAAAGCTGCTAGAAAGGGAGGGTGGGAGGAATTGTGTTGTGCCATGGTTGTATGACAGAGCCATGCTTTTACAGTAAACAATAACTGCATAGGGACCCTCTAGTTATATTAAATTCTGCTTTTTTTCTGTTCATCCCCATCCGTTTGGGTCAGAACATGCACACAGGCCAATGGAAGGTAGAACTGCAGGCAAGCTCCTTAGCACAGTTGAAGGTCCAGTCATACAAATCAATATAGGGAGATATATCAACATCAGAAGAACTTTCATAGCTCATATGGTAGTTTATAATTTAGTCAGAGAGATAAAAGCATAGTTTAAGGAGTGGTCACAGGAAAGTGACTGTAAAAAAAAAAAAAAAAAGCAGCAGCTCTGTCCCACTGAATGCATCTGATTCTCACTTTCCTCTTGATGGTGTAAATCCAGAATTGGTCAGTTAAAGTCAACATAAATAAATTAATTTGGAACATATGTTCTCCATGCACTTTGACAAAATCAAGTCATTGATGTAGCATCAAGTCACTGTTACACCAGAAACTGTAAATTAAAGGCATATACCTTGTAACTTTAAAGGACCAGATTCTTCTCTTGCTTGGGCTGATGTAAATCACAGTTGATCCTGTTCAGGTCAGGTGAATAAAGCCTGACTCAAGATGCAGAATTACCTGAAAAAGGAAGGGAGCAACAGGGATACCACAGAAGCTACGTACAAAAGACCTACCCCAACTGTGACTCAAAAATAGACTCGAAGTGTCCCTTGCAGAGACCTTTGCCTCTGGATTGGAGGCAATTTCAGCCAAGCAGTAATGTGGATGTACTGACCTTTTCTCCCCAAAGGCAAATCTCATCCATCCTTGAAAGGAGACCTGTGGAACAGCGTGTGCTCTCGTGCCCCACCATGCTTCTCAAGTGGTAAATGAGTATCACACACTGAGAGAGCTGTGGGGACTCCACTCACACCAAACACGTCACTGAAGTGTCAATACAATGAGAGCTGGGAGAGCTGCAGGCCTAGGATCAGGTGTCAAGGAGAAGTGGCAGGAGGTGAGAAGTGCCAGAAATACTGCTTCCCAGCTGACTCTGGAAACAGTTTATGCCTATGTCCGTCTGCACTCAGATCAAAGCCCCCCTGAATTATTCAGATGCTCTTTGAAAACTCTCATGATGCAGAAAGTGAAGGCAGCTTGGCTTTACCTGCTGGAAAACAAGCACTCATTGTAAACTCCAGGGCCAAACTGAGGTTCCTCTGCTTTCACAATGCAAGTGGCTCCTGCCACCTTTATGGCAGGAGTTCTCTCTTCTTGTTACACCAGGTTCTCAAATACAGGCTTCATATGTGTTAGGCTGTAGTAGGTATTTTGCATCTAATGCGGCTCATCCTGGCAGTCCTACACTGATGCATTTGTACTGCCTTCCCCAGTGGATTGGACATGTGGAAATAGGTCTATTTAAGAATTACCAGCAAACCCACCTGGATGGTGTTGAGTGGTTCCAGATGTATCAGTGGGGAGAACATTCAGTGCAGCCTAAAAGAATGAAAGAAGATAGCACAAACTTGAGATTTCAAGGAAGGTGAGGACAGTGTGTGCTCTTCTGTGCCATGGTGTTGCAACCACTCTGTTGAAGTGACGAGGCCCCAGACCTGACACCCACACTCTGAGAGCAGCAGCACACAGTGCCACGTAGCAGCTTAAAAGAAAAAAATTGCCTGAGAAGGGTGAGGCAGGGTCAGGTCAGAGCTCTCTGCTGTCCTTTAAGCTACCAGTAGCTTCCTCTTCTGGGGAGTGAGTCCAGCAAACCCCGTGTTAGAAGAGCTGTTTTGGTATCATGGGAAGATGCAGCTGTCTCACAAGGAGAGGCTACATACAGCCTTCATACCATTTTCTTCATATTAAACCCTCTACATGTCCAAGGCTGGGATTGCTCAGTCTGGCATTATCAACTATGATGTCTCTGAAATATTTTAGTTGCATGGGGTTTTTTAAATGCCAGTGCCAAGAGACAAATTATTGCATTGAAAAGTAACTTCAATTTTTAGAACAGCGCATTACTAACCATGTTACTGAGAAGGTAAAAGGGATAAAAAGGAGAAGGAAACCCTCAATCTTCTCAAACATTTTTTGCTTGTGAGATTTTAAGGCTGACTTCTCAGATGTTGAACACTTGCAGCTAGCAGCCTCCATTACTAGAAGGTTCACCAACCAGATCCCACTTTTCATCCTCTGCTGTTGACTAAGTTAACAGCCTACAGATTTACAGAGTCAGGCTGTTTTTCCAAGAAAAGGTACCAGCAACAGTAGTGCTTATGATAGTCCACATCGATTTCTTAGAATCACATGACATTTCCTCCCATTTGTCAGTACTGTTTATATGGCAAGGCCTGTGTCCTTGATGTGTGTAACTGGATGATGGTGGTCTGTACCCACTGAAATCCTCCAGACCCCTCCTCATAAATCGTTATTATTTGCACAACAGAATCAACAGACAGTGAGGTGTTTTGACAGTGTCACAGTAGGAACTGATGACCTGTTGCTTTCTAGATTAGGTAGGTAAGTTGCCACGTGCTGCCAGGAGACAATGCTTTGAGAAAAACGCGTGCTCCAGAGAGGAAGTGGTTATACAGAATGATGTCCACAGCAGAGCTGCAGTACAGGGACCTGCTAACTGAGTTCTTCAGAGAAGAGGCCTGCAAAGTGAGCTCCCTGAGGATGACATATTGAACAAACTTGTAACAGCAGAATATAGGATGCTCCTGTAATGTGGATGTCTCTTGGGGTAAGCAAACGGAAGCCCAAAATATTCTTTCATTCCACAGAGTGGGTTTTATCTTTATTGCCTATCTTTTTATACAATAAAAGTGGTCAGCATCTCCCTAAGAAACTCTGTCCCAAGACAAAAGTAAATTTTCTGACCTGATTGTTATCAGGTCCTCTACTATGAAAACTATTTCACATCTGATTTGTCCTGTCATGCCTGCTCTGTGAAGGAGTAGTTTATTTCTGGCATCAAGTAGGAACATTTTAAAATACCTACTTGTCTGTTGTGTTGGTTATTTATAGTATCACTACAATATCTGAGTGACCTCAGCATTACTTGTGGCTTCTAGGCATTCATGGTTCCTATTACAAAGAAGTTAACATCTAGTGAAAATTATGTTAGTCGAATGTTCCATTCTGAATATTAGCTGTAACTTGAGAGAATTAGCTTATAATATGATCCCCATTCTGAATATCTGAAATAAGAGGTTTTTAAAGGCCAACAAATGACAACTGTATACCTAAGTTTCACTACTGAAATTGTTTTTCCCATCGCTTTTCAGATGAAGTACAGAAACGAAGTGAGTAGAACTAGCACGGATCTGTGTGGTTATTGAGTCTGGTTTTTTCCATAGGAAAATGACTGGTTTTTTTCTGACTAATACTATATTGTAATCATTACAAAAAGTGAAGGGAGTGGTTGCTATTTCTGCATGCACACTAATACTCACACTACAGACAGTTACCTGTAAAGATTACTGTGGACTGTGCACCCTGCAGCTCAACTAAAACCATCTTTGCCCATGTACATTACTCATTAGCTGAAATACAAGATTCTTTTCCTCTTTTCATGTGAACATTTTTCATCTAAATTTCTATATGAAATATTAGTTTCTAGCAAGAAATGAATGCTAAAAAACACACTTAAAGCCTGATTGAGAAACACTACTACAGCTGATCTTGGAAGGGATTTGTAAGGATCCCGTGTGACTTAAACAGTCCTTTGTCAACTGAGTTTCCCAATCAGGCTGTATCTTCCATAACACACTAAGATTTATCCATTACTGGGTAAGTACTGAGAGAGTGGAGCCATAAATAGAGATATAGATAAATACAGCTTGTCATTGGATCAGATGTTCGCTTCCTGGCTTTTGTTGTTCAAGGTATGCTCTTTAGAGATATTGTTCAGTCTTGAGGACAGAATAGATGTCTCCCCCTGGCTTGTGTAAAACACCTCTCTTTTAAGGAAACTGGCACCATTGTTCCAGTTTGTCAGCTGGCCCATGGTTCTATAAGGTGGTTGTGGAGTTGTGATCTTGGAAGGTCACCTCTGGGATAGGGATGGGTGCAAGAGAACAGTCTAGGTTGTCCCTCCAAGGTGTCCCTTGCTTTGGAAGGATCTGAGTGGTAGCTCTAAGTCAGGAGGATATGTTTTGTAGTTTGTGGCGTTAAACTAAATCTAATGTGCCATCTGATGTGCTTGGAGGGTCTATCTGAACTGCTAGGTCTGTTCTCCTGTCTGTGTACAGTGATAGACAGGCTAAAGATTTCATGTCTCTTTAAAGTGGACCATGGTGGGGTTAGAAGAGGCAAAGGCAACAGCTTTTTGCCAAGATAGAACTGCAGTGATTCACCAGCTCAGACTTCTGCTGTAGTTCGTGTGTTGATAAGTGTGGAGGGACAGGTGCGTGTTTAGAGAGACATCTTCAGAAGGAATACACATAAGCCCCGTATTTGAACACTTCCAAAGGTTGGAAAAATCCCAACCAGGACTCTAAAACTTTGAAGTATATCTCTGTGTCTCCAGGCATCAGAGTAAATGATGTGTGGACTGGAGGTATTCAGACACTGCAGTTCTTCACTGGACACCAGTAGTCATGTGCAGAGGAAGAGATGTTTCTTATTCAGTAGGCCACTTGAATCACCAGAGTTGCTAGTGGGAGGCCTAAACTCTGCAGTGTCAGTGCAGTATCACCACTTCCACGATTTCTTTGTGTTCTTCAGCTGTTATATGGAGGATGAAGTTTTGGTTCTACTGACCCAACTGGCAAATACATGTTATATTGGATTAAACCAGAATGCATCCCATTGTTTTTCAACCAGACAACAGAATGTGAGAAGCAGCCCATGCATCATTTGTAAATCTCTGACATATGGTAGAGACACACTTTTGTCTTAAAGGTAGAGACACACCGTATCTTAAAGGTAGAGATATATCTCAGGGCCTGGCTTGATGCTTTCTGCGAGGGAAGTGTGTGTTTTCAAATCTTAAAGACACAGCAGGGAAGAGAGGGGAACGGGGTAGTGGAGCACTGGGGTGGATTGCTTAGTGAGGTTGTGTAGCCTTCATTGTTGTTCTTAAAAACAGGCTAGACAAAGAGTCTTGGAAGTACTTCAGTGGTGGTTGATCCTGCCTTGGAAGAGACATGGTCTTGACAATCTTCTAAGGTCAACTCCAGCCTTATTTTCTGTGTTTCTGTAAAAGGATAGAGTAGTTATTATTAGTAGTAGTAGTATTATTTCTGTTACTACTACTCGAGGAGCACTTCTCAGCCATCAGGATCTGGCATTGCCTGGTGCTGTACTTGCATGCTAGAGGAAGATGATCCTGCCCTCAGATAGTTTACAAATATGAGTCAGGAAGCAATGGCTAGTATGGACAGCTGAGGGAATACAGTCAGGAGCAATGAGATGCTATTGATCAGCAGGATAGGCAGTACTCATAATACATCATCAGCCTAACTGCTGTCAGATTTTTGCAGGCATCATGGCTAAGGAGAATTTGAAGGAGGATAATGAGGAAGCTTTGCAAATGAAATCTCCAGGCTCCCACCACCTCTGCTCCAGAGCTGGGTAGCAGCAGGATAATGGTTTGCCTCCCGCTTCTGACTGTTCCTGTGTTCCTGCCCGCCGCTGCCCACTCTCACTGAGGGCACAGGTGGTGCTCTTGCAAACTTGCTTTTAGCCTGCATTGTGGCAGGATGGCAGGAGACAGAGCCAGGATAAGGCCTGGCCCTCTATCCCACATGCTGTGGGATCTCTTCCAGTGACAAGAAGTAAAGTTGATGAGTCTGTATCGAGACAGTGAAGTGACCCCCGTGCTGCTCCACATAATTAATAAATAAAGCACTGGGGGAGTTTTTGCCATGCCGGCTGCTATGACAGGGCTGTCTACAGTGCACTTAAGCATTAAATGACCAATTTCTGTCAGACTAACTTCCCAAGCCTCTCTCTCTCTCTCTCTCTCACTCACAAAGCTAGCTTCCTCGCTCCCTGCACTTGGAGTTTTTCAGCAACTGATGGCTCCTGGTTCATTTCTGTGGAATTAATTGGTCCCTGAATGAATTCTGTTGACAGGGCAATTTATCATGTGTTTGGGTTGACAGTGTTGGATACCGGTAAAGGGGGGGAGTGGTGTGTGAGTGGGATGAGGGGAGATGGACAGGGTGGGGGTGGGTGGGAGGATGAAGAAGAGGAGGAGTAGAAGAAAGAGGAGGTGGAGAAGGAGATTGTTTAAAAAAATAAAATGAGAGAGGAAAAATTCTTTCTCTTTGGCTCCTTCCAGTCCAACTCAGTGTGATGGGTAATGCACAAGAGGGATGGGTAGAAGAAGGAGGGAGGGAGGGAGTGCCGCTTGTCTCATAATAGGAGTCAGGATGCTGCTTTGCCACAATTTCCACCATGGCTTGGGGAAAAAAAAAAAAAAAAAAGAATAAAATAAATAAATAACACACCCCCCCCCAACAGTAAAAACTAGTAGTTGTTGTGTGGTGTCTCTGGGGCTCAGCCAGAAGCCTCCATATGTAATGTCCACATCTATACTTCTTCATAACAAAGTGTGTGGGAAGCTAAGAACAAATCTGGTTAACCCTCAAAATGCTGATTCGTGCCGAAATACTCTTTCAGTAGGCACTGAGTGGTGTCCAGCACCTCACCATGCACTGGTATTTGCCATTGTGTCTGCTAGTCAGCGACATCCAAGAAAGAATCACATCTTAGAAAACAACATCGGTGATTTGGCTTCCCAGTTTCGCCACAGTATGGGTCAGAAAGGAGTGCCTGGTCCCATATGTGCCCTTGACAATCTCAGGTTACGTCATTTCACATCATCCAAGATAAGGAGAATGAGGGACTTCCCAATATAATTAAAATTACATTGTAATTACACTGTCATTAAAATGTCATGACTCTGGCTTACGGATTCAGTTTCTAGTCAGTGCAATCTAGATGATCATTTTAGTCCCTCTGGCTTCACAGCTCCTGAATGCAGAAGTGTGGGTATGTGTGCACATGCATGCTCTACAGCATGGGTAATGTTAAAAACAACCAAAGCCAGAAAGAAATTAGATTTAGATAAAACAAGAGTATTTGAATAAAGATTAAGGAGATTTTTTAAATTTATGTCTTTTCTAGGAATGTTTGAGTCACCTAAAGAGGTGTACTGAAAACTTGATCAGAGGGAGGTATGCATGCGCAATGTTGGTTGCATGTATGTAGACTCCATTAGTTTCATCTTCACCTCTGTCTTCTCCCCCAGCCTTCCCTAAACTGTGAGCTGTATGTCGCAAAATACTCAACACTGAGATCAGTGGAAGAGTTACCAGTAGCTTTCCTGGTGATCTCACTGGAAGCAGCATTAAGTCAGAGCTCAGCATTTCTGAAACTGCCATCCAGAGCTTTTAGCTGCAGGCTAGTGGGCCCTCCCTTTGTTTCTAGGAGCACTGTGTCTCTGTTTACCAGCATTCAGTCATCATCTTTGTCTTGGGACCAAAGGTTTCATCAATCCAGCTGACAAAACAAGTGCCCATTTTGTAAACAGCCTGGAGACAGAACTGAGTTTGAGAGGCAAGGGCCAAACTGGGGGTGGTGAAATATGAGTGGTGTGGCGGTAGATGGTCTCTGTCTTTTTTTGTTCAGTCAGATATAAGGCGAATACAAATATCATTCTCATCTGGTAAAAATGTTGCAACTGAGCATTGAGGAGACTGCTTGTTTACTGGTGTCTTTACATTGTTTTTACCCTGGGTTGGGTCAAACCTCTAGCTTGCATCCTCTTTGAGAATATCTGACCATCAGATCTTCTAGAGTGCTAAAATGGAGAGAGTGAGGAGATATGGGAAGCAGGGAGCTGGCATAGTCAAACTGCAGAGGATTTGAGAGAGACTTTTTGTAGGGCACCGAAGTTTCCTGCCAATTAGAAAGCCAGATAAAGTTATTGCAGTAAGAGCAAGTGTACAGGAAAATACAGCCATTCAAAGGCATACTGGGTAGAGGGAAGATTCCTTTTCAAACCTTTTATTTTCCTTATCTTGATATGATCACTCCAAGCAAATGGTGCAGATAGCTCCTTCTCAGGGCTTTTATAACAAGTTTCCATTGTAGTTACTCAAGTAAATAAAACTGAGATTCATCTGTAGTGCAGGGGATCAAACCTAGAAATGCTCCCATTAGATATGAGTGGATCCAAAATAACAGTTGTGACTTGAGATAGCAGGTTTAAAGAGAAAGCACATGATTGTAGTAATTTTTTATGGGGGATCCTAAAGTGTAAATTGTTTGGAGTGAGGACCGGCTCTTTGTTGTAGTTTAACACAACAAACCAAAATATGTATAGGAACTATCACATACAGATTGGCAGTGGTGACAATAGTAACTGAGCAGTGATTTTTCTGCATAGAAGTCATTCAAACAGACAGAGCTTAATCAGAAAACGTGGGAGATGTGTGTCGTGCTTGGAAAGGACCAATCTGAATTGCGGGTATCTCTGAAGGGAGAACTTAGTTGGTTACAATCCCACAGAACATCATTGATTACTAATGAGAAGGTGCTTGTATATCAGTTGAGTTTTTAATAGAGGAGTTGAGCTTTTTATAAAGAGGGCCTCCACACAGAGATATGAAGCCTAAATACAGGTTATTTATAAAAGGTTTTTTCCTCATTAAAAACAAGATTAGTAGTATTACAGTTTATAAATATGAACCAAAATGAAGATCATACAGTTTTGTAGGAAAGGCTCTGCAGCATAGTATACAAAGCTCTGACAAGCTCCAGGAGCTATAAGCTGATAGTAGGTAAATTCAACCAGAAATAATGTGTGTATTTCCAACAGTGCAGGTAATCACCTGTCAAAATATTTTAGCTGGGGTTCACTGTATTTTCCAGCATTTGAACCTTTGTACTTGGTAGCAAGCGTTCCTCAGAAACAGATTCCCATAGCTCAACCCCAGCTGTTGGTCCTGCAGCAGGAATTAATTCAAAGCAGCCCTATGGGTATCTCATATCAGAGGCCAGACAAGATGATCACAGTGCACTAGGAGTCTCCTCTGGGGTAGCTGTGGCAATGAACTTGAAAACAGCTATCTTAAAAGTCAGTTCCTGATTCTAGTTTCACTTACACACTGTTTACATGAGTGTAACTCTTTTGACTTCAGACTTCTGATTGACAGGAGTGGATACAGAAGGCAAATCAAGCTTCTGAGAAAAATGGTTATGATCAGGCTGTCTTGAGCCAGTCAGGTGAACATGACATAGGACACATTAATGGAGTAAATGGGTGTATTTTCGCTTATGTGACTGAACCTTTGGGACAGAAGCACAAACATTTCTACAAAAAAATTAGCACTAAAAATTGAAAAGAGAGAGTAAAACTTAAAACAGTACAAACCTTTCTGTATTGTGAAATGCAGAAGAAAAAACTCTTGTGGTTGAAAAGGCAATGATTCAAAACTGAAGTCTGCATAAAATAGTAGAGACAAAATGGACCAAAATAAACTCCAAGTAGGTTGCATTTAGAACTAACCAGGATACAGTAGGTAGCTAGCTACAATGGCAAGCTTATATGTAGCTCCTGCACCAGTGGCTATGATTAGAAATGTAGTCCAGAGTTTCAGTCTGAGTTTCCTCTAGTGCTAAATCTGTGGATTTGGAGTGTAGGATTTGTAACACTGGTCCAGGCTGATGTTTTGTCTGGTCTACCATCTCTAGAAAGAGTCTCAAGAGATTCTTAAGAGGAAGGCAGAACAACTGTGCAGTGGGCAGACATAGGAAACATCTGTAGTTTGTTGGGAGCTCATGTAATCTGCAGTTTGGCTTAATCCCAGAAATGTTCATATTTTTCCAGAATGCTTGTTGAATTCTCATAACTCTGGATTATTTTTTTTTATCTATAAGACTGTCCAGTCATTTCTGGAATCTTAGCACCTTCCTGTGGTTACAAATTCAGTTGATCAAAATACAAACTGTTGGGGAAAAATTTTAATCAGTTTTTAATTTGCTGCTTTGTAATCTAATCAAGTGTCGTCTTTTTCTTGTGTTCTTATGACCTGCAGGGTCTGGTTTTGCTGAGGAAGCCTCTGACTTGCCTTCTGGGGAGTGTTCAGGAGCCATTTTGATGAATTCCAATTAAGAGTCTTCCTGACACCAGGGGATGCAGAGGTCAAAGAATGCCCTGAACAGCACAGCAACAGACCACATGGAGCACAGATAAGGTAAGAAAATGGCATAATTGTAAAACAGAACAGAAAATTCCTGAATACATGAAAGAGATTTGAATTTTGAAGGATCTTTGAGTGAACAGTTCAGCTAAGATTTCTACCTGGAGCCCAGAAGAACTTGATGAGTATTCTTGTATACTTGGTGGAGTAAATGGCAGTGATAATAATGCTTTGTCTTGTTATGTAGTGATTAATCTGGAATGGAACTTTACAGAAAGTTGTAAACAGTCTGATCAGAAACAAGAGCTTTTTGTAGTCATGTGAGACTTGCAAAGAAGAATTACTGTGGTCACTTGAAGAGATCCCCGAGTGCCTTCTGTGTGCTTGTGATTCCAGCTGAAGCTGTGTCTGTTGTTGCTAAAGATCCTAACAGAGGTGTTCAAAGACATGACACCAGTGCCTGATCTTGGGAGAGAAGCAGGAGACCTTGACAAGTTGCTAGAGATGGCACTAGTCTACATAGCAATTTGCCTTTAACCAACTCTGTCTATGGCTAGTAAAAGGAAATTCAGGGGGCTAACCTCCCAAGCAAGTGGCTACTCAGTCATGAACAGAACTGACAGATTCTTGCTGACATTTGTAGAGTCAATCTCTATCTTTAGCACAGCACAAGTAACTTGTCATACCAGTATTGTTGTGTTAACTGAGCTAGATAGCTCTCCAATGAGTCTGAGGGACTTAACCTCAAGGTAGATAAAAATCCATCTGGCTGTAGGACTGAGGACAGGCAGTGACCTTGGATAGAAAGGGAAAATCTCATTGCTTGAGCTGATGACCATAATTGATTGCATAAACAAGTTGGTTGCTATCAGTATCGTGTATTTTCAAACACTGGGGTCATGCTGGAATTCACAGCACTGTGAGTAGTATAGTCTACTACTTTGGCAGTTCAGAGAGTAGCATGAAGAAGCTCTTTTGCACCATGTTTATTCCAGGGACATGAAACCCTCCATGGAGGAGGTATGGGTCATGTTCACAAAAAGGTGATGACAGTGCTTTTGTTTTCAGTCTGTTTCTACCTCTCCCTCTGATAACTATTTTCATCTCTCTTTGGCCTCTTCAGTCTGGGCTGTATCTTAAGTGACTTGTTCAGCATTTGAATAACAAATGACTTAGAGAAGCTCACTTGGGGGCAAAAAACTATAATACAATGGAGATAGATGGCAGGAACAATAGTTATTGTTATTTTGGTCTTTCTAACCAAAACTAGAATGCCACCTTTTTTTTTTTTTTTTTTTCAATGTTGATCAGTTTAGGATCAAGCCATGTTAGACAGACCACTGGCTGGTTTTGGGTGCCTAGGGAGAAACAGTATTAGGAAAAACATTCTCCATCTTTGCTACACAAACCAGATGATCAGTCACTTACAGATTCACCACACTTTTGTCACTTTGAAATTGGGTTAATGGGACAAAGTGAGAGAACATGCAGGAAAAAGAACATAAGGAAGTTTGCAGCTGTATGACTTTTGTCAGTAGACATTTCCTCTGTTGGCAGCATGGGGAATTTCAAACCGAGGAGTGTCTGTTTTGGCAAATTAAGAGCATGAGAACCCTTCTGCTGTTCTGGAGCTCAAACTCAGTAGTAAGATTCCATCTGCTTTTTGAGGCTTTTGGTTGGCCATATAATGTGGGCTCTGATGCTCGCTGTTGTATTGAACAAAAACCACACATGCAGTTCTGTGCATTTGTAACCAAATAATCCAGGCTCAACTTCTCTGTATTCTGGGTGGCTGCACAAGGGAAGAGACACATCAAATCTTTTGATTTTTCCAGTATTAAAGCAATAGTAGTTCAGAGATGACACAAAACAAGTACCTTTGCTGAGGTATGACTTACTCAGAAGGCAGGGATCCAAAAAGCCTTCCCTCCTTTCCTCCCAGTCACCTTTGAATGGAACACAAAAATTATGACGCCCAGCCCTCTGATATAACCACATCTGCCTTCCCCTGTCACATCTGTCACCATGGGTCCCAAATGTTCTAATGTCTCCCTCTCTTCAGAGAGAACAGGTGATGTCTCTGCTCAGACAGGTCTCAGAGCAAATAAAAATGTTACTGATTTTTTTGCTGTATCAACCAAGCAAAATACATATGAGGAGGTAAAACACATGAATAAATAAACAATAATGGGTCAATCCATACTCAAAGATAAAAATAGAAAGACACACAGGGCAGTATTTGAGATATTGATAAAGACAGTGTGTGCTGATTTTGGCTCGGATAGAGTTATCCAGAGTCAAAGACTGTTCTGAGTTCTCTTTAGTTTTGTTTCCACTCTCTCCCCTCTCCTTTTGCTGGGAACTTCTCATGTGACACCTTGACCCACAGCAGGATTTTCTGGGAAGTCAGTAGTGGCAGAAAAATGTTTGACGTCACCAGGATGTTTCCCAGGAATGGTACTTTGTGGCCTTTCTTCAAAAAATATTTTGCTGTTTAGAGTTTATTTTGTGATAGCGCTTTGAGACCTCTGCTGTGGGCCAGGAGCCCACTATGTTACCTGCTGTGCAAACACAAAATATTAAGAGAATTCCTGCCACAGACAGTAATAACTTTAATCTAGTGAGAGTGATCACCTGATATAGACAGAAGGGGGAGCACAATGAAGTAGTTGGATTAGAAGGTATAATTTCAGTCCCTTCTGATTTATAGTAAAACTTAAAAAGAAGTCAGATGGTGAATACATATCCTCGCTGGTAGAACAACAGGGGCATATTTTTCCTAATGAACTTAAGAGAATTTTCAAAGAAGGGAAAGTTAAAAATAAATTAATTAATTAAAGCTCAGGTCTGTTTAGACACAGAAAAAATGATGGATAGATTTTCAGGGATCTGTTGTTACAAAAATTTTCAGGAAAGCTCTGTGTGTAATCTGCAGCTGAGTGTCCCAAACAATCTTCAAAGTCTTCTGGTAAACATACAGAGCTATACATATTTACATGCCTAGCTCACATTTGGACCCTTTTGAGGACCTGGCCACAAGTGTAGAAACTGAGCCTCTGAAATATTCTGACAAGGGTAAACCTGAGTAACAAAAGATTATACAGTTCAGAATACTGGCCAGTTTCTTATGATTACTGGCCAGTGAATCCTCAAAGTAGAGTACTGGGATAAGAATAAATAATGGAAGGAAGTCTCATTCCACCCCTGAGTGCATCTACAACAAGGACAGATGTTCACAAACTGGGAAAGTGCTGGGCTGTCAGTGATATGGGAAAGTTGTGGTGTTTGGTTAGATCCCTGAATATGCGTTACATCTGAGAGCGCTGTATTTGGGGATCCCTGTATTAATGGCTTTATGGCTATTCTTTGGGCTATTGGTGTGCCTCTGTGAGCTATGTTAACACTTTCTTTCCACTATGTAACATCCTGGAGTTTAGTTTCTCTTCTATTTTGTCACAGCATTTTCCAACTCATTTGCTCAGACATTCTTTACATTATGTGTACGTATTCCCCTGCCAGAAAAGGATGCAACAGGTAGAAACCCTGTGTTGAAGTTTCATTGTATTTTCTTTTATTTACTTTCTCAAGAATCTGGCAAACATTTCAAAGTATGTCAGTGAGGTGGGTCTGAGCAGCCACCTCTTGTCTCTTCCCAGAACATGATTGCTTCCCAGCATCCTTCTGATAGAGCTAATTGGTGGTGGCCCCCTTTGCTTTTATTCATACCTGCATAAAGGGCAGGAGGATCCAGCGTGCTGCCAGGGTTGTTGAGATTTGTGTCATTCCTTTTCTGTCAATGATCAGGTGAGCAGCATTGACTCACTTCCCCTCTCTATTTTGTCTAATGATAAGTAGGTTGTTTAGGACAAGAATGATGTTTTACTTTGTCCAGTACATAATGTGCAGAGTCATCATCTCAGTATCTCCAGGTGATGTTGTAATATGGTTCATAGTCACAATACATAAGGACTGTAATGTTTCTTTCCGTGACTGTAACCTGTGGCTATGCTACTTTATTTACTCATTCAATACCTATTGAGTACCCCTATAAGGAGTCTTTTAGCAGTCTTTTCAAGACTCCAAACAATGATGTACAGATTGTATTTTGACCTTATACACGTAGCGTAACAATTGTGTATATGAATGCTAACTAGCATGATCTGGTCAATGTTTTACTCGATTCATCTCTCACATGAAAATCAGTACCTTGTATGCCAAGTTTGGCAAATCTCAAACACTCGGTAAACAAAAATTTCTTTCCTACACCTGCAAAAAAATG
This sequence comes from Tyto alba, assembly GCF_018691265.1. Taxonomy (NCBI): domain Eukaryota; kingdom Metazoa; phylum Chordata; class Aves; order Strigiformes; family Tytonidae; genus Tyto; species Tyto alba. Next base: position 22,512,590 of record NW_024881261.1, on the reverse strand, counting down.
ACACGAGTAATGTCAAAATGAGCTTTTTTGCTGATTGTTTTTGAGCTCTTTGTCCTGTCTTTTTGAGCCTGTAATTGAAACTGCATGGTAGAACCAAATAAACTCACAACTGTTTTAAGACGACTGAGATTTTCATCTTATATCATATATCCCGTAACTGGAGCAGAAGCACAAAACTTCAATGGGACTTGTGAAGCAACTGTGAGAATTAGTCACGTACCATATTCTGGTTTTGAGAAAACTGGTTGGCTACTGCACTGCCAAGACAATCACACTGATACCTGCAAACAATGTAAGTGACATAAGATGGCAGAGTTCTTCTGAGCAAAACAAGGTAGAAAGAGAAAACACAGGTGCCTGATATGAGGTTTGTGATAGGGTGCTTAAAAGGCCACATAAATCCATCATCAAGCAGCAGCTCTGTGGAAGAGCAAGTTTCTTGACTGGTTGAGTGGCAACCTAATGCAAATGATTGCACTTTGAAAAAATTAAGTTAAATTCTCTTTTTGAATACAAAAGAAACAATAAATGAAAAATTAGCACCCTTTAGGACAGACAGCAGAGTTCAGAATTTTCCAATGAAAACTGGACAAGTTGAGATGTCCCCTGAAGTCTGCTCCCTGGGGATAATTCGCACAGGTATCATCAGCTCCTAAGTGCCCCAGCTCTTCCCAAGCACCATGGTGTGAGCTATTGCTCTCTGCTGCCATTTTTCTTCCTCTTTTATGCCATTATAAAAAATGCTTCCCTTGACATGCAAGGCCTTGGTCAGTCAGTTTGCAATTCTCTCCTTTCCTCACAGAGAGGTAGAAATACCCTCTCTGCTTCTCCATAGTGGGTGACCAGGTGGGCAGGTGTGCACACAGCAGCTTTAGAAAGGGGGTTGGAATATGTCCTCTGTGGTATTGTGGCTCAGTCCCCAGAGCCCCAGGGATGTAGCCTGTCACATTTATTGCTCCCGCTACATCCTTTTAGCCACCAGAAAACCTGCATAGTTTAAGAAATCAAAGCTTTCACTTAAAATGTGAAAAAACATGTCCAGAACAAAAGGTGATGCCGGTTCCTTGCCTCTCACCAGAGCTGTGAGGAAAGAGACAAGCTGCAGATTGTATTGGAAGTGAGGAGGGTAAACTCCCCCTTCCTCCTTTCCCAACCCAGCCCCCAATAAGGCTTCATCTCTCTGTGAATGGAGTCCCTCTGAGCACGATGCTGAGCCAGAGGAGTGACAGGTGCCTCCTGATATGCCTAAACGAGAAGAACCAATCGGAGGAGCCTGCCCAGCTTTTGTTGTCATCTGGCTTTGCTCACGAAAGATGAGTTTGATTGACAGATGCATCAAGGTTCACAGTTTATTGGTTTTTGCAAAAGAGCCAGATCTGCCAATTTAGACAGGGGAGTGACACAAAACTTTCCATCTAAATGGACTAATTTTACCACAGGGAATTCCCAGGCAGAGCGCTCCAAGGCAGGCACAGTCCTGTTTTATTTTTTAACAAGGACTGAATGACAAATATAAACGACAGTTCTAGGCTGACGGAACATCAGCATTTGACACTTCACAGGGGAGCAGTGAAATAAACAATAGGCAGAGAAATTGAATTAGAATCAGATGAGAGTCAGCTAGAGAGGCAGAAGAGGGCCTGATTCTCTACCAAATCATTTATAAAAGAGCAAACTGAATACTAAGTAGGTATAACATGCTCACATCCTGGTTTATTAGCAAATTTAACCTACTAGCGTATTACACTAGTGTAATGCAAATGAATTGCTGAACAAAGGTGGGTGGTAGGGGAGACCAATGCACAGGGAGTGGGAGTGTACAAGGGGTTTCTGTTTGTTGTGGTACAAATCTCTTGTGATAATCTTACCTGTGTTACTAATAGGCTCTACAAAGTTAGAGAGCAAAAAGTATGACAAATTAATTTATTTTTTCTCCTGTTCTCTCTGGCATGTTGCCTGCAGAGTTCTGTCTGGTCTTCCTGTATTATGGCACTTGCTAACTTTTGGGTACCCAGCTTTGCAGTCTTGGCTCAATTCTTTTACTGCTATTTTTTTTTTTTTTTCTAGGACTTTTCAATTTAAAACAGGCAATCCATGACATTTAAGGAGAATGATTCTGTGCAGAGTCTGTCTGGGACTTCTGAGTGCGGACCGTGTCTACTTGATATAAAAGGTTGTCTCAGCTGATAGCGTTAGCAAGCTATTATCCTATTTCTGCTCAGCTTTAACAGGAGGATGGGATATATAAACTTTCCTGATGGGTTAGACAGCTAACTGTTAGCTAGGCATTGCTTGGTAGAAATTTGTATTCCTGGATTTTATGTCATGCTCTGAGATTTGAAGTGTATCTAGAGAAGTGATTTTCAATCTTTTTCAATTAGCAAACAGTAAGAACAAAAAACAATCAGTAGAAGGATAGCTGCCAGTATAGCTAGCACATCTAGGTCCATAAGCTCACTTTTGCCAATTACATTTAAAGCAGTTTCCTTAAAAATAAACTAGATATTTTAAAAACTTAATTTAAAAACTACTGGTCTTGATGTTAGAGAAAGGGGCATGAAAATAAGGGGCTTTGGACTGATTTGCTTGTTAATGATGATTTGACTTTCATATATGAGTCTGAAAAGTACATATGTGGAAGTTGCCTTATTAGCTAGGCACTATAACTAACCATTGCTGGTGTATTAAGGAGGTGCCAAATGCAGGTCTGTAGTTAAAAGTGCATTCTGATGAAGGATGACGTGGAGGAAAAATGCTTCTTTCTTCTGTACACAGAGGTACTATATCTGTGTGGAATTTCACACTGTTCAGTCTTATACCCTTTGGGTTTTCTGTGTAGATTTTGTTTGTCTTCCTTTCATAAGTGTTCAACAGGGTGTGTTTGAAATTGGTCTCAGATTGAAAGTCATTATGTTTGTAATATTTCGTTGTTGGTGTCTCTTTAAAACAGAATGATTCATCTTCTTTTGAACAGGCACAGGGGCAAAGCCAGAGTGATTCTGATACAAATAATATGTTTTGAAAGGAGACAATTTAGAATTGAAGCCCTTTTTGTTATGTTTCATAACAGAAGGCTTATCCTTCTGCAAAGTTGTCAGTGAAACCACAGCTTATGTGTTGCATTGCGTCGAGACGGTCCCTTACAGTTTTTCTCCCAGAGACAGAAGCCAAAGGAAGTTTCAGTTTCAGCTGGTCAGTGTTTACTTACAAAACTTACAGCAGAAAGTTGGGCTGCCTGTAGTAAAGACAGATGTTGCCTCTGTCCTGAAACCTGGTGTTCCTATCAGAGCAGTAAAGGGGACTGTGGAGAGCAGCAGAAAATTATAAGGATAGAGAAGATCCTCTGACTGTGTGGGGGAAAGGGGTGTGTGCAGAAGCCAATAGTGCCTCAGTAGGGAATGTGGGGTGCAGGGTGGTCTCCTCAGTTTGTACGACAGGGAACATGGGAGGGTTTATACCTGAGAGGGTAGGGAACAGAGAAAGCAAAAGGGGGATTACAGAGAATCCATGTTTTGCACATGAGGGGAAATGCCAAAGGACAACATGCCTGAGGCAGGAGAACTGGCAAGGTACTGAAAGGGATCTTGAAGGAAAAGCAGAAGAGGTGGCAGGAGTTGCAGGAAGCAGCCAGAGTTGACAAGGGGGGTTCTCCTGCTATAGGTATAAGGAAAAGTGGAAAAAGGTCCTCTCCAAGCAGCTGCTATGGAATGGATTTGCGGGTAGAGTTTGTTTGGATGGGCAGCTTCCACCAAAATGTCACACAGCAGAAGGCAGGAATAAAACCAAGTTTTTGACAAGCTTTGGTATCAGACCAGCTCTGTCAGCCTTGCCAGGAGTTACAGGGCCGTTTCCAGGTCTTGTGACATTTGAGCTGCTTATGAAAGCACTAGACCACAGGGTCCCTGAAACGTGGTGAGATGCTCACTTTTTGCTAAAAGAAGTGAATTTCTGACTCTCGCAGTGGAATAGGCACGATTAATAACATAGCTACAGATGTCTTGAGAACACTAAAATTAGAACTCAAATAAAAGTTATTTTGTTTGTATTTTATATACATGTATATAAATATACATATACACAAAATAGTATCTGGTGTTATATACAAAATACATGATTTTGAGTCAATCTTGTGATTTTTGTGTTTACTTTTCAAGTATGAGGGGGGTGGAAATACAGGCTGTAACAAACTTCCTTTACTTCAAGGCAGACAGCTCCTGAATCGTTTTAAGTTAGCCATCCTGAGGATATTCCCAGGTTTTTTTCTAAAGCAGACAAGGATTTATGTACAGACTCTTTGCTATGCATGTCTTCATTAACTGCTACTTGTTTAGGGAGCTGATTCTTCCCTTAGTATTTTAAGCTATCTTTCTTTGGATAAAAGCATCATTGTGTAGGTTTACTAGGTGATAGTTTTCAGCATTGATTTTTTTATTTTAAAGCATTGGTTCCATGTTTGCTATTCTCCCATTTTTTCCATTCCCAAGGTCCTTACAGTTTTTCAGTACTGATTGTGTGTCCAGTAAATTCAGCCAGTACCTCGATTAATACCTTCAGACGTGTATTATCTTTCCTTGCCTATACCTCATTAAAGAACATATTTATTTTTAAAGAAGGTTGTCATAATCTCAGAATGTTCAAATTTTTCTTTATTTTACTTGTCAGAGTAATTATAAAGAGGATTTATTTACTTAGTGTTGCATAATCTCTTACAATATTGTTTTCCTCACCAGGAGACAGACTGTGGTGCTCTTTTTAGTTTTATCACACAACATTTTTACACTGAGAACTCCCATTGATTATGCAGGATTATTAAAGGAACATAATACTAGTTGGAATGGTAGAAATAGCTCTTTCATGCAAGTATTTCTTTTTGCAAGATATATAAGTTCTTAGAAGTTGCAAAAGTTTTGATATAGTTCTGTTATCGGTTCTGGAGACTTACGCAGGAATGTCAGGGTGCAGTTCTCTGGGCTGTATTAAGTGCAATACAAATGAGAAGATCATGCTTGCTTCTAAATCTTTCTTCTAAGATTATTTTACCAGGATGAAATTTGAAAATCCATTTTGCTTTCTTCAGGCATATCTGTCTGTTGATTCTTAGCCTGTCTTTCACCTCTGACAGCAAATGTACATTAGTAATTTCCTTTGATTCCAATCAGTTTAACATCCAGGATCTCATCTGTTAATCTACTGTTTGATTCTTATCACTTAAACTTCAGTAGAGAAAGATAATTCTGATGCATAAAATATTTCAGAATTTTGTAATCCAGTTTTGTTCTGACTTCGAGTGCAAGCCTATCCCTGCATCATATCCCAGGCCTGTCTGTCTCACGGGCGGTGGACCCTGGAAACCTGAGGCCTCCAACTTCAAGATAGTTGCCAGGCAGTTTTGCTGCAGTGTTGTGAAAATTGAACTGCTTTTACAGACTGTTTGGATCTCAACAAATTGACTTTCACTATGGAAAATGCCCAGTTGGAGGATTTTCAGCCTATTCTATTAATACTGCAAGGGAAAAATACAAACTGAAACAAAAGGAAATGTTTTAACTCTCTGACGAGCAAAATGAAATCATTCGATTTCATGACAGCATTTCTGTACAGGCTTTCTTTAAAATACACACACACCAGCAGAAAATGTGGCCCACTGGCTTTCATGAGCTGCTGTGAAAATATTTTTAAATGACTAAAAACTGTAGAAGCAAAATTGATTTAGCCTAGCCTGACTCCTTGCTACATTTTTACTCTGCCTCCATGACCTTAAACTGCATCTGACTTCCTGGAGAATTAATGCTTGACTGAGGAAAAATTGAGTGAATACCTCAGTATTTGTTATGTTTATAGCATACCTTAATATAATGCCTAGCTCTTTGTTAGGCGGACAACAAATAGCTTGGAGAATGGGTTATTAATGACTTTGCATTCAGTTTTGCCCCCTGGTTGACCAAGACAGATAGAGATTAAGGGAGAGCAAGCTATAATAAAACATCAGGCTAACAGAATTCCTCTCATGAAACCAAAACTGGGGTAACAGAGAAGTTCGGGTAAGACCTGAGAGCTGTCAGCCACCCTCCCTTTACTGAGACCTCTCACGCAGCCCCCACAGTGCTCTGATGGAGCATCAGGGCTGATTCTGGAAGACTTAAAATCCTCCTAGAGGCATGCTGAGCAGGTGTTCCTCATCCCCAGTTGGGGTTACGAGGAAACAGGCATAGAGGGGAAGGGGACTCTGGGTTACCCCACATCCTTCTGATGTTGTATCCCCCCAACAGCATTTTGTATTTCTGAACTACTTGGGGGCATCTGATGTGTTGTGGATCATTGGGAGTCAATTGAGTGAGATCAATAGAAGAGGGAATCCTGCTGGCAATGAATAGGAGCAGGGTGGTGGCTGGTGGGGGCTCAGAGGCTGGGCTGCACTGTACTGTAGGGTGTTGCAAGCCTGTTCTGTGCCTTCCATCACCCAACAAGGTGGTTGTTAGCAATCCTAGTGTTGTTTACGTGGTGCCCAAGGGTGCTAGGTGCAACATATGTAACATCCCGCAGACTTCAAGGGGAATCTGCTGGAGAGAGAAGCGCTGAGGAGGGTGAGAGACAGGGTGAGAAAGAAAGAGAAACAAGCCAGAAGCCACAAAAATGACATACAAAAAAAAAAAAAAAGTTTTTTTTATTTCTCATGTGCACAAAAAGGGAAAAGAAAAAGGTCAAACAGAACTTAAAACGATGAGGAAAAGCCAAGAGTGGCTGCAGCAGCCTAGAATGGATTTGACCCTGCACCTGGCACTGGCCCCGTCCCCTCCACGGTCTAATGTCTAGCTTAGCCTGGAGAGCATCAGCAGAGCTGCTTACAGTTGGATTTGTCATCAGTTCTGTAATTGTCAGTGTTTGGTCCCTTCTTCTTGCTTTGCAAGTTTGCCACCATCCTAGGCCCAGCCAAGGAGCACACCATGGTATTTGTGGGGTCCCTCAGAAGCCCTCATTCTGTCAGTGCCAAAGGGGGCAGCTGTGATTCTTACTTCTTTTCCTGGAGGGGTGCTTTTCCTTAAGGACAAAAGGGTGGGGTTTTTTCCAACAGTTCAGCAACCCAAAAATTCCTTTATGAAAATGTTTATATGCATATATAATTATATACTCAAGAGGAGAAAGAGATGCAGGGTTTTTTGTTTTCCTTTTGTAGTTTAACATCCTCACATTCATGTTGTGATTAATTCTGAAGTCTTACTCTGAATTTGAATCATTGCTACCGATGGGTCAGAAAGCATGCAGACTTCTCCCTGTTTCCACAGCAGGGCTCATTGCCACCAACCCCCCCCAACAGATTTACAGGTCACAAAGGTGTCAGTTTTAATGCATCCGCCCCGAGCAACCCTTCCCCCATCTTGCCCCACATCCCATTGGGCCAAAAGAACTTGGGAGCTTCATAGAACATGACTCAAAAGTGCTGCCCAATCTTAAATGCCATGGTCCCTGTTGCTTCCAGCAGAGCATGGCATTTGAGAACTTATGAGATCCCATAAAAAGTGGTGACAGAAGGAGATTCGGTCACAACATTTCTGCTTGGTCCATTAGATAAAGCAAATGTAGCAGCAGAGCTAAGAAACATAGGAGAAGAAAGAAGTGAAGGGAGAGCTAAGGAAGAAGAATAAAGAAACAAAGAATGATTAGTGAAAAAAAAAAGGAAAAGAGGGAAATGTAATGGAAACATTAATTATTATTCAGAATAATACTTAACACTTCGATAGACTTTTCTTTCCAGGATCTCAAAGCACTGAGCCGGTGCTAATTAATTCAACTGTGCAATCCCCCTGTGAACTAGGAACTATTGTTATTCCCATTTTACAGAAGAGTGGAATTGAGGCTTAGAGGGGAAATTGGACTTGACAAAGGTTCTCTAGAGCCACAAGGAGAACTGGGGAGTTTGAAGTCCCAGATACCTGCTCTCATATCAGAAATGCTGTTTCCTCTCTGGATAGAAAAGTGCATTGGGAATGAAGAATAGTAAAAGAGAGGGATAGAAATGGAATGGAAAGAGGGTGTGAGAAAGAAATGAGAGAAAGGGAAGAGACAGCAGAATGGAGGAGGGAGATGTGACTCATAGACTTCACTGGATTTTGCATAGTGATTTTTTCCTCCAGTTCTTTTCAATTTTTTCCTGTAAAACTTTTTAAAGAAAAATGAAAAAAAAAAAAAAATCCACCTATAACAAAGCAACTGTTGGGCTATTGGGGAAGGGATCCTTCCAAGGTTTGGCTGTTCCCTCAGGTTCTGGATTTGTGCTGTGCTTTATTGAACACATCATTTTGTTTTCAGTGAGCACAACGAGACTTGCACAGTACAGACAGCGTGTTCCTTATCTACAGGATGAGACGAGGCTGTTTTAATAACTACCATGATGAAGATGGAGATGAACTTATATACAAGAGGAATTGCCTTCACATTACACACATTATCTTCCTACAAAGCAGCAATTGTTTTTGCAAATAACATAATATTAAATAATTGGTAGAATTTTTGCGTTTCCTGCATAGTCCAGTCTAATGGAATCTATATGAATATTGATGGTTTTCTTCTGCATAATATCACCACATAAATCCCCATGTCACCTACTAGAGTTTAGCTATAATACTGTTTTACAATGCATCCACCGACTGTAAATCAAAACAACCAACACAAAAAACTCTTTGGCAAATGTAATTCAGTACATTCGCATGGGGTTCTACAGATGGTGGTGGAAGAGGATTAGACTGCCCAGTCCTTTGCATAATTCTGCTTTCCTTCTGATTTTCCTGGTCAAACTACATGCCGTACTTATGAACTTTCCAGACTAATCCAATGCCTGGTGGAAATCCTTTTTTATCAGTGGAGTTACACCAACTATGGATTTGGCCCTCCGAGGGTCAAATCAAGCAAGCCATGAGTGAGCCAACCAAATCCTGCTTTCATACCCTAGCTTGTGTCTCAAGTTTAGTGAAACACTGTTAAAAAAATAAGCATTTCTGAGCTGCTAGCTTCTCTTGAGGTGGCCCCTGGACTGCAGGTTGCCAAGTGTGAGGTGTAAGTCTCCTTTTCTCTAGCCTCCTCGGGAAGGTCTCCTTTGCTGGTCCTGGGATTTACTGCCTCTGCCCTGACCACCTGCTGAGTGAAACTGGGTGGTGCACAAGTAGAGCAAAGGCTGTACTGAGAGACTAAAAGGGAGACTTTACTAACAGGGTCCAGCATCTATCTGGCATCTGTGGAGGAAAACAGAAGGAGTGGCGAAAGTAAATGTGTAGAAATTACTCTGAATTTTCTTCTCATATAGAATAGGATGAGATAACGAGCCAAATTCTGGTCTCGGTGACAGTGTAACAACTCTGCTATTTGCAGCAGGTTACTCAGAGGTAAGACGTGCAGAATGACACTTTTAATAGATCAGGAGTAACCTCTTTGATTTTATTCTGTACAGGAATAGATTTTAGCTCTATATCTTCTATGTAAACATCCCCCCCAAATACCCTTATCATTTGGGCACCCCATTCAAGAAGACACAGACCTATAATCAGCTAGAGCCATGCAAGGGCTAAAAGTGTTAGGTGAAAGGGGACCTTTGGGATTAACACAGCTGTTTACTGATGATGGATTTCATACATACAAGTTAAACTTGGAGACAGAATACCAAGTCCACAACCACATCTCCTCTGAGGCTTTGAACTTTGGATTTTATACATAATGTTGGCTGTACAGATTGCTCCACTGTTCACTTTTATGCCCTTTAGGGGTTTGATTCTCAATCCTGTCTTTGTCCATGGACAGTAGCCCATGAGTTTTATCTGAAACCTCTCTAAAACAACAAGGATCTACTTTGGCAGACTTGATGCCCTGGGGACAGGCTATAGCTGCCTTCATGTTTTGAGTATTTTTTTAGGAAGTGTCAGTGCAAGGAACAGTTTATGAGTTTGCTGATGATACAGGAGTAATAAGCATTTCAATTGACAGTTAGCCTTTTGCAGAACAGTGCTTGCCAGTCACTTGGGAACCAAAAAGAGCAGAGAATCCCTAGAGAAATCATCAGGTGAGCATTTGGGATAAGGGGTAAATATTAGGGTGTACAATATAGGACTGAAGATTAAAAGATGGGACTGTATGTTGGTACTGGCTGGTAGGATGCAAGCATATGGATTTGAATGGAGGCCTATAAATTAGTAGGTGTAAGAGCAGATGGACTGGGAATTGAAGCATATAGCAAGGCTATAGCAGTTAGGAAATTAGGTGTTGGGCACAGAAAATGAGGCTGTTGTCACTGGTAGTGGGGATCTCGAGAATGGGTGTTGGGCATATCTAAAATTGCGGAAGTTGGGATGTGGTTGAACTGAAGTCATCATGGTACGGGGGTTAAGGTAAAAGGAGTGGAGTCTAAGGGCTAGGGAACCAAGCAATAATCCCAGCCAATCCTGAATTTGTCCATCTCAGTCTCAGCTGTCCAGAGGGCAATCAGATGGGCCCACATGAAGCCCCACACTTTCCACCACACAGCGCAGTTAGAGCGCAGCTGAGCTTGTTTTCTTTGTTTGCCAACCAGTGACATGGAAAACGTTTGTTGACTCAGAGTGCTTTTTTTGTCGACTGATGTGTTTGGTAACTCTGTCAGATCTGACTTGTCCATACTGCTCCCCAGAGACAGGATTTGGGAAAGGGGGAGGAGGAGGCGACCGGGGTGGAGCTGGCATCCAATCCTCTCCAATACCACCATCCCATTGTAGTGCAAAACAGAAAGGAAACAAAACCCTAGAGTGAAAGAGGAGCATCAAACGTCAGAGGAACTCGTCTGCCATTCAGGTGGCGGGGAGGGATGGGATTTGGAGTTTTATTTTTGTAGGGTTTTTTAATTATTATTTTGTGGTTTTTTGTTGTTTTTGCTTGGGTTTTTTAGAAAATTGGGGATTTGTTCTTTTTTTTTTTTTCCTTTTTACAGACCTTCATGACAAAGCATAAAAACACAGTTATATTTATATATCTATTTATATATTTCTTCATTTCGTTGGTTGGTTTGTAAATGTTGCTCCATCCTCCTGTCTGAGCTGATTGTGTGTCACAGAAATTGTGGGTGTGTGTGTGAGGTTCCTCCCAGCTCTGGCCTGCAAGGTCACCATGCGTGAGGTGCAGCCAACTATGGGGGGAAGCCATGCTGGAGAGTGGGGATGAGGTGCACAGAGAACCCCTTGTGGGGTGCAGATAGCTACTTGGTCCTTTTCTTCATTGCCAGATGGGCCAGGTCTCTGTACTGCCATCTCTGCTCTAACCAGATTGTTCCCTCTGTCCTGGGAAACAGGATGAGCATCACAGGTTACACACGTTGAAGAGTCCACCACAGAAGAGCGTATCTTTGGGGAACAGTATTTTATGAGCGGTGTTCTCCCCTGCTTCTCCCAGCCCTTACCACTCCCAGAAGAAGGGGGTCCTGTAAGGCAATGGTTGCCAGCTGCATTGCTTCCCAGTCCCCCTGAAGTCCTGGAAGCCAAGGGGACTTTGTGTGGCTGAGCTTTGCCCAGGCGCAGTGGAGGGCTCCCGCAGGAGAAGCCACTTGGCCGCAGGCTCTTCCCGGCGTGGGGGGAGCAGTCGGGGCAGGGGGCAGGGGGAGGGCAGGGGATCTCAGTCTCGCGTGGTGAGAGCTTGGTCCGGCGCCTTCACGGCGAACAGGAAGGATCTGGACTGTGGGGAGGAATGGAGAAGGTCTCTTCACCCTTCCCAGGGATGGAGGGAGGTGATCAGACAGGTACAATGTGGAGGCCTAAGCTGTCGCCCTGCAGTTTCATGTGGTTTCCATGGTAACTAGTGGCGGTCATAGGCAGCGGCAGCAGTGGGAGGTGCGGAGCCCCGGGATGTGGCACTATAATAATAAGGGGAACCTGAAAGTTAACACAGGAGAAGAATGGACTGGTTGAAAGGACAAACAGTAAAAAAAAAAATAAAAGAAATAAAAAGTAAAACAATCAAACGAAGAAAAGAAACAAAGGAGAACTGAAAAGGAAAGTAAAGGAAGAAAGAAAAGGAAAGGAACCAGAAGAACGAACTTGGGCACTCAGCTTTTAATGGGGTTAGGGGAGGGCAATCAGTGGAAGCCAGCCGAGGGCTGTGTTTCAGTGGAGAGATGCTACTGTGGCCTCTGGCTCTGAAGCCTCTCAGTGGGAAGGAGATCCTTTTGTTCCTTCTGACCATCAGTGAGTTGCCAAGAAGGAAGCCTGTAAGTGTTGCAAAACAAATATGCCACACCTGATCTGAGGCTGCAAGGCAAGTGTCAGGGCCAGATGTTCTGAGCATACCTGACAAAGTATAATGGGCCACTTTTAAAACCAGGAAGGGAGAAATGAAACAAAATTATAACATTTTATTGCTTGGGATTTTGGTCACATTTGGCATGAAAGTTCTCTAGATGGTTATTGAATGTGTGTTAAATAGTGATTGATTATTAAGATCACATTTACTGAGGTTTAACAACACAGGAATTAAATGCATCTATTATCCAGTTGTTAAACCTCAGTAAATACGTAGGTAATAATTACAGCTGATTTATTTTACATAAAATAAATCTCTTCCTATTCCCTTGCAAAGAAATGTTGTTTTAGAAAATATGGTCTTATGGGAGGCTTTTTCCCCTCTGAAAAAAACCTGACTATTTCTGAGCATTAATCACTGGACATGGACGTATCCCTGCAAGAAAACTCTACTTGCTATTATAAATCTAGTGATGCAGCTGGTCTTCCACTCTGGACACTGTTCCAACTGGCCCAATAGGAGAACTTTTATGGGATTTACAGATCCCCAGGAATTGACTCTTGGTTTAGCTTGAGAGAGGAGTGAAACCTCATCTGGATTTTTAATCAGACCGGGAATTAATGCTGATTGCAGCCTGAGAGAGTAGCAATACCTGAATTTAACTTCTGATCTGATCTGAAATAAACTGTGGATGCAGCCCATGGAGAAGTCAGAGCTGAACTGGAATTCTGAACTGTCTCATGATAGAAGAATCAGCTTTAGAAGAGATACAAAACACACATGAGGTATATACCCATCTAGACACTGGACTGGAGAGTGAGGAAAAAGGCCTCTCACCTGCCCAAATACTTGAAAACCCTCTTCAGAAATGAACAAACAACAAAAAAAAAAATAAAACCAAAGTAAACAGACAAACAGAAGGAGCGCGAGGCTAGGGGTGTGCTGTGGGAAAGAGGTACTCACTTAGTAATGCAGGGTTGCTGAACCGCCAGGCCTCATTGTAGGTTGTGTACTGAGGGTGGCTGTATGGGTTCCCAGAGAACTCGCTCCCTGGAAGAAACAAAGGAAGATGTGAAATACAGTTATGAATGAAAATTTATCACTGCTGTTCCATCAAGCCGGTGTTCATACCTAATCCATATGCCAGCAGGAAAACTAGTGTATGTAGCTTCCTTGCCCATCTGGGACTGTGCACTTCAGGACACTGTAGTGTTTGTTCAGCACAATGTTGCTTACTCATACAATGAAAAATCATAAGATTGACCTCTTCAGAATCAGGGAATTAGTTTAAAATAATGACATTGAATAATACAAGTAAATAATTAAATTGCCTTCTGACTTCTGATTCTCAGGTTGCAGTAGGATTGCATATGCAAGCTTTTTCTGCAATTAACTATCAGCATTCTTTTAAATAAAATCTAAGGTTCTCCAGTAGTGTCAAGACAGGAAGCATGAGATCTTGACAGGGCAAACTTAGAATAAACTCATTAGAAGTAGTAGTGGTGTTGACGCAGTATGTATTGCTGTGTTTTGTTCGCAGAGTACTGAGGGTGATGATGTATTTATGGAGAAGAGGATGATTAGTTTTTGGAAATGTTCTGAGAGTAGGGTGGGCTCAAATATAGACCAAAATGGAAAATACATTAATCTTTCTTATTCTATATGCCAGTGGTCATCTGAAAAGTGATTCATATATGATTAACCCCATCTTCATGCTTAGTGAGTTACAGAGAAAACTTTTTGTATTCCAGTTCCAGAAAATAATTTTGTAATGATTAGTGCTTTAGGGCTATTCTGAATCTGAAAGACAAGCTGGGCTACAGCTCCCTTTTTCACATTCAGTCAAATGGGCCCAAACAAAATACTTGTGAACTTTATGGTCTAATAAGACCCTGACCCAGGATTTGAATGTTGTGGAGTCTTGTTAAATGTTCAGTTTTATTGGACATAAGGAGCTGAGTCTCTTTGTTTTATAGAAGACTGTGCAGAGCTAAAGGAATCATATTTAGTAACTGAATAAGTATGGTGCTGTATTCAAAATAAACAAATCACCCAAAACTTAAAAATGTGTGATTCTGTTAAGTGAAAACATGCTATTATCTGATCATAACCTCAATTTAATGCAGCACCAGCAGACTGGGGACAATTAGGGCCATCTGAAAGGCATTATGCGCTTAAAAGACAGTGCAAGAACAGCATGACTATTAGGTTCTGGTCTGCCCTGAGGCAGGGGTGGAGTTGTTACAACAGAAATGTTTGGAAAGCACCTGGAGTTCCTGCTAGATACCATGGAATAGGGAAAGAAGGCAGTGCAAGATGTGCAGGATAAAATTACCAAAGAAATGTCAATTAATTATACCGTAATCTCTGCAACTCTCCTCTCACCAGAGAGTTAAAGCCAAAACCACAGATTCTCAGATGCTGGAAATTAAGTCTGTTGAAGTCAGGGGATTTGCACTGATTTAAACTTGAGGAAAATCTGTCTAGCCAAGGTTTTTTAAAGACACTCAGAGTAATAACCAAAGTAGTGAGTATGAAAATTTGTATGTAACAAAACCAATCACCATCCAAAGGTATTTTAGTCAGAGCAGTTTTTAGTTTCACCATAAAACCTCATTTTGTGTGACAGACCTTGCTAAACACTGTTTTAATGATAATAATTCAGCATATTTCCATATCTAGAAACACCCTGCACTGAAAATCCTGACAGCTAGCTGGAAAAGAATAGGTGAAAACTGCTAAGGTGACCAAAATGCTGTGAGATATGATACAAAGGCAAAAAAAGCAATGCGTAGTCCAGATTTATCTCTGCCAAAGTGATTTAACCATGGAATACGCTGGAATGAGTTTGCCCCTGCAAAGAAGGAAAAAAAAACCTATCCAGATGAGAATTTCTGCTTTGAAGCACCTCATGTAAACATCATTTCTCTGCATAGAGAGAGGTTGTTCTGATATTTCAGGGCTTCTCTCTCACCCTCTCTGTGTTGTCACCCTAAAGTGTTTATAGTGTTCCTAAAGCACAGGTTACGTAGAGGAGGAAGAGCCCCAGCTATGGAGAGCTGGGGAGGAGGGAGGGCAGCCACTGGAAACAGTGTTTATTGACGAGGAGTGAAAGCATGCATGCAGCAGGATAATGAGCTTTTGAGCTCAACTGTGACCAAGAGGAACTGAGCTATCGCCTTCCCCGATCACTAATGAAACAAGTGTAATTTCCTCATCAACATTGGATTCTGTTTAACGACTCCCTGCCGTTGCCATCACCAGCCCTCTGCAGGCTCTACGCTGCTCTGTGTAAACTGCAGTTCCCTTCCGCGGGTGCTCACTTCAACAAAACTGTTTGCAGAAACTTGATGGCCTTTCTGGGAAAGAGAGAGAATTGAGGCAGAGATCAAAGGTGCTCTGTTACCTGTGCAGGAAACGTCTCTCAGATGTAACACAATACCTGGTTCATCCTCTGAGTGACTAACCCCTGCTTTTTCAAGTGTGTGCTCAGGGACTACTGGCTTTCATCCACATCTGCAGCCTGGGACCTGAAGTTACAGGCAAGGGCAAACGCAGGATATGTATTTTACCACAACATCCGCATAAACCTCAGAGATACTTGTATGCATGACTGACCATGTTGCATGGATGTATTGCGACTGGAGACAAGCTTTTCTCTACACCATACAAGCAGAAGCCTAGTGAAATGTTGTCACCGATAGAACAGAGCAGCTTTGGTTAGCACTGGTCAAACAATCTTCTCAGAAACAGTTTTCCACTGGAAAATGCTGTCTCATCAAAATGGAAATATTTTGCATGAGCTTGTCAGCTTCAATGGAGTTTTGGAAAGAAAAGTTCTGAAATGATTGAAAATTGAAACAAAGTATTATGTCTCAACTTTCTTGTTTTGTTTCATTTTGCCTTTCTCATCTCATTTAATTTCCTTTCAATTCTTTTATTATTTTAATGTGTCTTGACATCTAGAACATGTTGACATTATTGAAATGTTTCATCCTGATGTTTGCAAATTGAACTATTTCAAGATTCTGACTCCTCATACCAATGCAAGATGAAAACAAATGTCAGATAATCAGAGTTTTGCATGCATTGGAAATTCTGCTTTCTGACCAGTTCTCTTTTTAGCTCTGAACCTTTATTTAGAGAAGACACAGCGTTTTTCTCATATTTGCTCACATCTGGACAATAAGGTTTCTTTGCATGTCAGTATGTTTCTTAAAGATACTCTCTGAGCGGTTATCTCTCTGGATTCTTGTTTCCAATGTAGTTAAAGCACTGACCCCTGATCTTTTTTGACCTGGGGGCACTGGCAACATCATATTTATTTTCTCTGTTCAACCTGGACTCTCAACAGAGGCTGCAAGCAAGCACAGAGGATCGATCCCATGAGGCCTATATTCTGTGCAATCTGT
The DNA here is from genome assembly GCF_018691265.1 of Tyto alba. Classification (NCBI taxonomy): domain Eukaryota; kingdom Metazoa; phylum Chordata; class Aves; order Strigiformes; family Tytonidae; genus Tyto; species Tyto alba. The sequence continues at coordinate 22,495,929 of NW_024881261.1, read as the reverse complement.
GCTCTGGGAACCTTTACTAACAGTATTTCTTGGTATCTGTATTTAAATCTTGGCACGTTTAGTCTTCTAATACAGAAACCATGAGGCATGAAGTGAGCCTAGCAGGTGGCAGGTTCAGAAAAAATAAGGGAGGTACTTTCCACACAATATGTAGTTAAGCTACAGAATTTCTTGCCATAGGTTGCTACAGATGTTAAAGGCTTATATGGGTTCAAAAGACACTGTTTGTGGAGGGGAAACCTATGGAGGGTATTTAATATTAAAAAGAAAGACACTAAGTCAGGTTTAGGAAGTCTTTGAGCTGGAACTTGTTGGAGGATGGGAGATCTTTTGAGAAAGTATTGGAGATGTGCTTGCTCAACTCATACCCTTCCCCAGCCGTTCACTTTTGGCCCCTGACAAAGAGTAGTGGCTGCAGAGATCTGCAGCATGACCCATTAAAGCCACGTCTTATGTTCCTTCCCAGGAAGCCTCTTTATCTCCAGCTTGTTGGCTTCAGTCATGGGAATAGAAGGGCCACCAGGCTAGGTCTGACCAGTGGGGTATGACTGAAACAGCCAGAACTTGATGCTCTGTGGAAAGGTTCAGTAACTACTGCAGGATGCCCAAGTAGGCCACTGGAAAAACTTCCTCTAATTGAATGTTGACATCAGATTTAATGTAAAGATACTCATTTGACTTGAATAATATTTTTCTTTGAAGTATAACTCAACTTTTTTCTTTATCATCCTGTTCCTTTTTGGGGATACTTGTGTAGTTTTGGGGTCACTGCTGTCTTATGGATAAGTAGGAGTCACATCAAGGAGCTGAAATATCCTACTCTTGGATAATTGACCCCTGTGATTAGTGGTCTTAACATTTTTGTCCTAGTTTACATGTCAGTATCATTCTTATGATGAGGATGTTAAACTTACATAGCAGTCACTGAACAGCTGAGAAGTTGAGAACAGTTAAAAGTTGAGAAGAGCCTGTTTTTTAGAAGTACCTGTTCAAAGAGCCAGCTATTTTAGTGTTATTAATCGTTTCTATATGCCATGACATTCTATAAGTTTTGACATATGACTTAACTGACTTAAATGTTGACAACTGAGTCTACTTCTGCTATTGGGGAGAGGAGGAGTTAATTGGTTTATATTATCTTAGTGCTTCTCTGATTCTGTAGCCAAACCATCTCCCTAAAAAAGTTAGTGTAGAAGGAGATGCCCTAAAATTTTCCAACTCAGCATCACCCTGAAAGTTCAGCAAGCTGCTCAACTATACCAAGGGACTAAAGTGGGGGTGAGGAGGGGATCAATCCACTATCTTTTCCTGGTCTGGAGGTCAATCACATAATATTTACAGCATAGCCCAAGATTTTGTTGTGCCTTAGGATCATAAGTGGTAGGGAACTTGTTAGCTCTGGAATGTGACCATAGTCATTAGCCAGTACTTCATGGTATTTAAGCAGTGATTTGTCATTTATAGATGTTAAGACTTTGACCTGCAAGCATTTCCTATCAGTGATATTTTCACTGTCCTCACTGCAGTGTATGTTCATTTAGCTAGCTGTTCTGAGATTTGCATGAGGGGTTAAATTAGGCTTTTCACTCATAAACCCTGGCAAATCATATCATAGTGATTTAAGAGCTTTCTGTCCTCAGCTTTCTGCTGCTTCAGTTCCGGAGTCATCCCTTCAGTAGCAGAGGTTGCAGAATGGACTGTGTACATGCTCATTAGCTGTCATGACTCACAACCCAGGGCAGTAACATAAACAGAAATCAGTGGCAGATGAAGTTCTGAGCTACTGTGGCTGAGAAATGAAAATCCTGCCTCTTCATTTGCCTGCTGGGAATAACTATCATCAGAGGAGTGGGGAATAGAGCCTGGGGTAATAAGGTCTTCAGTTGCCCTGGGGTAAATGTCCTCTCTTCTCCCTGAACAGTGGGAGAATCCATATGCCAAGAGAACATATTTCTCCAAAGGCACTGAGTAGCAAAGAAACAGTCTGCCTGTGGATGTAGGGTTAGGTTGATAGTTTCTTGGACTGGAGATGCTATTTTACAAACAGGAAGTGGGTAAGTAGTTGGTTGTTGAAAGTGACTAGTTAGTTTCTCCTGAAATGCCATTAATCATTGCTGAGTTCTTAGCTAGTTTAGGCTATGGACAATATGTGTCCAAAAAACTGCAGGTATTAAATTACCATTGATGATTTTCAGTTTGATGTCCTGGCTTTAGATAGGAGGTAAGTTGTTACCTTAAATTAGTGGATAGCTGAATATCCTGAGCCATGAGCAGTACATAATAATCTGCACGGGTCATTGGAAAATAATTACATTAGTTAATGAATACTAAGGTTAATTAATTACCAATTAATTGCCACAGGTTATAGATAGCTAGTTGCCCATAGCAGCAGTGAATCAGTTACTAGGGGGAGAGAGATACATTGCAAAAAGAGTTGTTCACTACACTGGTTATAGACACCTGATGATTTCTTTAAGAAAATAATATCCCTTAATATCAGCAAAGCAATAGCAGTGCCAACTGTGAAAGCTCCTACAGTGCTAGTATACAATTCAAACGTGTGCACCGTTACTGAAGTCTGGGGGCTGACTTACCAGGAACCATTCCTGCAAGAGTTGAGGTTGGGTAGCTGCCTTGTCCAGTTGGGGGAACATGGGGTGGGTAGCCAGGCAAGGTGGTGCTTGCCATATCACGACCTGGAAAGGGAAACAATCAGAACAGGTGATCAATAGGTATAAGATCTTTCAATATTGATTTGATATCACCCTTTGTCCCACTGTTACATGACTAGCAGCTTGATAGGCAAGTGCTGTGCAACCTTCCCTTATATAAGTGCTGTCTATCCACTGAAAATTTTAGGGGAAGATTGTGGCACTTTTGATCACACACTGTAAGGATGGATGTTAAAACTTAGCTTTGTGAGGCTCAAAATAATTTTCTTGTGTAATTGTAGATTTTGGATCTATTTTAACTAAATCAAAATGGTCCTGAGCTGCCCAGAGAATGGCAGTATATTCATTGCCAGAGTAGCTGAGGTCCTGTCTGTGTGCAGTAGATGCAGTTCCAAAACTGTGGTGATGTTACTTTAGGGCATGATAAATGTGCAAGGCACTGGAAAGTGATCCAAGAATTTTCTGTGCCTGTTTCTCTTCCCACCTTTGCCATTCACCTACTGATGATTTTAGGCAAGTGTCTTCACCTCTCTGTGCTTCTTTTTGTGCTGCAAACTCTTTGGTGCAAGGGCATGCTTTTAGTACATTTGCACAGTGCTTAACATGAGATCAATACTGGTTAGACTCCTTCCTGGTGCTGCTGTAATATATATAGCATTAGGATCATGCAAATTAGTTTGGGTCCCACTTAATTTTTATCACAGGTACAAGTTTATGTTAGTAATACTTAAAGTTGTGATATCTTTTCTCCATCAAAGAAGTAGAGAGGGGTGTGGACTGGGTGGATGATTGTAGTTTATTTTTCATCTCTTAGGAAGTGCAGCTGGAGGCTTCTTGGTTGATGCCAGAGGCATTTCCTCATTTGGACTGGTTAGCCTGAAAACAGGCCAGCCAGAAGGGCATTTGCTGTTAGTGCTTATTGCATTTAAATGAACTAAAATCATCTCAGAAGCTGCTGGGAGTTTCAAGCCACAACAACAGCAACAAAAAAAAATACCCCCAAAACCTACCTAAATAAATTAAGATAATCTTTCCCTCACAGCTGCTGGGAGATTTACAGCTCAACCTGCAACACTGCCTACTGAGATCTCAGCCTGTTCCAGGCATCCAAAGCCTTTCACATTCCCTAGGTGAACTATCGCTCACCAAGACATTTGTGCCATTTGTTCCTCTGTTAAATTTTGTCTCTCCTGTCTGTTCTAACTGGGGGGCTGGAGTCTGATTGACCTTTAGGAGTGACAGGTTAAGTATAACCCATTAACACCACCAGAGTCAATGGAACTGAGCTGGGATATTTCAATGAAAGAAGAGTAGGAGTTGGTTTAGCTCAACTAGTGGCAGAGTGATAACTGATAAAGCAGGCCGTGCAACAAGCATGAACCTTGGCTGGGGAATCAGAAATAAGTAACAGTTATGCAGCAAAGCGAAAACAAATCAACATGGAGCATTAACCTGAAGGGAGGAAGTTTCTGTGGGGTGAGATAGGCTAAACTATTGTCATTGGTTTCATAGGTCTTGAATAAAAATTACTGAGGTGATTTGCTTAAGAAAAAAAGAAATGCAAGTTCATTCTTTCTCCCTGAAGAAGATCAAGATGAGTGGCTGATGTTCGCAGCTCACCTCCTCTTAGATAATAGCACAGAACTACCAGACAATGGTTGAGCCATTTTCCAGCCATGCCCCAATATTGATAAAAATAAATATATAATGCCTCAGGGATTTATATTCTGCATTCTTCTACTCTTATATCACTATCATTCCTTTAGTGATTTGTAGCTGTATGTTGAGCTGTATGATTAACACCTACTAGATGTAGTTATTTCCTTTTCCTCACATTCTTTTAAGTCAAGAAAGTTTTATGCTTAAAATTCATGTTCTTTTGGTTTCATTTATTGGCTAGCCTGAGAAATAACAATAGGTGATGAGTAAGAAAACAGTGTCACTGAAAAGTTAGAGAGAACATTATGTAGCAGCAGGCAAAATTAATTCATTTTGACACTTCCATTCAGGTGGGAACACATACACACTCACTCTGCTACTCAATCTATGCACATAACGCCCCTGTGTTTTTATTCAGACATGAGTGCACAGAGACTGTTCAAAACTCAGTGTGGAAAATTCACTGGGAAGTGATCATCTCTCAAAATCCCGGCCTTGAAAAAGAAGATAACAAACAAGTACAGTATCAACAACGTAACAGTCCCATAGAGAGACTCTTAAAATGCTGTTACTTACAAGCAGGCCCCTTCCATTACCTCCTCTCATTACCAACAGGTAGGCAGGATTATTAAATTCTTGTGCTCCAGGGCTATGGCAAAGCTAGCACCTATTCTGCTTATAACATTCATCCAACTCCAGCAATTCTCCCTTCTCCATGAGCCTTCTGAGTGAGGAACAGTACTTTCATCACTGTGACATTGAGTGTTTGAACTCTTTCTCCCATATCTAATTCTCTCTAAGGGTTCTAAGGTAGGTGCCTCTCCTGAAACACAGTGCCTTCTAGGCTAGAGGGTGGTCATATATGACTGCATCCCCAGAGAACTGAGACTCTTTGTCTTAGGAAGTGCCCAGAGCTCAGAGGCTCTTACTGGCTGCAGTAAGATTGGGCCAAAACAGTGTTATGGACACAAAAGTCTTCTCTGCTGTCACCTGCTGCTTTTGCACAGAGAGGTTTAGAATCGCAAATCTCACCTGACAAGACAAAGGGAGGATGTTAGGTCAAAAGAGAAAAATAATGTAGGAACATGAAGGAGGCAGAGGTAAAACGTGTTTCTTGAGCATTAGGAACTGTGGTCTGCACTAAGACTTTGTCTGTTCTGAAAAAGCCCAAATTAAATTCTTTGACAGTGGAGTGACAACAGCCTCAGTGGTCACCTAGAATTATACCCACTCTTTCATCCAAGCCAGCCCTGAGCTTCTGCAGCAATGTTGCTTCAGTCATCTTGCACAGGAGTTTCCCCTAGTACCTCCGTGAAACTTGCCCTTCCTCCTCATCCTCCCCTCCAGCCTGCTGCTCCTAAGTGCTGCCATCTTCTGCAACCTATTTCTTTGCTTCTGCCCTTCTCTTAAAGGCCACCTACCTCAGGTCTGTATTCCTTTGGCTGTAAGACATTATAGTCTCTCACCCACCCTTCCTGGTCTTGACATTCAGGCATGATACCCTGTTTCTTAACTACTTGGTCTGCTGTGTGAAGGCACCAGCTCACATTGACACTCCCAAACCAGATGACTCAAATATTGCTCACAACATAGCTGTGGCAGTGCTCACCAACTGCCTGTGTATTTATCTGACTTAGTAGTTTGTACAGCCCATGCTGAACCACCCTGTCAGTCCTAGAGCTGGCTAGGTTATTCGAGCTTTTATGATTTACCGTAGGCTAGCAAACAGTACCCTTGCTGGGCCTACAGTACTCAGGGCATTATGGTTACTGAGGCAACACCAGATTTTGTTGTACGAGTGTTTCTGTACTAAGGCCCAGACCCATCCAACTGGGACACCCAGTCACTTCTAGGTAGTTACAGCTTCTTTTCCCGTTTTATTCTAAAAAATGAAGGGCAGGCATGAAATCTTTTTGTGACTCTCCATGGAGCTGTGAACACATGCTGCATACACAGAACTGGGACACAGTTGCTCTGGTTCCCACTTGCAATCAAAGAGCTTGCAGCATTTACTGGTCTCCCCATCAGACGAAACTGAACCCCTTGCCTGCAGCATCCCCACTGAGTTTGTGGCCAAGGCCAGTTACCTGCTATCAGAGGCTGGCTGCTGGACTGCCCAAAGTGGGCACCATGATGAAGGAAGGCACTGTAGCAAGGCGTGGACGCATCGTCTGAAAGGGCCATGTGGAAGGGCTGAAGATCAGCCTGCCCAGAGCCGACCGGCGTGGTGGGGGTGAAAGGGGTGAGAGAGGCTCCATGAGGCTCTTGCTTTATACTGAGGGGAGAGGAGAGGTTTTCTGTGGTAGGGTAGGGGATGGACACAGACAGACAAAGGGAACAGGGGAAGGAAGAGGAGGGTGGGGAAGGGAGGAGAGGAAGAACAAAATGGGTAAATGAAAATGGAGTGGTTAAAATCTACAGGGAAATTAATTTAAAAACAAAAATAAAAATAAAAAGGTTAGGAGTCGATCAGAGGAGCCAGTGCTGAGACAACAGCAGTAAATGCACCCGGGGGCTAGGCTCTGACTGCAGGGATGCCTCTGCAGGGGCAGCAGGAGATGAGGAAAATGGAGTGCAGTGGCAGATGGGAGGAATGGGATGCAGGAAGAGGAGAGGTGAGGGAGGGAACATGCAGGAGGGGGGGGGCAGGAAGAAGCATAGGGTTGGGAAGGAGAAGAATGCTCTGAAGCTTCTGTGCTCCCTTTCCTGCTGCTTTCTCTGGCTGGCCGGGGGCGCATGAAAATGCTACACTTACACAGTTTGGCCCAGGGTATTATACCACTTTGTCTATTCCAACCCAAGGTAACCTTCCCCAGGAGAGCAGTGTTGTTATGAGCATCTATTAAACAGAATACTTGGTGTGATGGCGAAAGCTTCTCAAGCCAAACTCTCTAAAAACTTTGACAAAAAGGATGTAACTTAAGTTTGAGGTGGTTAAAATAAAAATGGGACTGTGCAATTAATAGTTGGATAGACATATAGATCAATCAATTGATCTTGTTCACAGTGGCACACTTTGGAGCTTTACCCATAAAAGCAGTCAGTACTGACTCTGGTTGTTCCTAGAGTCTAGTGTTGCCAAACGGATACCTTGACAGAGAGATATAATGGATGAGAAGAGAGGAGAAGAATGTGGGGGACTTATAAAAGGTCTCATTTTCATTGTTGTTTGCGTTGGATCTCCATTTCTGATGTGCAGATTTTCATAGGCACGACAGATACCGCTTTGCAACTTCTCCTAACTTGGCTGCCAAGTAAGAGGTTTGGGAATTGGAGAACTCTGTGATCTAGAGCATGGGTACTCCAGAACACCCACTGTTGTTGGGTCAGCAGTTATAGAGGCCTGTATTTGAACACCTGAAAGCAAGGTATGGATGATGTGATCAGATCTGATCCAAATCATCTAGCAAGCCATCCACTCTCAGGTAAACAAATCAAAGCCAATAAATGAAAGATATTTCTCTGTGATGGCAAGTGTTGCCAATGGCCTATGAAATAAGTTGGTTCTGGTGGTTTTGATTTATACAGAGAAATATAAATGTGATGTATAATTAGGCCATAAATCTGACTTCATTAATGTAAAACTGGCTTAATTAACTCTAGCCATCTTATTGCGAGGCTGCAACGCTCACCTAGACAATAAAGGGCTGGGCAGTTTCTATCCGTGAATGCCGTTTATCCTGAGGCATTTGTTCCCTAAAGATTTGCTACCTGGCAGAAATGATAGCTTGCCATCTGTATTTTCCTCCAAGTACCACTAACCTGGATGGCCAGCAAAGTTTTCTGATCACTGAGACTCCTTTGAGGCAAAGACATATGTTCATGGTTCAGTTGGTTGGGAAGGATCAGTCCTGGCCAAGACTTGTACAGTTCCTCTTTAATTAGCTTACTTATCCAAAGTCTCTGGTGTGCTAAGTGAGGATTGTAATTTCTTCTCTCTTTTTGCTATAGGAAGTTCTGTTTGGCAAGGACCTTTTGTGGAGGATATGGGGGATAGAAGTTGGAGAATCTGCTTTTTGTTGAACAGTTAATTAAAGTCACCAGAGTAGACAGCACACCAGTGCCCAGCTTCTGCTTTAAAACTTTATACCATCCTACAGTCCTACCAGTGAGCTTTCATGTGCCAGTGCCAGTCTCTGTAGATGGAGAACCCCCAAAGCTATTTTTCTCCTGCATCCTCTGTCATCAGATGGCAAGGAGGGCACAGCTTTACCTTCAGGACAGACAGACAGTCACCACCAGCAGCCTGGGAGTACTGAAGCCTTTATCCAAATAATGTTGGTACTAGGTAATTTGGATGAATAGATCTGTCTTCAGGCAGGGACTAAAAGTTCCTCTCGCTTTCAGGGGATGCAAGTGAAGTGATATTTTTCAAGGAAGCTGTTTGACAGTCATGCCTAAATAAACAAGGGACACTTTGGTCCTGGGAATTTTCCAAGCTCCTTTTTCAGCTCTCTGTATTGTGCAAGACAGAGCAGGTGTGGGGAGCTGCTGGGGAAGAAAGGGCAGAGAAGAAGATGCACACAGGAAGTGTGGGTGGGCAGAAGCAAGAGGTGCTATGGGCAGAGGTTAATCCTGTTTGCACAGCCCCTAGGCACATTGGGTTTCCTAGTCCCTCCCCTGCTTTATTTCTCTTTTAAAGCATGGAATTTTCAGCTATAATCCTTTCTAAACCGCAGCATTTTTCAGGCGCTCTGTGTAAGTGAAACCATAATCTCTGGTAAAACAGACTGCTTAAGCTGCTGTAGCATTAGGCCAATCTGATCCAGTCCCTGGATTTCCGCTCTGCCCAGCCACCACAGAGAGGATTTCAGCCTGAAAGACTGCCTAAAGCCTTTGCAATGGGAACAACAGTGCTAGGCCTTGCCTTGCAAAGCTGAGAAGGGTTAAGGGACCAGGAGCTATTTGTCCCGGTGTTGTGAGGCTGTTAAAGCCCCTGTCAGACTCAGAGCAGGGATGAGCCCAGCCCTCTCTTGAACACATCAAGGCTTATGAGGAAAAATTCCTTGCACCTTCCAGAGGCAGCACCACTTACTCAGTGCGGGAGGATAAAGAAGTCAACAGTAACATGGCAAAGAGACTGGGACACAATAATGCTAAACACTCTGTCTAAGAGTAGTGGAGAGGAGGCGAGGGTGAGGTCAGACAGCGAATGATTACACAACCAAAATTCAGGCTTTTATGTGTCTATTTATCTACCTGTCTGTCTTTCCCTCTATGCTCTGCAACCGCACAGACATAACTTATATCCCATGTATCTTTACTGGTGGATGGCATTTACCAATTTTTACTCCTTTGTTGTCCAACTCTCCCCTGACTAAAAGCACCTGGATTCTGTCTCCGATATAACTGCTGCCACTGCTATGCTGGAATAATTGCCCCAGCAGTGAATTATAGCTCCAAAGTGTGTCCGTGTAGACGAGATCAATTGATTGATCTATCTATCCACCTGTGAATGGCACAGTCCTATTTTTCATTTTAACCACCTCAAACTTCAGCTGCACTTTTTTTTTTTTTTTTTCACTTCTGATTTTCTCCATTCTCTATTTTGTATTTGTGATGGCAAACTTGCCCCTTCCTATCTGAAGTCCAGCTAGTGCCAGCAAGCTGTGGAGCAGTGCCATACTGACTTGCCTGTGTCTTGGGTGTGTCCCTCAGTAAGGCTGTATCAGGGGACCCTGAGGTATCTGTCAGTGCCTTATTTCTAAGGCTGGAATACTGACTTGTAATCGAACGGGGGTTAGAATGAGCCTGCAACCCCTTTCTAAAGCAGCAGAAAGCTATTCCTGTCCCAGGCTCCTTTCTTCTAAATGGAAAATGATACCCTTGTTTATAAGCAATGAAAAAATACCACTCAATGTCATGGCGGGGGAAATTTGAAAGGATCAGCAGGGTGGAGATATAGCTGGAAACATAGCAGAGGACTGCGTATTTTGTGCATCTCCTACTCCTCTCTTTGACTGTACTTGTTGAGTTATTGCTGTTTTCCTTCCTTTCTAACCCTCTCCTCTGTTATTCTGGCGGAGAGGTAGAACTGGTGATCTCTGGCCTAAATTCTCCCTGCGAATGAAGGGATTTTGCCCAGACAGGGTGAGAGGAAGATTCACAGCTTTGGGTTCCTACAGAGACTTGTCTCAGCTTTTATCGTGCTCTCTGCTAGTGAAGCAAAGGGAAGCGGGGGGGTTGCAGGACTAGATAAGCTGCTTGTTTTTCATTGCTGGCTTCCTGGAGGATAAGCTACCTGCATCCAGTTCTCCTTTTCAGTAAACAAAGAATATCAAAACAGCACATCCCTGCATAAGGGATGGCATGTACACACCCACTTAACAACACTGCTCACCATCTTGACAGTGTTTAGCATTCTTCATCTTTTCCTGGGATCTCTATCAAATATTTATATGACCCCAGTGCCTCTCTTTTTAGAACACATATCCTTAAATAATCCCTTAGGCACCACTGTTTTATATGCAAGGAACTGAACCCAGATAAGATATACCAATTTTGTGGAGGAGACCGGTGCCAAAGCTGAATCTTAAGTTTTTTGAATCCTATGCTTGTACCCACCATTGAAACATCATTTTCTGTATTTGCATTTTCCAGTCCTTAGAAAAGTTTCATTGTGGCAAACAGAATGGGGCTGCATCCTCAGCACTCATACACTGGTGAGTTTACACTACAGCTGGTGGAGTCACATCACTTTATCCCATGTGAGAATCTTGCCTCAAATTCTAGAAGTCATGCAAAAGACCATACTGAACTGACACAGCGTATCTTTCACTTTTTCTGTCTGTCATGCCAGAAGAACCACTTCTTAAAAAATTTCTTAGTTTTCTATCTTTTCTTTTGCAAGAGCATCATGCAAATTGCATTGAAGATAAAGATCATCCTATTTTTTTCCCTTCTCTGTGATCTCACAGACCTTTGCTAGAACAACTGAAAAGTGAAAGACTAATCTGCTTCTCATTGAACCTTCCTTGTTTTCTCTTTCTATTCCTGCTGACTGGAGAATGAGCCTTGCGTGTTCAGGTTTATTTTCTGTTTCTGCACAGGTCCCTCCATGTTCTTAGCCCAATACTTTACTTGTGGATTGCTGAAATACATGTTTAAAGGAACAACCTTGGATTGCTTTCTCCTGAGAGTCAAAACTGTTTTGACATTACTGATGTAAAGTTTTGAAATCTATTTGCCCCATTTTTTATAAAACTGAATTTTATAAATCTAGATTTTGTGTCTGGTCTAATTAACTTCTGCTCTCCAAGGAAACTGACCTGCTAACTCTGTATGTTACTATGGAGAGAAAAAGTTTTATAGTCCTCATACAGAGTAGAACATGGAGCTTCCAGTAGACCTGTGATCCGGGCTTACTCTTTGAAGCTAGTTGAGTACTGTTAGTGTTAATCACTAGAGAACTCCACTGAAGTCAACTTCATTGGCTCTAAGTACATTTGTTTGCAGATGGATATGATGAAGGAAAATGTGCTTTAAAGTCTTGGGAGGGAGGGAAAAAATGTGCAACTTGTGCACTTGACAGAGAAGTTCAGTGGAGTTCATCTTGTTGTCCCCTTTCTTGAGTCCCAGCCCATCACGTTGGGCAATTACTTCCTGCCTTAAAGTGTAGCATATGGTTATTCCTTGGTGGGTTGGGACTTGAGTGTTACTTCTTAAACAAGATGCTGGGAAATGTAATTAGAACATGTTAAGTTTTTCACACAGTCCTCATTATAGGTATCTCCAAGATTTCTTCACAATGATATTCTACTGATCATAAGATAGGATAGATATTCCTAGGTAGCCCACAGCAATCCTGAACCTACAAAGAAGGGCCAAAGATTGCTCTAGGCTCTCCATTTCTCTGGAAGGCTGAAGTGTGCAATTTCAATTGTACAAGCAGCTGGCCTGGTTAAATCCAGTACAGCAGATGGAGATCAAAAGTTATTAACACCTGCTGACAGGTGTTGCTTAACTCGGATATAAAGCACAGTCTTTGATGTCAGTGGGAAAAATATCTACATCACAAGAATTTTCATCATAGCTATACTTACTGAATCCTTCACTTAGCCTCAAAAGAAAATGCAAACTGAATTGGTGGAAAGACAATATAATTATTTTCACTAAAGGAGTCCCTTTTTGTCCAGCAGCATAGAATGTGGCAGCCTGCAATGCTGTCCCCTTGCTGAGGGAAATCAGAGTGGGAATGCCAATCCACTGCTATTGTCATTACATGACATTATTGCCATTCACTGCTATTGTTCATTTAAATGCTAATTTAAGGAAGGCAAAGACATTACTTCTTTCGGGCCCATCCATTTCTGGATTCCACACTTCAATATGCCTTTCAAGCCCACAAGCTGCCTTCTTCAGCAGCATAAAATTATTGTCAGTGAAACTTCTATTGGATGCACGGAAATAGTTTATGTCATTCCTTTCCCCCCTGCTATTCCTGTCTGCTCCAGGGATCATTCATCTGACCATCTATCATCCTCAGCCATTTGGTCCTGGAGAAGAGTAGTAACACCTTCTGCCTTTCTAAATTCCTTGACTAGATAAGAAGATATTATCTTTTCTTAGGGATGGGAAACAGCTGATGAAATTTGGAGGTCCTGTGGACTTCTACTTTTGCTGATTCCTCATCTTAAATAGAGGAAAGGCTTGCTTGAAGAAAATACCTCCTTCATTTTGATGAGGCAGGACAATAACAACCTTGTAGCAGCCATGTGAATGATTATCATATTCCATTTTCAGGGCATTGGGGCATCAAGATATGTGCCCAACAGGCTGCTTGTCTGCTGGCAGCTGCAGCTGTGACACTGTGCCGCAGAGTGCAGATCTGCATCTGTAGGATTTTCCATCACCAAGGCCAACTTGGGGCCCCAAGCAGTCTGTTAAAGAAGCTTTCTTAAGTCAGCTCAGTCAAGCCCTGACCAGAGCCATTGCTCACTGGTGTCAGAGGCTAAAGTAGATTGGAGCAAGACAGGAAATTTTCAGCACTACAAACAAGGGAAAGGAAATGCTCCCCCTCTCAGTGTAATGATATAAGTACAACTGAATTTAATGGTCAGTTTTAATCATGATTTAAAACAGCAAACTAGATCAACTTGTTTTACATTTGCACTATCAGGCTGTTTTCTAAAGGGTTGAATTTTATGGATGGTAACAAATATTTTGACAAAAAATTTACACTAAAAGTGATTATTTAATTTTGCTAGGTAGATGAACTGCATCTGTGCACATTTATTTAAGCAATTATGTTGTGTAATATAATTTGTCTTTACATATTATTATATGAGAAAATAGTGAACGATGAGTCCATATTATTATTTTATTAGATTATTAACTTTTTACTTGTGATCTGTGTCAAGTTATATTTGGATGGAAATTAGAATTAAATTAAAAACAGTATTTGTAATTATTCGTGCTAATTAAATAAAATGACCACAAGTTCCCTGACTTCCTAAATATACTAGAACAGAAAAAGCAATCTTTTCTAAGCAGGTTTTGCATTAAAACTGACTTATTAAATGAAGGAAAGGATATATAAGGAGGAATTTGAACTGATTTTAGAACTAATAGATCTCATCCTTTCACATCAAGCTTAATTCACTCACTGACAGAGGAAAACAAATGTTCCTTCTTTTTCAAATCCTAGTTTGTTTCTTAGTTTTGAATGACCTGGTTATTGAACTGAAAAAAATTCTCTTCAGTTCACTCACTAAGCTGAAACAAAGGAAATAATATCTTTTCACCTTGCAGAAGGCTAAAGTTCTCAAAAGATTGTTTATCATTTCAGTAAAAATTTGGATCCAGGTGTCTAGCCAGTAATTTCTCCAAGCTTAGCATCACAACTTTCTTGAAAACTTTCATTGAAATCAGATGCTGTGTAAGTACTATTCTTGTATATTTTTCAGGCATAGCAAGTAGCCTCTAAGTCACTAATTCAAAAAATTTTTTGCACACATTCATGTATTAATTAAAAAAGTTAACGTAAACTGAAAAATAATCGGGCCCCATGCCAGAGAGGGAAGGTCTGGAGGAAAGTGAGATCGATGGAGTTTGTGCTTTTGTGGTGTTTTTGTTTGACATATCATGAGTTGTCAGGATTTCTTACCCTGGATACTTGTTGCTTTAGGGAAAAACATATTTCCCAGAGAGAAGGCAACCTTTTCTATACAGGACATGGTAGCTATTTTGGTGGGTAATGATGATTTTAAGTGTTACCTGTTCCTGTTAATACGTGCTAACCATAGCACACAAGCACTTGGAAACCTCACAGGAAGAGAAAGGGACACAGACTCCCATTTCAGCAATAGTAGAAGTTCCTGAAGTGCTTTTTTTTTGCTCCATTTTTCTTTGGCTTATCTTTTACCTTTACTTTTCTTTGTATATCTCACTGATTATAGTGGGCTGGCAAACAAAGTATTTAGTTAAAACTTCCAGATTTCAATTAAGGGAAGTTTTTCTTTACCTTTGCTGTAATTTTACTATCCATCTAGTAGGTAAATCCTCCTTTAGCAGTCTGTTAATAAACAAGTTTCGAGCCATACATGAAAAGTCCATTGTGTTTTATTTCCCATAGTGCTGCCTCTCTGTTGGATAATTCCTGGGATAGATAATTGAGTTGGAAAGGACTCTGCTCCCAAACTATTAATCTAAGTCCCCAGAACTCAGAAGCTGGTTTTGAAAACATCTCACTTCTTTCCTGCATGCCTATTCCAAAACATGTGACTTCTGATGGTGCTTAAAGAAGGATCTTAACCTTTGTTCTCAAGGGATTCACGGCTCTGTGAATAACCTTGTGCTTTTAAAGTATTCCTGTTGCTAGTGCCAAAATCTTGAGGTTCTCTGCTCACCTCTCAGGTGTTAGCTACTGAGTATCTTCCAAACTAAAAGAGACATAGAAACTACTGAATAAAAGAAAGCTATTGAGGTTTTTTGTGTTTACTTAGCCCTGTACAGATTTATTCTCATCTGCCTGGGCTGTTTGCTTTCAATAGAACTAATTGAAGTAGAACATCTCAGAACAACAGAATTCTTGTCTTGTTCAACTGCATGTACTCGCCTTATCTTGGTATGTTCAAGCTTGGATCTTTGCTTCTAGGAAATCTGATTGGTGTCCAAAGATACTGTCCAAGAAACTGTCAGGGATCTAGCTATGATGGCTGTGCAACATCAAAGCAAGGTGTAGCTGGATCTCTGGACTGTGTGTGAAGGAAGAGGTGAGGTGGTGTTCTCAGACAGCTCTTAAATTTTCTCTCTCAGATACTCCACCAGGAAGTTGAAAATTTCTACATTATCTGTTCTGTATGAAGGACAGTGGGAGCATGTTTCCTAGCCCAGTGCCCAGCTAGCCCCTAAGTGTCACCTTGTTCATGGAAATTCCCTGCAGATACTTAATGGGGAGAAATAAGGGTGACCTGTCTGCCCCATAGTAAACAAATTATTTTGATTACTTGCTTTAGGAGATGCAAGTAATAAATGGACCATCTGAGATGCGTTAGATAGAATAATTGTCTGAAAGGGAGTGTTTGATATTGGCAGTACTAGGTAAGGATGTGCTGTATGTAACTGTGGTGCTAAGCTGCATCTTTGAATAGATGCCCAGGACTTTGGGGAAGGCCTTCCTGCACACTGGGGAGGTGGCCGCCTGTTTTCCAGCATTTCTAACCCTTCAATTCTAGGAAGCTCACAGACAGATAAAGGGACTTCAGCAACATCTGTACTTAACCATCTCACTACATTCCAGGGGTTTAGGTAGTTACATGTTATTGAGGTTTGGTTGGCTTTTGGAGGGGTGTATTCTCAGAATGGTGTGAGCTGAGAGAGCTTGCTGAGGAAAGCTAGTCATGAGCCAGAGAGAGAAGGACTTTCTCTGAAGTCTTCATAAAGGGCAAGAATCCACTGGCAGACAATTTTGGTTTGGAAAGAGCTAGTGATGCTTTTTTCTGTCTGAGAAGACTGAGCTGGGGAGACTTTCTTGTAGACTGAAGCTAAATCTTACATCCTGAAGTGACTGCACGCAGAGTTTGTACCCTGCATGGGTGGATTTGTTTCACATTTGTTTCAGATATCACCTGCGTTCACAGACTGCCCTGGGACGAGAGCAAAGAAACATTTCAAAGATGACACTATAGCAGTGGAACAGGCAGCTAGCAATTCGGTACTCGCTATTACTCCAATATCCCTTCTTGGGAGAGGGGTCTGGATGATACCAAAGAATTATGCATGCTCTCAGCCTCTTCTTTAACTTCCTGGCTGAGGTAGATCAGGAGGCACCATTGAGTTCCTCACCTCTCTGGTCCTTCCCGAAAGCATTGCCCAGCCCCATAACAAACATATAATGAATCATTCATCTTTAATAGATTATGCAAATTGAGGACATCAGATCAATGAAGATCAATAACTGCAACCATTTAATTGCCAGCAAAAACATTTTAAGAATGAGCATTATCTGAAGTCCTTTCTTGGGTAATGGCACCATTAATCCAAACATTGGATCCTGGCCTAAATGTAGAGGAAAAATTCTCCACCCCTCTTCGCCTGCTGCCTTTCAGGGTGTTGAGGGTTTGGTTTTTTTTTTTCCTTTTAATTTCCAGTTTCTGAGTTTCCCCTTCATTACCACCAGTGAACAGCTCCCAACGCTAATAGTTCTGCTTTTGTTACTCTGCGCTGATTGAAATGTCGCATACAGATTGAGATGTTAGTGCTAAGTTGCCACCTGGGAATGTCAAGCTGGGTCTGAAATGAACTTTTCTCACTCTTGGATCCAGATGGATCAGATGGGGATGTTCTCGAGCTGAGCTGGGAGTGTTGCAGGGAAGAGTGGGGATGGCACAGGGTGGCGGGGACGTGAAGAAGATTTTCTGCCTCAGCCCACAGCCTCTTCTGTGAGGCCAAATCTGTCTTCTGCTGTCCCCTTGTGAGGGTCATGTCCGAAGCTTGTGCAGTGTCCCAGCCTTTGGGAATTCTGCTCTCATATTAACAGGCTGGAATGTGCCATCTTCACTTAGGCAGAAGGACTAAAAAGAATTATTTTTATGGCTCCTTTGAATCTTAAACTCTGATTTTAGGCACTTCATCTTTATATCCAGGTATGGATACCTGCCTTCCATGAAGGAAGGACAGGACTGGTCTCCTATTGGCTTTCCCTCCCAAAGACAGGAAAGTATTTCCTGTAAGAAATGTAGAACTGCTAAATGGTAGATGGATACCAGGTGAGTTTTGTCTTGCATATGCAAATACAAAGAAAAGTACAACAATTTTGCCACAGCTGAGCTATTTTTTTCTGGCTGGCTAAGAAACTGCATGGCTAATAGCTACAAGGATCCAGGGATGTCATGCTTTTTAGACACTCCCTAAATATGCAGTTTGCCTCCCCACAGTCCTCCATGACGTTTTGCAGACCTCACACTGGATATCCTTTGTATTTAAGGTAATTTACTAATCCTGCCCAGTCCCAAAGTTCCTGGTAGCCAAAAGTTGCATGCAACAATAGGCCTTTGCTCAGTGCTGGCTGAAGAAGCAACGACTGCCTGCTTCAGCCATGAGCTGTTTTGACCTCAGAGGCTATTATCTGGGCCTTCTGCAAGAAAAAGTTGAAATACAAACCCCAGTGCTCTTGATTCTGCGCCATCAGAAAACAGCTCTTTGTCCAAGAGGCAACAGCTCCTTCCCTTGCTAACAGGACTTACATCTCTTTGTCATGAGTTATTTCTCAACTTACACTGTGAGGTTTCTAGAGGGGCCAGAGCAGTCATAGGGAAAGGGCAATATATCAAACA
Organism: Tyto alba; assembly: GCF_018691265.1. Taxonomy (NCBI): domain Eukaryota; kingdom Metazoa; phylum Chordata; class Aves; order Strigiformes; family Tytonidae; genus Tyto; species Tyto alba. The sequence goes on along the minus strand of NW_024881261.1, from coordinate 22,477,823 downwards.
AGGGCAAGTCACTTGGGCCTTGCCAGCTGCTTTAGCTACCCAAGAGGAGATATGCAAATCTATGGTAGCTGTGTGAGCAGGCACCAGTGGCAACTAAAGCTTGAGAAAGGCTGTGGCACCAGAATATCTCCTTCTGGCTCTAGACATGCACCGGGCAGGCAGTCTAACACTAGTATCAGGTTGGCGTGCCCTGCAGCCCCAGGAGAACCCCATGCTGCTCCAGTCTTGCATGTGCCACCGGCTAAGAGGAGACTTCTGTGGATCAGTTTCTGCTGCAGAAATTGCCTCCTACTTCTGTGCATCCCGATTCCTCTGCTGCTGTGCACTTGCTCTCATTTCCTGCTCTCCCAGACACACCTGAGTTTAATGTGGCCATGCATGAGGGGAGGGGGAAGGCTGTGATCAGATTTCTTTTGCCAGCTCCTGTTAGACACTCATGGGCTTAAGGAAGAGGGAGTTTAGCAGTTGCAGTTCAGCAGACCCCAGTATTTAGTTTGCAAATGCCTCCTCCAAATGCCAGAGCTGAATAAAACTTAAATTATTATTTCCCCCCAAGAAAAACAAGTGTGGATCATGGGTAAGCCACGACTCTCTTGTTCTCAGACACAAAGGAAACAATAATGATGCATATTTGGACTCCTCTGTCCTCCACCAACATCCATCCCTAAGCCCCATCTGGGCACACAAGTTCCTGATTCATACCTGGGTTTGCCTGTCTTTGAGTCACACCTGGGCACCTCTAGATGTACCCAAAACTGTCAATACTCTGAATTTCAAGATTCTCTTAAGCCCTTATGTCCTCCACAGTCTTTCTGTCTCTTTCCATGTTTGTCACAGAGGGATATCTTGCATTAGCAGAAGAAGCAGAAGCTAATGGTGATGAGGGAAATAAATAAAAAGCTTGGTTTTGCTGTTTGGTCAGGCAGCTTACCGGTCACCACAGGGTACGTCTGGGGTCCTGATACATTTGTCCCCAGGTCTGGGTTAGCAGAGGTGGATAGACTTGATTTGACTTCATCAAGACCAGGGGTCAGAGCTGGGAGGGAGTACTCATTACCCTGGGGAAGAGAGGAGAAAGACAGCTTGCTATTGATGCGCCAGGAGAAAGGGAAGGGTGTACAGATGGGGGGGAGGAAGAGGAGAGATGCAAACCCCTGCACAGATGGAAGAGGAGGAGGAGGAGGAAACGAGAAGATGAAGTGATGAGAGAGTTGCGGGGGGGTTCCTAGGATGAACTATCCCACCCACCTCTGTGCTACTGTGAAGGGGAAGAGGGGTGAGGAATCGGACCCGTTATCTGTGATATGACTGAGCCTTCGTTCGGTTCTGTGGGGATGGGGGTGGCAGCCTGCGCCAGCCCAGGGGAGAAGAAAGAGGAAACCCACATTCCCTCCTTTTGGCTTAGCGGAGGAGGTGTTTGCCCTGGTGACAAGGTCAGCCAGGGTAGAGAACTGCAATGACATGACTGGGACAGGCAGGCTGTAGGAAGCAGCCAGCGTTGGCCCACTGTAGCCATGCTCTCTGCTGAGTGTCTGCCTCCCCTCCGCTGTTACCTCTGTCCTAGCTCTTTAAAAACAAACAAAGAAACCTCGTCCCCTGCCTCTGTCACTCTGTGCATTGGGGTATGAAATTGGGGAGGGGGGTGCCACATGGCTAACAGAAGGGTGGGAGGGGGAGAGCCATTGAATCTGAAAGGGTGTCCTGTCCAAAAGGCTCTGGTAATTGCCTTTTTATTGTGGCAGCCTCCGGACCAGACGCGGGAGCTGGAGAAACCAGGAAGGCTACAAAACAGCAGGAAAAGTTGCTCTGATTAATATTATGTTAAATTAAAACTGATTTTCTGCTCTTTCTGCTCTGTTTTTTTCCATGTGCTTCCCCAACCCCCTCCCCACATCTTCCCCTCCTCCAGTGGGCTCTCCGCACGCGGCCCCCTCCCCACCCCTGTCCCTGCTTGGCTAGGACTGCCTAGTCATTTCCAATTCCTTCTCGTATTGATCTTCCTGTAGAAATCAGTTTTGTAATTAGCTGCAAATTAGGCCTTCTACTGGGGGTGAGCCTGCCCCCTGATTTATCACCAGAGTAATTCGCTGTGATCGGAGAGAAATTAAAATGAACTCAATTAGGCTTCGGATTTGCTTTATGGGCCCTGCTCAGAGTTTCAGGGGGAAAAATGACTGTGCTGGTGCTTAATAGTCTAATGAAAGTAAATAAAGGTTATTCATTGTAATAAACCCAGGGACTCTGGGATGAAGGGAGTCCACAGCCAGCCTCTCCTTCTTTTCCTTTGTTGGTTTATGGCTTGGGGCGGTTTAAAAAGACTTTTGATTTTCATTTTATTAAGACAAACAGCTTTTGGGATAAAAGGCCGGGTGAGCGGGGGAGTAAGGGAAAGGGGGGCAGAGCTGCAGAAGTATGGAAAACTATGTTGGAGATGGGAGTAAAGTCTCAGCTTTGGACCATGAAAGAAAATGCTCCGTTAAAGCCTAACACTGTGGCTCACTGGTCACTGGCATGATCTGAAAGTGCAGGAGCTTCCATGCAGTGCTGTGTGGTGGTGAACATGCATGACAGTGTTTGCGTGTTCAGGGCAAGAACACGCCCCCATACCTGCAGGTGTGTGTGCAGGGGGAAGGGTGGACATGGGGATTTAGGGAGAGAGAGCACAGTGTGCATGCATATGCCAAGTTCATGAGAGGAGAGACAGAGCTCATGTATACACATGCATCAGCACAGTGATATATTTACAAATAGAAAGTGCTGTAAAATGTAAATATGATTTATGTGCAGTAACAGGTCAGTGTGAGAACAAGGGGTAAAGAGGAGAAGAGTGATTTCAGTGAGGGAATCTCCCTGCCGTCATCCTACGGGCACCTGTGGGTCCCCATTACCAGGTCAGACCCTCACCTGCTCAGATTTGATGTGCTCTGATGTTTGAAAGACGTCAGGGTAAGAAGGACGCTCAAAAACTCGATCTAAAGCTTCCAGCTGCTGCTGGGTGAAAGTGTCGCCACGAAGGTGCTTCCGCAAACTGTCCACGCTGCTCTGGGAATCTCCATTGGGAACTGAGCCCTCGGATACATCTGCAGGGCACAGAGAGAGAAAACTGGGAGTTAGGACCCTGGCTCAGATCAGCAAGGGATGTGGGACAAGGACAGAGTGGGAAAGAGCAGGGCCCTTTCCCTCCACCCAGGGAGCTGTGCCACTCCTGTGGGAAGGGGAAGCTGTGGGGACCCGAGGGAAGCCCCCTCCTGTCTGCTGGAGCGGCTGGGCAGCTCCGGCTGGCTCTGTGGGACTCTCCTGCCCAGGATGAATGAGGCTGTGGAGAATGGTGCTTGGCTCAGAGATGAGTTTTGGTTCCGCTGATTTTCAGTGTTTAAAATTGCCAAATCTCCATTGCTGAGCATAAAATGGGAGCAAAGCACAGCAATTAGCATCGCTAGAAGGCTACTGGAGAGACAGCTCACAGAAAAACGAGAGTGCTGAGGATGGACCTGTACTGGAGAGGGCTGAGGGAGCCTGGAATGGAGAAAGGGCTCTCTTACAGCTTGGAAGGGGGTCAGTCTCTGTTGTAACTCCCCATTCCCACTAGAAGTTACGTCTCTGTTATAATTTCCTTCTCATTTGATCTTGTCCTGTCATACCTTAGATGAGTCTTTCATCCCCCTCAGATAATAGGAATGATCCTGTTTCTGACTCCATGTTTCACCAGAGACAAGTCTCTCCCTGTGGAGTGTTGGTTTCTGTTAAGATCTCTGTCCCGTTCTCCTACATGTAGCTCATGATTTATCACAACCCATATCTCTGTTATAAAACTCCCTCCTAAATGAGGTGAATCTTTGTCTCTGTCAGTCCCCCTTCCTATCCAAAATGAATAATTTTATTACAAAACCTAGTCCTACTTAGTGAGAATCAGCCTTGCTGGTATTCCTTTTTTTTTACTAGGAAAAAAGCCTTTTTCTGGTAGAAGCATTGCTAGAAGTGCATCTCTGTCCCTGCAGCAGCCCTCTCACACAGTCCAATCTCACTGCAGTGCCTCTTGCCATGTTCCAGGTGTCTCTATCCCTGTTGTGCGATCCCACATCTCTTACAGCTCACTCATCCCCTCCGAGGTGAGCCATTATAAATGTCCTGCCCCATCCAAAGTGAATCTTTCCCTGTGATAAACCATCTTATCACCCATCTGATTTTGGTTTTGGTTTTTGGTTTTGTTTTTTTTTTTTTTTTTTCCATGTTATCCCCCAACTCAAATGAGGTGCATTTATCTCAGTTATAACCTCTTTTTATCTGAAGTGAGTGAGTCTCCTGCTATTAGCATCTGTCACATCCAAGGTGATTCTGTCTGTTATAACCTCCTGTCCCAGCTGAAGTGAATCTTCCTTTGTCATAATCCCTCATCTCATCTGAGGCAAGTCTGCTCATTATAATCTTCTCCAACTGTGCTGAGTATCTTTCTGCTGTCACCTCTCAGACTAACTTTGGTAAGACTGGCTATAATCCCCTGTCTCATCCATGCTGATATACCTCCATACCCTCCATGCTGAATCTCTACCTACTGTGCTTCATCAGACTCAAGTCTGACTGTCTTATCACCCTGTCTAACCTAAGATCAGGTTCTCCCTCTTGTGCTGTGATTACCTTCCTGCTCTTTTACTATTATTCCTCATAATTCAGCCTTTCTTGGTGACTTCCAGTCTGTGAATGTCAGAAACTTGCTGTCTGTCAAGACACTGGTTGAGGGATCTGTATAGACCTTTTCCTTTCCCCATGAGATTGCAAGGTGCTCATGGGCAGGTGATGCTCCCAGGAGCTTGGAGTGGCATTCACTGTGCAATGGCCAGAACCATGCCACTCCATCACTTCATCGTTTAGCTTGTGGATGGTGCCAAGATGGGTATTTTCCTGGCAGTTAGCGCCCAACTGGTGGCCCAGAGTTATAACTGAGCTTTCTGCCTTCTGGCTATGAGATATATCCGTTTATAGGTGATTATACGATATGATATAATCAATAGTACATTATATACAGTAACATAGTACAGTACCACTCGCAAGACCATAGAAAATATTACATATTGATTTGTCCCAGCCCGCAGCCTTCCCTCAAGCATCCCCTTCTCTCTTTCTTTTCTACCCCTAGCCAGAGCAGGGCTGTTTACTGGCACTGATCCCTGGCATTTTCTCCTCTCCTCAGTCTTATTTGCACAAGGGAAAATTCTCAATTTCCTGAAAGCTGGAGTTCATGACAGGTTTGACTAAGAGAAAACAAAGCAAAGACCGGGCTTGGTGGACTGCACACTCTGTGTGTCAGTGCAGTTTTCGTGTTTTAGATGGACAGGGCTGTTACTGCAAGGGATGGCTTTCAGGAGGACTAGGGTAGCTCGAGGCTCATGTTCCCAATTCCATTAGGCACTGCACTTCTCTATGGTCCTCCCTGCTGAAAACTGGCACAGAACTCCTGAGTCCAGGCTCAGAACAACAACAAAAAAAAAAGTGTTTCTGTATCAGCACTTGTCTCAACCTGTCTGCAGCCTGTGAATCTGTTTGCCTTTGAGGATTTTTCCACATGTGTCAGTCAGTGTGCATGACTGTGCACACAATGATGCTAATACACGTGGGTATTTTTGCAGTAGATCATTATTCTGGTATTCTTCAAATTCTGCATCACCGTGCATGCCTGAGCAGCCATTTGTCTGCAGTGACTGGTTTAGGCTATATTTGATTTTCAAGGGTGGCAGCCCTACACTATACATGCTGTTTGCTGTGAGTGGATGGGTGTTTATGTATATGGTAAAACTTCCATTGATTGTCATTAAAACGTATTCTACCCTTAGTAAGTTGCCCTGGGTGGTTACACAGATTAGTGCACATGTGCATGTGTATTTACAATTCCTGTCTGTCTGCCTGTGGAGCCCTGTGCATGCGTGTCTCCCATGTGTGCACTGGCCATGTCTTTGTGTGAAGAAGCTGAAACCACAGCTTTCCCAAGTCCCTGTAGGAGTCTCCTTTCCTTCATTTATTCAGGGGCCCTTCAGATCTTGACAAATCTGTCACTCTAAATTTGCGAGAGATTATGGTGCTCTCTCCCTAGCACGGAGAGAGGTGATATATGATATCTGCTGCCCCTATTGATTGCCTGATCTGGTGGCAGAGGGCTGGCGAAATGAACTTGAAATGAACATCATGCCTCAACTCATTGTGCGTATAATACACTGCTTAATCCCACATTTTTCAGCCGCTATGGAATTCAATTGATCAATCATGTCCCTCTGATAGTACTGTTTTAGGGGTTATTGCTGCTCTGCTCACTGACCTTTTTATTTATTTATTTATTTATTTATTTGTGTCAGTGTGTGTGTGTGTGCATGCACGTAAGTGTGTATGTGTATTTGGGAAACTCAGGACTAGCCGATAAGAAAGGACCTGTATAGTCAGTGGGAAATTAAAGAAAAGGATTAAGGGAGGAGAAAGGGAAGTCAGAATGATCAAAGCAAGCAAATAGATAGGGAGAGGTGGAAAAGTTGTAAGGAGAAAGGCAATGCTTTAGTTTAGGTGGAAGTTCTGGATATGGGGTGGGCTCGACCACGGCCTGGGCTTTAAAGTCTACAGAAGAAAAGAAACTTTTGACAGAGGCCTGTAAGCTACCTCAAGGTGGTCCTTGTCTAAACAGCTTGCAGTAGTATCGGACTTATGGTAGGGCACACAAATCCCAAACTTCACAGAGTAATAGTATGAACTGTGCATATGGATATTACTTATGAAGCAGAGAAAGTTTCACAGACATGATCCTAAAAGATGGATTTATGTGTCTTCTGTTGCTAACACTGAGACATTCACAGTCAGAGATCATTATATTTTCTTCAAAACCAAAGGACTGTAAATCCCCTGTGTTGGTCTTCTGGTGTCAAAACCTATAGAGGCTGTGTTTTAATTTTTTCCCTGAAAGTGCAAGGGACAGACACTTATATTTGGTTTTAGATTAGAGTTGCAATTCTCATCTAAGCATATGACTCTGTGAGCTGGACTATCAGTGGACTCAAATATTGTAATACACAAAGTATGGGAGCTGACAACTGCGTGGGTATGAGCAAAGTTGGGAGTAAGGATCAGGTAGAATTTGGGGGAAGAGATGGGGTCCATCAAAGGGCTGTGGGTGAAAGTGAAAGGAGGCCTCATGGGGAACATTTGGGTTGGGAAAGATTAGTAGATCCCATGAGGAATGTCACTGTGGAGGGCAACGGTCACTTCAATTGTTGAAGAACAGTGCTAGGAGTAACAACTTAAGGCATGGGGATTTGCCAAGAAAGAAGCTCTTGGAAGGGGTGCTGTGGTGAAGCAAGGCTTCAGCTGCAGGGTGAGTCTGAAGATGCCATGTAGGCAACTGTGCCAGCTGTACCATTAGGAAGCATCATCTCCTTTCCCAGTTCCCTTTTTACTGGCAAGGGAAACTGGTACTGTGACACAGGGACACCCCTCTCGTCCCTCACAAGAGCACACAGTTGCTGTCAGCATGATGAGGACTGGCCTTGCACATGCGACAGGAAACATCTCTCCTCCCAAGGGGCTGCTGAGGGAGCGCACACAGCCAATGTTCAGCATAAACCTTCGACACAAAACACAGAAATGCTCCACGGGTGTCACAGAAGTATCCTGACAGGTAACAAGGAAATCCTGTGCCAGAGGACACAGGAACAACCTTAACTACATCTGACACAGGGAATATGCCCATTAAATAGCTCCAAAACAAAGAGATGTTCCCAGGTCTGGAAACCACAAAGACACCATCATGTACAGGTAGCACAAAGCAGTATAATACTGTTACTTCCCTGGATACAAGTGACAGAGAGCACCCTTGCTCAGGGTGGGATGGGGCCATCTCAAAAAATAATTCAGAAGTATTGCTGACATAGGAAGACCTTTGTAGCACAGAAACATGTAAGAAGGTCATGAGAAGCTGTGCAGCTGGCACACAAACATGGAGATACTGTTCTCCTTTGGGGCAGGGGCTGTTACCACCCCCATGACGTTTCTGCCTGCTGCCTTGTGGGACCTTGATCTCAGCTGGGGCCTCACAGCACTACCAATAAAAACCAGAGTCATAATAAAAACGAATGTGACTGGCATGAGAACTGCCAGCCAGGTGACACAGCAGAACCCATCTAATTGTCAAAGCCTCCGAGGGAAATGCATTTGTCTAACGCAGCGGTGCTGAGCCGGCTGCTGAAATGCCATCCCTCTGTGCCAGCGAGGGGACCCTGTCCTGTCCTGCCGCCTGCCTTTGTCACCATCCCTGCTGGGGTGCTTAACACAGAGCAGCCCTGTCCCACCCTCCGGGCACTCGCAGCTCTGTGTGCTGCCCTTTCCCAAGTCACCCTTTGTGTTAAGACTGCTCTTTCCCTTTATCCGATTTCCCTTCTCTTTTTTTCCCCTCTGATGTGTTCAGTGTCCCAGTGCTGCCCGGGCCTGTCAGGCAGCTTTCCTGAACGTCCCGGGGGGCCTTTCCCCGAACTGCTAGTTGTTGCAGTTTCAAACTCAATTGTTCTCCTCGGTACTGAGGCAAATGGAGTCATTAATTACCTTCTATCGGCTGGGCCGAGTTCAGAACGCGATCGATAGCCAGTGCTTGTCATTCACAGCAGCCAGCCCTGCACAGACCCTCACGCTGCATTCGGCATGGGTCCAGGAAGGAGCCCAGTGCTCTCAGACCCAGGCTTCAAACCCTGGCATCAGGATCCTGCTGGGAATAGCAGACCTCCTGCATTTGTGTCTGAGCTGACCCCTAACCAAAGGAGACATCAAGGACAAAGACTTTGGCTGAGGGAGCAGATCACACATTTTCACACAGTCAGAAGCGTCTAGTACTGGTGCTCTGGTCTTCACAAGCTGATCCAGTCTGGCTATCACAATGTTTCTAGAGACTCCATTTGCTTCCTCAATTATTATTAAACTAATGCTATACTCCCTGCAATAAGGACAAGAGCAAGGACTGGCAGCCCTAATCTGGTGATCTTTTCACCTGTGAAATTTTCTTGTCCTACTCGGTAGAGTTTGGAAAAGGAAGGATGTAAAATTCAGTTTACATTTCCTTCCAGAAGAATTTTTGCAGCCTTTTGGGCAGCATGAAAGAAGCAGTCATTTCTAGACAGATCAGTTCTGTATTTCAACATGTAGTAGTGCTGCAAGAATTGTCAGGGCTTTGATTGTAATAACCAAACTAGTGGGTAGAGAGATGAACCTCAAATTCAGATGGAAAGGTTCCCAAGTGAGTGCAAGATAGAAATGAGAGAGCATGGAAGGGGCTGGCAAGGTTCAACATTGCATAGAGAAGGAATGTTATCAGGGATCTACACTGTGATAGTGAAAGAAGATACAGTACAAATTCAAGTTATGTGCAGTATCCTGCAGAAATAGGGATAGTGGGAGATGAGTGCTGGAGGAATGTCACCTCAAGGAAGTGTATCAGCCTTTGTGAACTCTTCAGTTGTTCAGATTCCTGTGTCCATTTGCCTCAAAGGAATCCACAAGCCTGAACCTGAGTATGCAAATTGATGGTACTGTACTGGTCCATGTGTCTCTGTAATCCAAGTGTGTCAGCGACACATAAACTGTGTGTATTTGTTACTTTCATGTTCAGGCTCGGAGCAGAAAGGCTCAGAAACAAAGGGCTTTTATGTTTTGAAATGAGGGTATAGCTCAGATGAGGAATTGGTGAGCAAGGAAGGCTGCTCATGCATGGAAGTGAGCGTCCCTGACCGAGGAAGAGTGAGATGTGTGCCGGTGCCTGACAGAGGCCTGCAGTGCTTTTAACACAGGGATCGTTTATAACAGAGTACCTCAGATGGAGCAGGGATGGGCAGTGCAACTTTAATGCAGGGCTTCCATGAGAAAAGTGGCAATGCTCAATGAGAATGTAAAGGAAATGAATTGTGTGTGCAAATGTGTAATGAAGTGTGTACTCAGATCTGTCTTGGATGATCATGGGAGCATGCAAATGTGCATTTAAGGAAGTGAGTATGTGTATGTGTATGAAAATCATATGTATTTACTACAGCATCTAAGTGTGTGATTGCAAATTTGGCCCAATGCATCTGGGAAACTAAGTGTGTGCTGTCTTAGGTATGTGCACTAGATAGTAATAATCAGGACATCCAGCCTTACTGAATGCACCAGTAAAGGCCTTTCCAGGTGTCAGGATGCAAGCAGCTGCCTCAGATGTGTGTAAAACATGTACTACAGCATGTGCAGATGCATGTTAGCCTGGGTAGTCAAAGCTGGTGGCTTCCATGCAAGCAGCCATTACAGCTTTGTGACTTTTGGGTGTGCTGGAGGTGAGTGGACATAATCAGTCAGGTTGTTGCAAATCCACAACCATACCCTTACCTCAGAAGAGGCACTGGGGATTTATACGATTGTAATGAGGGGCAGAGTGTGGGTCCAATATCTCTTACTAGCGCTGTCAGGCTTGACTGTTAACCAAATAGAAATGCAGTTGCCTCTAGGACCCAGTACACTCGCTTTTTTTATGTTGGCGGAGTAGCAAGCAGCAGTATCACACAGTAGGCCAGATCCTCTAGTTCGTGTAAATCTGTAAGTCTCTAGCATTCAGTGGTTATACCGATTTACACATCCTGAAAGTTATCAGAAGAGTTATCCTGATTTATGCTGTTGTGTCCACAACATTGCCTTCAGTGCAAAGCTCTTGGGAGAACTGCTGCTGCAGGAAAGCAGGGCACTAGGCTGTTCTCTCTGCCAGGGCAGAAGATGTTCTTAGCATCATGGGCATGACTTAGCTCCCTCCTCTCATCTTCCTAAACCCATTTGTTGGGGAGCTACTTCTTGGCAGGATCCCCCTTGGTGAGCACATAAAAAAGGGTGGCTTTTGTTAGCTTCAAAGGACAGAAGCAACGCAAAAAATTACATTGCATGGAGCCCTAACTATGCTTGTTTAGAGAAACTGCTTGCATTTATGAAGTCTTTGGTGCGGAAAGCAGGGTTGCAAATGACTGCATCAGAGCGACAGTAAAGGCCATTAATTTCCTGTTATGTTTTCCTGTGTTGGGGGCTTTATTAATTTAATTTTACACTGTCGAACAACAGCGAGCGCTGACACTGCCACACTTGGAGGGTTTTTTTTTTTTTCTCAAGCAGTGCTTTGCCTGACATGCAAATCAACACTGCTATGAGGACTGCTAGAGACAAGGGAGGGAGCACAGAGCTGGACTGTCCCCAGCCAGCCCCATCTCCCTGTTTCTGGGAGGTCCCTGAGATTCCAGTAGAGCACACTGGCATATGAGAGGCCACCAGTGCTAGGGCTCAGCAGATCTAGATCACGCCATGGACACCTATATTGCACAGTCTAGAAAATATTAATTCCTCCTTAGCCTGATGGGTTCCATTGGCTTGGTCCCCCACTAACATGCCTCTTAATGCCTCCCTTCCTTCCATTTCCCTTGATCTAGAATATCCCTTCTTTTCATTCCATCTTATTTTCCCTTCATACATGCTTTTACCTTAACCTCACAAGTTGAAGAAGGCTGTGCCTGCCCCCAAGCCAGATGCTAGTGAATCATGTTATTGGAAGCTCTTCTGAGTCAGCACTAAACCAGTGCTCAAGCAGAGTGTTTTTAGAGCTGCCATTTTTGACGTGCCATAAAACAAAGGCTCCAATCACTCAGAGTCATTAAAATTCCCATGGCATTTTTTGCAAGAGTGCAGACATTAACCTGGCTGTCCTGAACAAAATCCAGCCTGAGTGATTACCCACAGCATATCTTAATTCTCCTGTGGTTTCATTTGGACATGGCACAGCAAAATTTCACTGTTGATGCTCTGTATTGTTCAACATCTGCCATGGTTCACCTGAGAGTCAGCCACATTTCAGCAGTAAATGAGATCTTAAGAAAGGGAAGGTTAATAAACAAGGTATGATACAGGATGAGTAACTGCAAAATGCCATGCAATAAAAAAGTTTACAGGCATGTGATATGCAGCAATCTGCTTGGACTGTCATCACACAAACTTTTTTTTGAATGCTCCTTCCTATAATAACTGAAAATCATTACTTGAGTAATTTGGAATCTTTCTGCATGAGCTCATGTAAAGGCCTGTATTAGTATATGAAGGAACCTATACTGATATGATCTCTATAAGATGTATGTCAGAGATATGTTCCAAATTGTAAAAGGCAGTCCCAAAATAAGAGGGGGCACAGCCATGGGTAGCAATCAGTATCACAAACAAGAGAGGGCTGTGCAGAGAAGAGCCATAAGTATCTTTGAGAATTAGTTAGTGGGGTATTTTTTTAATTTGCTGGTATTTAGTAAAGTTGTCCCAAACTCTAGGATAGTTCTGATTTGCTTGCAAGGTCAACTCTTCTGTTCAAGGCTTACCTCTTCCCACACTAGATGCCAAAAGCCAAATCAAAAAAACAGCAGCTCCTTTGGGAAACCAAGCATGGAAGTATACGTGTCCTTTGTAACAGCCTTTTCTAAAGCATCTAAGAGAGGACTAGAAGGCACTCAAGACTTGATGGACGTTTCATACACAATAACCACCTCATTAAGGTTTAATTAGATGCCTACAAACTTGTTCCAATGTCAGTCCCCTAGTTTAAAAGCATAAGAACACCTCTGAGCTCCCAAAAAAGGTAGAGTCAGCGAGAGAAAGAAATCCTGACCTACTCCACATCCAAACGGAAACAGTGATACCCATGACCTAGCTCCTGTTCTGGCACTGTGCTCCTGTGTGTTTTCCTGTAGCTGTTGATCTGTGTGGGAAGAGGACTTTGTACCTCGAACCTGATGGCATGTAAGCAGTAGGATGCTTGGATGGATGAAGGAAAAACAAAGGAGAAATGTGAACTTTGGCATTATTTTTAGGCTTCTTGACAAAACTGACATTTTAAAGGGCCTTAAAATGGGCATGAATTGCATTTGAAACCTATTCAAAGTGTCCTTTATTTTATCTAATTGATGCATGGAAAAATCACCTTCAAAGAATTATGGATGGAGACAGACAGACATGTCTGCGATGTCTTGGTAGATAGGTATCTGTAACTGCTTCTTTCAGGCCATCTACTGTTAAGAGAGTTGTCTTCCATATGCAAGGTCTTAGAGTTTAGCCTAGCTTCTGCAGGCCAACACAAAATGCTGTTTGTTTCAGGTCTTGCTTGGCAGCCACAGAGGTAGCTGGAGGAAATCCAGTACTCCCTGAAAGGGTCTTAAAATGTTCACAAACTGCATTTTTCTTTAATACAATTTCTTGTGGCAAAATTAAGCATGCTGTTTTATCTCTCTCTCTCCCCTCCACTTGAGTCACCTCCCTGCTCCTCATCCATCCAGCCAGGATTCTCACGGGATAATCACTTGGCGAGATCTTGTTGCTTTCCCCTGGGATCCAGTGAAACAAGGCTGGAGGATCTGATGCTATCACTTAGGGAAGCAAAGAGCTCCTGCTTTCCTTCCAGACAGCAGCAGCCCCCGTTTTGGGAGGAGGAGGGGTTTCTCTCTGGCCCTGACTGAAAACAAGGTGCTTAGTGTTTTCCTTTAGCACAAGAAGACACCCATCTATAGGAATGATTTACATCCATGAATGGCAAGCAATGCTTAACATTACATTGACGTAGACTTGGGAGTGTAGAGATAGCCAAATTAGGAGCTAATTGGTGCACTGGGGATTGACTGTTGGGCTCCCTTGGCTGCTGGGATGTGATTGGAAAGAGAGAGAGGGAAAGAAAGGGAGAGAGCAGGAGCCATCCTCCGCTGATGCGTCTCTGAAGGTTGGGATTCCTGAGGCCGCTGCTGTCTAGTGCTGTCAAGGTCAGCAGGTTCGGGTTCACTGAACGGTCAGGATGGTTTGAATTACTGGCACTGCCTGCCGATTCCTCTGCTGATCGTGATCTGTCTTCCAGCGCCGGCTGCGGGATGCTGCTCCCCGGCCATGTGCTGCACACGGTGTGGGGCACGGGGGGTGTCAGAGAGGCAGATGCTCTTGTTAAGAGTGTAAGTTTTTAAGAAGATTTAAGGAACTGAGGCAATGATGAAGAAAGGCACATACTCCATGCGCTGAGCACATGGAGACCAGACTTCCAGAAAAAGCAGTTTTGATCTGTTTTTCTTTTACCTGGAGAACTGCTCCTGCAAGCTTCTGTGTTTCATGGAAGCTAGGAGAACAGCTTGGGCAGGGCCTATGAAACCCTTATGGGGTGAAAAACCTGTTGGTGAAGATTTCTGTCCAATTCTATATAGGTAGAATGCTTAGTGAGAAAAGACCAACATGCAAGTCTTTATGTAAACCTCACTGCTAGGACATTTTCTCCCCAAACACACATAGCTGTGTTACTAGGCTAAAAGGCAGGTGCAGCCAGGCATGTTCCTACAGGGTTGTCTGTGGAGAGCGCCAGAAGGTGCTCAGAAAGCTGCCTGCTAGTGTGCACCCCAGCAGGAAGGCTTGGAGCCACTGGAAGGGGCTTCACCAGAGTAGATGGGGAGAAGCTGTGACTGCAGGGGTGTGAGTATGCAGAGGCAGACTGCTAGTGTCACAGACACTAGCCTGGAGTGGCACCAGCGTGCAGCTGAGTGCCTATGTGTGTGTACATTGTACACATGCGCTGTCCAAGCATCTATATCAGCAGTGATAGCAGAAGTGTGTGAGAAAGAGTATGGCAAGAGAGAGCAACAAAATGAAATTGGAAGGGGACTGGGGGCTGTGTGAAAGTAGTGCCCAGTGTTTGTCTTTGACAATAATGTCTCCACAGGCATCATTGACTGGCTTTCAGTGGAGCTGCGCTACGGAAAGGTCTGGCCTCTCAGTCCATAAGCTAGAGGGCTTATTTTTGCTTCTTATTCTGAAGTTTGCTGTGTACCTCTGTAAGTCAGTTAGCTCTGATGCAGTCAGCTACGTCTGCCTATAGTTACGTATACTTAGCTTTTATACTCATACCTCTGCATCTGCCTACCACACATGTTTCTGTACCTGGAGGAAACCCAGCGTAATGGAGCTGCAAAGGGCTGCCCATACCTGGTGCATGTACATGAGGCCTCTTGCACAGCACTCTCAGCGCTCACCAAGACATGGAAGATATCAGGGTTAATGTCATGCAATCTCCTATCTCCTCTAAACTCAGCACAGGTATTCTAATCAGGTTCTCTTTATGGCCTGGTCCCTATGCATTAGGAAGTACGTTGTGCCTACCATCACCTCTGCTCTTGACACCTCTCCCAGTTCCCTCTTCCACTGCAGAGCAATG
The DNA here is from genome assembly GCF_018691265.1 of Tyto alba. Classification (NCBI taxonomy): domain Eukaryota; kingdom Metazoa; phylum Chordata; class Aves; order Strigiformes; family Tytonidae; genus Tyto; species Tyto alba. The sequence continues at coordinate 22,462,582 of NW_024881261.1, read as the reverse complement.
GGGTCTGGCAAGAAGGGTCAGGGACAGTGCCCAGTATCATGCTGGTTTACATTAATGAGATACACACACTGTAATCCAGCAATGGAGTCAGCTCTACAAAAGGAGGTAATAGCAGGCTGCCATGAACAGAGCAGCTCAGGTAATTGGTTTATCTATCTAGAAGCAGTAGTAGCAATCTCTGCACAGACAGAGTAGCAGTAAAGTCTCTTCCTTAAGGCTATTTCCTTTGTCTTTTCAATTGCTTGCACATCCATGTGAGAGAGAGAGAGAGAGGAAGAGAGAGAGAGCTAGAGAGAGAGAGGGAGAAATGTTAATTTGTGAATTAATGGCTTTTCTCAGCGGAATTGTAAATTCAAATGTCACCTCACAGGGTGACACTATGCTGGGCTGCTGAAGAAGCAATGATAAGATCCCCCCATATCCCCATGCCGACATACACCCATGCCCCTCCCCTCCCTGAAAGATAGCTACGGAGTGGAACATGCTACTTTTAATTTGCAATAACACCACAGCAGAGGGATGCAAGAACGACTGCTTTCCGACCCTCCCTTCCACAACAAGCCGGGCCACATCTTTCCCTTTCCACCTCTGCCTCCTTCCACCCCCTCTTCAACCCCTCCCATTTAAAACTGAGTCCAAGACAACACATCTCAACTCCCCCCACCCCAAACTAATCAAGGATGAGCTAAGGGAGGGCTCTTTAGAACGGATGCCTCTGCAACCCTCTTCTCTCCTGCAATAATCAGGTGAATTAATGACCCTGAAGTTAAAGTGAGCGCTGATACTCAGGCGTTGTGCAGCGTAGGGGAGAAAGCCTTCATTGTTTTCGAGCAGGAGGCGGGCAGCAGCAAGGGAGATTCATGGATGGAGATTGAATATGCAATTTTCTTTCACCTTGCCAAGAGCTGCCCCTGGGCTGTGCCTGGCCTAAATTTTTTTTTTCCTCTTGCCATCTCTGCCTTATCCGGCCCTCCCACCTCCCTTCCATTCTTTCCAGAAAATTACCTTCAAAATTGATTTCCACTTTTACAAACAAATATAATGGGAACATGAGGGGGAAAAAAAAATCTTGGGCTGTGATGAATTAGGGCTGTCAGGTGCTTCCAGGTCTCCTTTGTTTTTGTTTTACTGCCCGTTAGGTTCTTTGTTTTTCCAGCAACTGGGAATAGTGCCCCTGCCCACACAGTCCCTATCTGTGGTCCATGGCTACCATCACAGGATATGTCCATCACCTGATGTCATGACTGTGTTATCCCTGCTCTCCATCACTGTGATGCAAAAAGCCACTGCTAACAGACTGCCCTTGCCCTTCACACCAGGATGCAACTGATCTCCTCATGGAGACACTGCATGTCCCACACTGCTGGTGACCTGGCTCCTACAGCCACAGTAGAGAGGTCCATTGATTTGCCTCTGATCTTCACCCTGCTTCTCCTGTTCTTCTTTGCCTTATTCAGCTGCTTCTTCATGGAGGTTTCCCAGCCCTCCCTGTTCTGATAGATCAGCCCTGGTCATTGGCATGGCACCTGATCCGTCTTGTGCCTCAGTGCCATGTCACCGTGATTCCGTAGCAGCATTGCCCTTATGTCTCATTGCCATGTCACTTGACCCCAAAACAGCGTCATCCCTGTCTCCCACTGTCATGGCACCCTGATCCACTGTTATACCAGCGACCAACAACCCTCTAAAATACCATTTGCCTACGCATTGCCGGCTATTCCTGATCCCTTCTGCAGTTTATTCTGTCATCCACTGTGCATTAACCTGGGATCCTCATGAAACCAGGCACCATGCTCCCTCTGACTCCCATGCTCCTTACATCCATGAAAAATATGTAACAGTAAGATCCCTGAATGTGGGAAAACCGAGTGTACAACTCATCTAAAGTGAGCAAGAAGATCCAGAGAGAGGTGGACACCAGGAAAGCTAGGGAGCAGCCTCTGCACAGGTGGACACGTGGAGCAGGCAGAGACCCTGGGAGGAGTTGTAGCTGCCTGATTCCTGCTTGACACATTAGCTGCAACAGCCCCTCCCAGGAATGAGTCAAAAAGCGGAAGGAGAAGATCTAACCACAAGCTAAATACCCATAAATAAACAGTCAGACAAGCACACTTTCACAACACTCACACAAACCTAAAGAAAAGCTCTATGCGTAAGTAAGACTCACAAAATGTAGCCAATAACATTTAAAGACACAAGAATGCAAACTAGGACACAAGGAGGTACTAATGCAGGTGCATGTCAATTAAATGTAATTTCTGAATAAACAAATAACTTACAAAAATATACATTCACTAACTAAATGAAAACCTGGAACTCAAAGTAATTTCCTTAAATTCACATATACAAAATTAAATCATGTAAACAAATACAAACTATTTACATAAATAAACAACCTTCACACAGGCAAGAACAACTGATATATATATATATATACAACATACACACAAATATATAACCCCAATGCAAATACACATCTGTACAAACTCTATACAGAAGTGCACAGCACTAACAGGCTACATATTCATATCCAGCAACCACAAAGATACAGTGATACTCCAAGTATGTAACAACGCATACACACAGAATATACATACAAATATACAACATTCACATATATGCTCAAAATGTGAATACAAATACCTGGCGTTCATAGAAATACATAGCACTAATACTGAGCTATACATGCCCAGACATCCATATGATCCACAGTATGCATTCTCCTACTAGGCAATATTATACACAGCTTAACATACACATTTTCCAGGTCTCCATAGGCATGCACAAAAATACGGGTCCAACCTGCCACTCACCCCAGTACATAAGCACAGATAAGTAGAAACCAGTGATCCTAACACAGAAGTACAGAAAACAAACAGGTGTGCATTCCTAGAAACACAAATACACAAGCAGAAACGCACACAAATACAGCTGAAGCCAGACCAGCTTGTCTTCAGATAGTACCAAACCCTACAAAACTAAGCAGCAGTATAAGCTTTAGAAGCAGAGCATTCTGTCCAAACTGCTTTCTGTGATGTAAGCTGTTAACTCTCCCTTACCTGAAGTCCTCCTGAGCAATGCGTACCCTGCAAACTCCCAGGGTGTGTTCAGACACACACACACACACACATACACTGTTTCTCTTGCTTACAGACTGACCTCCAGATTCATGGTGCAACAGCCCACATTTCTGACAGTGCTGTGCTGCTTATTCATTTTCCTCTCCTTTATCCAGTTTCCCCCTCCTCTTTTTACACACATACTCTGCCTTTTCTGACTATCCTCCTGCAGTTTATTTATAGAGGTGCAGGATGAGTAGCAGGTGCCTTTCTTATGTCCTCCTAGGAGTCTCACCGGCCAAAGACCCTCAGAAGGAGAAGTGGGTGGCTGCTGAGAATAAAATCCCTATCCAATTTACATTTTCATCTAGAATGAAAGGGAATATTACCTACACTTGTGTATACAGACACAATGAGTCTGGACATCTCCTGTGACCACTGCTGTTTGCAGTGATAGACCATCCTGGCAAGCTGACAGCCACAGGAAACTCAGCCACACTGCATAAAACAACACAGTCCCAGGGGAAGTAGGAGGAAGCCACTGTGAGAGTGTGAAACACTCCAGAAACTGCTCACTCTGTGTGCATAGCCATAAACTGCTGGGTGCACACTCCACAACTGTGTGTGATGGTTGGAACGTTGGGTTAGCACCTGGGGCAATGTAACTGCATGTGTCTCCAGTGTTATTAAGACTATTGCTGATCTGCAGTAAAGCAATCATATAGAATGACGCAAACACATCAGCTGCGGTGACAAGAAATCACAGCATGAAACAATGCAGCCACACCACAGATAGTAGTGCTGTTGTGTCACCTGCAGGGGTCCAATCATGCTCTGTTGTCTTTGACAACACAACAGTTTTGGCAGAACAGAAATACACCTGATATGCCCAGAGATGAGCATATATCAGGTGCCATGATACAGCCAAGTGCAATGACTCACTCATACTCTTTGCAAACGTATGCAGGCAGCATAGGAAAACAAATGTATTTCCCTACAGGACAGTTAAGGGCTAGACCTCTCTGCACTAGTACAACTACAGCACTGGTAAAGCATTGTCATACTGCAGATGACAGCATAAGCATGCTGTATGTCCTGAAACAACCCCAGTGTGCTGTAGAACAATATGGTCATACTTTGTGAAAACACACAATTCTCAATGCAGTGCTGCAGTGACATAGCCGTACTGACTTCACTGTCATAGCCAGGCGACAGTCTGTTGTTAGTCAACACAATACATCAGCTGCAGTAACAACTGTATGAATTTCAATGACAGTACAGTACAGCCTGCACCAGTGTACCAACAATTACCACACTGAAACAACCTTACTGCAAGCTATGATGCAGACATACCACCAGAAACAATTCACCGCTGCTTCTGTGAAGAGTGTAACGGCCTTGAGTGTAATGGGGCAGCATAGCAAGCAGTGGTACAGTTAATCTCATCATCAGTGTCACAAACCCACAACTTGTAGTGATACAGTTACAACATGGTAACCACAGCCACACTGCCTGCAAACACATACTGATGCCACTGACAATGACACAAAGTCACCTGAAATGTCACAACCACGTCTCCCAAATGATGTTATCATTGCCACTCTGAACAACACAGATGGGATCATACTTGCAATGACACACTCAGCTGCTGTGTATCTGCTCAAAAACTTAGACCTTCTTAAACAGATTACACATATCTCCTCTCTGCTCTGTGTTACTTTCCACTTAAACAATTAAGTTAAAAATTTTCTTCAAGACGGTCTATGTCCTGGGGCAGTATCTAAAAAACAACTTTCAGGACTGGGACTGTTGCAATCTCCCTGCCTAACGTTCCATCTGAAGAAGGCATTTCTACTTTCCCGGTAGGAAAATGAGATCACAGCCACATAGGAGAATCCCCAATCTGAACACTGTCAAAACCCTGCCCTGCAGTCAGAGTCCTCCCATTTGGAGTGAGGGAAGAGAAAACCACCTGTAACAAAAGCAACGCTTCTCAGTAGAGGGTGTCATGGTAATAACAGTCAGAAAATTATGAGTGCTGCACCAAAGAAAAGTGTGGTGACACTTTCTATCCTGCTGCTACAGGACGAACATTGCAAATGCTCCTACTGCTGATAGGCAGCACCCTGTTTTGCATAGCTCAACCCCATTTTGAAGAGTACGGTGAACCGCCTGCACTGATACAGCTAACACTCTTTGGAAAACACCACCAGACCTACTGAAATGTTGGTGACCCCTTACTGTTCCCCTGCACTGACACAGCCCTGCATTGTTTACTTCAGTGTAAACCTCTTTAATCATCAAAATGACAGGTGAAGAAAGGAAAGGAGGAACTTCTGTCTTCTCAGGTTTGCTCCCCCATCTCCACTGGGTATTCCTTTACTGCAAACAGCCTGAGTATTATTGCCATTTACAGTAGCAATCACTCCGTCCCCTCCCCTCCCACAAACCTACTGCTGATATTAGCACTGATCATACTAACAAGCCTGTGGGTTTTATTACTACTGATACTAATAATACTGGACACATTACGTCTGCTACCACCAATAACAGGCTGCAGATATGATCCCTGCTAATGCCGATAATACTGGGGGATATTATCTCTGCCATTGTCGACACTGCCGTTATTATTGCCAGTAATGCTGTCAAATACTACAGATATTGTCAGGGACCAAGATTAATAATGCTGAGAATGTTACAGCACCAGCCTCACTGGAAGATGAATCCCAAATGAGAATTTGGGTCTGTAAAGGAAGTCTGTTTGTGGCCTGCTATGGAGAGAAAGAGCTATCTCTAATAAAAGTGGTTTTGTAAAGATCCCAAAAGTTTCACCCAGCTGGAGACGCTGTGGTATGCAGGGAACAGTTTGAAATACTGATTTCATATTATCTAATTATCTGTCTATCTGTCCATCCATCTATCTATCTGTCTTTCCCTTTCTCTCCATCTCTCCCTTTTTCTCCTTATACAGTGCTCAAGACTACAATATGAGTGATACTAGTTTTTTGTTAGTGCTTCTGGGTCACCCCAATTCTCATCCTTTTAGCTGTCATTTGCAGAGCTATGGAACAACTGAAATATTTGCATATTATTTTTCCCCTTTATCCTTCTGGACTTCTTATTGCTGCTCCTTAGTCTGACAATAACTCTGCCGAGCTTGGCCTGACATCACAGCATAGTACAACATGAGGATTGTGAAGAGCCAGGAATTCCTGTTTCCAGCTGCAGCTTGATACTACAAGACTCTCAGTGGTCTTGGGAAAGTCATTACAAGCTGCAGGGCCACTTCTACCTCTGGAAGATGGTGGATGTAAGTGGTGGGGAAGGTCAGACGGAAATTACAGCAACATTGGCAGTGCCCATAGACGGCAAGAAATGGCACACACTGTGCTACACAAGTGGTGGTGAGCTTTTTTAGCCTAATTTTTTAAAAAATCGTAGGATACTAACTCTCTGCTTTGTCAAATCTGTCATGGAAGTCAGAGGGTTTACAATCACAGGTTGAAAACTGAAACAAAAGGATGGTAATACATGGTCTTAACAGGGCAGATCCTGACCATCCTAACTAGGCAGTCACCTGAGGAAGACACACTGAGTTTTGAGAAGAGATTTGTGATCTGACAGTTCCTTGGTGTGGCTAGTAGACACTCAGAGCTACCTCCCTGCTATCTCTCTCAATGCCATAGTCTTCCCAGGCCACCCTTCCAGTTGCAACCAGCACATTTGGTAAGTTGGGATTTCCCCTCTTCCCTCTCACTCCCTGTGAGGGACACACCTGGCTGTCAGCGTCCATCGCTGAGCCCACCTCATGCATCCGTCTGGCTCCTTCTGTCCAACTCGGGAGTTCTGCTACATCATCTTGACACATAATTATCTCTCCTCTTCTTAATCATCTGTGCTACTGTCTAATGTAGGCACCAGCTGCAGCAAGGAGGACCTGGGGGAGGGGGTGTGCTCAGATAGAGGCTTCTCTGTCTTTCTCCCACCCTTTTCCCCCCAGCCATCACAGAGGTTGCTAACAAGGTTTTCAGAACCAGGGATTCAGGAGCAGCTTGGTACTTCCCCCCTTTCTGCTGAACTGCATTCCTCACAGAGGAATCCTTGCAGCAGAGCTGGTCCAACAGAGCGGAAAGAAAGAGAGAGCAGTGCTTCTGATTCTGCGTCCTTTAGGGAAGAACCTCCTCCCAAAATGCTGGGAAAGTAGATGTGCATTGGGAGCTCATAAGGGCTTTTCAATGCGAGAGTAAACCCTGCAGTTAAGAAACTTCAACAAACAGTGCTCAGAAGCTCTGGGAAATACTGAGAAGGTGTATGCATCCAGCATGAACATGAAAGAAATACCTGCACTGGATTTCTTCCCAGGCTTTCCTAATCCCCATCTCAGCTAGGAATAACCAGAGTCCTTATAGCTACAGGGGAGATTGCCCAGGATTGAATGCAGGTCACTGGTGGTGCAAACCCCCCCTGCCTTGGACCCTTCTAGCCTTAGGACCCAACCCTGCAAAGTGATGATGTCTTTCAGCATTTCTTAAGGCCAGTGTGAGCCCATATAACTCAACTCTTGGCTCAGGGTGTTCAGCAGCTGGCAGGAGGTCCCATGCGAGGTTTCTCTGGGACAGGAGAACAACATCTCCCTGCAGCAGATATCTGGGATGGCAGGATGAAGGCTGTTCTCTAAGGCAGTTGCAGCAATGTCATGTAACTGCCAACTAAAACTCTGAAAGCTAAAGACAAGTAACGTCTCCAGGATTGTCTGGTACCTTTTTGATTCCTAGTGGGATATGTGGGCTCTTGGCCAACAGCAGGGAGTTGCAGAGTGTTGCTTGTCCTTCAGAAATTAAATCTGGGATGAATTAAGGACAGACACAGAGAGTTGTTCTTACTGTCAATATATCATTGTGAAGTGTCACAGTCATAGATGGCTGCTTGGTTGTTCCTGTGTTTAACTGTACTGCTCAGAAAAAGCTCAGGTTCTGAGGCTGGAAGTGATTGTGTGGCTGTATCTACAGTGGGATGGTCTTTCCAGGTATTTGGAAAGAATAGCCGCTAAAGCCAGATTGAACTCCTTAATTTCAAAATGAGATATGGAGGCACCATGTTGACAGCTGGTGATCACCACACTGGGCTGTATGAGAACAGGGGTTCACAAAAACCCCAAATAACTGCCAAGAGATTTGCACAACCATCAGAGAAACTTGTCACTCAGTTTGAAATGTCACTATTTCCTGTATATATAATGATGAGAAATGCTGGAGTGGTTTGCAATGTTTGCAGTCTCCTATTCTTGACATTTTTTGACTGAGGCATTGACTCAGCTCTTCCATTGCTACTCTTTTCTCTGAGCTGGGCCCTACTGCCATCTAGCTGGGAAGTGGATCTTCCTCTGGGGCCTGATCCGATTTCCATTGACATCAGCAAAAATCTTCCCATTTGCTTTAACAGGAGCTGGATTGGGTCCTTGTCTCTAGTTTTACTCCATATTAGGGAAAAAGAAGTCACAATGACTGCCTTTTTTTCTTGGGGTTATTGTGTTTATTTGGATCAAAACTTTATAGATGTGAACCTTACCAGAACCAGTGCTGAGAAAATTACTAGAAAAACCCCAAAATGCAGCATCTCAGGAGAGCTTTCTCCTCTCACCACGTATCAGAGAGAACCCTCATGTTCTCTTGCACCACACAGCCTTGGGGTTACAGCACACTGAGCCACTCCTACTGCTAAGAAGTCCCCCCACGCAACAGGCAACAGTGGAAAACAACATAGTGAAGGCAGGATTGAACTGAACAAAATAGTCAGGCACTACTCAGAAATTTTCACCTCCAGGCCCTCAATTTTTGAACACATCAAATTAGAAGAGCAAGATTTAAGAAGAAAAGTTTACAAAGCCACCATAAGACCACCAAGACTTTACCCACCCCTCCTGACTCAGTCTATCTAGACCTAAGGCTCTAGCTTTTGGATCATTTCAGGATTCACTTCACCCCGAGTCCTTCCTAGCAGGTAGGAAGGAAAAGGAGATAGCTTAATCCTAATTCCTTAGAGCTCTAGCGAAAGGCTTAGGTAACAACTTTAGGGCCACAGTACTCAGAAGACCTCCTGTTCTGCTTTCAGATTGTTGCAAGCATGGCATGGTTCTGCTGTGGTAGATGCTACCCATTGAAAACTGGGCCCTTATGATCACCAGCTAATGTAGCTCATGGCACGTCACAGGGCAGGAACTTGTTTGCAAGGGGAATGAAAGATAACTCCCACATTGCTGGTGCTTCTCCGAGATGGCATTTTGTTTGAAAACGAGTGAGTCGGGGAAACCATGTTTACCCACAGTTCAAAGTCCGGGCACCTGCTGGCACCTAGGGAGTTCAGTTCCAGCCGTTTCCAGCAGTGAATGAACTTGGGATCAGCTCCAGCAATGGAGACGGCTCTCTGCCTGCCGAGCAGATGTCTGGAGACGCAGCCTGTCATGAAAGGGCCTCGGAAGAAGAGCATTCCAAGCCAGCAGGGCAGTGGCGGGGAACTGGTCTCTGTTGCTAAAACTGATCTAGCCCCTGGAGCAGCTGCAAACCTTGGCCTGAAATTGGAGCCTGTACATGGGGACAAAGAATATAAAAGGGAGGATGAGCTTCTCCCCTCCCCCTACCTTCATCACGTTTCCTCTTCTCGCCATTCGACCGAGGAATCCCCAGGATCCCGTTAATGGAGTAAGAGCCCACTGGATCATTGGAGGCACTGGAGACGGGAGGGGATGCTGTGCTGGGCACTGGACAAAAGGAAAAGGGAAAAAGGGCCATGAGGAGAGCAGCACAGCACTCAGGGATCCCCCAGCTGAAAGCTACTCATGCCACCAGTCTCATAGGAAAGCCTGGGCACTAAGCAGATTGCCAGTCCCTCACACTGAAGGACTCACACTCACTCTACTGATAATGCTGCATCCCAGATTTGCCAGTGCATTCCTATACCATAGCTTCACAGCCTTCCAGTACAGGGCCATTAATAACAAGCAAGTGTATTCCATCAAGAACCTAAATCTGGTTGTTTTATCCCAGTTCAAAGCAGGCTTTCCAGTGCATGCCATGGCAACTGAGTGCAATGCTGCAGAGGCCATATACTCTAGTGACTTCCAAGTCCATCTGTATTTTGCCAGATCATTTCCTCTTAGCATTTTTCTATCAGGAGTGCACGTGTTCTATCTTAGCAAGACCAGCCTCTTACATGTCCATCCAAAACACTCACTGAAAAATTACCTTCTCAGCATAGGTTATAAGCACTTTAGTGTTGGGCCAATAAATTCAGTTCCCTACTAGAACAAATAGTGAGTTGGTGATACATACTCCAACCCAGATTAATAAAAGTCTGGTGTTCTCCTCTTGCACTGACCAGTGTCAACAGCCAGATTCCTCCTGCCACTCAGGGCTGTCCAAGATTGCTCATGAGTTTCCAATATATCAGAAATGACAAGTCATCCAGATTAGGAATGATTACTTCATGATAATCGGGGCTTTAGAGTACAGAACAAGCAGAGCTAAGCATCCAGTAGGCATGCCTGTTATGTCCCAGCATGTCACAGTAATGGGGAGAATATCCCAATTCTCTTATAGGTCACCAGCCATCATTCAGCTCATGAAGCACTGACCTGAAGCAATTAATACCTCCAATACAAGTCTTCCAGGATGGAGCAGACCCTGTCAACACTATCTGATGTAGACCCACGCTTCCCAGTACCTCCCAGAGCAATGAGAGACTCCAGTAACAGTACTCACTATCCCAGCTCAGCCAATGCATTCCCTAGACACTGCACTACTTTTTCAAGAAGGAATAACATCTTCCAGTTGAATCTGTTGTGATCAGTGATTCCCAGTCCAGTGAACAAGTCCTGATTAAAAATGCATCCAGAAATGCTCTTCCACACTGGCCCATTAATTCCATTGTGTTCCTGAACACAAATCATGTACAAGGTTGTATCTGCCAGCTCTGTCTCATGTAGACCAGCACTTTCCAGCAAATCCTTGTATAGCAGCTGATTCTCAGTAACCAACAGTATCTAAGAGAGTCTTAGGCCACAAATAGGCCACTGTATTTCACAGTATCCCAGAATACTGCATATTTCTTCTTGCTCTGAATTGTTACTGGATAAAGCTATGCTAGCAACAGCAGACATATGCACCATACAGCCCACAGAGTGAAAAATACCTCATCACACATCTAGCACAGTACCTTTAAACACAACAGACTAGGAGACATTTGTGCACTTTATTACAGCCTTCATCTTCTCACCTCGATAAACCCATCTCCCCCAGCAGAAAATGCATTTTCTCAGTGAAACACACCCATGGGATACCTGACTGCAGAGCTAGAACAATGAAGAACTTGGTTGTGAGGCATCAGGAATATCTTACCCATGTTTGTGTATTACTAGCTCTAAGAAATGGACCAGTTCCAGCAAAGGGAGAGAAGAGAAATAGGGAGAGAGAGAGGAAAAGAGAGTTGGAGCAAGAAGGAGACAAAAGGTGAAGACCAGTGCTTAGATAGGATACTGATAAATACTTCTCTCTAGGGAGAAGAAGGAGAAAACATAAATGTGAAATGGATGTTAAGGCAGAATCACTTTGGGCCACCCCCTACCTTGGGCTGGTTTCTCTGCCATGATTCCTTTCTCTGCAATGCAACAAGGGAAACAAAGAACAGAAACCTCTGATTTCCATCAAGGTTTCTTTCCATGCATCCCCCCTCATCCCTTTTGCTCTGCCTAGCATCTGCTTGTCAGACTTTGTTCCCTCAGCTAATCTTCATCCTCATTTGCACTTGTCCAGTCACCACCCCTCATGCCTTTCTTCTTACCAATAGTATGTCCTGGTGCAGTCACACCTGTCCCGCTCCCATCTGGTGTTGGGTGAAAAGGTTGCTGAACTTTGGTTCTGATGATCCTGGAAAAGAGCAGAACATGTTTAGAACTCCACTGCAACTTCTCTGTGCCTTTGCATACCCACAATCCCAGCTATCAGAACCTGAAGGCCTGATCTGAGCTCTGGGTGCAGCAGAGTAGCTTCATTTGACTTCTTGTGGTCCAGATTCTACTGTTTTAATGCCCCAGTTCCCAGAGAATTGTCCCTGCTCTGATCTGTCGTCTTGTCCCCAGACTTGGGTATTCACTGCATAACTATGGTGCTCAGTGAACGACCTAGGATCTCCTGTGTGTTAGCAACTGCATTATCATTTATGATATGTACTGCCAGCATACCACAAGGTAGTCTTTGCAGCTAATAGAAGCCAAAACTGGATTTACAAATAGTGTAGATTTAATTTTGTTGTGTACCTAAAAAATACCTTTCTGGTGTAGAACTGAATTCTTTGAGCTGATGAAAGGATTGCTCAAAGCCCTTGCCCTTCATAAATGAGAAGGTGGAAGCAGAAGGCATCTGTAGGAAGTGGTGATGGGATGTAGATCACCAGGAGAAAGAAGGTCCAGTAAAGAGGGAAAAAATTGACATTTATCAGGTGGTGAATGAACGCAGCATGTGAACTCAAAAAGATGTCTCCGTGAATGCCACAAAGCTCATAATGCAGCTCAGAATGAAAATAAACGGAACTGTAATTGTCAGCGCTCTGTTTCTCGTTACATGAAATCTTTCACCTCTAGGTCACTGGTTTAAATCCAGCTGAGGTCAGTGGTGAAAGAAAGTCAGTAGCACCTAGTACTTGACTGGCAAGGTCCCTGCCTACTGGCAGATGCTGTGTATCTGTGACTCAGGAATGATTGTCTCACCAAGGAACTCAGCAAATAAGCCATGACCTGTGGAGGCCATGGAGACCAAATTCTTTTCTGACATTAAAACGAGCATCTCCGATTAGGTTGAAGGCTACAGATGCTCTTCAACCTGTGTTTCTGGAACTCTTAACCCTGCATTATATTAGCTTTAACTTCCCCCAAAAAATCTCTCCAGAAAGTGAAAGCAAATAACACCTTCTCCCTGGCCACCCAAGAGGTTCCCTTAAAGACTCTTTCTAAAGAATAAGTTGGCAAAAAATTCAAAGAGCAAACGTGTGGCTAGGGACAGTATGGCACGGATAGAGATAGGTAGAGACATTGAGAGGGCATTTTTGAAAAGGCACAATTTCTGAGAGTGAAACCTTCTTAGGAAAAGAAAAGTATTTCAGAGTGTATCAACTCAGCATGTTAGGAAACTCTGATACACACATCATGAAGCCTAGGCAGTAGCTGGAGTGGCAGAGAGGCTGCCTGGGACATAGCTGAAGACAGGGAATGTCAAGGTTCTAGCTGGGGATGGAGATCCAGATCCTCATTCCAAATAGGTCAGAGGTACCAGAGGCCCTACTCTATAGTTGCTGAGGATCTATACAGAAGGTGTCTGAGGGCCTCAGGGCCAGATTCTGAGGCCATGCTGATTTGCACTAGCTGAGGAACTGATCTGAGAAGTCTTTGCTAGGGAAAATAATATAACTTTTTTCTTGTTTTCTGGTTTTTTCTTTCCTTTTCTCTTCTCTCACATTCCCCCTAAAACCCCCTGAAGTGCCACTCTGGTTGTGTGAGTTTATTGATTTCCCCCAGCCCAGAGAAACAGAAAGAGGGGATGGGGTACAGGCAAAGGGATGGAAATAGAAAGCTATAAATTATTTGTGACAGGAAAGCAATAGTGCCAGAGTGCTGAGCACAAGTCCCGTGTCACTATTAGATTCCTTTTAGCCTGATGACACTGTAAAAGAGGTTAAGTGTCTGATGGAATCGTACACCTTGGGGGCAGGGGCAGTCCAGGAGCAGAACAAGCCACAGAGAGCGGGTATATCAATTCTCCAGGCCAATAATATTCCCCTCATTGATCGCAACACAAAGTTCAAAAATCTCATTATAGCCAGGCAGACCTGGAACTTTTTAAAAATCAATAGAGTGATATAATGTATGTATACTTTGTATAAATGTATCTATCCATCCATCCATCCATCCATCCATCCGTCTATCCAAAATCTGCCTGAGGGTGTCTAAGTTAACCTACACATTATACTGTGTTATGTTCTATTGTAGTGTAGCATAGTGAATGGATTAGAAGATTTCCCCTGCAGACTTAGATGACATATTATAAAATGTCCTGTTAGCACTGGGGTGACATCAGACGGTTCCATTCATACTGAAATATGACATCAGATTTGCCATTTGTACCGGGAGGTGGCATAAGACAGCTCAGCTTCTACTGAGGGGAACTAGAAGATGAGCCTAATTATACTGAGATGGCTGATCAGGCTGTGCTGAATCAGGTCCATGAAAATTGCAAAGTTTTGAAAAGCCATTTAGAGTAAAAACAGTCTGTGAAATGATGGTGGCATAAAATGCCTGTCCATAATGCTTCAAAAACCCAGGCAGGGGATGAAAAGGAAGGTTCAATTTCCTTCCCATTCAGTTCATGGTCTCTCAGCTGAAAATGCCAGTTAGTGCCAGTTGTGACTGTGTTTACTGAGATGTGTCCATTAGAAACTGGAATGAGGCTCACCAGCTCATTTCACCAAGTAGCCGTCAGCTGGTAATGATTTTCGGTCACTGCCAACCAGGGCCAGATTTCAGCTAGTGACCCAGAGGTGAAAGGCTCTGTTCAAAAATGTTCCCGTCCTAAGAATGAAACTGGTTTCATGTCAAGCGAAAGTGTCTGGAAACAGTGAGCAAAGGGGAGCAGTCCTGGTTGTGCAACCTCCAGTGGCTCGGGTCAAATAATTCTTGGCATCAAATGCACAGCAAATCTAACGAGGTCTCAGGTAGAATGTACTTCCTATGGCTAAAAGAAGAGGCAGGTCATGAAGAGGCTGTCCCCAGCAGTGCTCCTTTCCCCTACAGTCATGAGCAAACTCTAGTGTTGTAAGGAAAGGGGAGAAATTTCAGGGCCCTAACACACAGTACAGAATATATCAGTGCATCCCCCTGGGTCGATTCATTTAGGGATAAATAGCAGGACAGCGAGGTGCTGCTGCTGCTTTCAGAGACTTCAAGTGAGTCTGTCCTACACAAGACCACCTAATGAAACAGCAGATGAAAGATAAACAGAGCTGACCTCATCCTGTAGCAATAGATGCAGCATAATAATGCTGTCTTTAAACTTTGGGATTGCTGAAAGCTTCTCACCCTTACTGGAGACTGAAATATGTACTAAGCCAGCTCTGCTGCCTCAAACCTAGGATTTCTGGATTACTGCTGTGTAAGAGGAAGCAAAACCTTGATCACCTCTTGCTGCCTTTGATGGCTTGCCTCTAGACACTGGAGAAAGACAAGCCTTTTTGCAGAGCACTTCCCTGGTCCTTTCCAAAAGCAGAAGGGACACAAATCCTGGCACACCAGTCAGCAGAGCTCGTTTCTTGAAGTAAATGCCGATATTTTCAGAAGTCTTTCTTTTCTCCAAAAGAAATTGTCACTTTGGACTAGATTCATCCCTGCTCTAATTCCATCACAGTCAGTGAATTCAATAACAGCATTTGTGTTTAATTAGGGGCATAAACTGGTACTTAGTGTAAATTCCCATTTTTAATTTTCCAATGGGAGGTTTTTGCACAAGTTGTCAACTTTGAGTTTTGGAGAATATACACAGATTTAATACATAACCTTCTGAAGTTTCAGCAACAGAACATTTATAGATCTTTGATTGCAGTAAAGCAACTGAACTTCATTTCACAATCTAAATTTCATATGCGATATTATCTTAAGTAATGGCATATAATGTCATTACAGTGCATAGCATCATGCTGTGAATTATACATCCATTCCTGGAATTCATGAATTACCATAGTTGGCTTGTAGTAACTCTTTCTAGCGTTAATACAGCACACAGCTCCAGCTGAAACCAACTGCCTGATTCCAAATGCCTTTGACTTTCTTAAACATTCAGCATTAGATCATGAATTTCCAGTGTTTGATTTCTACTTTGTTATTTTCAGCGGTTTTAATGCAATTCCTTTAGCTAATTCTGAATACAGATGGGCAGACAAAAATAATCTCTCCTAGTATGACAATTGTAACAAGCTCTAATAAATTTTGGTCAAGAATGTAGAAGGAAATATTAGAAGTTAAAATTAGCTGAGCCATAGTTCTTTCTGGTAAGCAGAACTTTCTTTTACTTCTTGTAAATAAGCAAGTAAAAAAATCACTTCTAAACCTGTCCAGAAATTATTTGCTAAAATAATGACAGAGCATAGGAAATGTCCCTTGCTTCTCTGATATTTCCATCCAAACTCTCTTAGAGCCTGACATATTCTGTGATTTCTCCTCTCTTACTGTTTCTAGCAGAGTCTTTAGACAGTATCTCAACTAAAAAAATCATACTAGGGCTGATCAGAGGGAAATGAGGTAGGTCTGAATCATCTGGAGTCCCAGTCTAGCAGTTCTTTTAATCCTGGAAGAACTGAGTGAAGTTGCACTAGGAGGAAAAGTGGTGTGTCCTGCTGCCCCAAGGAGACCCTCACAGATTTCAGAAAGCACTGGTATCCTCACTTTGATCATATTCCTTTGTCATGGATTATTTTTTAGAGTGGAAGGATACATTCAGCAGAGCACCAAACTCTTTGTAATTGTTTTGGAGCGTTCATATTTTAAATGCTTCATATTAGAAGCACATTACAAGACCCCAGGGTGTGCATTACTGGGCAATTAAAGCGGTTCTTGGAAGGCTAACATTGCGGAGCTTCAGCCTTTTCTCTGCAGTGTGTCCAAGGGAGGCTGTGATGGCCAAGGAACACACACCCTGCTGTGCCGCGCTGCTTAATTAGCACGGGGCTGTGCTGCTGAGCCGAGGGTTTTGCTGGTGGTACAGACAAGGCAGCCTGAAGGGCACTTGGTGCAGGGCTAAGTGAGACAGTGATGTCTCCTCTGCATCAGATGGCTTCCTACAAAAGGGTTCATGACCATCCCAGTGATGCTGGTGTAAAAGCATGCCTGAGGAAAAGAGGGAGAACACGGGATGGGAAGAGGCAGCTTTGGGCTCCTTGATGACAGCCCCCATGGAGCCAACAATATCCCACCTGAAGACTGGTGCTGCGCAGGCATAAAGAGCTCTGAACGTGGCTTTGGTTCAAATAGGAGACAGTCTTAGGTTTCTGTGCATGGGTCGAGACACAGCTGAATTCACAGCTGAGCAAAAAAAAAAGGGGGGGGGAAAGTCTTGTTTGCACATAGTTCGAAATGGAAAACAAGCTTCATAGCATGGTGAGGAAAAACAACCGTGGGATTTGGGGGGTGAAAAAAGGGAAATAGAAAGTCTGATAGAGCCTAATCCGATTTAAGGAAAGGGCTTCAGTTCCTTGCTCTGTCATGGACCTCTCATCAAGACTTTGGACAAATGGCATTTCTCTCTGTGCTCTGTTTCCTGCCTGAAGTGTGAAGATAGGAGCATTGCCGTGCCACCTGGGGCATGGTGAGGACAGCTGGAAGGAGGAGTGAAGGGCTCAGACTGTCTAATAACAGGGGCCAAGTAAGTGCTTCAGCGAGCTGTGGCACAGTATTGGCTTCGTTCCCCTGCTTGAAGCAGAAGTGACATGTACCCTGCTGACAGTGGCTGTACGTGAAGGGAAGGGAGGTAGGCAAAGGCAACAGGAGCTGTATTTCAGCTGCACTGGCTTTGGTGGTTGCATTTGAATTTGGAGCAGCAGACGTAGTTGCGAAGATCAGAGCTGCAGTTGCCCCCCAAAAGCCACAACATAATTACCATTAGGATGCGAGGGGGGCAGTAGCTTCTACTGCTCTCAAAATCTACTGCAACACTTGCAGCCCTCAGAACAACAGCTGACATTGGCAGGGGCAGCAGACTCAGCTTCCTTGCTTGCTGGCCTGAGGCTCTGGCACTCCCTGCCAAGACAGCAGAATGCCTTCAAACCCTGCCATATTCAGGGGCCACGAGCAATATTCACACATTCAGACTCTCTCCTGTCATGAAAATTGCATTTCCTTCTCCCTAACTTTTGTAAAGGGAGAGAGAAAAACAGTGATCATGTACTACATTAGTATATAAGCACAGGTATGACAGATTAATTAGATTGATTAGATAAATAGATGGATAGTCCTCAAAGATGTCTGAAGAGAGATTATCTACTTTCCTGAAGCTTCCAAATAGGTGAGAGGTCAAAATGGAGATGCCTTACATGTCTCAGAACACAATCCCAGCCCTCCCTGAGAAGAGCTGACTCCTTATCTGCTGTTAATCTATGTAGGTCCTTCAACTTCACTGGAGCTGCACTGACATCATACCTGAAGACATGGGGGAAAAAGTGCCATGTTGTTCCAGGTTAGCATGCTCACTACAAACACAAGAGGAAACCCAATCCTGCCCTTTTCTCTCACTGCATTTCTTAGCTGCACTCTGAGGAGAGGCAGAATTCACAGCAGCAGTTTTACTATCTGAAGGGCTTAGAGAGGAGCTAGGATTTTTTTGTTGTTTTAAATCAGTGACCCATGATGACACCATATGGTTTTATTTCATTTAATTTGAGCAGAGCATTAACGTTCAGCTTCTAGCAGGTCTCTGCCCATTCCAGTTCTGCTGTGCTACGTGGTACAAGACCAGACTTAAGGAAGAGGGGTGTAAGGAAAGAAAGGTGAAGATGCCTGCCTTCTGGGAGGGGGGTCAGATCTTCCAGGCAGTGGGTGGGCCTGCCAACTCATTCTGCTGAGCAGTAACACACAACTTCATGCCACTAGAACTGATGGGGTTGACAGCGGTCAGCCCCATGTATATAGGTTGCCTAGCCTGACCTGCCTGAATGGATTGGTGCATTAGGCTTTAAAAAACATTTCCCCATTCATCCAGGTGGATTTCTGTTAGGGTGCAAAACCTACCTGGGAAACAAGGTGTGCTTGAATAGTTGCTGTGTTGTGCAAAGCTGTAGCTACAGAACCACCAGGACCTAGGCTGGCTGGTTTAAAGCTGGCTAAAGTGTATCTACATGAGCTGCAGTCAAGCAGTGACTGCAGCATGAAAATGTCCTCAGGCAGGTGTTTCTACTTTTATTACACTCAGTTCACGTTTGGAAGGCTTTCTTTGCAGTCAGGAAAGCCAGAAATTCATTAAAATACAAACATCTAGAAGATGTCATACAGTTTATAAAATATTGGAAGCAAACATGATCGTGGGTGTAGATGTTTGACATCCTGGGTTTAAGGTGAGTTAAGGAAATCTTAAAGGATAAAAAGAGTTCTGCTGGTCTTGGATGTAGAAACACATGTCTGGGAAGAACCACCTGGGTCATCAAATCCAAATTCTAATACCATAGGCAACCATGGAGCAGGCATTCAACACACAGCATCCATGAAAGTATCTATCCCAGCAGCTACAGACCTACCATTCCCCCTCAATAAACTCATAATCGCTACAACAAAAGATTAAAAGCTTCAAAAATCACAAGCCACAGGAAGACAGCAGGAGAGAAGCATTACCAGTGGCTAAGTCCCTTTCACTAGCAAGAGATTTCTGCCATGAAAATGCCCTGAAATTTTTAAGCAATTTTTAATTCCTAAGAAGGAATAAATCATTTTCTGAGAGTACACCTACACTGCAATGACTGCAGTTCAAAGTGACATCTTCTGTTACCTACAGACTGGCCGGCTTGGGTCCTGCTAGCAGCGTTGCTGCAGCAGCATGGAGCTGGCGTAGGGTACAGCCCCACGAGCTGCCAGCACACCGGTGACTGCCACGCAGCACGGGCTGGAGCTGTCAGAACAGCGGCTGTGCCAGCAGGTGAGTTAAGAAGACCTACAGAAACACATGGGCTTGCCAAGGTTAAATATCTTAATCTGGAGCATGGGAACTTTTAATTGAAAGCTTTGCTTTGAGCCCATTTCCAGTTATTAAAATTCAGGAGTCTGTGCTGAATTCCTTGTGGACACTCATTTTGATTAACAGAAGACATGTGTGTACTAGGAAAGGAGTCTTGAACTGGGAGGAATTAGATAAATGTAGATAACATTTTCAATTCTCTTGAAAGTTATGCCATATCTGTTTTTTTATGTGTAAAACCTCAGATCTTGAAGATAAGCAATAATTTCGGCTTTCTTTTAATACCAAAGTATTTCTGTCTTTCATAGCTGCAAAGACCAGGTGGAAGTGGGACCTGGCTGCTTCCCAAGGGGCCAGAAATGGAAGCAAAGGAAAAAAACCCAGATACATTCTTATATACAGCCTTGTGAATTTTATGCCAGTCTGTTTTGGAGGCTATTGACTCAGAACTTTTTAACTTTTGGGCTTGGCAGCATTGTATATTAGCTGTGTATTATCTCTATCCTGTTGAGTACTCGCACTGCTTGCATGTGTTGAGTAAGTAAATGATTCCCTTTACAAGGGTGTCATTGTGTGTGCCACCCTTACGTTTGTCAGAACTGGTGAAAATTTCATAATGAATCCTTCACCAGTAGAAGATGTTTGCCCAAAATGAAAACAAAAACAGTGATGGGTATGTATCACTTTAGATCTAATGTTACTTTTACTTTGGGCTTTAAAGGAATGAACAAAATTGTGAGAATTCAAGCCTTATCAGAATGGATTTTTTTTTTTCCCTTTAAAATGACCTTTTTAGGGTGAATGGAAGACTATGCTAATAAAATAAAAATTAGAATAATATAATTAGACTTTATTGAAACAGCAGATTCCAACTACACTGAAATGTAGCTGTAGAATTTTATTAAAGTTCTGATTCAAAATCAGACTGAAAAGTTGAAAATTTCTACAGAGGACCTGAATCTTTCCCTTCCTGTTCTAGTCCTTACTGCTCTTGGTATTATTTATTCCTTGCTTTATCATGCCGCCCAAAGCAGTCAGGCACAGGCGAGCACTTCAGGGTGCAGGTGCTACATAGGCTCCCAGCATAAAATTGGTGCCCATCTCCATAGAAAATAGTCTAGTTTTCATATTTATAGGACAAAGCCGTCTTTTTATAATGAAAAGACAAATCTGTAGCCAGTCTGCTTGGGTTATGTAAGTCACTATCAGGTCTAATGTTTAGAGAATATGAACTATATGTTTGTTTATGTACCTACATTGTGTTTGCAAATGCACTAGCATTTGTTGCTTAGCATGTTTTAATTTACCATACAGTATGCATACTTGTTTATCTTTGCCTATAGGTCTGCATTTATAACTGTGGCTATATGGAGTTAGACATTTGGGTCATATATTATATATTCAGACCCCATGAGGAATTAATAAACATTTATTTAATCATTACAGTTTTTAACAGAGTTTAATGGGCAAATAGGCTGTTCAGATCCATGGCTCGTAACCATCACCAGCTAACTATATGGATGGTTTTGTACAGCACCAAGCACAGTTATTAAAAATAATAAGTCATAACCACCTAGAACTCATCTGTAACGAAGCTATAATATCCATGATGTAATATCTAATATATCTGAATGCTGATACATAATTAATGTGGAAGCTTGCTCTATTATAAGGCCCGTACCTGTGTGTACATTTGCATAGTTGTGTTAAGTTTGTGAGTGCAGGTCTGATCTATTTCTAAATCGCATCTCTGGCATCCATCTGATTAACTGCAGAGCTATGGGTTTCTGTAGGCATTCAGCAACCTATTACTTCTACTCTTTTCTGTTACGATCATGATGGCTGATAAAGTAGTACACTGGACTTTTGGGTCCCCTTTTCCTGACCCCTGCATAAATACAGTCTCTGTACATAGGAGTTAGCAGTCTAAGGGTTTACCTATATATGGCTGTGCAAAATAACTAATTTGAATTAACTGAATGTGTGGAATTAAAGTGGTCTAGTTAAACTACATTACACCTCTGACTCCCTTGTTTAGAATTAAGGCATCTTTAATTTAGTTTAGCTTAATTCACTTTGGAAATGAAGTAAACTAAATTCAATTTAGGACACTCAAATTTTAAATGAACATCGGAACAATGTTTTAATGCTTTTAACCAATGCACTTGCGAAGTTAATTCAGATTAATTTCCTTGTTTGCCCCTGTGTAAACAAGCCTGTTGCCTATTCCCTGTCAATGAAATCATCTCAGCTGAGAGTCCTTCAACAACTCCAAACTGACAAACAACCTCCCAAGAGCAGCAGTTTAAATGACACACACACACACACACACACGTTTCCTCATCCCTACATCCCCATACAGGCAACTTTTCTCCATGTGAGTTTTAACAATCTCTAAGACTGATTTGTCCAGAACTTGACATACTGAGCCAGGCACTAGTTGGGGTAAACACAATGAGTTGCAGCAATTGTTTAACACTATCTGAAGACCTGAGTTATAAATATTTGATTATTCAAATTTTACAGTTTAGGCTTTTGCGGTAGAATACTGTATTGCAAATTACAAGATATTATTTCTGAAAATCACATTATTATAGAGAATTTTAGTGATTTTATCCAGTTTCATTACTTCAAAACATGGTCCCCTTAATTTGAATTAAGTACTTGTTCATGTAATGAATCAGAGTACCTCAAACTGTAAATGAGCATGTATTTAATTTTTTGATCTAAGATTGGACAAGATCAGATGCAATCAGGATTCACAGGTAGAGGAGTACAGAGGAACATAGGCGATGGTATTTAAAAAATTATGCTACCTTTAAATTTTTTCTTGAATATATTGTAGTCTAAGAAGACAGGAGGTAGCATAAGGTGGCCCAAAGATTCTATCTTGCCATTTTTAAAGAGCAATTGCAAAATCAATCATTAACAAGACAATCTTGGAAATAACATAGAAGCACATTTTTAATACAAAAATATTAATATTTTTAAAACATGATTATGGAAGTTTCAAATGTTTCATTACCTTGCATAATTTTAAAGCCACACTGTATATTTGGACAAAAGATGTCTTACAAGAAAAATGTTGTCAGACATTATTTTTATCACAATGCAAAAAAGCCCTTGAACAATTGCCTTTTGGAAAATCTCAGAGAAAGCACACGCCCTAAACCTTTACTAAAAAGTCAACCAGACAAACAAAAAAACAAATAAAGCAAATAAAGCTCACTTAAATATCCCAAGCCATCAAGTATTATTTGGTTAGATGGTTAGGCTGTACTTTTGTGTGCTTGTTTTTTTGTGGTGATAGTGCTAATGAATAAACGTTTGATGACAGCTACAGTCTTAGCTCTTTGGTAGAAAATTAGCATAGTTTCACTGGAACAGTTACCAGTATAATAAAATAAGGAGACAGTTCTATATATTAATATTCTTGTGCAGAGTACATTTGGGTACGTTTGTGGGCATCCATTTATGTGCAGCTAGCTAAAAAGATACCACTGTAAGTAAAATCTAGGTTTGTAGCAACACATCAGTTTGCATGACTTTTTTGGTGTGGATATACAGCTGTATGAGGCTATACTGATGTATCAATGTGTGCATGTGTGTGCTCATGCATTTGTAAGCACAGTCATTTGCACGTATGTCTGTATGTCTGTCTGCAGGTATGTTTCTACTTCTGTGTGTAATTTGCGGCGCTTTCTGAACAGCAATGAGCTCAGTAAAAGCATGTATGTATTTGTCTCTCTGTGTGCATCTGTCTGCATATGGATGGGCTTGCATGGTGTCTGTGGATGTATTTCTTCTTGTGTGGTTTGTGTCCCTCCTGTGAGATGGATGCCTTCTTGCGATCTGATCTCGGTCACTGTGTATGATTTCATTCCCATGAAAGGCAGTGTCCTTCAGCAGCAAAAACACTAACTGGGCATCAGGAGACCTGCATCCTGATCTAGCCGCCCTGTTAATAGGCTCTGTGACTGAGCCAGCTCTTTTAATTCACTACGTGCCTCAGTTTCCCCTCCCATATTTATTTTACAAATACTGTGGACATAGATCATCTGCTACTACATGGGCATCTGTAATGCCATATATGATGGGATCTGTCTAGCTCAGTCAAGACCCTGCATCCTAAGAGGATCTTCTGATGCTATACCACTGCCTTACAGTAATTTTCATCCCTGCACGTGCCTGCTTTCGTGTGTTGGTGCTTGGGCATCTATCTGTATACTTTGTGGCTGGCTATCTGTAGTTTTGTTGAAGAGTTTATCTCCCCCATGTACATACAGAGCACGGGGAGGTGGAAAGGAAGGAGTTATTAAATGCCAAGCGGATATGCAATAAATCCCATTGATTTTACAAACTCCAACTTGTCTTCAATCTCTTTCCGTTCTTTATCCTGGGGGCATTGCAACAAAACCCTATTTTAAATACCTTTTCTTTCCCTTCCCCCTTCTCCCTCCTCCCACTCCCCAAAAAAGTGTCAATATTTTATTTGGATTTTTAACTTCGCTCCATAACAGTTGTTTGACCTCCTGACTCATGTGAGTCACATAAATTCTGGGACTTTATTCAGGAGCCATGTTCCTGCTATTGAATAAGCAATTTGGGAGGGTGAATTAATGACTTGTGCTGTTGCTGGAAAGTCCCTGAAGAAATATTAAAATTGCTTGCAGACTGAATCAATACTCACTGAACACCCAGCAAGAGGACCTGGACTTTTTAATGGCTAAAAGCAGCGGCACTCAGCAGAGGATGGGGAATTCCTGTACACAGAACGCACGCAGGCACACACGACCAACAGCAGTCTTCCCCAGGCTTTGCTGGCTTTTTCAATAACAGCATATTCTTGTGCACACAACCTGGTATGAGCTGATGCTTGCCATGCCAGGGAAAGGACTTTGAGTCCACTTCCCTGTCTCCCTCCCAAGAAGATCAGGCAGGATTGGCAAAAGCCAGCCATTCTGGCCTTGTGTTAAGCACTTGGGTTAGCATGCTCTGGCACAGTCTGTGAGGTGCAAGGAAGGTCGATTATTTGGAGCGTTATGAGCATCTTTTATATGGGCACTTTGCTTTTTTCCTCTCTGAAGGGGAAAAACACTAGTGCTGATATATTTGGGTGTGCTTCTGTGATCTGGGAAGAGAATTGGACTGTTTTGCAGAGGCAAGTTTGTGAGATGGCTCTGTGGCTTTGGGTGCTAACAGCGTTTGCACCCATCCATAACGTGGATATGTTGTGTTTCTGATACTCAGTAGGTTTTGCTTTCTTATGTTACCTTGTGTTATGGTGAGCCTTGAATGTCATGCTTGTGTTAAGAATGACTGCATGATGCTTTTGGTCATTAAGCAAAGGTGTCACTTCACTGGACCAGTTTATTTCAATGGCTGTAGGTGCAACCTTGCATGGTCCTGAGTGCCCTGGGGATCCACCAGCCTCGCTAGGACATGAACATCCTCAGCACACTCCTCACCAAGGCTTTTATTATTTGTTACTCACTAGGCTGACAACAGCCAGATTTTGCCCACACCCTAAAGCCCCTCTGGAAAGGGTGAGTTTTGTTGTCAGAGTTTTCAAGTCTCCTTTGAGGATGTGGGCCCCGTGTTTTGCCACTGTGGTCATGAATGGCTGTTTTGTATTCGCTTGTTGGGCAGCTGTTATTGTGTATTAACACCAGGGTGTGTGCGCTTTGTATGACCGCATGTCTGTTTCATTGATTCCATCAGTATTATTTTGTAATCGTGTGTCTCTGTGATTGAGTTAGTGTGCATTTCAGGGCTCCTGTGTATTGAATAATGATGTCAGGGATTGGGTTGTTTGACTGGGTAATGGCCTCTTTTCAGTGTTGTAAGTGAATGTGTCCTTCTCCTGTTTCCCTGTCTCAGTTGGGGCAGGATCATTTACACTAGGTGATTCCTTAAGATGCTCACATGCACTAAAAGAATATCCCTGTGGCTCCCAAGCTCTCCCTGCCAGCGGGGCGTGCTGAGGGTTTGCCTCTCGCGTGTGTGTGACACGCAGGGTGGCACGTCTGGCTGGTTCTCAGCTGCAGGCTTCAAGGTCTGTGGCCAGTTACATGTGAATAACCATGTGTGTGTGCCAGTGTATTTCTAAGGCTATATGAATATGTTTACGTGTATGTGCCTTCTGGTGCACTCAGGGGTTTTGCTAAGACTTTTCAGTTATGTTTTTGGGTAAGTCTCCATATCCTAGGTTTCTTCACAAATATATGCAAGACTACACTGTGCAGTTTCAAACAGATTTGACTGAATCTGTGAAGGGATCTGTAAAGGACTACACATGTCTACAGCAAAGTGCACACTTGCCTTTGCAAGGGTCTTCTTGTGTGACTTTTTATATTAATCCATAGAAGGGCATCCATGTCAGTTAGCAGATGCCTCTGATCTGTGTGTGACTGCCTGGCAGTGTTCCCACATTTGAACTGACCTGGGTCTCTTATATACGTAAGAAAAAATGGGATTCTATGTCAGCAGCATTTAGCAGTAAATATATGTGTTAGGAAGTTTTAAATGTACAATGAATCTCTGGGTTTGTGCAATGGCTTCTGACTTGGGTGGATATTGAGTGCTAATGCCCTAAGACAGTGTAGCCACTTTTGGTCCCTTGGAAATGAACAAGAGAGTGAAGTTATTTTGCAGCTGATTATGTGTCATTGCCGCATGGATTTATTTTCTCTGCACAGGCAATGTGTCTGGCATTGGGCCTGTTCTGTGCTTCCTCAGCCATCAGGATTTGGCCCAGCAGCAGTCACATCCAGACAAAGTCTATGAAAAAGGCTGTGAAAGATCCAGAAAACTTCCAGAGAGAGCTCTAAACTGTACCTTCTCACCAAAATACCACATCAGGGAAAGACCTGTGACCTCTCTCAGTCAGGTCATCTATATGGCTGGAATATAGCAAGCCAGTGAGTTTAGGTTGTATTTTTCAGTGAGGTTGCTAACACAGAACTCCTTACTCCTCCTTGCATTAGCTCAAGCCTTGTTACTTCCCCTGCCTCCTTGTTTGTGCTCTCCCACTCTTTTTCCCTCTTCCTCCTCTGTATTACTGCCTGCATTTGACCTTGAACAGATGACACCATCCTTAGCCCACCCACTGTTTTACCAGCTCCCACCCTTCATACTGGGGTAACAGCATCAGGGTAATAGGGGCAGGAAAAAAATGAGGGAGTGAGGAAGGGAGAGAGGAGGGAAGAGAGGGAGAGAGAGAGAGACCTGTTTGAAAATAATTGGAGGCTGTTAAACAGAGGAGCCCAGCATATCACTCTAGTAATGGAAATAAATTCCATTGTATTTGCATTTTAATTTTCCACATAAACAAAGGCCTGGAGTGTGCTGGCTTCGCCAGAATCACCGGCCAGAATTTAATTAGAAATGAAAAGTTTATAGGGTCCTCTTTAATGCGATTAATGCACAGTTAACATTTATCACATACATATGCTGGAATCGCCTTTTTTAAGCAATCACCGGCCATGAAATGAATTTCTTTTCAACTTTTTTAGCGTGCGTGAGGAAGGCTGTCTCTGGTGAGGCGGTCCAGTGAGCACACTCCTGACAGCTTGGTAAACTGCAGCCCACAGAGGCTTAGTAGCCCCCATCCTCACTGAGGAAAGTTCAAGGTGGCTTAGAGGGAACCATGGTCTAGTGGTTAAAGCCTGAGGTTGGGAGTCAGGGGATCTGGGTTGTATTCCCAACTCTGCCACATGCTCACTGCATGACTGACTTGCTCTCAGCGTCTGTTTCTCTGGGTGTTAAAAAATAAAAGAGAAATCAGCTGGAAGAAGATATCTCAGCCTCAGACCCCTCTGTGTCTCAAGCTCTCCAGAAACTTGCCCAGCCCTGTTGCATGGGATCTGGATTGGATCCTGCACTGTGCTGGCCTCTCGGCACATCCCCCTGTGCCCAAGCATCCCTATACTGGCCATGGGGACAGGGGGGTGCCCACAGCACCTGCCTGATGCGAGAGGCTGGGTGATCTGGAGGGACTTCTTTGCACTGCCCCGGCTGCCAGCACACTCCAGGCAACGCAGACCCCTGCGCCTGGGTTCATATGGACCTCGCACTGCTTGTGTGAGATACACATCTTCCCATCAAGGAGCATGAGGCACGAGTAGAGCAAACTGCCTGTGCAGCATGGGAGCCCTGGCAGCCCTGCCACGAAGGGACCTGTATGCACATCCTCCATATTTCTGAAGGAGATCTTCTCATGCTGGTTTGGTCCAAAAAAACTGCTCAGAAAGGCTTGTGAGACACTGGGGACATAAAGCCTGAACCTTAGATCCTAACATAAACCTAATCAGGAGCAGGTACCAGCCCTTCTTGTGGTAGGGGTAATTATACCTCCTTTACCCTGAGGGGCCCTGAGAGTTCACCCTATGAGTGCTTATAAAAATCTTTAAGCTTGTCTGCACGGGGACACTAGGAAAAGCAAGTCTAAATCTAGACAAATTATCAATATCCTTTCCTTGCAGAGCACAAAGCTGAGATTAAAGGCCAGAGGTGAACACCTCCCCTGTGAGCCCGTGCCCCTGCCAGAGCCAGGAGGGCATCAGGCTTGTCACCTCCCTGCCTCCTCCTGGCTCCCAGAGGGGCCCGTATCACTGCCGGTGTCCCCACTGTCCCTTCCTTATGCCTCCTCCCCTGCTCTGGCTGTGTGACAGACGGGGGCTAGAACCCTTCCCCACGTCCCCGCCTCTCCCCACACCCCCCCCATCCCCACCCCATGCTTCTTTTCCGGGCTCTCAGACAAGCAGAGCAAATAAACCAGGCCCTTGGACACAGAGTATTAGTGTGTTAGGGACACAGCAGGGGAAGGAGGAACATGAAACCTCTATTGATCCCTCGAGGAATGATGTCCCTTCCTTATCTTATCAGATTCCCTTCACTCTTCAATTATAGTCTGTTGAAATTGGCCTCTTAACCCAAACAAGATAACCTGGGTAATGAGGAGAAGAGTGTGAGGGGAGAGGAGAGGAGGGCAGAGTCCAGTGCATTAAACTATGGCTATCATTAGAAATATCTCCTTTAGCATAACCCCCTCTGCCCCCACTATCCTCTTGCATCATGTATCAGATGAACTAGCACACATCTACTCCCTGACAAATATATATATCATGCCATATACACCCCTCATTCCCTCAGGTACCCCCAACAGGCATATGTCCCCAGATTTGTATATGGCATCTCCATGTATATGTGTACCCACCCTACTGTACACCTTCTGTGTCCACACATCTGA
Source organism: Tyto alba (assembly GCF_018691265.1). Taxonomy (NCBI): domain Eukaryota; kingdom Metazoa; phylum Chordata; class Aves; order Strigiformes; family Tytonidae; genus Tyto; species Tyto alba. The sequence continues at coordinate 22,433,519 of NW_024881261.1, read as the reverse complement.
GCAGATGACACTCTGTTGTACGCATGCTTGCACACATTTGTGTTACTGATGCTGCCCATCTCACCAGCTGCATTCTCCTCAGCATGTTGGTAGTATGGCTGCCGTAGCACCTTATCCCCAGGTCTACCCAAAAGAACTGCTGACAAAGATATGAGCACTGCTTGGACCCCCCATGCATCTGTTCACAGCCACAGTTCATCACTGCATACACATGACTACCATGCCATCAGGAAGCAATCATGCAGAATCTTGTGCAGAGCCCCACAGAACTAGATAGGCTTCCCAAGACGTGTATTGCCGTGCCTTTGCTCACCCCTATGACTCCCTGCATGTAACTGCAGACTTACAATGTTGTTTCCATGGATAAGACTATTCTTAGTTCTTCCACAGGCTAGTAATACCTACTTGATATAAGTCTATACTCCCAGCTGGACATGTTGCCCTAGTGATATGCCCACACTCCTCCTCGTACACATGTCATGGGGTATAGGGCATGTCTCGCCCAAATATCCATTACAGAGAAGATTGTCTGGTGGAACAATAGAGACTCAGCGGTCTATCTGCACAAATGCGCCCGGGTTTCCATGCTCAAATTACTTCACTGTGCACAGAATGATCCAGGAGCACATTCAAATGGTGCAGAAGGTGCTTTCATTTTGGAAAGGTGGTGCTCTAAACAGTACAAAGGCTCCGTTTACAGAGCTGGCACCCTCCCCTTGCACTCTTCTAAAGACTGTATTCCCCAGGATAACTTTATCCCCTGCCTCTCACTGTGCCAGGGGCATTTCCTTGAATACACACCCACCTGAAATGGGCCACACTCCCTTCCATTTCATGTCTCCCTGTGCCACCAGCTCTGCTAGTTTTGCTCACTGGGCACCAGGACTCAGAGGGGATCACTCACAGGCATGTATTTTTCTTTAAATATTTGCAGGTCACAAAAATTATTGTAATCCGCAAAAGGGGGTTAGAATCATGACAGTCATCTTTCTACAAATTTATACATGCTGTCTCATGTGCAAGCATACAAATTCACCCATGCTGTTCCTCCCTTCTCTCCAGCTTGTGCACCTCACAAGAATCCACACACAGCCAGACACGCTTACTCTGTCCCCATCCTGACTCCCTCCATATGTACAGACCCTTGACTCAGGCACGTATGTGAAATTGTTAAAATCCACATAAAGGAGTTGGATATCAATACTGGGTGACTCTCTGCATCTTCTTTGGTACAGTGGCCAAGACTGACTTCTGTAAAACAACAGCAGGTCTGGTTTTGACACTATCCAAGTCAAATCTGCCTTGGCCTTTCACTCCATCCTTATCTCTTGACCTTTCCTCCACCAACCTCACCCAGCCGTGCTCTCCAGCCTCTCTGGAAGCTTTGTGTTGTCGCTGTCTGCCAGAGGCAGCACCACAGACATTGTCTCTTTAAAACTCTAAATTTGCCGTTTGCTCCATAGGGAGAGAGAATTTGTGACATTGCACATTTCCCATTCTGCCTCTGCTTGCACAGCCTTGGCCCATTTGTACTTAACACACCTCAGAAATACACTTCTCCTATGCACTCAGTATGCAACACGATCTCCTTTTCTTCAGAAATATTATTCCTTCCTTTCTTCTTCTCTCCTACATCTCCTCCCTTCCATATTGATTTTATAAATAAGTGGTATGTAGGTTTTGTGTATGTATAAGTTATATATAAATGTATAATATTTCAAGCTCGAAAGTTTAAATGTAAACAACCAAGAAAGGGCCTAAATTTAGGTAAATATTAACAGCAGGCACTATTACAGAGCTACATTGTGCTGTGATCTTTCTTTTTAAAGGCAGATGACAAAAATTGTTCTTAAAATAATTTTTAGAGAAACATGGATATGTTGAAAGGCAATAGTCCCTTTAAGAAGTGTCCAAATGTTAGTGCCCAAAGACTCTATCGCAATTTTAAAGTAAAAGCTTGAACATGGGCAGTGGGGTAACAAGGTTGTCCTCATGTTTCAGCCCACCTTGAAGAAAATGAGGGCTAGTTCTGGGAACCAAAGGGCTGGGATATTAATCCTCCCTGACCAAAGAAATTCGTACTGTTATTGTTGAAGAACCATCCAAACTACCCTGAAACTAGAGGTGGTGCTGGGTATCCCATCTGACAAATATGTGAGGATTTCTTTTGTGACTTAGTCATCTGGTCACAGTCTCTGCTTCTTCTTTTATAAATTAATGAACAGACATCAATCTGCCTTGCAAAACATGGATACCACCCCTCTCAACTGAAATACGGTGATGGGCATTTTGATCAGAGCTGATCACTATTCTTGGTGCAATTTGCCTCCTAACCAGAGATAGACTTAACCCCGTGCCTTGGACCCTGCAGACAGGGGAGGGTGCTTACCTTGGAAGCAGGAGGAACTGTTCAAAATGGAGCCAAAGGGATAAAATCTAAATTGGGCCCCAGGAGAGAACAATTAATAGAGGCAAACTCCAGCATATCTGTGTGTGTGTTAGGGGAGTTGTTAGAAGCCTGGGGAATAATACACTGTGCAGATTTTAGAAACGTTACAGGAACTGCAGAGCTAGGGGATGACAGCAGCAAGAAATGTCCTATTTCTATTTTTCATACAGGCAGAGACAAGCCACCAGAATCTCCCTTCCTGATTTAACAGTGAGGTTTGGGTAAATGTTTCATACATAGCATTTTCTGGGAAGCATATCTGTGAACTCACAGTCCGTTAGATCAGGCTTTTGGCACATCACTCTTCCTCTTCTCTGTCAAAACCAGTACACACATAAATCCCAAGCTAGACAGAGGACAAAGGAATATCCTTTCCCAACCACATCGAACTCCCGCATATACTTCCTTTAGCCTACCAGCATTTTGTGTCACCGTCTATGTGCCTGCCCAGAGATACGTGTTCCCTGCCATATACCAATATACTTACATGTAGTATCCAACCAGCAAGCAGATTTCCCCCAAGGTACCTATCTGCATTGCACTCACAGTCCACATATAAATGTCCTATAAAAAAAAATGCAGTGTAACTCTGCTTTTTCCTTCCCCATACCCACCTCTGAACACATCAACCTTTCAAATTTGACTACTATATATATAAATGTACCCTCTACATTCTTCCTATCCCATCATTCCTCCTCAGTATCTATGTGGACAGACATATTCTGTCCATATGTCTCAAACACTTCATGCATACATCCTGTCATTCTTCACACCCCAACCACAGCTATTCCTCTCCTATGGCTTCAGGATTGAACTATTGTGTTGTCCATTTCCCAGCGACAAGGGGTCTAGTTACAGGTTTATTGATTGGTTTTTGTGCAGACAGATGGATCTGCCTTTGGTCTCCCCACCAAAATCCACCTCTGTATGGGCTGATTGTCACTGCTCCAGGGATAAGATTTCACCAGGAGACCACCCTCCATGCAAACATCCTTCACCCAGGCCATGGATGGTAATAAATGGAGTCAGGCTGAGCCATAATAAAAGCAATTGAGTGGGTTACCTGTGCAGACATGAGATTTATACCTCCTCATATTTGATGTGATTGTTTTATTGAGTTCTCAGTGCAGTTAGGATGCCGTTTATTTATTTATTTATATGCCTACTTATCGGGGAAGAGGGGAGAGGCTGTCGCAGTCTAGCTGGTGTTCAGCCTCCGTCTTGTCAGATATGAGCCCAAAGAAGAGGGCTCTCCAGTTTTGCTCTGCTTTTTACCTAGGCTTGGGCTTGGTGGGTGATCCCTGGCCAGGTATCTCATTTCCTATAACAGACAAAGATGTTTGTTTCAGGATCCCTGAAACCTTGAGCACTGTCTGAATTATGAGCCTAGTAGAAGCTAAGGGGATGGTGTAAAGAAAGATATGTGTATATACTGATTTTCTAAAAGAACCTCTCAAAAGAAATTCCTATTTACGCTGTGCCTGTTTTGGACAATGGGCTGTGATCTATGCACAGAGCCTCTTTATATTATTGCAATAGAAATAGTAAGCACGGACATCGCTTCTGACTGTCATCACATGTGAGCGTTGAGAAATATTAGCAGGTGCAAATTGATTGGAAATGAATATTTGTAAGTGCACTCTGAGGAGTTTGGAAACCCAGTGATTAGATTTGTGATTTTCAGCTGGGTAGGTAGCCGTATAAGTGCTACAAAATCAGCTCTCAGTTACTGGCACTAGAGAAAGTTGGAGGCTAGGTCTGAATATCATACTGTCTAGTATTTCATCACAAGCCTAACGATGTTTGTTGTGGGTTTTCTAGCTCCTCTAGTCAAGTGATAGCATGAGAATTTCAGTTCTCATTTAATAAAGTATGTTTCCAGTGCTTGTGGGGGCTTGAAAAGGAGCCTATCGGCTCTCCGAAGACTCAAAGGACTGCATTGTTAAGGTGTTTTTAAAGTTGTTTAATGGGAGTCAGATATCCAAATCCCTTTAAAAATTTAGGGTAGAAAATAGAAAACAAGTAAAAACAAACCCACGTTGTATTACAGATACTCACTATTTTTATGCCAGTTGCATGATTTAGGCTCTGCACTGGCATTTTTAAACAGTTGGGACTGGCAAATATGTCCATGCATATATAGGCTCCAATAGTTTAATTGGGATTCCCGTTAGCTCTCAGTTTAAAGAATGATTGGGAGAAAAACTCAAACCTTTCTGACACTTTCATGAGTAGTAATCATCATCAGAGCCATCTACATACATATGGGATTTCCTAAAGCCTTAGCTGCACGGATGTCAGACCAATGACAAATGCTTATGAAAGTCTCTACTTTTTCATTTATAGAGACCCTCCCCAAACATGGTATCCCTAAATATTTTGCTGATTGTAAATAGAGAGACTAAATTCCATTTGAATTTCAACATGCCTTAATTAAAGACCGTGGAATCTGAGTGAAGCTCAGCCTTGTTCAATTGTTTTGAAGTCATATCTTTTTATTCAAGTAATATGGAAATCTTTTGTTTGAATGAGATTTAGGATCAGAGACAGGTTTTTAGGGATGTTTCATGTACATCTGAAAACACAATTTTATTCTGTGTGCATCATGTCATCATATCATAAAGGGTCCAGCTGGCTTGCTAGAGCATTATCTATCTCTTTAGCCAACACAAGTTTATTTCTTATTGTATGTTTGCTTGTTATTAGTGCCATCTAGTTATATATATTCCAAGAAACCAGGAATTCCTATGGGATGCAATTCCACAACTTAATGGACCTTCCTATCAGGGGATACCTTCTGTTACCATTTAAATATTTCCTTTCTTATTTTCCTCCCTTCATTCCTGGCTATACTGCTTTGTTTAAATGTGAATAATTCCTTTCCTGTTGGAGGGACTGTGCCCTTCAGATCATTATATTGTTCTCACCACTTCATCATTGCTTGGCCAAGCCACTTACATTTTCTCCTCTTTTCTCCCAAAGTCATATGAGTTTTTTCATATAATAGTGATTCTGGTAAATGAGGTTTAGCTCCAGAAGACTCACTCACCCAGCACTGAAATGCAGCTACCTCTATGACAGAATGCAGCAATCATTCACTAGATGCAAAAGCTTGAAAATGTTTAACTTCCAACAAAAAAACAAGCTTTCTGTACATCTATACAAAAAGGAAGGGCTGGAATTTTTAGGTGATAAAGAGACCGATGTGGTTCTGAACTCTTGAAACTTCCCAGGCACAACCAATTTTACATACTAACTGCCTCTGTTGAGCTAATATCTCTGCAATATGAAAATTAGAAAAAAATGTGGCTAGCTTATTGTGGTTCCCACCATACAACCTTCCAGTGGCCAGATATGAGGAATAAGACAAAGAGAAATGCTGTGAGCATTCATTTACTCTTTCAGCTGCAGTAACATTGTCTGTAACCTCTGCTTTATGAGCCTGTCCTTTATTTGCAATGATAAAAAGAAGATAATACCAGGTTTGTGTCTGATGGAAAAGAATTTGAATTTAAAAGAATATATTCCCTGTAATGAAGCCCTGTGTGGCCCAATCGTGTTCTTTGCTCAGCTGAAAGCAACTGGCAGTAGATATCTTCTACCTTGAGAGCATGCCTTGATGCAGGAAATCGTGTGGGAACCTTAGGCTCAGCATCAACTAAGGAGCAGGATTCCTGCTAGGATCCTGAGTTTCTTCTGTGCACACTAAGGAGTGCCAGGTTATGAGACCTGATAAACTGCTGGGTACTGCTGGAAAAGTTTCCTTCAGCCCTGCCTTGCACCAACACATTGTCAGTCAGAGGCTAATCCAGTCTATGTGGCCAGTCTAATCCTTGCCCTCTCTATTGAGAAAACTGACTTGTTGCTACTAAATGCTGAAGGTGGCAATAGGTTTATGTGACACACACTCACACACTTGCTGGTTAAAACTGTGCAATTCACCCTGTGTTCACTGCAAGCCATGCGGTTGTCACTACTTTTGGTCACTACGAGCAATCTGCCATTAGAGGTACCCTGTACTCTTCCAACTTCTCCCTAGACTCATTACCTGTCCTCCAAGAATTCCAGATTTATTCGGTGGGAAAGACAGGGAGAGATTCATCAGTGACTTTGGCTAGGGTGTCCTTTGGGGAAATTCTCAAGTGAGGCTAGTGAGAGTGACTCAGAAAGCTCTGTTTGCATAACATTGATTTCTTCCGCATATGACACAGCCCCTGCCCTAATACGCCTGCCTTTTTCCAGACTCGATCGTTTCTCTTGAGACATTACATTTACCTCAACTGCAATTCTGTTCAATTCTGTCTCCCTTGCGTGGGCTAAAGCCTCAGCTGATGTAAAACAACCTAGCTCCAGTTTTGAACCTTTTCTTGTTAGGTGTTGAACTCCATGGGCATTTTTTGTGAAAGATCACACTGAGTTTTACAAAGGTAGCTAAATACAGTTTTTTTCATTTTACAGATGGCAAAGCAGACTCATAAGGAATCCGTGTGACCTGCCCAAGATCAACCAGAAAGTTAATGGCAGAACTGGTAAGAGAAATCTGATTTCCTAATATGCCATTCTTTGCTCTAAACTAGAGGGCTGCCCACGGCTACCAAAATCAGCCACATGCTCAATAATATTTCAATGTACAAGTATATTTCACTGGTCATTATAACCTGAATCATTGTATGTGTCTTTCTGTATGTATTTTTAAAAAGCACATAATTACTGGAGACTTCAACTAGGAATTATTAGCCAATTGTTATAAAATGAAACAGGAAAGATCTCCCCAAACCAAGCACTTAACACTAGAAATTAATGTAGACCCAATACCTAGGGGAAGATTGAAAAAACATCTAATGGTTTGACTGAGATAATATATCCACTAAAGTCTATTTGCTGCCATGAGGTATTACGTCTACTCGCAGGAACTCAAGGTCCAAAGTGTGTCCTGAAGGCTGACTGAACTCTGTAATGCTTTGGCTTCGTCATTCCTTGGATAAGGACTAACTGGGGGGCCCTAGTACTGAACCCAGCCGCAGGAGAGCTGGGATAGAGGGACAAATTGTGCGGGGGTTGTTTTGCTTTGCCTTTCTGGACCTGTAAGGAATTAATTAGGTTAAGAGAAGCAGGAAATAATGCTTAAACTACAATGTCCATTGCATCACTTGCTACATAACCATGAACGTGTGTCTGTGATGTGCACCATCCTGTTCCTACTAAAGTACATTGTCTAATTCAAAAGGTTTTTCTAGGCTGATTATTATCTCATGAAACCTGTGTTCTTAGGCTAACCATACGTGCCACAAAACAAAGGAAAAATTCTCATTAACATCTGCCTCCAAGTTCATACTTAGGAGACCGCCGCAAGGCTTACAGCAGTGCCTAAATCCAGTTGAAATATTCTAACCTGAAGTGACCAAAGATAACTCATTTATAGTCATATGGTGGATGGCAAAGTTTGCCTGGCAGGGAGCTCAAAAAGCAAAGTGCTCAAGTGTTTTAAAGCATTAATTGCTTACCAAAGAATTAAGAGATTCTGTCATTTGCTTCCTTCTCAGTTACATGTCGTGTGTATATGTGTGTGTGTTTACATATATGCATGTATATATATGTGTGTGTATACCTACATGTACACAATAGGTTTATACTGTATAGTACCTGATGTATGAAACGGGAACAGGAAAGTTCCTGGTACAGAGATAACTGCTCTGTCTTGATCCTGTCAGTTCTGGTGCGCTTTGCTTATTAACTAATATACTCTCTAGACTTTTTTTTTCCATAATTAAAGGAAAACTACAACATAGCAGAAGACTTTTAATTTTTTTCCTGAATCTTGACAGGGTAGTTAAGTCATGTTTGTCACCAGAGTTTGTATCTAGCCTTTATCTGCATGAGTTTGCTATGAACGAGGTTCTGATAAATCTCAATACTGAATTACATGTCGTCCCAAATGCGTCCTGAAGTTCTCAGTGCAATACTGACAGATCGGTGCAATGTAGGCACATAGAATTCATGTATCACAAACAATAATTAATGAAAAATAGATTTTTAAAATGTTTTAGGGAGACTTTAAAAATTGAATTGAAACCGCTTTGTTTTGTCTCACCTGAAAGCCTTTGTTAATGTTAGACTAATCCCCAGAAAGAAAGAAAACAAAATGTAATTAATACATTATCAGAAAATCTTATAATAACCAAAAGTAATTTTTTTTCCATGTACAAGGAGATCTCCGTTTTGAAGTGCAGTATTCACAGTCTATCTAGAGACATAGGTAACTTCTATTTCTGTAAATGCCTCGCTTACAGTCTCAAGATGCTAAACTGCTCATGGATGTAGCTCTAACAGTTCTGGAGACTGGGCCAATGCAGATTTTACTTTGGAAAGCCCACATTCTGTGAAAATCGGAAGACAGATGTTTCTAGAAGGTTAGTTTTTAAAATTGTCATCTATCTGAAGCTGCTCAGAGACTTGAAGTGTTAGATTAACTCCAATTTGTGATTATACTGCGGGTAAGGGATGTGCTGTTACAAAGGATTGACTCAGTTCAGTATGTGTATTTTGACAATGGGAGAGAGAACATGTATATTTAAATTGTGAACTTAGTCCCCTCTTTGTGTTTTGTGAGTTTTGTGAGCTGGAGTCACAGAAGTCACTGGAGTGATGAAGCTCACACTACTCTCCGCAGCACCAGGATTGGGCCCTTGTATATTTGCTATTTCCTATTCTGCTGCATTTTTTTTGTCCCGGTTCACTGTCCGGTTCTTGCCTAGTACAAACTTGCAAATTTTATGACCTGTGATATGATGGGATCATTCCTTACAGATGTGAGTTTGGGGGGAGCCTCATACAAAGGTGAACAGTGGGAAGTTGGGCCGGAATTTTTAAAATGAATGGAGAAAGACTTCATCATATGAAGCCAAAATGCTCTTATGCCTTGGTGACTACTCATTCAAATGCCATTGCAGTATGAATCAAACATGGTGGGTCACAGCTGAGCCTCTTTAATATAATAATACTTAGCAGCTACAAAGCACTTGTCCTTCTCAAAGTATTTTATAAGCACAGTCTAACTGACATCTGTTCCCACCTCCTTCTGAGAAGGATCAGTTTTCATCTCCAGAGTGGGGAAACTGAGATGCAAAACCCACAAAGTCCTGCCACAAACTGCTAGCAAAGATGGGAGCAAAACCTGGTGCCCAGGCTTCTGCCCGGGACACCACAACCCAGATGCACGGCGTTGGGTCCAGTGGGCATAAGGCTGAGACTTCAGCGACATTCAACATCCCTTGAGCTGGTCAAAGTATACATGTGTGTCGGGCCCGCGTATACTATCCCCTCAAAGCGCCCACAGCCATTCCTCTGGACTTCTGTACCACCAGCTTAATTCCTCCCAGGGATAGCTGGCTGTCCTTCCGTGGCTGCCTTTGTAAGGTGTCTGAATGTCAAACTGTTATTATTTCAATACCTGACTGAGAGAGTAACAGAGACCTGGAGGTTTTTTAGGAGGGTGTATAATTAGCCGATCAGTATTATGTTACCCTGTTCATAACTTAATAACCATTTTAATACAGATGGCACACACAGGGATAATTTCCTAGGGTAGCCTAGCAGTATATTACAGAGACAGTGTGTCTGAGGGAATCTTTCTTAGCCAAGGTACATTCCACTAGCTAATTCTACCTGCTGTTTTCAAGATGATTTGGGATAATTCCATATCATTTGCAAAATATTAAAACCCATTTATATAGGATGCCAGATTTAGAAATACACAGTCTGAGTTATTAGACATATTTTGATAAATCTGCCATGAAAAGCGCAAGAGAAAAAATACCACTGCGTTTTCCCTGCTATTTATTTTTTTGCTTCCCTTGCTATAAATACACCAGGTTTAAAAAAAAAAATCTGGCTAAACTTGTTATATATCAAAAGGGCTGATATACTGACTTGTGCGTTTTTATCTATGCGGACACTACAAAAGCCTGCATGCATATTTACATATACCCCATATACATTTATTTGAGTGGGAAGTGCCGTATATTTGTCACTGCATGCAAAAATTTCATGTATTCTTACTCTGTCGGTGAGCTATTTTGTGCCTATGTACCTACCCTTTGCAAATATCCTTGTGTTACTCTGTTTCTAGAGGTTGTATTTCTGTGGTCATAGTCAAGGTATCTGTACATACATTACACTAAAACAGTGTAATTACTTTTACTGTGCGCGTAAGAGTGTTATGTGTCGCCGAAGTATGAAGACCTGATGTATGTTGTGTTTGAATGTACAGCGATGCGAACAGTCCGAGTGCTTTACCATGTGTTAGTACTTGATTACATCTACCACCGGCCTTTTTCTCCTGCATCGATCCTTTTTTTTTTTTTTTTTTTTTTTTTTTTTTTGCCTGTCATATGATTATTTTTGTCACTTCAAACCTGAGACCAAATCTGAGTCCCTCCACCAACAAAAGTCGCACCCTAGCAGCCGGGGGAGGAGATGGGGGAAAAATTGTTCGCTATTGCTGAAACGATCCTGCTGCTTCCCAGCCTGCTGCCAGGGCAGGGACCAGCCCCAGCCGGGAGCCGCAGGGAGCAGCGCTCCCCAACCGCGGGAAGGGGCCGCCTGGCAAGTTGAGGCTCTCCCTCGGGCTAGAGATGAGGAGGGAGCCAGGGCGAGTGGGTGCAAGGGAAGCCTTCCTCCAGCGCTCCGCGGCCCGGGGCTGTGAGCCCGGCTTGGCAGCGGGTAACGGCAGCTTTTCGGCTCAGAGCCCTAACACCCGGGCAAGGCTGGCGGTCGTTTACACCCCGGGAGGGGACTGGGGAAAACGTGCCTCCGCCGCTCATCACCCCGCCAGCCCGAACAGCCCCCAGACCTTGCGGCACCGCCGGGCTGCTCGGCGGGGAGCCCCTCTGCTCTCGCAGCAGCGCTGCCCGCCCCGGGCCAGGCGGCCGGCGCAAGCTGCAGCCCCGCGGCCGGCAGCCCCGGGCCCCGGGGCAGAGCCGCTCCCCCGCTGTCCGGGCCCGGGGCGGGGGGGGCGGCCGGCTCCGGCCCCGCTGCCCAGGGCTGGGCTCGGGGGTCACGGCGGGGCCGGGATATTGCTCGCCGGGCCGCGGCCGGGGGTTGGCGAGCTGGATCTAACCTGACCGAGGGAGAATTGGGCCGTCCGCGCTGTTGAGAGGGGTTTTATGGGGCCGTAAAGAGGCGACCGGGCCGCGAGCAGGACTGCGGGGTTGTTCTTACCTGTTTATGGAGGAGACGCTGGGGACCGTGTCGTTGTCGCAGATGCCCTCGGCCAGTAGCCTGTCCCGGATCTCCCAGGCGAACATTGTCGGGTTTTGTCTCTTGTACTCGGCGATTTTATCCACTACTTTGGGGGTCGCCACTTTGGGTTTGGAGCCGCCGATCACGCCGGGCTTGATGCTCCCCGTCTCGTAATACCTGAACAAAGGATGGTCACTGACCTGCCGTGCCCGGAACAACCCCGCCGTCCCCGAGCACCCGGTGCCCGGCTGCCCCTCGGAGCGCCCCGCGGCCCCCGGCCCCGCACCCCACCTCGGCGTCGGGCCGCGGCGGCTCGGGTGCCGCATGGCGGGGCTCCGCGGGGTGCCGGGCTGCCTGGGGGAGTCCCTTCTCCTCTCCAGGGCTAGCTCCCGCTCTCCTTTTTTTTGGTATTTTTTTTGTTGTTGGTGTTGTTTTGTTTTTTGTTTTTTTTTTTTTTTCCTCCCCTTTTTGTGTGTGTGTGTGAGAAGCGTGGGGCGCTGGGCTGTTCGCTGCCTCCCCCTTCCCCCGCCTTACACGCACACACTGGTTTCAGGCCCGGGGATCGGGAAACAAAACAGAAACCCTCGCCCCGATGCGGCGGGCCGGAGGCGAAGCCCGCTGACCGCAGGGCCGGGCCGGGCGGCCGAAGAGGGGGCGCGGGGAGCGGGCAGTGCTGGGCTCAACTCCCCCCTCCGCCCCCGGCTCTCCCGGCCGACCTCCCCCGACTCGGGGTGCTGTCAGGGCTGTGGGTGCGGGAGCGCGGTTTATCCCCCCCCCTTCCCGGATCCTTGGGAAGCGGATGCTGGTACGGGGCAGCTCCAGCCCGGGCCCCCCCCGGCCTCCAGCGCTGCTGGCGGCAGCGGCTCCGACCCGCCCGGCGCGGCGGGCACCGCTCCGCATCCCAGCGGCGCCCCCCCCCCCCCCGGCTTGCCTCTGGGGATGTTTCACACCACATTTGGCGGCGATCGGTTACCGCGGGTATTTATTTATTTATTTGCCCCGTTGTTTGTTTATTTCCCCGTGTATTTGCTAAGGCCGCTCACGGACTGTTGTGAGTTGGGCGATTTTTGTTGTTGTTGTTGTTGTTGTTGCTGTTGGTTTTTTGTCGTTCTTTCGTTTTTCCTCCCCCCTCCCCGTCCCTTCTCTTTCCCGCCCTCCCGCCCACCCCTCGCAAATTGTTTGTCTTCCCAGGAGTTTCCAAACACCGGCGGGGGGGCGGGGGGAGCACGTCCTTCCCGGCTGGAGGAGGGGGCCCTACTCAGCCCCGGGCTCCCACGGCATGGAGGTGCCGGGGCCACTCGGGAAGGTGCCAGGGGGAGCCCAGCGCCGCGGGAAGGACGGGAGGTCACCTCGGCGCTGGGAAAGGATGCACTGTTGCCGTCCCGGGGGAGGGGAAGGAGCTAGCTACCTCTTTCCTTACCTGCCCAGGATCTTGCTGACACAACCGTGGCTGACCCGCAGCTGCCTGGAAATGTCACAGGGTCGCACCCCCTGGTGAGCCAGCTCCACTATCCTTTGTCTCACCACGTCAGGTAGGGGCCTGCCGTTCACAAACACCCCCCCGAGCTGGTTCACACCCCCGTGCCCTGCTGGGGAAAGAGAAATAAAAAAAACACAACAACCCACGCACACCAGAAACACACCGTTAGTCGTGGATTCTTTGCCACTCGTACTGCAAAATCTCCAGCCACTACAGATGGATGGAGGTGGTGGCGGGGGTTCGAGAGGGGGGAACAAGACGTGGGGGAGAGAGAAAAGAAGAGAAAAAGGGAGAAAGAAAAAAAAAAAAGAAAAGAAAGAAAGAAAGAAAGAAAAAGAAAGAAAGAAAGAAAGAAAGAAAGAAAGAAAGAAAGAAAGAAAGAAAGAAAGAAAGAAAGAAAGAAAGAAAGAAAGAAAGAAAGAAAGAAAGAAAGAAAGAAAGAAAGAAAGAAAGAAAGAAAGAAAGAAAGAAAGAAAAGAAAGAAAGAAAGAAAGAAAGAAAGAAAAGAAAGAAAGAAAAGAAAGAAAAGAAAAAGGAAAGAAACCAGAGAGAATAAGAGAAAGAGATTGAGAGATAATGAGAGAAAGAAAGATAACGAGAGAAATAAAAGAAAGAAGGAAAAGAGCGTGAGAGAAAGAGAAAGACACGAGAAAGGAAGGAAGAAAGAGCAAGGAGGAAAGATGGCAAGGAAGGAGAAGGCAAAGTGAATTTTCCCGAGCCCGTCTTCCCCCCCTGGGCCGGAGAGCACCTCTCCCTCCCGCGGTCCCCGCCCGGGACGCCGGAGCGGCGGCTTCCCGGGGCCATTGTGGCGGGGCGAGGATGGAGGCAGTGCCCGCGCCGGCTCCTCTCCCGAGGGCTGGGGAGAGATGCGCTCCCAAACTCCGGGGCTCAGCGGCTTAGCGGCTCCGGGCAGACCCTGCCGCACTCCCCATTCTCTCTACTCTTGGGCTTTTCATCTCTCCTTTCATTTTCATTCCACGATTTTCTCTCACATTGTCAATTACAGTTACTCTCGAACCCCGCCTTCCCTCACCCCGCGGCATGTCCCCATGCAACGCGTCCTCTCCCGTTATTTTCGGATGCGATTTGAAGGGATTCAGAGAGAAAAAGAGAAAGGGAAAGAAATGTAGGGAGAGGGAGGGATAAAGAAAGAAAATATTTTGTATCCCCCGGCCGGTGTTCGCTTACAGACAGACCCTCTCTCTCCTCAGCTTTCGCTCTTTAAAGGAAAAATCCTCAAGTAAAAAAAAAAAAAAAATCTAACAGACTCGCACGGTTCCGTCCTTCCTCCCTTCCCTTCCCCCCCTCCCCCCCCCCCCCCCCAGTCTAATTCAGTGAGGATTTAAAATGCCGCGTTTTCCTCTGTTCCTCCCTTTCCAGGCAAAAACCCGCTCTCTCTCAGGACTGTTAGGATCGCGCTTTTTTTTTTTTTTTTTTTCCGATCTGTCTTTCTCCATTTCGAGAAATAACTTGGGGAAAAAAAATAAGTATGCACCTGCTAAGCGTGGGCAGGAGGATCGGAATGCCGGGAATAAAGGGAAATATCGCCTTTTGGGACTGGGCAAGACAGGCGGTTGTGAATCGCTTGCACCTGGAGTGGTGTGCGGTGGAGACGGGAGCAGCTCGCCTTTGCCCGGGCGTGCGGGGAGCCGCAGGCTCGCAGGCGGTACAGCTTCGCTGCCGCTGCCACCTGGGTGTCTCTATCTCCGCAATATCCAGCTGATATAGCTGTGGAGTGCACGCTGTATTAAAGCTTTCCTTTCACACAACCCTAACCTTCTGTATCTTCCTCGCCAAGAGATCTTAGTTCGTTTTGCAGTTTGCTGAAAAATGGTCTGTTTGTATTTTCGCTGAGGTTTTTTTTCTCCCCTGCTTCTGACACTGACTTATTGGCTCTGAACTTAGTGGAAACTCTCATTGCCCTGCGATCGATCCAAGTCCTTTCGCACAAATAGAGTTTTTTCCATCTCCCCCACCCCTTCAGTAACACCTCCACACATCCCCTCCCAGCCGCCTCGGCCAGGGCGCCGGCGGGCTTCCCCGTCCCTTCCCCGATGAGCCGGGGTTAATTGCTGCATTCTTTTGTTAGTCTTTCTTAAAACATATTTAGGGGTTGGGGGGGGGGGGGGGGGGGGGGGGGGCGGGGAAGGGGGATATTTATCTTCCTCCACTAAAACCCACGAGTGTATGTTGCTGTGTGTTTTCTTCATTTGTTCAGAAGCCCTTCTGCACATGTTGCCTCTAAAGTTACAAGACAGCAATTTCTTTGGCAACTCCATTATAAATAATTCAAAGCACCCTTTATAACTCGCATTACAAAGTACTAAAAGGCAACAGATGCAAAAAAGATTAAAAATTAATAATTCAAATTATTGCAGCCCGGATATTTTTCACACGAGTGTTTCGCTCTGCCCCGTGGTTTTCTAAGGTTATTTCTATCAGAGCAACAAGATATTTACGTGTATTTATCTGCGTATAAGTGCCGGAATCTCTATATACATAAACCCATCCAGTCATACCGCTTTCGTACAGACCATGTTTTGCTGTCTGTATGTGTCAGGAGCCCGCACCCGTATGTATTTTAAGTGCTTACAAATATCTAGGTCTGTAGCTCTAGAAATGCATTTTAGGGAACAAATCAAATGTTGATTTTTTTAAAATTTTTATTATTATTTTTTTTTAATCAGAAGCCAAAATTGTTCAGGTATCTCACTGGAGTTTTTAAAAAAATCAGCGACAGTGAAACGCCTCTTTCGGCTGCCTACATGTTCCGGATCGTACCGGAGGCAGAATTACTGCAATCGCGTCTGAAAGCAGGTCGCACCGCTGAAAACTAAAAATAATGTCTGATGCACAGACTATTTTCTGTTAAAGGTCTTCGAAAATTAAACCCTACATTTTAAGCCGTGTATCCTGGAAGTCATTAATTTGGAAACATGAAGGCAGTTACCTACATCCACGTTTGGGGATCTGATCATGGGTTTGTGTTTCTGCGCCTTCATTCTCACAGCAAAATCGGGATTTTTTTAAAACTTCAAGCTTTTCCGTTTTATATCTTTTCTGTTTGTTTTTATGCAGCGGGCAGGGCGTGTCCTCAAAAGTTTCGGTGTCAAAAGTTACAAATTGCTCTTAATTATTCATTTCCTGACTCAAGATGCTCTCAATCTCAGCTCTCTATTTGTTTTTGTTTTGTTTTGTTTTGTTTTTTTCTTTAATTTAAATCGCGGAATTATTTTCTCTCCGTGCGGTGAAATTAAAATCCCTGACAATTCCTGGTTACAGTCCCTGGTAAAGGGGTCTTTTCGCTTTCCCTCGTCCCCCTTTTATAGAAAGGGTTTTTAAAAGTGGAAATATATCACGAATGCACTTTCCTCTCTGCCAGGAATGCATTTAAAATGCACACCGGGGATCTGGTAAATAAACCAGGAGGGATCGTGACTTCTCGGGAGCCTCAAAGCCTCCAGATCTCCCAGCCATACAATTGTCCTATTTTTCCCGCAGTCCAGCCTTTTACCAAACCAAACCGAAGCACAGAACAGCCACCGACCAACCCGCCATTAATTTGAAACTGGTGTCTCCCCTCTCTGCCGCTGAAATTCGAAATCAAAGCAAACGGCATCAGATCGCGGGGGGAGACTGGGGGTTCGGAGCCACTCAGGGGTGCGGGCAGCCCTGACCCGGCGGGGCAGGGACGGGGAAAGGGTCCAGCCCGGGGGCTGACACGAGTGGCAATAAACTCGTGTTGTCTGAGGGACGATGAGGAAAGTGCCTTTGCGGAGGAGAGATCCGGTTCGGGAGGGGGTTGCTTTCGAACAGCCGCACACAGCCCCCCCCCGGCCCCCCGGGCTGGGGGTCCTGGCCCCAACCCCGCCGCTGTGCTCCCCCGGGGCTGCCCGGGACCCTCGTTCTGCCGCCGGGGCCGGCGATGCCCGTCCTGTTTTCTGAACGCCCCTCTAAGCCCGGTTTTGGCCAGGGGAGGAGAGGCTAGCGGTGAAAGGATGGACCGGGAGGAGGATCAGGTGAGGAAGAATGGTTGGGGAAGGAAGAATGGAGGGATGAGAAAGAGGAAGAGCAGCGGAAGGAGCCGGGCTCCAGTACTCACGGTGCATTGCTGAGAAGGGGTCTGCCTTGCAGTGCATATCCATGGGGAGGCAAAGGAAGGGGAAGAAATCGGCTGAAGCCGCCGTGTCGCCTCTAAAACTCAACTTCAAGACTTAGGGGAGAAAAAAAAAATAACAAAAAAAAAAAAAAACAAAACCAAACCAACCAACCAAACAAACAACAAAAAAAAAAGAACAAACAAAAACAAAACACACAAGAAGAGGAGGGGAGCGGCGGGGTGCGCTGGCCCCCCTGCCCGGCGGAGCGGGGAGCGAAGTACTTTCCGGGGGGCGGGAGGGCTGCGCCGGCTCTGGGGGGCCGGGGCGGCGGAGTCAGCAGAGTCCGTGGGAGCGAGGGGCTGGCGGCGCCGGGGGGCAGGTGGGTGTCATGGCTGGGGGGGCTCAGAGCATCCCCGGCGGCGGGGAGGGGGTGCCGGAGCGAGGTGCGGCCGGCGGCCAGGCGGCAGAAGGCTCAGGAGGACGCGGCTCTCCCTCCTCCTCCCGCGGTCCGGGGCTAGTTCATTTAAGTTCAAAGCGGAGTAGCAATCCCCGGGAAAGCTGCGAGCGGCGGGCGGGCGCGCCCCCTCCTCTCGGCCGGGCGGAGGATCCGGCGCCCGGCGGACTTTCGCCCGAGGTGGGAAGTGCTTGCGAGGAGCCGGGGCCGGAGACTGGAGCCTCCGCTCCCGGTGTGTGTCTCTCTAAAAGCCGCAGCGCCCTCAGCCCCCCGCCCGCCTCCCCGGAGATGGATGACTTGTCAGACAAAGGCAATAGATTCCGACACTCTCTGATTCGCCAGCGCGCCGAGCCGAGCGCGGCCAGGAGAGGAGAGGAGATGGGAGAGGAGAGGAGAGAGGAGGGCCGGGCCGGCGGCGCTCGGCGCGGGGGGGCCGCCGCCTTCGGGACCCGGCGGCGGGGGAGCCCCGGCCAAGCGCTCCGGAGCGCCCCGGGCCACGCGTGTGCGGGGCGGCGGCGGCCCTGCCCGGCCCGCGGGAAGGGACGGGAGCCCCGCTTTGTTGTCACTCGCGGCTCTGGATCTTTAACTCCCGTGTTTAACGCGCGCACACGCGCACCCGCACGCACCCGCGGGTTGGTAGTTTCACGTCCCGCTCTTTTTTACCGGAGACTTTACTCGGGGTGAAACGGGAGTGGGGGACTGGAGGGGTGTCGATACACATGAGGGCTTCCGCGGCGTGCGGCTTGGAGTGGGGGACGGACGAAGAGAGAAAAGGGAGAGAGGAGGCGAGGGGGAAGAGAAAGGGAGAGGCGAAGAAGAAAGACAGAGAGGGGAGAGACGTCAAGAAAGAAAGACATAAAGAAGAAACAAAAATAGAAGCCAGAAGGACCGACAGAAAGAGAGAAAGAGAGAAAGAAAGAAAGATCAAGGAAGAGAGAGAGAAATAGAGAACGAAAGCAAGAACGAGCAAGCTTCTTGCACCTCTTCGAACCCGTAGGTTGGGCCCATTTCAGTCATTGCAAAGTTTCCCCTCGCGCATTTAGGGATATAACAGCAAACTCAACCTCCCATTTTCCACATCTCTGCTGCTTGTTTGTTTGTTTGTTTTTTTTATTAATGCTGGAGTGGGATTTAAAAAGTATTTTACAAATAAGTCCATGGCTAAAATAAACGTAGCTTTGACCTAGCAGAGCAACAGAGAGCAACAGAGAAACGCCTTCTTAGGGTAGTAACCAGGGGTAAAAAGACGAAGTAGAAATTGCTGTGAGCTCAGTTTTGATTTTCAGACTGCGACTTTATCATCACCTGAAATGTACTTTCTTCTTCTCTTTTCCTCCTTTATCCTTCCCCATCCCTCTGCTTCTCTGTCACGAAACAGGCCCTTTGTTTTCTAACTGGTTTAAGTAAAGAATCTCCGAGAGATCTTTATGAAATATTTTCCAGTGTCTCATAAATCATTTTGGCACTTCAGCTGATGTTTTATCTTTCTCTCCCCCCACTCCCCTCTCTCTTTCCCCTGTGTGCAAAAAGGATGATCTGGGGGAAAAAAAAAAAAAAAAAAAAAAAAAAAAGGGGGGAGGTTTTGACACCAGCGACAGTTAAATGTAAAGTGAGACAGCGATCAGCTCCCGGGTCTGCGCTGCAGAAGGGCACGGCGCGCACAGCCGAAACGCGAGTGCCAGCCCCTGGCAGCACCCCCACGCAGAGTGAATTTTCCACACGAGTGGGGGCTCTCCGTTGCCTGGTCCGGAGCAGCGTTCGCTGCCGCCCGGCCGGGGAAGGCGCCTCTCTGCCCCGCCTGGGCAACTCCCGTCGGACGCCGAGTTTGCGAATCGGCCGCTGCGCGCCGCGGCCAGCCCCGGGCTTCCCCCCTCATTGCCCGCCGGCCGCGGCTCTCCCACCCGCGTCCGCGCCCGGCCGGCGGCGCCCCCCGACCCCCTTATCAGCCGCGCGCCCCCCGGGCCGCCGGGGCTGCCCCCGCGCAGGGGCGGCGGGAGGGGGCGGCGGGGCGCAGGTGCGGGGCGGCGGCGGCGGCGGCGGCGGCGCGTCCCGCCGCGGCCCCTAGATGGCGCCCTCCGGTCGGCTTGACGGCGCGGCGGGCGCGCGGCAGGGGCGGCGGCGGCGGGCGCGGGCCGGCGGCGGGCCCCACGCCACGGCCCCACGCCACGGCCCCACGCCACGGCTCCGCACAGGCACCTGCCGGCGGGGCGGCGGCGGGGCCGGTGGTTGTCACGCCGTGTGTTCCCCTACACCCCAAAGGCCGCCAGCAACGCGTGTTGGCGACGGGGCTGGGAGGTCGCCGCTGCCGTTCACCCCTTCCGCCACCCCGGTGTGCGGCTGGACACGGCCCTTCTGTCACTCGCCGCCGCCGAGCGGCGTGGGTGGCAGCTCCCCCGTACGCCCGCCCTTCCACGACAACCAGACCCGGTCGCCCCGCGGCCGTCGGGCCGGGCTCGGGGGCGCAGCCAAGCCCGGAGGCAGAGCCTGGGAGGTGAGGGCAGGAGCCGCCCGGTAGAAGGGTGCGTCCTCCGGTGTTGTATCGGCCTTACCGAACCGCCCCATCCCCGGGGCCTCTGCTTTCAGGGGGCTTGTTCATCGCCTCCCGCACTGCGCCCTCATTAAGACTTGGGGAGTTAATTTTGTCTCTCGCAGAGATGCTCTGCGCGTTTGTAACTGTTGATTGTACAGTGAGGAGGGTAACAGCTCGGTGGTGGGCCGGGACGAGGGGAACTGGCGGACCCCAAATCTCCTCCCGAGAATGTATTTTGCCGCAGGTTCTATTGCTGTTTCCCCATCTCGGTAAGGAGAAAGGCAGGAATAAGAGACTTGAGAAATACACAACGTGAGCGCTCTGTGAAACGAAGCTTGAGTCCCACGGTGCAGAGGCAACCTGTGTAAACGAGGAAGCCCCGAGACTGGTAAAACAAGACTGCTTTCTCGGGAAAGAATGGGAAGGAGAAAGGAGAGGAGAGGGGAGGAGAGGAAAAATTAATGGAGAGGAAAGGGAAAGAAAGGAAAAGGTAAAAGAAAGGAAAGGAAAGGAAAGGAAAGGAAAGGAAAGGAAAGGAAAGGAAAGGAAAGGAAAGGAAAGGAAAGGAAAGGAAAGGAAAGGAAAGGAAAGGAAAGGAAAGGAAAGGAAAGGAAAGGGAAAAGGGAAAGGAAAGAATGTAAGGAAGAAAAGAGGAAAGAAGGGAAAAGCTCCCTGCTCACTGTCCCCTTCCCCCACCACACATACCACAGTATCACCTGGTGCCCCTTCCCACACCAGACTTCCTGGAAGAATTGCTTTGTCAACAATTAAATCCACCGAACAATTTCTGTCTGCCCAAATTAAAAATACTGGCTTGTCCCCACAGCCCCAGGCACGGCTGTGTGTCCTGCGAGACCAGGCAAGGCCGAGACCATGGGCCTCTTCCCACTCCCACAGCTCCACAAGCATCTCTACAACTCCCACTTGACCAGCCCTGGGTGCTTTTCCCCCCCTTCTACTTTAAATGAACCTTTCTGCCTTTTTCTCTTTTTTCTCTTTTTTCTTTTTCTTTTTCTTTTTCTTTTTCTTTTTCTTTTTCTTTTTCTTTTTCTTTTTCTTTTTCTTTTCTTTTCTTTTCTTTTCTTTTCTTTTCTTTTCTTTTCTTTTCCTTTTCTTTTCTTTTCTTTTCTTTTCTTTTCTTTTCTTTTCTTTTCTTTTCTTTTCTTTTCTTTTCTTTTCTTTTCTTTTCTTTTCTTTTCTTTTCTTTTCTTTTCTTTTCTTTTCTTTTCTTTTCTTTTCTTTTCTTTTCTTTTCTTTTCTTTTCTTTTCTTTTCTTTTCTTTTCTTTTCTTTTCTTCCTTTCTTTCCCCCCCTTCTTTTATTTCTTTTACTCTTTCTCAAAGAGGATCTGAGGATCTCCCCTTTCTTCCCCCCCCCCCCCCCCCAAGCTAGAAACATTTACACTTCAAAAGAAACGCCCGCCTCTCTGCGGAAATTTCAAGAAAAATAAACTTTTGGGGGGAGTTGCGTCGATGGCTATCTTTCGATCTGCTTCATTAGCCGGCTTTCTCCAGCTGATCAAGCCGAAATCTCCTCCATTGATCCTATTTCCCACCCCCGGCCCCAATACCCACACCCGCGAGGGCCCTGCCCGCTCCCCTCCGCAGCCCCCTCGGCCCTCCCACGCTGCCCCGGCTCCCCCAGCCCGCCGGGCTCGCCTCGGCCCCGGGCAGCGGCTTCAGCAAACGCTGTTCGCGGCAGTTGCCTCCTCTCCTCGGCTGCCAGGCGGGGAAGGGCGCTCCGCCCGCGAACAATGGGGTCGGGCGGCGGGGGGAGAAGTCAGGCCTGGAGCAAAATTGTTGTGTCTGCGATCGCCGTTGTCTCCAGAGCCAGGACTTGCGCCCACGTCGGCTCCCAGTTTTCAGCGGGTTGCCGGTCGCTGATTCCGCAGGACACCAGTTAAACGCGACCTATGGCTAGCGGGACGGGGTGCTGCGAGGGCAGAAGTTTTGTATTTTTACCACACCGAGGTGCCGTTGACTCCTCGGCTTCACACACCACTGGTCGCCTTCCCTCTGCTAAGTGTGCGAGCGCTTACAGCCTAAATGTTGTTGGTAGTTTGGAGCTGTGCCCTTAATACACCCCAGCACCGGATTTACGGATTTACAGGATAAATCTGCGCTGACCATCTATACATATTTTTCTGACCTGCGCCAGCTGATTTAACCTTTCATGGGAAAGTCGAGGGTGAAATTCGTGGGTGTGAAAAGAAAAAAAAAAAAATAATCCCAGGGATATCAGCGTTTGTGTGAGTGTGAGAGGGGTCTTCAAGGAAGGGAGCACCTTGATAAAACCTTCCCGGGCGACTTTTGGGGTGCTCTGTCTGAGGACAGAGTGATTTCTGGCCTGAGGAGACATCCCACTGCCCAGCCAGCACCAGGGGAAAGGGGCATCCAGACCAGAGATCACTCCTTCGCTGCAGGGGTGCCGAGGTCTGATCTTCCCGAGGAGAGAGGGCGATGGGGCAGGGCCGGGGTGCCAGGCAGCAGTGTGGAGATGTGGGAGGGGGATCAAAGCTGCCTGAGAGGTTTTCCCCGGGTCGGGCAGGGCCGGGCAGGGCGAGGGGAAGCAGACAGGGCCCTGCCGCCCCCCCCCCCGCCTCCCCCCCCAGCCGCTCTGCCCAGGAGACTCGAGATTGCTCTTGGTGGCCGAGTTTAACAAATAAACACAAAGTTAGGTTTTAAACGAACGATTAATAAGAAAGAGAGCGCGAAAAGAATAAAAGCCCCCCATCCTTCCCCTCCCCCTGTGTCTCCAAGCCCCTCTCCCTCTCTCTCTCCCCCTCTAAGCACCTCTGGTCACGTTGGAGGATGAGTTTTTGGAGAGCTTCTGGTACAATATGGAGCACCACGGGCTGCAATTTCACACTCCACAGCACATTCCCCCTAAAGCTACTTTCTTTTTTTCCCATCTAAGACCCCCTCATGTCTCCCCCTCTCTCTTTCTCTCGCTCTTTTGTGAGCCATGGGTGGGTTGCATGTCTGGGGGACGCCGGGGCCGCGGGGAGGCCGGCGGACGGGCCCTGCCAGCGGGGCGGGTGCGTGTGTGCGCCGGGGGGGCCGTGCTCCCCCCTCGCCCTGCCTGCTGCTGGCTTTTCCCTTCTCTGCATTTGTTTGCCCTGAATGGTAATAGCCCACGTGTGCTGCTCTTTATTCAGTCACCGACACTTTAACCTCTCCTCTTTACAAGAGAGCGTTTGCCACAAAAACGAGACAAGCCGGAGACCTTTTGCAGCCTCATTGAGGGGGGAAAAAAAAAAAAAAAAAAAAAAAAAAAAAAAGGAAAGAAAGAAAGGCGGGGGGGGGGGGGGGGGGGGGGAGCCAACAATGTGAAGAGACACTTCTGTAACAAAGCCGCCTTTTAGCGCACCGGGCCGGCCAGAGCTGGGGCGAGTCTCCAAGCCTCCCGGGCCGCAGACGTATGGGGACGGGGACAGCCTCGGCGCAGACCTCCCGAGCCTGCCCTCGCCTCCCCGAGCAGGTAGGCAGGGAGCGGACACACGGCTCCCGGCGCCGGCCTGGGCCTCGGTCCACCCGCTGCCCCCGAGCCTCGCACCCGGCCCGGACGGGGGGAGCCCTCGCCACAAGCGGGGTCACCGGACCTGGCTCCCAGCGAGGCGGCCTCCGCGGGCCGGCATCGCCCGCTCGCCACAACCCCCCCTCTCTGCCACGGATCTCTCCTTTTGTCTGTCCCCGTGTCTCGGAGTCCCTCCGCTCCTATGCCTGCTCATTTCTTTGCCCCCGAGTGGCAGAGCGGGGGTGTGGATGTGTGAGGGCAGGGAGGGTCCATGCTGCTCCTCTGACCCAAAGGAGCTGGCCCAGATGTGAACCCTCCTGCCCTTCTCGTGATGGGAAGCTGTGGCACTAGCGAGGCCCAGCTGCATCTTCCCTTTGCCCTGGGCTGCCGCTGGGGTAGAGGCGTGGGAGCCCCCCTCTGCTGCCTCCTCCCCCCACGCTGGAGATGTCTTTTTTTTTGTCCTCCTCTAATTTCTCCATAAAACTCCCGATGAGTGAATTAGACGCTTATTAAAGTCTCCTTTTAATCAGCAGTTGTGGGAGACCCTCCCTCCCTCTCTCTGCCCGTCCAAGGTTAGTTTGCCTCCGGGCCATTTGCAAATGTTAGGATTTACAGTTATCACACGCAAAAACATTTATATAACCCCTAAGTATAATACACCCATAAAAACGGGGAGGGAGCGAAAACTGCTGCGGATCAGCGAAAAACCCTATGACTTGCCCATTAAAGTCCCCGGAAAGGGTAATTCCAGCAGACAGAGGGGCCAAAGTGTGGTAATGACTGCCTGGGATTCACATCTCCAAAAACGATGGCACAAAGAGACCTGCCGGGGAGAGGGGCAGACGCTCCCTCCTCAGGGCCGGCGGGGGAAGTTGGGAGCAGACTTCTCCGCACATGTGTTAGGAAGTGATAGATATGCCTCGATACTTTATTCCTTCTTTCCTTCTTTCTTTCTCTCCTTTAATTCTCTCTCCCCCTCCTCCTCCCCGCCTTTCCTTCTTTCTTTCCATCTCTTTCTCTCTTTTACCTCTCTATCTCTTTCAGTCTTCCTTTCTCTCCCTTCCCCCTCTCCATCTTTCTTCATTTCCCTCTCCCCTTCCCGTCTTCTTTTCCTCCCCAGCCAAGCTGAGCCCGGACACTTTCTACACACACACACACGAATCCACCTCCCCAGAGAAAGTTGCCCCGGTCGCGTTTCTGGCAGTGCTTCCCAAGCCCCGTTGTGAGCCCTGCCTCTGCCCCCGCTTCCCTCCGCCACGGACGGCTCTCCGGTCCGGGGGGATGCGCCGGGAGCCGGGTCGGGGAAGACAGGCTCGTTTCCACCGCTAAACAAAGGCTGGAAACGCACCAACAAAGGACCTGGCGCGGCCCCTCCGCCCGGTGCGAGAGCCGCAGGTGAGGGCTGGGGCTTCCCGTCCGGGCGCGGGGGGTCCTGGGGGCGAAGCGGTGCTTGGATCGGCGGGGGGGCTGCAGGGCTGCGGGAGAAACTGGTCGTAAGTTGGTGGGGAAACTTTCTCCCCCCTCCTCTCTTTCTGGGAAAGCCGGGAAACCGGGCGATTTCAGTTCTCTCTTCGCCTGTCCCCTTCGCGTGGGGGAGTCCCTGCTTCCCTTCTGGCTGGGAGCCGCGAAAGCCCAAGTTCGGCGCCTAATTAAAAAGAGTGGCAGGAAGAGTCATTCCTCTTTAACATCAGCTGTTAATGGCCTCGGAGTTGAGTGCATCTGCGGAGGAAGATACCGAGCGAGAGGCAGGGGGATGGAGTGTGCGGGGAAACGGAGGGGCTGAAAGAAGGGGGGGTCTCTAAGCGTGGGGGAGGAAGAGAAGGGGAGCTTAAAGGAAGGAGGGAAAGGGAGAATTTTAACCTAAAAAGAGGAGCTGGAAGGTGGAGCGGGCGAGGGAGGACTGAACTGTGAGCCGACACCAAATCTCTCCTGGCTGCCTCAGCTGGGCAGGCTCGGCAGAGGAGGGGAGTCGAGGAGCAACTGTGCGGGCGAGGGAGAGCGGCGCGCAGCAGAGAGAGGGCGAGCGGATCCGGGATGGAGGGAAGGAGGGATGGAGGGATGGAGGGATGGAGGGAGGGATGGAGCAAGCTCTTCGAGCCGCGGAGCGCTTTTCCTGGCTGCCTGTCTTGCCTTCTCCTCTCTTGCACCCTGATCCCTTCCCTCCTTCCTCTCCTCTCCTCTCCTCTGAGGTTTGCAAACCAAACGTCACCAATCAATACGAACCCCGGCTCTGTGAGTGCGTGGGTGCGTGTGTGTGCGTGTGTGAGCGTGTTTGTTGATCCTGACCTGCTGGACTTCAAAAATCTGCCGCTTCCGACTCCCTCCCAGCCTGTAAGTTCAGAATTACAACCTTCTACATCTATGCAAACTTTTATTTATCGGAGAATTCCTTTCTCTAGGAGAAAGAGAAATTGTCACCATGTGATCGGCTAATTTCTGACACACGGGGCTTTACCCCTCCCACAGCGTGGGGAAAAAATATCTCCCGTGGATCTCTTTGAACTGTGCACAATCCATAACTTTGGCAATGTATATACAGTGTTATTTCTGCAAGGCAGTTTTCCAGGGTTAGGGGAGGTGGTTGCATTCTGCTAAATGGATCCTTTGTGGTGAGTGCAGATTTATGCCCAGTTTTGATTTATAATTAAATTAGCTTCTAATTTGCAATATGTGTGTCTGTGTTTAAAATGTATCTAATCTGTGAAATTGAGGACGGGGGCACTTTAAATGAAAATCTACCTTTCGCCTCAAGGGTTTCTTTATGAAGGGATAGCCGGGAGGGCAGCGTGCAGCAGGAAAGCGGGGCTGTAATTTCCATTAGGAGATGTCAATCAATCCTTCTTTTCAATACATCAATTAATAAATCCGATTGGTGCTGCGGGCTGCTCCCCCCGGGCACTCTTTCTGGCCGGATGGGGAAGTGTGAGGGGAAGGCGAACTTTACCAGGGAAGTCCCCGCAGGCAGCTCCCGGCCCGGCCCGGCCCGGCCCCCCCCTCCCCGCCCCTGCGCTGGGCTCCGAGACCGGCTCCAGCCCCGGCGGCCCGGCCCGGCCCGGCCCGGCCCGGCCCGGCGCTGGGATCGGCGGGCGAAGCCGGCGGGACTCTGCCCGTCGGCTCTCGGGGTCTGGCAGAGCTAAATTAACACAACCTGGGGAGATACGGTCGGGTTTTTTCACCCCCACGCGCGCGCCAGAGACACGGCGCGGCGCTGGGGGTGTGCACACGAGGTGAGAGCCGGGCCTGGGACCCCCCGTCTTCCTTGATTTATATTTAGGCTTCACTTATTTAAACGACACCCACCCCCCCCCAACCCCCCACACTGCTGCCCACCCCACGCAGCTCTAACCCGGGCAATAAACATCATCATTTTATTCAGTCATTTTCCAACTGAACCACAGCACCCAGCTTTCATTTTTCACAATTAAAGAGGGGCCGGGATGGTGGGGAGCTCCTCCAGCCTGACAGGTCATCCTAGCTCTCTCTGCTGTTAGCGTGCTCTCTGCACCTACAAATCAGCGGGGAAACGGGGGGGAAAGGGCATTTATTTATTTTTTTATTATTATTATTATTATTTGAACGGACAAATACAGGAATTCTGTAGTCTCTCTCTAATTTAGCAATAACACCAATTCCTTTTTCTTTTTAAGTGGCGCTGGTAGTTCAGAAGAACAGCACCGTGGTGGGAAGGCGGGTGGCCGTGGGAAGCCCGAGGACCGCCCGGCGCAGGAGAGCCCGGTGCCCGCCTGGGGAAGGCTGGCCCAGCGGGGACAGGGCAGGGCTGTGGAGGGGACCGGCGTCGGGACAGGGTGGCAACGAGGTCCTCCCGTTGGGTCTCTGCCCTCAGAGCTTCACAGAGTCAGAAAAACCCGACAAACAAAACTAATTCAATGTGCCGCCTCTCCCTGCCAGCGCACACACGGTATTTTATAGAAATCCGGCTAAAGAAACGTCTGACTTTTCTGAAACCCCGGCCGATGTAAAAAAAAAAAAAAAAAAAAAAAGACGCTTAGAGGGGGGGAGAGCATCCTCAAACTACTCCATAGCCATCATCATCATCCAGCCTGTCCGTTTGATTTAGAAACAGCACGATAGGGAACACGCTGTCACTGAACACTGTGTCCTCAGCTTCCCTTATTTTACCCCCCCCAACCAGACGGCTTTTTACCCTCAGATTTGCGGACTGCTGTTGTCGGTTTGAGCTGCTCGGCACAAATGTCTTTTGCGTGTCTCCAGCGAGCGGAGCAACGCTGGGTAAACACGGGGCTGCGAGTGGGAGCACGGGCAGCCCGGGTCTGCGGGGCTGAACTTCGGGAAGGAAAGAAGTAAAAAGAAGAGAGAGAGATTGAGAGAGAGTCTCCCAGGCAGCTTGATCCCATTAGCTCCGTCCTTGGGTTGCATATTTATACGGTCTAGGAGGTGAACAGATGGACTATCAATTTAATTCCATCTTCAACACCATCAGAGATTGATTTTCTACTCGCTTTTAATTTTGCCATAATTAATTAGATCATTACAACTGTTTTCTATTGATCTCCCTATTTAAACCTCGGATGCAAAGGGACTTCGGCAGATCCTTTAAAAACACAGAAGGGAAAAGGAACAGAGGGGGTTGCAAACTTTCTGAAGGTTTTTTTCAGTTTCGACTTAGAAGATTTTCGGTGCAGAACAGTGAAAAAAAGCCGCTGTGGCCTTTTCTTTTAGGAGGCCTTTTTCGTTGCCTTTATATTTTTTCATTTACATTTTGGGTAATCTTTGACATATTTTTATATAATATACAGCACATATAACAGATTTAATTGGTTCGATTATGAAAATATATGCTCGCACGTGTATGTATGTATATGGGCATATAAATACAACGTATTTAATATTAAGATTTACTGAGGTGGTGCACATACATTTATATACGGGGAATCTATCGACAGGAAAGAGATGTGGTTTTCTGAAGGGCGGATGTTTTTATTTGCCTCCCGTACGTGTCTCTGTGCACCTGAATCACTCCCTAGACGGGGGATATTTCACCCTGCGACTCCACCAGAAATGACAAAAGAAAACCGGAGCTGCAAGCCCCGGTTCCCAGCACCCGCCGGAGCCTTTCTTTCCAAGCCTCCCCTTCAGCAATCGGTTGCAGCCGGGGCAGCAGCACGGCTGTGCGCTGACACTCGGCGAGGTTTGCATTTTAAATCTCCGTGTCCCTTTTTTTTTTTTTTTTCCCCCCCCCCAAAAAAAATCCCTAAATCAAAAGCTCCGTTTATGTACGTAATTTGAGGGAACCAAACCGCGTAATTGTGCTTTTACCGCGAGCGGCAGCGCCGAGGAAAACCTCTCCTCTCTGGCGGGGTTTGTTTGAAGCTTTGTTTGCAAATCATAAAAGTGACGACGGGGAGGTGTGTGGGGGGGGAGGCGATCCGGAGACCCGTCCGTCGGCGGGGCAGGTTTCGGGGGGCGCAGAGCCAGCGCCGCGGCCCCCGCTCCAGCCCCGCGTGGGGGCGATGCTGCCCTGGCCCCCGCGGCCCCGCTCCCGGGGCGCAGCTGCTCCGCGCCCCGGCCCCGCAGAGAGTGGCGAGGCGCTGGGCTGCCGGAGAGCCCCGAGGCGGGGACAGTGGAGGTCCAGAAGCAAAAGAGTCACCACAGCGAGAAAAGTTTCGCGGGGTGGGGAGGCAGTCGGTGCAGAAAGAGTTTAGGCGATGCCCTGAACTTTCTACGAACGGGAGGGAACTCCGGGTCTGGGGCAGATCGCCAAAACCGGAGTGTAAAATAGGCCGGGGGCTGAGAGCGGCTGGCAGGGGCTTGCACGGCCGGCGGGGGGGCGGTGAGGCAGGGCCGGGGGGGGATGGGGCTCGGCCCGGCTTTCGCTCGCGTCTGGAGGCTCCGCTGCGGGTCCTTGCGAAGCTCTCACGGTAAACACGGAGGGGACCCAGCCCTTCGAGGGGGGCTAGAGCGGGCACCCTTTCGGAAAGGGGGTGATTTAGCAGGCGAGATGGTAAATGTTAGAGGAGAATCTGGCGAGGCAAGGAGGGTGTGCGTGGAGGAGAGAGAGGCAGGCTGTCTCCTGCTAAAGGAGGGAGTTGGGGGTGACGGTCTCATCCCTCCCTGATGAATATTCAGCGCCCCCCCCCCCTCCCCTCCTTACCTGCTCTCCCTGAGCTCTGAGCCATGGCTCCTCTGCCTAATGGCCCGTCTCCCCGGGACGGCTGCAAACCAGTA
Source organism: Tyto alba (assembly GCF_018691265.1). NCBI lineage: Eukaryota > Metazoa > Chordata > Aves > Strigiformes > Tytonidae > Tyto > Tyto alba. The sequence continues at coordinate 22,403,544 of NW_024881261.1, read as the reverse complement.
GATCCGCCGCGGCCTTTTCTTCGCTTCTCTCCTCCCCGCTTGGGTGTCTTGCTTTCCCCCGCTGACTTTCGAGATCTAGGCGCAACCACCCAAAACTAAACGGTTTAGATAACAACACACACACACACACCAGAGCACCACCACCGCCACCAAAAAAAAAAAAAAAAAAAAAAAAAAAAAATAGCCAGCCACAGAGAAAGAAACGCCGCTCTACTGAGCCGGGACAGGCTAAAAGGAGGGGAAAATAAATAACAATCAAAGCAAATGCAGCGCTGCTGCTTATAAAAGTGGAGAGGGACTTACCTGCTCCAGTGTAGCAGGGCTATGCAGCCGGGGAGGAAAGGGGCTGGGGGTCCTGCGGGGGGGCAGCGCCTGGACTTTGAATCTTCGTCCCCTTGCCCCCCTCCCGCAAACTGGCTACCTGTAGGGAAGTCTTGTTGCAACAGCAGATTAATTTGTTGTCTTATTACCATAAAAATGTGCTCGGAGAGGGGCTGTCAGGGAGAGGGGGACGCGGGACAGAGGAGGAACTTCCTCCAAGTTGAAAAGGGAGGCGGTGGGCTCTGGCTGCGGGGGGAGCGGGCCGAGGCGGGGGTCCGTGCGGTGGCGCAGCCCACCCGGGAGCTGGCAGCGCTCAGCTCAGGGGCCCGGGCAGCCTCCAGGTCGGGTGGCGGGGGACGGGGGACTCCGCCGTTTATTTTGGAGTCCTGTGAAGTCTGCCCCTGTGAGCGCCTGGCTTTGTGCTCCTGAGAGATTATCTGTCTGCCCATCTGTCTGTCCGTCCATCCATCCATCCATCTATCTGTCCACTTGTCTCTTCCTTGCTCCTATGGCCGCGTTTTGGTAAAGATTTCGTGACTGAAAATAAATAATAAATAAAGCAAAGCTCTAAAGAAAAGAAGAAAAATTCCCAATGCTAAAGACATCACTGAGCGAATATTTTTCTTTCTCTCTTTCTTCCCCTCTCCCTCCATCTCCCCATTGATTGAAAGTCTCTCTCGGCTCCAACAAGGAGTCCCAGGAAAAATGAACCATTCTGCTATCGATTCTTCATTAAAATTACATTTCTGCATTTGCTAAATTGGTTTTAAAAAGCTTCCCCTGTTATTATTGTCTTGTCAGAGCCGGCGGTGCTGGGCAAACAGTATTTAAAAGCTTGGGACCTCTCCAAGATGAGGCTGTTGGGGGTTTTGTGTGTGCATGTGTTTCTTTTTCTAAAGTGTTTAGGAAAATGTTAACAACGCGGACTGGCGAAAAGCATGCCCTAGTCAAGTGGATCATTGTAAAAATAAAGGTGGAGGGAGCGCTTTCCTTCATAACACTTAAAAATCATCGATTGTCGCTTCAAGCAAGGGAAAAAAAAGTTTCATTTTAAATATTACAATGAGACGCCAAAAGTCAATAATGGCAGCAATGAGTATTTTTCTAAGACGTGGTCTCCAGCCCGGTCTGCAGCAGCTGCCAGATCTGTCTGGAGTGGGTCCTCACCTCGCTGCAGCCGGAGCCCCGCTCGCAGCCGCACGCTCCTGCCGCTCTGAAACGTGCTTCCACGGGGAGATGTTTAAATAAGTCCAGCTAACCCTCACACACGCACCAGATTCCTCCGACCTAGCCCCAACAAACCCCACGGAATCCCCCTCCTCCCTCCCCAAACTGGTGTGGGAAAAACCCAGGAGGGACTCTGGGAGATTTACTTTGAATTCTGCAAATCTCTCTCGAAAGAGCAGGGAAGCAGAAATGTCTTCCTGATGTGTTTATCCCCTAATCAGTTCATTAGTTATAAACAACATGACATTAGAAGTTAGGAGGCAGTTGATATTAATTTTTATTTAACTAGTTGATGTTTAATCCGTCACGCCAGGCTGCTTAGAGAGAGCTGCCTGACACAAACCAGTTAGAACTTCATACACCGCGATGATCGTCCGGGCACCGGGACAAACAAACGGCGGCGGGAGGGGGGCGGGGGGGGGTGGGGGAGCGAGGGGCAGGGAAACGGAGTGGAAGGGGGCGAGGGTGAGAGGGACAAACCCGGGAAAGAGGGAAAAGCAGCAAAGGAGGCTGGAAAATTCCCCCCCTCCCTGGAATAAAGAGAGGGGAAGTGTGTGGGGGGGGAATGTGAATTGGCAGAGAGAGGGAGGGGGGGGAAAGAGCATGAAAAATATCGCCAGGAGGTTGAGCCGAGCGGGCCGGGAGGAGCAGGTGCCCGTGCCAGGAGCTCTGCGGAGCGGGGGGCGGCCCGGGGGCGCGGGGCGGGCTGGGTAACCGGGCCGGGGCCGCCCGGGGGTCCCGCCCGGCCCGGGGGTGGCGGGGGCGGCTTGGGGCTGCGCCCCGCCGGGCAGAGCGGGGGTCGCCGCCGAGCTGGTCTTCTTCTTAATTAAAAAGAGGCGCCGGTTAATTAGGACGGGGCTGGTCGAGGGAGAACAGCAACACATGGTGGGGCCGGGATAAACGGGGACCGGGCTTCTCCCGGCTTTCCGGGGTGTAACAGTTCCCTTTGGTGTCAAACCGCGAGCCTTTACCAAAGAGCATACGAGCTCTTTGCAAATAGAAGGAGGGAGCGATTAAGGACGGAAGGCTCGTGGGTACATTCACGGACACACGTCTCTTCCCACCTGCTGAAGTATTAGCTAACTCGAGCCTACAATTACAGACTTCTCTGCTGTAGTTTCTCGTTTCTCCCCTTGCAGCAAACTGCACCCTACAAACGGGTATAGGGTACCTGTTTCGCTATTACACCATCTTTATATACGGGAATCTCTGCTCTTTGCCCACCGACCCTGCCAGCATGTGGGACCCCCGTTTCCATCCTTGCTCCCGAGGTGACCAGAGAGCATTATCCCAACACCTCCATCTTCGCCGGTGGGACCCCCAGTGCTTCTCCCCCCGTGTGAGCGCTCCTGTGCCCCCTCCGTGTGGCCTTCCACTCAGCACTGTTCAGAATGCATTAATGTGAGCTATTATATCCGCATGTATTTCACAATTAAATAATTTCTTGGCGAACCAGGGAAACCCTCGGCAACAGCGCGGTACATTGCTTGCCCTGGATGCCTGTTCCTCCGTGAGGCTGTGGCTACAGGGAAAGTGTTCCTGCCTACGACCCAGATTTTAATATCAATTTCCATATTAATCAATCAGCCCATCTATCTGCTGGATAAAGGAAATAGTTCACATTCCGAAGAAAATTGCTTGCTTTCCTGCAGTTAATAGTTAACTCCGGAATAGAAAGTTCCCAGGGAAATGCGGAGGTTGCGGGAGCGCGGCTCTCCCTGCTCCCAGCGAGCACCGGCCGCCTCTTGCCCCGGCCGCGGGAGCGCGGCTGCTCGTAACGCCCCCGCGGGAAACCTCCCGGCTCCTCCGCTGCCGGCTCGGGTCTCCGGCTGCCCGCGCGTTTGAGGAAAGAAACCGGGACTGGGTGTTTTAGGGAATAAACTCCTGATGGGGATGTGGGATGCAGGAGGGAGGCAGGCTCTTTCCCCATAGACCGAGACAGAAAGTGGCTGCAACAGGTAATAGGGCAGACACCAGCGACACGGGGAGCAGGGGGGGCTCTTCAGCGGCGAGGGGAAACGCGCACCGCTTGGATGTTTGGTTGGAGAGCATCGTAAGGAAATGGGTGCCTGTCCCTTTGTCCGGCGTCTCCTCTCCCTTTCTCCGAGGCAGGGTGTGCTCTGAAGGACAGGGAGGGTATTAAGGAGGGGACCTGCTGAGGAACCGGCGAAGGAGGTGCAGGGGCAGAGGCGAGGCTCGACCCCAGCCGGGGGCTGCGGCGCTCGGCGGCCGCTCCCTGCGGTCCGCCCGACCGGCAGCCGAGCCCGGGGCAGACCCGGAGTTTCGGAGTGACTTCAAAGGTTCGGGGATGTCCGTGTCGCTGCCGCTGTGTCCCGCCTTGGTGCTGGGCCGGCCAGCTGGTGCCTTTTGGGGGTGATGGTGGAGCTGGGGAGGGCATAGGGAGAGGAGCAGAGGAAGGAGTGGGCCTCTTCCCCGGTTCAGAGCTGTCAGTAGGGGCCTTGGGATGAACACGAACACTTCCAGCTACCAAAGTTGGCGGGACGCTGCTGGCACGGGGAGAGGCTCCCCTCCTGGGGGCTGGGCTGGTGGCAGAGCCAGTGGAGTGGGAAGGGGTTTTGCGAGAGGTGTGGGGTGGGGTGAGTGACTGGGTTAGGGCTGCCGCGGGGTGGGACCCGCCCGGCTGCCCGCGGGACGCACCCCGGCGGGGTGTCGGGGTGCAGGCGGGGGACACGGACAGGTGGGAGCCGGCGGAGCTGCGTCAGGCGACGCCGGTGCCGCGGCCTTGGCGTGAAGTTGCCGGCCGGGGCCGGGACGTGGCGCGACGCGACGCGGCGCGGCGGGGAGCGGGCTGGGCGGTCGGGCGCCCCGGGGCAGCAAGCCCGGCCGGCTGCGGGAAGCCGGGTCCCCGGCCGGGATCAGTCCGGGAGCTCCGGTACTGGCCCGGAGGGAGCCGGGGCAGGGGGGGCCGCAGCCCCGCTGTCCCGGGGGGCCCGGCGCCCCCGCAGCGGGGCGGCCCCGGCCCCGTTCCTCGGTGGGGCGGCCGGGCCGCGCCTCCCGCCAGAGGGGGCAGTGCAGATCGGCGGTGCCGGGCCCCGCTCCGGGCCCCGCCGGGCACGGCGCTCCGACCTCGGCCCGGGCAGGGGGCTTCTGCCCCAGCCCCGGCGGGAGACGGGGATTTTTAGCCCCTCGCTGCGCTGTGGTGAGGCTCAGATTCAAGAGCGCTTCCCAAAATGTTTCCACGCGGCCGTCCCATTCCTCCGGCGGGAGGAGGCGGCTGGCAAAACCGGGCGAAGTCTCCCGGGATCCGGGCTACCGCCCGCCCTGCACGGGGCAGGCTCGGGGCCGGAGGCGGGTGCCCGGGAGCACTGTCCCGGGGGCTTGGGAGACGTCGGTGATCGCTTCGTTCTTCCGCCGGTAGTTCAACACAAGTTTCTAGCCCGAGATTAGCCGGGTGGCCTGCGGGTGCCCTGTGCTTAGGGGCATCCTGGGGTAGCAGGGGCCGGGGCGCTACCCCAGGGCCCGGGGAGCGTGGGGAGTCGCTGTGTGGATTAGGGGAGGAATGAGGGAGAAGGACATGCAGGCAGGGGACACCCTCTCGCCGTTGCCAGAACTGAAGAAAAGGAAGGGAAGACTGGAAGATCACTTAAAAACCCCCGAGAGGCTGGAGACACAGATCGCGCCCTGTACTAATGTGAAAAAGAAGGAGAAAATAAAAGAAAGATGGAACTAAGTGAGAAGATGGAAATCTGGACGGATGGATGGGTGGGTGGGTGGATGGACAGACATGGATTTTTACGAATATTAGAGAAAAAAAGGCTGAATAAGGAAGGGGACGTTTAATTTGAAGATGAAGGGAGGATGTATGGATAAATAGACCGAAGAGAGAGAAAATTCTAATGCTAAAATAGAAAATATGAGAAGAGGGAAACAGAAAATGAGGGGGGAAAACCCCAGGTAGCGTTTGTGGGTAGAAGGAAGGGAGTGAGGGGTCAGGGAAAGGAAAGAAAGTAGAAAGTAAAGGAAAAGGAAAGGAAAGGAAATAGAAAAGAGGTTTGTAAGAGCCGTCAAACAGTTGGTAGATATCAGAATTAGAACAGAAAAGCAGAAACATTTATGGCAGCCCGCGCCGAGGCGATTTCCCCATTGGCATTTTATGGAGCTCCTAAATTTCAGCTTAACGCTGCTTGGCGCTGTAAGAATTATTTTCCCCCGCACTTTTCTTTTTTAGGTTCACTTCCAGTTTCCCCCGCGGGCCCCCCGGAGCCGGGGGAGCAGGCGCACGCCGGCGCTCCGCACGCCGCCCCCGGAGCAGGTTCCGTCCCGCCGGGCAGCGGCCGCTCGCCCCTCCGCGCCGGGGGGGGAACGCGGCAGCTCCCGTCCCTCCCGCCCGGGCGTCCCTCGGCAGCCCGGGGGTCCCGCGGGGCAGCGGCGGGATCGGGTCCCGGCGGCCCCGCATGCAGAAGCAACAGTTCCCCGGCACGTCGAGGGAGGGGAAGGACCTGCGGGGCACGGCTTTCCCGGGGGTGGGGAGGGGGAGAGCCGGGTGGGGAGGGCGGCGGCACGGCCAGGCTGCCCCGCTCCGCAGCTCTTGCCCGGCGTGGGGCGAGGGTTGGGGAACGGCCACGGGAACAACAAAAGAAAGACCTCAAGGTGCGGAGAAGTGAGGGAACGAAGTGGCTCTCCCTGCCCAGACAGCCTGTCCTTACACGCTGCCTCCACGTCGGTGGAAAACTCCAAACCTCGGTGGAAAACTCCAATACTCCAGGCACTAATAATGATAAGAGGAACAATAATGACAACAATGATAAGGCGTTTCCGTATATTAAAAGCTAGGAAATAAATGTCCTCCTACACCCGCTACCTCCCCCTTCCCCCGATCTCTGGGACGCGCTGAGTTTTCAGAGTGTTTTGGGGGCTGGGGTAAGTTTGGGAGAGGAATATTGACGGAAAGAGTAAAAGCCGGGGGAGGTGTAACTCGTGTGCCTTTCACCTTATTCCGGGAACACAACCATTGTTCTTCTGACAAGAATCTCTGTTATGGTCTGGGAGCTGCAGAGAAAAGGGAAGTTTGCAGGTGTGTCTCCTAACTCCGCTGTGACCAGCTCCCCCCCAGATCCCCTCAGCCTGCCTCGCCACCCCTGGCAGCCCCCAGGCTCTGAACCAGTTGATATAAAAGTGTGTGCGAGGGGGATAAAAGTTCCAGTCTCTCATGAGGGGAGAAGGCTGCAGGGGCAGAAGCAAGTTAATTTCCAGCCGATTTCTCATTACTCTTCTTAACGCCTATAAGGGAGAGAAAATTAGGCACACAGCACACGTTTTGACCACTTCATAAAAAATGCAGATTTGAGAGATGATGTGAAATGTGCCCTCGAGTCAATGATTAAGATAGCTGACTGCATTTTTTTTTTTCTATTTGGAGTTGAGATGAGAAATGCCCCTGAGCTCTGTAGGTTCAGGAAGGGTCCTTTAATAACTGGTAAATTGGCCCAAGACCTCCTTCCCCTCCGCCTTACCCCCTCCACCATCACACACCGTCGGCCGTCAGGGAAAAGAGATGCAATCCCCTGCTTTTCGCCCGGCGATCAATAGGAAACGCTCTCGGGGGATTATTTCCCGAGCGGTCCTTGTGTGCATGGCTACGGCCGGCCGTGACACTCCAGCGAGTGGGTGTGGAGGGCTGCGGCCGCTTCTGCCTTGTTCCACTCGTGTCAGTAACTTTCCCTCCCCACTATCCCCTTAGCTTATCAACTTTGCCTCCGAGGCAAAGGAACGGAGGGTTCAACAGCATTAAAGATTTGCACTTAAAAATAATTGAGAGAGGAGATACCCAGCCTGGAAAAAAAATAGTTGAGGGAGGAGGCGGCCAGCCTGGAAATAGTCTTATTCACGTTTATTTTGGAAGCAGAGAAGGTTGCGGAGGGTGATCGCAACGGACATCCCTGGCAGCTGCCATCTTCCCCCTTGTTGCCAGGAGTTGGATCTTCCCGCAAGTTTCCTAAGAAAGTTTTGCCATCGACTAATGTCCACGTAAAGGAGGGTCACCCGCTGCTCCCCGCCACGGCCACTCGTAAGCGGACAAAGGAGCATTTGCCGAGCCCTGTCAGGTTGAGGTTTAAAGGCGCAATGAGGGAAAACCGTCAGGAAAAGCCCAGATCTGTCCCTTCTGCCTGCCTGGCATCGAAAGGTGCAAAACGCCCGGGCTGATGGCTTCTAGGGCTGGGATCATCGGTGGAAACAGGAGCCAGGAATGCTGAGAGAGGGGCGAAGGAAGACAGTCCCCTCCAAAAAAAGCTCTTCAATTTCTGACTTTCTCAAAAGCATCCTTCCCTGCGGCCCCCACTGCAAACTTCGGAGGAAGGAAAAATGGAAAGGGAAGGAAAGATAAGAAGAGAGGGGGGGAAATAAAATCAAAGCTTTCCAGCCCGCTGGAAGAAGAAATGTGTATTTCTTTTCTCTAAACACTCCTAATTTTTCAACCCAATTGAAAATAATAAAATGTATAAAGAAAGCAGGGATGCAGTTTTCCAGAGCTCAGCTGCTGAATAACTCCTCATCAGCCGCACCGATTTCTTTGATTAATCGCGAGGTCTGAAGTAGAAGCAGTTCCAGTGTGATACCTTACACGCCAAGCTGCTTCTGCTTCCCTACTTTGTTAGACTCGTTTATGTGCATTTTTTTTAAAAAACAATAATTTCAACTTCTTTCCCCCTTAATGAATCCATTTTTTGAAGCGGTACCTGCTTTCTAATTGCCCTGAATAAATGCCTTTTCCCCATCTCCGGCTTCCTAAATCCCTCAGCACCCCGGTGGGAAGGAGGTCGCAGGCACCAGGCGGGGGGACAGGACCACCCCAGCTTCTGGCAATTTCCTCCTGCTCTGTAGTCAGGAACTTGTAATTGTAATTTCGTGTGCGAAACGGCGCAAACCGACATTCACTCTCTTAATGGGACTTAATGTAACTGTACCCGATCTTTTATGCAACTATGTGTCTAACGAGTTCTCTTATTGCTAGACGTATTGCCAATTCTCAGATTCCCTGCGTAACTATAAGTATATACGTTATATTCGCAACTACGCACATATACCCGAAATACATTCGTCTGTGGAGAGGAATACGTGGCAATATATACGAAATGTATAATATAAAACCGAATCTCTATATCAAAACGAAGAGACTTTAATTTATATATATTTTATTGCATATAACCATTTCTTCTGGAGACAGCTAGGGAGCATTTAATATGTGGAGAAATGCACCTGTGCAGAGATTTGAAAGGGAACGCTTCTGTGTGCTTGCACAGCCTGTGTTTATGCACATATATCATATGTATCTCTCTCTCTCCCCTCTTGTGCATGTATAAAATATCAACGTGATGCTTTAGAAAAGCTGTGAGCTCTGCACAGTTCTTTGCCCTTTTGCCAGATGATGCTGTTGTTTATAAAATCACACTTCTCTGCGAGGCGGTTTGCACCCTCCACACTAATTTACACTGTCGAGTCATTTATCCAGCTTTCTTTTCTCCCTGAATTACCCGGCTCGGAGTCAACCAGAAGCACCAAATTCCTGCCTTTCTGATGAATGGACAATATTGTCTGCTCCTTTCAGGGCGAGAGAAAAATAGCTCGGGCAAACGAGACCGAAGCCGGGGGCTGCTCGGCGGCGTCCCCCCCTTCGCCGAGCCGCCCCCCGCGCTTCTCCCCGCCGCGAGTGGGTGCGAGGTGGGCGCGGCTGCGGCCGCGGGTGGGAGAGGCGTCGGGGAAGGCTCCGGCCGGAGCCGGGCTCCCCCCGGCGCGGGGAGCCGCGCAGCCCGCCGCGGGTGCGCCTGCCTCCGCGCCTCGTCCGCCTCCCGCGGTGTGCGTGTGCCGGCGTGTGATCTTCCGGGGCTGGCTGTGGGCTGCTTCGCAGGAGGCGCTAATTAGAGTGTAACTGCCAGGTCATTGATTTCATGTTACCAGAGTTGTTGTTGTTGTTGGTTTTTCTTTTTTTTTTTTTTTTTTTTTTTTTTTTTTTTGACGTGAATAGCAGCCCAGATCAGAGGCAGTAGGAGCTGGGTTGAGGATGGTCTCCAGTGAGATCCCCCAAACCCACAAAACCCAATTAACCTAATACACACGCACTGCTGGCTTGGGAGTATCAACCTCCAGACCTGGGGATCTGTCTGTTTTCCCTTTGTTGCTTTGTTGTAAGTCTCCTCCTGAAGCCGAGATCTGAATGCAGGGAGTATTATCAATGACTTTTAAATAATAACAAAGGGGGAAAATAAAAATAATTAGCCCCGCCTCTTCTAGTTTCAATTACTCTAATTAAAAACCCGAAAGGCAATTCCTAGGCAATATCTAATAATAGAATTAGCAATCGGATCCATCATTTCACACGGGGATTTACTTGCAGGGGTACTGTGCGAGCTCTATTAATAATAATAAAAAATCCTGCTAACCCTCTTTTTAAAATTAATAACTCTGTAATTATAATAATTTTATGTGCCTTTTTATAAGAAGAGGTTAATGTTGCCACAGTCTGGGGATGGGAAGGATGAAGTGAAGCGAAATACTGCTGCTTAAACTGACACCTTCCTATTTTATTAGGAGACATTATTATTATCAGACATCTGCAGGTAGAGAATTAAAATTAAAATCGCTTTCAACAATTCAATACACTTTTTATCAGCCATCTATCTGAAAATCATGAACATTCATCATCGGAGGCATTCTCCCTGAAAACAAGAACCCATTCAAATTTTATACAAATTATCATATTTATCATAGTCTGAAACTCTGGAGTAACATCTCCACAAACTGTCTGCTGACTCCCCAGGGAACTGCATCCCGCTCCGCAGCCGCTCAGAGCAGCGCGGCGCCCGCTCCCTCCCCCGGCCCTTCCACACTCGCTGCTTCCTGCCGCTCCGCAGCCCCCACAACAGAGGGGCGCGGGGGGGGGGGGGGGGGCGGGTGCTGGAGAAAGATGCGGCGACAAACAGCATTAAAATAACACACAACAAGGCGAAATGCCATCCCCACCTCTTGCAAGGGAAAGAAGTTTCGCCTGGTGTAGCGAGACTTTAGAGCCAACCGGCTCTCTGCGCCGATTTCGGAAGAGTGGCATCGGTTTATCTTTAAGGTTGACGGCTTTGCACAAGAACATTATTAGTAGCAGCGATAATAGTGATAGTAATAATAATAATAATAACATCTGATTCCCTTCCTTTTTTTATTTTATTTATTTTTTTTTATTTTTTATTTTTTTTTATGCTATCGCTGCTGGTGTTTTGCCTTGCAGAATTGAACCGGCGCAGGGAAATATATTGGCTGTTATATATATGGGCACTTGGTGCTGCTGACAAATGACACGAATCGGTGCTTCCTGTTTGCGGGTTTGGATGAGACAAATCACTTCCCACGCTTTGCTAATGACAAAAAAGTTCATCAGCGCTGAATCAGGGGCTGGAGCCGCGCCGGCTCCACGCCTTTATTTATTCCCCCTTCAGATAGGGCTTCTCTCGGGGAGAAACCACCAGCCGCAGAGGGGCTCTGCCCCCCCGCCGTGGCCCCGGCCCCGCCACCCCCCGGCCCCGCACCCCCTCAGCACCGCGGGAAAAAAGTAGTTCCAATACAATGTTTGTTAACTAGGTTATCTAGGCTGTAGAAGATTTTAATGTTGAATTTTATAGCTTTACCACGCTCTACCGTCCTTGTGAATATTGTAATATTGCATTTTTTACAAGTTACTCTTCTGTTAATGTTCCAGCTAGTAACTTTTATAATCCTCCTCAATGAAATTTTTTTGTATTCTTCCGCACCGTTAACCTCAATGGCGGCACCTCAGCCCCTGGCAGGAGGCAAAGATGAAATGAATTCCTCTTTAATCAGAAATAATAATAATAAAAACACACACAAGGCTCCTTCTGCCTTTTATTTCAGCTTCCCTTTTCAGGGAGGGGGTGACACCTCAGGAGTCTCCTGCCCTCTGCCCTGTGCTGCACTCCTGGGGTGTGCCTCTGGCAGAGCCGGAGGTGGGCCAGGGATGGTGCTTGCCCAGCCCTGGTCACTCTGTTGGGGATGGAGAGGCATGGCCTGCCCAGCCCTGGTCCCTCTGCCCCCCCTGCATTTGCTGCTGCTTTGTGCTGAGAGCCTGGAAGCTGTCTGTGCTGCAGGCATGAGCTGGCAGCCTTCTCAGAGCTGCCAACCAGAAAGGAAAGTTAGGCACTTATTTTCCTTCTTCTGTAATTCTGTCTGTGGCTTGATTGAGATGCTCCACAGAGCAGCATCCTTAGAGCAAGTCCTGCCAGTGTCAGGCAGCCGAGCTCAGCTCACTCTCTGGTTTTTGTTGACCTCAGCTGGGCTGTAGGTGCCCAAGTCCTGGCTGTTTGTTTTGCTGAGTGGTCTGAGATGGATCTAGAAGAGGTGCATATGCAGGAGATGCACTCCAATGGACTTTTAATAAAATATATCCCTTTAGATGTAAACAAGGCTGGAAATCACATCCTCCTACCGCCCTGCCCCAAACTCCCCAACCTCTAGATGCCCTTACAAATGAATTAGACTTGCAAGCGCAAATGATCAACACCCAGCAGCAGAAGGAATCATACAGCAGTAATGAACTGAGTTCCCTTTAGCCCAGGGAACGTATTTAGATCAAGGATTGGATGTTATTTCCCTTGGTCATTGTTAACATTTCAGAAGTTTGTTCTCAGGCTCAGCCTGAGCCTTGTGTGAATGAAATGTTGGAGGGGTTTGTGTATTCATTGCAGGGCATGGACAAGGGCTGTCTCTTAACCTTATATAGCAGCTACCTCTCAGAAGCTGCCTGGACAGCTCTGTGGATATTGTCCCCCAGATTATCCTAACAGCAATTTCTCTCAGTCCCAGCTCCTGGAGTCAGGTGATTATATGCAACTCTCAGCTTTCATGTATTTAAAAAAATGTCTTTTTAGCCTAATATAGTTGCAAGGAAAAGCTTAGCTTAACCCTTAGCAAGCAAATGAGAAGGATGTAAAGTTTGTTTTTCATTTGCTCATATCTCAAACTGTAACTGATTCATGATTGATACAGTATTTGGTTATGGCAAGGGGACTCTTGTATATTTTATCAATCAGAACAGCTTCCTCCTTTAAAAACACACAACAAACTTTCTGGTCATTTCTGAGTATAAAGAATTTTCCTCTTAGAAGTGTACAAGTAGGCAATTACATTAATTCATATGGCTCAGGGTTAAAGAATAACCTGAAACCAAAACACACATACACAAAGCAACTAATTTTTAAACTTTTTAATTATACTATTTTAAAAAGTATTATAACTTCATTGGTATTGGCATTGTTTCTTCATTTGCCTTTTTTTGTTTGTTTGTTTGCCTTTTTTTTGTTTTTTTTAGGTGAAGAGGTTCAGTAAGTGCAAGTTTCTCTAAAAAAAAATGAAACGTTTCAAGGAGCTTAGATTATTTTAACAGAAATGTTATTATTTAACTAGTTAATACTCTAATATCACCTTGTAAGGCAAAGATGTAATACAATCTAGTCTTTGCTCTAAAATCTTGATTTAGGAAAGAATTATTATTCTTCAAAGCACCTATGTGAGAACCTTACGGGATGCTTTCCAGAAATGCTTTTCAGAGTTAATACAGAGCAGATAAGTAGGAAAACCAGATAATACTGTTTCCATGTTACAGGTGAGGAGCAAAGGCAAATGTAGATGAAAGACACAAAGAAAAACAGCAGTATAGCTGGGAACCAGGTCATTGATAACTCAGGGAAGGACTATTAAACAAAATGTCTAAGATGTCCCCTCATGCCTGAACAAAATCAGGAGCAGCTTTGATCTTTTTGTCCAGAGACCAGCAGATCGCACCAGACTTCCTGAATCCCACCTGGTCTCTTCTTCAGCTCCTCTTTGAGGCAGTGCTCTGGTAGCCTCTTGGTATTCTTCCTTGGGATGTCTCTGGAGCAGCGTGGGCTATGCAGCACTCTGTTCTGAGCAGGGCTTGGATGTTATACAGGCTACATCCTATTTGGACAAATCAACCTTCTCCTGAGGAAAGGGCCCCAAGTGCCCCAGTAGGCTTTAATGGCCCTGACCATTACCTCCATCACCTGGAGCTTCCACATGGCCCACACCCTCTGCCCCAGGAGCTCCATTTAAGCTCAGACCTGGGCCTTGCTTTGCCTGTGCTGTAGGTGTACCTCTTCTCCTCACTATTTGGATGGACTTTGGGCTTGTGTTGTAGGTAGCTTGTCTCCTAGATGTCCCCCTTGTACATATGTTGCAATTTGTCTCCAGTAATCTCTTTTAGCCATGACTTTTGCGTGGTCTCTGGACCTACGCTGCAGCATTTTCTCCATTCCTGTCTGACTGTCTCCTGTTGCTTCCCAGCTGGACTCATCTGGATGGGCCCCAGAGCTGGCTCGCTTGCTTTCCGGGGGTCTATTGATGAAGCTTGCTGCCGACTCCTGGCTCTGCTCACTGTGCTCAGGTTCTGGGTGACCCTGCCCCACCACTCTGTGCTGAGGCTGCCCTCAGACCCTGCCTTGTCCTCCCTGAGGGGACAGCTGGCCCTTGTTCCTCCCTGACAGATGCCTCTGCTTGTTCTACAGAGCTGCTGCAGCCCTTTGTGCTTCCCGTGGAGGTTTACACTTGCTCTTGAGAGCTGATGTTGCAAATGGAGGCTTTGCTGAGGAATTATTTGGGGTTCTTGCTGCTGTTTATTCATACCCTGGCTGCAGTTAAGAAGTCAAAAGATTAGCTAAAAGCCCATACTCCCTAGTGTTTTTCATCATCAGAGCTCAATAAATACTTACAAGGTAAGACTTTAATGTTTTGTGAGTTGGTGGCAGAGGGGCATCCGTTCCTCTTCTGCTGTCTGTGAAATCAATATTTCAAAACCATTTTCTAGTGTCAGTGAAGGCTTCTAGGTCAGACAAAACCTGATGGAGACATTAAGAACAGTCCCTTTCCTCATCTCCTTCCCTTTTCAGCTTGTATTCTTTTTTTTTGGTCAAAAACTTTGCAGGTTTATTCTTTATAGAGATCTTAAGCTTCTTTTACTCTCTTCTCTCCTATTTAACATATATGTTAGGATATCATAGTGCCGGTACCATTTATTTCTGGAGTCTGTGAGAAGATGCTGAGAATGCATTGCTAGATGCTTTTCTGGTATGACTATGCTTACTCTTTTATGAGCCTTTGTGCCCAAAACCCTGTATGAAATTTTGCATGCCTTGACTCTAAATATAGTATTCACTTAGCCTGAAACAGTAGACCCCATATGTTTGCTACTGGTGTGTAATATGAAGTTAACTTTAATTCCTTCATTTTAACAACTGAATTGTAGTTGGGAGTTTTTCTCATAGGTAGTCTCACGCTTCTCAGGAGCAGGGTTAGGGAAAGAAGAAAAGATGTAATTCTGAAATAAGTAAGTTCATACATGTAGTTTTTCCATTACTAACAGATCACTGACTTCTTCAGAGAATTTATTTTCAAAAAAGTTATTAAAAATTCCCATTGGAAAGGTCAGAACTGATGAACTTTCAGCTTTGGAGAGAGGAAAATATTTTTCTAAGCATGGTAAAAATTCAATTTCACATCAGTGATTGTGTTGATGATGGAAATGTGTGTCAGAGACCATTATGTCATGTGGACATGCCTGGTCTGGCTTTAAACTTGCTAATCGGGGTATTATTCCTAGTCCATAATTATTCCAAGCTGGACTCAGTGCTTAGTACCAGCTTCACTTCTTGGGAAGGTTTCACAGCTCATGCTGAGCTTCGCATTGTCATGGCTGCACTGCTGCCTGTTTAGGCGCTTGCACAGACCTGTTTGCACTGCACCATCACTCTCTGCGGAGGCTGGTGAGAACTGGGTGTCTGCGGGTGAGTCCAGAGGAGAAAGCTAGGTGTGTTTCCCAGGAATCCAGTCGCACAGAGGTGTACAGCAGAAAATTGTGCCCAGGGTGGGAAAGGGGAGAGAGTGCAAGCAGGCACTGCCCATGCTGGCAAAACAGCCCCTACCACTGTAATTGGCTATCGTGCTGCAGGGAGCATGGAGGAATTCAGATGCGGGCTATAAACCCTTTAATGTCAGGATCACCCTGTACAGTTCCTAGCACTGTGGGCACCTGAATCCCTTGTCTGCGACCTGGTACTGCTGCAGTACAAGTAGCAGTGGTGGCATTGGAGCTGACTGTGTGCTGGGCACATGGAACAGGACCAAATTTTTTGCTTTCTTAAACTGGTTTGTGAGGAATCTTTAATGTTAATTATGGTAACAGATTTTTGCAGTTTAAACTCCTCTATGTTTCTGCCACAATAATGAACTGTGAAGAGACAAAGAATTTGATCTTTTTTAAAAAGCAGCTCTTCCCCTTACAGAATTGACAGCAATTCATTTCTCAGTGAGGCTGCTTCACACAGATATACATGGAAGTGACTTAAAATTAATGATTTCTGTAGGTTTACAGTGTGTTTGCACTCTTTTGCAAGGATGTCCATATATGCATGTTGTATGCATATGCCTTGTGTGTAAGTAAATATTAATTTATGTCTTAGCATGTCTAAAGGGTGTGGGATTTGCATATGGTATGCACACCTTTATATTGACATGATTATGCCTGAGAGGGAGGTGATAAAGTGTGTTTCTCTATGTCACAATATAGGCACACCTGTATATCCCTGAGCATTTGGTGGATGCTCTTATTCAGGCAGCCTGGGGACTCTTGTATGTGAACATGTGTGCAAATGTCAGTTGTGAATGTGTGAGCCTGCACATGGTTGAACATATATGTGTGGGAAAGGGAGTAAGCAAGCTGCACGTCTCCTCCAAGCATAAAACTGCAGTATCGGGAGGATCTTGGCTGACAGTCTGGCAGTACCAGGCATGTTTGCAGAAGATGAAGCAGAATAGATAGCATGAAAGTTATTTTTGTCTATCAGCTGAAGCATTATAGAGACATCAACAAGCTCTTGTCTCATGCCAGCTTAATTCCTAGTTAATCAGCAGTCTGCTTGGGCAAAGGAAGGGACTCACATCAGGGTCTGATGATGAGCCAAACTTCCCAATACTGATTCGGGAGCCTGCAAGGAGCTCTCCGTATTTCTCTGCCTGCATTTGGCTGCATTGCTACCCACTGGACAATGCTCTGGGATAGCTGAATGCTTCACCAGTTGTGTCCTGGTGGGAACCACTCCTGCATAGGGAATATGATTTGGTCCTTCGTCTGTCCCTCCCCAGGCAGTCAGCAGAGGCTTATTCTTCACTCTGTGTGATCAGATGCCTTATCCAGGCGAGTTTCAAGTGACTTAAATAGTTCCAAGGCTTCCATCCTTTCTCTTGGGGCACTTCCACATAACCTGCAAGTTGATTCTTGCTTGCTTCGCTCGTATTACATCTAGTGAAATCTCTCCCTACCTCTGGTGCCCTGTAGAGATGCTGCTTCTTCCTTCCCTCACTGATGAGCCAAACACCTCTTTGCTCATGGTACCTGTATATCGCAGCTGAGGGTCAGCTCACTATCTTTTCTAACCTGACTTTCCCATCTGCTTGCTGAAATGCTGCTTTTATCCTTGTTTTTATTCTGGCTGGTTTCTCTGATACCACCAGAGTGCTGTGGGAGGGTACCTGCCTTCTCTGTGACTGGCATGTGTTTATCACAGACCTACAGCCAAACTAATTAAAGTGCTGATTGCACAGATCCTGGCAATCAGCCTGATAGTCCCTTTCTGGGACTGACTGGCATGGTGTCCTCTTGTACAAATGTCCACAGAGGGTAACAGGAAACAGCAAATTCTCATCTGTGGCTGCTTGGGATTCAACCAAACAAGTTACAATGGGGTGAAATGAGCTTGAGAATGCCTTGAGTGTTGGCTATTTCAGGTAGTTTCTGTGCATGCCCTTGTCCTGCAGCCTTCCATAGTGAAGTCAAAGTCATCAAGGGCAAACACCCCCCATTTATTACCCTCCTCCCCCTGCCAAAAACTGGCTAAGATACCATGAATTTCCCAGGTATTAGAAAGCACCCATGGGCAGTTGTTATGGTATAGCTGGTGT
The DNA here is from genome assembly GCF_018691265.1 of Tyto alba. NCBI lineage: Eukaryota > Metazoa > Chordata > Aves > Strigiformes > Tytonidae > Tyto > Tyto alba. The sequence continues at coordinate 22,386,000 of NW_024881261.1, read as the reverse complement.
TCATGCCCTGTCTGCTTTCATATTGGGATTCAATCATGATTAAGTATAGTATGATGTAACCATCAAGCACTCGTGTAACTCCCGGCAAATAAGTTTGCCTTCAGCTTTGCTGGGCAGATTGATCCCTTATCCTTTTGAATGATGGGCAGGCTGAGATTTATTTCACTCTTGAAGAGGAAGTGATCAATGGATCATGGGTGCTGTGGCCATAGCTGTGGTAGAAGACCATATGTCTGTTAGACCATAGGCATAAAATGAGTGGAGAGTCTGCACTTGGCCCTGTCTTAGGTGCTGAGCTGACAAATGAGAGAATTTGGTATCATCCACTATAGTGTTTGATATGCTTTGTTCTATATCATTAATAAACCTGTGAATTGGCCTGACACCCAAGTCAGCTATTCCCTCCCCTGTGCCAATCATTCCTGTGTTACCTTACCTTTGTTTTATGGGCCATCAGCCAGGTTTCAGTCCACGTGATGGTGCTCTGTGCAAGCCCATCTGGTGTTGCTCTCCTACTAGGGTTTTGCCAGGCCCTTTTCTCAAGGCTACTACAATATTGCTGGATTTCCCTCTATTACTGATACAAGTTAATTTGTGTTCCAGACTTTTTCCAATTCCCCCAGTGGACTGGCTGCTGGTGGAGTCTATCACTGTCACTGCTGTGAGGCCAGGTAGCCTAGCAGAGCCCAGCATAGCTGTGTGCAAGGTACGGTACAAACACACAGAGCACATACATCTAAAGACATCAGAGTGGTGGGATGTGAGGTGGTTAGAGGGCAAAAGTTGAGAAGAGGGGAAAAAAGGCACTGAGAAGTGGTTTGTATTGCTTCCCCTAGCACACTCTGATTAATAGTTTCTCATCTCTGTTTGCTAGAAGGCCAGGTTAAATACTTCTGAACAATTTTCCTACCATGCCTTTTTCAACAAAGAACTCCAGGATCAAAGACTGCATTGCTGTCTGAAGCTCTTCAGCAGTATGTTGCTCACTCTGGGATCTTCCCATGTAACCTCAGCTACTTTGGCCTGGGAAAAATGGAAAGCAGATAGATCCTGAGGATACTTTTGGTGGGAAGCACCTGGCCAAAGCCTGACAACAGGGTAACAGCTGAGGCTGGCAGGAGGAATGGAAGAAGCAGTCTGGAAATGGGCTCCTGTTCTCTTCAACAGTGTGGTCTCTCTGCTGGGTTGCTGGCCTAGGGCAGGTGTTCCTCCTGACGGAGCCACACTAGCCAAGTTGTTTCCATGGTAGTCATCTGGGCTGCATGTCCATGCTATATCCTAATGTTTCCATCTCCCCTTGCAGTTTATAGTGCTGACTGCTCTGTGGTGTTATTGGGCAATGTGCTAAGAGGCGGCTGCATTATTCTATATGATCTTTTAGTATGCCAGAGGGGAGGGTATAGATATACAGTGGCCTGCACTGAAATACTTCAGTTGCCTCCCAGGATCAAATGGGACATGCCATATGCTTCCTGGTTAGGCTTGGGGAAAACCGGTGGCAGTACAAATGAAACCTCAGCAGTGATTGGTGCGTGTCAATTGCTGACTTTCTAAAGTTCCTTGTTGTCGTTATTTTGGTTTAATTTCTCCTCCTGCATCACTGTCTATCTCCCTAAGTACAGTGCCTTTTTTGTTCTGCAGCACTCACTCCCACTCCTCCTTTTTGTTCTGCCTGTCCAACCTCAGTTCTTGCCCCCGCCCTGGCAAAATGTCTTGTTGGATCTCTTCACCTAGAATGCTGGATATGTGAGGCTCCTTCTATAGTCAGCAGAGTCAGAGATCTAGTCAGGGAAGGTTAATCTGAACTGAGATTCAAGTTACTCACTGGGGCAGTTCTTGGGCTTACAGGCTGTGACTGTGTGCCAGTGAAACACCTAGACTAGATGAGCTGAAGAGCTGGAGAAGACCTGAGGGAGACATGCCAGTGGGTCAGACAAAGCTTCAGAAGGGAGACAGGAAGGACTTAGGACTCCTAGAAACTCCTCACTGGTCTCCCTGTAAGTTCCACAGTGGTAGATGTTTTATGGTCAGTGCTGAGCAAGTGCATATCCCATCACTGTTCTGTCCTGCCTGGGGTGTCTAATAGCAGTGACGTGCACGGAGGAATGCCACCATGGAAAACATTGCTCTGACTCTGGCACCCAGAAGACTGTGGCTGTAGCTGCTGGAGAAGGAGTTGAGATTGATGTGAAGAGTGGCTGCATTTCTGCACCTCTAGCCTCTTACCAGGACTTGGCAAATGCTCCACGTATTGTGGTTTTCTCATGTCTTCTTAAACCCATCACCTTTATTATAAATGACCCAGGGAGATGTTTCTCACCAAGAAGTAGGTGGAGAAGGCAGAAGAGATTTCTCTTGATCGGAGTGGCAGGTGGAAAATGCTCTGGTATGTCTGCTTTGGTCCTGTCCATCTTTATGTCAGGTTGAAGGGAACCTGTAAACACACCCCAGCCTCTCTAATTGCATGAGTCACTCTGATCTCTGCACTGGGGCCTTGTTTACTGTTTGGTTAGCGGTCTTTCCAGTTCTCACTCCCTCCCTGCTGCATCTGGATATGGTCTGGGACTCGTTTCTCCCCTGTCAGCCCTAACAGTGATTAATAAGGACACACATTTCCTGGGTTTTGCACCCATTTTTCTTAAGGACTTGCCTGCTAGTGGTGAGGAGACTGATATTATAAACCACTGCTGGCATGTGAAGGGCCTGGGGGCAGCAAGTCTTGGAGAGGCTGTGATGCAGTTCCAAGCATGGAGAGAGCACAGGGCAGCTTACAGAGACAAATTCTGCTGTCAGCTGTAAGTTTCTTGCAGCTGAAGTGAAACACTGGAATCTGTGGTTCATTGTTATTCACACTAATATAGCTTCTCAGAGGTGACAATCCCAACAGTAGCTGTTGTGGTACTTCTGGCTCTTGCAAAGAATTTCTTTACTGTCTCAAAGATCAAGAAAAGACAACAAGAGAGCATCTTGGAAGAGTTTCCATTGGGCTTGAAACTTATGGTCTCTCATATGGTGCCTGCAAGATGTAACCTGCCTGTTGTGAATCAAAGTGGGGAAGTGGATGGTCTTTTGCTTGCCTTTCTCAAATGGATCACAGTCCGGGCAAGTCTTCCCTTGTAATCAATAAGAGTCTGACCTAAGTACAGAGTTCAAGGTGAGCCTCGCTATAAAAAAATCACTGACAATGGCAGGGAGGTTTCTTGGGGTTGTTGCTACTGCCTGCCTGCAGTAATGTCCTGTTGCCTGAGCTCTTTCCACCCAACTCCATAATAAAAGCCATGTCTGGAACACAAGTATGTTTTACAGTCAGTCCTTTCTTCCCTGCTCCATCTCATAGGGGAGTAAATACCAGCACTGTCTTCCCACTCCCATCTTTAATGACTTCTTTAAACACTTCAGTCATTTGGTGACATTTAATATTTAGGCCTAAACCAAATCTAGGATAGGAACATACAGGAGGTTTGGATTCTATTTGTGGCTTAGCTCAGTGTTGTAGGAGTTATTGGCTGAATTTACTCTGTGTTGGAACTCTGTCTGGAAGACAGCAATAACTGACCCAAAGATATTGTGAAGGGACCTCCAAAAAGGTCTTGGTGCTGAAACACCACAGCAATAAAATCCACACAAATATTTCAGGAAAAGTTATTGTAATGCTGCCAATCAAACACAGCCCTCTCCTGAAGAGAGAGGGCCCAGCACTACGGGGCGCTGAACGAGAAGCTTCAGTCTTTGTAGTCCCACAACCAAACTAGAATAAAAGTCTTATTGCAGTTTCAGATACAGTCTGGAGAATCATCTCAGTTCAAATGACTAGAACCAAGTTTAGTTGGACACTACAGGGCCCTCACAACTGCTGAGTCTTAAATTTCTCTTTACTGCAAGGATGGTCTGTCCATTATAATTCAAGTGAAGTTTTAGGTTAAGGAAGCCAAAATCAATGTGTTCTGCAGGCTTATCATCCTTAGAGAGATGGTTGGTTCTCACCAGGCATGGTGCTTCTGTTCTCTCTTGCTACAGGGATGACAGTTCCAGCTATCACTTGGTTTTGGGTCAGAATTCAAAGATTGAACAGCCCTGTTTTCTACCAGGGTCTGGTGGGTCTTTACAGTAAGGAAGAGATCTGGTGCCTTGGGACTTCAGTGTCCTACATTCTACTTCACTGTAGAGATGGGTGGCTTTGCTCACAAGCCTGGGGTTTGGGCTAGGGTTAAGGCCAAGGCTTGGGAATCACGGGCACTGAAGTCCAGTGCTTTCTGAGAACAGAAGCCCAGAGTAATGTGAGAGGGAGTAAATCATTTTCTTGAGATAATGCTGAGTTGTTCTAATGCCATGTTACAAGGAAATTCAGGGTTATGGCTCATCGGAACAGCATCTGTGAAAGTAACCCTGCCCTTAGAAATCTGAAACAAAGGACTACATCTCAAATCAGGCACTTTAATACTTTCTTATGTAAACTTTTTATTATGACTACATTCAAAGGAAAAAGAGAAAGAAAAGCAGATTCAGGACCTGTTTTTTAGTACTTTGAAGTACTGTGTCAATTCCCAATATCTGTGTTTCAACCTGTCGCGCTCTGAGAAGGCCCTGGTACAGGGAGAGGAGTGTGGCCCGTTCCCATCAGCAGTCGGTCTTCACCCCTGCCTTCCCTCCTCACCCGACATGCATGTGCTGTCAGCTGAGACACCCAGCAGCAGGATGCTGCTCCAAAATGTCTTGATGAACCAGAGGTCCCTGGTGCTGCCCCAGGTCCTGTGAGGGCTCAGTTGAAAGGCAGTGATTTCAAGGACAGTCAGTGCTCAGCCTTTTGATGAATTTGACTCCAGCTGACATGGGGTAAGCTCAGTCTCCAGTGCAGGGTGCAGGAGACAACCAGGGAAGGCTCACTGTTTCTTTCTGACTGCATACATGGAGAGATGGAGGAAAAAAAGAAACGAAGGCAGAAAGTGGAGAGGATACCAGTTAGTGTCTGAAACTGAGGTTAACCATGTTCTTTCCAGTGATGGCCACATCCTGCTTAGAGCCAGACTTGTGTGAAGCTGGTACACTGGTGATGGCAGCCAGAATGCACCAGCTCACAAACAAACAAGCAGAGAGAGGAATAAAGGAAGGCAGGAAGACAGATGCCCCTTGGGCAAACACTTGTTAAATTGACAAACTTGTAGAAAATGATTAAGGTTCTCGCTGTTCCTGGTCCAGAGGGGCCCTGAGCTGCTGCCTCGAGCTAAGATACAAAGGTAGATCCTTGGGAGCCGACAGTGGACAGGGCACAGAGGGAGGTGAAACAATTACTGCCTGTCTCTGCGGTGCCGTCTCTTGTCAACTGTTATTTATGTTTCCCCAAATGTTGCAGTCTTCTTACAGGGAAAGCAGGCCCTGCCAATCTATGGCAAAATAATTGCAGCCACCTTTCTCCCTCCCTCTCTCTCTCCTCTCCCTCCCTCCCTCTCTTTCCACATCTTGCTCACTCTATCTCTGATTTACCTTGAACTCTTTTGATAAAGAATTGCGATATAACCTCTGCTGGGAATTCAGATCACTCACAGACTGGTAGGGATGAGTACTCTCTTGTGCCTTGGACCCTGCTGTGACACCCTAAGATAAGAGACCCATGCCACTACGGCAGCTCTTGCTGAAGGCATTTTGTGCCATGCTTTGTTGTTTCTCTATAAGCTTGCAACTGGGGCAGTGTAAAAGTTCTTCCCTGGCCTTTGCAGCTGAAATATACTCCCAGGAACTGTCAGGCGATGTATGTACAGGGCCCCAGCTGCATTGACCTCACTGCAGGGTTAAGGAGAAAGGAAAGGTGGTTACAAACCTACTTTCCACTCCTCTTGAGCGGTTACCCATGCTCCTACATCTGATGCCTGCTGCCCTTGCACTTGATTTTTCTTGGAGGACTCCATCTAGGCAGCAAAGATTCAAACCAAGGACCTCAGACTGGGACAGCTTTTGCTAATAAACAACCTGAAGCAGTCAGGGCTAGTTCAGAGCCGAGTCTGTAATTGCTTACTATAAAAGTGTGGTGCAGGGTTAAAGTTGCAGTGAGCAGTTCCTGGAGTTTATCAGGGACCTAGTGTCTTCCAGCAGTCCCTGGGGTTTAACAGAGGAGCCTATGCTCTTCTCTGTCAGTGGTACCACACAGCCCAGACAACAAAGTAAATGGGAACAAGCAGAGACCTTTGCTATTGCTTTTGGCTTCCCTGAGAACAAGGATGCTTTCAAGGAAAGCCATCAGCACTTAGACATGATTCCAAACTTTAGGCTTCCCCTCACCTACTGTTCTGTCCACTGTCGCCCCTTCCCTACATTCCAGATATGCACAGAGACTGTCAGGAAAGGGTTAAGCGCTGCTTACCCCAGCCAGCTTTGCGTATTTAAAGTGAGTAAAGGTTTAATTACCAAATGATGACAGTGTCATATGGTTTTGGTGATGGCGCGTGGCATTCGATGAATGCAGAAGAGGGGAGGATGTGAGAAAGACACTGAGTGGCAGTGGGGAAGCGAGGAAGCTAAAAATGCCAAAGACAGTAAAACATCTGTAATTTGCAATTCGCTAGTGTTCGCTGATTGCTCATGGATTAAAGATTAAAATCTATTCTCTGGCAGATGGGGGAGAGAGAGAGAGGAAATTCTTACGAGCATGTTTTGCATCTGCATTTCATTCTGCTCCTCTTTACAATAATCACGGATGAGGAAATAAACCCAGATCTGGGCTGGCAGGAGGCGGGGAAAGTGCACAATATAGGCAGGACTCAGCGTGCTTCTCCTGCTTGGGAAATGCCAAGCAGAGAGAAGAAGAAGCTGACATCAGGATTGCTCTTCTTGGTGCCTGGGACTCTGTTTTGGCTGCACGAGGATGAATGCTCCCGTGAGGCTTGGAAGTGCCAAGAGCCAGAGCAAAGTCTTTCTTCTGGTCACCCCAATTCTGCATTGGGGGGTTTCTTTGATAGGAAGGGGACGTTAGCCATCTGTCCTGTCTCAAGGGATGACTGAGTCTGGCTACAGTGTCCATGACATGATGTTAATGCTTGCAGGCAAACAATACAAGTAGAAATAATGTTTGCAAGTATAAATCATTTTTATAACTTCAGCTAATCAGAATCTGTCCCTTTTATGGGCATGATGAGCTCTCTCTCTCTGTCTCTCTCTCTTTCTCCCTCTCTCATTCTGACTCTCACACAGCGTTTCTCAAGTGTGCAGGATATTAAAAGAAAAATGGATAATAAAACTGCAAATGCAGGGCCTGCTCCTTAGAGGGGCTGGGTACTCATGACTCCCGTTGGCTTCACTGAAGCCAGATTTTGTAGTGAGGCCCACAATTTGAAAGATATGAGGCAACCTTAAGACCTGCACACCCTGGCAGCCTCGCAGAGGTTGTGGACCTCTCCCCCTGCAGTGGAACAGACCCGGTGGCCTCCTGCCGGGGAAGTGCTACTGGCAGACTTGCCTGCTCTGCAGAAATTCTGTTCTCTAGAAGGAGTAAGGATCACATCAAGTCGTCAAGATAGTGGAAAGGGGCTCACAGCTCTTGGGACCTGCTCCTGGCCCTGGCCCAGTTCTTTGGGTAGTTCTGGAGGCCAGGAAAGGCAACTTCTCTCTGCTGCAGTATAAGCCATTATTGGTGAGGAACCATAACTCATTTCTGCTCCAGCTGCTTCCTGCTTCACACAGTGCTGGTTTAGCTCCACCAACACTAATATTTTTTTTTCTGTGGGAGTAAAATTTTGTTGGGTGTCTTTGGAGATGTTGCACAAAGGTGAAGATGGTACAACCTATCAATGAAAACAATCATTCCATAAACAGCATGCATTGCTGTAACGTTTATTATACAGTCATAGCTATACGTAAATTCATTCTCATATGCTCACCTCCATCTTTATGCACATGCAGAGACACCCTGAAATCCCAGTCTTCATTCAAGAAGACCACACACTTCTGCTATTCAAAAATTATCATCATATTGGTGTATGGAAATGCGAAGGCGAACATGCCAAATGGAACCTAGACTGGGCTGGGCACTGTTCAAATGACTATGTGCTGTGAAAGTGGGAAAGGGAACTGGTCTAAATGTCCTTGGAGTCCCCCAGATTTCATCCCTATTCCATTTCCATGCCTCTGCCATAGCTGTAACATAGTTCCAAATCCCCCATGCTACATTGCTGTCTTGGCTCTGTGTCCCACTGACATAGCCCCATATCAACCCACAGTAACCAGATTGTTTCACAACCAGTACCCAGATCTTTTTAAGGTGTGAATACACATCTTGATGTGTGGGGGAGGGGGGCAGGAAGCTGTAGTCAGGGCCCTGGTAGCTATTTGTGTACTTAAATAGCCTGACAAGCCTCACCTGGGACCCACACACTTTCTGCCCATTGGTTTGGGAGTTTTCATTTCATCTGAGGCTTAGCCTTTTGCTAGTTGCTTAATCCATGTTTTAGGTACACCCATCTTCAGCTTTGTCTTGTGGAAGGATCTCAGACCAAGATTTGGCTTTGTCTTCAGTCTTCTTGGTAGTACTACCTCATGCTGCTTCTGACTAGGTTTCTGGAAGAACCTAATTCAATACCTTGTCTTGTCCAGGGATTCTGGTGGACCCTGTTCTGGCAGTCCTGTTTAGATACTGTGAAACTGCATTCTGGCTGGTGAGTGTTGTCTGTACTGTGGTTGCCTTTGGTTCTTGGCTTATACTCTGTCATGGGGCAGTCCTGTTCTTCCTGCTCCTTGCTGCTTTTCAACCTGCTCTGACTGGAGTGCTGGGTTTATTCTTTCTGCCAGTTGTAACTACAGTTCTTTTATTTAAGCTGTCCTTTACCTGGTTAGTCAAAGAAGAGATCCTTCTAGCCCTGGTCAGTAGGAACATCTTCCCCATCCCAGGTCTCCTGACAGCACCCCCTTCCCTTCTACCAGGTGTTTTCAGCCCTGCTCCAACTGCCATCCTGCCCTTTCTCCTTACCTTAGCTGTAGTTGGGACCCCAACCCTAACCTTTCTGGTTCAAAGTGGCCAGGTCTGTCTGAGTAGTGACTGTGGGGCTCTGTCTACAGCTTTGCATCAATCTTAGAGTTACAGCTGGATTCTGTTAATGTTTAGGGATGGGAGAAAGGTAAAGCATAGGGCGGTATTGCTGTGGGACTGTTAATGGACTATCAAATATAAGTTGGATCTACCAGGAAGACTTAGTTGGCAGATGTGTTTTGTCTGTGCAGTGCCTGGTACAGCTTGTCTATAGCTTAAGAGAAAATTTAGGGGTCAGCTTAGAGTTGAGAGAATAAAAAAGTTGAGCTGTAGTAGGATGAGGCTGAAAAGATTCTGCTGAAGGAAAGTGGATAATGGCAAGATATGTCATCTGATAGAATGTTTTTTGTCTGGGAAACAACTAGTAAGTACTGGCGTCTTGTTTAAATCTTTACCCAAAAAATTAGTTTTATATTTACATTTGATAAGTGGGAATGAAGGTGTTAGAAGGAGAAAAGAATGTACACAGGAAGAGAAAAAAAACAGTACGTGTGGGCAAAGAAAGGAACAAGCATTTGATTAAGAAGAGGAAAGTGATCTCTTTGAATTGGGTCGCTGCTGTTGGACCACTGGGAAAGCAGTGTCTCTGTTTGCAAGTGATCTGTTTCACCAAGCGAAAAAGATGAGGCAGAGCAGAAGAAAAGCTGAAGAAAGATCAATGGGAGGAGGGGGACAGCATGGCAGATTTAATTAATTACTGCATATTAAAATGTTTGTTTACAGTAACAAACAGCTACAAGAGGTCTGATGTTAATTAATTTACAGCATTTTTCACCAGTCCCTTTGCCGTTGCTGGCAGTCAAGGAGGTAACACTGTGGCAGGTAAGATAATGTCTCTTTGGATTTACAGCAGCATCTTGGAGGTGAGCTGGGAAGGTAGCACAGTTCTGACTGGCTGCCTCTGCACGGCACAGGATTCAGGGAATCTTGTTCAGCTGGTAAATGGGACATTATTTGCCAGCCTGTGCAAATGGTGCTCCAGCACAGCCTGGGACCTGGGCAGTGTAAGTGTGGGTGCTTGGATAAGAAAGCCAGGCTTTTTGGGATGCGGTTTCGGTGTTGTCTTGGTTATGCCGCAGGAGCAGGTGTGCTGTGAGGTTGCAGCTATTTTATTTGTTGTGGGTCCTGCAGCTCCAAAGAAATCGGGGAAGCCTATGTGGCTTTCAGGACTGTGTAATATGATCTTTCTAGGGTTGACATGCAGAGAATCACTGTCTTCTCCACATGTAAAAGATTCTGGAGTGGTGTGTGTCCTGCCCCAAAGGTGGATGTGGTCAGTCTCTATGCACATTTAACACATTTGTTCCAAGCTGCGATCATTTAGGTATTCATGTGTTGATATCAGGGGAAAGAAAACCTGGAACAGAGTTTTGCAGTTGAAGAGAATATGCCTGACACCCCAGGCATCTTTCTTTAAACAAACCAAAGTTCATGTGTGTTCCTGCAGTCCAGTGTGGCTTCTCTGCCTGCCTGCCTTATGCTTTGACCTCACTCCTCATCTATATGGCTTTGGAGGGCAAAGGAGAGATGGTATTTTTGTACCACTGTCCCGATTGTGCTATAGTTGTGGCTAGATGCCTTCAAAGTGGATGAGAAGGTCTGTGTCAGTTGAGAGAGTGGGTCAGGTCCTAAAAGCAATGTGTTAGCTCTGCAAACAGAGGGGAAAACCAATAAGGTTATTCATAAAGCTCTGTCTGTTGCTCTGAAACAGCTGGAGTGTTTAGCAGTGGTCTGAGAAGCCCTTTCACACACTGCATAATGTGCTTATGGATGGGCAGATAATCATGGAGAGAGCAAGGTTGAGCTTAAAACCTTTGATCCTGGTTTCACTGGTGTTAACACTAGCAAAGGAGCAGTAGAGGAGGTCTGGATTTCACACCTGGCTGGTTACCCAGGCTGATAGAGCTGTGCTCTGTGCTCCTTTTCAGTCAGCCCTTTGTAAATGTAGCTGTTTCTTGCTCCTTTTGGTAGTTCCTTACAACCATGAGACTGTTAACACCATGGAGAAGGTAAGTCAAATCTTACCCTACTCCTACCAACACTGAAGGCCTCCAGGCTGAAGCCCCAGCTGGAGTAAATCAGCCTTGTTTCCTGAACTTCACTGAACCTCAGTTGTGCCAGCTGTGGGAGACTGAGCCTCTGTCTTCCAGCTGCTTCAAGTCAAAAAAGTCTTCTCCCACTTTTGTAAACTCCTCATCTGAGTTTCTCTGTGTGGCTGCAGGTGGGTTTTGTTCTTATCTACTTTTGGGCCTTTGCCATAATCCCATAATTGATCTTTCTAGTGGCACTGATATTGGCCCTGTCATTTTAATTGGCAGTTAACACTTGTAATTGGTCCTGACTGTAGCCCTCTGGCAATTAGCTCTTGTCACTGTGGTTCAGTTCCTAGTCCTTGATACCCGATGTTAAGAGGTCCTAACATCGGCCTGCTTAAACTGCCCTTTGCTGTTTGTAATTTGACCTGCTATAACTTTTGACATTAGCCACTCTGCTCCACCCTGATCTCAACCATACCCTGATCTCAACATTAACACTCATTGTAATTCTCCCTTTTACTGAACTCTGCAATCAATCCCTGTCACAAAGAATCATAACAGTAACTGAATGATAACTGGCAGAAGACAGCACTCTAGCAGGAAGATATGCTGAAGCACAGCACCTAGAAAAACTGGGTTAACTTTTTTTATTAATGAAGCATTCAGATTGACTTTTGTGAATGCGTGCAGGCAGTCTTAACTGAGTGGTTGCCTCTTCATATTTCTGTCCATCATGGCACTACATTTCTACAACACAAAGAGAGAATACAGAGTGTGGTGGGTTAAGAAATTACAAGGGGTTTCTAGGTGCTAAGTGTGGCAGGGTGAGAGCAAGTTCTTTTGTAAGTACCATCTTGTTTCAGAGATAAGCCTGCAAGGCAGCAAAACCTTTGCTGATGAATGATTTCTCAAACCGTTAACGGGCTGAACATAGCTGAACATCTGGGGAAGACACCGGAGCAGCTGTTGCTTCTCTTTAACTTTCCCTCTGCTTTGCCTTTAACCAGAAAAGTGCTGGCAGAAGGTAACAAGTGGGAAAAGTGGTGACTGTCAGGGCAGGTACATCCTGCCCTGGATGGAGAAGTTACACAGCCCTACGAATGAGATCAGACCATAGTGCACTGAGTGTGTGTTTGCACCTGGCAGTTTTAATGAGGAGACATATGGCCCTCTAAGAGTCCTGTAGACACATGTGGCTCTTGGTGCATCTGAAAATTCCTGTTTTGTGGCTATTTGCTGTTTCAGTGGTTAATCCATGATGCAGTAGTAGGAAAAGATAACTTTAGTGACCTCAGATGTCTTACCTAGGAATGAAAATTTGTCTAGAGGTGAATCACTGCAGTGGAGATCTGAGCATGTTCCTTGAGCAAGGAATACTCGAACAAGGAACTGTCTCGTAGAAAGCACTTCCTTTTCAGATCTAGTAAACATAAAGAGGTAAAGGCTAAATTTGTTACAGCTTGTACTTACTATGAAAAGTATCACCAACGTTGGTGGCAAAGTGGAACACAAAGCTGCTTTGTTGTGGATGTTTTAGTATGGTTCTCCTGATGCTGTGAACAGAGGATTTGAAGACTGTGGTTCTAGTCCTGCCAGTTGTGAGAGCTAAACTGAACCATGCCACCTCTCTGCATCCTGTTTCTTCACTCTGTCTTGTCTGTTCATAGTGTGACAGATGTAGCATATGGGGCCCAGAGCTCCAGCTGGTCTCCAAATACTATTGCAGTAGGTTTGTTACAATACCAGTAACATGCTGACTAGGGACTGTGGAGTTATTTCATTTCATTTCTGACATGCGGTGGACAAATCAGGTTAGGAAGTGGCTGAATATCTCCACCTGTGAACCACTTACCAATGATTTTTATAGGGTGGTCAGACACTGGAACAGGTTTTGCAGAGAGATTGTGGAGTGTCCATCCTTGGAGATATTTAAAACCTGACTGGACACAGCCCTGAGCAACCTCATCTTGTTGACCCTGGTTTGAATAGGGCAGCTGGACTAGACAATCTCCAGAGCTCCCTTCCCACTTCATGCAGTCTGTGATTTTGTGTTGTAAGAGAGTCACAGAGGTGCAGAGGGACCCTGGAAGGTCCTTATTCTGGTATAAGCACTGTGGGCTGTGGCCCTGGAGCTGTCTCCCAATGGCCTCCTGGAAGTCTTTGATACAGGGAGTTTGGTATTGCTGTGGAGTTGTAGGTATCTCTAGGATCTGTGGCATGGTCCAGGAAGGGTGCTGTACTTCAGAGAGGCCTTTAGGCTGGCTGCTAACAGCCATGGTTCTCCTTCCACCTGGACTGCAGGCGCTGTGCTGTCTGGAAGGCCTGCAGAGCCTTTTATCCCATGTTTCTTTTTTGTTTAGTAACTGTATATAAGGGTAATAGCAGTGGCCGCTTTTGGGGAGACTTGAGTTACTCCCTTTAACTGAAATAACACAGTTATGTAATAGCTGAGAACACACCAGAGCAGGGAGGACCCACACTATTTCTCACTAGGGTTGTGGCTGCCAGCTCTTCATCGCACCCTCAGAGCAGTGGTGTGTTTATTTTCTTTCCCAGTGTGTGTTGGTATTTCACTATTTTCCTTGACAGAGATAAATGATATCTTTAGATCTGAATAATAAGTAAGTAAAATAAATGTGCACGTCAAGTTGGTAATTCTGACTCAAGTTCAGGCACATTGAAAACCCAGTCTGGAAAGTGTGTGTCAATTTTGACTGGCAAGGGTTGTAGTGGCATTTTGTTACATAGTCTTTGCTTCCCCTTGTTTTGTTCTTTGGGCTTCTAGTTCCTTCTAGAATGATTTAGTGCAAATAGGATTGAGATCCAGCCCAGCCAGTGGCTAATGTGCCATGCACTGAAGATGCAATTGGAAACCAGAAATGGGCAGAAAGGCTAGCCTGAAAGTCTGAGTTGTGAGGCTTCTTTAGGTAAAAGAGAAGCCTTTCTCTGCAAGGTCTCATCAACTTGCTAGACTGGGAGTTGGGTCTTGAACTAAAATGTGGGCTTCTATGGACTCACTGCATAATTACAAGACTTAGCAGTATTTTCATCATCTGAGAGTATATTCAGAATATACCTGGTTTCAGTCTACTTTCATTGCAAATTGTTGAAGCAGGTGCTGCATGTCATTACTGATCAGTGCAGAATGTAGTGGAGTGGGGACTTTGGCCTTCCTGGGGGCCCCTAGGCACTGAGATCATACTTTACAATGAATAACAACATATGGACACGGGGTGATCTCAGACAGGGCCTGATTGCGCTTTCTTGCCTCTATCGTGTTTGTGGGGTTTTTATATGAAGTCAGTGAACTGCACTCATTTGTACCAGTGAAGTGTCTGGTTCATTGACTCTAGGATTGGTGCTCCTGATTTACACTGCTGCAAAAGTGATTATAGACTAAGAAGGTGCAAATGTACATATTTGTTGTAGACCTCTGCCTTCCCTCAGAGTGCTTTTGGAGTAGATTGCCAGTGTATTTTTTGCTTATAATGCCTCTAATTCGTCTGTGAAGAGCAAAGCAAATGTTATTTCACAAGGAGAATACAATGTCTCTCTTGATAGAGGCAGCCTGTATAGATCTGTGGTAATAATACCAATAATAATTATTATTATTGGGTAATCTCCTGTTCAGGATTCTGACTGCACAGGCAGTTCCTCTGCATTTTGACAGCCTTGCGGCCAGTGAGAAAGCGTTAAAAATGATGCAAGCATTTAGCATTTGTGAACTTAACTCTATAAACTTGATGGAGTGAAGAGAATCTTTTTGTTCTGTGCTGAGCTGAGAAATATTCTGGCACTCTGGACACCTGCCATCTTCCCCCTACTGCCTCTTTTATATCCTGCTGTGAATCGGCAGTATCTTTTGCAGTGGCAGCAGCTGGCAGGACTCCGGTGCCTTTACCCCCCTGCCCCCTCCCTCTGACAGTGTTTCATATTTGTACAGCACCTTGCACTACACAATCCATGTTCCTGTGTGGGACTACTTAGGGCTCCAGCAGTGAATGTGATAAATAATGACAATAAAATATGCCAACAATGAACAACATGACCCTGTAAATCATTGACAGCTAGAGCAAATGCTTCCTCTTTGGAAAATAGTCACCCTCATGTCTGTATTATTCTTTCATTTCTTTATTGTCTTTCCTGTGCTAACATTGGACAGCAGTCAAACAAATCCATGAGGGTAAATATGACAGAACAGATCCACAATCTGAGTGGAGGTGCTGGGGTGTCAGTAGAGCCACACTGATTTATGCCATTGCAGCACAGCCCCCTTGTCCCTAGGACACCCGCCTGTAATGCTAAACTGAGAGTCTAATTCCTGTAATCACTCAGTAGGCATATTTCTGAGAATAAGATCTGAGCCAAGAACAGAAATCTAATTCAGGATCTCGGACGATCTTTCTTTCTTCTAACTGGTGGCCTTGGGCTCAGAGTGACTGACTCACACAAGGAAATGAGTGTGACCTGTACGTTGTTACTGCTATGTGTGCACGTAAGGGCAATTGAGTTGGTTGATATCTGATGAAATCACTGATGACTTTTTGGTGACCTCTGATGGAAAGGTCACATTTGAGACCAGGAGACTTTTTTTCTGCACAGTGATCTGTCATAAACAACAGCACCTCATTTCCACATGCTGGCTCTGCAGGAAACAGCAGCAGTTCAGTATTTCCAAACTTGCCTGTACAAAAGTTGGGGTCTGAACCTTTAGTTAGCTTAAATCAGTGTAGCTCCCTGGAAATCAAGGGAGCTTTACCTATCTCCACCAGTAGATCCTTAAATGTAAGGGTGGACACTGAACACTGTGGGGTGTCCAGGTTTCTATCCCGCCTCTGAGTTGCTGTCCTGCTTATACTAACTTTTGAGCAGCAGAACATTCTTAGTAGTAGAAAATGTACAATTAAGAATCAAACCTTTATTTTCAAGGCTTGAAAATGTTGGTCAGAGAGCAATACACATGAGCTCTTGTAGATCACTGGAGCTTACACGTGTCGGAGTCATCTGCAATTTACAGCAGTTAGTAGCAAGTGAAGGGAGAATTGGGTCACATGCTATCTGGTTCAGCCCCAAATACAACTGCTGATGTTTAGGAAAAATCAGGGAATAGTCATAGAGATAAATTAGGGGAAGACTGAAACCTGCCCAAAAGGGGAACTGTGTGCAAACTTTAAGGCTGTTGATCACAGACTAGGAAAAATAGGTAAGAGTTAGAAATGTCAACTTCCTGAACTGTGTGTTTGACAAGGAGTCAGAGAACAACACGGACCTGAATATATAACCTGCAGCCTATGGCTCATAACAGCATTATCTTTCTTCACCAGTGAGCAGTCCTACACCCTGTCTTTGCCTGTCATATGGCCAACCTACAGACCTGTCTTTCACTTGGAAACTTTGCAGTACCGAGAGTGTGTGTGTGTATATTTTTTTTTTTAGGAGCTGCCCTACTAGTATTGTTTTCCACTGATCTCACTGGAGCCTAATCCCAGCTCTTCCTCTGCTCTACTGTCAGCCAGGACCCAGTTCTCCATACTGCTGTGCATGGTATGTAACTGTTGAGCTGGAGCTGTTTGGCATATTGCAGAATTAGGATGCTCTCTGGTCCTTGCTGATCCTTCTCTGTGCATGGACTGGGATTAGGGAGAAGGTGAGGAATAGTGCTGACATGCTGATGATGACAACAGATGAACCTACAGTTTAGGAAAAGGAGTAGGCTCAGTTGGTTTCACAGCTGCTATAGTCATTGGTGTCATCAAAGGGTTTGCTTACTTCCATTACATGTTTTGGGCTGCATCATCATATGTTACAGGCCAATCGAAGTAGCATATGTGACTTTCCACTAGCTAAGAACTGGCCCTCACCTCACGCTGCTGCTCTGCACACCACCACTGCCATTGTATGTACTTCTACTTGAATGCACCTCCCTTGCTGCCTAGGACAGATTGGCAAGACTGGATGTGGCTCCCCTTCCTACTTGGACACAGTGTAGGATGAGCAATCACAATGGTGAAGTGTGTTTTGAAGAGTCAGTGAATGGTTCTGAAAGGCCTCTTTCGCATCCTGCACTAGCAAATGAAGCTACTTGTGCCATCAGAGTAAGATTGATAACTCCTCTGACATTTCATATTCAGTATTCTGAAAACTGAGAGGTGTGGGTTTCCCTTGAGACACCAACCTTTCTGTTTCTCTCCCTTCTTCATCCCCAGAGAGCCTGCTGGAAGACTGGGGGGAGGGGTGGGAAGAAAAAGAGAAGAAAGACTTGGGGTGGGGAAAAGGAGAAAAATGATACAGAGGAGCTTTTTCTTTTTTTTGACTTCATCAGCAGTGAGTCTCTCATTTCAGAACCTGGCAAATGGAATTGTGCTGCTTAGCCACGATGAATGATCCTGTTTCCCTACTCCCCACCCCAGCAGGGTCATTGAAATGGGCTTCAAAACCAAAATAAAAATGTTCCTGTTTTTATGGACACTAGAACCTGTGACCTGTTTCAGTTGAGAACTTTTGGGAGGTCAAAGTCAGGAGATAGGGGGAGAGGAAAATAAAGGGAGCTCAAACCAACCTAAAGCTGACTTTTGGTTTTTAATTTGCCATTAGGAGACAGTCCGGGTATTTGTCTATCCAGATAACCAGCAGTTGCTTGAAGAATGAGAACCAGAAAAAAAAAATAGTTTCTAATCACATTTTTCCCCTCCCTACTCCTTGCTACCTGATGTTGTGAAAGGAAGAAGTAGAGGCACCTGAAGCAATTGTGGATACCCATAAATGTAGTTTAGGACACCTCTTTGCCAGGTGGGAGTTGTCCTAGCTCAGTTCACTCTGACGGGTTAGCCCGGATCGCTTTTCTGCTCCAGCTGTTTAGCTGCTGAATGAAAGACCCTAGATACATCTTTGTAATACTATTTTCTGTTCTGTTATGTCTGGAAAGCAAATAGTCTGCATTTCCTGCCATAGCATGTTAATGTCTCAGCTGATGTCACCCTGTATGACATCTGTGTCTCATTAAATCCACCTCAGCCAGAACATGTATGAAAAAGCCTTATGTAGCTCTGCTCTGTCACATCTACTACCTCAGCCAGTCAGATGAGGTGGCCTAAATTCCATCTAGTCAAGCTGGAACAGGTGGACAGGTGGTTTTGAAGGTTTTAAATTTCCCAAAGGAAATGTGCTGTGTAGCAATGAAATCTAGTTTAACTGCATCTGATTGTGATACTGTGCTGGTCCATGTTGTGCCCCTGGATTCATAGTATATCAGTAAAGAGACCCTGCAACATTGACATCTCTGGTGGGCTTGTCTCTGAGATGCTGCCTGTCCTCCAATATCTCCCTGAAAGTCCCTCACAGGTGCATGTGCTGGCAGTCCAGAGAGCAAGCCCATGAGCAGGGAAACAGGCAGCCATGGCAGTGACATCTTGGGGCAAGAGGTGATCTGTTGGCAGCTCATCTTCCTTGGTGAGAGTTTCCAGTGCAACAGCTCAGAAGTTTCACAGTGCAGAATGTCTTCTATATTCCCGAGGGTGGTTTTGTAGATGGGGCACAACTGGCTTTGCAGTAGATTGGGGTGGCCTATTTTCCTTAGCATAAAAGAAATAAGTTTTTCTGGGAAGTGGGTGGATTGCAGCCTCTTGTGCAGGAAAAACTCTCTGCAGGCTGTGGCCTGGGGCAAACATTCTTTGCTCACTCACAGTAATTCACCATCTCTCAAGGGACCCATTGAGATTATTTAACAAAGGTCAGCTAAATTTTCTAGTATCCTGCTGTGAAAGCAGGATTAGTAGAAATCTTATTTATCCTTGGTGTCCAGCTACTTGACTGTTCACTTCAGACTACCATGGCATACGTCTGAAATTGGTGTGGTTGTGGTGGACAGTCTTAAAGCACCCACTGCAGCTCTACAGAGAGGACTTGATTTCCCTCCTCACTTTCCCAGCCCTGATTTTCCATGGCTGAAACTCCATAGGTTTTGAGTCACTCATGTTTTTCATCAATCTGTATGATTATAGGCAATCTGGGCCAATTCTGGGCTTAAAGAGGACTTGTTTTCAGAAGCACTAGAAGCAATTGTGGCTCAGTGTGTGGTTTCTGCTTGAGGGATGTTCCATGAATTGAGTTTGTCTGTTGTGACTATTTTCATTGCTTCTTTTCATGGCCTGGTGGCCCCATCTCGGCTGGAGGTCTGTGGTGCTAGGCTCTGTGCGAAGCATGATAGGAGGCAGCAGCTGCTCTGAAGACTGTGCAGTCTAAATGGACATGGCTGCCAGGTTTGCAAGGATGGTATTCTGGTTTTCTCAAACAGGGGTATGTCACAGCCTCTTCCTGCTCACTCCTATGAGATACCTAATTTATCTGTTCATTCCTTTAATTTTTGTGAATGAATCTGTGTATCCCACTTCTGGGATCTCCCCAGTCCCACCAATGAATAGCATGTATTTCTAGCTTGTGGTGTGCAAGATCCTCCTCTCATCCCCCCTGCCCCAGATTTTGCTGTATAAACAGCCTATTAGCAGTTGCTGGAGCACTGAGCCAGTCTACAGCCTTACTGGCGTCAGGAGCATTTTCACACACCACCTGGCTCATCTATGGCTAGCTGGGGATAAGTAACCACCAAAAGCCTGGGGAGCTTTTGCAGCTTCCCCAGGACATGGTGAGGGAGCTTGCAGCTGACCTGAGCTCCTGATCTTCTGAGAGCAGCAGCAGTGTCTCAAGCACAAGGTCACCCTTCCCTTCACAGCAGTGGGTGCAACTGCTGACTACGGATGGCTAAACGGTTTGTGGAGCAGATACAGAAAGCAGAGGGTGCTGAGTGAGTCAAGACAAAGCAAAGGGAGGTTACAGTGAGAGCTGAGATGAAAGCCTCCCAGCCCTTTGCAGTTGAGGATGGGGCAGCTCCATCCTTCCCAGACTTCTACCTGCAGCCCCTGAGTGAGTGTAGCTGGAACTGTCAGTTCTGCTGATATGAATTAAAAGCAACATGGCAAATGGTGTTTTCTAGCTGCTGTAATTATCTCTTGAGAAAGAAACAAGCAGCTGCCTTTGGCATAGCTCTGTTCAGCTGTCTCAGACAGGAGGGGCAATTGCAACTTTACCTGTTTGGTTCCCTTTTGCTGATGTGCCATGATACTCAAAGCCAATGAGGCTGGGCACCATGAAAGCTTGATCCTGGCACAGCAAAGAGCTGGATGGGGAGGCAAGCTCCTCCCTTCAGGGAGAGTCTCAGCACTCATCACTTCAAAAGTTAGATTTCAGCTTCTTCTTCAACCTTGGGAGCAATTCCTGCTGTAAACAGGCACTGATGATATTTCTACTATGGAGGAAGGAGTAAAGCTTTTCTTTTGAATTTTCATCTGTATCAAGAGTTAAAAATAAATCAATCCATGTGTCTTGGTTTCGTGGTCCCCAGTCTCATCTAGGCCATGAAATACCATGTAGGCTCCGAGGCAGATATTCTTTGTCTTCTGGAGGAAAAGGCCTTGTGGTCAATATCACCGTTGTGTAATGTCCTGCTGGTATCTCACATATGTGGTGCCTGGGCTAAATGTAGAAACCTGACTTGCTGTGATTCAGTAGTTCTGTGCATTTTTGCTGTTGTCAACCCTTCTATTTCTCCTCCAGTGCTCTCCCATATTCCCTCTGTACAGGTGATTTGTGTTATGTAAGGTCTTATTTTCAAGCATGGACCCTTTCAAGGGTGTGTGTTATCTGAAGGTGCGGGTTGTATGACAATATGATAGTCTGGTTTTATCGTGGTATAAGTTAGGCCCTGTGTAATTGATACTGTTGTTTCTTGGCCATTGGCTCATCAGATCTATGGATTCTCCTTCCTACCACCTTCAAAAGATCACCTGTTCTGAAAAACATTCCCCTCAGTGGGGGTGGGAGATGAAGAAACTGCAGCTCTAAAGATGCATCACAGATTCTACTACCCATAATTCTCACTGATTTAATTTCTGGCTAGGGTGGATATAGGCTCAAGTATGGGTTGTCTGAAAATGTACGCATCATTCTGTGTACTCGCATCTCCCTAGGCACTTGGTCAGGATGACTTTTGCTTAGGAAAAGACATCAGAACTTGGGGATGGGAAGGAACTGCCTGGATTTGAGTCCAGTCTCTTACAGTGATTCTGTCAGTCTGTGGGTCAAATGTGTAGCCCAGGAGGGGCTGCAGAAGTCTCAGTCAGTATGCTCTGACTGCTCACTTCCCTAATCTGCTGTGAAGCCTGCTGTGCATTAGGCTTGAGAAGCCACAGTGATGACAGTGTGAAAGATCAAAGATTGGGCCAGGCATCTAGTGGGTAAAAACACCCTGATGGTCCCAGGCCACACCTCACTCTGCAGAATAAAGTGAAAGCTTCCCCTCTCCCAGCAAAGCTGACTTAAAAAATATAAATAGCATGTGGGTATAGATCATCACCAGCCCTGTCTTCTCCACTGACCTTCCTACCTGTTTCAAGCCTCCTTGCCCATGTGGGCAACCCCAGGCCTGGACAGGGAACCAACATGCTGCAAGAGCAGTGGGGGCTTTAAAGTAAGACATGTTCATCTACCCTTCTGTGTGCAGACAGTCTTTCCTCTGTGATGAATTAGTCTGTTTCACAGCTCAGGCTGGGATACCTTTTGCAGCCCATGTACTGTCTTCATCTGTCCGATAGCAGACAAAGGAAAGGAGATGCTTGAACAGCACAAGGAAACAGGGGAAGCCAAAAGAAAAGTGAAAGGGAGAAGAGGCAGGAGGAATTATTCTTTTTTTTCCTTTTCTGTTTGTGTTGTTTTTTTTTTTTTTTTTTTGGTTTGGTTTTGTTGTTTTTTTTTATTCTTCCTGTGTTCTGCCTGTTCCTGTCAAAGCCACTGGAAATTGTTACCGACAGATCAAGTGTCTTCCAGTTTCTGTGTCAGGGAGTTTTGCCGATTCTATGAACCATGCAAAAGAGGGGTCAGGCAAGAGAAGGAGAGAGCAAGAGAATGACCAATTCAGCAGAGCTCTGGCTTTATCACTGATCTGGTCAGGTTCACTGGGTTTTAACTCCATGAGCCAGTCAGGCTTAGAAACTCACACCTTTGTTATCACCTTTCAAGAAGGAGTGGGGCAGTGTGAATTCTCTGGGGTCATCAAGAGAGGCAGGCCAGGGATCATCTCCCATAGCAGAGACTGCGTGCCCTTGCCCTCCACAGCATGCCAGACACTTGGATGTTCTCTGTCAAGATTGATCACTATTTATTTATTACTGCACACATCAGAGTGGGGACAAAGGCATGTTGGAGGAGATTTTGGGTCCTGCTTGGCCCCACCATCATGGCTTAGGGCAGGGAGGACCACAAAAGGATCAAAACTTGCAAGCACCAAATACCTTTGCTGTTTGGATCCAGGTTAGAACAGAGCTCTGAGATCATGGGACTACCTATGGTTCTGCCATGTGTTCTCCCAGTGGGAATAGAGGCTGTATCTGTACAGGTGTAAAAGCACAGACTACCTCCTGACTGTCCCTGTAAATACCTTGTGTGTGACCCGAGTACAGCTTGTCTCAATCTGCTTGGCCATGAGCTCCTGTGCCTGGTGCTCTTGGACACCCAAAGTCCCTATGCTCCAAAGGATGTAATGTGGGCTGCGTGCAGCCAAGGAGGGCCTTGGGGTCTTATACCTGACAGTATGACCATATCCGAGGAATTTAATGCTCACCATTGCTCTACCTGCATGTGAAGGTTATACTGGACCTGACAGTATTGTCAGTTGTGCTAAAGGTGAACTGCAGTCACTGGGAGGATTGGGTTAAACAGACATCCCAGACTGATGTAAGAGACTGAGAAAATATCTTTGGAGACTTTGATGAATCCTTTTCCTTAGCCAGAAATCAGGAACAGGAAGTCTTATAGCAGTGAGATGCTTGTACAATTTCTAGTCCTCCTTCTAGAAGCTGGAACCTAGTAGCTGTGAGAAATGGGCTGTCTTGTGGGGAACATGTTACTGCAACTGATAGTCACTTTCCTGAAGGCTTAGGCCTGACTGAGCTTGAGTGGAGGCTTGGGGGATCTTTACTTACTTGGAATGAAGTTTCTGTGGGTCCAGATAAGTTCATTAAAGCTGGGTATCTTGCTTCTGCTCACTGCTAAAGCTTTGCTCTAACTGGTAGCATCACTGGTAAATGTGCAGGCCCTTAAAAAATGTATCTCTCTGCCTTCAGAAGTAGATTTCTTTATCGTCACAGCTACCTGCAGAGTGGAGGTATAGAAGCTGAAGTACCACTGCTCAGTGGAAAGTGGAGCCATAAGTCACTGTGACTTTGGGATCCTGTTCCTTTCTTGATTGACAGAGACCAATAGGATGTTTGAATGCCTCTGTTTCTCTCTCCAGAAGGGATCTGCTGTGACCCCTCTGCTTCAGAGAGACTACAGGAGCTGTTATGCTACTGCAGCCAGTAGGGCTACCAGCTCAGGAAGGATGTCCCCAAGGGGCCCCCCAAAACACACACTGAAGACCTGGGATCTCCCTCAGCACTGCAGTGCTCTGCATAACTATTTAGCTGTCCGAGCAGGAAGGCAGAAAAATCAGCCAGCGCCAGCTCTGGGGACAGCGAGATTAGGGAACAATGTGCACATTTTGGTGGTGGCTTTGGCAAGAACAGTGCTGAATGCGGAGATTCCAGAGGACGTGCATGAATAGCAGTGGGGCTGGTGCTCCTCCACAGGCTGATGGGAACCAGATTTCCTGCTGATCGCTGGCCTGTGCTATCCCATCACCCTGCAGAGAGAGCAAGATGCTGGCTGGGTGTAAGTCAGTAAAAAAAAAATAATTGTGTTGCTTCAGCAAAAGATTCCTGGAGTTTGGAAAGCGGAGGGAGATTGAGAGGACTGTCAGCTGACCTTGCTTTCACCACCAGCAGAAGGCACAGAGGGATGTTAGGCAGCTTTCTGTGTGTGTGTTGGAGTTGTATGGAGGCTGCTTCTGCTTCCTGTGCTGGTTGAGAGGTCTGGGCATATGGTAGGTTTTGTACAAATACAGGACACAAAGCTTTCTGTTACCTAAAGAACTAACGGTCTAAGGGTGAGATAGGGTTGCTGACAGAGGTGTCATCAAATGAGTAGGAGAAATGTGAGTTTATGTTTTCTGGGCTCTAAATAGTTCATTGCTAGAGTTGAACAACTAGAAATCACCTTCTGCAAAGAAGGACATCTCTAGGGTTTCTCAGCTCCTGCTCTCAGTGCAGCTTATCTGTGAAGGATATGGGAATCAAGGAAGTGGTGGTGGTGGAGCTCCTAAAAGGTTCAAATGGATCTGATCTGCAGCATAGAGGCGAAGAGTGATAATTTGATAGCTGGAGTTTCTGCTTTCCCTGAGTAACTTTGCTTTATGGCTTCCGACATGGTGGCAACATGGTAGGGGTATGCTGGGTGCTGGTAGGTAGGGACTTTTGGAAGTATTATTGCTGGATCAGGTTATAGCTCAGGGTGGGGTTTTGTTGCTGTAGGTGCTGTACAGCTGAACAGCAGCCTGGATCCTGCACCTGGACAGAAAAGAAAAGTGGGGAAAAAAGAGATATAGCACAGTGGGTGTGATTTGGGTCCAGGTCAACAACAGAGTTTGGAAATGGTCCCAGACCTCCTGACTCTGAAGCTTCTCATCTTTCTCCAGGTTCATTATCCTTGGCAATTAGTCACTCAGCTGTGGCTGGGTGAGAGTATCCTGGACTAGGATCACCACTGGAAAACTAGCTCTCTGTTCTTAGGCTGTGTCATCTGAACAGAACTGCATTATGTATGAGGGGCATGGCCTAAAATGTCATCAGGAGGCAAAACAGTGATGGGCTGTCTGGCAGTAAGAAGCCTTTTCTCCATTCCCATTTCTTTTGCCTTCACATTCCTTAAAGCACCCCAGAAAGTGACAGATTAATGTTTCTTGCTAAAGGAAAGAATCTGTGCAGCTTTTGGAAGAGGTCTTTGTCTCGTCTCTGGCATTGCCTGGAGTGGCTATTGACAGGAGGAGAAAATAGGTGAGTTCAGTACTTGAAATGGAAAGAACAAGTGTTTGAGGTGAGTTGTCCCCTGAGGATTTGTGACACAGGCTTAGAGCAATTTCTGGCAGTTTGTTCCCCTTCCTACATGGGTGTCACCCTTGCTGTGGACTGTTTTCTGATGGCTTCTGTGGTACACTGCTGATTCCCAGCTGTGCTGCAGAGTTTCAGAGGTCTCTAATGTCCTGACTACTGAGTAGACAGATCTTAAATTTGACTAGTTGTGGCCAGCACCAAAGGTAATTTGATGAGTAAAGGGTCCTTTAATTTTTCTTCTTGTTTTAGAACAATTTTGGTTGTATTTTAGAGCTTTTTATTCAATGCAAGAAAAGCACAGAGTAAAAGCTGAGATTATTTACTCGCTTGTCTCCAATACTCTTCATGCTGACTATTGTATGAGAGGTCTGGTAACTCTGCAGGGAAAAAGAGACTGTGTCAGCAAACATCCCAAACCAGACAAGCCTTAAGACAGTTGAGATTCTGTGCAAAGCACATAGATTCTAGTTCAATTAAATTGTGATTGGCTTTGTATTTCATGTGCTTTCTTCTTCTGTGGTGATGCTCTAGTTCTCATGGGATTGCCCAAAAATATCAACTGGACTTGACTTCAGAAATGTAGTCTTTGAGTTTCAGAAGGTATTGGTGAGCAATACAGGGAGGAAGGAGACAAGCAGCCTTTGGTGCATGGTATTGAGGGTGGCCTCAAGGGTGGTGCCTTCTGATTGTGGAATCATGAGCAACAGTGATGTTGTCAATGGACAGGGTGCATCTGGATGGCCTGGAGCATCCACTGGCAGAACCAGCCCTAGTAGGTCTGGAAGGAGCATGTACTCAGCAGTTCTGAAGAGGAGAGGGAGAGACCTATGGTGTGGTACTTATAAGCTAGGGGAACTTTTATTATATGGGCATTACAATTAGCAAAGGGGGTGTTTGTGCTGAAAGTGTGTGTGTGGGGAGTGGGGAGGGGAAAGAGCTGGCTGTGATGGGAACGAAGGGAGGGTGCCCTGACCTCTCCTCATAGCCCTGACTGTGTCCCCATCTGAAGGTCTGGCATATCCACTCTCACTACTTAATGATAGTGACATTACCCATCCGCCCAGCATCGCGGGGCTTTTGTCTTCATTCAGGCAGAAATGAAGTTCTCCTGGGCGCACTTATCAATCACTGCAAAGCTCCAGCTGTTCCGGAGCCTTTGGATCGACTTCAACAGCCGTGCTTACAAATTGTCTCTGAATAGCACCGAGCTGAGACCCCCTTTTTTGTCATTGTCTTCCGACAAATGTTTTTTTTCGGCAGCCTTTCGCAGACGTTGCCGGCTGCCTTCTGCCGCAGTGATTGAAAACAGGCCTGTTTTGCATTCTCCTGCCGGAGTCCTGGGTTCAGGGAGCTGTCCCTGAGTGCCACTCCAGTGAGTGCCGTGCCAAAGACAATTACATGCATAGTTTTGCTGATTGCATTAAAATCATTAGAATGAAAGATTCTGAAATCGTACATTAAGGGGGGAAATTAGAAAAAGCTTCAGAGACAGACAGCAGCGTCCCCAAAGTGAGGGCAATACAATTAGCTCAAATTGTGTTACATACACACAGACTAGGAGTAGCTCCTGTAACAAATGACCTTATTATTGCTTCTCCCTCTCTCCCTCCATTCCTTTTTCTCTCCTTCACTCCTTTCTCGTTCCCTCTTCCTTTTTCTCTCCTCTGAAACTTCTTCTTTGGCCAGGACCACCGTTGTCCTTATTCTTCCCTTTGCCTTGCTTTTCTCCCCTTCTTTTGTCTTGAGGAGTGCCTGGGAAAGGTCAGTCATAGGATCCCTGGAGTGTAGTACTTTGCTTGCAGAGCTGCTTTGCAGGCCATTTAAGAGGAAGTGAGTAAGCGCAACCCAGAAGTTAATTTTCAGCTGAGCAAGAAACTTTGCTCTCCTGGGGAACAAGGAAGTACATGACTCCAAAAGCTTTCAGCTCTCTAGCTATACTCCATATCTAGTGCCAGGAAAGAGACTAGTAACTATGCCTGAGGTGGGAAATGTTCCTGCATTCCACAAGCACCAGCACAGCAAGAGGTGCAGAAAGGTTAATTCTTGAGGGGAGAATAAAGCTTCTCCAGTGTAAATTCTGGGTGGTTGAAAAAAATCATGTTATGCCTGGGCTTATGGGTGAGCCCCTTTGTCATCCTGTAACCATGCTAACAGAGAGCAGTTGGCTACCAATGAGTGCCTTACAGTTCACAGCCATAGTACTTAAAGACAACTGAAAGTAAGAAAGAGGAGGATTGGATTCTCGGGGGTTTGGTTGAATGGTGATCAGTCTCTGAGGAAAAGGGAAGGAAGAGGAATACTAAAAATACTACAAAAAGAGAGAACAAGGAGGAAGAGGACTTTCTGGGACAGAGAAAAAGTCAGGTTGTAGCTTAGGAAGGACTGTAAGGTCTTGGGGTCAGGGAGACACCTGATAAAAAGTCAAGGAACTGAAGAGACTGCCTTGTGGAAAAAGATCATGAACTTTATGTTGATGCTGGAGACTGGACGTGTCACAAAGAGCACTTGTCATCCTGTTTAGACAATGCCAAAAAACAGATGAAAGACTGTGGTCCTCCTTTGTGTGAAGATGGACTCCAAAGCATGTCATATGAATTGACCAAGGTCAGCCAGGGAACCTGTGTCAGTCAGAGACTGAAATTCTGGTAGTCAGTATCCTTACTGGAAAATCAGTTATGTGTCACTTTGCACTGTGACACTGTACAGCTGCTCTGCTGGGACTTGGGATAGTTATGGTAGGGGCTGGGGTAGCTTTTTGTTTCCAGTGTAACAGCTTGCATCAACCTGTGTCAACGATGCCTGTGCATCAGTTTGCTTTGCTTTGCTCTTGGTGCTTCCAGTTACACATGATCTTCATGTCCTGCTATAACATTCACTGTAGACCTTGTGTTTGTGTCCACTTGCTGCTTCCCAGAAGCTTGGACATGCTATGCAGACTCTGTTGAAATGCACACTGAGGCACCGAATGCAGTGGCACATGTGTGGCAATGAAGCAGCACCACTGGTCCAGGATCTGCCTTGCAGTCTTTGCTTCGCTATTTTCGCTGCTCAGTGGCATCCTTGCCTGTACTCAGCTGGCCTAAATTCTGCCCACATGTCCGTGCCAAGCTCCTATCAACTGACTCACGGTCTTCAAATGAGTTGATGTCAGTTGGCACCTCTGTGCTAATGGGTCTGAAGACATCTATGCAGTGTCCTAGGTATTTATTGTTAGTGGGGTGGGTTTTCCTGCCCTCCCTGTGTATGCCTGACCTTAGGCTTCAGTTCTTCTCTCTCAGATGTAGGGTATTATCTTTTCTCTCTGTTTACACTCTAGCCCAGGATCTTGTTCCTGACTGGAACTGCTGGGGCAGACTTAGGGGAAAACTGTAACAAAGGAGCAAGCAGCTCTGATACTTCCTTGATGTACTTACCTGCTTGCAGCCATTTGTCTCAGGGATACCTGAACCCAAGGTGGTATCTTTGTGTTAGTAATAAGTATGAGTAGTAATCATTCAAAGCACTATATATTGGCAAGACACTGTACAAACTTCATATAAGAAGATATGCTCACTTATTTGAGACTGTAATCCCTTAAAATTAGATGCGACAAGGAGGAAAATAGGATGTCTACTTATGTAAAGGATTATGGGGAGGAGGAAGCAGAGTAGGTTAGTGAGATAATGGGGCAGGGACCACAGAAAGTATAGAAAACAATAAGGAGGAAATGAAGATAACAGTGGGGAAAGAGGTAAGGGAGTAGTGGATATATCAGCAGAGTGAAGTTGGTAGAAGATTAAGTTCCCTTCCTAATGTGAATCAAAAGTGTGGATGGACTGTGTGAGACAAGTAGAGTAGTCCAGGAGGTGAGAGGATGGAGGTGTGAAAAAGGGAATGGATTTGGTATGCTAGGGCAGCACAGACTGGAGACAAATGTGACAAAGGTGGAGAAACCAGGCAGGAGAGGAAGTCAAGCTAAGTTGACCTGTTACAGACAGAGGAAAGGAAGTGGCTTTGAGGAAGAGAGGGGGATATATATTTTAGATAAGGGGAAGTGGGTGTTGGAAAGACAAGCAGAGATACAGGCTTAAGCAGTATAAAAGAGTAAAGTGAATGGGAGACATGAGGCTGAGGAGGGGAAAAAAGTCTGGCTTGCTCAGAAGTCCAAAAGGGATCTGGAGATGCTAAGTAGAGGAAGAGAGTGAGCTGTGGAGCCCAAATATAGCCTTAAAAACATCTGCAGAGAAGTGGGATTCTAGGAAAGCACAAATCTTCATGGATATATCAGCAGTCAAGACTCCTTTCAGTAGGAGAAGACCTGACCAGAGGCAGTTGTCCCTTACGGAGATTTCTGCTGCTTTTGTTTCAACTTAACTCACAGGGGGAACAACCAAGAGTCAGTGGGATTTATCTCAGTTATCACTACTCCCTTTGAAGTACCTTCTTCCTTACCTTCTTTTGTGGCCAGTTCTCCACTTTCTTCCTAGCAACTGTTAGGCTGTAAGGGGTGTTGAGAAATTTCAGCATTGCAAATACCAACAGGCCCCTTTGACTATTGCAAGTAAAGACTAACCTTGGTTCTTTCAGAGAATGGTAGGAGACATTAATTCACAGCAGCTTCTCCCTTCAGGTTGGAGAGTCATGTGCAAACAGTTTACTTGTAGATGCCATGCCTAAAAATGGATAAACTGTGGGATTCAACCTCTGAGGTGAAGCAACAGAAAGATCAGATTATATAGATATGACTTAGATATTTGAGACTCCAGGCCATGTTAATATTTAACAAATTTTACATAGCAGAACTTAGAGCAGTGCTGTCAGAAGATGCTCTTTGAATCTTCTCCACTGTCTGGCCTATGTCTTCTCTGTACCCTTATCACAATGTGCTCTCCAAATCTGGAGATTCTATCTTGCTATCATCCAGTGCAGACATATTTCATAGGCTTTTCTGAGACAATACACACCTTTCTGTAACATACCTTCTTTCCATCAACATGAGAGAAGATCTGAGAAGATCAATCTCCCAGGGCAGTTAGCCTGTCTGAACACCTGTCTACTCTGCCAGAGATCCCACTGCTGCTTTTGATACTGCTTGTGAAGGTGGCCAATTTCTTGTTTGCTTAGAAGTGAGGGGAGGGTATGGAAGGGTGCAGACTAGAGTGTCTTGGGGCCAACAAGGACCTGACTTGATCAACTTCAAGAGGCTTTGGATCAGGCCTTTAATGACTGTTTGCATGTGGGCTGGTGTGAGTAGGCTGAGAAGGGATGTGGTCTATGGCAGGATCACTGCAGAGAAAGGATGGTGCCTTACTGGGGGTGGAAAATGGAATTGTCACCGTGGAATGAATGAATTGTACAGTTTCTCTTTTGTAACCCAGGGAATAATTAAGATAGATGGGTAGATGAATTAGCTGTCCTGCAAGGTCAAAAGTGGATTGCCTTATTACTCTATTATTTCACTGTTGTGGAACTATCACCACTAACGCCTTTTTCATGATATTTTGTACATCGCACCAAAAAAAAAAAAAAAAGTAAAAAGGAAAAAAAGAAAAAAGGGGGGGAGATACAAATTGATCGTTTGCTGGTGAAATCAGTCTTCGTCATCGCCAGCAGTGCTTGGATTAATGGGATTGAAGGCTGCTGGAGGTTCAGCCAGAAAGACGGGCGGAAAAACAAGAGAAATTGGTTTGCACCCCTGGGAATGGAATTGATGTGACTTGCACGGAGCTGCTGCGGCAGTGGTAGCTGCTATGCTGTGATGTTGGGGTTTTTTTTGTGTTTTTTTGTTGTTGTTGTTGTTTTGTTTTTAAATAAAAGGGAGATGGGAGAACAAAATAAATCCCTAGCTGGAATACTGGATCATTGCAAACATGGATGGTAATCTTCTAGGGTGTTTGGGAGGTCCAGAAGAATACATTTGCTATAAGCCTTTAGGGAACAATAGAGCATAGACTTTGTGAAACACAGCTGCTTTCTGGTGGTCTTCTGCTATTTCTGTGGGGCTTTGAAGATGAGGTTTGGGACAAGTACTGGATGCTGGACATTACTCCCATTACTGTCAAATACTTTCCAATCTACATAGCT
Source organism: Tyto alba (assembly GCF_018691265.1). Taxonomy (NCBI): domain Eukaryota; kingdom Metazoa; phylum Chordata; class Aves; order Strigiformes; family Tytonidae; genus Tyto; species Tyto alba. The sequence continues at coordinate 22,354,852 of NW_024881261.1, read as the reverse complement.
GACCTTGGAGATCTTCCAAATGAGTAAAGACCATCATGTGGATGTGATGGAAGTAGAGGAGAGGAGACCAATGATAGACACTGTTGTAGAATGACAGAAGCAGGGGCACATTGATTTAGGCCATTGTGTCTTTGACCTGACAGTCACAGAAAGAAATATGGGGGAGAGGAAAACCTATAGTTAGTCTTCCCATCTGCAGTGCCAGGAGGTGGTTCAGAAATGCTTGCTTGCTTCTGAGTTTCTTGCGTGGATTCTAGTAAATAAGAGTTTGGAGAGGTCTGAACTTCTGAAGGAAAGACAGCTCATTTTGCTCACAGGAAATCCCACTTATGCTTGGCATCGTGGTTATAGCTGATGGTATCTTCCCCAAGCACCATGAGTGGCAGCAGATGGAATCCATGTCTATGTGCAGTCAGTGTCAAGGGTCTTCCCTGTTCACATATGTTCTTTTCTCTGTTCACCCAGTGTTAACAGGTGATGGCACAGAGTAGATGCAGCACAAAACTCTGAAGTGCTGAAGTTAATGCTATGCTTGACTACTCTTAAGCAGCAGGATGCATAGTGCTTATCTGAACAGTTTACAAGCAGAGCTATTAAGAATGGCTTTCCAAATGTGGGGCCAGATCTGAGGAAGATGAAGTCAACACAGGAGTCCTTTGTGTGAACTGGAGATCTGGCAGATTGCTTCCTCAGTCAGAAATTTTTGCCTTTTATCTGGCTCCCCTTTGGTCAACACTGATGCCAGCTATGAGGAAAATCAGCTGCGAGATTAGAAGAGTGAAACCCAGATTATTTCTGAAACCTTTTGCATGTGGTTGAAGACTCAAGATACCACACTGCAAATCTGTGTCCTGTCCACGGGTAGTCAAACTGAGGTTGGAGGTGGCTTTCCAACTCATGACTGGCTCTGGGAGAATTTCACAGAGACTATCCACAATGCAATAGTGTGTAGGGCAAATTTCCTCTTCACTTTACCTCTATTTCTTTTCTGAGCTACACTCTTGATTATGAGACATGACGGTATTAAGTTGGCTATGGACTCTAGGCCATTTATTTAAGACTTCTACAGTTGGAGAGCCCTCCCCTATTGATGGTTAAATGAACTTTTTCCAGTCTTATAAATCCAGAATAGCATAAAAGTAGAATGAAGATTACTAAGGTATCATATAGGTGTAAGCTGTCCACATTCATCTCAAAGGCACATTCATTCAGAAGTCTAAAGAAGGGAATTTTTATCTCGGACAGCTAGGGGGTGATGTTTGGGCAGGCCTTTGGTGGAAAGCCTGACCTCCCTACCCATGATATCTGTGGGACAGTATGAGCTCTCTCATTCCTCTATGCCAACGCCACCAGCCAGAGCATTAGTGAAAAGGGGACAAAAACTCGACAAAGGAAGTATTTAAAAGAAAATTTGGGAAGTAGGGTGTGCATCCCCAAAATTCTCTCAGCATCTTCTACTCTGCTTTCTTCTGTGCTCAATGCACAGATAGAAAAGACTGGGAAACTCCTTTTCCAGCACTGTGAGCAGTACAGAAGCAAGACCTTGATGCAGAACATTACGGTGTTTGCATCAGGCAACTGGCTCTGAAGATAGTCAGGGTGAGCTGAGCCTATTTACTAGCAGGAAGAACAGCTGCCGCACAGGGCCACTGATGTTTTCTGCTCTCAGATTTGCACTGTGGATCTTGCCTTCTGCTTTCCTGATGAGAGGTCCTTGCAAGACTGAGGGGGCAGGTCTGTCTCTCAGGGCCATGCTCTGTGGAGGCCTGAGGGAAGCATGCTTTCTGAACTGTGAGTTGCTATGCTGGGTAAGGAAATACTTTAACCCTTGTGTGCTTTAAATAAACTTCTTATTGTTTCCAATCTGATTTGTGTATTGGATTTTCCAGAGCATCTATTACTCTTGGTTTTGACCCAAACTACCTTTTTTTTTTTTTTTTTTTTTTTCTGCAGTGCACAAAGTTAAGGCAAAGTGCTAAAGGTAAAGGACTTCTGAGCTACAGCTGTAGCTTGTAGTTGTAACTAGCTTTTATAGCTAACTGTAAAGTGAAACCAGTGAGGAAGGTCTGCTGCACACGGTGAGACTGGACCCAGACTCGAGGAGCTTGGTCCTTGTGATCAGAAATAAGGAGGCATGTAAATATGATGGACAGTTACTTGACCATAGGCTGTGTTATGTACTATGGTCTGTGGTGCTATGGACTGACATCTGCCAGGAATGAGCAACCAGCAGAAAAGCCTCTGCTCTAGCACTCCAGGTCTGTGGGACTGTGATGTGACTAGGGAAAGCTACTACCAAGAGCTTCTACTTACTATCAAAGTGATAGGGTGTCTCCTTGAGGAGCACTCTTTACTGCAGCTATTTGCAGGGTGGGTTGGCCATTTCTGGAGAATTCTTCACTACCAATGTCTCTTTCTCTGCTTTGTTTTGGGTCATGAAAGAAGGCAGCTGGTTTGTCTCCCAAATGAGGATATGGCATGTGTTGGCATCAAATGGGTCTCTGTATGCCTTTCAGTTGCAATTATGAACACCAGAGGAAGGGTTTTGAGACAGCTATCTGAGTGCTTCACACAGTTTCACATGTGTAGCAAAATAAAGGAGTAATTATCATTGCTGGTTTTGTAGCTCTGGTGTATGATGCCTTCTTTTGCCTCTTACCACTGCTCTGTGAATGTCATCATCCCAGGTGAATTGTATTTTGGCTGAAAACTATGTTTTTGACCAAAAACAGTCATGCAGGAAAACTTTAAATGTTTATTTTCCCCAACATTTAGAAACAAAATAAGCTTTCATTTTTTCCTGTTACATTGGTTATTTTGAGCTTTAAGTGCAACTTTAAAGAATTATAGAAGGAAAATCTGATACCAAGTTACAAGGACTAACTTGGAGTAAAACTGTACATTTTGGTTGCTCTAAGACAAAACTTAGGCTGATCCTTCTTCCCTCTTTTTCCCCATTTCCAGCATAACAGTTTTTTGGTAAGTGTGTGGTTTTACAGCTGAAACTTATGGACGGAGACAGCAGGTAGCATCTAGGAGTAGATCTGAGTGAATCTAATGGGGTGTTTCTTTACCTTCCTGTCCACATAGCTGATAGAAGTTCAGTGTTGGGAATCCATAGTTGTTAAAACTATACCTATGAGGAACAAAGTATTTTTTTGAAGCTGAAGCTTTAATTGTTTCAGCTGAATGTAATCAGGTATGCTTTACCTCTGGTGAAAAATCAGTGCATTTACACCATGGTTGGTTTTTCTTCTTTAAAATAAGACCTTTTTCATCTGTTCATGTGCCCTTCCTCCTACAGCATTCACACACCTTACTGCATGTCTGAATTTGACCCATCGATGATGGTCTGAATTTGACCCATCGATGATGGTTGTTATTATTATTATTATGGTCCTGTTAAATCAGTAAGTATTAATTAAGTCAAAGCAGCATGAATGGAATAAAATGAACAGAAAAGGTACTGAAAATACAGTTCTGAACTCACAGCTGCACTTTTGAAAGCTGAAGTAGGCACTTTATCTGCTAGGTTACAGTCTCTGGTTATCATCTATGGGAAATTAAAGGTATTATTTTTACCACCGGAGGGCTCCCATATTTTTCCATTAATGCAACAGAAACATATTGAAAATGACTAATACTCAGGTGATAAAAATCATGAAGTTCAGACCAAGTATGTTCCCTACTTCACAGCAAGATCTGTATGCACAGGACCTTTGAGAGAAATGAGAGTAACTGCTGTATTGCTGGTTTGACAGAAGGACAGGGCAGATCGTGCGATGAAAAGACTCTTATTTGGTGGTGATAGCAACCAAGCAGTATTAAAAATGTGGAGTTTTGCCCCTGGATGGAAAGCTTCAGATCCTTAGCTGAGGGTGGGGGGGATGGCAGCTCTACAGGGTTTTGTGAGGATAACGTGGAGACACCAACTTACATGAAGTGTAAGATGTTGCCAGAGGGGGGAAATTAGTCCTGCACAGAAGCACAGTTTAGCCTGTATAAGTCCAATTTGTAGTGAAGGGTACAGGTTGTGTTTGGATGAATGTGTGTGCATTTCACCCTTCAAAAAGAGGCAGTGGGCTTAATGACTCAGTGTATGTCATTACTCTTTGTCCTGCTGGCAACTCACTATAGATGTTGCTCATGCCCTTGGGGAAGAACCTGGGTGGACTCTATGCATGTTCTGAAACAAGTATTTTGTTGACTTGGTTACACAGTCCTGGGAAATAACCATGTAGATTCGTGTATGTTATACCAGCTACATAAATTAGGTCAATTTAACAGGGACATGCAGGGTCAGGAGCAGCATCAATGAATACCAATGGATCCCATTAAATTCTACCACCAAAGATTTTGGCCCTGTGAGAGCAGGAGAACCAAGTTTTGCCAATTCAAATGGGAGAAGGAACTAATTTCTTAACATATTAGGAAGGTGTATGAGATTTCAGCTCTGATAGACCACATCTGTGTTACTCAGAGTGTCAGAACGAGCATATGATTCAAGTTGGGATCTACTGAGCAGTATACAAAGTGAACTATACTATATAAAGGCATTATTGTCATATAAGGAATGGTTTCACCAGGATGATCTGGGGTACTGAAGTGCCCAGGCCCCTTCCCCAACATGTAGCTCTGCCCATGCAGTTTGGAAGTTGTGTGGTAACAGGAAGGCAACACAGGGACACGCTTTAAGCCAATGTCAGAGACAAACCTTAGGCTGACTAGACAAAGTTCCAGCTAACCAGCAGTGCCACTGCTGCTTGACCATAAAGTCCTTAAGACTGTGCCTCTCCACATATCTGGGGATCCCAGAATTCTTGTTGTTGTCTTCCAGAAGACAGCAACACAGATGTGATTAGATTGATTCTGATATCTGGACTCAGAAATGCTAAATCAGGGAAGTAATTTGCTTAAAGCATTTTTTATTTGTTTCTTCCTGAGGAAGAGGTAAACACGGAATGACCTCAAAAACATTTGCATTTATTTGCGTTTTCTGAGGGGAAAAAAGTTGTGAACAAGTCTAAATATTGTACTTTCTCTTATTTTTTTAATAAAATGCCTGTATTCCTTAATGGAAAATTCTGCCTTATAGAGAATAATAATTTTAATGCTTAACATTAGAAAAATAAACCCCACACCACAAAACCTCAAGAAGAAAAAATATTTCATGTTTAACAAAGAGAAATGCTTCTATTTATGCAAATATAGACATACATATTACAGCCTTTTGGTTAGACCATTTTGGAAATATTTTAGGACACTAAGGAAGAGAAATCACAGTAAATTACCCTTCTCTGCCTTTGCTTCTCAAATTTTTTTTTTGCAGCTAGTATTGAAATGAATGTCACTGATGTACATGTATAAGTTCCTGGTGCTGTCTTGATACTGGTGTAATACATGGCCTTGAACATATCAGTCAGCTTCACTGTGATTTAGTTTCTTCAATTTGAATGTGATTATCAGAAAAATTAAACCTGGAATTAGCACCATGAGATCATCCAATCCATCTCCCTACCCTAGGCCAAGACCCATTCTACCTTAGATGGGTATTTTCTAACTTTCTAACTAGTTTTCTCTTCTTAAAAGCTTTCAGTGATGGAGATACCATGGCTTCCCTATGACAATCTGCCCCAGTGCTTCACTATCCTCTAGCACTAGTTCACAGCACCAGAAACTGTCCTCATGCCTAATCTGGATCTTGCTGCAGTTTAAGCCTTGTTCTCTTCTCCATGTTGACATGGAGAAGGGCTTATTGACTTCCTTTTTGTCAACTTTTTTTACACACTAGGAAGATGTTTATCCTAAGCCTTCTCATCTCTACACTGAACACCTCCAGTTCTTTCCAGCTTTTCAGGTCATGCTTTCCAGCTCTTGGACCAGTTTTAATTCTCTTCACAAATAGCTCTGATTTGCCAACATCTCTCTCCAATGTTTGGTCCAGATCTAGATCTAATATTCCAGCTGAAACCTCACCAACGCAGAGAGGTCTGACATGCCTGATTATCTGTGTTCCTCTTTAAGCTGTCCATGAGTTTGGTTGTTTTTTTGGTGTTTTTTTTGTTTGTTTGTTTGGGTTTGGTTGGTTTGTTTGTTTTTTTTTTTTTTTTTTTTCCAGAACAACCTTGCACTCCTGTTCAGCTTGGGCTTTTTCTGCAGAATTTCTGCCTCACTTACTGTTCCTAATTCCATATTTGTGCCATTGATTATTCTGCAAAAGTGAGGCAACTTGTTTGTGTCTACATTCATTACATCCAAGGAAATGTTAAATAACTTATTTGTACAGGGATTGAAGACACCTCTGCTGTCCAGTTGGAATTTAAATAGGGAGGAACTGTCCCTGCAAGAACTTCGTAATGCTACACTGGTAAATGTGGCTGGTCTTTCTAATATGTGGAAAGGGTAATGACTGCAAAAATCAAAGATTTGAGTTTAGGAATCACTTGAGCAGCACACTCACTAGAACTGCCAAGGGTCAGTCTGTTGTGAATGGAGTCAGCGCTTGAATACAGTCATGCCATTTCTGTCGACACTGGATGGTCTTTGTAGGTCTCCTATCCAAAAATCAATCTAATATGAGCCTATTCAGGTAATAAAACCGCAGAAGGTTACAGAACAAGGTGGTTTGTCTGTAGGCCAGGTAGCATGATTAACAGCGGACATTTAATTGATTCTGATGTCCTCAATGATCAGCATCAGAATGGATTATTGCCTTCCAGCCCAGATTTACTGTTGACAACGTACCATGTCATACCACTAAACTGTCTTGAAGGTGATTTCTGGCCAGCACAATATCATGCAACTGGATTGCTATGACATTTTGTGACAAAAAAAAAAAAAAAAAAAAAGTAAGTAAAAATCAATGGCATGCCTTAGATCACCAGCCATATAGCTGCAGTATGTCCTGGAAGGTGGCCTTTTCCAATGGGGCAGCCCTGAAACTGCTCAGGTCACTGTACCTATGCCCCAGTTGTGGGGAAATGAATCCGCTTTAATTTAATTTTTCATCTTAGTAAAGTAGGGGGATGTTGCAAAACAGTCACAACCTTTCATGTAAGAAAAATCCCTTATGTTTTGCTTTTTTCTGGTTCTTGATGTTTTTCATTAAAGCAAAAAAAAAAAAAAAAAAACCAAAAACAAAAAAACAAACCAAAGCAAACAAAAAACCAAAGCCTTTAAAGCAAATTATTTTCTTCCTTTCGCTCTCATTCTTTCCCTTTCTCATGAAAATCCCATTTTAGGGTAATCCAAGACTTTACACTTAACCAAAAAAGACATCTTTTGTTTTAGCCATGTTCAGCCCTTTTCCTATTTCTGGTCCCTTTTTACACAGAAGAAATAGTTTTGACTCGTAGCCAGCAAGTAATGTTTGGAGGACACTGAACTCAGGTCCTTCAGCATTTTCAGAGCTGTTTCAGAGCTACCTGTATTTTCCAGCTGAAATGGTCTGTCAAATTGATTGGAGGGTTTCTGGAATTTTCTCCTTATTCTTAAATGCCACCTAGTAGGGGTGTGGGAGGAAATACTTCCCTTGAATCCAGCAGGAGAGAAATCAAGGCACTTTATAGCCCCTTGGCTCTCAATTCACTATTCAGAGTAACTTACTGTTGTGGTTCACTGTCTAACAGCTTTTTTAACACAGGACTTGGTCTTCTTGGCTCTTGTGGTGTGTGTGTGTGGGGGAATATGAAGGTCCTGTGCTCATTATGTTCACTTATGTTCCTTGGCTTCCCAGGTTTCCATGGCCAGACCAGGGAAGTCTGTCTGTATGGGGCTTACAGCCCCTGATTGGCAGTGACTGACATCTGAAGTGGCAGGTTGACTTCAATGCAAATCCAATTTCTCCCGCTTTATTAGTGCTTCTTGAGTACTATTTTGCAACGGTGAAGCTGGTGTGATTTACTGAGTGAATTTACACTTCAGTGATGTGGCAAGAGCTATGGTAATGAGTGAAAGCCAGCTTAGATGAACAGCAGTGCTGCTACTGCAATGCCCTCCCACCTGGCTGAAATTGCCATGAGGGCCACACACAGTTTATGTGGTAAATGTGAAAGGCTCTGGGCTCTCAGCTTTTCTCTTGGGGATTGTCACCTCTTGGTGGGCATCCTTAATGGTGCCATACCACTGGTAGTTTTGTGCACCCTGTTTGACCAACTTGGTTAGAGTCTTGGGACTCCCATCCTTCCACTGTACAGCGTTCCTGAGCTGGGATTATCTCTTGCCACAGGAGGAAAAGAAATAGCAAAGTGAGCTATAAAGTAACCATGGACTATGTGTGGTGACAGCTAAACCTCTGACCTCAGTGTGGTGCACAATAAGAGTTCGTAACAAAAATGGGGTGTGCAATAAGTATTTCCCCTTAGCCCTCTAGGAACAGTGTGAAGCAGGTGACTGGGAGGACTGGACTGGTGGGAATACTTTTTGTGAAGCTTTTTCTTTGAAACACAATATAGTTTTGTTGAAATCAAAATGTTTGGTGGGAGTGTAGGAAAGTCTCTGATGATATTGTGAGAATTTCCTGAGTGGAAGTTAAGCTGCCTGATCTAAACTAGCAGGAGAGAAAGTGTCCTTGTATGGTTAATAAATCTGTGCTCTGGACACTCAGGGGCAAAGGGCAGAGTCAAACTCAAGTCCTAGGACAGAGTGATTTAGAAGATGAACAAGGCCATACACCTCCTCCATCCCAAGTGGACACTTTAGCTGGTGTGGGGGTTCTGTTAGCTCTGTTCCAGTCTGTGTCAGTGACTAGTGGTTGGCCAAAGCTGAGGCTGGACTATCTGCCTTGTGCAGGGCCCTTGTCCATAAGCCAGGCTGGTGGCCTCCCTTGGAGTGAGGTGAGCTGGGCCTTTGACCTCGTACTGGCTCCCTGTGTTGCTCTGCACTGCAATGGCTGTGAAATATTTTGCTTTTATCCAAACCTTACAACATTTTGTAAATATGGTATTTTGGTTCCCTTGGAACAAGTTTGGGAGTTGAGGCAACAGTCTGCTGGGGCCCAATGTTTTGTCGCTTCCTTTCTTTTGTTTTCTTCTTGGAGATCTGTGGGTACAACTTTCTGAGCAGTGCTGAGGTCCGTTCTTTGTCCCTTGATCAAATGAATTTCAAGCAGTTCTGAGACACTCAGCCATTCTGTCTGATTGAGCCTTATTTCCCTGTTTTACTGCAGTCTTGCTTTTCTCCTTGTTTTGCATTTTCCCTTAGTCCGTACTTCAATGTGATGTCAAATACCTCTTTAAAAATCTAGACATACCACTTCAGCCTATGTCCTAGTCTAGTCCTGTAAAAGTCATAGCTGTGTGCTGAGTCTTCTGCACACACCTGCATGATGCTGCAAAACTCCAGTTGTTAAAGAAACAGGATTTCCTTGAGGGATTTGTGATTAGTAGGTGTCTTGTCAGCAGCTACCACACACACGTAAAGAGAATTTGTATATGAATGTAGCTTTCTGCCTCAGATGAAGGCTTATGCAAGGCTTGGCCTTGAGGAACAGTTATATGCCTTGCTTGGTTTGAACATCCTCAGTCTGCTCCTGCAGGCAGATGGCTGATTCATGAGCTGGCAACTTTTTGTTACCACTGTATTTGGGTATCGCATCATAGAGGTTAATATTTTCAGGGAAGTCCAGAGTTGTGACTCTGGTCTTGACTCTATAAGCACTGTGGTGCTAACAACCCTAGGGGTACCAGCAAAGACAAATCTCCATGAATCTGCAGGTCTCCAGCCCTTAAGACTCCTTCTGACATTTGATTTTTGTCCTGCTGGCCATTCAATTCCTCCTCAGTCTTCACAATGTCCCATTTCTCTCATCTAAATTTACCCTTCCCTTCTTCATGCTAGGTTAGCCTTGGCTTATGTTTAGAGAATTTCTTTTAAGATTGGCCCATCCTGTCTTGTCTTCAATACAGGTTCTTGTTTTCATGTCCAACTGCATCAATATCAAGGTATCCCCATATATTTTTCTTAGACACTGGACCACTCTCTTACAGGTTCTAGTAAAACAAGGCAGGATCTCCCCTGAGAGCTCACCATCGAAGCAAGCTCCATTGCTGCAGTGGCAAGAAGTAGAGCTCAGTTCCCCTGTCATCTGGACCACTGCCTTGATGTGAGCTTCTCAGTACCTCCTCTTTTGTTTTCGTTTTGTTTCTCCTCAGTCTTCCTTAAGAGATGATCAACCTGTCCCCATCTCCCCAGGGCCTCCTCAAGCCCTTTGTTTTTTATTCCAGGATACTTGTACTGCATTTTCCTGTTCTTTATTCCTTTATTACCTCTTGCTGCAAAGTCCTTGCCTCACCTAATTGTGTTATGGCTTGGGTCCATCTGTATTTCTCTGGGAACACTCCAGCATGCTGCTCTCCTCCCTTTCTTGGTCTGAGGCTTCATCTCCTTTGTAACTTTTCATAAGCTTTGTGCAGCAGATGTAAGTTGGAGTCTCAGCCTTTCCCCATCCCCATGTGTCCTAAGGTTGCATTTTGGGCTACCCACCAGGCTGGTATGTCTACTACATGTGGTTGTTACATTCTTTTGACTTTAGTGTCTTAGGCAAAGTTATCTGGGCCATTAATGTGGTGACTTAGTGTAGCATTTTTGTCTAGCTGGCATCTTTCCTGCTGCTGTTTTATCATCTTTACCCCACAAGTCTGCATGGAAAGAGGGCAGGACACTATGCAGAGAGGTGACTGAGAAGTACTGATGTTTGGCCTCTGGGTTGCGCTGATGAAGGCCACTTGACCACCCCTCTCCACAAGCACGTGTGCCAGGCGGTGTTGGCAGGTCCTCTTGTTTGGTTTCATTTGTTTGCCTTTTGTGTTTTTTTTTGTTTTTTTTTTTTGTAAAAAACCAGCAGTAGCAGCAGCAGCAGCTGTACGGCAATGGCACAGCCGCTCTATTCCTGGCCAAGAACCCTGTGAAATTAATCCACATCTCGCTGAAATCCTACCCCGCTTTCGGGTCACTGCCTCGTTCCAGCACTGCGGAAGGCAGGGATCCCGCGATGATTTATTACCAGCCCCAACGCACATATTATTATGAAATGAGTTTATTACACTCTAAATCTCCTGTTAATGTGCTACTGTTTTAATCCCTTTATCCAATTTTCAGTCTCTCAGGCTTGGCTGCTGTTCACTTGCACAAAACTCTCCATTCTGAAGGTTTTATTGTACGATATCCATATCCATTTATCCTGCTTTAAGGCTGCAGTGCTGAGACTCTGGTGAGGAGGGGGGAACATGAGAAAGGGATGGGAGAGGCAGGAGGGGATGGGCCAGTGGCTGTGTGGGGGAAGAGGAAGAGAACAGTCTGGCTTAGCCTGTAAGGGTATAAAAAAGCGTTGAAGTGGGTAGAGGAAGACAGTGGGGGAAAGAGAAGAACTGATTTTAAGGGGAGCAGCAAGGATAGCTACCAAGTCCAAGGAATGAGGGAACAAAGTGAAGATACTTTGGTAAATCATATAATAAGTAGGTAAGAGAGGAAGGGGCCTTAGCCTCTGCTTTGAGACCACCATGAATCAAATGGCTCTAGAAGTGAAGAAAAAAGAGAGGGCAGAAACAGAGCAAAGACAGGAAATTAAGGGAAAGGGCAAAAGGAAGAGTGTGTTGGAGGAAGGGGAGAGGAGAAGCATGACGCTAAGTGGGAGGGTGTGAGGGAGGAGACCTAGGGGGAAAGGGCTGTTTGAGAGCCAGGGTGGAAAGAGCATGCTCTGGGCTGCACAACAAAAAGGTCTGGGCATTGGGGCAGTGAAAGGAAATCACATTCCTGATTTCCCTCATCAATGGTCAGGGATCAGCCCCAGCATGGACAGAGGAAATTGCCTCATGGGAGTTTCTGTGGGTCAGATCAGTGTTGCCATCGGGAGATGCCCCCCAGGGATCAAGGGTCAACATTTCCCCCCTATGCCTACATACTCAGCCTGGTGACTGTCCCAGCCAGCTGTTTGGAGATGGCCCGCTGAAGGGACAAGGTGATTCTTGGCATTTCAGATCATTGGCTGGAAGGAGTTTGCTCTGCCAAGTTGTGGCAGGTGATGAGCATTGGGTAATTCCACTCAGGCCAAAGGGACATGGCTGCAGTAGACTTGAGACAAGAAAATGGGTACCAGAACAGATACCTAGAGACAGCTCTTCACTGTGGCAAGTGCTACAGTAGGTGTTGCTTTCCTTTACTCTGGCTAAGGACTTATCCAACCCTGCTGTTGGCTCCAGCTACATATGCACCAGAATAAAGAAGTTGCCTCAGCTGTAAAGCAGCTTTGCATCCCCCAGGTGGTAATGGGAATCTTCAGAGGTGGCAGTCTGTGGTTGCCTGCAGAAATGAGGCAGGATAGTTGGGTCCCATGCCCAGCTCTGCTGTTGGTTTGCTGTACTGCAAAGGTACTTTCAACACCTCCATGTGTCCAGCTATAGGATAAGCACAGTGACCCTAACCTGTCTTGTTCTTTTATAGGTAGAAAGAAATAATTTGATGCATGTGTACTTTGTGGCTGCCAACTGTGACTTGCAGGAACATGTGGGGAGAATGCGATTGTGTGAGATTTTTTTTGTAGCTATCTCCCCAGGTTGCATTAAAAATCACAGCCGCAGAGTGTGGTGCTAAGTGTCTGCACTAGTATGTTCCTCTGCTGTTTTATGCCCTCTTATATCTATGACATACTATGCACTGTCCAGTAGATACTTGTGCAAAAATCTGTGTTACATTTTGCACAGAAGAATACATAGCAGAGTGAAAGGTCATTAAGCTTGTTTCTGATGAAGTGCAAATCTTTATGGTTTTCCTCCCAGCACACTTCATTGTACTTATAAAAGAAAATAAGAATAAAATATATGCACAGAGTTTGAAAATAGAGATATAGGAGAAGGGAATGCAGCTAAATAAAACTCCCCAAAACTTCTTTGGGAGGAGTGGAAAAATCCCCAAACTTTAAGCCAGAATAGAGAGGTAAAGAGATTTGCTTAAAATAGCACAAGCTCTTGTGATGGAACTGCTGAGTAGCTAATGTCCTTGGCTTTTTTAGCTAGCCAGTTATTTAAAATAGCTCCTGCCCATAGTGTTTGCTTTATGGTGTTCTTCTCCTTCCTTCCCCCTATTCTCTTTCATTTTCTCCAGAGAGATATTTTATCAGATCTAGCCACTGAGAGTAGAAGAGACAGAGATTAAATGAGATGGTTAGGAGGCTAATGTTTTCGGTCCATGAGAGGGATTCAGCAGCTGAAGAAGCTTCTTGTATTTCATCCCATGCTGGAAAGTCGGACCTATTGCACGTCTGTGGTGGATACAGGATTATTTGAGGGAAGGAAATGCAAAATAAGAGTTAGAGCAGAAGGTCTTAAAGGGTCTACCAGTCTGGGCTGGGTTCTGATCCCAGCCCTACTTTCAGTCTCACCACCTTTGGCAAGTCAAAGGCCTGTTCTGTGCCTCAGTTTCCCTTACAAGGTGATAATGACTTGATGGAGGGTACTCTGTGGATCACTCCAACTATCTTTCTCTGTGATAGCACTGCTCCCCAAGGAAGATAGGTGGGCTGGGGCAGACGAAGAATTAGAGAAAGCCACCAGTGAGAAACCAGTGCCTTGGCATTCATCCAGCCCACCTGAAGCCAGCAACCATGCTCAGGGATCCTGCCAGGTCAGGATTTCACCAGGCCCCTGACCCTGATCTCATTGCGACACCCAGCTGGCTTCATGGTGGCCCTTTCTGAACTCTGTCATTGAGCCCAGCAGATATCCCTACCTTGCTAGCCTTCCTTGCCCTCCTCTTCCTCACCCCCCTGCCCTCCTCTTCCTCATCCTCCTCCACCCCTCGCCCTGCCTGGCTGTCTGCCCTGCCCCTCCAACTCCCTCCTGCATTTTCTTTCTCCTCCTACACCCCACTCCTCCTTTTCTCCCCCTCTTCCCATGACTGCAGCTCCTGCTTCCTTTTTGTCTCACACGCTCCCCCTCTCCTGCTACCCTCCCACATCCTTATAGCCTCCCCCCGACTCCCGCGCTCTCCCTCTCATGTCGAGGACTTGCCTCTACTCTCTGACACAGAAGCCTGTATCACTTCCAAGGCTCCTGCTGTCAGCTGGGGAATAGATAAAGATAAATGATATTATGTTAAATTCCACTTAATGACAAATTTTTAATTTTCTGAACATGGTCATTTTCTGGCTAGTGAATCAAGTGTAGGGAGCTAATTACATGAAGATCTGAACAAAAATAACTCCTAATTTTCAAGGATAATGGAAGAGAAATGTTGGAGATTAATGGCACTATTTATCTTTTTTAAATTTCTATCTTTCTCTGTGATAGCACTGCTCCCCAAGGAAAATATTCATAAAATGAAATTGAAGTCGTAACTTAATAGGTTATTAAAATTTTTGAGTGCATATCACTTTCCTTCCGCCGCACTGTAAATTTAAATTGAAGTTTGCGGCTCCTCGAGTCACCAGCGGAGTTTTTTTTATGATGGCACAATAGAGGGAAACATGCATCTTTGTCAGGAGGTATTTGCTATTCTAATTTTATGGCAGGCCGGATTATCAGAAAGGAATGTCAGAGCACGGGGAAGCTGACAACACTACAGCCTTCAGCCATGTGTTTCCATTAACGCCCAAAGCCGTCCAGGGGTTTCTCTGGACTGTTATTTTCCATTTCAGTCTTTTATCTTGATTTAAAGTGAGGGCGCCGAAAATTCAGCTCCTGTCATTTTTCTCACTCTCTCTCTTTTTCTCACTTTCTCCCTTCCCACTCCTTTTTTCTTTTTTTCTTTCTCTGCCTCTGCTCACTGCCTCTCTTCCATCTTTTTTTTTTTTTTTTTTTTTTAAATCTTCCCCCCAGTCTCTGTCAGGAGATCCTCTCTCTGTGTCCCTGTCCCTCCCCCACATGTCTGTGGTCCTTTGGGTGTGTAAAGCTCCAGGGAGAGATGTCTGGGGATGGGGGCAGGGAGGATATTTTTCCTTGGTTCTCTAGGAAAGGGGCTGCCTTAAGGCTCTGTCTAGGAGCGTGGCACACAGGGCTCCCTAGGCAGTGTATCATGCCATGTTTTAGTTGAATATAATTTTGATGCCCGTCTTGGCTGTGTCCGATGCCAGTGCCAGGGATAAGGTTCTTTGTGGTGCCAGATCCTGCTACCTCAGTGGGAGGCAGCTGGAGCAATGGGCATGGGCAGTACATGAAGGAATATTCAACTCAACTTCTTTTCCACGAGCTTGCTGGGTAGCCTGAGCCACCTCACCTCACTCCACCTGCCTTTCCCTGCCTTTTGCACCCTGCTTTTTACTTTATGCCTGTAGTGGTGTGCTGCTAGAGTTTCCCAGCTATGGCTCAACTCCACTGCAAGTCAAGGCACTTTTCAGCAGGGTTTCAAAACACCAAGTATGGGGCTGCTCAAACCTGGGCAGCTGTATTTGTGCATCTCCTTGGAGGTCTTCCTCACCAGTGTGTGGCATGCTTGACTTGTTCCTCTTTGGCCCTATCCCTTCTCCTTTTCCAGCAAGAACATGTTCACCTCTGAGGCTCTGAAGGTTTTAAACCAGGAATGGCACAAAGCCAGAATTCATCTTAAATAAAGGTTCAGCTCTCTCTGAATCACCAGCCCAGTACAGTTCCTCTTGGCTGAAGTGGATGAACCTGGGCTCAGACTGCAGGTATCCACTTTGGGCATCTTCTGAATTGGAAGGGGACAAGGTGTTTCCACTGCTCTTGGTCTCTGCACATATGGGACCTTATGTGCTCTTTGTGCAGGTGGAAGGTTTGGGTTGTTTTTTTGGTGGGAGGTTTTGTTCAGCATGTCTAGAGCCAAAGCCAGTGACTTACAAAACCCCATTGGCTTTGGTGTACTGTTCTTTTTATTTTTATTGCCTTCTGGGGTTGCTGAATCTGTTAGGGTTTTTTCCACTGAAGGACATCTAAACCTCTGCCCTTCAACACCTCCAAATTCATATCCCCTAAAATGTCATGACTCCAGATGCTGAAGTTTGAAGAGAAGCAGCAAGTATCAAAAGGCCCAGAATAAAGCTACGAAAGTGGGCATCTGCAGCAAGCATCCCAGTTTTTGCCAAGGTCTAAAGAAGAGACTGTGATGGCAGTGTCTTCTTTACGGGCCTCACTCAGATCTCAGGGCTGTGTGTCCCATGTTTGCCTGGGAGTTGGGGTATTGTGGTACCCAGTGTGGCAGTGCTGCCAAGGAATGAAAAATGCCAGCACCTCTAGAGATGACTGCCTACGTGAACTACAGAGCACACAGCAACTCAGTTTTTCGCCTTGAGATCTGGCCATGCAGCCATAGCCTCCTCAGGCTGCTACCTTGAACGGAACTGGACATGTATGAGGAGATCCTGGAGGCATGATCCTAGTGGAACAAGAGTCTGTTGGAGAGATGTCACCATTGCCCCTGGTGTCCAGCCTGCATGGGAATGTATGTAGATTCCCCCATCCCATCCCTTCCACTCCATCCATGGACAATGACACTCATGCTTTCTTTACCAGGTCAAATGCCCCCATCTCTCCTTTGTCCAGTCTGAAGTGACATATTTGATGGGAGTGAGAAAGTATCAGTTCCTGCTGGCCTCACTGCTCTTGGCCAGAAAATAAATAAGTTTTTTGGAGGGTCCCAGCAAGGAAGGTGCTGCAGAAGAACAAGGGATGTTCTGGTATCCTGCCACAAGGCAGAGAGCTGCAGGCTTGGCACAGCTGGCAGCAGAGGACATGCTTCCTCTCTGCTCTGTGAAACTGGCCAGGTCCTGACACTGCTCCACACTACATGGTATGCTCTGTTAATTCAAGGCAAGAGAAGAAAATCTGGGGTTCAGGCATTTTATTGGAAGCTCATCTCTGTGCCTGAGAGAGCTCTTGTCTCCTGGCTGCACAAGGAGTGCGCCAGCCCCGCTCTGCTGTGCAGCTGCGGGCTGGAGAAGCTGGACCATCCATGTTTCCCTGCACTGCTACATCCTGCTCTCCCTGCTCAGCACCAGAGATGGGTTTTCAGGAGGAGCTCTGGAGAGCATTCCCACAGATTCTGATTTCTACTAGAAACAGACAGCAGGGGAGCTTTTAGCAGGGCCTACTTCTGCCCTGTAACTTCATGTTCTGGGTATGTGCCTTCTACTAGAGGTCTCAAGTTTGTCTTAGAGGTGACCGGTGATTTGCAGTTTAGAGAAGAGATATTGTGCAGACCCTTCTGGACTGTCTATTCTGTGATGACTCTGAACGGTTTGCATTTGATGCATTTCCTCTCTTCTGTTCCCTTGTTCCTAAGCTGGTGGCAGGTGTCACAGTGTAGCAAGGACGACAGGCAGCCTGGTGCTTACAGGACCCTGCTTTGCCTGCCTCCAGTTCTCAGGCACATCTCTGAGAGGTTTTGTAAATGGCTGCCAGGCTTCTCCCCTGCCTCAGTTTCCTTGCCGGTGTGATGAAGACAAAAGATGCTTTCCAGAGGCACCTGAGGCTTTTACCTCTTGATCTCAGTGTGACATTGAGTCCTGTGGACCATGACGGAGACATGCTAAACTGAAGTTAGACCTTCAGTGTAACAGCATGTCCTCCTTTCCTCACCCCCACCTTCTTGGCTGATGTAAGCAGCTTTGGAAAACATGGGTCCTTAAGGGATGAGGAATGAAATATATGCTTTTTACATTTTTTTTTCAGCTTCTATTATTTTCCTTGCCCATCTGTATGACTGATCTATTTGTATAGTTCTGTCTATGGACTCAGACCCCAGAAGACACATCCAAGGAGGGAGGGTGTAGGTGGGAGGGAAGCTATTTATCCCTGATAAAAACTTTTGTGTTGGTGTTGATGACAGCTCTTTGCCAACATGCAGGGAAGGCCAAGA
Organism: Tyto alba; assembly: GCF_018691265.1. Classification (NCBI taxonomy): domain Eukaryota; kingdom Metazoa; phylum Chordata; class Aves; order Strigiformes; family Tytonidae; genus Tyto; species Tyto alba. The sequence goes on along the minus strand of NW_024881261.1, from coordinate 22,337,047 downwards.
CTTGATTGCTGGAGATGCAAAACCTCCTGGTGAAAAGTGTCACAGCAGAATGGAAGTGAAAGATGTAGGAGAGAGTAGTTTTGATCCCTGGGAAAGCACCAATGGATCAGATGCTGTGCTCGGCTGGCATGCGAAGATGCTAGTGGGACAGGGTCTGTGAGGCCAGGAGGTCCTTGCTGGTGTAAATCAAGATGGCTCCATTGTGCCTGCAGTGTAAATCAGCAACGTGCCCTTTGTCATCGCTGGGCCAGTCAGTCTTGCCTAGTCAGGCACAGGTGGCTCTCTGAGCTGCCTTCTTACAGCTTTTCTTCTCACTGACTTCCTCCGCTCACCTCTTGTACTCAATTTGATCTTATTAAATTGATACATAGATGTGAGCTGGCCCGGCCATAGTAAAGCAGCCTCGACCCTGGGAGGGAGAGGAGCATCCTACCTCCCTTTGCCAGACAACAAGGCCAGTCAGCCCTCAGTAATTGAGCTTTAATAGACTCTGAGAGGGGTGTAGCTCTCCAGGGAGTGGCCTCAGCTGGCAGCCCAGGGGGGATGGTGCCTATTGAAAAAGGCTTTTGTGACAGCAGGGAACGGTCCTTGCTCAGTGCCGACAGACTAGGCAGAAGAAGAATTATCAACAGGAAACACTGGACACTCAGCCAGCACTCCTGCATGACTGAGCTGGAAAACCTGCATGTGGAATTTTGAGTTCTCTGACTAAGGATGTACACTGGCATTATTCAGTGCTTGATTTCTGGGGCCCTGTTCCCCTCCAGTCAGTTTCTTGTGCACTTTCCATGTGCTGTGATCACTTATGCTTGCTTTCCTTTATCCCCCGGGACATTCTTACCCTAGGATATTCTTTTTCTGTCCACTATAAATCTATTCCTTAAGGTTTCTGCATCTCAGTGAGAAGGTAAATTCTCCCTGAAGGCTGAACTTCATGCCATGGGACAGTTTCCCTGATGGGCAGATAAGAGATTCTCCAGCTGGAGATGTGGAGGAGGCTCATAAGATGGACAAGCTGGACACCAACACTGCTGACTTCTCCCAGTTGAACTCACCATTTGACTAAGAGAAGAACGCACATGATCTTTCTCTGTGTCTTTGAAAGAAAGATAACCTGTGATGTTGTAAATGAATGAAAGCCCCAAACCAGATGTATCTGGCAGCTGCTCTTGTTTTCTGGTGGAACTGGAGGCAAAGCGCTGAAGCCAAGCTGAGCCTGTAACCCAGAAGCTTTGCCTCCAGGTACTTTGCCCCCAGCACAGGGTGATACGCTTGTATAAATGTTGTCCCGTCTCTTTTCAGGCTCTTTCATTAAAAAGATAAACTTTCTTCATCCAAGTGTCAGTAAGATCCAGAAAAGTGATATAGATTTACATCATCACTAAAATTGGCTGTTTCTCAAGTTTATGAATTCTTCTCATGAATTAGCAGGTGATTTCCAGATGTGACTCCTGCTCATTAGACATGGTTGTTACCAGATTCCATGTAATGTTCCATGCATAAAGAGCAGCTTCTGTGGGGTTTTATGACTTAGCACATGTGTAATATGTGTTACATAAACAGTGCCACCTGTATAATCACATGTATCACTGTGTTTCCAAGCTAGTGTCATGTGCGTTTACCCTGATCTGCAGGACTGTCTTCACATATATTCTGCAGAAGTGTTTTTGTTGGCTCAGAGGTTACACACGCTTTTCAACTCATCTGGTTTGTGTCTTTCACCTGAAAGCACATCCACTCCCAAGTGAATGCCACAACCACCACAACCAAGCCTGGGCTCATCTTGGAAAAGATATTTAAGTATTTGAACAGCAGTGAGATGAAAGTGTATGTGGGGGTTATTTAGGCTGGATCATATGGGAAAGAGATGAAATACATAAATTAAGAATACTTAGCACATACTATCTGCAGTCCTTAAAAAGTCACATATAGATGGAAATTGGATCTAGGCAGGAAATAATATTTTTTTCTATGAGAATTTGTAAACTGCAGTTACTTCTGCTCTAAAATGGGATAAGAAGTAAAAATATGTAATGCTTTCACAAAGGAATAATTTGATTTTCATCCTGACCCTATCTCTCTCTCCCTATACTCTAGCCCCAAAATTTTGTATTGGATCAAATTAAATATTTTGTTCCCAGTGCAACTTTTTATCATTTGAAAGTCCCTTTTAAGCCTAAATGGCCTAGAACTTAAAAATGAAAAGTCATTTTCAATCATAAAGCAAATGTTTTTGTTTAGAAAATGTCAGAGCTGGATGTTGCCATGGCTCCACAACTTTTTTTTTTGTGTTTTTCTTTTTTTTTTTTTTTTATCCCTCTGAAATTGCTTCAGGAAGAGTGAGTTGTTAGAAATTGACTCCTCCCTTTGGTTTTAATGAATTAATGATTTCGGAAGTAAGAGGTTTTCATGGAAAATTTCCACATGGCTCTAGAGGAAAAAAAATCATGTTACTTAGTGTTACCAGTTTTGGAGATTTTTTTTTTTTTTTTCACACCATTCCAACATCATGTGGCCAGATGAACTGCAAGCTTTAATCTCAGGAAAAGAAAGAGACCTCTTTCTAAATCTTGTAGAAAAGTGTGGTAACTAGAGTCCCATAGACCAGGTTCTCTGAAGGTGTGTGAGTCCTCCTGCATGTGGCCATATCCTACTTGAAGATGTCATGATTTTTTAAACCAATCTCATGATTTTGGAATAGGGAGATGGTCTGATTCATCATTTATAAGTGCTTAGTTTTAACAATACTGCATTATTCCCAGATAGCAGATGGGGAAATGGAGAAATGTGGTGAATTGCCAGCAGCAGAGCCAGAAATAGAACCCAGATGTCCTGGTCTTGTGTCGAAGCTCCCTGGTCTCTCCAGGAGGGCAATGAGCAGGCTCCAGTGCAGAGAGATCTTCCTCCCACTAAAAATCAAAGCCCTGGTGGGCAGGGTGAATCCCCCCAGCTCACTGACAGGTTGTGAAACACTGGAATTCCATCCGTCTGTCTGTCGGCACAGCCCTGCACTGGTGCAGAGAGGAGGCAGAGCGGTCCGGTGGGTCCCTGCCAGCTTTGTTGTCTGTGTCCCCCTGCCATGACGTGTGGCTCTGCTGTTTCATCACACGGAGTGGGCAGGTCAGCTCACGTGTGCCTTTTCCACCTCGCTGCATGTACCACACAGGTCAGCTCGCCTGTGGTTTAGCGTGGCTGTGGGAAGCTGCCGGCTCCGGTGTTTAGCTGCCTTCAGGCCTAGCTAAGCCGAAGCAGTGTCTGGCTCCCCAGCCACAATCTCTCGTTAGAAAGAAATTAAAAGCCACTCAATTTTGGCTAATATCCCTCTGTAGGCCTTTAACTCCACCTGTGACTAACCCATTCATAATAGCTCTGTTTTAGTGGCTTGGGTTGATGTATCCTCGATTAATTTGGGAGGAGAGCGGCAGGGCCATATCTCTTTGTCTCCCCCCTCTCTTACTCCCTGTCCTGCAGTCTGTCTTCTCCCACTATTTAATCTCTGCTATCATTTGTCCATTCATTCACACTCTTCTCCCCCCTCAGCCGCCTTTCCCCCCTCCCCTCACTTTTTGGTGTTTTCTTCCCCAACTCCTGTTTCTCTGCCTTTCGCCTTTGTTCTCCTCTTGTCCTTTAACCTTCCTCCCCCAGCTCTTTCCTCCTCCTCTTTTTTCTTGGCTGGCATCGCTTCCTTTTCCAGCTTTCCCTTCTTGTCCTTTTTCTCCCTCATTTGGACCCCTTTCTCTGACCCTCTGCCCCTGCACCTCTCCTCTCCCCAGCTCTCCCCTTGCTGCCTCTTCATCCTTCCTCAGGTTTCAGATGCTCATGCGATTTCTCTCCCTCTTTGTTTCAGGCGCCCCCACCCCGCTCCCCACTCTCGATTATTATTAATGATAAAGGCTAAAACATCACATCAGTAATTTCTGAGTGAGTTTTGCAATGAAGCTGGGGCCTTATCAGCCCCTCCCGAGTGCCACAAATTTTACTTTTGCAATTTCACGCCTTTGGTTATTATCACGCTGCTTCGTCCCTGCTCTGCCTCGCGCTTTCCCTCCCCCCCTCCTCTGGAGAGAGTACTTAAACTTGTTTTCATTCCCTTATTCTTTATTTTTTTAATGTCCACTCTCTCTGGAGCCAGTAATGTTCTTCCTCTTTTTTCCTCTCCCATTTTCTGTTAATTCTGTGCCATCTGCCTTAGCATCTGTTAAAAATAAAATTTCCCTCACAATGAGAAGCCCTCCCTGCCTTGCCTCAATCCCCTCCCCCACAGCCTCAGCCCCCCTACTTTTCCTACCAGGGTTGTCGGATGCTGTCGCTCTCCCTCTTGGGGTACCTCTTCATCCCTCTTCCCAGCTCCCTGCCTGCCTTCCCAGGCTGGCTCAGCAGCATTTGCTGGGCAATGGAGTGGGAGGAGGAGGGATGAAGGTGGTGCTGGGTGCTGCTGAATTACTCCCACCCCACATGTGCAAGCGTGTGTTTGTGTGCGCATGGGTCTCTTACATGGTGATTGTTTCTGTGAGTCTGGGCAGGGCACGACTAGCACTGATACGGTGAATCAGTGCTGGATTGAAGGGTGCGTTATCTCCCTGGGACTGATGAGTGTGGCCACCCTGGGAATAGGAGGGGGTCTGCTGCTGTGTAGTGTACCAACTCGCCACCATCCACGCTTGATGGGTAAAGGCTGTTTTGACCAGAGCTGTGGTCAGGTGTGGATTTCAACACTGTGAAGCAAAGCTTCTACCAACCTGGCTGACATGAGCATGAAGAAAATTTCTTGGTCCAGAAAGATGGAGGTTTTGTTGAGGTTTTTTCAGAGTGATTTCCTTTAATGGCCAAGCTTAGAGTAAGAAGTGGGCCAGGCCTCTGGGATTCCCTGCTTCGATCAAGGTCTTGGTTGTGGGTCTGATATGTATGTGAAACCTCCCTCTGGCACAGTGCCTTGGAGGGGCCTTGGTTGGTACTTCCCCTGGGCAAGTTTTTGAGGATAAGAAGATAGTGGAACTGGTCCCCAGTAAAAGTTCATTTTTGTGATTTCATGTCTGATGACTTGGTTCCCACAGCAGGGGTTTGGATCCCTTATGGGGTCTGTGGGACTTATGTGCTGGGCTTTGGGAACTGCTTCGTGTCAGTGCTCACTTGCCCCTGATCCAAGTCAGGACAGAATTTGAATGGGGATCTGACTCTTCCACTGTGCTCACCCTGACCCTGTGATCCCTTGGGACATGTCCCATTTTCAGTATCAGGCCCTTCCTCCAGTCAGTCAGGGTCTTTGGAAGGTGTTTGGAGCAGAATGTTTTGGGAGATCTTAGTTCATGACACAAGGCATCAGTATTTGCAGAACTGCTAACAGTAGACCTGTGCTCACAAGCCCATTCCTGATGCTTTCACTCCCCAGGGGCTTCTTCTCTCCTGTGGTGCAGATGAAGCTTTTAAACCAACCTGGTTTAGCATCCCTTCTGCTAACTATACCATGTGCTCATGATCTCTGAGACAGGGCCTCAAGAATTTCTTCTTCGTGCATGCCAGGAAAAGGCTACTTACATACTATTGTTCATGAGTTTATCCGACTCTGTGTGTTTGGGTTAAGGACTTGCACCCAGTTGTTGAGGATATGCCTATGAGCCATCAAGTATGTCTATATGTCCAGCTGTAGATGCCTTCAGCGATGAAGTGTTGCCTTTGCAGATCTGGATGTGCACATATTTATCTCTGAATCGAGTGGCCAGTAGGTGCATTGGTGTGTATGAGCATGGGTGTTTGCTCTGTGCATGACTGAGAGTGTGCCTATAGCGGGTGTATCAGTGGGAGCATACTGGACCCTGGCTCCCTTGGCAGGTGTCTTCAGATGCCAGTGGATATGTGAAAGGAGGGTGCAGGGCCACCTGCCTCCCTCCGCACATGCTTGCTCTGAGCCAGAGGGTGTGAGCAAGCAAAGTGCGCGCAGAGGGAGATCCCAGTGAGTTTACATGGAGCAAATCCCACCCTCTGTCTCCCTGCAGCGCCTCCATTAACAGCCACACTGAAGGGGCTCAGAAGCAGCGTGATTCTGCTCCAGCACAATAACCTTTGCAGCTTTGATAACAACAAGCCCCCTTAAGCCCTTTTCCTCCCCCCAGCTCCCCTTTTCTCTCCCCTGCTCCCTTTGAGCCATGCCGACAATAGGCAGGCCTGCTGCAGTGCTGCCCACAGCCCGGGCAGGCACACAAAGCCGCCGAGAGCTTACAGGAATTCTTTGGCAGGCTGCTGGTTGCTGCGGAGAAGAAGAAGGGCCCTTCATACTCCGAAGCTGTCTCATTGCCCCTGGCCCTATTCTCTTCCTGTGTTTGATAGACACTGAGCCACGGTAATCTCTCTCTGCCCCGAGGGGAACAACAGCTTTTGTGAAACAGATTTTTACAAACTGTTTTGACCCCACATCCCTGCCCCCCCCCCTTGTCTCCCCCCTTCCCTCCCCTCCAGTTCACTGGCTGTATCAGTGTCACATAATTAAATCAGCTTTCCTGTTTGCCTCTGCTTCCTGCTAATTGTTTGCTCACAGCTAGGATTAGCAAGTCAGGGTTATTTTTCACATATCCTCACACAGGTTTTTCTGCTGCAGGAGGCCACTTCATGGCTCTTGGCCTCCTTACTAGCCTGCTCCTCATGTACTATGGACAATCAGCTCTGCGGGCCTTGGGTGCAGGGAGATTGCTGGGCTTCCCAAGAGACTGCGTGGCAGCTCTGCAGGCCGGAGAGGGGAGAGAATCTGTGTCAATATTTTTTTCACTCTCTTTTGCAAAACAAACTGAAGATTTTCCATAAGGAGAAGCGGTTTGAGAGTTGGGGGTAACTCCACTGGGCACTTGGTGAGCCTAACACCCATTGTGCAGCTCAAGTTGCAGCTCAGAGGCTGGTCAAATGAGGAGCTCCTCAACTGGAGGCTCGTGATAATCCCTTTGGGAACTGCTGAGCCACACCATTTTAATGGCATTAGCATGAGGGGTAAGCCTAAAGCAAATACTTGGTGTCACTATTGCAAATGCATCACGTATAAGAAGTTATCTCCCATTAGCTAAGCTCACATAGCTGCTCAGGAGCCCCACTTGCAGCCTCCTCCAGCTAGGAGGCAAAATGAACTAGCTTATACCACCTTTATGGGGTCTCTTCAGTCTGCCATTCACAGAGGCTATAAGTGGGTTGCGGAGCTCAGTTAACAGATTGCAAATGGTTAAGGCACAGTTACATCATCTTTTATGAACCTGGACTTATATCTTCAAGCCTGATCAAAATGCTTGAATAAAACATCTTGTTTAGGAAGGAGGAAAATAATTATTTGATTCGGCTAATTACTGCAGAAAGTATCTTTTTGCAACAAGCATTTAGCAAAATTCACTCTAATTTGCAGGAGGGGGGAGCAGAATATGTACAACATTGTACTGTCTGCTCTGTCCTGCCGAACTACTGCTGGTATGTTCTTGGTCTTTCAGGAGACTGTGTGATTTTAATGTTTTTTATTCTCTGTCGGAGATATTTGTATGGAAATCCATCAAATGTTGAAGAAAAGTTTACATAAAGATAACCATAAGATTTTATTTTTCACCCGCTTTTTTTTCAGGGTTAAAAACTTCCCTCCCAGTGCTACCAATTAGTCTTTCACTCCTTGATGGCATGGGCTAAGAATCTAAAGTAGCTTTAAATATGAATTTAACTGCTATTTCCTTTTTACTTCATGCTAAACAGACCCAAACATTTTTAGTTGGATATTGAGGGCACTGGTAGAGTGGTCTTGAAGGTATGAATTTTTTTCCCTGTATGCGCAGAGGTTAATAATAATAACAACAAAACAACTACTAAAATAACAATCTTATGTCCTCCAGAAAATCTTTATAGGTGCTTCACACTGAAGGCTTTACCTGCAAAAAAACCCCTTTCTTTCATACAGACCTTTTGACTTTTCACTGCAGCTTCTTTCTGACTCCAGACTGCTTGGGTGAGTAATCCTGGGCCCTTGGTACTCCTCAGCCACCCTGAAGGGAAATGCCAAACCTTTCCTGCTTTGCTACATTTTCTGTTGGGGGATTCCCTCTCTGCTCTCAATATTTTATGTCCCTGTTGGTTCAGCAGGGATCTGGTAGTTTCCATGTGGGAAAATGTATTTAGTAGGAAGGGCTTGAACAGGAAGATGGCTAATACCCCAATCTCTGTGTGTTAAAGACAGATTCCTTTTTACCAGCTGCCAACACTGCACTACACTGAAAGTGTACTCCGTACATGTAATTTGTGAATATACACCTGAAACTGCCTGCTCAGCAAAGGGTGTACATTGCCCCTGGCCCCCTGGAAAGCATGCTGGGACTCAGGTTCAAAACTGGCTTTCCAGTCTCCCCTTTCCCTGGCCAGAGGATCCTCTTCTCTTCCAGCAGGACCTGGGGATGTGCATCATCCACCAAGACACTCAGCTGCAGTGCTAGACCCTACAGCTGTTCCCTGTTAGCAAGCTGGCCAGGGCCTGGCATGTAGTAAAGCTCTGCTATTCCATTCCTTGTTTAGATTCCCCCATCCAACTTTCCTGCTAGTACAGTGTTAGATGGAGCCCTGAGTAAATGAATCTGCTTTGGGTGGCTGCTAACTAATTGGCTAATTATTAGGCTGACTGATGGTTTAGTTGATGATTCAGTGGTTGCTGGTAGCTTCATCATATGGGTAAAAGCATTCTTCATGTGTTTCCCAGGGAAAGAAGTGAATACAAGGCTGGGAACCAGGAGTTTCTTCTAGCTCTTCCTTTGACCTGGCTGGGGTTTGTAGCCTGGGACAAAGCTCTTTGCCTCAGTTTCCCTAGTGGAAGTAAGCATTCGTAGCTCATCGGGGTGTTGTTGACATTAATTAGTTCCCTCTTGTTAAGGGTTATTTGAAAATGTAAAATGCAATTATCTGATTACCCAAGTATCAGGCTGGTTTTCTGGTTGGCAGCATGGCTAGCAAATTGGTGAGTTACTTAACTAGCTTGGTTAATGACCTGGTGCCATTTACAATGGGAACAAAATGATGTTACGAAGTTCCCTTTCAGCAGTACAGAGCTATGTTTTTTTCCCTGAGATAATGAATGGTAGGAACACAATATAACAATTTTCGATCAGAAATTGGTGCAAGGTTAAACTATAATTTAGAGATCTGTTTCAGAATCAGTTGTTTCAGATGTCAGCCCAAGCAAGGTAAGCCTGAATAAATAACGGACTAGGCAAGTTTTCACACCGTAACGAGCTGCCGAGCAGGCAGGTCTGGATGGAGATGACCCCGATGAGGAGTCCGGCCCCTTTCCGCGGAGGGTGCGGGGGAGGGAGTTCAGCTCCCAGGCTCGGCTGCCGGCACCTCCCGGGTGGCGGGGCCCGAGGCTGCTCTCCGCGGTGCTGAAGCCGCCGCCCCTGCCTCCCTCCCTGCCTCCCTCCCCCCCCTCCCTGCCTCCCTCCCTCCTTGCCTCCCTGCCTCCCTCCTCCTTGCCTCCCTGCCTCCCTCCCCCCCCTCCCTGCCTCCTTGCCTCCCTGCCTCCCTCCCTGCCTGCCTGCCTCCCTCCCTCCTTGCCTCCTTCCACCCTTCCTTCCCTCCTTGCCTCCCTCCCTCCCCCCCTCCCCTCCTCCTCCCCGCCCCCAGCCGCATCCGGGGTGATGGGTAATGGCAGGGCCACGAACTGGTCCCTCAGTTTACACTCACAGGACCAAGCTCCTCGGTGGGCAGTAGTGACCAGAAGGAGTGTCCCATCCTGCTGCTGCAGAGAGTGATGTGACAACCAAGCAAAGTGGGGCTACAGGAGATGAGCGGAGAGGTTCCCTCCCTGTAAGATTTCTGATGGTTTGTAACATGACAACATTAAACAGCCCATGGTCTGGAGAAGACCCACTGACTGCAAACAGGCTGCTGAGATACAAACAAAATCAGGTTACAAGTCAGGAGATCATTTGGATGAACTGACCCTGAGATGAAGTTTTCACTTATCCCTACTTTTGACGGAAAAGTAATTCCAGGACTTACTCATCAGCTCCACAAGCCACTGCTTCTTCAATCAGTGCAAATCTCTTGAGTTACAATGGAGACTGAAAGTACCAGCTGTTGGTAGGATCTGCCCAAACTTTTCATTATCAACCCCTATTTTCTGTTGCTTATGATTTCGTCAGATATTAACCACACAATCTCAGATCTTGCAGGTTAGGTGTTTGCTCAGTTTAAATTTTACATTTACTAACTAATTTATATCTTTGGGGAAAATATAATTCTAAACAATGTCATACTATTTGTTTCTCTGAGCAGAGCTAGCATCCCATGCTCTGGATCACAGTGCTGCAGTCTGATGAGGACTGAGATTTATTCAGGAGATTTTTAGGCTATACCTCTGTTCCCAAAGAAAGATCACAGTTATCTAAGCAATTGTGACAGATGTTTAACTAATCCGTCCTTAGAAACCTCCAGTGAAGTCATCCTCCTCTCTCCAGGCAAATCTATTGCAGTACTTACTCCTCTAACATTCTTCCTAATGTCCAAAGTAAATCTTTTTTTCGTCACAGTTTAAGCCCATAACTTCTTTCTGTATCTGTCAGTGACATGGAAAAATTTATTCCTTTCTTCTTTCACCTATTAGTAAACTGCTGCCATGTCTCTCCTCAATCTTTTTTTTTTTCAACTAAACAAATCCAGTTCTTTTGGTCTTCTGTCTCATCTTCACAGATGTCTGATCATTTGTTCCCCATTCCTGAAAACTGAGTCCTGAGTAGATTTGCATGTTGCTTAAATTGCCCCATATGGAAAGCAGCCCACCAAAGGAGGCCTTTCTGGGATAGACTGTAGTGGGAAGAGTAATTCACATGTCTTGCAAAGGACACTGCTGTTCATAATCCTGGTGTGGTAGCTGCTTTTTTTTTCTTGAAAAGCTTGACATAGTTGACTCATGGATGTGATTCATCATCGCTCCAAGATACTTTTCTGCAAATCTGCTGTTTCCTAAATTGTTTGCACAGCCAATTATTCTTGACAGTGTGGTGCCTGGTCTTTTTTCTTTTGGTTTGGATTTGGGGGGGGGGGGGGAGGGCAGCGTGTAGCTTTCTTACATGTTGGAAAAGCAAGCTAAGAATGTCTTCTCTCCTCTCTTCCACAGAAAAAGTTAGTCACAATAGTATTAAAAGTGCATTTTTTCACATTGTGGTCGGTGTTAGTGTAGTGAAGATCTAATAACTTCTGCCAGACGTCTCTGTCTGTATTCCTTATAGACAAGTCTTTGGTTACAAACATTTTAAATAGTATTCCCATCTTGTTCACTGCTCAACTTTAGGAGTGGAGCAGAGTGAAAGAAATTTGTCTGTATGGCCTCTGCCTCTTTATTTACTGAACCTGCAATGAGTCAAGGTCTGGTGAAGAAATGCTCATTGCATGGTTATTGAAAGGGGCGTTCCAAAGAGATGTTGGATGAATCACTTTTCCCCAGTAATTCACTAATTTTTAGGGTCATGATTTTCCCTGCTTTATCTTGAGGCAGAGATATCATTGCTGAATGTAATGGGAAGTGTGGTGCTTGCACAGTGAGTTAAGTGCACTGAAAACATAAAGAGTTTCCAAAATTAATCAGATACCTTTGGATCTTCATTCCTGTGTGCCTCAGTTTCTTGTCTTTAGAATGGAAATAAGTCCCATTTTTGGAAGATAAGTGGGTTCAACTCAGAAAAGCACTTAACCACTCTTGTGATGAATACCAGAAAAAAAAAAAAAAAAAAAAAAAAAGCACAGCAGAAAGAAATGTACATTTTTGTCTTCAGGGAAAGATTTTCACAGTGAGCATAATGCATAGCACCTAACAGCGAACAAAGAGAAAATAAGGGTAGAGCCTCTTATTAAGGGACCACCTTAAACCCTAGATTAAGGAGCCATTTCCTTGGAAATATAGTTGAGATTGTGTAATTGAAGCTGATAACATAATTCAATCTGTATTTAGGGGCTTTAACACTACAAGGCGGTTTTAATTCTGGCATTGCATCCTTTTGGTTCCTTGGCTTTGCTCTTCAGACAGGATCTTTAATGCTGTAGGCAGCGATGTGCGTGTGTGTGTGCATAGTGGAGGACACACTGCATTTAGTTGCCAGAAGAACTAATTTGGACTCCACTGGAGCTGTGAAATGCTGCTTACCCTCTGATATTATGGGAATATCTGGGGAGTGGGGGAAAAAAGTCTCAGGAAGCTCTGTGTATTTTATTATTTTTCAAATTTTGACAGAAGAAAATGTGAATTGAAATGTATCCTTTGAGTAACAAAAAAAAGGGAGAATTGTTTTAATGCTTTTGTCATTCCCCTCCCCTCCCCTTCTTCCAGTTCTGGAGCTGGTTGGATACATTCACATGGTGCAAATGACCCACTGCCAGCAAAAAACTTTTAATTTTCCCTTCTTCCCAGAAATCATCTCCACTGTGGTGTCCTGCTGGTAGCTGTGATGATGCGTCACAAGCTTGGTGGAGTCTGTTTCTCACCCACAATAGGAAACATCTTTTTCTAAATACAGATTGAGGGAATATATTTTTCTCATGAGCCCTTTGTTAGCTAAGAGCTAATGAGTTTGGGCTGGTGGGATCCTCTGTAACATGTTGATGACTACTGAAGACAAGCAGTGTGGTATGGCTGATCTTAGCACTGGTGGAGTCATGAAGTGAGACAGAAGAAAAGTGAAAGGGGGGAGCAAGGAGAAAGTTGAGGACAAACTGAGAAAAGATGAGGGGAAAAAAAGCGAGCAGAAACGCAGCTGGCACGTGATTCAGATCTCTAATTATAATATTGGCTACTCTAAATGCTCATCATTGGCACACAAAGCTTTGATTAAGCTTCTCTCTGTTTTCATCAGAAATAGAAAATATAGGACAAGATCATCTCTGGACTCTGGGAGCACCAGAACAGGAGAGGGATGGCCTATATTGCTTTTCTTGTTTCAGAGATGCCCATGTGATCTCCCATAATGCCAGGAACAAGTTAAGTCTTGCTAATCTGCTTGCTGGAGTGAAGGCAAGGACATGTTTGATTGAGCTTGATGCGTGTGACTCTGGCTCTTCCTTCAGAGGCAGCTATGTCTGAACAGCTGGGCTGTACTGGGCCAACACAGCCAAGGGAGCCAGAAGCGTGCAGAAATGCTCTTACCACCTCAGAGGGGAACTTGGATCCCCCTTCAGCCACATCTTAACAATATCCTAGCTATATTTTCAGCTGTGTAGCCCCTGCTGCTAAGTGCACTGAAAGTGACCATTCAGTCATCTACATTCATCTTCCCCAGGTTCTTTCCTCAGCTGTGTTCACCCAGAAACCACCTGCCCATTCTTTATTCCTAGTTCTAGTTTTCTCTAGCTCTGTTGAGTTGGGTTTATCATAACTAAAGGTCTTGCCTGTGCAAGCAGGCATCTGAAAATAGACTTCATAATCTGAATGTCTGAAATGTTTCAAGTGAATATATTTATTTTTAATTGTGTTTATTTGCTCTACAACATGTAACAGGAATTACTAATTGTAATGATCTACATGACTCCCTGATGAACAGAGAGATGGTCAAAAAACTTAAAAGAAAAGCAGAAATTACACTGCTGCCTTCATGGAAATATTTCCACTCTCCCAGCAACTCTACTCATGAAGTCTGGCCATGTATCATACCATACTGTTGGTTGTACAGGAGGAAGCTATCTTGTTGCTATGAGGTGGTCATGTCTCCCCACACTTGTATACTGCAAGAGCTTGTGTTCCCTTGCTCTCTTCCATGAATTTCCCTGAAAGAGTTGATCCTAGCCACAAAGAAGCAAAGACAGTGTCCCTAATGTATGAATATGGAGACATCTGTTCTTTGAAAAGCCCTTGAATTTTTCACCTCTACTCAGACAATTCTTGGTGATCTATATGCAATATCGAAGTTGTGATCAGCATTAAGTATCTTTTAAAAGCCATGGAAACTTTTGTCCTGATCCTCCCAGATGTTTGATCTGCTGTGATGAAGAGTGACTATCTAGCCTGAGATTGGGTCCTGTGTTTGAATAAGGAGGTCTTTATTCCAGGAGAAGGACTATTTACGACTTCTTCCAGGAAAAGTGATACCCCATATGGTAGTGGGAACTGTTGGTAAAGATGACCATGTTGATTTGGTACCTACAATGAAGAGGTGAGGTTAGGCTATGTTTTTTGTGCCTTAGAAAGCCCAGATTTTTTCAGTTGGCAGACACAGACATGTACTGAGAACATGATTGCCAAGACAAGCCGGAAAGAAAGCAAGCTTTTAAAAACCTGTTATGGAGACGACCTCTTTTTGTGCCTACAAATATGGCCACTTCCAGATCCTAGGGCTGCTAAGTGGCGTGTGTCCACCAGAGGGCATGTGGGCCACTTTCTCCTCCGGAGCACAAAAAAAGGGAAAGAGAACGGTTTCCAAAGCAAATGCCCTTCCAAAATGGGACCCTGCACTGGTTGCCTTGACCGTTGCATGGGCAACTGAGCTGGCAGCAGTAGGTCTGATGTGACTCAGTGCCACTACTGCAGAGCCATCTCTGTGTGACATGGGGTTCTGCCTGTATGAAGGGTTAAATGTAAGTCTTTATGGTGCCATGACTTTATGGTTCCCTAGACTTGCATTTCAGACCCCTCTATGTGTATATACATGCATGAGATACCCATATGTGTACATGTACACACCTACATTTGCTCACACAAGTATCTGTATCCACACAGGCCCACTCTATAGCTTGCAAAGTAAATTAGACTTAAATGACTCTTTGGAAACAAAATAAATCAAATAGCATAATAGTACCATCTTTTTATCTCATTTGTTCCCATACAATTAGTAGTTTTACTGCCATGTTGTGACAGGTGACTGTGTTTGACCTTTGCCGCTTGGGTGGTTGGCTGGTGCTCAAACTAATGAAGACCCTTAATGGATTGGCTTTTGTGAGGCTGTGAGCGGTGGGGTTAAAGAGAAAATGGTGCCTTAGACAGAGTCCAGAGAAGATCCTTCAATTAAACCTGAAGTCTATTAGCAAAGAAATATTGAGGAGGTTGAGAGTTAGCAATGATTTAACCAGCAAGTCTTCCTTGTGAGTCGTTTAAAAAAAAAAAAAAATCTCCCTGGTTATTTATTGTTGAGTGTGTGGTTGGACTCTCATCGTCTTGGGTGAGAGGGTGGGAGCAGAGCTGTTGGCTTGGATAGGCTGAGGCTATAGGGCCCTAGTCACAAGTTTGTTAGCCCCTTGGCTCCCACACAGCTGAGCTTGCCTTGGACAAAACAGGGAGGAAAAATGAAGCAATGGCAGGAACAAATGAAGAGTGATGCTGGTGAAGATAAAACCAGATCTCTGGGATAAATAAGATTTTTTGGAACTTAATTGTTTTTTATGATGTAAATAAATTACAATGAAAGAAACGAAAAACTGGCTGCTTCTGGGCAAGGAGTCACAGGGCAGGGCTGAGCTGTAGAGCGTGAGTAATAAACAGGAGTGGAGGGAGGCTGATGGGGAGGCTCATGCAGGACTGGCAGGGGCTGGTCAGAGTGTCACAAATGGACATGACAAGGAGCGTTAGGTGCAAGGACCCAAGGGATGGCTGAGCTGTGAGAGCACTGGAAGGTCCAGGCCTGATTACAGCAAAGGGCCATGGTGCCATTCTCCTGCTGTGTTAGACACTTCAACAAAAATCCTGCACATGGCAGATACAACCTGCGTGCTGCTCTGTAGGATGTCCTCCTGCCCCCAGTGGCTAATGACCTGGCTCCTGTCCCTTTCTGTTAGCTTCAATGTCAGAACCTGAGCATTTCCCATTCCTTCCAGGCAGGCTTCCTTCCTTTTGTTTACAAGAGTTGCTTAACTTTCAGCCTAAGCATCATCTTGCAGTAGTGCCACAGTCTTGATCAGAGCTGGGGCTGCCTCTGCCCCTCACTGGTCCTTTTGGTGATACACTGTCAAACTACTAACTGTATGGGAACAAATGAGATAAAAAGATGGTACTATTATGCTATTTGATTTATTTTGTTTCCAAAGAGTCATTTAAGTCTATTTTACTTTGCAAAGTTGAGAGGTGAGAGATGGGAAGGATCTGAAGAACATGAAGCTGACTGTGCTTGGTGGAGTGACCTGCCTTCCCACTGGTCAGCCAACATCCAGCTGCTGTTGTGGTGTCTTCCTAGATATTGCTGGCATAGCTGGGGCTTTCATCCCCCCACAATTCCCCTGCCTCCACACACAATGTAGTAACCCTTAAAGAATTCAGCCTGTCAGCCAGGCAAACAAAGGCTGAGACAGGACAGGGAGAGGAGGGAATAGTGTCCTGGGTCCTGACATGCCTCCTTCACACTGGCCTATGCTGTGGGCTCGTTCAGCATCTTGGTGTCTATCTCTTTCTTCTCTTTCCTGGCCTATACCGTTGTGGAAAGATGATGTAGGAAGAAAGCAGTTCACTCCCAACAAGTGTATTTTCTCCGTGCTTCTCCCTGATAGTTCAGTGTGATATTTTTTTGAACATGCAATATTTTTTTTTACAATTCTTTCTGCCCCAGCTGCTTCTTCCCAGTGGAAAGACCCTTCTTGATGGAACCATAAGTGCCTGCATATGAGGTTGGAGCTGAGCAATCACTCTTGGATTGGAACTGCACTCAGCACCAAACCAAACTGCACACTCCCCTTACTGGGATGATGGAATACCCTTTGGAGGTAAAAAGTGAAGAAAAGTGAAAAGCAAAGAAAAAAAAAGCCAAGATACCTTAATAGGAAGGAAATTTGACTCTTTTTAGAGCCTCTGTTTGTGCTCCAGAGACATGAAAGCAACAAGGTTGGAGGGAACTAGACCCAAACTGCTTGCTGCTTACACCGAGGCAACTGGATTCACCAAGTCAGCAACCTTTTCTGGCTATAGGAAAAGGAGTGATTTCACCACTTCATCTGAGTCATCACATATCTTTGAAACATCTCAAGTGTAGTGCCCAGCTCTTCCTCTTCCTGGGTCATCCCACCTCAACACCCTCAGACAGGACTGCAAAACTGAACACCCTGCTCCAAAGGTTCTCAAGCACCATGGCAGGCCCTCAGAGCTGGACTTCAGGACTGCCCTAGTCTTCATTCCTTCTTCCTCTATCTATCTATCTATCTATCTATCTATCTATCTATCTATCTATCTATCTATCTATCTATCTATCTATCTATCATCTATCTATCTATCTATCTATCTATCTATCTATCTATCTATCTATCTATCTATCTATCTATCTATCTAATCTTTCACTCTTTCCCCATGGAGCAATTCCTTCCTTTCACTCACAGTCACTCTTCCTCTCTTTTTCTTTTCTCTCACTCTTAAACACGTGTCTCCCCCCCTCCTGCCTCCCCCTACTTTGGGGATAATTTAACATGTTACACACTAACTTTCCAGTAATGGCACTCCGGCTTTTTGAAATTCTGCTTCCCTGTTTTATGGCTGGGCCTCTAATGGTTATCTCGCAGCCCTGCCTCTGGCAATCATGTAAGGAATAAATAGAAGCTGACACAGTAATTTACTTAAATCTTCTCCACACTTTTGCAGCATTTTCCTCCAGAGGATACCCCCGAAACAACAATTATTTGAAATGTCACGCGTTCCTGCCCCTAGGCTACCGACAAATGAACATTAAATCTATTAACAACAAAAAAAATTAAATGTTTACTTTTCTGCGAAGGTAAAGGAGAAGCTGGAGAGAGGGAGGGATGTCTCCAATAAATTTCTTCTCAATAATAAAGAGGTGTAGTTAATGTTCTCTCTAAGCAGAGTCAGCTTGCAGCCCACATTCTATGAGGACAGAGATGTGATGCCACGGTACTGCCACGAGTCTTGCCAGGGCAGCTCCAATAGCATCATTTTTCCAGGCCAGGGAGCTCAGTTTTAGGTTGGTATTTTTGCAGATTAAATAAGATGTGCAGTGGGCCAGAAGCCGTGAACAGGGTGGTCCTAGCTCTCAGCCCGTCTGGCTGCTAGTGCATGCTATGGGGACTGGAGCGGGGGGAGAGGAAGTGTTACCCTCTTGGCAAAGGGAGGTTAAGAGTATAGCTCATCTGTTTTACAGAAAGGAAAACAGCATTTTGGAGCTTTGCCCCAACATCCTGTAGGAAGTCTAAGCTTGATGTATGGCCCAGCTCCTATTTTCTGTCCTATACTCCTGTATCTTTGCTCAGCTTTGCCGAACACAGGTAAGCATAGGTGCTGGGAGTGGGACCACATGAAGGTGGACTCAGCCCTGCACATGGGTCCTGGTGGAAGATGGTGGGAATATGGAGAGTCACTTGCATCTACTTACTGTGGATGGAAGTTCCCATGGGGATCTGGGCAAGACAGGCTTAGGGACCAGGTCTAAAGCACAGGGACCATTTTCTGTTCTGCAGATGGGGAAGTTCGGGTCCAGAGCAGCTTAGAGGCTCACCAAGATACAGTAGCAGAAATGGGAAGAGGTATCCCAGCTCTACCCTGATTGCTTCATACTGTCTTGAAAAGACTGTCGCAGTGCTTGAACTTTACAACTTATAGCTACTTTGG
The DNA here is from genome assembly GCF_018691265.1 of Tyto alba. Classification (NCBI taxonomy): domain Eukaryota; kingdom Metazoa; phylum Chordata; class Aves; order Strigiformes; family Tytonidae; genus Tyto; species Tyto alba. Next base: position 22,318,527 of record NW_024881261.1, on the reverse strand, counting down.
AAAACGTTCCCTATCCATTGATTCAGCATGAGACTCTTTTGGGAACCAATGTGTTTATACAGCCAGGAATCCAGCTCTTTGACTTTGAAATTCTCTGTTCATCTGAATTGAGTGAATGGTTGGGATTTAAAGGAACAAAAAGGACAACATGTCTTTTTGTGAATGAACTTGTGGAGGAAAATTTCTCATCTGATGTTGAATGCTGCAGACCCCACAGAAAAATTTGCTCCTCTGTTCTTCATTTTCCCTTCTTTTCAGCAAAAGAAGCTTGGGTGTAGACTTCAAACACCTTGCAGAGAGTGGCACCTCTGACACACTGTTTGAACCAACTGAAGATATGGAGTGTGAACAGAGACTTGTTTTCACCCTTTGAAGCAGGACACATGAATATCTGACCAGCTTCCTATTCCTTTGTGCAAAATGGTCAGGAGCTTTAAACTTTGCTGTCACCATGGCTCACTGTATCACCAGGCAGGTATGCCAGGAAGTGTCTCTTTTCTTCCTGATAGTCTGGGACCTCACTTCCTTGGCACTGCTTCTGACCCTCAGAGCCAGACAGCAGAGGAGACATCCAGTAGATCTGTATTCAAGTCCCAGCAGAACTTACTGTCCCAAGTCTAATCCATTCCTTCACTAATGTTCTGTGTAAATGGTCCCAGTCCACCTACTAAGGTGGTTGATGATATGTGGATGCTCAGCCAGGTATCTGCGATGCTAGACTGCTCTTGAACTGAGATCACTTTGTATCAGTGGGAGATAGTGCTCCTGGGATGGTGTCTGCTTGGAAGAAGGCCCTCCAAGGTAGATCCTGGAGAGTCCTGCTACACAGACCTGTGACCTCACAGGGTAGTTTATACACCCAGGGCATTCAGAGCAGGAACTGAGCTTCTGAGTCCCATGGTCCTTTTTGACATTTTGTTGCTATTTGCTATGATTCTTTAAGGAACATGAAGAAAGATCATCTTCCAAATGTGTGATATGTGTGTGTCTGGAAGGAGTGAGTTTGTTGTCTACCAACCATCCTGTTGGCATCCAAGGGTGTTTCAGAAGAGGAAACTAGCTTATCCAAGGAATCAGACTTTAGCGCTAGAGGAACAGCCGCTTTGGGCTCTTCTCAGGCCTGGTGCAAATTCTTTGCCTGTTGTCTTGCACTGCCATGATTCCTCATGGAGAGCGTGTCCTTTCTTATCCAAACAGAGGGGTTGTTTGGGACTTTTCTGGGTGTTTCCCATTTAATTTCTGAAACAATCTATCCCTCTTGGAAAGAGTTAACTTCTTCCCCAGTCCAGATCCAGCTAAGTGCCTGAGGTTTAATGCTGCTTGAAGAGCAAGGTAGATGTTACATCCATGATCAGACAGCACCACAACATATATACTCCATATGTGAAACCACACAGCTAATGGTGTACAAAGTACAAGGTTCTGACTTGGTCTTAACACAGAGCTTAAAGTGCACTGTAGATTCTGGAATATATACTGCAGGTGAAGTCCATCTCAGTAGTACAATGGATTGATTTAAATAGTTCCACTGCCAACCCAAAGTCTAAGCACCATAGCACGTTTATGAGTTATCCTTATGCTCAGAAACACAGTTATGTGAACTAGTAAATTGGGATGGACTCTTAGTATATAGTATCAATACAAATCAGTATCTGCCCTTATAAATTGCAGGGCCTCAAATACCCATTATCCTATTGTTTAAAAAAAAAAAAAAAAAGCAGGAAATTGGGAAGAGGATTCACCAAACTACTTTGCATGAAGTTTTATTAAACTTCCTCCTGTAACGTCTCCACTTTGATCTCTTCTCTGCCCAGATTCAGATCCCAGCTCCTGATTTCCACCAAGGAAGGTGGGTGCCTGCACTTAATTTTTTTTTTTTTTTTTTTAAAGCTTTGTAGTGCGTTCTTGTGCTCTCAATTCCGGATAATGCTGGATCCCTTTTATCCAGCCCCTCCTCTCGCCCTTTCAAGTGAAAAGCAGACTCCTGTGCCCTCCCATCAAAGTTAAAGGGAGGCTTTAGAGAGGAAGGCTCAGCACGCTGGGGCTCTTGAGCCTGTGTTTAATCTCTTTTCCCGTTCCTGTGTGTCTCTGTGGCTTCCCTGCCAGTTTCTTTGTTGCTGAGTTTCTCATTTCCCTTTATTTGTGTGTGCAGGAGGTTGCCAGGCTCACTGGAATGCAGCTGAAGTCATCTTGGGGGTGACGTGCCTCGTCCCCTGCCCCCGGTTATACATGACCTGCCTCACCCCCTGCTCACCCACCCTGGTCAGGCTGGAGTGGGCTTGCCTGGCTGCAGGAGGCGAGCCCAGGGTGGCAGCAGAGCAGGAGGGGTCCCCACCTTGCTGCTCCAGCTGGCTCATGCAAGGGTGATGTGTCCAACACTATGCAGGGTGCAGAGGAGGACGGAGGTCAGGGAAAAAGGGATTCAGAGAGAGAATCTTGACCTCTGGGCTGCTATTCTGCCTGGGAAAGAAGAGCAGAGACACTTCCAGCCTTTGTCAGGGGAGGGGGACCTGGTCTGTCTCAGCTCCTGCCTAACCTCAGCTGACCTCAGTGTGGTACCCAGACTCCTGATCACGGCTGCCCTGCTCCACCGAGTGATGCTGGGCTGAAAGTGTGGCCTTTGGATGTGTGCTGGGATTTGCTCCCAGAAACAGTATGGGCTGCATTAGCGGCCAGGGGGAGAGAACGCTTGAATCGGACTGGTCCGCTGGGGTCTGTGGATGTTGCTTCAGAGCTGAACATGGCTCTGAGGAATGCATTGGTCTTAACAGGTGTCAGTATAGACTGAGTTTGTATTCACACTATTTGCCATTCCTTCATCATGAATGTACTTCATTGGAGGACCCATCTGTCAGAGAACCTGAAAACGGGATGTCCTGGGTGGAATGAGACATGACAAGAGCACAGATTCACTGGTGCAGTTTGTCTCAGCTTTCCTTACATCTTTTCCCTCCCACCAGAATGGAAAGGCAGGTGACATGGTCAAGTTTTTCACCCCTCCTAGGCCATATGGGTCCAGTTTGTCACATGGTGTTACCATTCATTTCTCCCTGAGCAGTCTTGGGGAACTGTAACTCCAACAGCATCCCATAAAATCAGTCAGTGTTAACAGCCTATTTGCTAGGCTGTGGAAACCAAAGAACAGGGAAAAGGATTGGACTGTGGCCAACTGGACAACTTAGGAACTGCCACCTTTGTCTGAAGTTGCTTCAAGGCCTCCAGAAGTTCCCTCTACTTCCCAGAGTGGATACCTGCTGGTTCAGCTCTTGACACTAGAGATAGACCTTGACCTAGCAAAGGATCAATCTCTTTCAGGTTTCCTGGTCCTTGCTGAGTTTCATCTGAATTCCTGGTAGAGCTTGATAAAGGTTTTGTGGTGGCTCTGAGTACATCTATAGGCCTTAATCATCCTGACCATTCTTACCTAGGACCTCCACCCATACCCTTCACCCATGGGCCCAGGGGCTATCTTTAAGCTTGTCCCTGGGCCTTTAGTCTCTGTGTAATGTTGAAGGAGTGGCTGTCTGTGGATCAGCCACTGTTGTACCTGTACCTGCTATGGGCCATATTAATCCAGATCGCAATGTATGCACTGACTTCCCAGCTTCACCTTGGTCCTGCCTTGTTACTCTGGTATGTGACATGATGAAACTAGAGGTTCATCACTACAGGAGAGCTCCCAATGGAAAGGAGAGCAAAGCTTTTGCTTAGGATGTGTTTGGAGTGTCTAGAACTGTGTAGCAGTCTGCAGCAGTCCTCCTTGGGGTTGTCCTATTGTGAAGAGATGAGAGCAGTTAAGTTTTGTTGTTATTTTCTCCTAATGGGCACTGGGAGCAACAATGATGGTAAGAGCCTTGTCCTGGCATGGTCTCCAGCAACAAACGTGCTCTTTTCAGATTCTTTTGAAGGTCTGGCTGGGAAAGGCAAAGCGTGTAATCCTGCAGTGCTTCACTATTTCCATATTGTTCTCCTTTGGTCTGCATTTTCCTGGTCTCCTTTGTATCAGACAAGTTCCGTGGGAGAAAGGTGGTCTTTCTAGGTGGTGTTTATGCAGAGACTGCCTAAGGATGTTTTTATTGCAGTGTTTCAGGAGAGAAATCTAGAAAGGGGTCTCAGGCCAGACTAACCCACAGACTAGATCAGGTCCATTGAAATATTGCTTGGGCGGTTTTGTGTTTTGTTTGTTTTTTAATGGCAAATTTTACCTTTTTCTTCTGTATTAGAAGTCTTCTAAAAATCCACTGTAAAGGTTTTTGACCTGACAAAAAGTTCTGCTGGAAAAAGGGAAGAAAGGAGGCCTCCATGATTTGAGAGAATTGTGAAGCTGAATGGGATAATTGCTTGAAGTTAGTTTCAAACCCCTAAAGATGGATGTACACCATAGATAGGTCAAGACAGGTAGGTAGAGACTCCCTGCTGTATGTGGATATTTATGCATAAAGGGATCAGTGTACATATTTTTAAATGTATTTTTCCTACCTTTTGATTTTTGGCTCTTACAAGATCAGTGGGGCCTGCTAATAGGTTACTTTTGTTTCATCCTGCTTTGTAAGGGAAAAATATATTACCTGGCTTCTCAAAGCCTCAACAAACCTGTCATCTGTGGCTGTGAGCAGTTACTGTTGTACTGCACAGACCAGAGCTGTTAGGCTCATGGACCCTCTGGCTACCAGCCAGCATGTCACTGCCCCAGTATCTGCCAAATCTCCCTGCTGCTTTGTTCAAGGAGCATTTGTGCTGCCATTGTCTCTGTTCCCTCTGGACAGGCACATGGGGTTGTGCAACTCTGAGTTTGTGTAGTATCTACCTGGATATAATTGTTTTGGCTTTGCACCTAGAACAATCTGTCAATGTGCAACCCTGAAACTCCTGCAGGAGACCCAGAGATTGCATCACATCCCAAGGGGAAGACTGACTGGTAAATATATTGCAGTGAGCAGGGAAGAGTGTCACTTGCTGCAAATACCCGTCTATGCTTTGTTGTTGTGCTGCTATTTCAACCCAGTGGTTTTAAGTATCTTTGTAGAGAAGCTTCCACATTTGAATTTCCCCCCTGTGTCCACTCTCCTGTGAGGTCAAGGTACTTCCTTGCTGTACATCTGGCAGTTCCTGAATCACTTTTATAGAGGATTCCTCCACAATTTCCAGTACTTTTTAAAATGAAAAATGTGTTTTCTTAACTAAAATACTGTGAAGAAAGCTTCTGATAAAGCCACTGTTTTATTATTGTGTTACAAACACTTTTATTTGATCATTTTTCAGGAAGTTTCAGGTTTTACTATACCCACTGTCTATTTTTTCTTATTTTATAAACCTCAAATCTTCTCATTCCTGGTTTTCTTCACCAGGATGAACTGATACAGGATGTCAGAGCAGAAGGAAAGCACATCATCTAACCACTCTGATTCTCACCTGCTGCTGCCTGGCATCTACACATACTGTGTATTCCAATAGAAAAGCCAGACCTGGAAGCAATCTGCTGAGGATTTCAGATTTTCTCTGTTCCTCTCTTCCTGTCCATTAGGCCAGAAAGGGAATGGTAGTCAACAAGTTTTTCATATGGAAGTATAGTCCTGGGATTTCCTCAGATTTTTACCCCAGCTTGAGCTGAAGACCAATTTCCAACTCTCAGCCATTCTTGGCTGAACCTCTATTCTGTTTTTTCAGAACTGACTTCCACTCCCTGTCCCCCTTATAATACCTCCTTTGCACTCATTCAGGATTTGGTTGGATCAGGACCCAACACAGGTCAGGTTCTCACTCATGCTAGTTACTACTGTCTAGACACAGCATGGTCCTAATCTGTGACATAATTATTCCTTGAAAAGGGAGTAGTTTTGCAGGGGATTGGCCTGGGCCTACTTCTGATCATTCTGATCAAAATATTGATATTTTAGTGATCTTGGTAACAAAATGGAACCCAACCAGAAATAATCTGCAGGAGGTAGCAAGCTGAAAGAAGGTTGCAAGTCCATTGGAGGACAGGGTTGGAACCCAAGATAACTTGATATGCTGGAGAAATAAACTCAAATTAGGCAAATAATATTCAGTAGATGCAAAGACTCTGTGTGACTAAGGAATGGCGAAACTGGTGCACTGCCTAGGAAGGAGGGCAGGTCTCAAACTGGGTGTGAGTCAGTAGAGTTGCACTCTTGCAGTAAGGAAATGTTTGGGTCTAGAGTACATCAATGCCAGGGTCACTGCTGAGACACAGGAGGTCCCTGCAGCTCTCTGGCATACTGCAGAGGAGACTTGTCTAGTGCTGAAGGCTGCCACAGAGCTGGAAATCAGTGCCTGTGAGGAAAGGTTAAGGAACTGCTTTATAGGAAAGTAGAGGAGAAGACTGTGGGTGTACAATGCTCAGTTTCCCAGTGTATAAATGAATGATATCAGGAAGCAGATAAACAACCATTTTCTGTGCCAACCTGCTGACGAGCAGAAAGAAACATCTCTCCCTAGAACGGAGCTTAGATACCTAGAATACCTTAGATTCCCTAGAATCCCCATGCAGCTGCTGTGATCTTGGATGGAGGTGTTTCAGAATACACATCAACCAAGATCCCATTGCACTGCTTTTTCCCAGACTACATTTATGCATTTCTCTCTAACCTTCTCACCTGCCTGGAAGCTGACAGGACAGTGAGAACTTCAAATGAATTTGTATTTTGAGGTATTTCCATTTTTCCCAGTGGAAAACCTCCAGAATAAATGAAAACGCATAGCACATGCTAAGTATTCCCCCAACAGAAAGCAAAGCTAGCTATCTATCTCATGCAATATGCTTTGAAATTTCCTGTTTGGAAGATGATTGATTATCACACAGCTATTATGCGGTGCAACAGCCATCACAGCTCCTCTTCGGTGCTGGAAAAACTAAATATCAAACTGGTACCTCCTAGGGAAGGGATCCTTTGGGGCAGGTGTCCCCTGCAGAGAGTCTGTGCAATAAGCGCATGGTGCTTTCACCACTCACCAGCTCCTGTGTTCCAGCCCATGCCACTGACAGCTCAGAGCTCTCCCCCTCTCTGAAACCCTGGCATGTACATGGCTCGTTAGCAGCAGCCTGGCAATCAGGAGAGCCTGCTATGGCAGCAGCTGCTTTTCCAGAGCTGTCCCACTTGCAGTGCAGCGCAGGGGCTGTTTGCCAAGGTGAGGCACTGTGTGCAACTGGCGGAGATGGAGCCTGTGGGAGAGCGGGTTGATCTTCACCAAATGCAACCAGCTGGAGCAAACTTTGCTTCCTTGCAAAGGGCTTCCACCTTGCACTCCTGCCTGCCCAGCTAGTCACCCTGCTCCCTGTTGTATTTGCAGCCAAGTACCGGGGAGCAGATGGAGGAAAAGCCATCTGGCCTCCACCAAGCTCATTCCCAGGTTGGAGCTGGGGGAGCTGCTGAAACAAAGGATGGCATCACTTGGGAGTGCCTGGCCTAGGGAGTTTTTGAGTACTGTAGGAGTCTTAAGCTTGCTTCTGCTGAGTTCATTGGCTTCCCAGCAGCAGGTTTCCCAAGCTACAGTGCTCATGTGTGTTCCCTAATATCGGAGCGGTGGGCTCCAGCCAGTCTCCCTGTCTAGGGGACTTCTGCTGGACTTGTGTGAGTCACAACCCATTTTTCCCCTTCTCAGCCTTCACTGCTGCCCTTGTGGTAGGACCATATGGGCTCCAGTCATGGGTAGGATACCCTGGCTTTCTCTGACATGGCTGACACAGCCAGACCCCATGGTGCCAGCTGAGATTCTCCTGGCTCAGGTTCTGCTTCGTTCCATGCTAGCTCCACATAGCTGGGCTGCGTGGGGCTAGTCACCAGGGAACAGGGGCTGGCAGAGATGAATAGAGGATGTGAACAGTTCCCTTGGTGCCCTTTTCCCTCAGTCTTGTTTCCCTCTCAGCAGGGGGAAGCAGTCTCTGTGCGGTCCTCTGCCGATTGCATCAAGGAAAGTCATTAAAAAGAATTAAAAAGGAAGCAGAAAAAGAGGGAAGAGGGAAAAAACCCCCACAACTGAACAGCTCCAAACAGTTACAAACTCAAACAAAAGAACAACAGCATCTTCCTGCTCAAAGCCCTGGGCCACCCTTGGCTAGAAGCTAAGGGCAGCAGCACTTCTGTGGCTTACTGGGAGAAGGGAGGAAGGCCTTGGCTGTATTTCTTCTGGGGTGGTGGTGACATGGGTTGTGGGGCTTGTTGTGGAAGCTGTCACCTGATTGTTCAGACAGGCAAAAAAACCCCAACCAGCCAGAATTTAATTAATTACACAAGGTTGACTCATCCATCTTCTGAAATAGGCAATGGCTCTGTCTTTGGAGAGGGAATAGTGTGTAAGATACCTGTCCCAGGGGGGCAGGGTCTCTCTTCCACTTTCCTCTGGGGAAGTATCAGTCTCTGTTAGCAACTGCTCTAGCTGGGAAGCAAAAGAGTGGGATAGAGCTCATGCTTCCTCCTGTCCAGTCTCCAGGGAGGATTTGAGCTCCAAGGGTATGGGGGTATGTCTGGTTTGGGGAGATCTGGTTTATAATCCAAATTCAGTACCACAGAAGTTTTCCCAAAATAGTTGCCTAAATTTTGAGTCTGTCTTGAGATGCAGAAGTCTGGGATCTTTCAGATGCCAGCCACTCATTTGGTCTGAATCGTGACTGGACATGAGCAGGCATCTTTAAAAGTCTTGATCTTTGAGTTCTGGATGAGTGCTTGCAACCTGGAGGCTGTAAAACACTATGGAGGGTTGTCTCAGGATCCTCACCATCTTCACTTCCCTCAGCTTCTACTTCAACACCAGCCTGTATCTGCCTGAACATGTCTTTTTAGGGCTCTGGTCTAAAAGCAGAAACTTCAAAATAACAGTGAGATAATTTTTGCTGCAGTCAGAGCAGTGTGCAGGCTGGTAACGGAGGTGGTGATGGGAGAGCATGGAAGAGGACTGACTCTGAAGATTAGTTGTAGATTCTCATTCCGAAGTCCTACAGGCCTCATGCTTGCTTGGGTCTGTCACAGTCCCTGGTTCAGGTTCCTTCTCAAACCATCATAGGAACAGCAGCATTTCTCCTGGGTTTATTTCTGCATGTTGGAGCTCACCTTCAAATGAGTTAGATTTTCTTCAGCCAAGTATTGGCCCAGAAAAATTCCTCAACCATTTTCCTATTAGCCCTCCTTGCTAGAGTTTCACTGAGGTAGTTTGCAGCTACAGATGTTCCTGAGCATCAGTTGTCAAGCGTTAGGCTACAACTGTTATAGTAATCCTTAAATCTAGCATAGTGGCTCCCATGAACATGGTGGATATCATAAAATGATAGAATAGTTTGAATTGGAAGGGACCTTTACAGGTCATCTAGTCCAACCCCTCCCCGAAATGAAAAGGGACATCTTCAACTGGATCAGGTTACTCAGAGCCCCATCCAACCTGGCCTTGAATATTTTCAGGGATGAGGCATCTAACACCTCTCTGGGCAACCTGTTCCAGTGTTTCACCAATATGCTTGTTTATATCTCACCTGGCACACTACAAGCTGAAGCAGAACCTGAAGGGGTTCTGCTAACACTGGGAAGGTTTGGATCATATACTGAAATAGGTTTATGTGCTGTCAAACTACGCTTTTCATTGGTGGTGCTTCTAATAGCTTGCATTAGTTTATTTACATGTATATTTTGGCATTTACTGTATATTAATATGGGTCTCTGCATTTATATGCCTAACTGTATTCTTCTATGTGTAACTGTGTCCATGTTGTTAAAACTTGCAAGTTTATCTTTATAGAGGTTGCCAGTATTGGAGTAAAATGTTATCACTTTGATGCATTTGCAGTTGATTTCTAGTTCAGTGGCTGATCCTGTGAGAAAGTATGGTCCCAAAACATAGGTCAGGGAAGTATATTTAGTGGTATGTTTCTGGGCTATGTTGTGAGGTTTTGCATTGTTAAGTTGTGCACTGGATGCATCCCTGCCCAGGGGTGTTTCTGTGGAGTGTTTTGAGGCATTCACTCTGAGCGTCACCATGGGGACAAGCAGGGGGAAGAAACACAATTTGTATTTCTTAGTGTTGTGTGGTTGTGCTCTCACAGTGCCTCAAAGTGAAGGTGCATGATGAATTACATACCTTTATCCTGTATGTTTCTGTATGACAATAATATGCACGAACACATGCACTTACACATACAGGCACACCCCCTCCAGGCTTCAGTGCATGTAGGAGAGAGTGTGTGTGTGTGTGTGAATGCTATTTAAATAAAAAAGAAAGGAAGTGAATCAGGGTCGTTTCCATTTTAATTGTAAAACAGATAAGCACTAAACACTTTGAAAAAGTAAATGACTTGAGAATAATTACTATCTATTACTCTGCATCCCAGGGGGGCAGTTGGAGGAGCCCAGATGGCTACAAAAATGGGATTTAGCAGAAAATTGAAGACATTATTCACCGTAACACATTATCAATTACCTTCATATCAATTACAATAACCTTACATTAGAAGAAGGGCCAGGAGACTATCTTCAGCCCCCAGCCTGAATAGTAATTGCACTACCCCTATGGATGTTGTGTGTGTGTTAGAGGGTGGGGGGCACCACAGGGTTGTGCAGGGGTTCTGGCAGCTCCCACTGCTCGTGGGGGAGAGGATAATAATGGCTCAGGGTAGTTTTCCCTCCCCTCCCTACAGTCACCTCATGGAAGGTTTTTCTCTGTCCTGTTTGTGTGGTCTAATAGCTCGAAGGGCAGCTGATAAGGCTCCTTCCAAGAAATTCTGCTTGGCTTGTCATTTGGGAAGTTCAGAGTCTCTGTGCAGAGACTGCTGTTTCGCACCAGTGTCCTCTACTTCTTCCCCCTCTCAGACATTTCAGCCAAGTTGCTCAGTTTATTAATGGGGGCTGGTATGCAATCTGAAGTCCTTTTATGTAGGACCTGGGTTTCTTGGTGTAGTGCTGGCTCCCTCCCACCCTGTGCAGGAGGTGGGAGCTGCTCCCTCTGCCAGACCCAGATGGGGCACCAGCTCGTGTTTCCTGTAAGCACTCACAGAGAGGTCACACAAGGCCTTGGATGGGATACAGAGATGAACCAACCAAAAACAATTAAAAAAATATCTCTCCTCCTCCTTTTCTTCAGGGATGGTAGAAGGTGTCTTAGGGAGATGCATTACAAAGGCTGCTTCAGCAGGCTGGTAGTATGAAGGTAGCTCTAAGGACATTTTGTTGCCTGTGGCTGTCCCTTGTTGCCAGCTGGGATAGCCCTTGGAGCTGGTGGTATGTCAGTGCTTCTGACTGTAGCTAGCTACTGCTTCTGGCTTGCCATGATGCCATTCTGAAATTCCACCTCCTGGATCTGGGCTTGATCCAACTCACCCAAGTATTTACACATGCAACACTCAGATCTAGCTGGTGTGGTCCCATTTTCTGCTACAATCCAAACAGGTTTCTCGCCACAGTGTCTTGGCCTATGCACAAACGTATAAAACAAGCATTCAGACACATCAGGGCACTTATGAGTTAAACTGTTGGTGACACTCCCTCCAGCCTCCCCCCTTTCCCAAATATGCAGTGGAGTGTCCAGTGGGTTAGTGCAGAGAGGACTAATTGCTATTAAAAGGCTTTAATCTGGGAGATTAGTGCTGGCTCCAGGCGGTGTTTGCACACGAAGGAGACGTTTCCGATGAGATGAACTAGAATTTGTCCCTGCTGTTTTGTTGATAGAAAATCATCTTCCCCTTGGTTTTTTCTCTTTATCTCTGTCTCTCTTGCTTTCTTGCTCTCTCTGATCATTTGCTTTTGCCTCTTCCTTGAAGTTGAGCTGAGAGCTTTATTGTTTTTGAGTAGCAGTCCTCTTTCACCTTTGGGGTCAGTTGTCTTTGGACATATGTACAGGCACGCACCCATGTCTGCATAGATGTGACCAGAGTTTCCTGCTTCAGAGTCCTTCAGGAAATAGATCCTGAGCAAGAGAAGTAATGATAAATATATTTCCCCTTGCTTGCAGTTGAATCTCTTGTGGGTCAATAAGGGGCCTGCAGAACCCGTCCTATAACATTGGTCAGGCCAGGCCCCTTCTCCTGGGCAAAGGCTTGATCCAGGGAGCATCAGGAAGTGGTGTTGCAGACTGAACATCTTAAAGCTCCCTGCAGAGGTAATTAGTGGGAGGTAATTAAATGATTACATATGGAAAGGTATGGAGCATTATTGGACCTCTGGCATGACCCAGGAAATGTCACTGTTGACTTTGATGAACATTGGATCAAGCTCAATGGAAATTAATTTGATAACATGCCAGATGTGTCCAGAGAGCCTGCCCATGAAGGAGACACATTTGACCTGGGAGCACAGAAATCTTTGTGCTATACTTGCTGGAGGATCTAAAAATGGAGGTGCTTATTCTGAATTCACTGTTGACAGAAATCCAAGAGTGTCTCTCAAGTCTGACTACCTAGACAATCCCTTCTGCTCCTAGTGTCCAACTGGAATTTTCACAGCATCCTCAGGAAGTTAAGTGCCAATCCCCTTTGAAAAGTGCAAAGGAATAAATGGACAGTGTTTATGTGTAACTTGAATGGAAGGAAGTGAAGACAATGTATTCCAAAGAGAAAGATGTGTGAAAACTTGAGGAGAAAAGGCGGACTTGGGTAGAACCACACAGTTGCATGGTCCTTCTGGCCTTGAAGGGGGCCAGAAAAAAAGCTATGAAAGGGAAATGGTAGGAGGGAATGAGTGTACTCAAATCAATGAGTCCAAGAATCACGGGGACAGTTGAAAAGAGAGGAGAAAATTGGTTCAGGATCTGGGTCTTCTGTTCAAAGAGGTCAAGGCTTTCCAAGGTGGAAGCGCTTTGTTTGAAAAGTGTCATGCATCATTTTCTGTGCACTATCTGAACGCTGTGTGCTTTGCTCTTTTGCAGAATGCTGCTGGAAACTTCCATGAGGCTGCATCATGATTATTTTCACCATAAGTAGGTATTTTTAGGAGGTTTAAATCAGGTACTGGCAGCAGAGATGGGAAAGTTAAGTTACCTCTGTATCCCTGAGGACAGTGTGATTGACCAAAGGCAGTTGTGGAGCCTGTTGCTTGGCAAAGTGGTGTGGTGGTACATGTTCTTTGGTTTTTTAAAGTATCTGAATCAGATATGAAGTGTCACAGCATGAGTTCTCTTAGGAACGCTTTGTAGTGGGCTGGAATTTTGTATAAAGGTATTTATTTCTCTCTTTCTCCCTCTCTCTCCCTCTCCCTGTCCCTGCCTGAAAATCCAAACTGTTACTGTTAGCCAGCAGGAGGGCAGACCTACTGCTCATGTAAATTGCTCCAGTTCTGTTGTTTGCCCTTGTTTTCTCAAGTTTGCAGGTGATGCTGGTGTAACCAACAGAAGGATCTGGCCTCTAGCATGTGTTTGTCCCATCTGCTGTCCAGCATGTTAATTTTCATGGAAGACACAAACTTGCACGGACTGTGATTTTAAGGAGGGGCCCTTTTTCTTTACAAGAGCCAACTGCAAAGCCTCAGGGGCCAGATTCTGAAAGGCACTCAATGCCAAGATCAGGAGGAGCTGGGAACCAGGAACCCAGCAACTTCTGGCTTGTGGTCCAATACTGACAAGACCATAGGGAAGGAAGCAGGTCTTAGACATTTGTTAACATTAAAACATTATGACGTTTGTTATGCATTAAAAGCAATGATAATGTTAAAGATTTTTTCAGTAGCAACATCACTGGGGGAAAGGGCCAGGCTTGCAAAAGAGGGCTCAGTTGAAATGAGCCTTGAAAAATCCTCAAAGGGGTTAGAAATAGTGGGGACAGGGAGCATATTTCTACCATGGTTGTCAAACAAAATAAAAATAATGATTTATTAAAAAAAAAAATTAACAGGTAGGAGAGAAAGGGTATGTTTCTTTGGCTAATTCTCTTTATCTCTTATATTTCAATAGGAGCAGAAGTATGTCAGGTAATGGTTCGAGTGATTCTTCTTCCCAGTATTTGATGCTGCAAATATTTACAAATATTAATAGTCAGCCATCTTAACATGTCCAGTGATCTTGAAAGTCTCGTGTTTTGGGTGAAAGGTTGGAAATACATGAGATTTTCTAAATGCTCAGACATGATCTTAAAAAAAAAAAAAAAAAAGCCAAACCAAAAAACAAATGTATTTTAAAAGTTCCCTGGAAATGGGAATTTAGATTCCATTTCAGTTATTGTTTACTTTTGTTAATGTTTGTTAGAATACGTTTCTTGATTGTTACTGGTCTTATGCAAGAGGCTTAGTATGTGTTTGTGTGGTAGCGCTAGTTAACTCCTATTTTTACTGCATGTTTCATGAAAACTACTGTGTTTCTGAAACTCCCAGCTTTTAGAATCAGATGACCATATGACAGTGATGTCAGCTGTCCTTTTGGTTTGTTATCTTTTCAATGTTTCTGTGTCCAAGGTGGGCATTAAATTAGAATAAATAGCCTGAAAACTTATTAAAAGCTTTAAAATCAGGAGGTACTCAGGATCTATTGTATTATAAAGTATTTTAATGACTTTCAGTGAACTTTCTGATTTTAGCAGGTATGACACTCCATTTTTGAATGGGCTATGTTGGAAATGTCACAGATAGGGTTCTGGTCACTTCCAGAAGTGGAAACTGATCTTTTATTGTATTCAACTCACTGCTTGATTGGAGCCTCAGGGGTTTGCATCTAGGGCACTTGGAAGGAGTTGGCCACTCATTGTTTGGAGAAGTGTTTAGAGCTCTCCATGTGCTAAACCTCTTCAACCATAGTGGTAAAATTTCCACTTGAATTCAGAGGTGTTTGAGTCACAACCCACATCCAGGAGTGCAGGTCCAGTTGTGTACATGATGTGCACAGAAGTACCCCTCAAAACCATGGAAGAGCCTGTTTTTGGGGAGGGAACTGCAATGATATTTAGAGAGAGCAGGAGAGATGGTCAGTGGTGCAGGACCAGACTGGGGGACAAGAGACTTAGAAGGAGCATGCGGGAGACCTGTAAAGGACCATTGCAGGAGGCAAATTCCATGAAAAGAAAGACTGATACAGGCATTGGAACTGGAAAGCTCCATGGACACGAGGCAGCAGGGAGCTCACTCAGCAACTAACTAATCTCTTTTCTCTGAGCTGGAGCTAACCAAGGATGGAGCTTGCCTCTTCTAGCCTGATAGCGGCTTTAGAAATTTTAAGGAAACCTAAATTAAACCTGGCCCCTGATGGGTGTTCTGCCTTCACAAATCCAATTAGCCAATCATGACTTTTCACTTAGCTGCAATGACTTTAATTGGATCAGAATAACAACAGAAAGGATAGAAAATTCCAGGAATTTGCTTAGCATGTGGGGCGGAGCCTTGCAGCTGGGATCATCGTTACCTCTAGCACAGGCTGTAGAGCTCATCAGAGGTGTAAAAGTTCTGTGAACAGTCCATAATATGTTGTATGGAGTTTTTTCATCTTATTTTAAGCTACAGTCATCAACATGAAAAGCTATAATAGGTATGGTGACCCAGCCTGCTGTTCCCCTGTGTGTGTACTCAGCAAAATTTACTGCATGCAATATCTTCTTTGCACTTGTTGGTGTGAAGGGGCTTTTGGACAAGTAAAAGGCCTCTGAATGGCCTCCAAGTCTTTAAAGTTCAGCATAAGCCTAGAGCTATGCAGAACTGAGGCCTTTGGGCAGCGGTTTTCTTTTGGACTGCCATTCAAGAGTGCAGGGGCTGTAGTGAAACACAATAGCTCCAAAATGCACATTCCTGTCATGTTACTGGACATGGGGTAGCACCACCAGATGAGCTTTAAAAGCCAGATCCAAGGTTAACAGGACACCAGTGACAATGCTTTAGCACTGGCACAAGGCTTGGCACTGACAGAGATGATCTAGTGATGCTACTAATAAGATACAAACTTCTAAACAGATGTGTTATTGGGTTGCTCGCTGGGATGTGGGAAAGAAGGGACATGGCTGATATCTCCAACATTTTTTGAGCATAGTTTGGAATGAGATTTTGGATATCAAAACATACATAAAAAGGTTCCGGGTTAGTGATTTCCTTTTTTTCTGCATTTTACTGGACAAGGTTGGTGATAAGCAGCATATGATGAATACAGCACCAAGCAAAACTTAGAAAAACTGGGAGGAGAAAGGCAATTCTTCCTGCTTTCGATACAACTTAAGGGACCTCCCTTCTACCAGAGCAAGTTTCACCATGCAGGCCACACTCCACGCATGCTGATGCCACTTTATATCCAAGGGATGCCTTACAGCCTCAGTGAATGTTGATCTGGATTTACATAACATAACAGGGATCAGATTTTTGCCCACTGGGAGCTGTCAATGAATGCAAAGTGTGACGTAGTGCTTATCTAGCATGCACACAAGGGACACTGCTGCAAATCAGGAATGACTTCACTAAATCCAGTGGAGCTGAACAACCATAAATGAGCAGAATGAGGCCCACACATTATTCCAGGCTAGCATGCTATCTTTAGCAGGCCCTAATGAATTCAGCTGCAGCATGTAGTCATTAATCCCAGTGGAAAGAGCAGCTCACCATTACATGACCTGGGATTTCAAGAGTTTGCTATTAATGCACCAGTTTGCTGTCCTAATGCAGAACCCTTCATGGCTCTAGGCCTAGCGGAAATGCACATTACCCTGGACTTGGCCAAAATCTCAGCAAGGCTTTTGCAGCACCTTCTAGTCCAGGTAAGCAGGAGGGCTGGTGAGAAGGGAGGAAAGGCCAGGGTAATAGATGGCACACAGGGCCCTGAAATTGTTTATGATGCAAATATGTTTAAAAGCACCGCATTGCCTCCTCTGGGAAAAGGAGCTTAAAATTGAAGTCTAATGATAACAAATGATTGTTAATGAGTTGTCTAAACATAATAGATGGAAAGAATTAAAAGCCTAGAATAAACAGGGTTTCATTAAAGCACAATAAAGAAACAACACAAATTTCATATCTTAGAATAAATGGGCCCTTGTGGTCTCTCTGGGAGTGGAGGGCACTGAGATGGGTGCATGGGCAGGGGACCTAAGTCCTCTCCTGGCCAGACGTTCGCTCTGGGCACAGTGTCAGGCGGCTGGGCGGTGGTTGCTGACAGGAGCAGTTTTGCAGTGGCTGATTAGGGCTCCACTTCTCCACAGTTTACACATATGCCTGACCTGCAGCACATGAGGAATTCACCGTTCCACCAGCACTCATCAGGTGCTTGAAAGCAGGCACTTGCTCAAGTGTCCTCCTTAAGCACCTCTCAGTGCTGTCAGCACTCTGAGATGGAGAGGGAGACAGTTTTGTTCACAGGTGTTTACAGCCAGGGGCTGGCTAACCCTGGCACTGGAAAGATCCATGGCTGCAATTCAGGCAGTCCGTGTAGCCCTTCATTACAGCAGCAAATACCAGTTTCAGGGTCCACAGGACTCCCTGGGAACCTTGGGCTGTTCCTAAGTGAGTCTGCAAAAGTTACTGAGAAAGACAGGTTCAATCCAGCTGTACAACAATCTACAGATTGTTTTTAAGCCCTTCAGAGGCTGATCCTTTTTTCTTTTTTTTTTTTTTTTTTTTTAAGAGCCCACAGATAAAATTAAAGTTGAAAATCACTGCCCTAGAAAAGTATGCTACTGAGAACATGAAATTCTGCAGGGATTTCACAAATGGTTCATCAGAGTGTTAGATGCCAAGAGCACACACCATATTTCATCTCAGTGTGTGTCAGATGGCATATTGTGGATAGATTTTAGACCAAGATTTTATTAAGGACATGTGAAGAGATGATCAATAATTCCTTGGTGGGTTTGTTTCCTAGACTGTCTGCATTTGACATGGTGACATTATTTTTGTTATTTGTGTGTGGTGGGAAACTTTGAAATTTCAAAGTTGTTTTCAGGCTTTAGAACAGACCTCTACTTCAGGTTTCATTTTAAATCATCCTCTAGACAGGAACAGTATTCTGCAAGCCCCTTCTAGACTCTGGGAGTCTGATATAGCTTTTAGAATTTTTCATTAAAAGGAGATGTGGAGCAGTAGACAAAAACTGAAGAGATGTGGCAAAGAGCATGTCAAAATTTCATCAGGAAATACTGGTTAAAAAAAAAATATAAAAGGCCCTTTTTTCTCTAGGAATTAACCCCCCCCCCAACAAAAAAAAACCCTCAAGACTTCCCCCAGCCCCCCATTTTCTGTTTGTTGGCTTGTAGATCTTGTTTGTGTTTCAGGAAGGATTGCATGTTCAGCAGTGTATGTGAGAGCAGGAGTTTTTGCTGTGGTGATGTATCTGTGTTTCAGAGTGTGTCCGTGTCTAAGTGTAATGTACTTGTCTTTACTGATGTGCTTTATGATGGGTGGATTGCAGATCTGACAGGTTCTTTCTGTGTGTTTGTAAAGCTGCACAGGGCTTGGCACTAGCAGACCCCGGTCCTGACAGAAACCTTAGAACCCTAACATTCAGCTGGGCCCAGCTCCTGTCCCCTTTATTCATGCTAATTTGTATATTCCCCAGTGACTGGTTTGCCTGAAGCTGCTGGGAATACTTGTGAACTGTGCAACACAAATGCAGGACAGACAAGGCTTGAAAAATCCAGGTAAGAATTGGAG
Organism: Tyto alba; assembly: GCF_018691265.1. Lineage (NCBI taxonomy): Eukaryota > Metazoa > Chordata > Aves > Strigiformes > Tytonidae > Tyto > Tyto alba. The sequence continues at coordinate 22,299,985 of NW_024881261.1, read as the reverse complement.
CTGTGCAGTGTTACAGCTTGGCAGTATTTCCCAATGGGAAAATGGCTTTCTCGTGACACAGGTGTCTCTCTCTTTCTTGATTAAAAATCTGAACTTTTTTTTTTTTTGAAAGATTCAAATTTCTGTTGAAACTGGAAAATGATCAAGTTTTCAATATAGATGTAGGATTTTTTTTGAGAACAGTCTAGAAAAAGTACCCCTCCTCCTCTCTCCAAATCAAACAAAACAAAATCAAAGTTGCAACTGAAATGAGATTTTCTGTAGGAATAAGAATGTTGCTTAACATTTTTATTAATAAGAATTATCACTAGTATTATTGTTGTTACCCTTTTATTAGTAGTATTAATACAGGTATCTGCTTGTGCGCTTAGGCTTGATGTGGCGCAGTCTGTCTTTCTGAGGGCATTTGGTCCTACAGTTGGGCACGTGAGAATTTGGGGTCCTGCTGTACCTGTGACATTGTCAGTGCTAAATACAGTTGTGCAAAGGCACTGAAAGAGACAACGTGAACCTCTAGTCATATATGCCTTGAACTCTGTATGTGCCTGTGTGGGGAAAAGGCACATCCACATGGATATGTTGCTAGTCCTTTGCAGAGAATAGGTCTGGAAGGTGACAGTCCTGCTTCTTGGCAGCTGCTGAAGTTTTTTTCTAGCAGAGTGAGAGAAGAGGGAAACCTTCCAAACGCTTCTTATGCAGCAGATAGACATCAAAATGCAGGCTGGCAGTTCATATCTGAGCCCCTTGGAATCAAAATGTTCTCAAGAAAAACTTGATCCAAATGGATCGAGTTCCCCAAATCGCTCAATCTTGGTAAAACTTAGTTTGATTAAATGAAATTATATTAAAACATACTGACTGGCTCTAGTGGCAGGTATCACAAATGGCAGCTTGAGACCTGATTTGGGGAGTCTGATGCCTGGTATCATGGACAAGCAAAATCCACTCCATGATTTCATACACCGGAATGTATGAATCCACCTGGATGTCCATGTTTATTTAGCCTGCACCCATGGGAGTGTGCCTTGCTGGCTGAGCAGCATGTTTAATTGGGCCGGGAGGATTTGTCTGGGTGTATCTATGGTGTCCTGTTAAAGCAGTGTGGGTTCAAGTGGTGTTGTTGGTTTAATGGCTGGCATGCAGGTCTGGATGAATCACTGAGTCACAGAAAGGTTGAGGTGGGAAGGGATCTCTGGAGGTCATCTTGTCCAACCCTGCTACTCAGGCAGGGTCACCCAGAGCCAGTTGCCTAGGACCATGTCCAGGCGTCCCTGCTTGTCTTCCTGTCTGTGGTTGCAACCACAAGGAAAGTTACAAGGCTCAGTTAGGCAACACTGGCCCTGTCAGTAAATCATTGTGCAGTTCAGGCTTTTTTTTTCTCAGATTGGACTCCGTAGAGAATCAGACAGACTGTGCTGAGCTGGTCCCATCTGCACCCAACCTGGACAGCAGCTTTATCTTGCCTTGTAAAACTGCAGAGCTCTGTGACAAAAGAGTTAATCTCTGCCTTTGTTTCTCTTCCTCCCTCTCTTCTCTTGCAGCAGGACTGAAAGGCAAGATGAGAGCAGATCCATCAGTGTCAGCTGCTTTCAGCACATCAGCACTTTTGGGGAGTTTATTGGGGACTAGCCCATCAGCAGTGCTTCCAAACTGCAAACAGGCTGAAGACAGGCCCCTCCTCCTCCTCAACAGCCAGGCTGCCTGGGGAAGCAACACCGGGACCCTGATGCCACTGGCCAGGGGCTGGGTGATAAATGACTGTGTGAGGCATCTCCATGGCTAGCAGAGTCCAGAGGGTAGGCCAGAGCCAAGCTCCTGGGGAGTCAGCAATGAAACCAAATTAATTTCTGGGCGTGCATCCATGTGTGTCTGTGTGTCTGTACTGTCTGAAATAATACACTTGACACAAACACACATGCTTCACTTCCAACATACAGAATAGCACAGAAGAGGGGTAAAAGAGAGAAAACAATCTGATTGACAGGTTAATGAAGCAGTTCATAGTAGCAATGTATATTATAACCTTAGAAATGGCTTGTAAATACCCAGTTGCTTTACATATATAAACATAATCCCATGCCTAGGTCTGTGTATATACATTTGCCTATATGTGGAATGTATGTGCCTGTGTATATGCATATGAAAGGTGTGGTGCAGGAATGCGAAATCAATGACCTGCAGTGAAACCAATGAGTAAACAGGAGCTGGAAAAAATTAAGCTTCATTAACCTAGCAGCCATATATATATCCCTTGCCTTTTATTTTACTCTTAGGGCTGGAAGTCTTCCAAAGCAATGGAGGGACTTAGGAGCAAACATCTCATTGACTTACATACCCAAGCCCTCTTGATACTCTTGAAAACTCCACCTGTGTTTTTTGGTTGGGTTTTTTTGGTGTTTTTTTTTTTATTAATCCCAGGGTCTTGGGCAGAGCAGCCTTAATCCATCCATGCAAGGCTGGGAAATCACATTAGTATGAGGAAAGGGGTTGGAACCCATATCTAATGCAGAGTTTTGACTAATTCCTCATCATATTGATATGTCACTCTTTGGAAAGCTAGATGTATCTTTTACTAGGCAGATATTTGGATGTCTTTGTTTGCTTCTGTATTGTATATATCCGTGGGAATTTCCCAATGTACTCTGGACTGGAGCAATGACTTACACAACAATCCTTTCTGTCTTTTGTGAGACCTATTAACAAATATAAATAGTGACATACTGAGCTCTTGTGGATGGGCAACAACCCCAGGAACTGAAAAAGCAAGTTCAGCATGACTAAGGAACTTTAGCATTTCATTTCATGACTCTACTTTTACTTGTAAGCCTCAATTTTACAGTAAGTCAATCACCCTGAGTTCTTTTCCTAACTTCTCTTAGAGGAAAAAAAAATAAAATGATTAAGAGATTGCTTGTACACACAAAGAAGTGTTAAATTAGCCAATTCCCGGTAAAATCCAAGTGGTATTTCTAAGCATCATGACTATGGATGAAAAAATTCAAAGATCCAAGCATACTGGGAAGGATCAGAACCAGGTTGATAGAACCCAACCTACATAATGGAGAGCTGACTTTATCACATTGAAGTTTGGCTCAGACATGAACTCTTGTGAAAATCCTCAGCAAATTACCCTCTGAGTATACAGTTAAGTTTCAGGCCTCGGGTCTTCTGGAGAGACTTGTGCCAGGCATTTTCTTCCCTGATATGAATTCCAAGATAAAAGCACTTAAGGGGTGGAATGTATGCAGAGACTGCTGATGTGACGTGTGGCACCATGCAAGGAGCATAGATATACACGCAGATCTTGGGCAATGTGCAAATGACCATACCTGCGAGTCTCTAGCCACATGTTTGTGCTTTTGCTACAGCAGCAAGGGATCATTCTATTACAAGGCAACAAGCACTGTCTTGGTCTAGCTCTTGACTAGAGTTCTTGATGACCTTGTGATCTGAGGAGCTCACAGGTCAAGCCAAGTGTTTCTGTGTTAATTTTACAGCTGTGCAACAGAGGTGACTTGTCCCTGATCACATGCAAAGCTGAAGGCAGAGCTGGGAGTGAGACTCAGATGTCCAGCGTGGTAAACTCATTCTTTCTGTTTCTGTCTAGACTGGTCAATTATGCTAAAGCAACACCAGCTGAACATTTGCACAAAAGCATATAGCTGTATATCTTAGTCTTTAGGAACGTTGTAGCTCTGTAACTGGGAATCCTCTGGGTTTGGGTGCAGTTCGAGCCACTAAGAATACTGTTCTGCCTACCATTCCCTGCCCTCCTCTAACCTCCCTCTGTCCCTTAGGATTAGGGTCTGTAGTTCTCTCGACAAGCATTTTAATCCTTCTCTGTAAGATGGAAGAGAACAAGTTGACTTAATCCAGGACGGGAGGAGATTAGAGGTGATAGAAGTTTTATTTGTAGCCTAGGGAATTAGCGTCCTTGCATCAGGGAGTTGCCCTTAATTTTCCACCAGGGAGGACTGTCAGTTTTGAGCAGACTGATGCTGCTTGTGCAGTTCTCTCCCCTGCCCCAGAGACCAGAGTAGGGGGCAGGTGTTGGGGGGCAATTAATTTCTTATGGGAGTGGTAGGCTGTGGGATGGGAGCTGGCAAGGTCTCTCTGTCTTTGGTTGTAAGGAAGAGAGGGCTATGCACAGCAGTTCAGCTGTCTTCAACCATCCAGACCAGCCAGCCAGATCCGGGAGGCCTTCCCAATCAGCGTGGCAAGCTCAGCTTTGCTGCCGTCAGCACTGCTGAGAGCAGAAGCTGAGGATGGGTGAATCCAAATATCCGGATCGCATGGATATTGGCTGGAAATGTTCCACCATATCCGGGTGGTTGCCTTTGCGTGATATTCATGTTCGTCAGAAAATTAATTATTCCATTCACCAGGCTGTCTGAGCCAGGAGGATTACCTCTCAATACCTGGAGCTCCTCCTGGGGGTGGTGTGCCTGTGTGTGTGTGTGTGAGCATGTCTGCATGCCTGCTTACTGAGAGGGTGTATATGTTGTGGACATAGATGTGTACAGACAGCAGGAGATTGTATATGACTGTAGACACAGAGAAAGAGTTGCACAAGTGATGCCAAAATAAGGAAGATTCCTTGCTCTGTGTGACTGTGAGAGAGGGTGCCCTTGGCCATGCTGGGTATCTTTGCATACCAGAGAGAGGAATATTTTCCTCCAGGTAAGGTGAACTGTGTGCAGGGAGTGGAGGGTGCAGGGCCTGGGCACATGGCAATGCATTCCTTGTCTTTGCCTTTATGTGTGTGAGTGGCATACACATGGCCTAGGCCATGACCCCATGCTTTTTAGATCTGCCTTCAGAAAAATTGATGTGTGTTTGATGCAAACCTAAATCTGCCCATGGTTTCCTGTGTACTTGTGCTGAGAACAGGGAAAATGTTCATGTGTATACACTGAGTATTGAAAAACTGCATATGTGGTGGAAGAATTGGTGTCAGCTGGCATTGCAGTAGCACCTGTGATTTTGGATGCATTTGATTTTGACTATGGCCCTCCTAAACACATCTCCAGTTCTTGTCTTCCTGTTTTACAGCTGATCAACCCCATGTACATCAGTGGGTAACTTACATGAGCAAGTAAGCAGAATCAGGTCTTGTGATTTAAAAAAAAAAAAACCTTTGCACCCCAGTCTGAAAGCTTTCTTGGAATCCTCTGAGTCACAGGTCTTACCCCACACGGGGCAGTATGGTCTGTATATGTGCTGGGGTGTGGAGTTTTCCAACTGCAACAACAAGGAGTGATCTTTCCTGGAAAGCAAAACCACTGAATTGTGACTTGACTCTGAGTGCCCTGATTGGCTCTGCTAGGCAGCACAGCGCTGTTTCAGACTTGGGGTATTCTTGGAAATTTGTATTATTAATTGAAAGCTTATTAATGGAAAACACAGGATGACATTTTACATGGTTTAGTTATGTTCTGTGAGTCATTGGTACAACTCAGCCTCAGCCACAAGGCAAAGAAGCTCCTGCCGTAACTGATAACAGAGAAGCAGTAACAGCTCAGTTCCTATTAACTGGTCCTGGGGTGACAGGGACAGCTCTTTCAAATGTCTCATCATCTCCTTTCTGGTGGTCGCTCATCCTGGGGTTAAGGGAAGTCTCAGAGGAAGGCAGACATACTCACTGAGGTAATAAGCATTCTGGCTTATTACCCGTGGGCTCAAGAACTTTGGCTTCTTTGAATGTCTAGCACTGCCCTTAAAAATAAAAAGGCCTTGAAGTGAGGGAGCTGCTGACATCATATTGGAAGTCAGTAGCCCCATGTCTAGAGCAGGAGATACGATGTTGCTCTGGATAATGAAACTTTGGGTGATGGACTGTGGCTGCGTTCTGTAGAATAATACTTGAGTCCCATTCTCCCATGTTTAAGACATGGGTCAAGTCTGGGTCTGGTTTATATGGTGGTGGGGAAAGCACACGTGTTTGGAAGAGAATTGACTGTTGCTTCTGATATCCTGCAAAAAACGTCCTTTTCCTAAGCCCAGCTTCATAGATGGTCAGTGCCATATATCTAAAGATCAAAATGAGATTCCTGTTGAAATAAGAACAGATTCTTATTTCTTATTTCTTTAGATTCTTATTTCTTTAGATTCTTACCATTTTTAAACAAAGTGGCACTGTCCAGTCATTGTGTAGACATGACTGGTGTGTCCACATAGTCCATGAAGGGTACATAATTTTTAAGCAGATTTCTGAAGACCATTGATCATAGTTGTGTTTGTCTTTCTTACAGCTGTAGGCATGGGCAAAGCAAGCATACTGCTAAGAGATGTACTCCTCTAAGCCACAGCCATGGATTTGCAGCTGCTTTTGTCTGGGAAGAAGTAGGTTGTACAAAACCCCCAAATGCCTCCATCAATCCTCCTGGTCCCCTCTTCCCTACTTCTATGTGTGCATCCTCTCCTGTCTGCCAGAACTCCCTGGGTATTTTCTAGGCACACTGAGGGTACTTGAATTCAGTGTTGTCACAGGTGGTGTTTGCTTATGTTGCTGAGGTTCCCCAGGAAGGCACTCACTCTTCCCGAGTTCTGCTTTGGTCTCAGAAAGAGAAGTGAGAGTTTGGAGACTTTTCCTGCCAAAGCTTGGCCTTGAGTTGGGAAATCCACCCTCTGGGATGGAAGAAGCAAGGGAGGTGATGGTGGGAAGCCACCTACCATCTGGGTCTGTAGAGATAGTAATACATCCCCTCCTTTGCAAGGGAGAGCTCAGTTGTGGGTGCCAACTGGACTGTTCCTTGTCTGGGACAGCCGAGAGGGGCTTATGGAGCTAAGCATCTGCACAGGCTGATGGGAACTTTCCTTGAGGACCTCCACAGATCCGTTATATCTACAGATCTGTGGGACAGATGTGGTCTGTCACCCATATTCAGTGCTGCATTCCCCCTTTACAGCTATCAGCTTCATCAGTATCTGGAGCTCGGTACAAACGAAGTCCTCTCTGCAACTGCTGAGAGTTTTACAGGGGAATATAGACAGCAGAGCTCCTCTGCACTCCCTGGTCCAGCAGCAGAATTATTTCCATAAAGGCATTGCAGGCACTGGGAGGAGATTATAGGCCAAGCACTTAAACTCTTGCACCCTGGTTTAGCAAGAGCCCCACAGCTGTGGATTGTTTGATGCCAGCAAATAAACCAGATGGACGACATGGATGGAGACAGGCCAATCTGGGATGGAAAGCACAGTGTGCCCTCCTGTCTTAATGGGCTTGTGGAAGATGAAGTAGCACAATCTGGGAAGAGCCTTCAGCTGCAAAGCTTCCTATGTTGAGGTAATGGGAAACGGGATCAACTGTTTTTTGTAGGACTTCAGCTGTGGCTCGTGGAATCTCCTCTGATGCTGCAGGAAGAGGGATGGTGCCTATGGTGCCTACAGGAAGGTGGGATGTTTCCAGGCTCCACTGGGGAAAAGAATCCAGATCTGTAGCTGTAGAGCTGTGGGCTTGGGAAGAAAAATCCAGCAGCCATAGTGAGAGGTATCATAGATTGTATGCATGCTAGAGGATATAACTGCAGTTGCCAGTTTTGGTTAGCAGGTTGCAAGAAGATGAAGCCCACCCAGTCTGCAAAGGACAATATGATGGGTCAGTGCTGCTGGGCAACATATGCTGCTTTTGCAAAGGGCCAGACCTGGTTCTTCCTCCAACACTTTATGACTATGATTTGTTAGCTGGGTGATAGCACTCAGATCAGACTCTCACTGTGCTAGGTGCTATATATACAAGTCTAATGAGGTTCACGTCCAAAAAGAGCTTTATCCCATGATTAACAGGACATAATTTTATGGATGGTCTGTCACAAAAGGCTGTGAGAAAACTACAAGTGCTTCACTTCACCAGCTGTCCCATGTCCCCAGAATCTGTCTTCCTTCAAAACATGAGGTAAGGCAACCTACCTTTGTCTTTGCACTGCCCCGTTGACTGTTTAGGCACCCAAGCCTGGTGCTCCCAAATAACAAGTAGTCTAAATGACTCATGGATCTCCTGAGTTTGGAAGCTGCAGAAAATGCTCCAGGACTTCGTATGAATAGGAGACTCACCTGCAATGACACATGGAGTCTGTGTCAGTTCTGAGGACTTAACTTGCCTCTGGCCTAGTCTTACGCTTTAGCCTCATGACTGGCTTTCCTCCCAGCAGACTAATTGGGATGTTTCAAAAGGTAGGGGCAGTGCGTCCAGGACTAGAGTATGCCTACAGCATGCATCAGGGTACTCTGAGTTGGGGTATTCCAGATTTACTAGGAGATGAGTCTCTCACCACCATGAAACACAAGTTGCTGGAGCCTTTCTCAAAATAAAGGCTTGAACCTCAGTTCAACGTCTCTTCAAGCCAGGCCAAGCTGCTTACAAGTCTGTTTTGGAAGGGATTACTGAACACTCCCCTCAGCGTGCTGGAAAATCACCCCTGCCGGTAACAGGTACTATCCAGACACATTACATTGTGTTTATGGGGTTCAGTGTGGAGGGATGGATCCAGGATGTGCTTGCCAGGCTGTTTATGGCTGTGGGGGAGCATGCCCTTTCTAGGTGTGCTCCTCACCTCTGCCATTTGTCCTTCTTTCTCTATTCTGCCATCCCTGAAGCAGCCTGTATTGGTTATAGCCCACATGTTACAGTGGCCAACCTGCAAAGAGAGAGCCAGAAAAAGTTAATGTGGAGTTCTGGTCTACTCCCAGGATGCATTTGGGCTTCAGCCCATAATGATATGTATAATTGCGAAGGCCTGCCAAAAAAAGCAGGCTGGATTTAATTGAGTCAACACACTGCTATTAATAATAAAATGGCAGAGACTTTGCTATTAATCACTTGTGCTGGCTTTATCACAGGCAGTCTCGGCTATCTGGCTACCAAACAAGACCTTTAAAAAAAAATGGTGCAGTGGAAAACTTACTAGTGGGAATACACCTGCTAACAAAATAAACCTTGTAAATGAAATGTTCCTTGCAGAAGAATGTACTTTCTGAAGGAGCAGCCTATTTGGGAGGCATATGGGAATAGGTCAAATGCCTGTGTTCTGCAGAAAAGTCCTCCTTTTATAGGAATAGATCACTGGAGGATGCACCTGGCAAATGGTGCATCTTTGGAAAAGGTTATACTTGATAAAGGACCTTGTATGGGGTGGGAATTCAGGGAGAAATGAATCCTCCAAAGAGAAGCATAATTGCTGCAGGAATATAGCACAGCCAGAGAGGAATGCATCTGTTACTAGTAAATGGAAAACACTGTATCTTCTAGAGGTACTAAACAAAAAGGGAAATGCAAAATAGATACCATGTCTGACATCTGAATTGCAGCCCTCCTTGTAGAGGGCTGGATAAACTGTGGTATATCGGGGTGGATGCTGGATGTGTAGCTCTGTACCCCAAAGTGCATGCTGCCAGCACTGCATGCAGCACCACTGAAGAAGTTGGGTCTGGTCTTCTGAGGAGCCACCGTGGCCCAGAAGTGCCCTCTTTCCTATGACCTGACTTGGCCATACCATGAGGTGGAAGAAGAGTTTGAATGGGGCTCCAGCCCTTTCACACATGCACCGTATTTGCTTACATGAGCTGCTCGTGTTCCCTGTGGCCTTCTTGGTGGACTGCATTCCGGTGTTTAGGATTGATACTGTTTCCTCGTGGCAGTGCAGTAAGAGCATGCTGCATTTAAAAGCTCCCCCCAAGATGATGTTGTTATCATAGCAAAAACAGTAATGGCAGTCTTCACTTTTGCTTCCGAGTTGCATGTCTTGACTATGTCTGAGAAGGGGCCATGCAGCAAAAAGGTCTGAAACCCAGGAGGAAGGGAATAGGCTTGAAAACAGTGCTTCTGAGCAGGGAACATGGTGTGTCTGGAGACAGAGCCAACAATGTAGAGCAGGTAGAAAACCAAACAAAACAGATACGTTATGTGGCTTTTAGTGTAAGAGGTTGTGAGGCTTAAAAAAAAGACTCTTCTAGTGGACTGTTGGAATGGGAGAATCCCCTGCCTTCCACATCTGAGAGTGCCAAAGGAACGGATTTTTTTATTATCTTGCAAGTTTTCCTGCACAAAGGGATACATTTTCTGTCCACCAATGCAAAAAATCTGTGTGCATCTTGCACCAAATAGTCAAACAAAATAAATTATTTAACAGGCTAAAAGGCCTCTTTCTCTCTGCTATGAATTAACAACGTCCGTAAATGAATACAAACATTATCTCGCAGAATGAAAGAGAGAAAAGAAAAGAGAGAAAGCTACAACAACAACAAAAAAACCAGAGAAAAATTTATCCACTTCCTGCTGTTTTGCTTTCCTCCCCATAAAGTGAGTGTCTTATCCTCAGAGAAATTCACTTCATTGTTAGAAATAGCCGAAATTGGCTTGCAACTAGTAAAGATGCCAAGAATTTGCACCTTGCTCTGTGACCTAAAGCAAAAATGACATGAACATTGACAAATTTGACAAGGAAATTTGTGCAAAAAACAACTTCTATTTGGCTAGCCAAGCAGCAAATATGTCGGATGATATGCTTTATTAAGCAATCCATTTTTCAGCAATAGCTGCACCATCTGCAAAGGTTAGTGTGCATCAGGCTTTCCACAGAATTTCATCTGCGTCTGCAGCTAGGTGCAACACACGACCACATTTTTCATGTACATACAATTTTGGATGCAAATAGAATACTTGATGAAAGAGGTGACCTTCCGGACTGACTTCCCCCATGCAGTAAAGTCACAGGCACAGAAGCAGCTGAGAGAAACATATCTCTGCCTGGAGGGAGGGGGGGAGTGGGAGAGAAGGAGGAGGGGGAAAGGGAGAAATAAAATGGTGAGGAAACTTCAGGAAAAAGTGTTTCCCAGAGATATGGTTTGGCACATCGCATAGCAGAGACTCTGTACCTGTACCAAAGGAGAATGGAAACTGTTGTGTTGAGTAGCTGCAGTTTTCTTCTGGATGGTATCCATCTCTTCATCTTCTAGTTTTTCTCTTGTTGTCTTGTGTAGTTCCTGCTACTACACTATCTAAACATCCTTGTCTTTCATTGCTCCCTCTATCACAGTTTGCATTCCAGGTTTGTCATCTCTTAGGGGTGGGCTGTTTGCCCTGTTGCTACTATGGCCTCTGCCTAGGGCTGCTGGATCTCCCTCCAAACGTCCCTGGCTGTACAGGATGTATTTTATAAACTCCAGGAGGGGAAATGTTGCTTTCAAATATTAATTGGACATATCTATTTTCTGCCCTTTCTGCCCTTTTTTTTTTTTTTTTTTCCCTAAAAAAAAGGCATGATGGTCCTGCCTCTGTATTTTCCTACACTGATTTCTAGTGGACGCATATGGCCTTTTCGTGTCCTGCCTGCCCTACATTAGGTGGAATCAACTCTTCTCTAGTCCCCAGTCTTCTTTCCCAAGTGTATGCTGTACACATGGCTCCCCACGCCTCATTGATGGTTGCTGGTTATAAATTCATGTTCTCAATCCCTACTCTGCTTAGCTGAAGTTGGATGCCATCCCAGTGCCTTGCAACTGTCCCTGGTCCAGTGGAAAGTTTAATCTGCCAGTTCACAGCGTGTCGTCCTATGGGGAGAGTTCAGTTCAGTGCAGCTCCACACTGCACAGAGAGAAGCTCATTAGCAGGACATGGTAGTGTCTGATGACACTGTGGTCCAAGAAGGCCTCATTAGGCACAAAATGTTTTCTGTGGCTCTCTGAGAGTTCCTAGTAACTTAAGGAATTCAGACAGTTACCATGGGGGCACAGATGAAATGGGGAGCAGAGATGCCTTCCCCAAGGGCCATCTCCCATCTGTGTCTTTGGAGGAGTAGATACCAGACAAAACCTTTGACTCCCTTTGCATAGTCTTGGATCCTTTCTACAGAGATGCAGATGGGACTGGCTGGGCCTGGCAGGCACACTCTTTCCTGGTTGGCTGCTAAGTGGTGTTAAGTGATGAATGTTAAACTTAACAAGGGGACTTAACAGATTTACGTAAGGATTTTACTGCCTGCCAGGTATAAATGATGGAACAGCTTTGATCTTTAGGGGGATCAGTACTGGAAGTGATTTAAACTAAAGTTAATAAAACTGCTTAAAACTGTACTCTGTAGTCCCACAGGCTGAAGGAGCCCTAGTGGTCACTTGTCTGCTCTAAGTAAAAATTGTTCACATTTATGAGGGAGATCAAATCCCACTGGCGTTAACGGTGTTTCCAACTGAATAATAAATGGTATCTTCCCAGAGTTCTGCAAGTCCTTCCCTATGTGCACTGCAGGTCCCACAACCTGCTGGAGCTACCAAGCTGTTACTCACTGATGCAAAAAAATGGTAGACTCTTGGTATTTCCATGGGCTTTTCTCATTCTCTCTCCACTTCATAATCTCTAAGCCAGGTCTGATCCCTTTGCCATTCTGTAGCATGTCACAAACTAGTGTTGGTGTTCTTTTATTTTGCCAACAAGCAGGACTCATGGTGTAGACTCACTAGAATTTGCTGGCCAGCAGTGACAAGTAAATGCCATCAACATTAAAATTTTACTGGCTCCATGGTTCCATTTTATCTGCTTTGCCACCAATGACCTTTAGAAAGAGGATATCACATTACATTTTTTGTGAACGGTCCTGCAATGTTTTCTTTCATCTCAATGCATCTTAAGAAAGTTCCCCACAAAGTGAAAATTCTAATTGTTAATGGAAGTTCTGTTTTCTGTCTCCAGGAATCTCAGCCACCCCCTTCAATATAATCATGGATATTTCCCTTGAACATTTCCATAATGTCCCACAATGAAACAGTATAAGCTGTGGTGGGCAGAGTGCTTGGATGCTGGTGCAAACAGCGCTTGTGTAACCTGCACTGATTCAGGTGAAGAAGTGGCTCTTTTGTAACTACCAAAGAAGTTGATGGGATTTACTGGCATCCCTGTATCAGCCCAGCTCATTTGGTTTACAAGTGAAATCAAATTCCATCAGTTAATTGTGTTTGCAGCTATGAAGCAAACAGGCCTTCCCTGCATACTAGGGGGTCATACTGTCAACTGGAGTCACCAGGCTCTCTCTCCACAGACACACACAAATGGAAGTCATCCTGCTATTGCTATAGGGTTTTCTAATTCTCCTGCCATTTCCTAGAAACTCTTTAACAACTACCAGAATGCCTTCTGTCTGCTTGGTAACAAAACAAGTAGCCTTTCATGGGCCTCTCTAGAAATCAGTGTTTGGCAGCCACTGAAATTGAATTAGCAGTAACTCACTACTGGTAGAAAAAATACTTTTTTGTTTTTTATTTCAGCCCAGTGCACTGTTAGTGCAGCACAACGATTTGATGAGGTTGTGATCTTGGAAAGATACAAAAAGAGATGGGCTGTTTCAGGCGGATCACAAGGAAATCCTGAATTATAAAGGTACAGTCAAGTCTGGGATGAGATTTGCTCTGCGCAGGAGCCAGCTGGAAACTGCCAGTGATTGAGAGGAAGTTCCATGAAAATCTTGTTACTTGTACCTTGTTATATAATAACCTCTTGCAGAGTTTGCTTTTGTGTTTGTGGGGGTTTTTTTGCTGTTTTGTTGTTTTTTTAGGTTTGTTTGTTTTTTGTTTTTTTTTTTTTTTTTATTCTGAATTACAGTCACTGTTGGAGACAGGTTATGGTCTTAGACAGACCACTGGCTGGACAGCCTGGTATTTCCTGCATTCTTCCACAGATCCCCTAATAGTTCTGCCACCTGTCTTTGTCCTGCTATTGTGTCTCACTGTGAGGATGGTTATGTCTGAGGTTGTCACGGGATTTCAGCAGACAGATTCTAGTGGTATTTTCAGATCCCTCCGATATGCTCCTCACAATCCTGTGGCATTTTCTGAATCCCCTGGGGGTTGAGGATCATCCCTCACTTTACATGGGATAAATTGATAATGACACAATGAAATCAGTCATGATGAAATGGCTCCATTTTTATTACAATCAGAAGGGATTTTAGATCTGTGTTTCTGTTGTGGTATCTCAGGAACTGTCCTTGCACCACAGTGGTGTTTTGGCAAAGATTTCCAACAGCATGTTCAAGTCTCCTATCCCATCAGCAAACTGTTTTCAGAGGTTTTCTGTGTGTTTCCAGAGAAGTTCTTCACATTGCATCTTGTAGCAGCCTGTCCATTTTTTGTGTCAGGATTTTTATGAGGCCACAACTGTTGTGTTAGAGAATGAGAGAAGAGATACAAGTACTAGATGATCTACTGTGGCTGGAATTCATTCCTCACTCACCCGCCAGTGTGGGTGAAGAAGTAGTTTGAGAAGCATCACTAGATTTATGATCATTTGTTTGTGGCTCCTAATGTCTGTCTTTCCTTCTACTACCTCGTCTGACTAAGGGCTAATTTCCAGTGGCTTTCTTAATCCCTTGAAAAAGATACTGTATATCCCTGGAAATCTGGGGAAATTGGGCACATCATACCCTAAGCCTCCTTTGAACCTGCTCTCAGCTCGTTTCTGCTGCCTGGTATCTTGCCCATGCTTTGGCATGGCATTACAGCACTAGAGGACTCAGACAAGATAAATCAGTAGGCACCTGTTTATTTACACCACTGGTAGATTGGGCCCAGGTGGATAGAGAGCAGAGAACCCTCCAACAGAGTCTCATAAAAGAAACTACAGGCAGGTATTTCAGCCCAGTTATCTGGGCATTCAATTATGGCTTTTGCTACAGAGTAAAACCTGTTTTTCCAAAGGACACTAGTAGCAGACTCTTAAAAAAGGAGTTGTGGCCCCTCCCCAGTGACCTTTCCTTGTCAAATGCTACATGCTGTGATGTTCCTACACAATAGAGAACACTCTGGTCTCTGTGTACTTGGCAAAGGAAGAAATGGCTTTTTTAATCTCATTGCATGAATTATTGGCAAAACGTTTGAAGTGGCTCCAAGATTTCTCTCTGACTGACTTGCATTTTCTCAGGAGATTTGTGTAGTTTGGGAGTTTGGAACGTGTAACTGAGTAACTCAGAGAAAGCATTTGCTACCTTTTGAAAGGCTGCTGTGTCCTTGCAGAAAAACCACTTCATCTGCTGCATCAACATCCCTTTGCAGAGAACAAGCCTTGTTGGGCATGACGTGCTGTGTCCCCTCAAAGGATACTCGTCCCTTCTGCTGCCCTGCCTGGCCCTCAGCACGGGTACTACCTAGAGGCCGTCTGTCCTCAGGAAACTGCTGTGGCATCACCCCCAGCCAACCCGTGGGCACGGGAGCTGGGCTCTGCCGTGCCAGGCCTTGGGCAAACGTAAGTGTGCGCCAATGCTTGCCCTGAATAGTCTACAAAGACAGGGCATGGAAACAGGCAGCAGCGTGGGGTCATGTATTGAAGAAGTGCCAGAGCTGGGATTAAGACCCATGCTTCTGCTGCTGCAGCCTTGTCAGCCCTGAGGTATGGGGAAGGCCACCTTGTGTTGATAGCCAGTCCTTTTCTCTTTTGCGTACTGCTGCCCTGGGCTCGCTGGTGTGGCTCTGCCATGGGCCAGGTATTTCTCCAGGGATCCAGTGCAGATCACATCTATCCTCTTTGCTGGAACATCCCTCTGGCTTCCTGCTGACCATGGTGAACGAAGTGTTGTCACCTCCCTGGGATTGCCACCTCCCCTCTTTCAGTGCTAGGCTTTTTTTTACAAGATCAAAGCAGAGGGAGTGTGCCAGAACCTGACAAACTGCTGCTGGGGAGACTGACGGGGAGTGACAGAGCCTGAAACTGTCTGGCAGATTGTTTGTTTAATGGGGGAAAATGTTTTTCTGACACTGTAGAGCACTTTGAATCACAAACGATGTCAATAACACACATTCACCTGTTCCTACCATGGAGTTCTCCCTCCTGTGCTGTCCCCTTAGTAGGAGACTCCATTAGTGCCCAGACTGCCACCAGCCAAATGCCACGACCGTGTGGCTGATTTGCCAATCAGGGCCAGCAGCGGGAGAGTGACCGTGCCGTGGGGGCAGTGATCC
This sequence comes from Tyto alba, assembly GCF_018691265.1. Taxonomy (NCBI): domain Eukaryota; kingdom Metazoa; phylum Chordata; class Aves; order Strigiformes; family Tytonidae; genus Tyto; species Tyto alba. The sequence continues at coordinate 22,284,046 of NW_024881261.1, read as the reverse complement.
CTGCAGAGCCACCGGGGCGGCAGCTCCAGGAAAAGAGGAGAGGGGATCACAATGGCTTCATTCTTCCACCGCACTCCCCCCGGCCCCTCCAGCCCTCCTGGGCGGCCGGCCCGGCCTCAAAGTCCTCCCTTCAACTTCGATTCCCTGGGCCTGCAAAGTGGAAAATGAATTGGATCCGAGCCATGTGCTACCCTGCTGTCACCTGGTGTCATTTTTATTTTTCAGGCTGAAATGGCCCCAGAATATTGGCAGCTCTGAAATCGTAAGGATATCTAATCGGGTGATTTATGCCGGGAGGGATTTGACCAGGAGCCAGGAATCAGTAGTCACATCGTTCTCCTCCCTAGCCCGGGAAGGAGCTCCCAGTTTTGGTGGGGGTTATGGGGTGTCATTTGTTTTGCACCTGCAGTAGTCCCCTCCTTGCCTCCGTGCTGTCCACCGCAGAGCCGCCAGCTCAGCTCCCTGCCTCCCCGAGCCAGTAAATAATTACCTCCCCCTTCCCATCTCTGGAATGCGTACATAAACAGCATAGCCTACCTATGGCTACTTGGCTTGCTGTTAAGTCCTAAATAAAGCTAAAAAAGGATTAATAGCCCTTTGTGATACAACATTAAAAAAAAAAAAAAAAGAATTAGAAGGCAGTTTGTCTTGCACTCCGTCACCTTCGGACCCA